>NC_135883.1:123431455-124631455 GCF_964194155.1 Cetorhinus maximus | reverse complement strand
AATTTCCCGCCCTCTCCCCATAACTTTTCAACCCGTTACTAATTAAAAATCTGTCTATCTCCTCCTTAAATTTATTCAGCGTCCTGGCATCCATTGCACTCTGAGGTAGTGAGTTCCACAGTTTCACTACCCTTTGAGAAAAGTAATTCCTCCTCATCTCTGATTTAGATCTACCACCCCTTAGCCTAAAACTATGGCCTCTCGTTGTAGAATGTCCCACAAGGGGAAACATCCGCTCCACGTCTACTTTGTCCATCCCCTTTAGCATCTTATATACCTCAATTAGACCTCCTCTCATCCTTCTAAACTCTAGCGAGTATAGGCCTAAACTGCTCAATCTCTCCTCATAAGACGAGCCCCGCATCTCTGCAATCAATCTAGTGCACCTCCTCTGAACCGCCTCCAATGCAACTACATCCTTCCTTAAGTAAGGGGACCAAAACTGCACAGTAGTCCAGGTGCAGTCTCACCAATGCCATCTACAGTTGCAACAACACTTCCCTATTTTGATACTCTATTCCTTTGGCAATAAATGCAAAAATTTCATTTGCCTTCCTTATTACCTGATGTACCTGCATACTAGCTTTCAGCGATTCATGCACGAGGACACCCAGATCCCTCTGCACTGAAGCATTCTGAAGTTTCTCTCCATTTAAATAAGTCACCTTTTTATTCTTGCAACCGAAATTGATAACCTCACACTTATCCACGTTAAACTCCATCTGCCAAATTTTGGCCCATTCACCCATTCTGTCCATATCCATTTGTAAATTTCTTATTTCTTCATTGCAACTTACTTTCCCACCTATTTTGGTGTCATCTGCAAATTTAGCCATAGTATCTTCTATCCCTGAATCCAAGTCATTGATATAGATTGTAAATAATTGGGGCCCAAGGAGCAAACCCTGTGGCACCCCACTAGTTACAGCTTGCCATCCAGAAAAAGACCCATTTATCCTGACTCTCTGCTTTCTGTTGGTTAGCCAAACCTCTATCCAAGCTAATATATTACCCCTTACTCTGTGTGATCTTATCTTGTGTATTAATCTTTTGTGCGGCAGCTTATCAAAGACCATGTGGAAGTCCAGGTATACTACATTTACAGGATCCCCATTATCCACTTTGCTTGTCACATCTTCAAATAACTCTAGCAAATTAGTCAAACGTGATTTACTCTTCATAAAACCATGCTGACTCTGATGGATTGCATTTTGACTTTCCAGATGCCCCATTACTACTTCCCTAATAATGGATTCCAACAATTTCCCAACGGCAAGACATTAAACTAACTGGTCTATAGTTTCCTATACTCTGTCTCCTCCACTTTTTGAATAAGGGTGTCATATTAGCATTTTTCCAATCCACTGGAACCTTTCCAGAGTCCAGGGAATTTTGGAATATTATCGCCAATGCATCCACTATCTCTTCTGCTACTTCCTTTAAGCCCCTGGGATGTAGGCCATCAGGTCCTGGGGACTTGTCACCCTTTAATCCCAATAGTTTGCTCAGTACTTTTTCTCTAGTGATGGTGATTGTTCTAAGTTCCTCCTTCTCTAAACTCTCTGCACTACCTGTTACTATCAGGGTGGTACTAGTGTCCTCCACTGTGAAAACGGAGGCAAAATATTGACTAAGCGTCTCTGCCATTTCCGCGTTCCCCACTATTAACTCCCTAGTCTCATCCTGCAAGAGGCCAACATTCACTTTAGCTACTCTCTTTCCTTTTATATACTTATAGAAGCTTTTGCTTTAGTAACCATTTGTCGATCTTTAAAAGTTTCCCAATCTTCCAGCCTGCCACTGGCCTTTGCAATTTGGTATGCCTTAGTTTTTGCCTTTATGTTATCTTTAACTTCCTTACTTAGCCATGAATGCTTTTTCCCCCTCTTACCATCTTTCTTCCTCTTTGAAATATATTTTACTTGGGAGGGATTGAATATCTCCTTAAATATCTGCCACTGTTCATCAACTGTCATCCCTTGTAGACATCCTGCCCAGTCCACTAGGGCCAAATCTGCCCTCATGCCTATGTAGTTACCTTTGTTTAACTCCAGAACACTAGTGGGGGACTCAAGTTTCTCACTCTCAAACTGAACTTGAAATCCTATGCTATGATCACTCTTCCCTAGAGGATCCTTTATTATGAGATCATTAATTAATCCCATCTCATTACACAAAACCAAATCCAGAATAGTCTGTTCCCTGGTTGGTTTCACAACATATTGCTCCAAGAAACAATCTTTAATACACTCTATGAACTCTCCCTCGAGGCTACCCTTGTCAATTTGATTAGTCCAGTCTATATGCATATTAAAATCACCCATGATTATTGCCGTGGCTTTCTTACATGCTCCCAGCATTTCCTGGTTTATACTGTGCCCTACTGCTGAACTACTATTTGGGGACCTATGGATTACTCCCACTAGGGACTTCTTTCCCTTGCTATTTCTTATTTCTACCCAGATTGACTCTACGCCTTGCTCTCCAGTGGCTATATCATTCCTCACGATAGCACTGGTCTCTTCCTTTACTAACAAAGCTACACCACCTCCTTTTCCTTCCTGCCTGTCCTTCCAAAACACTGAGTACCCTTGGACATTCAACTCCCAAACCTATTCTCCCTGTAACCACGTCTCAGTAATCACCACCAAATCATATCTATTTATATCTATTTGCACTGTTAACTCATTAGTTTTATTCTGAATGCTACGCGCATTCAGATACAAAGCCTTTAAGTTTGCCCTATTGTCAATTTTCCCTACTCTTATATGATTCTTTGGTGCAATATGGCAGTCACACACACTGACCCTTCCTTTCACTTTTTGGTAACAATCAGCCTCGTCACTAAGCTGCACTCTTAGCCTCTCCTTAAACTTTGATTTTTTTATATTTCCATGCAACTGAACCTCCCCCACTATTTAGCTTAAAGCCCTATCTACAACCCTAGTTATGCGATTCGCCAGGACATTGGTCCCAGCATGATTCAAGTGGAGCCCATCCGAACGTAATAACTCCCTCTTTCCACAGTACTGGTGCCAATGTCCCATGAATTCAAACCCATTTCTCCCACACCAATCTTTGAGCCACGCATTTACCTCTTTAATCTTATTGACCTTGTGCCAATTAGCTCGTGGCTCAGGTAGTAATCCAGAGATTACCACCTCTTTGGTTCTGCTTGTTAATTTAGCCCCTAGCTGCTCGTAGTCCCTCAGCAGAATCTCTTTCCTCATTCTACCTATATTGTTGGTACCTACGTGGACCACGACAACTGGATCTTTCCCCTCCCACTCCAAGTTCCTCTGCAGCCCAGATGAGATATCCTTAACCCTGGCACCAAGTAGGCAACACAGCCTTTGGGGGTCTCGATCCTAGCTACAGAGAACAGTATCTATTCCCTTAACTATACTATCCCTGGTTCCAACAACATTTCTCTTTTCTCCCACTTGAATGGCTCCCGGTACCACGGTGCTATGGTCAGTTTGCTCATCCTCCCAACAGTCCCCGCTCTCATCCACACAGGGGGCAAGAATCTCGAATCTGTTGGATAAAGGCAAGGGCTGAGGCTCCTGCAGTGCTACTTCCTGGATCCTGAATAGAGATTCAAAATACACTTTTTAAAATCAACTGGAACTTGCTCTCTCTGCTCAGTTGAAGCTGAAGTGTTAGGCCTCCGATCCTGGGCCCCAGTAGTCACCTTTAATCTGAAATCAACTTAGACCAGGTAGTTCAAACTAGCAGTTACTTACCAACCAATGAACTTACGGTTTTTCTGTGATGTCTCAGTTTTTTTTCACTTGGCGACAGTGACTGCAAAGGACACTCTTCCCAGATTGCTACCCGGCGACGGTGACTCTTCCCAGTCATGATCTTATTAAATGGTGCAGCAGGCTCGAGTGGAGGTATGGCTTACTCGTGCTCCTGTTTCTTTGTTAACATCCTTCAGGGAAGGAAATCGGTGACCTCTACCCAGTCTGGTGCACATATGATTCTAGTCCAGTGTGTTGACTCTTACTGCCCTGTATATTAATCATGCTTGCATGCTATGCCTTCAGATGCTTACGCTCCAAGCTCTGGAACTTCCTCCCTAAACCTTTTGCCTCCTTTAAGACACTCCCTAAAACCTGCCTCTTTTTCCAAGCTTTTGATCATTTGTCTTAATATCACCATCTGGCTCAATGTCAAACTTTGTCTAACAACATTCCTGTGAAGGGCCTTGGGATGTTTTACCACATTAAAGGCACTATATAGAAAGCAAGTTATCATGCAGTGGTCCAGCAAGCCACGCTGTTACCAGAACTACGATGGAGAATGGCAATAAATGAAACTTCACCAGCTTCTCCCACATCCAAGGAGCAAACAAATTGATCTGCATTTACTTTCAGTACTTTTCTCTTCCTCTCCTTTAACATGTTATTTAAATGAGAATTTTCTCTTTATTAAGCCTGTTTTAAAAAAAATATTCATTTATGGGACGTACACCCACAGTACTGTTAGGGAGGGAGTTCCAGGATTTTGACCCAGTGACAGTGATATATTTCCAAGTCAGGATGGTGTGTTGCTTGGAGGTGAGCTTGCAGGTGGTGGTGTTCCCAACAACACTTGGAAAGAATGGTGCAAGAGCAGAAGGAGGAAAGGTTTTTCTTTGATGGATATAAACACAATTGGTGATTTTTTTTTCCTAGATAGATATATAAAAGTGACTTCCATGTGCCTCTGAATAACTTCACTTCTCAGACAAAGAACAAAGAAAAGTACAGCACAGGAACAGGCCCTTCGGCCCTCCAAGCCTGCGCCGATCATATTGCCCGTCAACTAAAACATTTTGCACTTCCGGGGTCCGTATCCCTCTATTCCCATCCCATTCATGTATTTGTCAAGCTGCCTCTTAAACACCACTATCGTACCTGCTTCCACCACCTCCTCTCAACTCTCAAGTTTACTTGATTCACTATCAGAATATTAGTGCCGCTTTGCCAATAGAGTAAAAAATAATTTTGTAATTTAATCCAGATATGCACTACTGAAATCCACCAGAAATGTTTGAATTGCACTGGGGCAATCATGGTTGGTGGAGAATCTCAGGACTGAATATTTTTGTGACCAAGATAGTAATAGATTGAGAAGCTTCTACAAGAGTGAAAATATGAAAAATACAGATCTCTGCTAAAGTTAAGCGCTTTTAGAAAGAAACTTTAAAGGAAATACTTATATAAGTGCCACTGCATTTCTGCAAAAGATTAAAACTACACTTAAAAGTGTTTAAAAACTCTGTTTCTCACAATGCTGCCAATGACAGTAGAAAAGTAATCTGACCAAGACGGCCCTATGTGGTGAAAATCTTGTAAAAGGACAGTGTACAAGTACTTATTTCTTTTTAGATCTTAGAAATGTTGAAACTGAACAAAGAAAAATTGATTGTGTCTGATAAAGCACATATTGAAGGTTGTATATAGTATTGTAGTTAAATAAAGTATCACACATTCAAGTCAGATACACATTTATTGCTTCCATTTTTTTCTAACCTGCCATCTTCATGGCTAAACTCCACGAACATGATGAAAACACATTTTCTTTTTAAACAACGAAGGATCATGTACACTGAATCTTAACTTCTGCTTGCCCTTCTCCCCAACCCCCCCCATTAATTTATCTTTTACATGGTGACACTCCTTCCAAGTGGTTAAGTTTAATTTTCCAAGTGATCCATTACAAGTAACAGATATTTTACTTGCTAGAGCCTAAAATCACACACCAGTTTTGACAAAGTAACAGGAAAGTCAACAGCTCCAATCTCAGTTGTGCAAATGCAAACAAATCATGCAGGACCAATATTGCCTAATCACTCAGCTACAGTAAGGCCTTTCAAACACAAATAACTTTGTTGTTTCAAATAATGTACATAGTGGGAAAGCTAGGCACCACACCAGCTTAAAAAAAAAATCAAATCTAGCAGTTTGTATCATGTTCAAATCTACTAGAGACTCAGTGTTAGTTCAAAACTTCCAACTGTGCACCAGCAAAATAAACGCTAAAATGCTTCTCCCTGTTTCATGCACAGTATTATTTTATGTTAACAGGCTTCTCATTAGAAATTCATTTCAGCACTACAAAACCAACATAAATGTTTGAGCTGTACTAGTACAATATCATTTCAACATGTGGGAGTCAGCAGGGATGCATCTGATTGCATAATTGCTGTCTAATCTTGTTAAGTTAAAAAAAAGCAAAGCCACTGCTGTCGGAGGCATAGCTGCTCAAGGGGGGCTTTCACTTTGAATTTGCACTCACTATTTTCCGCTCGTGCCAAGCATAAACAGCAACCAATAGAGTCATCAAGTTGAGGTCTGCCATGTCAAGTCTGTCGGCAGGCAGGCTAATCTGTGCAGCTTGCCTGGACCAGATCTATAATGGCAAAAACAACTTTGGTGATATTGGCTGTCGATGGAGTTTAATCTAAATTTAGTTTAAACTAACTGCAATGGGAAGAATATTATGCTATTGCCATTGGTCTTGGATTGGCTTTGCTGCTCTGTATAGAAAGTACTGACAGTATTGGTGATTTTGTGTGCTTTTGTATAATAATTGAATCTTCCTCATTTTTGACACTATTAAAAGGCTTTGGATGGCAGTAAAAACTAGCATTCCAACACACAGACCTATGCGTGTGGTTCCCCAACATCAGCAAGCAATGCTGGTCCTCAGTAGATTCCATAAGTTTTTAAATGTATTGCAAGTGATTCTGTGACACTTATTGCTGGATCACTGTATGAATTTTTTTCCACTTTCCTTTTACCAACTGTAATTTAGAGAATGGTTGACTTGTGGCTAAGCCTCCAACAATGCTTTCATTCAGGTGTCAAGAGGTACGTCAAAATCTACTATAGTAGATTTTTCCCTTTCCTGTGGATCAGACATCTGATCTCCATACCTCCCTATGACAGCACTGATGAACTGAAAAATCAAATTTTTGTTGGTTCTCTATCCATTAAACCTATTCAGTGTTGTAATTTTTAAACAAAAGCTGGAATTGGCCAAGGAACGAAAGCAATAGGCCAGATGTTTCTCTCATTGCTATTAATTTAAAGATTTAGTGGCTCATTAAAATAATTTAGATTTTAATAGCACCTATGTTTTCTAATTGACTCAATAATAGACACTTCAGCTTCCCCTCCCAAAACATCATTTTTTCCTGTAGGAATTCTCTGCCACCAACTTTGCGCAGTTGCAACTAAAAGTATTCAGTACTTGGAAAACGTGCAAGGTGGGGAAGTGGAGAGAAATCAAAATACCAATATCTGATCAGCACTTGATATATCAAATTCTTATTTACTGTGCTAATGAAGAAGGTATCTAAAGATATATATTCCAAATGAAAATATTGCCTCAGCAGCACTGGAGGTCAAATGCAATAGTTGATCTGCTAGAGAAAGGAGCAATTCTTTTGTTCCTCTGTCCTTTTGAAAATGCAACCTTTTCAGAGCAAGCACTGACCAATTTAATTTCAATACCATATGTTATTGTTAACTCCAGATAGAGATACAAGAATCAGTGTTTACTCCATATTGGGGTTGCTATGGGCCCTTGTGGCGATCTATCTATCATAATGAATTCCTCAGGGTTGTCACAGGCTTGGTAGTGGATTAGCAAATCCTGGATAGCACGTTCCTCAATCTGAAAATCAAAGATAAAAATGTTTTCATTTTGAAATTAAGATATTACAGTAATTTTTAACTGAATTCCTCAGTTGAAAAGCCACTGGGAACAGTCTACCTTTACTAAATTCCTCGCTAAAACATGCTTTTATCATGGTTCATTTACTCACTACAAATCTAGAATGACAGCTAACTGACTCAGAACTTCAATGTCACTGGGGCCGGGATTTTCCAGCCCTGTCGTGGGCAGGTCCTGCCGCAGGCGAGGCGGTGCCCCAACCAGGAGTCCATCGGCTTGCAGCAGGACTGGAAGATCCCGGCGGCGGACGGGTGCGGAAAATCCCACCCTGGATCAAAAACCTGAAATGCCCTTAACAGCACTGTTGGTGTACATACACCACATGAACTGCAGTGGTTCAAGGTGGCAGCTTACAAACACCTTAAGGGAAATTGGGGATGGGCAACAAATGCTGGCCTTGCCAGTGATGCCCACATACCATGAAAGATTTTTTTTAAAAACTGTTTAAAGCGAATAGAATAATAAGAATCTGAAAATTTAGGCTCCAGGCATTCAGGTCTGTCAACAATTAAGGTTACTGAATCTGTAATACTGGAACGGCAACAGTTACAGTTGCTTAGTTTTTACACATGAGAATTGGGAAGACTTCAAAAGCATTGCACTACCAGTAGAAAAGAGCAGCAAGATGGTGCTTGGGGTATTCAACAGTCAATATGGCTTTGTTGCTGCCATTTTCTGTGCTGGTTAGAAAGTAGGGCTTGACGTTGTATGCACTGCCTCTGAATATCTAGATTTTAGCAGATTCCAAAGTAGGTTGTAACACAATGTTTTGTTAGTGGCCAATAGCGTACAGGCTAATTGTGACTGTTTATTAATCGGAGCTCCCAACAATGCATCGCAACTTCAATTTTACAGCAACTGAACTAGTTTCACATCTGAATATTACTCTCAAAAGAGTGCTGTACAAATGTTAAATTCCAAATGTGATTGTGTCTAATTAGTAATAATTAATAAAGGAGGAGCTCCTTTATGACCAGATTTAACTTGAAAACATGATCTATGGCACTATAAGGGAGGAATACACTTCTACAGAGAATATAGAAGGATGTAAGGAATGGGCAGGGAAAGAACAGGGCAAAACGTTTAGAGTGGAATCATGAGGGGTCTGGACAGAGTGGATAGGGAGAAACATATCCCATTGGTGCAAAAGAACCAAAGGTGACAAGAGGAAGAAATTTTTAATGTAATAAATAGATCTGGAATGCACAGCCTGAGTGTGGCAGAGACAGATTCACTTGTAGTTTCCAAAGGAAATTGTATAAGCATGTGAAGAAAAAATAATGCAGGGAAAGAGCAGCAGGGTAGGACTGAGCTCTTAGAGAATTGGCACAGACAATGGGCTGAATGTTCTCTTCTGTGCTGTAACCATTCTATGAGTCGAGATAACAAACTGCACAGCCAGGACTAGCACAGGTTCAGTAGGTTGAATGGCCTCCTTTTGTGCTATATTTCTTTAATTCTAAGTTTCTACACTGTCTTTGCCTCTAGATGTACATGGAGACTATTCCTTGCATAGAGATAGACAATTGTGTAGTGTGCAAATGAGGAGCACATCAACACATCTGCCAGGTTATATGCCGTTGTCATCCATGAAACCTTTTCTTTCCTTGTATCTGAATTATCGTTGGCCTTGTTCAATAGGTTAATTTTCCAAAAAATCTTTCTGAAACTAATGAAAATATTGCCTCAGCAGCACTTGAGGTCAAACACAATAGTTGATCTGCTAGAGAAAGGAGCAATTCTTTTGTTCATCTGCTCTTTTGAAAATGCAGCCTTTTCAGAGCAGTTAGTCATCAGAACAGTTTAAAAATAGTGTTACCTGAATCAAAGCCAGCGGTTTCTCCCTGCTCTTCACAAGTGCAGCTTCTTGCTGACGTTCCTCCTCCACTATAGCTGCAAAAGTGATTGGAGTCATTGCTGGTGGGCTTTTAGCAACTGTCATTAACCAAGGGCTGTTAGAAATGAAATATTTATAGTTAATATATATTGAAAACAATTAACATAGCCTTTGAGAAACAGGTACTTTTTGTGCTGACTGCGTTAGTAGCAACAAATTTTGCAGTGACATTAATTATACATTGCCTTTTGCATAGTGCTAATTTCATAGTAAATATTGGCTACACATGTCAAAAAGAAATTCACAAATGTAAGGCTAAAAGGTTGTTTTCTTTCAAAAGAGTTTACAAATAAAAAATCAGTAATACAGAAGAGCTACAAATAATTAATCGGCTCTTAAAAGTTGACAGTAGGTTTGCAATTCTGGATGCCTGTTGTGATTCCAGGATTTTAGGATGCTATTGCGATTATACTGAAATTGGAGACTGGGCTGACAAGTTACCTTCACAGAATAAAAAACTGTACTATGATCCACTAAAACTTGGGAAAATTAGAAATCACAAAAATGAATCTTTTAAGATGGTTCAAAATGCATTTATATTCATTCTCAACATGTTAAAAACAAAGTGACCCTTAATTCTGCAAAGATTTTCTTCAGCTGGCGCAGGGATCATTCATGTTCAGCACATCTGATCAAAATGACTTGTCTCAGACCACGAGACTGAATGACATATATATCCTTCCATTTCATTTCCATGACATGCAACAAAGCCACATCTAGTACACATACCACTCCATCAGCACTCCAATAGTCTAAGGAATTTTATAGAAAATTAAAGCCCTACTAGTAAGTCACTCATAGCTGTCCATTTTGCAACAATGCAAAAGTCCTTCAGAAAGTAGCGTGTCATCACTAATGTACCCTTTAAGCTGTGCAGCCCAAAGTTTTCTGCGCAGGCTGAGTGAGAGTCAGCCCCTTTGAGTTACTGCGCAGTCACGGCTGCGCAAAAATATTTAAAGGGCCTGCGGACTTAAACGAATTGGCCACAAATTACAAAGAAAAAATGAGAGGTACATTGGTCACCGCCATGGTAAAAGTGAAGCTTTGTAGAAATTATTCCAGTCATTGTTATCGCACAGTCCTGCTGAAGTTAGCAATATTGACTGACACCAATAATGCTGGTCCCAAATGCTGTTTCTGTTGACATCAACATTGCTGACAAAGATCGAGACGCAGTCCCAGAATTACAACATAAACATTTATAGCACAGGAGGCCATAAGACTATAAGATGTAGGAGCAGATGTAGGCCATTCGGCCCACAGTCTGCTCTGTCATTCAATGAGATTATGGCTGATCTGATAATCCTCAACTCCAATGTCCTGCCTTTTCCCCATAACCTTTGATTCCCTTGCTGATTAAAAAACTGTCTATCTCAGCCTTAAATATACTTAACGACCCAGCCTCTACAGCCCTCTGCAGTAAAGAATTCCACAGATTCACTACCCTCTGAGAGAAGAAATACCTCCTCATCTCTGTCTTAAATGGGCAACCCCTTACTCTGACATAATGCCCTCTGGTCCTAGACTCACCCACAAGGGGAAACAACCTCTCAGCATTTACCCTGTCAAGCCCCCAAAGGATCTTATATGTTTCAATAAGGTCACCTCTCATTCTTCTAAACGCCAATGAGTACAGGCCCAACCTACTCAACCTCTCCTCATAAGAAAATCCCTCCATACCCGGGATCAACCTAGTGAACCTTCTCTGGACTGCCTCCAATGCCAGTACATCTTTCCTTAGACAACTGGACCAAAACTGTTCAGAGTGTTCTAGGTGTGGTCTAACCAGTGCCTTGTATAGTTTTAGCAATACGTCCATATTTTTATACTCCATTCTCTTTGAAATAAAGGCCAACATTCCATTTGCATTCCCTATTACCTGTTGAACTTGTATGCTAGCTTTTTGGATTCATACACGAAGACCCCCAAATCTCTCTGTGCTGTAGCTTTCTGCAGTCTTTCTCCATTTAAATAATATTCAGCTCTTCTATTCTTCCTATCAAAGTGCATAACGTCACATTTTCCCACATTATATTCTATCTGCCAAGTTTTTGCCCACTCATTTAACCTGCCTATATCCCTCTGTAGACTCGTCAACCTCGCCACTTGCTCTCCCACCTATTTTTGTGTGATCCGCAAACTTGGCGATAGTACATTCATCTCCCTCATCCAGGTCATTTATATTGTAAATAATTGTGGCCCCAGCACTGATCCCTGTGGCACTCCACTAGTTACAGTGGGAAATGCTCCCGTTATCCCAACTCTCTGTCTTCTATTAGCTAGCCAGTCCTCTATCCATGCTAATATACTAACTACCTTCAACACCATGGGCTCTTATCTTTCCAATCCTCTAGGGTTTAGCCTTAAGTGCAGAATCTTATCGAACGCCTTTTGGAAATCCAAATATATTATATCTACTGGTTCCCCTTTATCTATCCTGCTTGTTATCTCCTCAAAGAATTCTAATAAATTTGTCAGGCATGATTTCCCTTTCATGAAGCCACGCTGACACTGCTCGAATATATAATGTATTTCTAAATGCTCTATTACATCCTTTATATTAGACTCTAACATTTTCCCAATGATGGATATTAAGCTAACTGGCCTAGAGTTGCCAGTTTTTTGTCTCCCTCTCTTTTTGAATAAGGGTGTTACAATGGCAGTTTTCCAATCCTCTGGACTTTTCCAGAAGCCTGAGGATTCTTGGAAGATTACTACCAGTGCATCCACCATCTCTGCAGCTACTTCCTTTAATATCCTCGGATGCAACCCATCAGGTCCAGGGGGCTTATCAGCCTTTAGCCCCATTGGTTTCCCTAGTACTTTTTCTCTAGTGATAGTTATTATATTTAGTCCCTCCCCCCGTTTTGCCCCTTGATTATTTAGTATTTTTGGAATGTTATTATTGCCTTCTACTGTGAAGACTGATGCAAAATATTTACTCAACTACTCTGCCATTTCCTGGTTCCCCATTATTATTTCCCCAGCATCATTCTTTAAGGGGCCTATGTTCACTTTGGCCTCTCTGTTTCTTTTTATACATTTAAAGAAGCTCTTACTGTCCGTTTTTATATTACTTGCTAGTTTACCCTCAAAGTTTATTTTCTCCCTCTTTATTGTTTTTTTGGTCATCTTCTGTTGGTTTTTAAAACTTTCCCAATCCTTTGGCTTATCACTAATCTTTGCCACACTGTTATGTTTTTACATTCAATTTGATACAGTCCTTAACTTCCTTGGTTAACCATGATTGGGTTATACTCTTCCGGGAATCCTTCTTCCTCACTGGGATATATCTTTGTGAGTCATGAACTATTTTCTTAAACGTAAGCCATAGTTCATCAACTATCTTTTCTGCTAAATTCCTCTCCCTGTCCACTCCAGCCAGCTCTGCCCTCATTCCTTAGTAATAACCCTTATTTAAGTTTATCTCAGTTGTTTCCGACCCAAGTTTCTCACTCTCAAACTGTATGCTAAATTCTACCATGTTATGGTCACTGTTTTCTAGGAGATCTTTTACTGAGATCATTCATTTAACCTGCCTCAATACACATTACCAGATCCAAAATAAACTGATCCCTGGTTGTATATACACGACCTTAGCTACAGAAATGCAAAATGAATCCCACTGCCCTCTGTCACTTAGCTTTGAAGCAGAAGACACAAATATTTTTTCTGATTTTCCTTAAAATAGGCAATGGCCTCTACTTTGACCACTCCATGCGCCGAAATATTCTATGCTCTAGTAATCCATTCACAAAATTTATCCTAATCTATCCCAGTCATTCTCTGTACTGCCAACTCCTCTTCCCAACCAAAAGAAATAATCTTTCCCTATTCGCTATCAAAACCAGTCATAGTTTAAAAAACTTTCACTAAAGAGTCTTAGTCTTCTGTTTCCCTGGAGCTTACTGTATATAAAATTTCTCATTTACATGTGATGTCTGCACAATCAGAAAATTACTATTTATATTCAATTGGATTAACCATGTAATGTGTAGCTAATTGCAATTTTAAACAGTGACTAATTTAAAAGCAAAATTTCTACATTTTGCAATGTAATCGGTCCTAAATTTTTCTGCACAGAGTAATCAAAAATAATTACTCATACTAATGTAACAGGAAGAAACGCAATGGCAAGGATTTTCAGCTCAGCGAGTGGGCACGGGCCCACACACACGGGCGTGAAATAGCTCACGATGATGTCGGGTGAGCGTCCAGACATCATCTCGCACTCGCGTGATATTGCGGTTGGCGGACGCACTGGGAGTCAGCAGCGTGTCCACCGACAATTAAGAGTGTTGCTAAGCCCATTAATTAAAGTGAAATTTTCCATGCCCATCCAACCTTACAGTTGGCGAGCGGGCAAATAGGCCAAGTGGCCTTTGCATTTTTTGCAAAACCTCATCTACAGGCTGGATGAGGTTTCAAATAGTGATTTTAAAAAAATAAAAATAAAATTAAAAAAAAATTTTAAATTCATTTTTAACATGTCCCTGCTCATGTGACAGAGCCACATGAAGGGACGTGTTTTCCTTACATCTGAATTCTTTATTTTTAATGTTAGAAATCTTCAGCTCCCTGAGGCAGCTTTGTGCCTTCAGAGAGCTTTCACTGAGTGCACTCGCTGCGCTTGCGCAGACTTCAGCGCTTGCACTCCTCCCACCCCCACCCCGGCAGTGCTGAGGTCATCAGTGTGCTTTTCACGCTGGCCAGCAAGAAATTGCAGCCGGGGCCCAATTGTGGGCAGTGGTCCATTGCGTGGTCACTCTCAGGCCTGCCCGCCCGATGAGGTAAAAATTCTGCCCAACATTATTCCCATTTGGGTATGGATTTTAATCAAAATCATGATTTTGTTAAGTACTGAAATATTTGGTGAAGAAGGACAATACAAAGGAAAGATGCAAATATTAAACTTAAAAGTTTATACAGTTGAGCCTTTGCTCCAAAAAGTTACACTCTAAGCCAATTTCCCTATTTACATACCCACAGGAAATGTTTGAACAGTGGCCTTAAAAGTAGACCAGGTTGGCAGTTAAACATCACATTAACATTCCAGTACACCACTACAGGAGATCCACCAGTTTAAGTATTTCTGCATTTATCAGCTTCTCTGTCTCAATTTTCTACAGACTGTTCTAGCAATCATTGATGAGCCAGACAAAAACTACATCATACACTGATGCTCCATCATATCATGAAATGTGCTGAAAGTCAAATTGATGTTATTTTTTTCAGTGAACTTCATCTCCAACACAGTATTAAACAATCCCCTGACATTTTTAAGCTGGATCCGCATTTTTGAACTGAACTGGCAGGATCAAGGGATTGCAAACTTTAGATGACAGATTTGTGTCTGGGAATTTCCTACAGTTAGCTTGATACTGGGATAGAAGGAAGAGAACAACTGACAATAGAGTTGTTTATTTTTTACCCTCCTCTGGATTACTGAGGAAAAATGGTAGGAAAGAGTCAAGGTGAACCCTTCTCAAATTCCATGAAAGAATAAATTATGGCCAACTGACTAATCAGTGAAATGAAATCACCTACCTTTGTTTGACTAATTACAATGTGCCTTGCAATGTATTAGATAAACATAGCCCATTTTCATCAAACAATAAATTACCTCAACTAAAACTGATAAATTTCAGATCTATATTAAAAAATTTCTAAAATCAATATTCAGAACTTACAGCAGGGAAAGGATGCACAAGATATTAATCAAATTATTTCTGATCTGATACCAAACTACTGAATTTACCTATTTACTCAAAACCTAACACCTGATGAACAGCGGAGTCAATTGGTGAATTAAGAAACTAAACTGGAGGATGTTTTATGGATGTTGGCACATGAACGTCTTCATGAATGTTTAACTGGCACAACGTTTGAATTATTTCATCGCCTCCTGGAAAGCCTGTCACATGCATCTTCCTATAAAGCTGCATTAACATCCCCTCACTGTAAATGAGGAGAGAGGGTGGGAGAAAGAGAAAGAGATAGAGAGAGGGAGAGTCCCTCAATGTCACTTTTGCACAACTCCACATAATAGTAGGGACTTTTCACCCTTTTAAATTGGGAAACTGTATATTTTGCAACTGGAAGAGAAAACAATTTCTGTTTAAGTGGTATGGTGGGCAAGTCAAAGAGATAAAAGCTTTTTTTAATAAAAGTTTGCATCATTTGCACAGAAATCAACAGTACTCAAAAGATACAGTTCCAAACATAATCATGGTCTAAAGCCACTGTTTGAAATATTAAAATGCTAAGTTTTGCATCAAGTGGTTACTTTTAAATGATGTGCTATGCACATTCATGATTATAGCAGCAGCATGCTGAAAGGATCAGTAGTGTAGCTGAAGCTTTTCTTTAGCCTTCAGGGGGTACTTTTGAAGATCTATGGCAGAATTTGTACTGCATGCTCATTATCTGAAAGTTTAGCCATATACTAATTTAAGTATTTCGTTTATTTATCAATTCATTAAATTCTTCACCTGGTAGGTTGCTCATATTTGTTGCTAGGCTGCTCTTGTTGTTTAGAATTATTTTCCCATGAGCTGGAAGGCAGAGAGTCACCTGCTTTTTCTGACGACTTTTCTTCCACCAGAAGGTCACGGAACGATTTTGGGGAGGAGAGTCCATTGAATGAAGTCACCCTAAGTGAAAAATGTTTTGTAACAGTTAACAAATTTATTACTGAAATGACTGATCAAATAAAAATGAATAATAGTGCTGAAAAAAGAGACATGCTGCTGAAGTTTTTCACCTTGCACTCATCAGGACAGATTCACAAGAATACCAAATCTCAAAGGGAACAACAATTTATACTGCTTAAGAGGATGCAGACTGATTGACAATTGTACTCTGGTTGGTCAAGGTGTTGCCATGGAGAATGCACCAGGGAACAGTTAACTGCCAATCTTTTGTTTAAATTCAAACCAGGTAGGTCAACTCTGAATGGTCAAGGTACTTCCATTGGGGAATGGCTCTTTCCTAAACAAGCTTTTGTTTAGTTGAAAAAGGTGCAATGCGTGGAGATGTTCTTTCTATTTGCAAAGGAAAGGGCCCCACGTGTGAATATATGGACCTTCTAGAATGCATAAGTGAGCCACACTGCAGGCCCGACTGATAATCTTAAATTGGTTGTCAGTGTAATTCTTAGTACAATTAGCACTATTTAGCAAGTTTTGTCCAACTGCGGCATCACACCTAATATTGGACACTGTGTTCTGAGTTTTGCAAGCTCAAGCTGGTTAAGTACGGTGAGTTATTTGCCTGTTGCGAACAGCTGAAGGGACTGTTTGAGATCCCCCAGTTGTAGGGACATATGTCCTACATACATGGCATCACACCAGCACTGAAATTCATATACCACATTACTCATTTGTGTCGTAGGCAGTAAAGTTTGGAAACTGAATGGCAAATGCCTTGTTAAATAACATAGGCAGAACATCTTTTTGGTTTGAAGGCAGCATTCTGTTAGTGGAGAATATCACTTGTGTTGCTATTGCATAGCACAAGTATGAAATGGTTAACCTTGTCGCTCAAATTTTTGAGACACCCTACTCTTCTGGGGTAATTTAAGGTAAACTGGGCACTTTTCAGGATCAAAAGTGGCAGCCTTAGGCCTTATTCATGAGTTTGCACCATATGCAGCGAGCAGTGATCTGAACAGGGTAGCCATTATCCTGCAAGATTGCTTTGATGCTTCCTATTTCGGCATCAAGCTTGCATGGTGAGCAAATGGCTCAGGCCTTATTTACGAGGTTACTGATAAGGCCAATGTTATAGTGCTTGGGACTGTAGGAACCCCAATGCATACATTGACCAGTGAAAGTGAAGATTTCTCAACAAGCACATTGAGGAAAGGGAACTCATTTGGCTGCTTCATTTCAAAGGTGAATTTGAGCGGAGGTTGGAGCCCCTTAAGGTATGTAAGGAAATTCTTATATGCAGTTGCAGATTCAAATATACCAATACCAATATATCAGCTACGTATCGAAAATATGCAAGGGGTAGTTTTGTGTTACAAAAAAGCAGAAGCCTATGTTATTTAACAAGGCATTTGCTATCCAGTTTTCAAACTTCACTTTCCCAGTTGGGTGTCTAGGCCATACGTCTTCAATAACTTTCAATGGTGACTCAAAATGACAAATGTACTTATTGCAAGTGACATGCAAATGCAGCTGACAAGTAGAGGAAAAAAAATTCATCACAAGGAAAGGCACTAATCAAGTTTGAGTACTTGACACATCAGAAAATACAGCAAACACCTTAAACATTATTTAAGATTCATTTATAAAACATATTTTCAATGTGTTGGCACTTTTGATCTTACCAAGCATTTCCTGTCTTTGATGGGGTTAAGGTAGTCAGATTTGATTTCACAGGTGTGCTGTCCAGTCTGCTGTTTGTACTTGGCTCCTTAGCTGCCATGGCAATCATCTTTCTTTGTTTCTGAGAAAGCTTCACTCCATGGCACATTGATTTATTCCCACTGTGAAAATATTGCATGGTTAAACAATCATCAAATAATTGTTTTTTGCAGTGTTACATGAAGCTTAAATTTACAAATTGTATATTGAGCATCCACAGGGATTAGCAATGTCATATTACCTAGAAATAAAATTGTCTTGCATTTTAATCATAGGGTAGAACTTTAAGTCCTACGGGCACCCGCTCGCCTGACCCGATCGGGCATAAAATAGCGTGATGACGTCAGACTAGCGCCCCAACGTCATCACGCACTCGCGCGATATTTTGGTCGGCGTGCACGCGCGAGAGTCAGCAGCATGTCTGCCGACAATTAAGAGGCCTATTAAGGCCATTAACGTATTAATTAAGTGCGATTTTTCATTGCCGAATCGGCCAAGTGGTCTTTGGGTTTTTGAGGAAACCTCATCCATGGGTGGGATGAGGTTTCTGGTATTAAAGAAAAATAAAAACGTTTTGACAGAATTTTTATAATCTATATGTTCATGTGAGGGAGTCTGACGTGTGGACATTTTTTCCTGCATTTCCAAATCTTTATTACATGGTTTAAAGTTCTTCAGCACCCCGAGGCAGCTCTCTGCCTTCAGGGAGCTTTCATTGCACGCTTCTCATGCCCAAGCAGACTTCAGCGCTCACCTTCTTCCCGTTCCCACCCCGGCAGCACTGAGCCTTTGAGTGCATGTTTCACAGTGGCTGGCCGTTAATTGGCCAGTCAGCGTGAAATCGCAATCTGGGTTTGATCACGGGAAGCGGCCCATTTCCTGGGCCTGCCCACCATGCCAGCCTGACGACCTGAAAATCCTGCCCATAGTATAGAATATAACTAAACTAGTAATGTTCATCTGTTATAAAAAGGGTTACAAACATTTATAAACTAAGTTGCAAAATTTAATATAGAAAGTTAGATTATTTTATAAGGTTTTCATTCATTTAATGCTCAAAATCCTTCACGTACCATGAGAACTTGTCCAAATGATTCTGAGGAAATCATATGCTGAATCACAACCATGAAATTCGCATCTTGTATAATTAGGACTGTACTATATCTGACCCCCTAACTGCATGTCACATAAACTTGTTGGATATGTATGTTAATACCAGTTCTTTTGCCTGGAAGTAATCTTTAGTAACCCCACTACAAAAACCTTAGCCAAAACAAACAAGATATCCTGAGGACATAGCTGTGAGGGATTGTAATGACTGAAGGATATCATTCAAAGAATGAAAATCCTACTCGATAAATAAGCTTTCATCCATATGGTGATAATCTGCACAGACCCGGAGGAGCCATGCTAAAACACTGACAATTTAGAAGAAGGGAAACACCAGCTAGGAACGTCTAACCCTCGCTGCCAAATTAATCATGTGCAATAATCAAATTTAAATGGTAATGTTTGGTAGACACATGAGAAGTACTCCATATAGCTGTAAATCAATGCTGAAAACGGGATGCCCAGTATGTGGCAACAGAATGACTGGAATAGCCTTTACTTGACCTCATGGATTCCTATCATCTAGATGAAAGCATCAAAGATAACACTCGTGCAGCCTTTTTGCTATTAGCTTCATCGCTGAGCTGTCTAGGATTCCGTAACTACCATTAAAATAAACCTCGATTTCCTGAATTCCTCTGTTTGAACATAGAGAGATTTAGCAGCAACCACAGCGTGGAACCTATGATACCTATCTGATTGATGTGGAGACAGATAAAATGAAAGAAGAACAATTTCCTGGTTAAAATGAAACTCCGAAAGCTCCCAGTCCCATGAAGTCAGAATTTAAATAGGTATCCATTCCAACAGTCCTAAAGCCAGCAGTTTTTACAAAGCTAGTTAAATGGAGGGCTGATCAAATAATAGTTCTGTACCACAATTTGAATCACTGAACCAGAAAGAGCACTCAACATTTTTCCTACTCGTTATAAACTTTACATAACAGTATTATAGAAATGCCTTTCATTTATTAGCATGTCATAGAAAGCGCATGCATATGAATGTGGAGGAGGAGAGGGAGAGGAAGGGGGCATGTGTAAAATCTCCTGTGCCCAAGAAAAAATTGAAGGC
This sequence comes from Cetorhinus maximus, assembly GCF_964194155.1. Classification (NCBI taxonomy): domain Eukaryota; kingdom Metazoa; phylum Chordata; class Chondrichthyes; order Lamniformes; family Cetorhinidae; genus Cetorhinus; species Cetorhinus maximus. The sequence continues at coordinate 124,611,274 of NC_135883.1, read as the reverse complement.
TAGCCACCTCCTGTCTCTCAACACCTTCAGTCTGTGGTTTTTCTAAGCTTGCTTGTAATATGTAATACAATAGTGTAAACAAGTTGTACAACGTATTGAACCAAACCTGCTGCTTTCATTAGGCTATTATGCCGTGCATCTGCTCCAGGTTCCAGCCTCAGCAAAGCCTCTGGCTTCAGCCTCAGCCTACTAAAATCTCTGCTCTGCTGAACCACCGTCACACAGTTGTCTACTTATGGGTTGGAATTTTAGGCCTGTTACCCAGGAGCGGATCGGTAGATGGAAGAGTATAAAATCGGATGGAATGGCAATGTGCCCATCTACCTGCCTCTGCTGAAATTTTACCAGCAGCTGAGTAGGTGTCAGATGACCCACCCTCCCTTGAGGCTATTGAGGGCCTTACTCACTTGTACTTAATTCCTCCAGTCCCATGAAGGACAATGAGCAACAAAACTCTGCCACGGGCATCAGTCCATTGCAATCTATCTCCCTCCAGGAGCACTGCTCTTGAAGGTCCTCCTTAAATATACTTGTCCAGGTTTCTTTGCTGGCCCTGTCTTCTTTGCCCATCTGATGGTGTCCATATGACTGTCACTCTGGTGCAGCGTATGTGTGTGAGGCAAAATAGCTGTTCTGCCAGTCTCAGTTGTCTCTCCAACACCATGTCCCACAGGTGCCTCTCATCAGTTCTCTGCAGCACTTCTTCATTGGTAATGCTGTCTCACCATATGATGCCCAGGAACTTACATAGACAGCGCTGCTGAAAGATGCCCAACTTGTGACACCTTTGCTGTTCTTTCCCATGTCTCGCTAGCGTGGATTGCAGTTGGTACTATTATGGACATAGAGGGTCACAGCTTCAAGGTGTCTTGGCAGAGGGTGTAGTGGTGCTGGGGGGGCGGTGGCACATCTCCCACATGGGTGCAGAAGTCACGACCTCGGACAGTTAAATCCCTGACCACTGTAAAATCCAGTCGTGGTTTCCTACACTGCCAGGGGTGGGTTCACCCCTGGAGTTTCAGCCAGTGGGCAAGGCCATCACCTCTGCAAAAAATTCCAGCCATAGTTACCAAGAAACAGGGGATCCACACTAATCTAGCTCCCACTTGATCCACCTTTTTACACCCCACCTTTTTAATATATACTGCGCCTCCCTCCCAAAACTTCACTCATTGATTCATACTCCACCCTTTTCACGAGTTATACCAGAAACTGCATACCAGTAGTACCTAAGATCTCTGCTTTCCATCTGTGCTTTGGCAGAATCAGTGCATTGCTGTGTGTGTGATCTCATGCCTAGTGTTAGGTTTCAAAGTGCAACCGAGATCCTGAACTTCATTTTTTTTTTTGCAGAGGACCATTTAAAAAAAATACAAAAACCTTTTCTGAATGAAGTGTTTTGCACAAAACTGCCTTGTGTCCTGAAAAGGGCAGATTTTTCTCTTAACTTATAGAAAGATGGACAAAACAGTTGAATTCAAGAGGAAGGTGAAAGTGACTGCCCTTGACATTAAGGCAGCACTTGACCTAGTTTGGCATCAAGGAGCCCTGACAAAATTGGAGTCAATGGAAATCAGGAGGAAAGCTCTCAACTGGTTGGAGTCGTACTGAGCACAAAGGAAGATAATTCTGGTTTTTGGAGCCCCATCATCCTCGTCTCAGGACATTGCTGCCAGAGTGTCCTCGGCCCAATTATCTTCAGCTGCTTCATCAGTGATATTCCCTTCAACCCAAGGTCAGAAGTGGGGATGTTCACTGATGATTGCACAATGTTCAGCACCATTTATGATTCCTCAGATACTGAAGCAGTCCATGTCAATATGCAGCAAGCCCTGAACGACATTCAGGCTTAGACTGAGAAGTGCCAAGTAACATTTGTGCCACGCAAGTCCCAGGCAATGACCATCACCAATAAGAGAATCTAACCATCTCACCATTCTGACATTCAATGGCATTACCATCACTGAACCACCCCCCCCCTTATGAATACTGTGGCTACAAGTGCACATCAAAGGCTGGGAATTCTGAAGTGAGTAACTCACCTTCTGACTCCCCAAAGCCTATCTACCATCTACAAGGCACAAGTCAGGAGTGTGATGGAACACTCCACTTGCCTGGATAAGTACAGCTCCAACAAACACTCAAGAAGCTTGACAGCATCTAGGACTAAGCAGCCCACTTGATCAGCACCCCATCCTCCACCTTAAACATTTACGTCCTCCACTCTGATGTATAGTGGCAGCAGTGTGTACCATCTACAAAATGCACTGCAGCAACTCATCAAGGCTCTTTTGGCAGCACCTCCCAAACCAGCGACCTCTACCACCTTGAATGACAAGGGCAACAGATGCATAGGAACACAACCACCTGCAGGTTCCACGCCAAACCACACACCATTCTGACTTAGCAGTATATCGCTATTCCTTCAGTGTTGCAGGATCAAAATCCTGGAACACCATTCCCAGAACAGTTCGTGTGCCTGGGCCAAATGGACTGCAGCGGTTCAAGGCAGTGGCTCAACACTACCTTCTCAAAAGCAAATAGGAATGGGTAACAAATGCTGGCCTTGCCAGTGATGCCCACATCCTATGAAAGGGTTTTTAAAAATTCAAACCAGCTCATGCCAGCTTTCTTGGTGAAGAGCCTAGAGCTAAAGCTGAACAATTAAGGCACAATAAAACAGCTAGAAACACGAAGGAACAAAGCTACACTAGTCCTTTCTATATAAAAAAAATGCTAACTGTAGAGCTTGACTCACAGTAGTTGAAGAATAGAGATGGTAAGAGCAGAAGCCTTTAAAAAGGAGATAAGGAGAATTTACAAAGGTCATGGGTTTTATTGATACTGAGACAAGAGGTTACATGATGCAAATTTTACAGGTTTGCTTACACATGTGTTTCCAACAAAAACAAATCTAGTTAGGACTAGCTTCTACTGTGTGTAAATAGAGAAATAAAACATTAAAAGCTTTGTTCTGATTCAGTATTACTTTTGACAACAATAAAGCTTTATACTCACCTTGCATTAGTCTTTGGTGCAGTTACACATTTTTGCATATTTTCTTCCATTTCCATGATAGCTCGTAGGCCTCCAGTGGGAGGACTCGCAGGACTGAAGAAATTAATTTAGGAAGTGCATGACAATTATGGGTCATATTTGAACGGCTCATAGCTTAACAACAGAAGGACTAACACAATAATGCACATTAGAACTTTATATAGGATAAATTTTAAATTAGTCTCAAATGTTGCAACTAATGGAACAATACTGGATGTGCCTGTATAAGCAGGAGCAAGAACAGTAATGATAATCAGGCACTCAAGGCATGAAAGTTCAGCATCAGGATCATATGTTTGAAAAGAGGACAGTCAAGATTAGTAGCAGCTAGAGAAAGGGAGCGACAGCCAGAGAGCGAGGGAGGGAGCGACAGCCAGCAAGCTAGCAACGGAGGGAGGGAAAGAGGGAGGAAGGCAGCAAGCAACAGCCAGCAAGCAGGGAGGGAGGAAGCCTCAGCTAGTGGGCAGCAAGCGAGGCAGGGAGGGAACAGGTGGCGGGCTGTGAGCGAGCGAGCGACGGGCTACGAGCGAGTGAGCACGAGATAGCGAGACACAGAAAAGGAAGAGAGAGAAGCAACAAGGATCCAGGGATGAGTAAGGAAGATGACTGGGACAGGATGAGCAAGGAGCGTAGGAAGAGGCAGCAGAAAGAATGATGGCTTTGAAGGGAAATGAAGTAGCACTGGGAAGGAGGACTCAATTGGGCAGCAATTCACCTTGGGCAGGAGCACTAGTCGCAGGTATCATATTGACATCATGTTACACGGCCTGCCTAACACACATTTCCACATTTAACTAACTAATGTCAGTTAAACTGAACTTCGGATGAAGTATATAATAGGTAGCTAATGGGATCCTGCTCATTTCTGTGCCACTGTTCAAAATGAATTTTGATCCCAGAAGGCTTTCTAAACTGTTGCACTGTGGACCATTCCTCCAGTTTCTTAACATGTGTTTTCCTGATGTCTGGCTACAGGTGCAGTAAGTCAGCTCCAGATCAGAAGAAGAGATAATGAGGGATCAGAACAAGTATGTTCTCTTAAAGAAAACAGGTGAGACTAACAAACCCACAGCCCCTTGGACGTCAAGGCCTTAAAAGGAGTGGATGAAGGAAAAATGGGAAGCTTATGAAAGATACCAAGAGCTCAATACTATAGAAGACCTAAAGGAGTCTAAGTGGAGGGGTGAACTTAAATAGGAAATTAGGAAAACAAAGAGGACATAAAAAAATTATCAGCAAGTATTATCCAGGAAAACCTAAAGATGTTTTATAAACACACAAAGAGCAAAAGGATAACCAAAGAATAGGGCCTATCAGAGACTATTGGGGGGGGTGGCAGGGGCAATTGAGGGGAGAAGGTGGTTTTAACAGAGGGAGAGGGTAGGAACGAACAGGAGGTTCAGTCTAAGCAGGGGCTGCCCTGTGATCTGCAAAGGACGACGAGCGACACTCCCCTACTTCCTTCCCGCCCTTTAACCATTTGAGGTTAAAAATCAGGCTCCTGCTCCCGCCCTGCTGCCCGCACAGCCGTATTATGGCGTGGGCAGTGTACTATTAGGGCCCCAATAAAGCCTAATTAACCCTTAGATAAAAGCAAAATACTGCGGATGCTGGAAATCGGAAACGAAAACAGAAAATGCTGGAAAAACTCAGCATCTGTGGAGAGAAAAACACGGACTTGAAGCGTTAACTCTGTTTTTCTCTCCATAGATGCTGTTAGACCTGCTGAGTTTTTCCAACATTTTCTGTTTTCGTTCCTAACTTGCCCTTAATTGGTAATTTTAATATGGTGGGTGGGCTGCCGATGTATCCTCAGATGTTAAGGGAAGCCAGAGAAGAAATAGGCAAGGCTCTGACCATCATTTTCCAATCCTCTCTGCCCACAGGTGTGGTGTCTGAGGAATGGAGGGCAGATAACAATGTTCCATTGTTTAAAATGGGAGAAAGGGTAGACCAAGTGATTACTGGCCAGTCGGCCTAACCTCGGTGGTGGAAAAATGATCAGAAAAATTTCTGAGGGACAGGATAAAACTTCATTTAAAAAGACACCATTAATAAAAGACAGTCAGCATGAATTTGTTAAGGGAAGGTCATGTCTGACTGACATGATTGAATTTTTTGTGCAAGATCAAGGAGGGTTGACAGGGGTAATGATAAGGTTCCAGGAGGCAGACTAGTCATTAAAGTAAAATGATCCAAGGCAAAGTGGCAAGTTAGATCAAAAATTAGTTCAGAGGCAGGAACCAAAGAGTAATGGTCAATGGGTGTTTTTGTGACTTGATGCTGTTTGCAGTGGGGCTCCGCAGGGTTCAGTACTAGGCCCTTTGCTTTTTGTGGTATACATCAATGATTTCGACTTGAGTGTAGTGAGTATGGTTAAGAAGTAGATAATACAAAAATTGGCCGCGTGGTTAATAAGGCAGAAAATACTCTAGACTGCAGGAAGATATCAATGGACTAGTCAGGTAGGCACAACCATAACAAATGGAGTTCAATCCAGAGAAGTGTGAGGTAACATATTTTGGAAAGGCTAACAAGGCGAGAGAATATACAATAAATAGGATAACATTCAAGGCTATGGGCCAAGTGCTGGTAAATGGGATTAGGTAGGTAGGTCAGGTGTTTCTCAAGTGTCGGTGCAGACTCGATGGGCCGAAGGGCCTCTTCTGCACTGTGATTGTGTGTGTGTGAACAAGAAGTGTAGAGGAACAGAAAGATGTTGGAGTGCATGCCCACAGATCCCTGAAGGTGGCTAGACAAGTAGATAAGGTGGTCAAGAAGGCATATGGGACACTTGTCTTTATTAGCCAAAGTATAGAATAAAAGAGCAGGGAAGTAATGCTGGAACTGTATAAAACACTAGATAAAGCCACAGATGGAGTACTGTGTTCTGGTCACCACACTATAGGAAAGACGTGATTGCACTCAAGAGTGTACAGAGGAGATTTAAGGAGATGTTGCCAGGACTGGAGAATTTTAGTTAAGAAAGATTGGATAGGCTAGGGTTGTTTTCTTTGGGGCAGAGGAAGCTGATGGGAGGTCTAATTTATAAAATTTTGAGAGGTCTAGATAGAGTGGGTAGGGGTTCATAATCAAATGACATAGATTTAGGGTAAGACAGAACAGGTTTAGAGAGGATTCAGGGGAATTTTTTTTACCCATAGGGTGGAAGAGATCTGGAACTTTCTGCCTGAAAGGGTGGTAAAGGTAGTAACTTTCGGATCAATTATAAAGTACTTGGATAAACACAAAAGTGCCATAACCGACAAGGGTAAGGACCAAGAGCTGGAAAGTGGGATCAGGCATGATGGCTACTTGACGGCCTGCACAGACATGATGGGCTGAATGGCCTCCTTCTGTGCTCTAATTTTCTATGATTCTATTATAGATTGTGGAGCTAAGATTGATGTATCCAGAGTTTTTCAATTTTAATGTGAGGAATATGCCAAATTAATTTGAGATATTACCATTTCTTGATCCTCTAATTTTTTTTAGCAAGTCCATCTTCCCCCAGGAGGATGTTTCCTCATGTGGGTGAGGTCTCCCTTTTAAGATGGAGATGAGGAAATTATTTTTCTCTCAAAGGTGCATTTGTCCGTGGAATTCACTTTCCCAGAAAGAAGTGGAGGATAGGTCATTGAATTTAATCAAGGCTGAGCTAGATAGATTTTTGATGGATAACAGAGTCATGCATTATGGAGGACAGGCAGGAAAGTGGAATTGAGACTACAACCAGATCAGCCATGATCTTATTGAATGGCAGAGCAGGCTCGAAGGACCGAATGGCCTACTCCTAAGTCCTAGGTTCCTATCAGACTCCTTAAAGTCTACCCCTTTGAAAAAGTTTTGGTCAGCTTTCCTTTGGCTTAATATCCACTTTTTTCCCCCAATCATCCCTCTACAGTGCTTTAGCATGTTTTACATTAAAGATGCCACATAAACGGTGCTGTTAAAGGACAGAATGTGCTTTATTGCAAGACATTTACAATATGTATAACTCAAACACTGGACAGAACTAAATTACACTAAAAATATTTTTATCACGCATAGATCAAACATACAATATTCTTGATATACAGACATGCAACTTAAATATTCACACTGATAGCTTTCTAAATCAAAATGTGATATATTTATACCTGAAAGAACTGGTTACCCAGCCAGTAGCACTTCCAGAGTTGGATCTAGGAATGGGCTTTGGGTTAGACTCTCTCTTAGACGTCCATATTTTTTCATTCATTTTTGCCTCTTCAGTTGGATTTTTCATCTCAGAAACATGGGCTCTTTCATCAATCTAAAATTTGAAACAATCATGTATAAAATACCACTGCAAAGATGCTTTAAACACTTGAAATTACTGATCAACTTAGTCATTAAATTCTCATTAAGTACCACAAGCAATTAATTACATAGGATAATAGATAGCTGCTAGTACATTACAAGGTAGTCAATCCAATTGATGGGTCCTGACAATGTCAAACTACAAGAACAAAACTTTGGCTGTCTCACCATGACATCCCCCACCAGGGATGTCAGAGAGCTCTCCGCTTCTTCCTTGAAAAGGAGGCCCAACCAGTCCCCATCCCACCATCCTCCGCCAGCTGTTGAACATGTTCTCATATTGAATAATTTCTCCTTCAACTCTACTCACTGCCTCCAAATAAAAGGTGTTGCAACGGGTAAAAGCAGGTCCTAGTTATGCCTCCCTTTTGTGGGCTATGCAGAACATTCATTATTCCAGGTGTGCTCCCTTATCTCTTTTTCAGGCACATTAATGATTGTATCAGTGCCATTCCTACTCTCACCATGAGCTGGAAAATTTTGTCGACTCTGTCCCCAATTTTCACCTTTCTCTCACCCTTACCTGGTCCATTTCTGATTCTTTCCTTGCCTTCCTTGACTTCTCTGCCTCCATTTCTGGGGATAGGCTATCAACTAATATTCACTAGCCCACTGACTCCCACAGCTACCGTTGACTACACTTCCTCACATCTTGCTTCCTGTAAGGACTCTATTCCAATGTCCCAGTTTCTCCGTCACATCTGTTCCGATTATGGAACCTTCCATACCAGTGCATTCAATATGTCTTTCTTATTCCTCAACTGAGGATTACGCCCACCACCCCTAAGCTGACAGGGCCCTCTGCTGTGTCTGAACTATTCCATGCACCACTGCTCTCAGTCCTTTCTCTCTCTCTTCAGAATCACAGAATTGTTACAACTCAGGAAGCCATTCAGCCCATCATGTCTACACCAGCTCTCTGAATGAGCAATTCACTTAGTGCCATTCTCTTGCCTTTTCCCCGTTACCCTGCACATTCTCTCCTTTCATATAACAATCTAATTCCCTTTTGAATGCTTTAATCGAATTTGGCTCCACCACACTCTCATGCAGTACATTCCAGGCTTTAACCACTCGCTGCATGAAAAAGTTTATCACTTTTGCTTCTTTTGCCAATTACTTTAAATCTGTGCCCTCATGTTCTCGATCCTTTCATAAGTGGGAACATTGTTTCCCAACTACTCTGTCCACACCCATCATGATTTTGAATTCCTCTATCAAGTCTCTTCTCAGCCGTCTTTTCTCCTCCCTTCTCACCATCCAAGGTTCGAAATACTCCGTCCAAATGAAACATTGACTCGTTTGTACTTCTTTCAACTTTGTACACTGAATTTGCTGCTCACAACGTGGTCTTCTTCTACATAGCGGAGACCAAATGCAGGCTGGGTGCTGTTTTACTGAACACCTCCATGCAGTCCGCAAACATGACCCTGAGCTTCCAGCCGCTTATCATTTCAGTTTTCCACCTTGCACCCACTCTGACCTTTCTGTCCTCGGCCTGCTACGGTGTTCCAAAGAAGCTCAATGTAAATTCGAGGAACAGTACCTCATCTCTCTTGGCACTCTACAACCTCCTGGACTCGACATTGAGTTCAATAATTTTAGATCATAACCTCTGCCTCCATTCTATCTCATGCATTTTTTTTGTTGGTTCATTTTTTTCTTTATTCCTTCTTTTTGTATTCCATGATTCTAAAGGGCTAATAGCAGAGATGCATGAAACAGATGACACAATGGAGGACCCTGTCAAACTGTGGGGGTGGTGAATGGTGGACGGAATCCTTGGTTGAGGAATAAGACAGACATATTGAGTGCACAAGTATGGAAGGTTGCATCATCAGAATAGATGAAATGGAGATGGAGAAACTGAGATTGGAAGAGTGTCTCTACAGGAAGGAGGGCTGCTAATCTGTCATTCACACCTCATTTAGACATACTTTTTGTTTATTTGCTATTGCTATTACCACTCCCTTTGGCTTTTCTACTATGAACCTTTTTTTCCCATTTATTCATGAGAAGTGGCATCGCTGGCTTGGCCAGCATTTATTGCCCACCCCTAATTGCCCTCGAGGAGGTGGTGGTGAGCTGCCTTCTTGAACCGCTGCAGTCCATGTGGTGTAGGTACACTCACAGTGCTGTTAGGGAGAGAGATTCAAGATTTTGACCAAGCGACAATGAAGGAACGGTGATATATTTCCAAGTCAGGATGGCAAGTTGCTTGGAGGGGAATTTCCAGGTGGTGGGTGTTCACATGTGTCTGCTGTACTTCTTCTAGATGGTAGGGGTCGTGGGTTTTGAAGGTGCTGCCTAAAGAACCTTGGTGAGTTCCTGCAGTGCATCTTGTAGACGATACACATTGCTACTACTGTACTTCGGTGGTGGAGGGAGTGAATGTTTGTAGATAGGGTGCCAATCAAACAGGCTGCTTTGTCCTGGATGGTGTCAAGCTTCTTGAGTGTTGTGGGAACTGCACTCATCCAGACAAATGGAGAGTATTCCACCACACTCTTGAGTTGTGCCTTGTAGATGGTGAACAGACTCTGGAGAGTCAGGAGGTGAGTTACTTGCTGTAGGATTCCAAGCCTGATTTGCTCTTTTTAAATTTTTTAATATATTGATTCATGGGATGTGGGCGGCACCGGCTTGGCTAGCATTTATTGCCCTTCCCCAATTTCCCTTGTTCAGAGGGCATTTGAGAGTCAACCACGTTGCTGTGGGTCTGGAGTCATATGTAGGCCAGACCAGGTAAGGACAGCAGGTTTCCTTCCCTAAAGCACATTAGTGAATCAGACGGGTTTTTATGACAATCGACAATGGTTTCATGGTCATCATTAGACTTTTAGTTCCAGATTTTTATTGGATTCAAATTCCACCATCTGCTGTGGTAGGATTCCCGAGCATAACCAATCCAGTGACAATGCCACTGCGCCACCACCTCCCCTCTTGTAGCCACAGTATTTATATGGCTAGTCTAGTTCAGTTTCTTGTCAATTGTAACCCCTAGGATGTTGATAGTGGGGGATTCAGCAATGGTAATACCATTGAACATCAAGGGGCGATGGTTAGATTCTCTCTTGTTGGAGGTGGTCATTTCCTGTTACTTGTGTGGCGCAAATGTTACTTGCCACTTGTCAGCCCATACTGGATATTGTCCAGGTCTTGCTGCATATGGGCATGGACTGATTCAGTATCTGAGGAGTTTCGAATGGTGCTGAACATTGCACAATCAGCGAACATCCCCACTTCTGAACTCATGATGGAAGGAAGGTCATTGCTGAAGCACCTGAAGATGGTTGCACCTAGGACACTACCCTGAGGAACTTCTGCAGTGATGTCCTGGAACTGACACGATTGACCTCCAACAACCAGAACTATGAAACATTTAATCCTTCAATCTCACTTTCCCTCTACCCTATCACAGGCCTTCCTGTTTGTTCTCAGAATCACAGAATTGTTATGGTACAGAAGGAGGCCATTCAGCCCATCATGTCAACACCAGCTCACGAATGAGTATTATGACCTAGTGCCATTCTCCTGCATTTTCCCTGTAACCCTGAACATTGATTATTTGAATAGAAACATCAAATGCCCTCTTAAATGCCTCGATTGAAACTGCCTCTACCACCCTTCCAGGCCGCACATTCCAGACCAGAACCACTCGCTGGGTAAAAAAGCTTTTTCTCACATCGCATTTGCCTCTTTTGCAAATTACTTTAAATCTGTGTCTTGTTCTCAATCCTTTTACGTGTGGGAACAGTTTCTCCCCATCTACTCTGTCCAGCTCCCTCATGATTTTGAGCACCTCTACCAAATCTCCTCTTAGCCTTCTCTTCTCCAAGGAAAACTCTCCAAACTTCTCCAATCTGTCTTCATAAGTGAAGTAAGACTCTTCCGTACTCTTTCCAATGCATTCAGATCCTTCCTAAAGTGCGGCACCCGGGACTGTACACAATATTCCAACTGAGGTCCAACTAGTGTCTTATACAAGTTCAGCATAACCTCCTTGCTCCTGTTCTCTATGCAACTATTCATAAAGCTTTGGTTACTGTATGTTTTATCAACTGCTCTCTCCACCTATCCTGCCACCTTTAATGACCTGAGCACATATACATCCAGGCCCCTCTGCTCCTGCACACCCTGTAGAGTTGTATCCCTTATTTTATATTGTCCCTTTTTCCCCTCTCCCCCACCTTTTACTTGCTCAAAACCTACCACATCTCTAACTTTCCCCAGTTCTGATGAAGGGTCATCGACCTGAAACGTTAACTCTGTTTCTCTCTCCACAGATGCTGCCTGACCTGCTGAGCATTGCCACCATTTTCTGTTTTTATTCCAGATTTTACAAGTTTAATTATAAGAACATTAGTGTCTGTTTCAGCATTAGTGCACTGAACACAGCAACGGCTCTGGGTCCCAACAGCATCCTAGCTCTCGTGCTGAGGACGTGTGCTTCAGAAGTAGCTGCATCTCTGGACAAGCTGTTCCAGTACAACCACAACACTGGCATCAACCTGACAAAGTGGAAAATTGCCCAGGTATATCTGTCCACAAAAAGGACATAGTTAACTCTGCCAATTACTAATATAAAAGCCTACTCTCAATTAGCAACAAAAATAAAAATCATTAATTGCTATCAAGCAGCACTTTCTCACCAATAACCTGCTCAATGATGCTCAGTTTGAGTTACCACCAGGACTACCTGACTCCAGCCTGCATTACAGCCTTGGTCCAAACATGGACACTAAAGCTGAATTCCAAAGGCGAGGTAAGAGTGCCTGCCCTTTATATCAAAGCAGCACTCATCTGTGTCTGTCACCAACTGAAGTCAATGGGAATCAGGGGGATAACTCCTAAGTAGCTAGCACAAAGGAAGTTCATTGTGATTGGAGGTCAATCCTTTCGGCTGAAAAGTTACAAACCAACAGTTACAAACTCAAGGAGGCAAGAATTTCCTGGGCTAGCCTAAAGTAAACCAATTTTGTAAGTTGTGACAGAGTACAGCTCATATTGTAGGTAGAGAGAGTAGGGCTATAAGATTCATCATAAATAAATCATATCAGATTATGCCTCAAAACCTACTAAAATTATATGCCATACACTGGCCAATCATTAGCTACATATCAAGTTATTTGATTTGTACAATTACTTTAGCACTTATATTTCTAATGCAGTGTAATCAACGAACATTATATGTAAAATGTTTTGCTAAAAAAGGTTAAATGTAATTATCATATAGATCAGTTCCAGGTATTAGAAAACTATATTATTTAGGCTTTAATGAAAATATACCTAGAAAATATATTGAATACAATGCAAAAATTGTCAACATTAGTTTCATATATATTTTATAGCGTTTGCTTTGTTTTTTAGCTAAACTTGGTTCGTTAACATGAGGAAAGCCATCTACATTTTTATGTAGATAGAAATATAAACTGCTGACAGTCATAAAAAGGTTAGAAGTTTTATGAAACAGGTAAATTTATGCAAACATCTATTCTAGAAGCTGCAATTTATATGTTTTTGATTCACTTTGACTAAAGCCCTACCAACTCTGCAATATTTATTTGATTTAGGTTTCATATTACTGTCAGAAAAGTTTAAAAGTTACTCACTTCAAATGCACTTAAATTTCCTTTGTCTTTTAAAATAGTAGTATTCACATCAGACAAAATACAATAATGATGAAAGATAGTCAGTAAGATAGTGAACAGCTGTAACAAATGACAAAGGACAGTGTGCAACAGGAAATTAGGGAAATAGAGAAGGACTGCCAAAGCACCCCAAAGCTGTAAAGTGGCTCAAGACTGGAGTGTTTTAGCCTGGTTTTGTATTGCACTATAACTATCATAGTCATCAACAATATGCTGTATATAGTTTGCAGACCTCCAATTTCTCCTGGCAGAGTCCAGCTGAAAAATCAGGTGAAGCTAACTCTCTGGGACTGGCTACTCCACCAGCATAGCTGCCTTCAGAATCAGACATCAACATCTCCTGCAGGGATTCCACTGAATTAGTTTTAGCAGGTCTTTGCAAATCTGTAAGAATAACGAATATTCATCTTAAAACAAAAGTTATAAAATGTTGTAATGAAAAGTCTTGCATACACCCCATCTTCAATCTGTAGAGTACAACTTAAATACATCCATAGCATACAAAATCATGTGTCACAATTTTTCAAATTGACTCAAATAGCCAGTCAGGTTAATCATGTGGATTCATTGAATTATTTTTTTAAAGCTACCAGCAAAACTACATTTTTCCCTCAATCCACCTATCCAGAATGAACAGCTGTCAGAAAACAAGCCAATTTTCTCAAACAATATTTTTATGATTCGTTTTTAGAAGTTTTATTTCTAATACATATCATGTAAAATCAAATAATTCATAAATAAATATTTAAAATTATGTAATTGCTGATGCCCTTCTGTAAATCCGTCCAATTAGTTCTGTCCAGAAATCCCACCTTCTTTCAGAGATCAGAGTGTAAAGTCTGGAGCTTGCTTTCTTCTGTTAGGCCTTTCTAATATTTTTCCAGCCTCAGTGCCTACTTCAGCTATCTCAGATCTGCAGAAGTGAAACTTAGTGCAGGTTCTTTGTGGGCCATGCTAGTTTTTTTTTCGTAAGTTTTATTGCAAAAGTGTTTTTTTTTCCTCCTGCCCCATCTAACCAGCATTAAATGAAATTTCCAATCTGAAGGCCTGGTAGCCACAGTAGTCTCCCTACATCCCTCCTAACCAGACTACGTCACAGCTGCTTTGAGACCTGGCATCTTTAGCACCTTATTGTTTCAACCTTGAACCAGGGCTGAATATATCAGCAACAACCTCTAAACAAATGGAGTCATATGGACTATGTTCATAAGAAAGCTTGTGGTGCCTTTATTTATTTAAATTTGGGCATTGATGAACTGTTAAGATGGCTGCCAAGCAGGTCAGGTGGCTGTTGCAACTTCAATCCAGATTATCAAGCTTCCAGAAAGTCCCAATTTAAATCATACTGGGTGAGGGTCACCCCTTGAATGGACATGCCTAGACAGCACTCCTTTGTGGAATTCACACCTGCCACTGTGTGAAGCTTACTCCAAAACACAAGAGTCTAGGAGTTCGATGACTCTATGTCATTTGCAGTGAAACAAAGAAAGTTGATAACATCAGTTATCCACAAGTTAAGTGTGAAAGACCACCTTCTACCTTCTAGCAAAATACTGCGGATGCTGGAAAACTGAAATAAAAACAGAAAAATGCTGGAAAAACTCAGCAGGTCTGACAGCATCTGTGGAGAGAGAAACAGAGTTAATGTTTCGAGTCCGTATGACTCTTCTTAGAATCCTCTGAGATCTGTGTGCTCCTCCAATTCTGGCCTCCTGCTCATCGCTAAATGCCTTCTCTCCATCATTGGCAGCTATTCCTCCAGCTATCCTAGGCCTTAAGCTCTGGAATTCCATCCTTAAACCTCTCTATTTTTCTCTCTTCCTTTGAGTAAATCCTGAAAAGTTACCTCTTTGATCATGCTTTTGGTCACCTTCTCTGATGGGTTGGATTTTCACGGAACCGGGGAAACTCCATGGAGGGGTGAAAATGGCAGCTGGGGCCCGATTCTTGGATTCCCAACCTTTTTGGGGGATTTTGGATTTTTACCAGTGCCGTTCAAAAGTGTGGGCTGGTTTTTGTCGCGTGCCACTCCCTGCACTCTTGACTTGGCCAGCTCCATTGCAGGAATAGGCATGTCCTAGTTCTCTGCAGTTTTCATGGAGTCAGGGTAGCTTTGAAAGGATTCGTGGTTTACGGCACCTCAGGCATGTCGTGAACCATAGTTTGGATGAAGGATCATTAATCCCACAGTAATTTCTGAGGGGCAAATGGGGAATTTCTCCTCCCCAACATTCATTTCATAAGTATGTCTGAAGGGTTCTTGGGCTACATGTGGATCCCACTATGCAGTATTCATAAGGTAATTAATCAACAACAACTTGCACTTACATAGCACCTTTAGCTTTGTAAAATGTCCCGTGGATCTTCACAGGGAACAGGTTCAAAGGGCTGAATGGCCTGCTTCTCTTTCTAATTGACAATTAACCAACAAATCATGGGAACAAATAGCTTTCAAAGGTGAGGCCACTGAATATGTAAATTTTCTAGTGCAATGTAATCACTCTCCCTCTGCCTTGAAAAGCTGTCTGAATAACTTACACTTTTAATTGTTTCCTTTCTTTTTGAAAATTGACTTTTTTCAACTTTACTTTAAAATCAGGTACATTATAAAAGTGTAAATGAAATGGCAGTGAATTTCAACCTATTATGGACCTGCTGAGAATCAGATCTGCTATGAAGTGAGGTGGATTATTAGAGGAACATTTTAGCTAGACATCTTCTGCATCCCCAATTTTAATTTTTCCACCATTGGTGGTTGTATCTTCAGTTACCCTAGGCCCCCAACTCTGGAATACTTTCCCTACACTTCTCCATCTCTCTACCTCACCTTCCTCCTTTAAAACACTTCTTGAAAACCTACCTCCTTAGCCAAGCTTTTGGTCATCTGACCTAATATCTCCTTAAGTGGCTCAGTGTTATATTTTGTTTTATAATACTCCTGAGACGTGCCTTCGGACATTTCATTATCTTAAAGGTACTAGATAAATATAAGTTGTTATTGTTGTAGACATAGATTTCATCAGAAATTTATTTGATCATACTTACATGTAAAAAAAAACCAGGACAACCAGAATGTGAGGAAAAATGTTTTCACTCAGAGGGTGGTTGGAATCTGGAACAAACTTCCTGAAAGGGTGGTAGACACGGGTTTGATCGAGGTATTCAAAAGGGAATTGGATTGCTACATGAAAAGAGAGAATGTGCAAGGTAATGGGGCAGGGGAGTGGGACTAGGTGGAATGCTCTTTCAGAGAGCTAGTGCAGACTCGATGGGCCAACTGGCCTCCTTCTGCACTGTAAACATATTGTGATGGTATATCAATGGCCGTTGGTCATGTGACCAGAACTGGCCTCCTTCTGCACTGTAAAGATACTGTGATGGTATACCAATGGCCATTGGTCACGTGACCAGAATTGGCCTCCTTCTGCACTGTAAAGATACTGTGATGGTATATCAATGGCCGTTGGCCATGTGACTGAAAGTGGTTGTCTGATATTGAAATCCTTTTATCCCAAAACTCAGAAGAGACTGGGCATTGTATGCAGAATAATACTGATAATACAACAGCTGCAGAGAAAGGCCTTTGCCTTTTAAGAAGAGGCTTTAAAAAGCTTCCTAGCCAGATTCCAAAGCTCCAAGTACACCAATAAAGCAATTGAAACCCCTGATACAATAGCCACAAGTGCCTGACTTCATGACCTGAACATTCTTTTCTTTGAAGGATACTGGTGTAAAAATTAATTACAATAAATTGTAAAGAGCGGGGGATTTTTCAAGTGTAAAGAGCAGGGATACAAGAATAATTAATTCATAAATAAAATACATTAGCGATGGCAGGACGAATGACATGTTGCTACTGCAGCATATGGGAGCTGCTGGACACCAAGGTGATCCAGGGCGAAACACATCTGTATTAAGTGTTGCAACTCGAGGAACTTCGGATCTGAGTTGAGGAGCTGGAGTCAGAGCTGCAGACATTGTGCCACATTAGGGAGGGGGAACGTTACCTGGACACTTTGCTCCAGGAGGCAGTCACACCCCTCAGATTAGGTAATTCAAATGTGTACTGTGATCAGGGACAGGAGGGTGTGACTGCAGGTGAGGCAGGTTGGGGACCCAGAGGGTAGCGTTCAAGGAGCCTCGGCCCCTGCAAAATGTCCAACGGTTATGAGTTTCTCGCAAGCTGTGTGGACAAGAGCAGGGACTGCGGGGAGGATGAACGAACTGACCATGGCATTGTGGTACAGGGAATCATTCAAGTGGGGGGAGGAAATAGGAACGTAGTGGTGGTAGGGGCAGTATAATTAGGGGGATAGATACTGTTCTCTGCAGCCATGAACGTTGAGTCCTGAAGGCTGTGTTGCCTGCCCTGTGCCAGGGTTAAGGACATCTCCTCAGGGCTGGAGGGGCACTTGGATTGGGAGGGGAGGGATCCAGTTGTCGTCATCCACATTGGTTCCAATGACATTGGTAGGATTAGAAAGGAGGTTCTGCTGAAAGAATTTGAACAGTTAGGAGCCAAGTTAAAAAGCAGAACCCCCCAAGGTAATAATCTCGGGGTTACTACCTGAGCCACAGGCAAACTGGCATAGGGGAAATAAAGTCAAGGAGTTAAATGCATGGCTCAAAGGTTGGTGTGGGAGGAATGGGTTTCAGTTCATGGGGCATTGGCACCAGTACTGGGGTAAAAGGGACCTTTTCTGGTGGGACGGTCTTCACTTGAACTGTGCTGAGGCCAGTGTCCTGGTGAATCAAATAACTAGAGCTGTACAGAGGGCTTTAAACTAAATAGAGGCCTGGGAGGGGGCGGTGGGGGGACGGTTCAGGAAAAGGGATACGTAGGGTTACAAAGCAAAAGGATATGGCAGCCTTGCAGGGCAGCTATTTAGCTAATGATACCAAGAGTGTGACAGGAAGGGACCGAGTGTACAAACATAAAAAAAAGCAGCAAATAGGGTCAAAGGGGGAAAAAAATGTTAAAAAGGCAAACTTATTGGCTCGTTACTTAAACGCACACAGAATTCGGAACAAAACAAATGAATTAATGGCACAAATAGAGGTTAATGGGTTTTGATCTTATAGCCATTACAGAGATGTGGTTACAAGGAGACCAAAGCTGGGAACTAAATATTCAGGGGTATGTGACCTTTGGAAAGGGCAGGCAGGAAGGAAAGGGTGATGGGGTAGCTTTGTTAGTACTGGATGGAATAAGTATGATAGCAAGAAATTATCTTGGATCAGATGATGTAAAATCCATTTGGGTGGAGGTAAGAAATAACAAGAGGAAGACGAAACTAGTGGGAGTCATCTATAGGCCCCCTAACAATAGCAATACTGTAGGACAGAGAATAAATCAGGAGATAATGGGGGCATCTAAAAAAGGCAGTACATTAATTATGGGTGACTTTAATCTTCATGTAGATTGGGAAAATCAAATTGGTAGAGGAAGCCATGAGCAAGAATTCATAGAGTATATTTGGGACAGTTTCCTAGAACAAAATGTTGTGGATCCAACCAGGGATCAGACTATTTTGGATCTGGTAATGTGCAATGAAGCATGTTTAATAAATGATCTCAGAGTAAAAGATCCCCTAGGAAACAGCGATCATAATATGATAGAATTTAGCATTCAGTTTGAGAGTGAGAAACTTGGATCAGAAACAACCGTGCTAAACTTAAATCAAGGGTAATTACAAAGAAATGAGGGCAGAGTTGGCTGAGCTCTGAAGAACGGTCATATGGACTTGAAACATTGGGCAGAATTTTGCTGTCAGCAGGCAGAGGGCGGGGCCCACTTGCTGACGCGTAAAATGACGCGGGATGACATCGGGGGGAACCCCTGGCGTCATTCTGCCTCATTTAAAATTTCAGGAAGGCGGGCCCGCAGCAAAATCAGCAGCGGGCCCGCTGACCTGTCAATGGCCAATTGAGGCCATCAAAAGGATCATTAAATCAATTAAAGGACCTGCCCGTCCAACCTTAAGGTTGGCGTGCAGGCTAGGAGCCCCGGTGGGAACTAGAAAAAACATGAAACCTCATCCGAAATTTATGAACATGTCACATGAGGGGGTCATGTTAAGGATTTTTTTTCTCTATTTTTAATGTTTTTACAACTGTCAGCGATCTCCCTGAGGCAGCACTTAGCCTCAGGGAGATGTGTGCTCTTTCGTGCGCATGCGCGAAAGACCGCACTCTCGCATTTGGGGAATTCCCCCCCCCACCCTGCACGCACAGGAAGCACATAGCGCTTCCCGGCAGACGTCACACTGGGTGGGCCTTAATTGGCCCGCCCACTTAAATTGGAGGCGGGGCCCGCTTCTCCAGCGGGGATCGGCTCCCCGCCCGCCGGAGATTGGGTCGGGCCCGCCTGCCTGGTAGGCAGAAAATTCTGCCCATTAACTTTGTTTCTCTCTCCACAGATGCTGTCAGACCTACTGAGCTTTTCCAGCATTTTCTGTTTTTGTTGCAGAGTTGGCTGGAGTGGACTGGGAAAGGAGTTTAGCAGAAAAGACGGTTGATGAACAATGGCAGATGTTTAAAAAATACTTCCTGACTCACAAGATAGATATATCCCAGTAGGGAAGAAAGATGCTAGGAAAGAGGTAAACCAATCATGAATAACCAAGGAAGTTAAGGATAGTATAAAATTGAAAGAAAAATTATACAATGTGGCAACAATTAGTGGTAAGCCAGAGGATTGGAAAAGTTTTAAAAACCAACAAAAAATAACAAAAAACACAATAAAGAGGGAGAAAAAAAATGAGGGTAAGCTAGCAAGTAATATAAAAATGGACAGGAAGAGCTTCTTTAAATATATAAAAAGGAAGAGAGAGGCCAAAGTGAACATAGGCCCCTTAGAGAATGAAGCTGGGGAACCAGAAAATGGCAGAGGAGTTGAATAAATACTTTGCATCAGTCTTCATGGTAGAGGGCACGAACAGCACACCAAAAATACTAAATAATCAAGGAGCAAAAGGCGGGGAGGAAATAAATACAATAATTATCACTAGAAGAAAAGTATTAGGGAAATTGATGGGGCTAAAGGTCGATAAGTCCCCTGGACTTGATGGGTTGCATCCCAGGGTTTTAATGGAAGTAGCTATAGAGATAGTGGATGCACTGGTCGTAATCTTCCAAGAATCCTGAGATTCTGGAAAAGTCCCAGAGGATTGGAAAGATAAGAGCCCATGGTGTTGGGGGTAGTATATTAGCATGGATAGAGGACTGGCTAGCTAATAGAAGACAGAGTTGAGATAAGAGGGGCATTTTCACGATGGCAACTTGTAACTAGTGCAGTGCCACAGGGATCAGTGCTGGGGCCACAGTTATTTACAGTATATATGAATAACTTGGATAAGGGAAGTAAATGTACTATTGCCAAGTTTGCGGATGACACGAAAATAGGTGGGAAGGCAAGTGGTGAGGATGACACAAAGAGTCTACAGAGTGATATAGGCAGGTTAAATGAGTGGGCAAAAACTTGGCAAACTGAATGTAATGTGGGGAAATGTGAGGTTATGCGCTTTGGCAGGAAGGATAGAGGAGCTGAATGTTATTTAAATGGTGAAAGACTGCAGAAAGCTGTGGCACAGGTGGATTTGGGGGTACTCGTGCATGAATCGCAAAAACTAGCATACAAGTTCAGCAGGTAATAGGGAAGGCAAGTAGAATGTTGGCCTTTATTTCAAAGGGAATGGAGTATAAAAATAGGGAAGTCTTACTAAAACTATACAAGGCACTAGTTAGACCACTCCTAGAATACTGTGAACAGTTTTAGTCCCTTTAACTAAGGAAAGATATACTGGCAATGGAGGCAGTCCAGAGAAGGTTCATTAGGTTGATCCCAGATATGGAGGGATTTTCTTATGAGGAGAGGTTGAGTATGTTGGGCCTGTACTCATTGGAATGTAGAAGAATGAAAGGCGACCTTACTGAAACACATAGGGCAGAATTTTCTGCCTGTCAGGCGGGCGGAGCGGGAGCGGGCGCGGACCCGATCGCCACCCTTCGTTTTTCGTGCGATTGCCTTGCTGCCTTCCTTGAGGAGGTGGCAGCACAGCGGGAAGTCCTCGTACCCAAGGACGGGAGGAGAAGGCCCCCCCATATGACCAAGCATGCCTGGGATGAGGTTGCAGAGGTCGTGAACTCCCACGACGTGGTGCGACGCATGTGGACCCAGTGCCGCAAGCTTTTCAACAATCTCTTGCGTTTGGGAAGGGCGAGTACCATCTTGGCATTGGTCACTTAACCCAGCAAGTAGGCTTCCCCCCCCCCCGGTGCCCCCCCAACCTCAAGTCTGAGTGTAGCGACTTCATTGAATCATTGACGGCACGTGTCTTTCGCTAGGTGGACCAGCAGATATTGCCCATGCTGGGGTCACCCTGAGAGGGTGGTGAAGAGATGGGTTTTACACCCACAGCATGAGGTACACTGAGACCCACATGACTGTTCTGGGGACAGCCTGGAGGATCTGCACCTAGGCGCAGTGCTGGAACTCCAGGACGTGTCAAAGTCAGGGTGATGACATGCTTGGAGGGGAGCTTCAAGGTGGCATGGCACCGATCGATCTGCTGTCCTCTGTGCTCCACGTGCTTGTACCTCCTTGCTATGGAAGGTGAGACTGTTTGGTGCCAAATGTGATGTAGGCAGCATTTGGCCAATGGGAGGACAGGCCTGGTATCTCTGAGAGAGTGTTCGGCAGCAGCGGGGTGAGGAGGCACTGGATCCCTGCAATGTTCCACTCTGGTTGGGGTGGGCCGGCTGTGAAGAGAGTCCAGGTATAAGTAGCACTAATCAATGCTCTTCTCTCCTTTTCAGGAGAAGAATGCACATAATGCCGCCGAGCGGGTGAGGGCTGGCCCAGGTGGCAATGCTTACCCGGCTTGAGCAAGAGGCCCTAGATCTGGAGAGGCACCATGTGCCCAGGTCCACTGGTGTTGGTGAGGCTGGGGTGCCATGGGCAGGTACATTTGCCCAGCACTGAGGTCACCATTGTTCTCCCAACAGCCATGGCAGTGTTGAATGTTCAGTGACTGAAGTTTGCAACGGGACTTGACCATTGCTTATGGAATGATGAGCGCATAATGATCCGGGGCACAGGGATGCACACTGACATTGTCTCCTTTCAGCATCAGCGAAGCAGGGCCCGGGAGGAGCAGCAGCAGGGGCCCCCTCTCGCACTTCAGGGCCCTGTCGGACTCACCAGTGTCACACCATCTCTGCCAGGCAGGCACCAGCACAGGTACTAGCACCTTGGTGGGAATTAGATCATTGGCTAGTGTTTCCAGGGCACAGCGGTGAGGGCATTTCACAGACGCTGGAGGAGCTGGCGGAGACAGAGAGTGCTCATGGAGCCAGCAGTTGGAGGACTGCAGGGGAAAAGGCATATGCTCAGTCCGTAGCTGATGATGTGCCTCTGGAGTCGTTCACGACGCAGCAAACGCAGGAAATGCAGCAGGATGTGCGGGAGCATCTGGTGGAGATACATGAGGCTATGCTTGGCTTAGTGTCCGTGGCGGAGGAGTCTACGTGGACCATCGCCGATGCGATGAGCCTCATGGCCGAGCGCCATGCCTCCTCCATGGAGAGTGGTGACTCTCATGGAGAGGCTCCTCCAGGAGACCAATCAGGGCTTCCTGGGAATGCACTCGGACCAGCAAGCCCTCACATCAGCATTGACCTCAGCTGGTCAGTGCCAGCTTGGGAGATGGTCTGGGCGCCAAGTTTCGCAGCTCAGTGCCCATACATACACGGTGAGCAGGGAGGTCCAAAGTGACCTCATGTCGGCGCAGCATTTGCCTGTTGTCTCTGCAGGCTCATCTCAGGGCGCTCTGGATGAGGGCGGCAGCTCCTCTGTCAGTGACCGTTTCATCCGATGAGGTTGGGACAACTGGGGAGATGCCAGCTGTGGAACTGGCAGCTTCCTCCAAGGCAGGGCCAGCTCAGGCTCCACAGGCCAGAAGATGGCTGCCAAAGTCATCAAGGCCAACAGGACAGCAGAGTGAGCAGGCTGTCCCAGATGCCAGTCCCAGCAAGGGGCCAGCAGCAAGATGTAGCACCCGAAAGCGTAAACATAAGGCACCTTAGACACACCATGGGTTTAGCACTGGTGCTTTTGTGTTGGCCCGTAATGAGGTCTTTATGAGTTGGTGTGATGTTTAACACCTTTGTCATTTTGTTTTCTTAAGTTCCTTTTGTTATACCATTAAATTCAGACATGTCACCATGGCTGAGGGTGCCTCTTTTCTTCTGCAGGTGGATGGTTACCAATAATGTTATGAGCGCTTTGTGGGACATTCAGCTTTATTGACAAGGCCCTCAGTTAATGTTCCTATCCAGGCAGATTTAGCACTCAGGAATCGAGTATGGAGCCTGCCACCCAGGCTTGTGTTGGAGGTGCATACGTGGTGTGCCAGCTGAAGATTAAAGCCTACCGGGTGTCCCTGCCTCCCTGGAGTATGCCCGGGTCAGCGTCTAGCCCCTCAGCATTTGCCTGTGTGTGCTCATCCTCCAACTCACTACTGGGCTAATCGTGTGCAGTCGCAGCCACTGTGTCTACATCTTCTTCGTCCATAACATCGCCCCTTTCCAGCACAAGATTGTGGAGAGCGCAGCATGCAACCACTATCAGCAACACGATCTGGGGGGTACAAGAGTGCGCCCCCTGAACGGTCCAGGCATCGAAAGAGTATTTTGAGAAGGCCAATGGCTTTCTCCATTACATCACTTGTGGAGGCATGGCGCCTATTATACCACTGCTCAGCTTCTGTTCTTGGATGGCGGAGAGGTGTCATAAGCCACCTGAGTGGCTAGCCCTTGTCACCCAGCAGCCATCCATCCAGCCGGGCTGGAGCACTGAAGAGCCCCGGCATCTGGGAGTGTCTGAGGATGTAGGTGTCGTGGGAGTTGCCTGGGTGCCTTCTGCAGACTTGTAGAATCTGCATCCTGTGATCACACACTATCTGCACGTTCATGGAGTGGAAGCCCTTCCTGTTGACGAAGGCACTGGGCTCACCTGCTGGCGCCTTGATGGCCACATGTGTGCAGTCCATTGCACCCTGAACGTGGGGGAAGCCAGCAATGGCCGCGAAGCCTCCGGCTCGCTTTGTCTGGCTTACCTGTTCCCAACAATAGTGGATGAAAGTCAGTACACGCCTGAACAGAGTGTCTGTAACCTGCTTGACACAAGTGCAGGTAGCTGATTGGGAGACACCGCAAAGATCACCCACCAACCCCTGGAAGGAGCCAGAGACATAGAAGTTGAGGGCAGCTGTAACCTTTGGAGCCACTGGCATGGGGTGTCCACCCACACAGTTAGCAGAGATCTCAGGCCCAATCATCTGACAGATATAGTTGACTGTCTCCCTTGAGAGACAGAGCCTCCTTCAGCACTGCACCTCAGATATATTGAGGTAGCAGCTTCGCCGCCTGTAAACCATGGCAGCAAGGTAGTGGCATCTTCTGCTGCCCCTTCTGCCTTGGGCTACCTCTTGGCCCTGCACCCCTTGTGCCTGTGCCGCTCCTCCCAAAGGTGGCTTGAATGGAAGTTGAATGTGCACTCCTGGCCTCCTCTCCTTTCTAGCCCTCCCTTCCTCCTCAGAGGAGGTGCCTCCAGTGCAGAGTTCAACTCCCATTCCCAGGCTAAGGGAAGGCTTCCTGAAACCTGCAGGCTCCAAAATGATTCTTCACTGCAGAGTGCTGACCTGTTAGTTACTGCAGAGGGTCATTATGTATATTCAATGCTGAGATTGACAGATTTTAATCAGTAAGGTAATCAAAGGCTATGGGGAAAGGCAGGAAAGTGGAGTTGAGGATTATCAGATCAGCCATGATCTCACTGAATGGCAAAGCTGACTCGATGGACCGAATGGCCTATTTCTGCTCCTACGTCTTATGAATCCTTTGGTAATCCTGATATCTGGTCCTCCCAACATCAGAACATACTGGAACTACAATTTAAGAGTGGGAAAAACTTCCTCCTTCGATGGACTCGCAAAGATACATGAACTTCTAACTATTCGTTTGGTTTATACTTGTATAAGTGCACTATCTTCTTTAATTGCATCATTCTGCAGTGTATGGTGTGTGACTGATGTAGCACTTGGACCTTTCTGGTTTGGTGGGGTGGGAATGGGGGGGAGTGGGAAGGTGTGTGTGAATAAATAGTACTCTTTGTTTAAACCCACAGGAGTCTCCTGTTGACACCTTTAAGTTGACCACAAACTAATGAGGGTTTAGAAACACACACGTATACCTTTTCAAAAATAAACCACCTGATTACAGGCAGAAGGGAAGGGAATTGTGGGTTTCAGTTTATCTCTCTCCCCCTGTCCGTAATAATTGCCAAAACATGTCTGTTAATCACAAAGCAAAAAAGAAAAAAAACAGTACGCAAGGGAAAAACAGAATAATCTTAGGCCCCTTGTGCCGCAATAACAACTTCAAAGGCAAATAATGGTTGTGGCTGTGCATGCCATAGTAGAAAACAACTACTTTCTCCGAATAGTCACCATGGATTTTGGTGCTGGAAAGATTACTTTACAAACAACCTACATAAGTCATGAATTTGTGTAATCTATTTCTAACCGTCCAGGATGTAGGATGCTCAAGTTGCATAATGCGGCGTAAAGACATGGCAAGCCAAACTATTGTGTAAACCTTGTGCAATCTGGTCTCAACGACTAACTTTGCAAAGGCTTAACATGTACATCATTAAGCCTTGCATCTAGTGTACATCCATTACATCATGTCATTCAAAAGTAATCACCCCTAAAAGTATAATTTCAGGACATCACACCTCAGTGTGTTAACCATTCTTAGGGCAAGAGAAAAAAAAAAGATAATTGGATGAAATGGCATTGCTTAAATTAGCAAGTTTTCAATTGTTTAAGTAAACAAATTAAAATAATTTAGGAGCAACTAACCAACAAAAACTGCCCCCAACAAATCACCCTATTAATTCTGAAAAGATACCAATTTAGTAATAAAATCACAAATAATTTTATGAAGTTCCGCTGCCTCTTCAATTTTCCATCTACCGAAAACTTAGGGTTAAAAAGTAGTATTTGTAACACAAAAATTAAACTAAATCTAAATAAAATATGTATTCTTACTCAGAGTAGCCTGGAAGTGTTGGAAGTCCCTGTAAAGTCCAGTCCTTTATTGGGAACCTGGGGATCAATCTGGAGTACTTGACAGTAATTTGAATTCTTAGGGTGGATTTTGTTATCAGATTTTCTGCAAATGCCTCATCTCCCAATCTATATTAATCACAGCAAGAATCTTCCTCCTCAACATTCACCTGGGTTTTACACAATGCTTTGCTGAAGTTCCTTCGGCCTGATCTGCTCCTTATGTTCTCTTCAGCAGTTTGACTGGATCTGCGTTCCACACTTCCTTCAATGGCATTGCCCAAAATTCTTCCCACCCTGTACTGCTCAGTTGTTTCTGAAACTCCTAACAAGCAAAACTGTTCCTATCAAAGTAGTTTCCTACCTACCAGTTTTCTGCTTAGTTCTTGTTGCTTTCGACTCTCCTGCTATATTTGCTGATTCGTAACTCTGTTCAGTAAATATTTTGAATTAATTATGGAATGAAAGTCAGGGGAGGCAATCAATAAGGATGGTGAGCTAGTATCGTTATCTTTAATATAAGAGTAGACTTAACCCCCAAAAGTTTTAGAACTACCAAGTGACTCTTTGGTCATATTTATAGTCAAAGATATTGCATGAGCAAGCTGGGAGTGAATTGAACTGAGTAATATGATACTTTGCTTTAGAGTTTCAGCTTTGTTCTGACTAGGTATACCTATCCTTGACCAATCCAAGAGATACAATGATATCAATATGATTATACTAAACAATTCTTGCTTACTGCTTAATTAAATGTATCTTCATATTTTACATCTGTGTATTCTATGTGACCCATGTTTTATCTGCTGTGCAATGCTTGTCCTCTGTACCAAGCTCTGCAGCACACTAGTGCAAAAACTTGACTGCATTTCCAGCTGGCCAATGCTTGAAATTATCCTCTTCATTGTCCCAGCTCACATCCCATTCTTCAGTGCTTCTAAGCCCCAGATTCTTTATTACCCATAAATTGCAAGCCCCAAACTTCTCAGCTTCTTTCAAAATGTCTGGCCTTCCCCAGTACCCCAGCTTCCTTCTCCTGTTTCCTTGTGTACATCAGACTCACATCATCAGTTTTCAGATTTCTTGAATAGCCCCAAGCTGCCCCATAGTTTCAGGTCCACTTCCTCTTTCAACTGCCATATTGCACCAACTCTGCTGCAGCCTTTCCTCATCATCTTTAAAATGCTCTGTGTTGCCTCCCATTTCCTGCATACCCCAGGCATGCTAGATCTTGAATACCACAGTAAAGGAACATGTGCATGAGCCAGATAGATTTAGTCGAGAGAAAGGTGATCCTCCAGCATAAGCAATGCCATAAACATATCAGTTTATGATTAAAATCCCTTTGAACTCATTACTATTCTTAGGGGGAAATTAAAAATGCTAAAAGAGAATGCAGTAAGAATTTACTGAAAAAACCCTAAAATCTCCAGGCAGACATGGCTGCTAAACATATCAAGAGTTGAAGATTACCAGATGAAGATTGCACAGCCTTGAGAGTCAGACTGGAGACAAAAGTATGACATAAATTAGATTAGGTGTACTCCCCTCTCACATAGGGGAGGGGCAGATGGTTTTACCTTAGATATAGGAAGATGAACAATGGACAGAGGG
The DNA here is from genome assembly GCF_964194155.1 of Cetorhinus maximus. Lineage (NCBI taxonomy): Eukaryota > Metazoa > Chordata > Chondrichthyes > Lamniformes > Cetorhinidae > Cetorhinus > Cetorhinus maximus. Next base: position 124,583,481 of record NC_135883.1, on the reverse strand, counting down.
GGCTTTGATGAAACACAAACAGTCTTGAGTTGTAAGAACCAAGGTCTTTGCATACATGTTTTAATTTTGCTTGGATAATATAATTATGTATACAGCCTTTAGAATAATTGGTTAGCAAAATCACATGTTTATGTGCTCAATAGGATAGAGATAATGGAACCAGTGTGTCGGTTGCCAATTGGAGGTATTCAAATGTACTCAAATGTTTTATGATAAGAAAAAGTACAAAAGTAGTGAAATGTAATCAATCTGGGAGCTGGGTCTTCATTCTTAGGAATGATTGCGGCTCCCTTGCATATGCTTGAATAAAACCGGTTAAAAGGAAGCCCGAGTCTCTGTGGTCGTTGCAGGATCAGAGCGTGTAACATCTCCTCATCTCTATCCTTAATCTAATAAAAACAGTACCTCCACTGAACCATACCAAGTAGAAAAGTCACACATCAAATTCTAAGTCTGTCGAAAGAGATTCCACTAACTGGGGTTGTGGGACAGGATGGAAAACCCAGCCTGTTGTCAACTTAGTATCAGTAATTCTGCATGGAAAATGCATGTGTTTGAACAGTGGATGAGGGGGCACCAGGCTCAGGTGTCTTCCATGAAGAATAGTCAGCCCAAACCAAATGTCTAGGTTCAGGCATGAAGTATTGCCATTTGTCAGAAGGCTGCTGGGCACCCAGAGAAGTACATCCCAGCAAGGGTCTGCACCTTCAGAAATCAAAGGAGGAAATTTGAAATATACGGTACAAATAGATGCACAGTTCTGATGAAAGATGCGTATGATTTCAGGTGTTAACTGACTTGCTTAAAGCATTTCCAACATTGTTTTTTTCCTTTAAATCGATGCCACAGCCACAAAAGCCAATTCATACAATTTCTCAATGATTTCTCAGCCTAGCTCTATCAAGCTAATCCACTACAAAATAAAATAAACAAAGCTCCCTAATCAATCAAACTATCACCACTACCATGGCTGCTATGGAAAGGTTTTGGTGTGTTAATATTCAAAGAATGGCGAAAACATTACAGTTAGAAGGCATTCTTTCCCAAGCCACCTTCTCCCCTCCTCTCCTTGTATATGTGGAGCTGTTGTGGAGTATAGTTCATAAAGGCTAGTCAGTCTATTCACATGTAAGCCTCAGCAAGTGTTCACAGGTATTCAACAGGTAAGGGGATCACAAGCAAATCAGACTCTGTCCTCACAAAGGACTTCCAAGAACAGTATCATCTGCTTGTGCTAAATTGTAACCAAGATTCTAAGATTAAAAGGACAGCATTATAACCTACAAGTCCCTTCCCAACCTCTTGCTGCTCCATTCAAAAGATATGTAATCCTTCAGGTTTTTGTGGATCTAAAACTTAAACTGTGACAGCACCATGCTTTTCAGATTAGGAGCTACAGCATAATCCTAGTTTTGAATGGAAATATACCTGTCAGATGTTGAATGAACAATCAGCAGCCCAAGCCTAGATCATACCCTCCTCTCACTACACTATCTCAAATGCGGCTTACCTGTTGAAGTTGGGCTCTGAATGAGATCAGATAAATGGTATCCTCCTGAACTGTCCGAGCGCCGTCTCTGCTTCTTTTTTGCTTTTACTTTTGCCTTTTTGAGAAGCATTTCTCTGAAGAAAAAAAACACAATTTTAATTTGCCTCTTGCTTTATGCCTCAAGCTTGACACAAAGTGTAGGATTAAATTTAGGTTTCTCCACGTTCACGTGCCGAAATATATAAAAGCAAAGAGTTGCAATAACTACTTGATCTTTGGAATTAACAGTCGCAAATCATTTGTTACAATGCTAATTTAAGCTTAAGACCCTGCAACTAATTAATTTAACTGAAAAATACAAATTAAATATCTAATTAAATTGTGATCTCACTGCTGGATTATGAAAGACTGTTGAATTTTCAAGTTAAGCAAGGAGCTGCTTACAAATGCTTAGTGATAAAGATACATTGCTAAACTTATATTTTTCATTTTACAGCTATCTTACTAAGTTAGAAACTTTAAAACTTCTTTAATTTTTGGGGTGTGTTCTCCAATCTTCATTAAATTGATTTTTGAGATGCCAAAGCAGCAAGGTAAAACTGCACAACTTACTTATTCCTGTAAAATAATTTTTTTGTTCCCTTTCCACCACGCACAGGAAACTTTCTACATTCAATATCTCAAAGTACCCTTAATGTATGCCCTTTACCTTTATTAAATATATAGAAGTTCCTCCAGTGACTGTTCATCGTAAAAGCTTAAGTAGATAATAACCAGAACTTTCAAGTATATGATAGTTCAGACATTTTTGGACAAGAGAAAAGCCAGTGAGCCCTTGCCTGCAAATCCCTGGTTTCTTCCATATATTCCAGGGGTAGCTTCTTCCTAGAATTTCAACAACTCTCCAATCTGACATATACACTTTCAGATGTGTCTGGAGAGTATTTAGTACAATGTTGTTTAAGCTATGACTTGGGAATCAACTGCTTTACTATCAAGCTTATCAAGGACAGTCCCCATACCACAAGATGACATTGTTTGTACATATATCACATTGATTTATGCCATAAATGAAGATACTTCACTTTTATCTGCAGTGTAAAATGGATTTGCAAACTGGGTTCTATGATGTGGCGGGTCAGCATGTTGAAATATTGGTAAAAAGTTGCCGGGGGGTTGGTACATGAGTTAATAATCACAGCCATATTGAAAAGAGCAAATGCTTCCCATAAAAGGATGAAGGATAAAAGGGAATCATCACTTAACTGTTTTTATGGGGAACATGAGACAAACCCATCAGTCTTCCAATACTTGAGCTTGAAACCAGATCTAAAGAGCCAAAAGCTACATTTCCTTTGTTACCTAAGGTTTATAACCATCTTTTCATAATAATCTAAAAAATATATTAGCTTTCTCACACACATTAAACTCTAATCTATTAACTCCCTCCCTCATAAAAGATTATCAGGAATCTAAAAGATTCAGTGCAAAGTAACTACTAATTAAAGTTAAATAACAGTGGTGATCAGTAAAATTTAAACTTAACACCACTACTCCCTCAGCTGGTCTAACTCAGAAATGAATTTAAGTGAAACTCCAATCTCACAGTTCCCTATATCGTGCTAAGCACGAAGCAGGTTTACAAATGCATATGCAAACAGCAACAATTACCAATACTGTGCCTGCATCAATACAACATTAGAATTCTATTTGCTCCTATACTTGCAAATATATTGTCAAGAAAAACGTCAACATTGTTGTTTTACAAACCTACAGCAAACTAGACTATCCAAGTGGTCAGTTGTTTTTTTTTTAAACCTGTCAATAAAGATTATCAGGCACAGACCACACGGGTAGAGTGCACAGATCAATCACAACAGGTGACAGCTGCCAATGTTTATTATATTTACTGGAGTCATTTATGTATTATGGTTGCCTTCACTAATAACAGCATTAAAAATGTTTTCCAATTGGCAGCTTTAGAGAATTCCCAACAATCTAAGTAAGTACTGCCTAACAATATTTGATCTAAGCAGTTTACAATACAAATTGCATACGAACAGATTAACCAGAAGTCATAACCAACCTGATTATAAATACACCAACATCGTTCCTTTTCAGATAGCACAGATGAGGTAAAACCATGGGCATTATCATAACCTGGTAAGGAGTCTCACTTACTTGGAAGGTTGTTCAATGTCCAATTCAATTTTACTAGCTACAGAATTATCATCAATCTCTTCGCCAAGGGAACTGATGTCTGGGCCACCTGGATAAGGAGTGATGATCCTATTTTGCATGGCTGGAATCTATAATTTAAAAACTCAAGCATCAGAACACAGCTTTCTAAGTTTATCAAGGAACTACATTAAAAAAAACAAATTAATTTGGTATTGTTGATGGTAATAATCAATAGTATTGCAATTTTACCTATCTCCCTCCCCAAAAAACTTAAGTACAAACATTAAAGTTACATTTTAAAATATCCCAAAATAATGAATATAGCTGCTCATGAAATAATAGTCATCTGCAAAAGAACGCAACAGATTTATTCTTGTAATTTTCTGGAGACATAGTTTAAACCAAAATAAATTATCAAAATAAACATATGGTAGCAGCCATATGATCAAAGTATATATAAAATAACCTGTATAGAATTCAATCAATAGTTCTGTGTTTTACAAATCACCTTAGTGACAACCTTTCATATTTATGCTGGTTAGCATGCCAGCAGAGAGAATCTGATATTTCAGAACAGGATAATGTGGATTAATGAAGACAACTATTAATTTTAAATTTCTGCTTTGACTCATTTCATTCATAGGACGAGAGTGTGTTACTAGTAAGGCCAGCATTTACTGACAATCCCCAATTGGCCTCAAGAAATTTGTGCTGAGCCAACTTCTTGAACTGTTGCAATCCATGTAGTGCAGGAACATCCATAGTGTTGGTAGGCAGGAAGTTCCATGGGCAGAATATTGCCGTCGTATGCAGGGGTGGGCCAAACACGCTGAAGCATAAAATGACGCGAGATGACATCAGGCGTGTGTCCCAACATCATTGCGCGTCATTTTGATAGTTCGTTCAGCGAGCACGCACCGGAGGAGGCTGCGCGCCTGCCAAACTGTCAAAGGCCTATTAAAGACCTTTAAGAAAGTAATTTAACTTATTAACAATGCAGCCCATCTAACCTTAAGGTTGGCAGGCAGGCGAAGAGCCCAAGCGGCCTTCGTGTTTTTCAGGAAACTTCATCCACAGGCGGGATGAGGTTTCCTGAAGGTTTTATAAAATAATTAAATAAATTTTGAAAACTTCACAAACATGTCCCAGCTCATGTGACACGGTCACATGAGAAGACATGTTTAAATAATTTTTTATTTTATTTTTAAAAAAGCTTTATTATCTACTTAATTTCCAAGGCAGCCCTGCGCCTCAGGGAGGTTGCTGCGCTCTTTCGAGCACATGCGCGAAAGAGCGCAGGCCCGACTTTCCCTTTCCCCCCCGCCCGCACAGGTAGCGCTGAGCGCTGCCAGCCGCATTACGTTGGGCGGGTCTTAATTGGCCCGTCCGTGTAAAATGGCGGCACACAGCCGATCGCGGGTGGCGATTGGCTCTGTGCCCGCCCGCCATAGGAAAAATTCTCCCCCATGACATTGACCCAGCAACAATGACAGATTGGTGATATAATCCCAAATCAGGATAATTTGTGGCTTGGAGTGGAGTTTGCAGATAGTGGTGTTTCCATGTGTCTGCTGCCCTTGTCCTGGGTTTTGCGGGTTTGGAAGGTGTTGTCAAAGAACTCTTGCCTTTGGGCCATAAGCGTTCAAGTCCCAACTCCCCCAGAAACCTGAGGACAAAATCTAGGTTGATACTTCAATGCAGCACTCAGTGAGCATTGTAGTGACAGAGGTGTTGTCTTTTGGATAAGACTAAAACCAAGACAGAGGCATAGCGGTATTGTCACTGGACTAGTATCCCAGAGACCCAGAGTAATGCTCTTGTGGCCCAGGTTTGAATCCCATCACAGCAGATGGTGACATTTAAATCCAATAAAAATCTGGAATTAAAAGGCTGATGATGACCACGAAACCAATGCCGATTGTTGTAAAAACCCATCTGGTTCGCTAATGTCTTTTAGGGAAAGAAATCTGCCTCCTTACCTGGTCTGGCCTACATGTGACTCCAGACCCACAGCATCTGAATGAGGGCATTTAGGGATGGCCAATAAATGCTAGCCTAGCCAGCAACACATCCCATGAACAAATAAAAAACCCCCAGCTGTTTCCTCAGGCAGATGTAAAAGATCCTACCACAATAACCAAAGAGAAGGCGATTCTTAGTATGTCATGCTCAACCATTGTCTCTTACCCAACACCATTGAATCTTATTATCTGTTCATTTGTCCAACTGCTGTTTGTGGGACTTTGCTATGTGCCCAGTTTACACGAGTTACTACAGGCTAGGAAGTGCTTGGGGACATTTTGAAAGGCACTATATAAATAGAAGTTCTTATTTTCTTACTTTCTATTTCACAATACAAATACAGTCGTACCATCATAGCACAGGCCTTGTAAACAGAAATTAAATGTCACTTATACCAACAGTAAACAGTTCCCATAGGGTATTACTAGCATTATCCTTTACAATATAGTGTGCAAATTAGCTTTCAAATCAGCATATCTAATAAAACTAGGAGATAAATCAACCCAATAGGAAGGTTTATCCTGTGTTGTAGTTGATGCTATATATAAAAGTCTGAGAATTCTTACCATATTCCGATAAGAAACCGAAAGCTCCTTCAGCACTTCATCACTAAGAATGTCCAGAGATCTGAAATTAAAAATCAGTAGCAATCTTCTATATACATCCATCCTGTGGTTCTTTAGGCATGCATGTGTCAAAATAGATACTGTGCTTTCCCACCTCCACCCTGATTAAGTCCATGTGAGAAGGCCCATGGACAGCCTTCCCGTCCCGCCACCAAGTAAGAGCCTCATCCTGCCACTGCTGGTATTAACCCCAAAGGCAGGCAGCGTGGCTCACCCTGAGGGGAGCATGACAAGCAAATCCTGCTGTGTTTGTTTGCAGGTTCCTGGAGGCAGTCACTCATTCAAAGGCAGTTAGTGCCTGGTGGAGGGGCCCAGCCTCAGGAAAGTGTTGGGGGATGGGGGTCATTGAAAGCACCCTCCTGCCCCTGCTTCCCTCCCCATGACCCTCACCCTACGACCCTGTCAACACTCAACTGTGCCTGGTTCCCTCCTCGATCCAAGGCCTCAAATGGGTGTCGTACCAGCGGCAACACTGCTGAGTGCTAAAGAACTGTCAGCTTCTGACTGACTGGCAGCTCTTGGCGGGTGGGACTTCCATCCCCAGGGTCCTTGATCCTGGGGAAAGGGATACTCCTGGTCTGTTAAGCGCCCGAGTGACATAAAAGGCGGTCGGCCTTCTTGAAAAGAGGTGACGGGGAATCTCACCAGCTCCCCAGTTGGCGGCTGAGACCCCAGTGCTACCACAAGATTCCACCTGATTACTTTTTATTCGCATTACGTTTAGATACATACACCTCACAATAAACGTATGCACAACACTTGCTTATTACATTTACACCTCTGCAACAAAGTGAAGCACAGGAAACAGTTATGTAATTAAAAGAATGGAAAGTGAACCAAAGGATCAACCAAAAGCTTGGTTAAAGAGGTGGGACCTAACAAGGAGACAGACAGAAGTAAAGGCGTTTAGGGAAGGAATGCAAGAGTGCAGGCTGAGATGGCTGAAGGCACATGCGAGAAAGTGGGGCTTCCAATTTAAAATTCTCACCTTCATGCTCAAATCTCTGTGGTCTCCTCCCTCCCACCATCTCCAGAACACAGCATTTTGGGCACTCCAAAAGACTCCGCGCACTTGAATTTTTTCTATCTCTCTATCTTTAAGACCCTCTTCAAATCCTCCCATCCCTCATGCCAGATTTGCATACCTTATGTCAGGCTCCCATGGCTCCCAAGAACAGACTTCCACTTTACCAAGCCTAGAATGCTGGCCAAGCTATCCAATATTGCAGCTATGCAAAACCAGCGAGTTGTTCTGGGGCCTCTGTTCTCTGCCCGCCAGCCTTATGTTAATGAGACCCAGCCCTCAAAAGTCCATGTTTCCCATCAACATCATCAGGCACTGGCTCATTGCTGGAAAACCACATGAAGGGGTGGGGTGATATCTGCCCCATGATCTCTGCTTCAACCGTTAACTCCAGAAGTGCATTCCACAATTCCTCAATTCACTGTGCAAAAATATCTAATACCCTGCATCCATATACCTTATTAGATCCTTTACAATCTTAAACATCTCTATCAAATCACCCACAATTGTCTGACCAACTAAAACAGTCCTAATTTTTCTAAATAGAAACAGGAAATGCTGAAAAAACTTAGCAGGTCTGGCAGCATCTATGGAGAGAGAAACAGTGTTAACGTTTTGAGTCCATATGACTCTTCTTCGGAGCTAAAGGTAGGTAGAAATGTGATAAGTTTTATGCTATTGAAGAGGGGTTGGAACAAGTGGACAAAAGTAGATGTTCAGGGATAGGTTGGAGCTCAGGAGAAATTAAATGACAAAGATGTCTTGGACACATGACAAAGGGAGTGGTAATGATAGTGTTAAAATTTAAGGTGGGCGTTAATAGTGGCATAAAGGTCAGATAGCAGAATGTGTTAATAGCAAGACAATGGTCAGCACCTAATTTTTCAAGCCTTTGAGCATTTACATTTCCTCATACTAGACAGCATCAGAATGAATCAATACCCTTTCTATTGCTTCAGTATCCTTCCTTTAGGGTTAAGGTCAAAAGCTCACACAGTACTCCAACTTCAGTCTTCCTAAAAGTTTTATAAAAGATCCACTGCTACATTTTTAAGTTTTTCTTATGGTTTTGGGTTACACAGGCAACGTGCATTTATTGCCTATCTCTAGCTGTTCTGAGAAGCTGGTGGTGGATCTTCCACTAGAATCACAATAGTACTTCTAATAATGGTGCTCTTACAGTGGTATTAAATGGGGAATTCCAGGATCCTAACCCAGCGAAGGTGAAGGAATCTAAATTAGATTGGTGTGTGGTTTGGAGGTGATCAATTTCCAACAACATTGCTGTTCTTGTTCTTCTTGGTGGTAGGGATTGCAAGGAAGAGAGGTGCTGTCAAAGTAACCTGTATGAATTGTTATAGAGCACATTGTAGATGGAACATACTGCAGCCTTAGTGTTACAGTTGTAGAGGAGCGGATATTTAGTACTCCAAACAAATTCACTGTTACGCTGGATGGTGTTGAGCTTCGAGTGTCATTGCAGCTGACCCCATTCAGGAATGTGACAAGTATTCTATCACAGACTTAACTTGTCTCTTGTAGAGGTTGAAGAGGCTTTGAGAAGTCAGAGTGTGCGTCACTCTTTGTAGAGTACTCAGCCTCTGTCCTGTTCTTGTTAGGGCAGCTAGTCCAGTTCAGTTTCCGGTCAACATTGACCCTGGGATGTTGATGGTGGAATCTCGACAATCGTGGTGCCAGTGAAGGTCAAGGGAAGGTAGCTGGACTTACTCTTATTCAAGACGGTCATTACCTACAATTTGTGGCATAAATGCTTTCTGGCATCTGGTAGTCCAGTTCCTATTGTCAGTTGGCAACACCTGATACTATCCAAGACAGAGCAGTTAATTTGCTTGGTGTCCTTTTCGCTTCATGGTCAGGAGAGTTATGAATGGAGCTGAACATTATGGGATTGTCAGCAATAACCCGAATCCTGGCCTTATGTTGGAAGGATAGTCATTAATGAAGCAGGAGAAGATGGTTGAGTTGAGGACTGTGGATAGCTGGTATCCAATAATCATGACCATGTTCCACTGTGTCAGGTATGACTACAGCTACTAGAGTGTCTTTCTTTTGACTTGTATTGTCTACAAGCTAGCTAGGACTCCTTTGCGCCATACTCAGTTAAATCTAGCCTTGATGTCAAGAGCAACTCCTCTCACCTTTCTTCCTTCATCCAATTCTAGATCAAAGCTGTCAAGAACTATGGAGTGACTGATTCAGGCAAAACCGGAATCAGTGAACAGATTATTGGCAACTCGGTCATGTTTGATGGGTCCTTCTATTATTTTACTGACACCAACTTATATATTCTTTACCTCTTTCCATAAAACAGTTGTCTTATGAGCTTATTTTAAATGACCTGATCTGCTTGAGATGTTGCTTTTAATGTCTGCTGAATCTGAACTCCCAATTCCTTCTGCCCTTCCACACACAGCTTTCCTAGTATAATGTATATACAGTATAATGATTATATCCATTTTTAACCAAAAGGTGCAACTTCACATTTATTGTCGTGCTTTTTTTTTTACACACTCCACCATTTTATCAACATTCCTTTACAGCTTCCTTTGTGGCTGTTGGTATAACTCTCACATTTGAATCAGAAGGTTCCAGGTTTCAATTTCAGGACTTGAGCACAAAAATCAAGGTTGAAACTCTAGTGTAGTACTGAAAAAGAGTGCTACACTGTTGGAGGTACTGTCTTTCAGATGAGATGTTAAACCGAGGCTCCGTCTGCCCTATCAGATGGGCGTATAGGAGCCCATGGCACTATGTCGAAGAGCAGCAGGCGAGTTACCTCTAGTGTCCTGGCCAATATTTATTCCTTAATCAACATTACACAAAAAAAATGATCAAGTCATTTTGCTGTCTGTAGGTGTTTGCTGTGTGAAAATTGGCTGTTGTGTTTCCTACAGTAACTATATTTCAAAATCACTTCACTGGCTTCAAAAGCGCTTTTGAGATGGCTGATGGTCATGAAAGGCGCTATAAATGCAAGTCTTTTTTTCCCCTTTGATCCTCAGAATTATTTTCTATGCTTATTTTAGTGCTATCTGCAATTTGGATACCTTTCCTGCTATAACCAAATCATTAATGTATGCAGTGAAAAGTAATAATCTTAGAACAGAACCCAGTGAGACACCACAACCCACTTCCAATTTGTCTCAAAAATTGCCCTTTAAAGTCTGTTTTCTCCTTTCCTATCTTTTTTTTTAAATCAAAAATGCTCTATTAGTTTCCTAGGTTTTCTAAAAGTTCATATACATCACATCCCCTCTGTCACATCCTTAAACAATGTATAATGCACACATATATATCATGCATTTGTCATAAAAATATTTTCAAGACAGTAACCAACCCTGGTCTATCATCAGTTTTAATGGCCACTACAAAAAATGGCCACTACAAAAAAAAAGCAATCAAAAGAAACACCAAACTGCATATTAATAGTGGTAACAGTAGTCATAAAATCCTCAGAGAATCCAAATAACAAAATGCATTTACATAGAGCTTATTGTATAGTTTATTTTGGAGTCCTTTGCAAAGGGAGATGATCAATTATGATGAGGTGTGATTTTTAAGCGTTTTAGAAGTTAAGGAAGGTGGCAAGGCAATGGGGTTTTAGAAGATGGTTCTAGAAGGAATGCTTGTAAGGTTGGCTCCAATGGTAGAACAGAAGAGCATGAATATTATCAAGCTAACTCATGAATCGTACATTAATTTTTCATGTCCAATATGTAGCCTCAAGAAAAGGAAAAACAGACTATTTATAAAAGATACAAACTCTAAGAGTAGCAGCAAATGGAGAGACAATTGTTCTTACCTTGCTTCAAGCAAAGCTGCCATATTTAGACCTATGAATTGTAGACAGGACAGCTTTAACTGTTCAGCATTGTACATTGCAGCAAACTCCAAAAGTTCTGAAGTATTTTTCAAAGTTACTGAAAACAGAACAAAATGAAGTCTGTTAATATTCAAGAAAACATAGCAATATCGTACAGGAATAAGCCATTCAGCCCCTCAAGCCTGTTCTACCATTCTAAAAGGTCATGAATGATCTGTATCTCAACTCCATTTGCCTGCCTTTGCTCCACATTCATTAGTCACAGAATCACAGAATCAAACAGTGCAGAAGAAGCCCTTCAGCCCATCGGGTCTGCACCGACACGTGAGAAACACCTGACCTACCTACCTAATCCCATTTACCAGCACTTGGCCCATAGCCTTGAATCTTAGATTTGAAAATTTCAATTGATCTAGCATTCAGACTTTTGGTAAAAGCTCCAGGTTTCTACTACCCTTTGCCTGAAATAGTGCTTCTCAATTTTCTTAAATGGTCTAACACTAATTTTAAGATTTTCCCTCTCGTTCTAGACTTCCTCCATGAGTGGAATTAACTTCTCTGTATATACCATTTTTAGTTTGTGAATTAGACCATCCCTCAACTTTCTAACCTCAAGGGAATGTATGTAAGTTTATACAGGTGTCATATATGACTCTAGGGAAACATGAATAAAAAAGAAAAAAAACTTAGCTTTAGCTTCTCAAATCTTTGAGAGGGAGGCAAAGCTATTTTGAAATCCCATTCTTTGTTTAACACAAACGAAAACTATTAACGACAGTGAGCAAAGCAATCTGAGACAGCTAAGCAATTGGTGTTTTCAGATCAAACTAAAACTTCTGATATCATTTTAGTTAATCATTTCTAAATATTTTCTGATGAAACAGAGCTAGCTTTAAAATTTGAGCTAAAAAGAATGGCTAGTTATTTTCAACTGCTTCTTAAAAGTCAATTTTATATTCTCACTTTACTTATGGTTTCATTGCACATTGCTCTATCCAAGAGAACCTTTGTTTCTCAGTAACATTCCTTTACACCCAAATTTTAAAAAAATATTTTTTCCCTGGGCTCTAGTCAGTGCTTTGCACAGGAAGCTTGCTTTAAGTCAGAAAGTAACTATGTGGAAGTCAACTTGCATCCCAACATTCTGTAGCTTGGTGAGTTGCACCTTTGCAAAGTGTATTTTATCAACTCACTATATGACAACACTCATTTTGCTTTTGTGAAATTAACCGAGAAGTTTATCCTATTTATCATTTCATTCCTAACTAAAAATCTTGAACTGTCAAGAGGTCTGAACATAATGTATAAACAAACCAATCCCAATAAACAAAATTGCTTTACCAATAAAATATCTCTACCAATTGCAGGTAAGGTCATGTGTTGGTTATATTACTGAACTAGTAATCCAGAGAACATGAGTTCAGATCAGTTTGAGATTTCAATTCAACTTTTAAAAATCTAGAAATTAAAAAGCTAGTTATCAATAAAATTAGTTAAAACCCAACTAGTTTACTAATGTCCTTAAGGGAAGGAAACCTGATGAGCTTACCCAGTCTGGCCTATATGCAATTCCAGCCCCATCATTGTTAGCTTCTAACTGCCCTCTGAAGTGTCTGAGCAAGCCACACAGCTCTATCACTCTATCAAAAATTGCAACGAATTGCAGTGGTTCAAGAAAATAGCTCACCACAATGTTCTTGGGTACAGTAAATGACAGCTGTTCCCAAAGAATTAATAAAAAGTGTATCTAAAAATAATCAATCAGCAAAATTTCAGATCATGGCCCAGTCATACAGCAAATTCAATCTAAACAATATTGTGAGAGCTTTACTAATCAGGTCTGGAAACCACAAGATGGCAGCTAAGACATGCAAGTATTTTGGTGATAGCAATGAAGTCAAGCTGCCATGTATATCATTTCTACTACAGCTTGTTATGGGTTCCCTTTGCAAAGTGCTCGGACTTGATTCAGTATCTTAAAAATGGATACTGGAAAAGTATTGCTGAAAAGAGAAACATATTACCAAAGAGTGCACCCTTTTATCCTTTAGTATAAATTGGTGTGGTGACGCCATAGTGGCATTGTCACTGGACTAGTATTCGAGAGACCCAGGGTAATGCTCTGAGGGCTAGGGTTTGAATCCCACCATGGCAGATGGTGAAATTTGAATCCAATAAAAACCTGGAATTAAAATTCTGATGATGGCCATGAAACCATTGCCAATTATTGTAAAAACCCATCTGGCTCACTAATGTCTTTAGGGGAGGAAATCTGTTGTCATTACCTGGTCTGGCCCACATGTGACTCCAGACCCACAGCAATGTGGTTAACTCTTAGATGCCCTCTAAACAAGGGCAATTAGGGATGGGCAATAAATGCTGGCCCAGCCAGTGATGCCCACATTCCATGAACAAATAAAAAATAAGATAGTTTGAAATTGGGCATTCTTACGTTCACCCTGATGAGTGCAAGGTGAAAAGCTTTGGCAACATGTCTCTCCTTTACAGGAATAATCAAGTTCTGTGCTACCAAGCGATTGACTACAAAAGTAAGTAAAGAACCTCACATTTTTCTGTAATAGCCACTTCACAAATCTCCTTGAGGCGACTGATAAGAAGCTGATCGGCCACCACGAGCACATTACAAATAAACTCCACATCCTGTGATTCTATCAGAAAAAATATAGAATATGATCATTTGCTTTCCTGATCAACACTAAAAATGTCTACAAGCTTTAGCATAATTGAGACAATTCTTCATATTGGCAATACGCACAGGGCTTATTCAGGTGCATTATTCAGGGCTTTTCATGGTGCATGAAATACACTGCAAAAAGTTCTAAGTACTACTAATATTAACTATTGATAAAATCGTTACTGGTATTTTGTTGAAATGTCTCAAACTTTTAAGTAGTTAAAACCCTGGGAAGTACCAAGGATCAGCGGGACCTTGATGTGCATGTCCACCGGTCCCTTAAGGTAGCAGGACAGGTAGATAAGGTGGTTAAGGCGGCATATGGGATACTTGCCTTTATTAGCCGAGGCACAGAACATAAGAGCAGGGAAGTTATGCTGGAACTGTATAAAACGCTGGTTAGGCCACAGCTAGAGTATTGCGTGCAGTTCCGGAATCCGCAATATAGAAGGATGTGATTGCAATAGAGAGAGTGCAGAGAAGATTTACCAGGATGTTGCCTGGGCTGGAGAGTTTTAGTTATGAGGAGAGATTGGATAGATTGGGCAGAGGAGATTGAGGGGGACATGATTGAGGTGTATAAAATTATAATGGGGCATAGATAGGGTAGACAGGAAGGAACTGACAGGAAGTAACTTGTCCCCTTGGTGGAGGGATCAATAACAAGGGGGCATAGATTTAAGGTAAGGGGCAGGAGGTTTAGAGGGGATGTGAGGAAAAAATTTTTCACCCAGAGGGTGGTGGGAATTTGGAACTCACTGCCTGAAAGGATGGTAGAAGCAGAAACCCTCATAACATTTAAGTAGTATTTGGATGTGCACTTGCGATGCCATGGCATACAAGTCTATGGGCCTAATGCTGGAAAATGGTATTAGAATAGTTAGGTACTTGTTTGATCAGCACAGACTCGATGGGCCGAAGGGCCTTTTTCTGTGCTGTAGACCTCTGTGACTCTATTTTATGTGCGTTTCACTCACACACCAGGCAATAGAAATAGACAAAGCCAATAGCTCCATCAAATATTACTGTGGGGGTAAAAGGAACTTTTCTTAAAAAAAAAACTGGTTGGTACAATCTGTTTGATTCATTCTCTCCTAGCTGTAAACATCACACATGATTTTGATTAATCTTAGTGCAGTTAGATTTGTCCATGAATCACAATAGGAAAATAACTATGCAGCAAAACTGGAAATCTTACTCAGAATTGAGGACGATGATTGCAATGGGAAAAAAAAGGTGTTGCAGTGTGGGCTTGTGCTTGGCACCAAGGCAGAGAACCCAAAATACCAAAGGTATACTGTTTCACAGAAAATATAAATTTTAAAAGATTACCATGCCATGAATGATTAAGCTTTCATAGAATGCAAAGGAGATGCTAAAAGCCCAAATCAGATGTTTCAAAATTCCAGCCTCAGAAACAATTCAAAGGTGACTGTCCCAACAGGCTGTAAAATTTCACTCATTTTAAGTGCCAGTGTTTGATATTGCTGAAGTATTAGAGCATAAGGCCCACTTTGGATTGCAAACTCAGCACATTTCATTAACTGAAAAGGATCATAGCTTAAACAGTGACGGAAGCTAGTCTGTTTAAACCAAAACATAGGTTTTTGATTATGAAAGAATTAACATGGTTGACTCTTGTTATGTTATTGTTCCACAAGGCAAGTTACCATCCAACTACCTGAATTAACTGGCCATCCTTCAAGTATGATCCCAGTGAGTGTTGGTAGGCTCATTTGCCTCATGAGGGTATTATAGCAGAACAAGATCCTGTCTTCATCAAATGGTTATGCCTATATACTGGGACCCTTATCCTCTATGGCTTACAACAATTCACTGAAGCAGTAACAGAAGGGGTAGTTAGAGGTATGCAGTAAGCGTAATACTGGATTTCAAAAAAAGCCTTTGATAAGATTGGAACGTGTGGAGTCAGGAGGCAAGCAGCAGAATGGGCAGCAAGCTGGCTCCAAAACAGAAAACACAGTAGAGGTTAAAGGTAGTCACTCAGATTAGTAAACGGTAGGAAGTGGGGTTCCAGAAGAATCCTAGCTGGAAGCGCAGTGGTACACTATTTACATAAACAATTTGCATTTGGGAATCGGCAATGCAATATTTCAAATTTGTAGATGACACCCAAATTGGGGGGTGTAGTTAATGCAGAGGAAGACAGACAAAATATAGGAAGACTTTAATAAACTTGCAGAATAGGCAAGTAATGAAGCAAATGAACTTCGATACAGATAAATGCAAGGTAATACATTTTGGTATGAAGAATGAGAAGGCCACATACTCCTTGAAACATTGTGAATAAATCTGGTCTCTATATTGTAAAAAAAACAGCAGAGGCACTGAACGTAAGAACATCGGAAATAAGAGCAGGAGTAGACCATTTGGCCCCTTGAACCTGCTCCGCCATTCAGTATGATCATTTACCTCAACTCCATTTTCTTGCCCACTCCCCATATCCCTTGATTTCCTGGGAGATTAAGTCCATTGATCTTAGTCTTGAATACACACAACAATCGAGCATCCAAAGCCCTCTGGATTAGAGAATTCTAAAGATTCACAACCGTCTGAATAAAGAAATTTCTCATCTCAATCCTAAAGTTCAACACTTAACCTGAGGCTGTACCCCATGTTCTAGACTGAGGTCAGAATGGGGTGCGTGAGTGGGGTACGAGAGCGCGTGCGAGAGTGAGTGCGAGTGGAGGGAGGGAGGGTGCGACTGCCCTTGACATCAAGGCTGCATTTGACAAGAGTGTGGCATCAAGGAGCCCTAGAAAAACTGGAATCAATGGGAATCGGGGGAAAGCTCTCCACTGGTTGGAATCATACGAAGCACGAAGGAAGATGGTTGTGGTTGTTGGAGGCCAGTCATCTCAGCTCCAGGTCATCTCCGCGGGAGTTGCTCAAGGTAGTGTCCTGGGCCCAACCATCTTCAGCTGCTTCATCAATGACCTTCATTCCATCATGAGGTCAGAAGTGGGGATGCTCGCTGATGATTGCACCATGTTCAGCACCATTCCCGACTCCTCAGATACTGAAGCTGTCCATATCCAAAAGCAGCAAGACCTGGACAATATCCAGGTTTGGGCTGACAAGTGGCAAGTAACATTCATGCCACACAAGTGCCAGGCAATGACCATCTCCTACAAGAGAGAGGATTGAACCATTGGCCCTTGGCATTCAATGGCATTACAATTGCTAAATCCCCCACTACCACCACCCTGGTTGCCATTGACCAGAAGCTGATCCAAGCTAACTATATAAATACTGTGGCTACATGAGGTCAGAGGCTAGGAATCCTGCGGCAAGTAACTCACCTCCTGACTCCCCAAAGCTTGCCCACCATCTACAAGGCACAAGTCAGGAGTGTGATGGAATACCCTCCACTTGCCTGGATGAATACAGCTCCAAAAACACAAGAAGCTTGACACCATCAAGGACAAAGCAGCCCACTTGATTGGTATCCGATCCACAAACATTCACTCCCCCCCACTGACGTACAGTGGCAGCATGTGTGCCATCTACAAGATGCACTGTAGAAACTCACCAAGCCTCTTTAGAAGGCACCCTCCAAACCCACAACCACCACCATCTAGAGAGACAAGGGCAGCAGACACATGGGGTCACACCATCCTGACTTGAAAATATATTGCTGTTCCTTCACTGTCACTGGGTCAAAATCCTGGTACTCTCTCCCTAACAGCACTGTGGATGTACCTATGGCACATGGACTGCAGCAGTTCAAGGCGGCAGCTCACCACCACCTTCTCAAGGGCAATTAGGGATGGACATTAAATGCTGGCCTACCCAGTGATGCCCAGATTCCATGAATGAATAAATTTTTTAAAAACCCACAGTGCTGTTGGGGAAGGGGGTTCCAGGATTTTGACCCAGCAACAAGGAATGGCAATATAGTTCCAAGTCAGGATGGCTTGAAGGGGAACTTGCAGGTGGTGGCGTTTCCAGGCATCTGCTACCCTTGTCCTTCTAGCTGGTAGAGGACATGGTTTTGTAAGGTGCTGTCGAAGAAGCCTTAGTGAGTTGCTGTAGTGCATCTTGTAGATGGTACACACTGCTGCTACTGTGTCGGTGTTGGCAGGAGCGAATGTTGAAGGTGGTGGATAATGTGCCAATCAAACAGGCTGCTTTGTCCTGGTTGGTTTCATGCTTCTTGCCTGGATGAGTGCAACTGCAACACGCAAGTGGAGAGAATTCCATCACACTCCTGGCTTGTGCCTTATAGATGGTGGAAAGACTTTGGGGAGTCAGGTGGTGACTTACTCTCGGCAGAATTCCCAGCCTCTGACCCGCGCTTGTAACCACAGGATTTATTTGGCTGGTCCAGTCAGTTTCTGGTCAATGGTAACCCCAGGATGTTGATAGTGGGGGGATTCAACGATGGTAATGCCATTGAATGTCAAGGAGAGATGGTTGGGTTCTCTCTTGTTGGAAATGGTCATTGCATGGCAGTTGTGTAGCCTGAATGTTACTTGCCACTTATCAGTCCAGACCTTAGTTCATCTGACCTAGCTTCTCATCTTTGTAACCTCCTCCAGAGTTACAACCTTCTAAAATATCTGCACTCCTCTAATTCTAAGTTCTTGTGTATCCCTGATTTCAAGTATGTCGCCATTAATGGCCGTGCCTTCAGCTACCAAGCCCTTAAATCTCTAATTGCCTCCCTAAATCTCTCAACCTCTTATCCTCCTTCAAGACACTCTTTAAAACCTACTTCTTTGGTCATCTGCCCTAATATCTCTATGTGGTTTGGTGTCAAAGTTTGTTTAATAACACTCCTGTGATGAGCCCTGGGTGTTTCACTATGTTAAAGACATTGCATAAGACAAGTTATTGTTGATGAGTATGGTTAGAATGCGGAACTTGCTGCCACAGGGCATAGTTGAAGAGATAGCTTAAATGCATTCAAGGATAAGCATGAGCGAGAAAGGACTAGAAGGATATATTGATGAGTTTAAATGAAAAAGTGTGGAATGACGCTCAAGTGAAGCACAAATGCAGGCATGGATCTATTCCTGAAAAACCTGTTTCTATGCTGTAACTACTTTGTAATACTTTGCAACGCCTTGCACTAAGTTATTGGTAGAGGGGCTAAGGAAAGGGAGGCTTATAAAATAACCCTTATGCATTTACATAATTTGATTCATAAGTCATGGAAAATGTAGTTCTGACCTTTAACAGCTGGAGCTTCACCAGTATAAATATAATCCAAAATAACCTCCAAAATGTCAGAATGGATGGGCATTTCCAATGCTGTGCAACAAGAAGCCTAAACACAAAAAATGCAGAGGTGGATGGTGAGAGGCAGGAGGAAAGAATATGAAGAAAAGACAATAAGGTCAACTTTAAAATTAATGACATAGAATTATGCTTCAATATCTAATACTTTCTATTTTCTCTCAAATTACTAAACTGGAGCAGGAGACTTAAGTTTGAATATGTATGTCCAGTTAGCCAATGTTTTCAGACGTTTATTTTTAATAATGGGGTGGGGGGTGAGTGAGTTATTAAAAGGAGCAATACAATGTAAATTTGTGTGAACCTAAAACAGTAGCATTCCTTTAACTATTCAGCCTTTCAGCCCCCAGAATTACAAATATAACATTAACAGAATAAATTAAGGAAACAGAATGGAGTTGGAGCACAGTACATTTCAATTTACAATAGAATCAAAATGCTGCACATTGAAATCGTCCCTCCGAATTCAGATTATTAAATAGGGAATTAGCATATATGTGGTATGCGCCACTCTTTTTGGAGTAATCATTTATCTATTTTGTCATGCAAAATACTTATGGAAAATGGTTAAACTTATAAAGTGTTGATGTACACTTATAGATCAGACCATTTTTACCTGGAATTTCTAATAATTCATAGCTATAATTCTCACTTTCAACAGCTTTCAGTCCAACTAGGTTTCATTGCACAATAAAGCACAATTATATATACCTCAATCCAGGCATTACTCAGCATTCTGTGAAAATATTCTAGAAGAAAAGAAATGTAATTTATAAATACTTCTGAACAATAATACAAACACAAACATACAAATGTACACATATCAAAAAGATAATGAGCATCTTTACCAAGTCTAGCACATAGCACACATTTGTGGCAGACGAATTCTTTTCCATCTTCTGATCTCAAAGTTACGTCACACAAATAAGAGCTAATAGGAAACAAAGAAAAGGTAGGAATGAAAGTTCACTTCTGGCAAGATCTATACAGTGGAGATTTGAGAAACTAGGTCTATCTGAAAAAAGTCTAATCATAAAGAGTTCTTTAAAATCACAATTAAGTTAAATCATATCCACATGCTTTTTACAGCAGAGGCACCGCACCTCCGAATAGTCCACGATGGTTATAAACATAAAGGACAATACTTTACCAGCTTTTTATTAGCGTTTGTTTCCCTCCTATCCCATACACTTGAGTTTCGTTCAATAGGCCTCAACAGCCCTTTGGTACCATCCCCAAGCAACTATTGTTCAAATGTTAACCTAGACAGTAAGTGCCTGCTGCCTATCTGACCATATGAAACAGCTGCATCATGCAAAGCTGATCTCACCCAAAGTCATCACATACTTTGCCAGCAAAGGCAAATGACTGGCAATTAGGTGTGTAAGACTGGTTTTCTGTCTTGAGCACTGGAACGCCCCAGCTGTGAATATCAGCTAACTGATCAGCACAGACCAGGAAGATAACGTGCAAAACAAATTTATTTGAATTCTTTGAGATAACAAACAGGATAGATAACAGGAAACCAGCAGATGTAATTTATTTGGATTTCCAAAAGGCGTTCGATAAGGTACCACACAAGGCTACTTAATAAGATAAGAGCCCATGGTGTTGGGGGGTAGTATATTACCATGGATAGAGGACTGGCTAACTAATAGAAAACAGAGTTGGGATACGAGGGGCATTTTCAGGATGGCAACCTGTAACTAATGGAGTGTCACAGGGATCAGTGCTGGGGCTACAATTATTTACAATATAAATGAATGACTTGGATGAGGGAAATGAATGCACTGTCGCCAAGTTTGTGGATGGCACAAAAATAGGTGGGAGAGCAAGTGGTGAGGATGACACAGAGTCTACAGAGGGATATAGACAGGCTAAGTGAGTGGGCAAAAACGTGGCAGATGGATTATAATGTGGGAAAATGTGAGGTTATGCACTTTGGCAGGAAGAATAGAGGAGCTGAATATTACTTAAGTGGAGAAAAACTGAAGAAAGCTGCAGCACAGAGGGATTTGGGGGTTCTCGTTCATGAATCCCAAAAAGCTAATATACAAGTTCAGCTGGTAATAGGGAAGGCAAATGGAACGTTGGCCTTTATTTTGAAGGGAATGGAGTATAAAAATATGGAAGTCTTGCTAAAACTATACAAGGCACTAGTTAGGCCACACCTAGAATAATGGGACCAAAACTGTTCACAGTATCTAAGAAAAGATATACTGGCATTGGAAGCAGTCCAGAGAAGGTTCACTAGGTTGATCCTGGGTATGGAGGGATTTTCTTATGAGGAGAGGTTGAGTAGGTTGGGCCTGTACGCATTGGAGTTTAGAAGAATGAGAGGTGACCTTATTGAAACATATAAGATCCTTTCGGGGCTTGACAGGGTAGATGCTGAGAGGTTGTTTCCCCTTGTGGGTGAGTATAGAACGAGAGGGCATTATCTCAGAATAAGGGGTCACCAATTTAAGACAGAGATGAGGATGAATTTTTTCTCTCAGGCAGTTGTTAATCTGAGCAATTCTTTACCACAGAGGGCTGTCGAAGCTGGGTCGTTAAGTGTGCTCAAGGCTGATACAGACAGATTTTTAATCAGTAAAGGAGTCAAGGGTCATGGGGAAAAGGCAGGAAAGTGGAGTTGAGGATTATCAGATCAGCCATGATCTCATTGAATGGCAGAGCAGACTCGATGGTCCAAATGGACTACTTCTGCTCCTACGTCTTATGGTCTTAAAACTTCACACTTGTGGAGCTTAGCACCTTTAGCCAATAGAAGCTTGGGGCGGAATTTTCCCAAATTTGCACTAAGTGCGGTAGCGGGCGGGTAAATCGATGTTCTACCTGCCGGCCACGATGGTGGATTTTCATGCCGTTTCGCCCTGAACCCGCCTCATTATTTAGGTACTGCCGGCAAACATGCCATTTCCATGGTGGGAGGGCTCTTATTTGCCCGCCTACCATCACCCTGCCGCTGCATCACACCGGGCACCATGTTTAAAGTCCAGCCGCAAGCACACATTTCCGTGCTTCCAGCTCACCACTGATGCATGGAAGACATAGCCCTGAAACTGAAGAAGACTGCAGGCTCCCAGGTTCAGCAATGCATCTCGAGTGGCTTTTGGATTCCTTGGAGGCCCGCTGGGATGTCCTCTACCCCCGCTCTGGCCACAGGATGAACAACAACAGCACTAACCCGGCTTGGGAGGCGGTGGTCGGTGCCAATGCCCTGCAAAAGAGGACAGCCACCCAGTGGCGCAAGAGGATGAATGATCACTTCCATTCCGCCAGGGGAAGTCACTCATCTCATCACTCAATTCACACTCACAAACCCACCACACATCCACAGGGTCTGCCACACTCACTGCCATTTCGAGAGGCATCACCATTTACTCTCTCTCACTCACCTCAAGTGTCCTCATCCCGTCCATGGGACCACTCAACAACGCATAGGCCAAGCATACTTGTCCTGCTTACACTTTCTCCATCTCCATCCATGCAGGATATGCTGACACACAAGAGAAAGGTCGCAGACCGGTGGCGTAATGCCCGAAATCAAGGTCCTCACATACTTTGAAAAAATAGCCATTGAGCTTGACGGCAATGACCGGAACCATTCCTGTAAGTGAGGATCCAGCAGTGCAACATCCATCAGACAACCATGCCGTGTGATCTGTCCTCTTTCACAGGCCACTGCTATGCACTAATTATCTATCCTTGCTTTGGCAGGCACATCTGCCAAACAGCCAACAGGGTTCATGACCCAGGGCTTCCAATCAAGCCCCGAAGAAACCTGAGAAGAGGAATCTGGAGGAACCTCCTTGAAGTCCCATCACAGTGCTCATCCATACCCTCCACCAGCATAGAGAGACACACCTCGGTGGGACTTAGCTATACAATAGCCCCAAGGTCACAATCTGGTGAACTCATCGCACTGTCTGATCCACTGCAAGTGGTGGCAGGTATTTACCAGGTGTCCGGCACTCAGGAGACTGGAGGCCAGGATGTTGCCAAGTCCGAGTCAAATGACGAGCCTCTGGACTCGGTCACGTCACGGTTGCTGGAGCTGCAGAGGGAAGCTCGAGAATAACAGGGAGGGACGTCCGCTGGATGGAGGGGTCCGTCTGCCTTCAGTCTGAGGTGATTGCTTTGGCATGCTGGCGCTGTGAGGTCAACGCTGGTAGGATGGTGGCTGCCATGGAGACCTTGGCCCAGGACTTCCCTCCTGCATTGCTGCTCAGGTTCAGCTCCATCATTAATGCCATAGTTGGCCTCCAACAGCGTATGTGCGAGATGGGTGCCGGGCAGCTCGATCTCACTCCAGCTACCCCTACTCCTCTAGGAGTCAGCCTGGGGCCCCCAGGGAGGAGGATCCACAGGTGCACAGCTGGGCCCATCCACCCAGGTAACTCCGAGTGCGTTCAGCCCATCCGTCTCCCCTCTTCCTGTGACCTCAGCAGCTCTAGCTCCACAGGCTGAGGAGGGTGCCACTGCCACATAGCAGGATCCTGAAAGCAGGTGGGGCCCTCCAAATCTCAGCCCTCCAGAGAACGCCTGCCAAAGTCATCACAGACAGGGTGTCGCAGTCAGCAGGCTGCCTCCACCTCTGCTGTGGGTGACCGGGGAGCACCAAGACGTAGCTGCAGGGTTAGGACATTTAACTCTTTTGGAGTCAAACAATTAAACTAAATTAACAATGAGGGATAAAGTAAACACAGCCCCTAAATTAGGATAGCTGTAAAACCAAAGACAAAGTTTAAAGAAAACTTACAAACATCAAACCAAAATGTGATTAAAAGCGTCGATAAAGCACCCCAGTCCCCACGGTGCCCACCGGGCATGGAAGGCCTCGACGGTGCCGGCAGACACCACGTGCTCCCTCGCCAGGGACACCCGGCTGCGAACGTAGCCACAGAAGAGGGGCAGTCGGGCCGGACGACCTCCTCGATCGCCTGCTGCCTGGACCTGTTAATGGCTAACTTGGCCAGGCCCAGAGGCAGGTTCATGAGGAGGTCCTCCTCCCTCCCGGCCCCCCTCCACACCGGGTGAAAGAAGTTTTAGGTTCACTCTCTGCACTTCCTCTCCTCCCTGACAACATTCTCCTCCACTCTGGTCTCCCTGAACCATTTGTCTCCTGTAGCTGGTACGTAACTGGCTCCCACATCTTTGCAACTCTGCAGCTGTTGAAGAACATGACTCTCATCCATGGTTGACTCTACAATTTTCACTTCCTCTCTTGCATCAGATGACCTGCACACATTGCCTCCCACACCAGAGTTACTGATCCAGATTGGGAATTCAGATCTGCATCATACCACTCTATGCGATTCTCTGCTCTCTGTGTCCAATTTAAGGAGGCTTAGTTGCACAGCCTGGGCATGGGTGTTAATCACTTTTACACACTGTTCACTACTGTCAATAAACTCCCGAGATTGTCTCCCTGCCTATGGCTCCTTGTTCTAATGAGCAGTGTTCTCACACAGATGTGAAACCTTCTTGCACAATTTATTGGCAGGTGCCTCAGACCAGGGCCTCTTCTCTGTGCAGCCTTCTGACCAAAGTCATGATCTGGCTTCACACTCCCTCGAGACATTACTGATGCCTGCAATACAGCAGTGCTCGTCATTACTGCCAGAATGTAGTGGGCAGGCGCCACAGCGTTCTCTTATTCTCTGTGTTCTCGGCACGACAGCGTTCTCTTATTCTCTGTGTTCTCAACACCTTTATGGAGGGGCTGGCCCCCATCTCTTCAGCATCTGTGGCCACTGATGTTGTGCTCCAGCTCCTTAAGGGCTCAAGTGCTGAAGACGGACAAAGCATCAGATGTTTCTAAAGTTTCATAGCTGCATCTCTATGCTATGACTCTGCCAGAGAGGAGCTAGACATTTTCAGAAGCTGTGTGAAGATTTATGGAGTGTCCTCAATGCATGTCGGTTATCATTCTTCTACAATCGAGACACTATTAGGGCCTCCATGGCGTCTCCATAATAGGAGCATTCTCAGAGGGTATTCACGCTGCCATAAGCCAGACCAGAGTCAAACGTTCACAAATCTGACGTGAGGAGCTATGGGGTCACCTTGCTGCATGTCGTTATCATCCTCCACAAATTTATGAAGGCCTCCCAAGCATGCCTGCCTTGCCTAGCCAGTGCGAGGGCCTCATCCCCGTCATCGTTGCCTCCAAGGGCCTCTTCAGCCTCATCCCCGTCAGCGGCGTCCTCATCGGAGGAGATGTGCATCTCTTCTTCAGCCAGCTCATCTCCCTGTTGGAAAGCCAGGTTGTAAAGGGCACAGTCGACGACGACAACGATGCATGACACCCTCTGCAGACTGTATTGCAGGGCTCCACCAGACCAGTCCAGGCAGTGGAACTCTATCTTCAGCATCCCAATGATCTGCTCCACCAAGTTGTGAGCTGCAGCATGAGCCTCATTATACTTGCTTTGATGCAGTCTGAGGCCACCGCATGGGTGTCGTCAGCCACAGCCTCTGCAGGTAGCCCTAGTCACTGAGGAGCCATCTCTGTGGACCCGGGAAGACTCCAGGGATCTGTGATCAACTGAGGATGTTGGCATTGTGCACGCTCTTTGGAAACCGTGCGCACACCTGCAGGATGGGTTTCTGGTGGTCACCCACCAGCTCCACATTCAACGAATGGAAGCCCCTGTGGTTGATGTAGTCCACCAAGTGTTGCAAAGGAGATCTGAGTGCCCCATGAGTGCAGTCAATCACACCCTACACCTGTGGGAAGCCCGAGATCTGGGTAAATCCCATCGGTCTTGCATCCTGGCTGTCCAGGTCCCAGGCAAATGCACAAAGTTGTGTACCTTCATAAAATGGCATCCATGACCTCATAGATGCAATTGTGGGTGGTGGCTTGAGAGATCCCACAGATCTCACTGTGGAATCCTGGAAGGAGCCACTGGCATAGAGATTGAGCGCCGCGGCCACTTTCACAGCCACTGGCATTGGGTGCCCTCCAGGTCCCTGTGGCACCAAATCCTGTAGTAAATGGCAGATGTGAGCGACCAGTCCCCAGACATGCACCGTCTTCAGTGACACTGGCTCTCGGTCATCTGCAGGAATGAACGGCGGCGTCTACAGACTCTGGGTGTTACGAGGCACCAGCCAGTGACGGCTCGCTGTGGCTCGAGCATCGCATGGAGCCCAAGCCGCCCCTTCTTCCCGAGGCTGTTGCTCCTGCCTGTGCACAGAAGCCTCAGTCGCTCTCTCCTCTGTCTTCTTTGCGCTCTGTAGGCCATCAGGCATACAGCTAGTTCACCAGGCTCCATGATCCTGATGTTGTACTCCTGCAGGATGAAAGAGAGAGATACGTGGTTAGAATGGGTGTACTAAGAACCTGTTCTGGTTAAGCGTGACGGCCCTTAACGCTTCTCAGAGGGCGCTGGCCACCACTTGGATGGCCAGAGATTGGTGTGCTGCATAGCTGCCCTGTTAGCTTGAACCATTGGGGAGACTGGTCCAAACTTGGATGCTGACACCGCAAGGGGCTGTGCGCGCCTTCAGCAGTGACTGCTACATGGCCAGCTTTAGCGAGGAAATTGCACAACGTGTGCAGTCCAACTGCTTTGCAGTCCACTAAAGTGCTCATGAATTTGCAGTCTGTGCGGAGGGCGGGGAGGGGGAGAACTCTACAGGTCTTGGTGGCACTTTGATGCCTCTGCATTGGCTGGAGTGGGCAGATAAGCTAGGAGCCCGACCCCGATCATATCAATTTGATTTTGTCTGAACTGTCTCAGTTGCAGAGGAATGGTCAATTTCTACAGGTTTCCCGAATGTGTGCACCCGCCCCCTCCCTCCCCCAGCAGTCACCTCAACGGCAGGGCTACAGTTGCGCCCCACTCCCCCTCGATCTCAAAGTCGCCTAAGTGGCAGGGCTGCACCTGCCCCCTGGTCCATCGCACCCCCCCACCAGTTGGGCAGGGCGGCACTTGGCGACACCAATCCCGCCCCCCTCCCCAAGTGCCCATGAAACTTGTCAAGCCACTGGCGACCTTAGCAAACTCTGCAGAATGTTGCTGTGCACTCACCTCCAGTTCACCCAAAGTGCAGGCCGCCAAGTGCACGTCGCTGTGCTTTCCCGCCGACGTGGATGGAAGATCCGGCGGGGTTGCAGGAGCCTGGCAGGATGGCCTGATAATGAAATGCTGATGTATCACAATGAGGTTCCCATGACCGATGGCAGGAAACGCAGCCGGCTGTCGGCGGGCTCAGCAGACAATTGTGACTTGCCTTCCCGCCGTTGTGAAACCGTTCCCACCACATTGTTCGCTCACGCCACCTATCACGCCCAACGCCAGCGGGCACGGAAAATTCCACCCTTAATGTTTGGTTTCTCAAAGGCACCTAAATCTAATAAAAATAGATACCTATAATGGCCTTACCAAAAAAAAAAATTACAAAATGCAGAACCACTTGAGAATGGAGACTCATCTCTATTACATCAAGATTTTTAGCTATTATGCAAATCTTTTGCTGGTTATCACTGATAATCATATTCTCTAAAATTGCTTACTTACATTATCTAGAAGACTTACAGTCTAGGAACTACATTGCTATTGGATCAAAAACCTGGAATTCCCTCCATAATAAGACTGCCCCTACACCACATGGAATGCACTGGTTCAAGGAAGCGATTCAGCAGCACCTTCTCAAGTGCAATTAGGGTTTGGTAACAAATGCTGGCCTTGCCAGTGAAACTCACATCTCATGAACAAATAAAAACAATTCACGCGTTTCTCACGTGTCGGTGCAGACTCGATGGGCCGAAGGGCCTCTTCTGCACTGTGATTCTGTGAATTCAACAATGAACAACTTGCAAATCATTCTCACATTCCTTTTTTTGTCGGCTAATAGCCTAATTTTTCTCCATGGGTGGCTGAATTAGAGTTGGGGTGTCAAAGATGCCTGGATATTCAGTGTGCCAAGTACTCCAAGGTTAAATGCAGAGGAAAGCTAACAACCTTTGCAAAGGGACATATGCTAACATCAGAAGAGCACTGTTCTGCATCAAAATTCAATAAACATGTTTTAATGTTATATCCTTACATTTTTGAAGATATAAATAGAGCACCTACCACTTCTTCTGACTGAATTTCAATTTGCTTCCACCTTTCTTATGCACAACTTTTATCTTCCAATTTTCCAATTTGACCCCATCTAATCTGCAAAGTGCAATATTTAAGTTGTAATGAAGCATGAAACCACACAAATGTAACCTTTTGTAGGCCAGCATAGTAATGCTGGAGTACTTTATTTCTCGTTATTAACTTTTGAACTTCCTAATTCGGAATTAACTCAAAATTGAGGCCATTTTTCTCATCCTAATCCAACAGGGGAATGCATTCTCTGGAAGACATTCAATGTCAGTCCCAATAAGTGCCAAGAGCTCAGCCATGTTATGCAAATGAAGCCAGTCCCAGAAAATCAGAAGGATGGTGTTAATATTAGACCTTCCGATTAATGCCTAATCTGAGGCACAAAGAAAAATTCTACTCATGTGAGTGTCTTTTGAAGGCCTAGATGGCAAAGAGAAGTGCTGTAACCTGCAAGGCTACGGACCAGGTGCTCAAAGGTGGGATTAGAACGGGTGGCTGATTTTTATTTTCTTCTTTTTCTCTTTTTTGACTGGCACAGACACGATGGGCTGAATGGCCTCTTTCTGTGCCATATCTTTTCTATGGTTCAAAGAATAAAACTTGTTTAAAAATAATGGCCAGAATTTTCCCATCGGCGATTTGGGGATGGGGCCCGCTCACCTACAGAAAAATGACCCGGGAGGAACCCCAGACATCTTCCCAGTCCCTTTAAATTTTCAGGAAGGCTGGCGGACAGCAAACTCAGCTGCCCACCCGCCAACCTGTCAATGGCCAACTGAGGCCATTGACAGGGTAATTAAAGTAATTAAGTGCCCTGCCTGTCCTTAAGGCTGGCGGGCAGGCCAGGAGTCCCAGCAGGCTTCTGATAATACATGAAACCTCATCCACTGGCGGGATGAGGTTTCATGTTCCTTTTTAAAAACTTTAATAAACGTAATGTGATATTTATTAACATGTCCCATCTCGTGTGACATCTTAATAATATTTTTATTTTTCTATTTTTTAAGTTTTGTACACTGTCACTAATCTCCCTGAGACAGCGCTTAGTCTCAGGGAGCAGTGTGCTCTTTCGCACGCATGCGCGAAAGAACGCACTTTGACAGATGGGGAATCCCTTCCCCCCACCCCCACACAGGAAGCGCATAGCGCTTCCTGTCGGGCAGGCCGCTGGGTGGGCCTTAATTGGCCTGCCCACTCAAAATGGCAGCGGGCCCCGTTTCGGTGGCGGTGGGGGTCGGCTTTCCACTCGCCCAATGGAAACAGGCAATGCACTCTTCTAAAAGAAAGAAAAAGAAACTTCTAATGTCTTTGGAAAACAAACAAATTACACTCTCTCAATTGGGCTTCTCCCCCTAATCTTACCTTGCAGATAGACTGGCAAGACCAAATTTTTTTGCCATAACCTGCAGCATTTTAACTGGATTAGCCTCTTCATTAAGCCTTCTGGTCTTTTTGCTGTTTTTACTTTTGGTCTTCGGTTTCTTACACGGCTGGTTTTCATAAACCTCAGATGCAGATTTTCCTTTTACTTCTTCACAAAAACTGAACTTTTGCATAGATCCTTCCAATTTGGATATCAGTGGATCTTGATAAGTTTCTATTTTATCTTTGCAGTGGATTTTTGGTTTGTAGCCGTCAGTTAGCAAGTCACAGGTATCTGTATATATAAACTGCAAAATATTGGCAAACAAGTCGGCCTGAATCTTATCCAGAATGTACAAATCACATCCCACTGCATCATCTTCCTGTAGTTGGGCATCAGGGATTTCAACGTTTTCTCCATCAGGAAAGAAAAGCTTTCGAAAATAGTCGGATCGCATGGCCAGGATATACTTGTGACTGGGAAAAATCTGATTGCCAACTTG
This sequence comes from Cetorhinus maximus, assembly GCF_964194155.1. Lineage (NCBI taxonomy): Eukaryota > Metazoa > Chordata > Chondrichthyes > Lamniformes > Cetorhinidae > Cetorhinus > Cetorhinus maximus. The sequence goes on along the minus strand of NC_135883.1, from coordinate 124,553,360 downwards.
ACATGTGACATCATGGATACTGTCAGTTTCAGTGGCCTCCCTGAGTAGTTTGCCGAAGTCTTCATTAAGACTTGAGGAAGACACATTTGGAATTTCATATAGGCTAAAAAAAAAGTTAAACATTCTATGAAAGGACATAGATACAAAAATAATACCAAATTAGGCAGCAGAGCAAATGGTAGCAGAATACAGGAGGGTAGACAAGTTAACAAAGTGGGCAGATATAGTTCAATTTAGAGAAATGTGAATACATTTTTGGGAAAGAGAGACTATGAAGGGTAAAAAGAAAGCTTAAACAAAACAGATGCAGAATGATCTAAGATTGCTAATCCATATGTCTTTAAAAGGTAGAAATGCAAACAGAATAAGCTATAAAAATACAATGGGACAGGGGGTTTTATATATTGAAATAATAAATGTAAAGGTTAGGCTGCATTTGGAGTACTGTGTGCAGCTCTTTCCAGAAAGGATATTAAAGCCACAAAAATATATCAAAAAGACTTGAAGAATTAGGGCCTCTCTCCCCTCCACACCCCCACCCCCCCAACCACACCCAAAAGAACAGTGAAGGTTAAAGAGGGAAAATCTAAGATTTTCAGGATTATGAAGAGTTTTTAGATGGTAATAAGTGAAAGTTTGTTTCCACTGGTTGGGAAGTTGGTAACAAGGAGGCACAGGCAGAATTATCCTAAAAATGAAGGAGAAAGGATAGTTATTGGAAAGTGAAATACCTCCACACATATGGCTACTGGGGTAGAAATTATAACATTATTTACATAGGAGGACATTTTTGGTACGTATTTGAAAAGGTGGAAGACAAGCTAACACATTGGGGCAGGGAACTGTGATTCAAGTAAATGGCACTAACTGAAGATTTACCACCGACAGTGAATCAATGGGCTGAATAACCATCTCTGCTATCATTTCTATGATGCTATAATGCAGATGTTTATAATATTTAAAGGAAGGCTTGTATTTATCTAGTACAGCAAGTAATTAGGAAAACTAATAGAATATTATCATTTACTGTGAGGGGTATTGAATACAAAAGTAGGGAGGTTATGCTGCAGTTATACAGAGCACTAACGAGATCACATCTGGAGCGCTGTGTACAGTATTGGTCACCTTATTTAAGGAAGGATGTAAATGCAGTTATAAGCAGTTCAGAGAAGGCTTACCAGACTAATACCTGGAATGGACGGGTTGTCTTATGAGGAAAGGTTGGACAGGCTAGGTTTGTATCTGCTGGAGTTTAGAAGAGTAAGAGGCGACTTGATTGAAACATATAAGATCCTGAGGGGGCTTGACAGGGTGGATGTGGAGAGGATGTTTCCTCTTCTGAGGGAATCTAGGATCAGGAGTCACTCTAAAAATAAGGGACGCCCATTTAAAACGGAGATGAGGCAAAATTTTTTCTCCAAGGGTTGTAAGTCTTCGGAACTTTCTTCTTCAAAAGACAGTGGAAGCAGAGCCTTTGAATATTTTTAAGGTAGAGGTGAACAGGTTCTTGTTAAGCAAGGCAGTGATAGGTTATCGGCAGTAGGCGGAATGCAGGTTTGAGGTTACTATCAGCTCAGCCATGATCTTTTTAAATGGAGCAGCAGACTCGAGGGGCCGAATGGCCAACGGCTCCTTGTTCATACGTTCGTTTCATGACCTTTCATGACCTCAGAACATCCCAAAATGTTTTATAGCCAACTTTTATTAAGCAGGCACTGCTGTAATGTAGGAAACATAGCCGCCAATTTACTGACTGAGCTCCCACAAACACCATTGTGATAATAACCAGATAACTGTTTTAGTCATGTTGGTTAAGGCATAAATGCTGTTCAGGATACCAGGAAGAACACGAATAGTGGCATGGGATATTTTATGATCAACTGATGGCAGACAGGGCCTTGGTTTAACATCTCACGTGAAAGAATGAATAGAGACATGGTAGCATAGTAGTGATATGCTCCCCTGTCACAGCTTATTCTTATATGCTATTTAAGAGAGAGTACATCACATGTAATTTTGAGAATAGGTTGAATTTTGAAGCCAACTATTATCACACTTCATTATCACCAGCTATGTTAAAAGTTAGTAATTAGAATTTTCACATTCTAATGGACATAGTTAAGAGGATTTCCTTCTATTTTATTTATCCTCCCTGTGAATGAAGTTCATCTACAGTTATCTGGCACAAACTAAAATACTTACCTAGTTTTCGGGTCAGATTGTAAAATAGCAAAGTTGCGCCCATTCAAATCCATGGTAACAGAAACGGCACGATGAACACAAGGAAGCTTTTCAAGCTTAATCCTTTCATACAAGCTGTTGCTCATTCCGGCTGTGTTAACAAACTGCTCCAAAGGATTTTGCAGAATGTTGGAAAATTCCTCTAATAAAAACAGGAAAACCAGTTCAAGCAATAACATACTTCCTTGCCAAATTAGAGTCTAGTTTCAAACCAGAGTCAGGTTTACTTGGGGAAAATTCAGGTATTATATAAATTCCACTCGGATAGAAAAATTAATAGTGTTTACATATTTGAGATGTGCATTATGCAAATTTTACAAAGTCACAGCAACAACTATTTCTTTTGGTGCGTGACCAGTTCAAATGCATGAGAGGCATTTTGTTTTTAAAAAAGGACGACGATGATTTTATTCTTACAAGTTACTCACATTACAATTTTATAAACAGAATCCTTTCCTACCAAGAATAGAAAGTAGTAACCCAAGTACTGAAACAACCCCAAGATGGAAGCAAAATACTGCAGATGCTTAAATCTAAAATTAAAAACAAAAAATGCCGTAAAAACTCAACAGGTCTGGCAGCATCTGTGGAGAGGGGAACAGAGTTAACATTTACCGATTTCCCTAAACGTTAACTGTTTTTCTCTCTCCACAGACGCTGCCAGACCTGCTGAGTTTTTTCAACATCTTTTGATTTTTATTACTGAAATAATCCAGTGGCAGGCTGATATCTACTTCCAAAGAGGAAATTTCAAACCAGATGAGAGATCAATAGTAAGTCAACCAATCGTTTTTCAATAATTCCTACTATTAGCTATAAACAAGGAAAACAAGTATTACCACCCAGACACTAACCATCATTGACAAAACTTATAAAATCCTGCAAGTGAAAACCACAATCAAAGTTTAACATTTAAAACAGTAGTGCCTCAATTTAATTTTGCTATACTCATGCACATGATTGATACAGCTATACCCTGTTTTAAGTAGTCCCAAATAAAGCAGTTTCAGTATTAAGTAGTTAAAAAAAATTACTACCCATTTATCCGTTTTGAGTGCTACCTATCCCATCATAAAGGAGTTGGGAACTGGGTGCAAAAGTTTTTTTTGGAACTGTCTGCATAGTTACTGACTGGGTGAATTAATGAAAGGTCATCTCGACCCGAAACATTAACTCTGTTCCTCTCCACAGATGCTGCCTGACCTACTGTTTTACCAGCATTGTTTGCTTTTAATTCAGATTTCCAGCATCTGCAGTATTTTGCTTTTGAACTAATGAAAGGGTTGATTCCCCATTCTCTAGGACTTTTGGCTTAGGTTTTGGTCTTCCCCCGGCCATGCCCCTCCCACCCTACTCGACTGGCACCCCATCCACTATCTTCAACATTCACTCCCTCCACCACCAACGCACAGTGGCAGCAGTGTGTACCATCTACAAGATGCACTGCAGCAACTCACTAAGGCTCCTTCGACAGCATCTTCCAAATCTGCAACCTCTACCATCTAGAAGGACAAGGGTAGCAGATGCGTGGGAGCACCATAACCTGCAAGTTCCCCTCCAAGTCACACACCATCTTAAATTGGAACTAGATTACCGTTCCGTCACTGTTGCTGGATCAAAACCCTGGAACTCCCATCCCAACATCTGTGGATGTTCCTACAACACAGTCTGCAGCGGTTCAAGATAGCAGCTCACCACCACCTTTTTAAGGACAATTAGAGATGGCGATAAATGCTGGCCTAGCCAGCGACACCCACAGCCCGTCAAATAAGACAAGCACAAAGTGTGCATAATAATCGGGTCATTAAAATGAATACATGAAAATTCATGAGCAGCTTGTGCTTGGACCTCTGATAAGCATTTATGTCTATGAAATCCTTGCATTCAGGTCTTTTGATAAGCTGATTTAGCCTTTTCACAAAAAATGAAATCCAGCTTTCAAATCCCGCTCCTTCAAATACTAAGAGATAGAAGAGAGGAGAAGGCATTTGGTTTTATGGAGGTGAAGGATCAAAAAAGATAACCCATAGACTACCATCTATTCTAAGACTTGAAGTACCTATATTTAAATTTTTCAGGCAGAGCCGAGATCACGTGCTTAGTGCTAACCAGTTACACAGACACCATCTTTTTTGTATGTTTAAAAAAACACTATGGGCAGAATTTTCTGCCTGTCGGGCGGGCGGACCCGACCCAATCTCCAGCAGGCGGGGAGCCGATCCCCGCCGCCATTTTACGTGGGTGGGCCAATTAAGGCCCACCCTTCGTGACGTCCGGCGGGAAGCGCTATGCGTTTCCTGTGCGGGCGGGGGGGATTCCCCAAATGCGAGAGTGCGCTCTTTCACGCATGCACACAAAAGAGCGCACATCTCCCTGAGGCTAAGTGCTACCTCAGGGAAATCGCTGACAGTTGTATAAAAACTTTTAAAAATAGAAAAATAATAAAAACCTTAACATGTCCTCCTCATGTGACAATGTCACACGAGATGGGACAGGTTAATAAATTTCACTGAAACTTTAATAAACTTTTTTAAACCCTACTTGAAACCCCAACCCACCGGTGGATGAGGTTTCATGTTTTTTCAGAAGCCCGCCGGGGCTCCTGGCATGCCCACCAACCTTATAGTTGGACGGGCAGGACCTTTAATTGTTTTAATTATCTTGTCAATGGTCTCAATTGACAAAACCCAGCCCTATGTCTTAATCAAATGAACTTATGAAGCTATCAAGCTCTAAACTAGATAGACATAATCCTTGACTAATGTTATACTGTGACATTTAATTTTAATCCATTAAAAGAAATTAATTACAAGAAGAGCAACGAGATTGAAATGTTTACCTTTCTTTTCTGAATTTGTCTTTTCTGCTCCGGTCCAATGCCCTGTAAATCCATCTCCATCTTGAGTTACAAAAATCATTTCATTCTTGCTCAGGGCAATGTCTGACATGAAGACCTGTCGCCCATAGGCCCAACGACACTGTTTAATGAAGCAGCTTGAAGATCGCCAACAAAACAGCTGATGGCGAAGAGGGAAATTGAATTAAATAACTGCCCATAAGTAAAATAAATGGAGGGTGTTTATCCTAAGAAAATAATTAATTTCTGAACAAAGACAATGAGCAAAATGACAACTGTAAAAACACGAAATCATCACTTGATACTTGGGGTTTGAGTACTTCTTGCAACACAAGAACCATAGGCCTGAATTTTTCCCGCGTCAGGCTGGCTCAGCGGGAGCAGTCTCAGAGCCGACTGCTCCCCGCGATGGGCTCCACACTGCCATTTTATGAAGGTGTGCCAATTAAGGCCCGCCCAGCGGAATACGCAAGTGGTAGCGCTGAGCGCTACCTGTGCGGGCCAGGGGGGGGCGCAGGGGAGAGAGTTGGGTCTAGCGCTCTTTTGCGCAAACGCACGAAAAACGCTTCAATCTCCCTGAGGCACGCGCTTTTGAAAAAAATTAATGTATGTAATAAAAATATAATTAAACATGTCCCCTCATGTGACTGTGTCACATGAGATGGGAAATATTTTTATTTTTCAGAAAAAACTTATTATTTATTTCGTAAAAGTTTTAGGAAACCTCATCCCGCTCATGGGTGATGCTTAAAAATGTATAAGGCCACCTGGCCTTTTCGCCTGCCCGCCAACCATTAAGGTTGGACGGGCAGCGTAAACTTGAAATTAATTACTTCGTTAATGGCCTTAATAGACTTATCAATTATCAGTGGGTGCACAGCCGACTCCGGTGCTTGCTCGCCGAATGAAACATTGCGAAACAACGCAATGACGGTGGGATGCACGCCCAACGTCATCGCGCGTAGGGCCTGTCCCCGCACACTGGCTGTAAAATCCTGGCCATAAACTTGACGCTTCAATTCCAACCTTTTTTCGCTTTTCATCAGACTATTATGCACAATATGGCAAGGGAGCTGGGGAGATAAGGTGTCCTTTAACAGGGTCCTTGAAATTGACAGAGATATTGTAGAAGCTGAAAGAAACCCATTTTTCTTAAGTACTTGCAGAAAAAAATGAATAGTTAGAGAGTTCCCACCCAAAAATCCACTCCCTTGATAAAAATCAGAGATAAAGATCAGGGTTTCTTTTTCCAGAAAGGTGCTGAAAATAAAGCTCCCATCCCATTTTCTGCGTGATTACTGACTAGAACCTTAGATGGTTACAATACCAAAGCAAGACATATGGCCTATCTTAGCTCTGTTGGTATTTTGCTACAGCATTCTAAAAACTAATCCTATTGCCCTGTTCTTTCTTGATATCTGTACCCATTTCAAATATGTATCCAATTCTCCTTTAAAGGGTGTAATTTTCTCTGTATCAGTCAATTCCTATGGCAAGATATCCTCTGCACCAGTGCATCTAGACCCAATGACATTTTACCTGCCGTGATGGCAGGGTTTCACGTCGTATCGTCCCAAACCTGCCACATTATTTATACATTCCCGGGAAACACGCCATTTCCATGGCAGACGAGTTCCCATTCGCCTGTCATCTCCTCGCCACTTCATCACGCAGGGCACCACATTAAAATTGCAGCCGTGTACGCGAATCTCAGTGCTTCCAGGCCAAAACTACTGCAGGATGTCCACGAAAGGCAAGAAGACTGCAGCCTCCATATTTAGCGACACATCACTGGAACACCTTTTGGATGTCGTGGAGGTCCACCAAGATGTCCTCTACCCCTGCTCTAGCTTCAGGGTGGGCAGCGGCGTGACCAACCAGCCTTGGATCCTGCACCACATCATCTCTCCCTCGACACAACTGAGAGTGCTCTCTCTCCCGCTTTTGACTCTGCTGCTATGCACAACTCATTTCTACTTTGGTTCACAGAGAGCTCTGGCAAGGGACCAACACACTCAGCCATTCCCTCAGCTCCATCCACTTTCTCATCTGCAGCCAAGAGGACACCTCCTCCAGTGAAGAGGTGGGAATAAGCAGCCTGGAAGATCTGTCACCGCAGAGGAGCAGCTGGCCCACGTGCGATTTTGGAGGGACAAGTGTTTGTGTGGCAGGGTATTTCGGAGTCTCGTGCAAGCACTCTCCCATGCACGTGGATCCTTCAGGTTTCACACTCACCTCAATGTCCTGAGCATTTTGAATGCTGCCTGCTGGGGTTCGTTTTTAACTGTCCATCTGACTGACATGCATTTCCACCCATCCACTGATCACATTCCCATGCAGCACATGATCTTGCTCACCACAACTCTCGTTTCACTTTTGATTTCGACAACATGGTGCTAATTTAGTTTCACTTTCGCTCTCTGTCCTTTACGCTCCCATAGTCACCCATTTCCTTTCCCCCATCACAGTTGACACCCCCAGCATCACATTCCACCTCTCCTCCATTACCTACCAGCCCCAATCCTTTTCCTTCAGGGGTGTCCAGGTGAACATGCACGTTCCCTTCCTGCCCAAAAATCCCACCCCCATCCACATTCTCTTCCCCAATCTCCTTGTTCCCGCCCCCAGGGTCCGTGTCTGCCTCCCGCCCATCAACAACCCTTGCCGCCTCTTCTATCACTGCCACTGAACACTCACCCTCCCACCTACCTCCCATCATTCCCTCATTCCATGCCCAACCTCAGCTTGCATCCCAGGAGGCCGTCAGATCCCTCCGTTGAACGTTCACCCCTTCCTCACCCTCCAGACACCCTCCCCTCTCTGAAGCCCCTCCTCACTCCCCGGACACCCTCCCCTTTCCGCACCCCACCGGACACCCTCCCCTCTCCGCACCCACCCCTCCCTCACCCTCCAGACACCCTCCCCTCTCCACACCCCTTCCTCAACCCCTGGACACTCTCCCCTTTCTGTACTCCTTCCTCACCCCCACCCGCACCGCACCCCCCCCCCACCTCCCCAACCCTGCCAGACTCCGCCCCCTCTCCACACCCCTTACTCTCTCCCAGACACCCTCCCCACTCCTTCCCTTGCATCTTCCACCCCCTACACCTATCTCCCCAGTTGCTATCTTCTCCCCCGTTGCCCCCTACTGCCCTCATTCTCCCTCCCCACCAGCTCCCCCGACATCTTCACTCCCCCACTCCCAACCTTACCCCCTGACACCTCTTCCTCTCCCAGTCGATCCTAGACCTTCCTCTTCCACCCCCTCGACCATCATCCGTTGGCAGCATCAACGGTGACTTTCCAACTTCCTTGAGCTGCTTCGCATCAGAGCCATGTCTATGAGAATCCACCCAGCATGCCATGGACATCAGTGGTGGGCTCCAGCACCTTCTACTCCTCGGATGCCCACAATGTGAGCAAAGCCCTGGCAGGTAAGTCCAGACATCTGCACACCACACTTGTCAAGACGTGTTCTACGCCGATATGTTTTCCCGCCAACGTGGGCGGACGATCTAGCTGGGGGGGCAGGGGGGGGACCAATTCCAGCAGGCAGGCCTAATAATGACATGCTGATATATTGCAATGAGGTTCCCGATGTCTGATGGTGGAGAACGCGGCTCGCAATCGGCGGGCTGAGGGGACGATAGGAAACTGGTTTCACGTCGTCGTTAAACCAATCACGCCACTGTCTGCTCACTCTACCAAACATGCCCGATGCCAGCCGGCACGGAAAATTCCAGCCAACATCTTCAGCTGCTTCAATGACTTTCCACCCATTATAAAGTCAGAGGGGTGTTGATTGCTGCTACTTTCAGTGTTCAGCTCCATTTGTAACTTCTATTAACTTCTGGCTGACAACGGGTCTCACTTCTACTGCAGAGAGCTCAGCTCAATAGGTGATCTGTGCTCTTGTTAATTTCCCATTTGCTTATATTGATGAGTTAAGTGCGCAGTATTTCCACCCCACCCATAATTCCCAAGGTTCTGCAATTCCTTTGGCTTCAGCCTTTAATAATAGTGTTACGACTCTTGTATAGGCAAATAACTTAAAAAGATATTTGAATTTCCAGTGACCGAAAAGATCACATGACAAGGTTCCAAGTTAAGGCTTTTACTGTCAAAAAAATGAAAAGCAACATTCACTAAACGCTAAATAGAAAACTTATACTTTAAACTACAGAGAAGTTTCCCCCATTTAACTTTTAAAAAGACCAAAAATCCCCTACCATGGTTATACTTCATGCTGTCCCTTAAACGGGCACTTTATTCTCCCAGAACCAGTCCAAAGCTATTCTCCATTCCCGATGGTCTGTTTGTTTTCTTTCCCAGCTGGATAACTTCTAATGCCAGAAATGACTTTCACTATGAAGGAGATTCTTCTCCTCTAGCCCAAGCTAGGCAAATCTTCAAGCCACCTTTACAAAATCATGATCTTGGTCTCTTCAATCTGTGGATGAGCTCCCACTTGTGTTCTGTGAGATGAACAATAAGGTCGGCATTTTCTCTACTTCAGGTGCAAGACTAGGTGCCTCAATCTCACCTCTCTCAGATTCTTGTAGACCGACTTGTGTCTGAGAGGTTCAGTAATATCTTAGGAAACCTTGTGACCTGATACTACAGTGGTTTTCAATAGGCTTTTGCCTCTCAAAGCTCATCTCCATGAAAATGTAAATCACATGGGCCTTGTATTCAGGTAGAAATGCTAATGAGTTATCTCTTAGGCACTTAACTCCATTCTATCTTGGAATTAAACTTACAGTTTGAAGTCTAACCATTTATAAAGTCTAACATTCCAAACACCTCCCTGTGTGACTTGGAGCTAACAGTCTATCACAGTCAGCACAATTGTTCTTACCACTATCTATAGGTGTGAACATCTTGCATCTTCTCAGCAAGTCTCTTGACCTGGGCCTCACTTGTCCCACAGCAATCAAGCCACTTAAGCTTGCTGTCAGGCAGAAACCAGAACAGGTTACATGACTCCCTTCATTCCTCCGTTGTATCTTAAGTTAAAGATACAGTCCCAGAACATAATATTTGTAACTGTTGTCTGCTCTTTAGATTGGCTTTGATTAATTAATTCCCACTAACATTACAAAATACTGCACTATATCTTAGAAATTTCTCATGTTTCCAGAAAATAAGTTGAAAATTGTTTTGAGAATTTGAGCAAACAATGTTAGGGTGTTCCTTTAGTCTGCACTCAAAAAAAAAATTAGGTTATACATTCATCAGGATGGATCACAGACAAGTTGGAATGGGTAATTGTGTGGTATAAATATTATAAACCCACTTAATTTGTAGCAGGAAACTATAACAGTCATTGGGATTATTTCATCTTCAGCTGGGCATAAAGCATCACCTGGCCAGGATAGAGAGGAAAATTAGGTCACAGAGGCATAATAGCCATTTGGTACATCAAGTCTATGCTGGCTCTGTAGAGCAATCCAGTCAGTCCCATTCCCCCACAGCCCTGCAAGTTTAATTCCCTCTATAGTACCTATCCAATTTTCTTTTCAAATCATTGAAGGTCCCTGCTTCTATTCCCCTTGTAGGCAGCAAGTTCCAGGTCATTGAATAGAATTACTGAATGGTTAACAGCATAGAAGGAGACAGCTCTCAGTATTTGGAGGCCTTCAGAATACCTGTAATAGTGGTCATATTCTAGACAAATGGATTCTGCCCATACCTCTACAAAGACATCCTCTGTTTCCAGAGCATCCTCTTTCCAACACAACATCTTCCCTAATCAGTATCACCACTCCACCCCCCTTTATTTCTTCCTATCTTTTCTGAAATCCTTGTATCCTTGAATATTAAGAGTCCAGTCCTCACCATTTTTAAGCCACGTTTCCATTATTGCAACAAAATCATATTCCCACATGGCTAATTGTGTTTGTAGCTCACCAACCAGGTGATGAGAATTCCATGATCCACACTGCACTTAAAACGAGTCAAGTCAAATTTCTGTTCATTAGTTCATATGGTTAGGCCCCATTTTAGGCATGTGATCAGCACTGATCAATTTTCCTCTTAGTCTCTCCAGGTAATGCTTTATGCTCAAGCACTAGAAACAAAAACTTTCCCTTTTACCTCTTGGCTCTCACCCTCCATATGGATTTGAGGAAGGGAACACGAAGAGCGGCAAGTTTCATAGGCGAATGCTTTCTGACTTTACCACAGCACTGCAGGACCAATTTATCTTTTTGTATTTACATTATGATTGCAACAATACTGCAAAGCATTGAGAATATAATGTGGTTAGATGCTTTGGGAAGAAAACATTGGTCTGTCTAACCTACCCTTCTAAATCTCCCATTTGGTTTCTTGTCTAAGTTGAGAAGCAACAGTCTTGTATCGTTTTTAATGACATGAATGACAGTACCTAAGGGAAAACTTGTCATAGTTTTCTATTCAATCACCAGCTGCTACCCAGTGCCACAATTCCATCATCATTATCATTGTATATTTAGATAGTACCTTTAATTTGGAAAAATATACAAAAACACTTCACAGTTAAAAATGGAGGTTGAACCAAAGGACAAAATAATAGGAAGGATGACAAGATAGGTTTTGAGGAGAGAGGGATCGAGAAGCAAAGGAGTCTAGGATTATTATTCCAGAACAAGGGGCCTAAGCAGCTGAAGGCATGGCCACCTATGCTGGGAGGCATACAGAAGAATCCAGAGTCAGGAATATAGCATTTGAGTTGGGTTGGGGTGGCGGGGGTGAGGAGAGGGTGCAGTGGGGTGGTAAGGATAACAGAGGTGGGACAGTTTAGAGATAGAGAAGGGTAAAGTAATGAAGGGATTTAAAACAGAAGAGTGAAAATTTTACATCAAATACACTTGAGAGTGCTGGGAGCCAGTGCAGACCAGCAAGGACAGTAGTGATGGATGAGTGGGAATTCATATGGGATAAGATTCAAACATTAGAGCTTTGGATGAGCTAAAGTTTACAGAGCATGAAGGATGGGAGAACACTGGATTAGTCTAGTCTGGAAGTAACAAAGGCATGGATAAGAGCTGGAGGGCTGAGTAGCTTTGGAAACCGGAAATGTCGCAGTGGTGCAAGGAGCCCATCTGCCTCTTTTGAAATAAAATATTGCCACTGTTTCTACTTTCCTTTGACACACTAACTTTATATTATGCCATCTATGCATAGAATCATGTATCTAAAGAACTTTCCTGCATTCATTTTCCATATCCATCATAAGCTCACATGTTTTGCCCCCCATTCCCCCCCCACCCCATGTTCACTTGTCATGATTCACAGAGGTGTGCGCTGGGTTCCACCATAATTTAGAGTGGGAATGTTGATGGAGCTTTACCCTCCAGTTAGCTGCCTGAATTCTCAGTTAAATATGATAGGGCTATGTAATTTTACTCTGAACAGTTGGTGTCATGAAACTATCATATTTTTTTCATAATATTATTGTGGTTTATTCTAAAGTAGGTTTATGACAGTGTGTGTATGGTTCTGTGTGACTTCATTGAATTGGAGTCAGAGATTGCAAGGTTGAAATCATCAGAAGAAGTTCGGGTAAAGGGCATTTGAAATAAATACAAACTGCTGTCATTTACATACAAGATAATTACAGAATAGCAGAAATCACATAGCAAGTGGCACAATGCCCAATTTACACAATAATGATACAGTTGCACGAAACCTTAATTGAATCATTGATACAACATTGGTTTTGTTTATTTATGGGATGTGGGCGTCACTGGTTAGGACAGCATTTAATGCCCATCCCTAACAGCCCTTGAGAAGGTGGTGGGGAGCTGCCATCCTGAACTGCTCCAGTCCATGTGGTGCAAGCACACTCGCAGTGTTTTAAGGGAGTTCCAGGATTTTGCCCCAGCGACAATGAAGGAACAGCGATATATTATCAAGACAGGATGATGAGTGGCTTGGAGGGGAACAGGTTTTGGTGTTCCCACCCCCAAGTTTCTGCTGCCCCTGTGCTTTTAGATGGTAACAATCGTGGGTTTGGAAAATGCTGTCTAAGAAGCCTTGGTGAGTTCCTGCAATGCATCTTGTAGATGGTTCACACTGGTGCCACTGTGCATCTGTGGTGGATGGAGTCAATGTTTGTGGATAGAGTGCCAATCAAGCGGGTTGCTTTGTCCTGGATGGTGTTTGAGTTGCACTCATCCAGGCAAGTGCAGAGTATTCAATCACATTCCTGACTTGTGCCTTGTAGAGGGTGGATAGGCTTTGGGGAGTCAGGTGATGAGTTACTCACTGCAGGATACCTAGCCTCTGACCTCCTCTTGTAGCCACAGTATTTAGATTACTAGTCCAGTTCAGTTTCTGGTCAACGGTAACCCCCAGGGTGTTGATAGTGAGGGATTCAGCTATGGTATTGCCATTGAATGTCATGGGGCAATGGCTCTCTCTTGTTGGAGATGGTCATTGCCTGGCACAAATTGTGGGGCGCAAATGTTATTTGCCACTTGTTAGCCCAAACCTGCTGCATTTGGACATGGGCTGCTTCAGTATCTGAGGAGTCGCGAATGGTGCTGAACATTATGCAATCATCAGCAAACATTCCCACTTTGCACCTTATGATGGAAGGAAGGTCACTGATGAAGCTAAAGATGATTGAGCAGAGACACTACCCTGAGGAACTCCTGCAGTGATGTCCTGGAACTGAGATGATTAACCGCCAACAATCACTACCAGGTATGACTCCAACCAGCAGAGAGAGTTCCCCCTGATTCCCATTGACTCCAGTTTTGCTAGGGCTCATTGATGCCACGCTCGGTCAAATGCTGGCTTGATGTCAAGGTCAGTCACTCTCACCTCGGGAATTTAGCTCTTTTGCCCATGTTTGAACTAAGGCCGTAATGAGGTCAGGTGTTGATTGGCCCTGGCGGAACCCAAACTGAACATTAGTGAGCAGGTTATTGCTAAGCATGTGCCGCTTGATAGCACTGTTGATGACCCCTTCCATCACCTTACTGATGATCGAAAGTAGACCAGCAGGGCAGCAATTGTCTGGGCTGAATTTGTCCTGCTTTTTGTGCACAGGACATACCAGGGCAATTTTCCACATTGCTGGGTAGATGCCAGTATTGTAGCTGTACTGGATCAGCTTGGCTAGGAGTGCGGCAGTTTCTGGAAGACAAGTCATTAGTAGTATAGCCAGAATATCGTCAGGGCCCAGTGCCTTCAGCCATTTCGTGATATCACATGGAGTGAATCGAATTGCCTAAGACTGGTATCTGTGATGCTGAGGACCTCCAGAGGAGGCTGAGATGGATCATCCACTCGACACTTCTGGCTGCAGGTGGTTTTGATTTCTTTTGTACTGATGTGATGGGCTCCCCATTATTGAGGATGGGGGTATTTGTGGAGCTGCCTCCTCCTCTTCGTTGTTTAATTGTCCACCACCATTCATGACTCAATGTGGCAGGGCTGCAGAGCTGAGATCTTATCTGTTAGTTGCGGAATCACTTAGCCCTGACTATCACTTGTTGCTTATACTCTTTGGTACGCAAGTAGTCCTGTTGTAGCTTCACCAGGTTGACACCTCATTTTTAGGTATGACTGGTGCTGCTCCTGGCATGCCCACCTGCACTGTTCATTGAACATCACTAAATGCATAATGGCCCTCCTGGTCATCACATCACACTTAATCATGCTCTTCAGTGGAGAATTTGCATTAAGTATTGACATTTAGATGACATATAAAAACCAATAACTCCCTGATAAAATGCTAAGCAATGCTAATGCCACTAGATGGCATCTATAACATACATTCAGGGTAAATATAAATTTCAATGACCAAAACCTGAATGAAATGGCCTTTCAGACATTGGAGACAAATTTCTCCCCATGTCTATAAACACACATGCACCAGCATTTTAAAAAAAAAATTCTTTTTAACGAAATCTAGATACAGGCAACAATGTCTTTACATAGAACTAGCTAAGCCAGACTGCTGTACCCTAGATATGCAGTTATCACCAGTGTTTTGTGTACTGGCACTAAGGCAACTTCTCTCCCAATACCTAAGCAAAAGACTTCATCTAAGAGAAGGCAATTTAGATTCCAATAATTATATATTGCAAAGGCATTCCAGTTTGTCGCATGATGAAATTCTGTCACAATGGCCAAAAAAAGGTGAACCATGATCAGCAATTTTCTAATTTCTGACAAAATCTACGCCTAGCTACCCCTGCTCCAGGCATCATCGCCATAGCCAACAGCAAGAGCTCAAAAGGATGAATGGATCCTGAGCATCAACCTACATCCTACCACTCTGGCTAACGTTTGAGGAATAAAATAATTTTTGTTCATAACAATACCCTATTTCAAACAAAACAAACAACTGCCACCTATGCTAAGGCCAGTAGATGGCACACATAACACTACACTTCAATCCCAGGTGTACATGACTGAACAAACTTCAGGCTAAAGCTCGAAATAAAAGGTCTTTCTAATCAATTTTGTAAATGCTGAATGACTTGATATTCAAACTGTAAAAGCATTGGCAGAGAACACTTCATTGACAAAATGATGTGATTTTTCATATTTCTATATTGTAAATGACTTGTCAGCAACAATTAACATTTAATAAGGATTCATATTCTACGAATATTTAAGGGTATCATTTGCACTATAGCCAAAAGCAGATGTCACATGCCGTACTTTCTACTTCTGTGCCAATTGGTGCTATTTTTGCCGACAGGTTCTACTTAGAAAAAGGAGACTTTAAACTAATCAAATAACTTTATCACCACCCTGAGTTTGTTAGTGATCATTCTTTTTTTCCCCAGTCACATAACCATAGACACAAGGTAGTTTATTCCTTTAAGTTGTATTAGTTCAATATGCAAAGAAATCAGATCACAGAAACAATATTATAAATTTTTTAAAGTTTTTTTTTTTAAAATGTCACACCAATCTTATTATGTCCAGTCGTGGCTGACTGTTCGTGGTACTTAGAATATTTCCCAACCCTTTGCCTTCCACAATAATCAGTACTTCAAATTATAGTTACATCTCTGCCTCACTGTCACCTCTTCTTCAGCTATTATGAGAAGAGGGGGATGTAACCATTTCATTGTTTTATTTGTTCCATGGATGACTGGCAAGGCTGCATTTATTGCTCATCACTAGTTGCCCTAAGACGGTGTTAGAACTTCTGAAGCAATTGTTTGTATAACTGAATGGCTTGTTAGGCCACTTTGAAGGACATCAAAAGTCATCCATGTGGTTTACAGTTATATGTAGATTCAACTGGGCAAGAATAGTAGTAGTATTGCAGTTGGCATTTAACAACAAAACAGTTACACCTGAACACTGAAGAAATGTCATCTGACTCGCTGGATCTGATAAAAGTATGGCAATAAGTAAATCCACCCAAGTTTGAGGTAGGTACAAATTTGTTCATGCGCCAGCATTTATTTCCCATCCCTAATTGTCCTTGTTCAGAGGGCACTTAAGAGTCAACCAAATTACTGTGGGTCTGGAGTCACATGTAGGTCAGATCAAGTAAGGGCGACAGATTTCCTTCCCTAAAGGGCATTGGTGAACCAGATGGGTTTTTACGACAATCGACAATGGTTTCGTGGTCATCAGACTTTTAATTCCAGATTTTTATTGAATTCAAATTTCACCATCTGCCGCAATGGAATTTGAACCCAGGTTCCCAGAGCATTACCCTGGGTCTCTGGAATACTAGCCCAGTGACAATACCACTATACCATCGCCTCCCCCAGCTATTTGTCTATTTTTAAATAAGAATATAAAGCTGAATAGGCGGGGGGGGTAAGAGGTAGTGTTTTTTTTTCTAAATATGCGCTCTCACCCACACTCTCCATTACAGCCTACCAGAAGATACTGCCTGCAACTGAAAAAAATAAGAGAAGCAATTAATTTTCAGATGACTGTCTATGTCATCTTTAGGCAGAGCAGAGTAGCTGAGTGGGGACACAAAATTTTCCAATACTTATAATGTAACTGACCTCCATTTAGCAACACTACAGCATATAGTTAAAAACACCAGTCAAATCTCTGTGCCTCTGACCTCTAGTGCATGCGTTGGTACATCATAATATTAGGAGAGAGAGGGGTGAAGGAAAACTGCAAATATCTCCACTTACCCTGCCTGCTTCATCCAGGGCAAGTATGCAAATTTTTTCACCTCCTCCCTCATTAAGTACCTGAGGGTCAACTTTATGATCCAGGTGTCCACCAGTAACAAGAACTTTCTTCAAGTTTAACTGCCTGCACATCCAAGAAAACAATTAAATTCAGCACCTCCTGGAAAGACAATTATTATACATACAACAAAAGGTTAGCAATTGAGAAAATCCAATGTACGTTAAGAACATTACACGGCATTATATCTAACTCCATAACTCTACTAGACTACTATCCAGATGTATCTTGAATGCTCCTAGTGTTTGCACCTTTACTACCCTGACAGGTAATTGCAGACACTTATCATCCGTTATGTGTAGAAACTTTAACATCGGATTTAACTTTTCAGTAACTTATACTCCACTACCTCTGGACCGGTTTTGGATTTATTCTCTAGCCCACTTAATATCTTATATACTTCAGGGAGGACTCACTCTCTAAACAATGTAAACTGAAATTATTTAACTTTTCCCTCTGTCATTATGCTTCCACTTGAAATCACTGTTATTCATCTTCTCTCTACTTTCTTCAATACTAGTACATCTCTCTTGCAACATCAAAATAGTGCACAGTACATTTTAACTGGTTCACTAATTGTCCAAATATTGATAGTAACAAGTTCACTATTATTCTCACTACAAATTAAATAATAAATAAAGGCTCAAACTACTCCCTTAAATGCAAAAATGTGTTACCTTCTAGAAAGACGAGGCAAATCACAAGTGCGTTGTCTGAGGAGGTATGCTGGTTTTATAAATCAAAGTGTAGTCAAAGTACAAGGTACAAGAGAATATAAAAAAATAAGGGGAATAGGCCGTTTGGTCCCTCAAGCCTGCTCTGCCAATCAATAAGATCATGGCTGATCTGATTGTGGCCTTAACTCCACTTTCCTGGCTGCCCCCCTCAACCTTTGACTCCGTTGTAGACCAAGAATCTGTCTGACCTAGCCTTGAACGCGGTCTAGCCTCCACTGTTCCCTGCGGTGGAGAATTCCAAACATTAATGACTCAGAGAAGAAGCTCCTCTTCGTCTCAGTCTTAAATGGGAGACCCCTTATTTTGAAACTGTACTCCCTAATTCTAGATTTCCCATGAAGGGAACCATCCTCTCATCATCTACCCTGTCAAGTCCCCTCAGAATTTTATGTGCTTCAAAAAGATCAGCTCTCATTCTTCTAAACGCTTATAGGCCTAACCTGCTCAGCCTTTCCTCAAATTAACCCCTTCATCCCAGGAATCAACAAGTTACCATCTATAAAATACAAACCCCAAAACTAAGACACACTGGTCCTTGTCAGGAGCTTTAAATAACATGTTAACAGTTCAGAGTATCACTAAATACCACCACGAATTGGACATACTTAACTTCCAAGTTGGATTCTCCAATCTGTGCTCTGGCAACTGAGATTCCACCAGAGATACAGTATTGTAAATTCAGGTCTGTAGATTCTCAATTACTATCCTTTGAAACAGTCCTACTGTAATAGTTAAAAAATGTTAAAGACAAATAAATACCTGGAAGCAATTTTCTTGCATTGATAGCCTGTCAACAGGTAAACATCTCCTCTTTCCGTAACACACACTGTGGCTCCATCACTTGCTGCTGCTAGAGATATCACTATATCCTTATGATGCAAAGCTGATACTTGACGAGGTGCAAGCACACATCGCTCCCCATTAGGGTCCATTAAGTAACCTGAATCAATAATTCAGATAAATTTTAAATACTGGCATGTCGGAGTACTCAAGGAATTCACACACATTCAGAATAAACTGTAATGTAACACACAAATATTGACATTTCCAAAAATTTGAAAGGCAAGATCAAAGTCTTGAATTTAAAGCAGAGGAATACAACCATCATTGCAACTTTAAAAATAGAGGAAGATTTCCAAGAATAGTGTACCAATGTTTTAACATTTTTTAGCAGAGTATGCCAAAAACAATTTTATCACCTATATTTGTCAAAAATTATATTTATGTAATTTGTACACTTAAATTGACTTTAAACCAGTGAACCACCCACATACAAAATAATCATAACAAAATGTTAAAACAAAGGCTACAGGTGAGGTAAATAAAATATAGAATAGCACAATGTCCTTTCACCTATCTGACCAAGGTTCAAATCCTGCTCAGACTGGCAGAATAATAATCACCTCCTTTAAACAATTGCAGGTATCTCAAGTAAGCTCATACAATCATACACTAAACAGCCTAAAGATAAAAAGTGTTCAAAGTTAAAATATCAAAATCATGTAGTAGTGTGCACTTCTAAGGCTGAGCAAAATGTAGAGGGTTTACCCTACATTTAACTTAGGCTATAAAGGAACTGGCCACACTTGATATTTATAGAAAGTGGAGGACGATGCAAAGTGAAAAGAACTTTTTGTTAAATACAATTAGTGTATAAAATGTCACAGCTTTGTGCAGGTTCTTAGTGACATGCAAAGCTGGCATGGCAAATTCACTAGTACAAGCATTACAACTGAAACAGCTTCTACACCTTACCAAGCTGGCCACCATTCAGACCCATGGTATACAGCGCTTCCCTTGTCCACAGAACAGTGTGAAACCGTCCCACAGCAACTCCAATCACAGTTCTTCCTTTAAGGGTTTTGGACTGAACCTTCATAAACATGTTAAAAAAAGTACAGATCCACAAATATTAAGCAAATAAAAGCACAAAAAAGTTTCCTTTTCTATTTATTCCAAATCAACAGGTTCCATATATGGTTTTACAAAAATTCTTAACATTACGGTACATCATACTCAAACAGCGCACTGGTACAAAGTTGTCGACAGCATGTGCAATTGAGATCAAAATAAATTTTAGATTTTACTTGCTATAAAGTTTGGGTTGTAGTTACCCCAAGCTAATTTAAGGCTTCCATTAAGCTCACTCACATAATTTAGCTCTGTTTATGAAATTTAATTTTAAAAAGTCAAGAAAGTTAGAGGTTTCAGGAAACATTAGGTGGAGAGTGAACTTGAAAAATAAAACCACACATTATTCAGGATGATGGTTTTGGTTAGCTTTCAAAAGCAACATTTTTAATAAAAATACTTAAATATGAATCAAATGTAATAAATAATCTCTGGATCTACTAATTAGAACTGTCAACTAAGAATATTATTTAATTTTACATGGCATTTACTGGGCATTTCCACATCAAATCTTCATATATAATGGAGTGAAAGAGAACTGCTTAACTTCAGTGGCTACAAAAGGTCACATTTATTTGGTAATTCTTCTCCGACACTCATAAAATACAATCATAGAATCTTGCAGTATAGAACGAGGCTATTCCATGCTTGTTCTAGCTCTTACAAAGAGTTACCTAATTAGTCCTACTCACCTGCTTTTTCCTCACAGCCCTTCATTTTTATCTCTTTTCAAGTATATATCCAATTGTCCTTTGAAGTTATGAAGATACCAAATCCCAAAATTCAATTCCCACCCTATGAAATACGGCAAAACCTAACTTTAATTGACTGTTCAATAAATTTGTTAAGAATTTGAAACTTTCCCACAATTTTGTTTAACCTTAACTTCATGAAATATACTCACTGAAAATTCTCATTAGCCCAGATCAACTATTTTTGAAAAAGTTGCTGATAGTGAGACTAAAATTTCCAGTTTGCATTAAATGTTCAAAATAAAACTGCTTCAGTATTAGGACATCGACCCCTCAAATGGCCATTTGTCATGCATCTCCAAAAGACTTCCCATAAATACCTGTCTTGGTATGCTACTGTTGGCTGGTGGAGGTGCAATACCCAGTTGATTGTAAGTGTTCAGTCCAAAAGTAAAAATGGATCCATCCTCTGTCAAAATAATTGTATGGTCCTTTGCAGCTGCCACCCGAGAACAACGATGGCTAGCTAGACCTTCCACCATTCGGGGAACCTAACAAAACAGCAAAGTTATATAGTAAGTGTGCAATCAAAAAGTCTCATTAGAAATCTCTACACATCTTGTCAAACAATGTCTTGCCAAGTAGCTGAGTCATGAGGTTCAGAAAAGCTCAACATTTATACAGTGCCCTAAATGTACAAATCTAGCCCCAGGCGCTTCAAAGAAAATCAGTCAAAAATAGGCTCTGAATCAAAGGTAATGGTATCAGAAGGGGTGTCCAAAAGCGATATCAAAGAGATGGGTTTTCAAAAAGTCTTAAAGGGGGACATGGAGGTGGAGTGGCAGGAAGGTTGGGGAAAAAATTCCAGAGCTCAAAGCCTAGAATGGTTTAAAGCATAGCCACTAATGGCGGTGTGAAGGAAGAGGTTCTGAGGTACATACGTGACTTGAGGCAGTTACTGAGATAGGGAAGAGAAAGGTTCTGAATGGATTTAAACATAAGATCAGAATTTAAGATTTTGGGCATTGGGAAACTGGAAGCCAACATAGGCCAGGAAGGTCAGAGTGCACAAAAATAGTGCCATATAGGATAGAGATAGCGAAGTTTTAGGCAAGCTGAAGCTTATGTAGTGTGGAGGATGAGAAGCTGACCAATAGTGTATTGGAGTACCAGAGTCTAGAAGTGACAAATAGCTGTGTGTCAACAGCACACATGTGGAACCTGACCCCATATTTTTTGGTGATGTTGCAAAGTGGCAGCAGGTTGAGAAGGAAGAGGTAGAGGTCAGGGATGCATCCTTTGGGCACATTAAAGGTAGCGGTGAAGGGGTGGCAGAGAGGTCATTGATGAGGATGCTCTTGCTATAACTAGGTAGGTAGGAGGGGAGCCAAGCAAGGGCAGTCACACTGAGCTGGGTAATGAGATATTGGAGGATGGTGTGATGGATTGTGTGAAAGGCTGTAGAGATCAAGATGCATGAGGAGGAAAAATGCACCGTGGTCACAGTCACAAAGGATGTCATTTGTGATTAAGGCCATTTTCGTAATGTAACAAGGGCAGAACCTAGATTCAAACATGAAATTTCACAGATTTCAGAGGCTTCAACACATTGAAGAACTTTGGAATGAGAAGGGAGACTGAAGGTTGCGAGGTAATTTCAAAGACAGAGATCAAGGGTGGAATCATCCTAGTTTGCTCTAAGTGCGGTAGTGGGCGGGTAAAACGTTTTACCCGCCAGCCGTGGTGGCGAGTTTTCATGCCATATTGTCCCAAACCCACCGCATTACTTATGCATTCCCAGGAAACATGCCGTTTCCATGACAGGCGGGCTCTCATTAGCCCGACATGCCATCACCTTGCTGCTTCATCAAGCCAGGCACAACATTTAAAGTACAGCCATGCTCTATGCTTCCAGCCCAGGGCTGCAGCAAAGACGACTTGGCCCCAAAAGGCAAGATGACTCCAGCGCCTTTTGGATGCCGTGGAGACCCGCTGTGATGTCCTCTGCCCCCATTCTAGCCTCAGGAGGGCAGCTAAATTACAACTCCAACTTGGGAGGCACTGGCAGCGATGGTCAGTGCCAATGCTGCACAGAAGAGGTTGGCCATCCAATGCAGATAGACGATAAATGATCTCATCCATGCAGCCAGGGTATGGTAACCATCTCATCATTCTAAACTTGCACACTCAAGCCCATCACACATTCAATGGCATCTCACTCACTGCCAGCTCAAGGGACATCACCATCCATTTTCTCTCACACACCGTCACATGTCCATCTGGCCTCATCTCCTCTGGAGGCTGCCTCCTCAGCCCTCACCACCTTGAGGCCACTTGCACAGGTCACATGTGCCCCCATACACACCCTGGGATACCCTCCTTTCCCAGTACAGCTCTCGTCCTACAGCTTCTTCCATTGCCCGAGGCCACTTCTCCCCCTTCCCCAAGCAAGATTTTGCCCTGCAGCCATTGAAAAGCCACCCATATACGGTTGATCTGGTAGGTAGAGACCTACCCATGAGCCCCTCTAAAAGTGATGTGGTGCTGTCTGTGAAGCTTGGCACTGATGACTATGAGTGCTGACCGAAGCAAGGTAGGCAAACAAATCTTGAAGTCCTGAGCGAAGTGCAGTCCGCCAGTTGCACATCGCTTATGTGCTGGTGTGAAACATATTGGCGAGAAAAATGGGTGGTCCAGTGGAGGGGGGTGGGGGGGTGAAAGAGATGTCCTGCAGGCTGGCCTTATAATGATAATGCTTATGTATTACAATGAGGATTCCAACCTTTGATGGCAGGAAGCACAGCCCGCCATTGGCAGGCTGAGCAGACAATCGCAAACTGGTTTCACACCGTCATGAAACCAATCGTGCCATATTGTCCACTCACACCACCGAACACAACCAACGCCGGCGGGCACGAAAAGTCCCAGCCCAAGGATGGATAGTCATTGAAAGGGAAGGCGACAAAATCTGAAAAGCAGCAACCACCTACAATGTAAACTAGCAAGAGGTGCCAAGGAGAGAAATTAGGTGGTCAGCAGTTTCATGGGACTGGTACAGAAGGAGCAGGAGGTGGGCTGAGTGGGCAAAATGAGTTTGGAGATGGCAATGAACAGAGATAGGAGGGAAGGGACATTAGCAGCAGAGGCAGGTGAGCTGACAATCTCAATTTTAGTGAAAAAGAAGCCCGTGCGCAACTTGTATTTGCTGTTGAAAGCGACAGTTGAGGAGATAGTGCAGAAGGATTTAAGGAAATGGTCGGTATGGAGGAAAGAAAATGGGTTAACCCTGAAGTAGTGGGCAGAGTTGAAAAGGAGAGCGAGGCCCAATAATGCTCAATGTGGTCTAGCCAGGTCTGGTTATGGATGTTTTAATCAATTGTGTTCTAGATATGCTCAAGCATCATTTGGGCTTAAGGCATGAACCTGGAGATCATATCAGGGAAAAGAACGAGGCTGACATAGATTAAAGGTTTTACTTGGCAAGAGTATCGACGATTGAGGTTGAGTTGAGCAGATGGACAGCTGCACAGTTATCACAGAAATAGAGGGCCAAAGGCTTTGATGGGGAGTAATTTGGGTTTATGCGTGATAGGCATCCCAACAGTGACCATTATGCGTGATTAACATCCCAACAGTGACCATCATGGTTCAATAAGCAGAACAATAGTCGGTTGGCTTATGGAGGGGGGGAGGGGGGGAGGTGGTGGCATAGTGGTATTGTCGCTGGACTAGTAATCCAGAGACCCAGGTATTACTTGTGGGGACCAGAGTTCAAATCCCACCATGGCAGATGGTGAAATTTGAATTCAATAAATAATGAATTGGAATTAGAAGCCTAATGATGACCATGAAACCACTGTATATTGGTGAAGAAACCATCTGCTTCACTAATGCCCTTTAGGGAAGGAAATCTGCTGTCCTTAGTGGTCTGACTGACAGGTGACTCCAGATTCACAGCAATGTGGTTTACTCTTAAAAGCCCTCTAGCAAGCCACTCAGTTGTATCAAACCGCTAGAAAGTCAACAACCAGATCACTACCCAGCATCGACCTAGGCAACGGAAACAACAACTGCAAACTCAGCCCTGTCGACTCTGCGAAGTCCTCCTTACTAACATCTGGGGGTTTGTGCCAAAATTGGGAGGGCTGTCTCACAGACTAGTCAAGCAACAGCCTGACATAGGCATACGCATGGAATCATACCTTACAGATAATATCCCAGACACCACCATCACCATCCCTGGGTATATCCTGTCCCACCGGACAGACCAAGCAGAGCTGACGGCACAGTGGTATACAGTAAGGAGAGTGTTGCCCTGGGAGTGCTCAACATCAACCCTGGACCCCATGAAGTCTCATGGCATCAGGTCAAACAAAAGCAAGGAAACCTCCTCATTACCATGTACTGTACCAGCCCGCACCCTCTCCCCCACCTCACCTCAGCTGATCAATCAGTACTTCTACATTTTGAACACCACTTGGGAGAAGCACTGAGGGTGACAAGGGCGCAGAACGTACTCTGGGTGGGGGACTTCAATGTCCATCACCAAGAGTGCCTCAGTAGCATCACTGCTGATCAAGCTGACCAGGTCCTAAAGGATATAGCTGCTCGACTTGGTCTGCGGCAGATGGTGAGAGAACCAACAAGAGGGAAAAACATACTTGACTTAATCCTCACCAACCTGCCTGCCTCAGATGCATCTGTCCATGACAGTAGCAGTAAGAGTGACCACCGCAGAGTCCTTGTGGAGACAAAGTCCCATCTTCACTGAGGATACCTTCCATTGTGTTGCATGGCACTCCCACCACGCTAAATGGGATAGGTTTCAAACAGATCTAGCAACTCAAGACAGGGCATCCATGAGGCGCTGTGGGCCATCAGCAGCAGCAGAATTGTACTCAACCACAATCTGTAATCTCATGGTACCACCCCAGCTACCATTACCACCAGCCAGGGCACCAACCCTGGTTCAATGAAGAGTGTAGGATGGCATGCCAGGAGCAGCACCAGGCATGCCTAAATATGAGGTGTCAATCTAGTGAAGCTACAGCAAAGGGCTACTTGCAAGGCAAGCAGCATAAAGAGCAAGTGATAGACAGAGCTAAGTGATTCCACAACTAACAGATCAGATCTAAGCTCTGCAGTCCTGCCACATCCAGTCATGAATGGTGGTGGACAATCAAATAACTCACTCGAGGAGAAGGCTCCAAAAATATCCCCATCCTCAATTATGGGGGGAGTCCAGCACATCAATGCAAATGGAAATACGTAAATGCAAGGAGTATAATAAATAAAGCCAATGAGCTGAGGGCCCAGATAGACAGAATGATACCATTGCTATAACTGAAACTTAACTCGAGGGACAAAAATGGCAGCTCAGCTTCCCTGGATATAGAGTTTCCAGGCAGGATAGGGAGGAGGATAAAAAAAGGTGGGGGTGTAGCATTATTGCTTAAATAATCAATAACAGCCGTGAGGAGGGGCGATATGCCAAATGAAGCATCAAATGAGGCCATATGGGTTGAGCCCAGAAATAAAGAAGGGGAGCCACATTGCTAGGAATCTGCTATAGACCCCCAAAAGAGTGGAAGGGAGTTAGAAGAGCAAATGTGTAGACAGGGTTTCTGAGTGCAAAAACAATAGGGCAGTAATCACTGGAGACTTCAACTACCCTAATATCAATTGGGATATGAACTGTGTGATGGTCACAGAGGGCGCAAAATTCTTGAACTGCATTCAAGAGAACTTTTTTAGCCAACACGTAACAAGCTCAACGAGAGGGGGAGCAATTCTAGATTTAGTCTAAGGAAGTGAAGCTGGACAAGTGGATAAAGTAACAATGGAGGACCATTTTGGAGATAGTGGCCATACTAGAGTTAGATTTAGCATCATTATGGAAAAGAACAAAGATAAAATAGGAGTAAAAATTCTAAATTGGGGGAAGACAAATTTTAAAAAGCCGAGAGGCGAGCTGGCAAGAGTGCACTGGACACAGCTATTCGAAGGAAAAACTGTGTCAAATCAGTGGGAGAATCTCGAAGGCGAGATTTTACGGGCACAATGTAGACATGTCCCCACAAAGAAAAAGGGTGGTACTGCCAAATCTAGAGCCCCCTGGTTATCCAGAAGCATACAGGCCAAGATAAAGCAGAAAAAGAAAGCTTATGACAGTCATAAAAGGCTTAATACCACAGAAAGCCTGCAGGAGTACTGAAAGTACAAGGTTGAAGTAAAAATGGAAATTAGGAAAGCAGAGAGAGGGTGCGAAAAATATTGGCAGTTAAAATAAAGGAACTCATAAGGTGTTTTACCAGTACATTAAGAGCAAGAGGATACGGGCTGCAGCGGTTCAAGAAGGCAGCTCACCACCACCTTCTCAAGGGCAACTAGGGATGGACAATAAATGCTGGCCCAAGCCAGCGAAGTCCACATCCTATGAATGAATAAAAAAAAAGGAGAATAACTAAGGAAAAGGTCGGGCCTGTCAGAAATGTACATGGTAACTTGTGGGCTGATGCAGAAGATATGGGTAGGGTTCTCAATGAGTACTTTGTCTCTGTCTTCACTAAGGAGAGGGATGATGCAGACATCCTAGTTAAAGGGAAGGAGTATGAAACATTACGTACAATAAACAGAGAGAGAAGTACTGGAGGGACTGGCGTCCTTGAAGGTGGATAAATAAACAGGGCCAGATGGATTGTATACTAGGCTTTTGAAGAAAGCCAGACAGGAAATAGTGGTTGCTCTGAGGGTCATTTTCCAATCCTGGCTAGACACAGGCAAGGTCCCAGAAGATTGGAGGTCTGTTAATGTTGTACCATCATTTAAAAAGGTGCAAAGGATAGGCCAGAAAATTATAGGCCAGTGAGTCTGGCTTCTGTGGTGGGCAAATTATTGGAAACAATTCTGAGACGCAGAATAAACTGTCACCTAGAAAAGCATGGATTATCAGGGATAGTCTGCATGCTTTTGTTAGGGGAAGATCGTGTCTTACCCCTAAGTTAATAGAATTTTTTGAGGAAGTAACAAGGAGGATTGATGAGGGCAGTGCAGTGGGTGTTGTCTACAAGGATGTCAGTAAGGCATTGACAAGGTCCCACCCACATGGCAGACTGGTCAGGCAAGTAAGATCTCATGGGATACAGGGGAAGGTGGCAGGTTGGATCCAAAATTGGCTCAGTGTCAGGAAACAAAGGGTAATGGTTGATGGATGTTTTTGTGAATGGAGAACAGTTTCCAGTTGTGTTCCACAGGGCTCAATGTTGGGGCCCTTGCTGTTTGTTGTGTATATTAATGATTTAGACTTCAAAGTAGAAGGCATGATTGGGAAATATGCAGATGATACAAAAATTGGAAATGTAGTTGATAGTAAAGAGGACAGCTGTTGACTCAAGAATGATATTCATGGTTTGCTTGAGTGGGTGGAGAAGTGGCAAATGGAATTCAATCCAGGAAAAGTGAGAGGTAACATATTTGGGGAGAGCAAACAAAGCAAAGGAATACCCAATAAACGGGAAGCTATTGAGAGGGGTTGAGGAAGTGAGACACCTTGGAATGCATGTCCACAGGTCCTTGAAGGTGGCAGGGCAGGTGGACAAGGTGGTCAAGAAAGCATATGGAATGATTTCCTCTATTGGGTGAGGTATTGAATACAAAAGCAGGGATGGAATGATGGAACTGTATAAAACACTGGTTAGGCCACTGCTGGAATTGTGTGTAGAGTTCTGGTTGCCACATTACAGAAAGAGCATAATTGCTGTGGAGAGAGTGCTGAGAAGATTTACAAGAATGTTGCCAGGGCTTGAAAATTGCAGGTATGAGGAGAGATTGGATAAACTAGGGTTGCTTTCCTTAGAACAGAGGAAGCTAAGGGGTGACCTAATTGAGGTGCACAAAATTATGAGGGGCTTAGATAGGGTAGACAGGAATGACTTGTTTCCCCTAGCTGAGGGGTCATTTACCAAGGAGCATAGATTTAAGGTGATTGGCAGAAGGATTAGTGCGGACATGTGGAAAAACTTTTTCACCCAGAGGATGGTGGGCATCTGGAATTCACTGCCTAAGTTGCTGGTTGAAGTTGAAACACTCAACTCATTTAAAAAGGTACCTGGATCTGCATCTGAAATGCTATAGCCTGCAAGACTACAGACCAAGTGCTGGAAAATGGAATAAAATGAGGCAGCTAGTTCCTTATTTCTCTTTTTGGCCTGCTCAGGCATGATGGGCTGAATGTCCTCTTTCTACAGCATAACCTTTCTATGGTTCCATAAAGCTGAAGCATTTGTAACAATCTTTAGCCAGAAGTGTCAAGTGAATGATCCATTTCGGCCTCCTCTGAAGGTCCTCAGCATCACAGATGCCACTCTTTACCAATTCGATTCACTCCAGGTGATATCAAGAAACGGATGAAGGCACTGGATACTGCTATTTGCACAACACAAATGCCAGGCAATGATCATCCCCAACAAGAGATAATCTAACCATTGCCCCTTGACATTCAATGTCATTACCATCACCGAACCCCCACTATCAACAACCTGGCAGTTACCACTGACCAGAAACTGAACTGCACCAGCCATATAAATACTGTGGCTACAGGAGCAGGTCAGAGGCTAGGAATCCTGTGGCAAGTAGCTCACCACCTGACTCTCCAAAGCCTGCCCATCATCTACAAAGCACAATTCAGGAGTGTGATGGAATACTCTCCACTCGCCTGGGTAAGTACAGCTCCAACAACACTCAAGAAGCTTGGACAATCCAAGTCAAAGTAGCTTGCCTAATTGGCACCCCATCTACAAACATTCACTCCCTCCACCACCAACGCACAGTGGCAGCAGTGTGCACCATCTACAAGATGCAATGCAGGAACTCACCAAGGCTCCTTAGACAGTTCCTTCCAAACCCACAACTGCTACCATCTAGAAGGACAAAGGCAGCAGACACATGGGAACACCACCACCCAGGTGTTCCCTTCCCAGCCGCTCACCATCCTGACTTGGAAATATATCACCATTCCTGTTGTGTTATGGGTTTGTTCGATGTCTCAATAAAGAGATCTTGAGATTTGTGTTTAAACATGAACCATTTATTGTTAATCCTTAACTATGTACAGGCCCCAGTTAATGTCATGCATGGTGTGGCTGCCATGCAGGTAGGCTGCTTCTAGAATGTGTTCTCAGTCTAGTACCATATGTATCTATGCATCATACCATGGGCAGTGTTAGTTCTCCAGTCACATTAGCCCTTGCTCTGCTGAGCACCTTTTCATTACAATGGCGTGCAGGCACACACATTACCACATAACAATTCCTTCACTGTCACTGGGTCAAAATCCTTGGACTCCCTCCCTCACAGCATTGTGGGTGCACCTGCAACACATAAACTGCAGTGATTCATGAAGGCAGTTCACCACAGCCTTCTCATGGGCAATAGGGATGGGCAATAAATGCTGGCCTAGCCAGCAACGCCTACATCTCATGAATGAACTTTTAAAAACTCTTAATATTCCACCCAGAGAGAAATCAATGCTCTCAGGATGGAAAGAAATTGACAAGGAACTCATAGAAAGCTATAAACACACAACACAATTGTTCCTACAAATAACTCGAATAAAACGGATCTACATTCCAAAGAATTTGGAAAATATTGCTATCAGCTTAAGAACATTTAAACCAGATAACTGTGAAAATGGTTAACTTTTTATTGTTCCCAGCAAAATCATATACAAACATTATTCAAAGTCTTAGGGGGTAATTTTAACCTGCTCAGGGCAAAAATGAGCAACCGAACCCTAAAATGCCTACTTCTGGTTTTAACAGAGGTAGGTTGGGGTGGTGGGTGGGGAGGGGGTGGTTGCTGGGGGCACGGGGTAAGTGACCAACCAACCTACTCATTCTAAGCAGTTAGGTCATCCTCAAAATATTTTCAGGAGGCTATGCTTCTCCAATTGTCACGGCTTATATTTTGAACAAATACAGGTCAGTTTTCTTGTGCCTCTGGAAACCCGGCAGCAGAAGGGAAATGGTAAGGGCAGATCCATGAAGTAAGTGCCTTTACAGCACTGGTTGAACCAGGAGCCTTTCACTCCAGTCAACAACTAAACCCGTAAATATCCCTGACCCCACAACCTGTCCACTCCCCCTTCAATGACCAACCTCCTTCTGGTAAGCACTTACTTACTGTCGATGGTTGCCAATAACATAGGCCCTCATTATGGTAGTCATCAGGAGCAGAGAAACCAATCACTTATTTCCCTCCCGATGATTGTTCCACTTCCAATGCCCAACCTTCTCCCATTATCTTATTCCATGGCAGCAACCTAGAACCACCATGAAGTTCAGTAGGACCTCTGGAATACTTTTACATTTTCTGGCTGCTAGACCACACCACAATACCCTTTGTGTCTCAATCATATAATTTGGGCCTTACTTTAAAAAGGTCAAACTTGCACCACAACTTGTACTGATATAACAACTTATAAATTAAAAAGTTCCAACGTCCTTTACCAAGTGTGAGTGGAGAAGGGAACATATCAGACAGCTAAAAGGTGTAGGGAGAAATGAACACTTGCCAGGGTTTAGGGAGGGAGTCCCAGGGTAGTGCCAAGGCAGCTGGAAGCTCTGCTGCCCAAGGTGAGCAAAGGGAAAATGGGATTCACAAAAGATTCTTTTTAAATATTTAGCCAAGATGTTAAGATACTCAGATAGCTAAAAGTGAAGAAAATGCTAAACAACTCAACAAAAAGCTGGCAAACAGCGATGCAGACCCACTTCACCCTTCACAACATGTAAAGCTCACGAGGAACTGGGTGGGCTGAACAGCTAGAGCTTCCAAAACACCCAAGAGCTGAGAAGTGGCCATAATAGTTAACAAGCATCTTTCCTTCACTACTACAATAGCCACCAAGGGACAGGGAACAGAATTCTCACAAATATCACCCACAGTCAAACAGTGAGAGCTATCACTGCTAAAGATAGCTAGATGCCAAAGATTTCATTTCTTCCCACAAGATTATATGGTAATCAAATTGGGTAACAGATGGACTCTATCTGGAACTCAAAATGCATCAAATAGTCTGAAACTACTTCCTAACAGCCCACAATAACTCGGACTACCTCCCACTGTTAGAATAGGACCACAAAACAATATTGTCTCAGCATGCCACAAAGGTTGCAAGTGGATAGGACCCTTGATGTTGCTCTGGCTCAGTCAAAACCCTGAGATTCATCAAATTATCACAATCACCAAATAACATGCTGCCCCCAATGTATATACAATCAGACTGACAATCCCAAAAGATCCTAAAAGGTGCCAATGTTGTCTCCTGTACACACTGGCTCTGATTTTCCTTTCTCAATAGCGGCAAATGCTCAGAAGTCAGAACACTGAAATCCAGAAGTTGCAGTTCGCCTGCCCAGAGCCCACGCTGATGGTCCCATCCTTCTTATTCTTAAAGCGACAAGGGCTATTAATTTGAAAACTTTGCCTGCTTGCTCTCAACTTGTATGGATGTTTTGTGCTAAAAGTTAAGGTTAAAAATCACAGTTTTAAATCAAAGAGTCATGCTTATGTCCCCACAAAATTAACAGATGGTTGCTAATTGGGAATAAAAAATGTTTTTTCCATTAATCCCCTGGCAAATCCAGCTTCTCATTTTCCCCTCTATCAAATGCTACCTTTTCCCCCTCTGCCAAGTGCTGTTTTTAACACCAACGGGACAGAGAAGCAAGGGCAGCCGAAGCAGAACAGGGGATGCTGGTGGCAGAGCTAAGGTGTTGGCTGGGGAAGGGAAGTGGGGAACTCCATTGAGAGGTCGAGAGGAATCCTTTTGCATTTATGTCCAAGGGACAGATGCCAACAAACTTTAAAAAAAACTGTCATAAAGTCTCAATAGCACTTAAAAGTTTATAACAGTTTTAAAAAGTGACATAACTTGTTTAAAAATCAAGGGACATGTCTTCAGCTTATGATGTTAAAAGGGGTGCGGCTTCACTCATAATGCAGCATGCTGGAAGCCCTCACTGCTTGTGTCAACACTAGGTCCTGCTACAGGAAGAAGAGGAAGCTTTCACTGCAGCCCACAGACAAGGCAAGTATGGGGGTTTTTTTGGGCAGTCAGCAGTGAACGACTTAGCTTTGCCACTGAATGGAAAAGCCAGATCACTATGGATTAAAAACGTATCATGAATTTTCAAAATATCTCTATTCTCTCTTCGTAGAAAGGAAAAAATAAAATGATTTAAAAAATAGAAATTTTAAACATAGAATTTCTACCTACAAGGTACGTTTGTTCGTCTCCATGTCCAAGACGCCCTCCTTGGCCATGGCCACAGGTGTACACTTGACCTTTTTGGGAAAGGAATACTGAATGGAATTTGCAAAGCACAACCTGGACAAAAACAAAGTACATTATTTGAATGATTATTTTTTTTTGTTGTTTCCAATTTTACACATGAGTAGTATCCGCCTCATTAAAACTGTAAAGCATTCAGCCTCCAAAAGATGTATTAGAAAGCGATTTCTGATTCCAATCACAGAAACAATGTCAGAAACAGAGTTTCAAATTTAGCTTAATCGTTACTTTCACAAGCATAATCGATAGAATAGGTTTGACATGCTTTGCACCAGATCAATAGCGCATCAACTTTTATTTTTATTGCAACCTGTCCAATTTGTAGAACAAAGTTTTCCATTAGATTGTGAACCATCCACTGAACAATAGCCTATTGTTAAATCATGATTAAATGAGGGACATTTCCTTAGACAAGATAACAAGTGGCAGTCATGCCACACAAGTACCTGGCAATGACCATCTCCAACAAGAGAGAACCTGACCATCCCCCTTTGACATTCAACAACATTACCATCGCTGAAAAATGCACCAACATCATTCTGGTGATCATCATTGAACAGAAACTTAATTGGACCAGCCATATAAATACTATGGCTACTGCGAGGTCAGAGGTTGGGATTCTGCTGCGAGTATCTCACTTTCTGACTCCCCATAGCCCATCTACAACCCAGAAGGTACCAATCAGGAGCATGATGGTATATTCCCTCCTTGCCTGAATGATTGCTGATCCAACAACATAGAAGAAGAGTGGAGATGGTGGAGTAGTGACAATGTCACTAGACTAGTAATCCAGAAGCCCAGGCTAATGGTCAAATCCCACCACAGCAGTTGATAGAATTTAAATTCAGTTAATTAAAAATAAAATAATGGTGACCATCGATTGTTGTAAAAACCCATATGGTTCACCAATACCCTTTTGGGGAAGGAAATCTGCCATCCTTACCTGGTCTGGCCTACACGTGACACCAGATCCACAGAAAATGTGGTTGACTCTAAAATGCCTTCTGAAATGGCCTAGTTCAAGGACAACTAGGTATGGCAACAAATGCTGGCCTTGCCAGCAATGCCTACATCCCAAAGAATTAAGAAAAAGCTCAACACCAAAGCAGCCTGTTTGACTAGCACCTCATCCAGCACCTTAAACATTAACTCCCTTCACCACAGATGAACCATATATAAGATGCACTGCGTTCAACAGCATTTCCAAACTGATGACCTCTACCACCCATAAGAACAAGGACATCGGATGCAAGGGAACACCAATACTTGTGTTTCCCTCCAAGTCACAAATGATGCTCACTTGGAAACATGTTGCCATTCCTTCAATGTCACTGGGTCAAAATCTTAGAACTCCCTCCCTAACAGCATTGTGCGTGTAACTACACCACATGGACCACAACGGTTTAAGAAGGTAACTCACCACCACCTTCTCAAGGCCAATTAGGCAATGGTAACAAATGCTGGCCTTGCCAGTGATATCTCACAGCTCATTAACCAATTAAAAAATTATAATGCTGAAGTAAGTTTACTGACAACAGCTTATTTTGCTGTTCAAGGTATATACTGCAATAAAAAATGTCAAATCAATAAAGCAACACACATCACCTACCATAATGTTCTAGTCTTGAACTGATATCAGACACCATAATGTCCAAACCTTGGTAACATTCTTTCCTTTTACATCACGCACGCATTAATTCTAATTACACACATTCCACAAATAGTAAGCTCCATACCACATCAATTAGGATTTAACTTGTCTGATTTCAGTTTCCTTGCCAACACTGCTACTAACAAACATTTATAATAAAATAAAAATTATTGTAGCTTATAAATCATTTCATATAAGGTCATCAAAATTTTTTTCTATGAAACACAGAAGTTTTTAGGGATTTTAATCTTGTGGTTCACAGGACATTCTATATGAAATACTCAAACTCTGGTTGTACAATTTCTTCAATACTTAAAATCTCACATTCCTAAACAGCGCCAGATACATACTTCAGGCTGAATGTAAACAGTAAATCAGTATGAAAGAAACAATTGCATTCCACAGCCAATGAATTACTTTTGAAGTATAACTGCTGCTGCTTTTGAAAAAGCGTAGCAGCCATTTTGCACGGAATATTCTGCAAACAATAAAATGAGATCAATGACCAGTTGGCATTAGCAGATGCTGTAAGCGGGGCATCTGATCAATGTTAGCATGACCAGCAGGAGGCCTTTTTCTTCAAATAGTGCAATGTCGTCCTTAACATCTATCCAACGTGACAGACAGGGCTGACATAACATCTTATCCAGAAGATGACACTTTTAGAAACATAGCATCCCTTCAAAGTTTGATGCGCTCACCTAGATTATTTGCTCATGTCCTGGGGTGGGTCATGAACACATAAACCTCTGGCTTAGAGGCAAAAGTGCTATCACTGAGCCAGGCAGATACAGGTGATTAGTTTGTACACTCCAAGAGTTAATTGGCAAAAAATGATTAAATATCTGCTGTGAGGCCTGCATTTTAGCACAAGAGATTTTAAAACATGAGTTTGCATCGTAAGAAAGTTTTTGTACCTCCTTAATGTAGATCCCTGACCTGGAGAAGAAGTCTACAAGCTCAGGATGATGCTTGCTTTGTTGGCTTCCATGACCAAGAGTAAAATTAGTGTTGTTACCCCAGGTATAGACTTCAGTGGGATCTAGAAAATAAATCTGAATATACATGTCAAAAATTCAAAAGCCATTAAACCACTAAGTATAATGTTGATCAGTCACATAGCTAAATTAGTTCGTTTAATCAATGCAACCTTCAACAGATGTTAATAGTAAGAATTAAAAATACTTGGACAAAATTCAGATCAGTTTCTATAACATTAGAACACTAAATGAACAGAATGAGAGATTAACACACATGTTTTTTATTAAATATCTTTTATGGTGCTTTTACAATGTTTTGCCAAACCTCTTGCGTTGCTACATGTCATAACCAGCCAAGAGGAAAAGCAGATGGCCTGCTTACAGCATCTGCTAATGCCAACAGCAGGTCACTCTATCCTCTATTTGCTCCCTCCAAGAAACTATCTATTCTCATCACCATCTCCCCAATCTTTATTGGACATCAATGAAACTAGTCATTTAGCAAATCACTGGTACAGAAGATTGTCAAGTTGCATCTTTACACTAGTCTTGTGTTTGCAGTGTTGGTGGCATAAATAATGCAATAAGCTCACTTTTAAAATGTCACTAATTGCTCCTCCAACTCCATTAGCAGCAGCAGCTAACTGGTACTGTATACAATGAAGATTCCTACTTCAAAACAACCAGGTACCCATACTTAAAAGAACCTTTAGAACTCAGTCACATATTTATAAATGACACCGTAGAGATTTTGTAAAGATTTTACAATAAACATTTAAACAGATAGTTCAATGTTTACTTAGATTTTTTTTACTTTAAATTACTACATACATATATTGATATATTGAGAGAATGAAGAGAGGATTATACCAGTCTTTCGATAAATCACATGTGATGGTCTATCTTTCATGGCCAAGTCGAGTATAGATAACCCTTCTTTATCCTGTACATACAGACTACTCCCATGCTGTTAAAAAAAATGGTAAAAGCAGAAATCAGAAACTATAAACTTCACATGTTTAAAAGGCAGGATATAAACAAGATAGTTTCAATGTACAAAGAAAATGAAATTTGAAAAAGTTGATGAAATTCTAGAAATTACATCCACTTTAAATAGCACCACATGCAACTTTAAAACTTTAATCATAGCAACTAGACCATAGAAATAAGTCAGATATAACTTCAGTTGCGGTGAGAATCTCATTGCCCTGCTCTTTCCCCATATCTTCTTATATTCTTCATTTGTAAATACCAATTTAATCTTTCT
This sequence comes from Cetorhinus maximus, assembly GCF_964194155.1. Lineage (NCBI taxonomy): Eukaryota > Metazoa > Chordata > Chondrichthyes > Lamniformes > Cetorhinidae > Cetorhinus > Cetorhinus maximus. Next base: position 124,516,495 of record NC_135883.1, on the reverse strand, counting down.
TTGAAACATCTTTTGGTCTACGCCTCAATAGCCATTTGTGGTGAAACAATTCATGTTCCCAATAAATCTGTATTTGCAAACATTTAATCTAACCTTCCCTTTGATCTTCCAATAACAATTCCAAGTTTATGTCTCTTCATGACTGATTCAGTGAAAACAATAGTTAGCTATTTATCCTTGTAAAGCCTTGCATTCTTTTGAAAAACTTTCATTAGATCCTATACAAAGCCCTAATTTTAAGCTTTCTCCATATCTAAAATCCCACATTCCTGATATAATTCTCAAGAATCTTCACTCTATCCTTCTTACGGATATAAAAATTGTGAGTCCAGGTTGGCATTTGGTATCCCAATTGTAGCCTAAATAGTGGGGCTTATATCAATATATCACTTCTGTGATTTAGTATTCAAGGCTCTATTATATAAAACCTTGTCTTTATGCCCTTTTCTGCAGGTTGAAGATCTGTGTACAGACCACCCTGCAGCCCCCTACTCTCCAAATAATCTAACTATTTTCAATATATATTCCTTCAGTATTATTTTTCCAAATATGTACTTCACATTTTCTTGCATTTATCCATCACCTACTCTGCTAACCCATCCATATCCTCCTGACTAATTGCTGCTGCTCACCATATTACCTAATTTGGTAACTGGAACAATGCTATGTACAAATCAAAAAGGTGCTTGCAGAGATTAATACTGACATGCCTCAAATTAAAAATTATTCGTTTACCTCTACCCTATGCTTTCACTCCCCAAGGCATCTGTCTATTCAGGTAATCCTGCTGTTACAAAAATCAAGTCTCTTTTGTGCTTCTTAAAATAGATGACAATGGTTTGTCTATCACTGTCAATGACGACATATGAGTTGCCTCCAACTTAATATACGTTGCAGGTTCTGCACATGCTGCCCCTCAAAGATATCATCCACAAAACACAGCACCCATTTCCAACTGTACAGTGATGATACCCAGGTCTATCTCTCCACCACCTGTGACAGTCCATCCACTTGTCTCTAAATTGTCACATTGCTTTCCAAAATTCAGTACTAGACGATAGGGTTGGCAACTGTGAGTAAATGCATTTCTGGAGGTTTCAACACATGATCTGCCCCCACATTCCAGCCATTAGTTGCCAACACATCCATCCTTGTGACGCACTGCTTTCCTATGCCAACTGGAAAGCGAAAAGACTCAAATACTCAATTAGATGATGCTTGACCGCCAGCCAAACAGCCTTTTTCCCCCAGTTTTCAATATTTTTATATCTGTTAAAGAGAAATATTCAAAGAAAATGACAAAAAAAACAATCTTTTTCAATGTTCTGATGATTTTTCTCCAGGGTTACAAACAGCAGTGTCCTGGAGATTGATCTTCAATTCCTGGAGACTCCAGGCCAAGCCTGTAGGGTTGGCAACTCTACTAGATAAGCAGAAATGTTTTCTAGTTAAATACTTTAGTCATCCCATCATTGGCAGCCATACCCTCAGCTGCCAAGTCCCAAGTCGCATAATCCCCTCCCTAAACCTCTTCACTTCTCTTTCCTCCTTTAAGACACTCCTTAAAATCTACCTGTTCTCACCAAGCTTTTGGTCATCTGCATTAATATCTCATGTAGCTTGGTTCAAATTTTGTTTGATAATGCTCCTGTAAAACTCCTTGGGATGTTTTACTATGTTAAAGGTAAAGTTGCTGTTGTTGTAAAGTTCGATTTTTAGAAATAATGTTTTCCTCCCTATGCCACTGAATATCAGATTGACATGAGGACTGATCTTTTCTTTGGTTTCTTTTTTCATTGACCAACATATTACAAGGAGTGGTAGTGGTAAAGAAACTTACCTGCCTAGAAGATCCAGAAACTATCTAATACAATGCCATAGCTACATAACTCTTGCAACAATATTAACTGGACTATCAATACTTGCACAAACAGAATAGAACACAGTACCTTGAGAAGAAACATAGCACAATCAATGTGTCCATAGAATATACTTCTGTGCAGAGCTGTCCATCCAGATTCCTTATCCTTCACGGAATGATCAGCCCTTTTCTTTTCAAGAAGCCAATCCAAAACAGATTTTTTACCACAAGACGCAGCCATGTGTAGAACTGTTCTGCCAAAACTATCTTTCAGGGAAGCTGCATTATAGCAATAAGATGAAAGGAAGGCTTTACTTTGACCTTCAGTTCCCTTAGTCATCACTGAAATCATGTCAAGGGCATGCTGCAGAGAGCGGCACTTTGGAGTGCAGTCAGCAGTCACCAAATTCATTCTGTTCCCACTTTCTAGGTCTTCAAAAAGTCTTAAATTTCTGTTGAAGGCTACGGAACTTAGTTGCCTGGCAGCTGTACCATCAGTGCTAGATTTGTGCTTGTGTTTAAAAACACTGCACTCTAGCAATCCTCTAGCCTTCGTTACATTAGTTCAGTACATGAGAACAGTGCTGGTTTAGTTCAAGGAACTGTTCCTTCAAGGTATAAAACACTATCTATAATATATGGCACTTTGTTGCAATTAAATAGACAAAAATAGAAATTTAATTATAATGTTTGTGGAAAATAAAAACTGTTGTAAACTTTCGGTCAAAATATATCCATCACACTCTCTTGAATATCATTCCTCCGAAGTCAGCCACCATAGGGGAAGGGAAGCTCCCCCGCAACTCCTTTCTTGCTTAAGCCTCCATAATTGTAAGTGTCACCTGTAAAAATAATTTTTAAAAACATAGTTCAGTGCACAGCAAATATTTCCACGAGCTGTATTAGTTCAATTTTGCTGCTTTACAAGAGAAATTCCTAAGTTACTACTTCTCACACACTTAGGATCATTCTTTTTCTTCAACGGGTTTTCAAAAAAGGTTGCAATATAAATGCAAGCGAGCATAACAAGAAAGCATTATGCAATTTTTCCTGGATTACTTCTATTATACTGGAGATACTGAAAAAAAAATTTCAGTGCAATGTGCTAAAAAGTACTTATGAACTGACATCAGAAAAGGTTGAAATACAAACAGAAAATACTGGAAATATTCAGCAGGTTTGGTAGCACCTGTGGAGAAACCGTTAAAATTTCAAGTTGAACATGACTCTTCCTCTCAAAAATTGAACTCCGTTTCTCTTTCCACAGGTGCTGCCAGACCTGCTGAGTATTTCTAGCATTTTCTGTTTTTATTTCAGATTTCCAGCACCTGCAGTATTTTGCATTTATATCAGAAAAGGCTGCTATGCCCTGTATTTATTGAGCATTATGCCACTCTGAAGAGAACATAGCACTTTCCCAAAAATGGTACAACATTGGAACCAGCTTTTTTTGCACAGGGCATAAAATATCATGGTTTGATGACTAACAGTCTTTCATTCTCTTGACAGGTCACAAACTATGAAAGTTTTGCTGTCAGTCTATTCTAATCATCCAAGGCTACAACCCATGGAGATATTACCTTTATTTAAAATACACTGCATTGCATGCATTTGGTCAGAATCAAATAGAAACTGGCTGAATAGCAGTTGCATGTGAGAAAACATAATTGCACTGTTGAAGCCTGCACAAAAAGTCAATTTGATATAAGGGTATAAATAAGCCAAACCACAGAGTGCAACGACCAGGGAATCAGGATAGAATACTGCTCCTCTAAGTAGATCTAATCAAGATTACAATATAACATTTCAGCCACTTCAGTAACCCTCAGGACAACAGTTTTCCAAACTTCAATTGTAGTCAATATTTGTGTACTATCTGGTGTCATGGAATCGCATTATAGCTATATCCAGAGGAAAAATTAAATTAGATTTAGTGTTTTTCCTCTGCTGCATTAAAACTTGTCATTAGTTTTGCACTATTCAGAAACTCAGCCAAGTTTTATCCTGAGCCCAGTATAGTATTTCAACCTTTATATTTACCAAATTCTGGCAGTAATATTTTCCATTTGTCTTGAAATTTATAGCAGGATGTGTGCCATTTAAGGGAATCTGTCTCACATGATATATAATCAACCATGCATTCTGATATATACATTTTTTAAATATTATAGCAGAAACATACTGACTTAAAAATCATAGTGTAGATAAATATTTTAATTCATTCCAGTAAAATAATTTTATACTTATTACACCTTGCACCTATAGGGATTGAAAAGTGTGCAGGGCAACAAAAAAAAAAATCATTTTCAGACAATTACTTTACATTTGCAATCAGAGCACTGCATCAGCCAACATCCTTCTGAACAGCATCTGAAATTATGTCAGGGACATTTGTCGGGCATGCAGATCTCTAACTGAAGTCCTGTTCCAAAGGTCAATGTTTATTGACAGCAAGAGGTCATTGAAAAGAAAGAACTCGGACAATCCCACCTGCCCAAATACCAAAAACAAGAAAGCTGCAAAAGGTTCATGTAAAGAAAGAACTTTCATTCATATAGGACTTTAAGACCTTAGGACAGGAACAGGAGAAATTCAATTATACGCAAGACATCGAGAATCTGGAGAAGGCATCATCAGATGTTAGTGACCATGACTGCATTTATAAATAGGTGCAAAAGATCACAGAATCTCACAGTGCAGAGGAGGCCCTTCGACCCATCGAGTCTGCACCGACACGTGAGAAACGCCTGACCTACCTACCTACCTAATCCCATTTACCAGCACTTGGCCCATAGCCTTGAATGTTATGATGTGCCAAGTGCTCATCCAGATACTTTTTACAGGATGTGAGGCAACCCGCCTCCACTACCTTCCCAGGCAGCGCATTCCAGACCGTCACCACCCTCTGGGTAAAAAGGTTTTTCCTCACATCTCCCCTAAACCTCCTCCCCCTCACCTAGAACTTATGTCCACTCGTGACTGACCCTTCAACTAAAGGGAACAGCTGCTCCCTATCCATCCTGTCCATGCCCCTCTTAATCTTGTACACCTCATTCAGGTCGCCCCTTAGTTTTCTCTGCTCCAACGAAAACAACCCAAGTCTATCCAACCTCTCTTCATAACTTAAATGTTTCAACCCAGGCAACATCCTGGTGAATCTCCTCTGCACCCCCTCCAGTGCAATCACATCCTTCCTATAATGTGGCAACCAGAACTGCACACAGTACTCCAGCTGTGGCCTCACCAAGGTTCTATACAACTCCAGCATGATCTCCCTACTTTTGTAATCTATGCCTTGATAAAGGCAAGTGTCCCAAATTCCTTTTTCACCACCCCACTAACATGCCCCTCCGCCTTCAGAGATCTATGGACACACACGCCAGGGTCCCTTTGTTCCTCAGAACTTCGTAGTGTTATGCTGCTCATTGAATACTTCCTTGTCAAGTTACTCCTTCCAAAGTGTATCACCTCACACTTTTCAGGGTTAAATTCCATCTGCCACTTATCTGCCATTTGACCATCCCGTCTATATCTTCCTGTAGCCCAAGACACTCAACCTCACTGTTAACCACCCGGCCAATCTTTGTGTCATTCACAAACTTACTAATCCTACACCCCACATAGTCATCTATGACGTTTATATAAATGACAAATAATAGGGGACCGAGCACAGTTCCCTGTGATACGCCACTGGACACTGGCTTCCAGTCACTAAAGCATCCTTCTGTCATCACCCTGTCTCCTACAACTAAGCCTATTTTGAACACACCTTATCAAATTACCCTGTATCCCATGTGCATTTGCCTTCTTTATAAGTCTCCCATGTGGGACCTTGTCAAAGGCTTTGCTGAAATCCATATAAACTACATCAACTACACTACCCTCATCTACACACCTGGTCACCTCCTCAAAAAATTCAATCAAATTTGTCAGGCATGACCTCCCTCTGACAAAGCCATGCTGACTATCCCTGATCAAACCTTGCCCCTCCAAGTGGAGATAGATTCTCTCCTTCAGAATTTTCTCCAATAGTTTCCCTACCACTGACGTGAGACTCACTGGCCTGTAGTTCCCTGGCTTCTCTCTACAACCCTTCTTAAATAACGGAATCACATTAGCTGCTCTCCAGTCCTCTGGCATCTCCCCCGTGGCCAGAGAGGAATTAAAAATTTGGGTCAGAGCCCCTGCGATCTCCCTTGCCTCCCTAAGCAGTCTGGGACACAAATCATCCAGACCTGGAGACTTGTCCACTTTTAAGCCTGCCAACACCTCCAATACTTTGTCACTCCCTATATCAATTTGCTCAAGAACCTCGCAGTCTCTCTCCCAGAGTTCGATACCTTCATCCTCATTCTCTTTGGTGAAGACGGATGTGAAGTATTTGTTCAACACTCTACCAATGTCCTCTGGCTCCACCTATAGATTGCCCCCTTGGTCCCTAATGGGCCCTACTCTTTCCCTGGTTATCCTCTTCCCACTGATATACTTTTAGAATATCTTGGGATTTTCCCTACTTTTACCAGCTAGAGCTTTCTCATATCCCCTCTTTGCTCTCCTAGTTGTTTTCTTAAGCTCCACCCTGCACTTTCTGCACTCCACTAATGCCTCGGCTGATTTGCTTCCGTTGTACCTGCTAAAAGCCTCTCTTTTCCTTCTCATCGTAGACTGAATGTCTCTGGGCTTGTTACTCCTTCCTATCACCCTAGAGGGAATATGTTGAGCCTGTACCCTCCCCATTTTCTTTTTGAACGCCCCCCACTGCTCCTCTGTAGATTTCCCCATAAGTGTCTGTTCCCAGTCTACCTTGGCCAGATCCTGCCTTATTTATAAAAGATGCTTGAAGGCAAGAGGGCTAAAGAGATATGGGAATAGGGTGGGTACATGAGTTTAGGACTATTGCTCAAGTGGCAAATAAATGCTAGTTAAGTTAATGGTGACAATTAGCAGCCCACTGGAACAGCAACATATTCAAAATTAGAATTCAGAAAAGATACTCATCTGTTCATTTCTACATTGAAACCAAGAAATTAACCTGATGCTTCAAGCAATGTGGCCTGAGCTATTTTAGCTCCTGGGCCCCATTAAGATGGCTGTTGGCCTCTTTTTAAAAAAAATGTGCAGCCTGGGAAGGCCTCACAGCAGGGAATGGGATCGTCCAAGCTTTCCTTGCAAGGCCCAGGGGAGCACACCAGCTCATCCAGGCCCCACAAAGGGGATTTCCAAAACCACATACATTTCAGGGGTGACTTGATTGAAGATTAAGAGATCCTGAATGGTCCTAACAAAGTGGATACGGAAAGGATGTTTCCTCGTGGGTGAGTCCAGAATCAGGCGACACTCTTAAAATGAGAGGTAGTCCATACAGGGCAGAGATGAGGAGACATTTTTTCTATGAGGGTTGTGCGATTTTGGAACTCTCTGCCTCAGTGGAGTGGAGGCAAGGTCACTGAATATTTTTAAGGCAGAGGTGGATATATTCTTGTTAGGCAAGGGAATCAAAGGTTATCAGGGGTAAATGGGAATGTAGAATTTGAAACACAAACAGGTCAGCATGATCTCACTGAATGGCAGAGCAGGCTCGAGGGGCCGAATAGCCTACTTCTGCTATTTTGTATGTTCATATGTCTCCAAGCCCTAGTCCTCTTCTGGCATGCAGCAAGCTTCTCAGCCTGGAGTTAAAATCTGATGTATGTTCTTGGTGGCTTCAAAGTCTGACTGATATAATCGGTTCCCAATATGCATATTTAAATCTGGACCTCCTTGATATACTGCATCTACCCAAATCACACGTGGCAGGACCTGGGCATTCAAGGATGGATAAGTGAACAAAGTGAATTTACCTGCCCCCTGCCCCATGATTTTATTCATATATACTACGAGGCATTCTTAATCATGCTCTCAGCAAAAGGCACACAGAATAAGCTGCTGACAGAATGGCCTTTTGCTGAGAGAAAGTAAGGCTGTGGAGTAGACCTGAACAGGAGTATATGACAGACAGTGGGCCTTAATCTGCAAGACCAAGGAAATAAGCATTAAAAGTTTAATGGTTATAATTGAAGATTGTAATTATTCAAGAATAGACCAAATAGGGAATGGTTGTGGTAAGAAAAGGGGAGTATTTTTTTTTTAATGTGTTCAGGACTGTTTTCTCAGTCATTATGCTGCATTCTTTCTAATTGAAATTAATTAACCTGGTTATCAATAAAAAAAGTTCAAATTGGTGACCAAAAAGTAGAACATTTAGGAAATGGTAATCACAATATCATTAAGTTCCATGCAAGAACAACAAAAATGGTACTTTCATACTCCTCAAGCTGTGCAGTTTTTAAATCCAGAATAACTGTGATGCCAATTGCTTAAATTATCAGAACCTTTACATGAATTTTATATTTATTTGCAGGCTTGAATTGAAAGCCCAATTACTTAATATGTAAGCAAGAGTGGTGAAAGAACACAACATTCAAAGACAAAAACAACTAATATTTATCTAGCACCTTTAACATAATAAAATACCCTGAGGCGCTTCACAGGAGAATTATGAGACAAAGTATGACACTGAGCCATATAGAGATATTAGGTAAGATGACTAAAAGCTTGGTCGAAGAAGTACGCTTTAGGGAGCATCTTAAAGGAGGAAAGCGAGGTATAGAGAGGGAGAATTGTAGGGAGGGAATTCCAGAGTTTGAGGTCTACACAACTGAAGGGACAACCACCAATGGTCGAGCAATTATAACTGGGAATACACAAGAATCCAGAATTAAAGAAGGGCAGATATCTCAGAGCTGTGGGGCTGGAGGAGATGACAGAGATAGGGAGGAGTAAGGCCACGAGGGATTTGAAAACAAGAATGAGAATTTTAAAATCAAGATGTTGCTTGACAGGGAGCCAATGTAGGTCAGCCAGCATAGGTAATAGGGGAATGAGACTCACTGCAAGTTAAGACAGGGCCAGCAGAGTTTTGGATGGCATCAAGAAAAACATGGAGATAATTTTTAAGCACAGTTAATGAAAAAGCAGTGATGCTTACTAACACATATGTCATGTTGCTGTTAAGACAAATTGTATGATTGTCCATGAAATAGCTGAATCCTCAAAACCAAAATCTGGAAAGACTTTTCTTTTAAAGAACTGTATGCTGACAGCTGTATAAATACCTACATCAAGTGCCAGGGTATTGGATCAGGCCCACTATATAAATGAGTTTGACACCACTGATCTAGCCCATAATCTTAATTGACATTGTAGTGCAGAATTAAATGGACTGTCACACGCTGGGATGTATTTAGGCAACAACAATCATGGGTCATCAGATTTCAGATGATTGCATAAGTTACTGCTGCAGACAACTTAAGTGTTAAGACTCGTTCTTCAGGAAGACCCTGGAGTAAACGTAAAAGAGAAGACAGATGGCAGAGTGCACCTAGGCAGAACTAACTGTGGTAAAGAAGAAATAATTATTTAAATTTATACTGCTTGGCAGGGAAACCTAGTCTGTTCCTTGAATAATGTGTGTATTTCTGTTTTTTTCTAACCAGCTTCCACAGCACAACATGTCCCCGTGATTAAGATCAATGAAGGGATCCTAGAAAACATGGGCCATTTTCCTCATTTTGGGAACCTCCACTCAACAAAGGCAGACATAGATGACAAATTTCATGATCGCTTTCAATGTGCCAGCTCAGTCTTCAGCCACCCGAGAAAAAAGTATTTGAAGACCAGGATCTGAAACCCAAGACTAAGGTCATGTTTACCGGGCAGTAGCGATCCCAACGCTCCTATATGCTTCGAAGACTTGTACAACCTACAACAGGCACCTCAAAACACTGGAAGCAGTGTCTTCACAAGATCCTCCAAACCTGGGGACAAGAAAACCAATCCTCTCCCAAGTCAACACGCCCAGTATCGATGCGCTAATCGCTCAAAACCAGCTCCACTAAGCAGGACATGTTGTTCATTTGCCTGACACCACATTCCCAAAGCAACTGTTCCACTCTGAACTCAATTATGGCAGGAGACTCCCAGGAGAACAGCAGAAACACTTTAGGGATGTCCTCAAAACAACCCTGAAGAAGTCAAGTATCCCCACTGACTCATGGGAGTCCCTGGTTTGTCACTGATCAGAATAGAGAAGGGTCATTCAGGAACATACTGAACACATCAAGGGGGAGCAGGTAGAGGCAAAATCGAGGTGTCACTGAAAATATACAAACCTCATCACACATTGGACTTACCAACCATCTCAGAACCTATTGAACTGGATTGGAAGCAAGTCATCCTCAATTCCGAGGGACTGCCTAAGGTAGAAAAGAAGATATGTGCATAACAAAGTGCAAAAGAGAAGTTAATAGGGAAATTAACCTCTTCACTCGGTACAAGAAAGGGACTTGCTTCAGATGAGCCAGATTAATTATTAAATAAAGTCAAAAATAAAACTAAAGCTACCCTAGAAATGCCACTGAAATCAGAACCAGCCACTGCACTCAAATATCCATTCTATTCATCATTGCACACCATGGTTGCAGTACATATCACCTATAGGCTGTACTACAACAACTCAAGCTGAAAGAGAGACCTTTTTTTAGATGAAGCTTTTCACCTTGCACTCATCAGGACAATTTGTAAGAACACCAAATGAAAAAGGAACAACAATTTATACTGTATGAGAAAAGTGCTGATTGGTTAGCAAGTGGACTCTGAGTGGTCGAGGCGTTGCCATGGAGAATGCACCAGTTGATGATGGCTGCCAGTTTTGAACAAGTGAAGCTAGCTGTTTCACGCTGCTACTATGCAGTAGCAACACGAGTGGTGTTCGCCACTAACAGGGTGCTGCCCTCAAGCCAAAAAGTCAATCTGCAGCAAATGAATTTCAGTGCCAGTGTGGTGTCAGATATGCAGGCCATATGACCCAAAGACTGGGGGAGCATGTCAAATAGCATGTCCCTTCCACTGTTTGCAACGGGCAAGATACAGACCGTAGCCAAACAGCTCCTGCTTGCAAAACTCAAAACAGTGTCCGCGATTGTACAATATTTGCTAAATAATCCTCAGTGTGCCAAGAATTACGCTGACAACCAATTTAAGATAGTCAGTCGAGCATGCAGTGTGGCGCATTTGCATGTATTGGAAGCTACATATATTAATACACATTGCCCTGTTAGTTGCAGACAGAAAGAACATGTACGCACAATGTGCCTGTTTCAGCTAAATAAGTGACAGCCATTCACTGGCTCAATCCTCAGGGTAATGCCTTGACCAGAGTCAAGCTGCCTGGTTTAAATTTCAAAATGCTTGGCAGTTAACTGTCAGTCATCATCAACTGGTACATTCTCCATGGCAATAGCTCTACCAGAGTCCACTTGCCAATCAATCAACACTCTCTTCTCATACAGCATACACTGTTGTTCCTTTTACATTTGCCTTTCTTGCAAAGTATTCTGATGAGTGCAAGACAAAAAGCTTTGACAAAAAAAATATTTTTTTCCAGCAATATTCAAGTTCTGTACTACAAATCAGTGAGGTTACTTTGATATCTATCATTGAGAAAGAGGAGAGCGGTGATGTCATGGGCACTTTATCAAACCCAAGTCACACACCATACTGACTTGGCTTTATAATTAGCATTCCTTCACCTTTTGTGGATCAATATCCTGCAATTTTCAATAAGACCACACAATAAAGATTTCAGTGAAATAATAAGACCTACCACTATCTTCTCAGAAGTCAGGGATGGGCAATAAATGCAGTCTTGCCAACATCAATCAAATGCCAAATTTAAAAAGCTGAAAACTGAACAAGGACCACATAGATCCTTTGGAAGTTAGCAGGGCAAGTCAGATTTGAGGATCCAGATGAAAATTAAGTGCAAAATGGATACTTTGCATCTGTTTTCATTTTAGGTAAGCTAGGGAAATACATTCGTGCGTTGAAGATAACCCTCAATGTGGGTAAATTACGTACATGCTTGAAGTACCTTTGAATGGTTATGGAGAAAGATCTAGAAATTACCATAGATAAATCACTGAAGGTCGCAAAACCATAGGAAGCAAATAGGGTTTCAGATAATATTTCTACAACACTACATTAATCACAAATATTATACGTGAGCCACATCTAGAGTAATGTGGCTGGTTTTGTTGCTAACACGTAGCAGGAGTTATCAGGCTCCTAGAGAATGTACAGAAAGCGGTGACAAAATATTTGATCTTAAGCATAGGTGCATTTAAGAGGAAGCTAGATAAACATGAGGGAGAAAGGAACGGAAGGGTATGCCAATTAGGGTTAAATGAAGATGGGTTGTGGAGCCTTATGTGATGTATAAACTACAGCATAGTCTCATTGAGTTGAATAGCCTGTTTTTATTCTGTAAATAACTATATGATACTACACATTTACCAGCGATTCCCTTGATAAAGCAATAATCAGAGGTTCTGAGATGGGGCACCTAATGATGCCATAGACATAACTTTGGGCTCTGAAGATCTAATCTTTGCTGTTAAGATGGACTCCACAAGTTGGGACTAACTTCAATAGTGGACATTAAGCTTATAGGGAAAAAAATATATATAACTTTTAAAAATAATGAAGGGAATCCATTCTGTCCAGTTTGATAGCTTACTTGAGATGGATAGAGATAGGGAGCTCGCTATCAAATGTGAAAATCTAAGTCAGGTTGGATGACAGGAAGTGATTTATTTTTAGTCTTCTCCGTTAAACATGTTATCAAAGTATGCAATGAGCATGGGATTCTCTGCAGGCTTTCAGAAAGAGTAATTTTCAGTTCTAAAAAGTAGCTTGCAGCAGAAGGCAAGATGAGAAATTTATAAGCTGGCAAAGGGGTTTATCCTTTGGCTTCTCGTGGCCAATTTCAATGTTTGTCTTTCACTGTAGGTTGAACGCTGCACGTCTGTGGGCAGGATCATAAAGAAGTATTTGTTTCTGAAAAAGCTAGTCATAGGAACCAGGCCCATTCAATGACTTTCACTTAAATGTTTCAAGGCCATCACAGAATGAAGCATTACAAATCCCTTTGAAGTATCTTTTGATGCTTTCAAGATGTACTTGTGTTTAGTGAGACATAGAAATATAAACAAAACATTTCTATGCACTTTGAATGTTGCAACACAGCAAGGACCGAATTAGTACTGCTTCTGATATTTTGAACAAGAAATGGAATTGAAAAGCAGAAGGGTTATGCTAAACTTGTACGGAACCTTGGTTATACTACACTTGGAATACAGTGAACAGTTTTGTATCCAGATTATAAAGAGCCTATGACGCACTAAAGGAGGTGCAGGCAGATTTGTTAGAGTGATACCAGGACTGAGTGGCTGCGCCTGTCGTGGACAAAAGCGAGGGGGATGAAATAGTTTCTTTTCATTAAAAGACTGACCTGTTTGAGATCTTTGAGGTTACGTAAGTATTTAATAGGACAGATGTTAAGACGACATTTCCACTCTCAGGGCAGATCAGAACTAGGGGCCATAAAATAAGATAGTCGCTGATGGCTTAATGAAGAATTCAGGAGAAACCACTATATCAAGTGTGATGAGAATATGCAATGAGTTACCACAGGGGCTGGTTACGGCAAACAGCACAGGAAGCTAGATAAATATGAGGGAGAAAGGAATGGAAGCGTATGCAGATAGGGTTAAATGAAGAAGGGTTGTGGAGCCTCATGTGAAGTATAAACACCGGCATAGTCTCATTGGGTTTAATGGCCTGCTTCTATACTGTAAATTACTATATAATACTACGCATTTACCAGTGATTCCCTTGATAAAGTAATAATCAGAGGTTCTGAGATAAAGCACCTCATGATGCCATAGGCATAATTTTGGGCTCTGAAGGTCTAATAAATTTTTGAATCATCTCCAGTACTCATAGGACTGGAGATTTAAAATAAATGAAACTTCGGCTGCAGGCTTTTGGATCACAGAAGCTTATATTCAATTCAATACATTTGCTTGCTACAAAAACAAAGTGCCTAATGAGCCGGCGTCTTCAACTATGTCCTCACTTCAGCCCATCAGGCAATAGCAAGGAAAATTAAGTTATTTTAGGAACCATCCAGAATTGTAATCTTTCCTACACGACTGTTCTCTTGCTTGCTATTCTATCTAAAATTATGAAAATCACAGCAATTCTGAATGACCTCCTAAATATCTAAAAGATTTCTTAAAAATAGCAAAACCACAATTTAATATGGCTGTCAAGAGCAAAACATCACAGTCTGAAATATTATATCTACATTTTCCTTCAATTTTTTCCTTTTCTCCCCCTGAATGCAATGAACCATGCTCAAGCTCCCCAACATTTATGGGGCCTTTCTTCAAGTGTAAGCCTAGGCACCGAGCATTGATAAGCCACTCCAGCATAAACCAATCTTAACCAAGTCTAATCTGTAGCAGCCTCCCACCACCACGGGCTCTTTGACTGAGATTAGCTAAACAATCCTGGATCAGGGATTGAGCAGCATAATTACGAAAAAAAACCACGTGAGAATTTTTACTGGAGAAATGACAGAGGCCACAATTCAAATCTCAAATATTAAAAAGATATGGATAACAATATAAGCAATCTACTTGAATTTCGATCACTGAACTAGCAAAACAAGTACAGATATAATAAACCTTCAGAGAGCCCACATATCCTTCCTGATTAATAATAGATATTTAAGCTTGTCAATAATGGGAGCAAATGCTACATAATTTTTTAAAGTTAGGTAAATATTAACCAGCAAGATTAAAGGTTACACAAATGCAAATCTACCCAATGAGCAGAACTACACTCAGGAAGCTCCCCAGTTTCAAGTCTCTGCTGAGTTATCAACAAGGGTGCTATAATTTGCTTTGGTATCCGAGTGATTGTCATACATCAGGAAGCCAGGTGGGGAAGGATAGAACTTGAGCCAATCGTTACCACTTTCATAAGCATTTATTTACAGAGTTATACATGACAAGCTTACATCTCTTAGCCTAACAGCCATGGTTTCAGTAATCTATTTATAGGGCCTCAAGTCTCCAGTTATGCCCATCACCTGCATACAATTAAACAATAAATATACAATTAACAGGAAGGAGTATAAATCAGCAATAAACGTAACAAATTATCAAATTTGTTCTCCTTTGTGGAATATAATACAATCATCTTTATAGATTATGAAAGCTTTTGTAAGTTTTAATGTATTTTGTTATTCACCTCCACTTAGGAGGTTACATGGGATGCAATATCGCAAGTGTTACACTGGTGGTGGGAGACTGCTATTATTCCTTTGTGATCTATCTACATTCATGGGAAAATAATTTATATTTACATAGAGCTTTTAAAATAATGAACCATCCTAAGGTGCTTCACAGGAGCATTATAAAAGCAAGTATGGCACTGAACCACACCTAGGGATATAGGCCAGATGACTAAAAGCTTTGTCAAACAAACAGATTTTAAGAAGTGTGTTAAAGGAGGAAAGTGAAATGGAGAGGTGTTGGACATATTCCAGAGCTTGGAGCATTCTCATGAAAATATAATAATTTTCATAATATTATTGTGATTTATTGTAAAGGTAGGTTAATAGTGGGGTTTGGATTAGTTTCTGTGTGTGTGGGATTTAATTGAATAGAAGACAGCTGGTCTGAAGGCTTTGAATTGTCAAAAGGGAAGCTCGGTTTGAAATGAAAAATACGTAAACATGGCTGAACTTTTAGAATGTGAGGTGTAAGGAAGATTTGCACTTTCAGATAAACCAGAGTAGTTTGAATTTCAAAGAGATGGTAAGATGTTAGCTTCTTCTGGCTAAATCTAAGCCAAACAGTGCATTTATTTTTTCCAAAGGTTACTGATAAAATTAGTACTATGAAAAGATTTATATTATGAGGAAAGCAAAGTTGCAAAAACATATGGGAACAATGGAATTTGCATTAAAAAGGGAGAAACGTTTAAAAGGAGATGAAGTTATGTGCAAGGGGGAACACATTCTAAAGTTTAACATAAATGTGAAAAGCCTCTAGCCTCTGTGCATCAAGTTGCTATCTACAGGAACCAAAGCTAAGAAAACTCACTTTGAATGTCACTGTCCTGTGTATTGTGTGCTTTGCCTGGGTCTGTTTAAATCTATTTGTTTTTACTGTTACCTTAACGGAGGTGTATCTGGGAGGCAGATTAATTAGAGGATTTAGGAATTATTATAGTAGTAATTTATAGACCCATGTATGTGCTTAAAATCTTTTCTATTATTAATAAATGTTTAATTTAGTTTTGTAAAAAACCTCTCCAGTCTCGCAGGACTTATTACTGCTGAAATCAAGGCGCGCATCTCAAAATCAAACAGAAATTGTAAAACAGTTGCGGCAGCTGTTTCAAGTTTCCCTTTGGAATTTCAGCAGCTAGGCGTTTACCATCCGCTGTGTCATAACAGCCTAGGCAACTGAAGGCATAGCCCACCAATGGTGGAGCAATTATGCTTGGGAATGTATGAAAGGCCAGGATGAGGGGAGTGCAGATATCGCAGAGGTTTGTAGTGTTGGAGGAAACTACAGAGATAGGGAAGGGCAAGGCCATAGGGAGGTTTGAAAATAAGGCTGAGATTTTTAAAATCAAGACATTGCTTGACCAGGAGCAGGTCAAGCAAGTCAGCAAGCACAGGGTGATGGAGGGTGGGACTGGCTGAGAGTTACACAAGCAGCAGAGTATTGGATGATCTCAAGTTTATGGAGGAGGTGAGGGCAGGGGGGCATTGGAATAGTTCAATCAAGGGTAATGAAGGCATGAATGATGGCTTCAGCAACAGATCAGCTAAGGCAGGGGTGAAGTCAAGCAACAATACAAAGATGCCAATTGGCAGTCTTAGCAACAGGGCAAATGTGATCAGAAACTCATCTTGGGGTCAAATATGACACCATGATTGTGAACGTTATGGGCTCGCCTCAGACAGTTACCGGGGGGAGGGATGAAGTGGGTAGCTAGGGAATACAGTTTGGAACAGGGCCAAAAAGAATGGCTTCAGTAAAAAGGCAAAAAAATAATAATCCATAAACAAAACAGCACTTGGAATTGGAAGTTTACTGATCTATTACAACAATGGCTTAATATTGTAAAACATAGTGAATTAAAGCTAACAAAAATATACTGCAATCTGTTTCAGAAGGCACTTGAAAAGGGTCTTGACAGTATTCCAGCAATAGCACTGAAGACCTGTGTTCCAGAACTTGCCGTGCCCCTAGCCAAGCTGTTCTAGTACAGCCTCAACACTGGCTTCTACCCAGCTGTGTGGAAAATTGCCCAGGTATGTCTTGTACACAAAAATCAGGACAAATCCAACCCAGCCAATTACCTCCCCATCAGTCTACTCTCGATCATCAGTAAAGTAATGGAAAGGGTCACAATCAACAGCACTTGCTTGGCAATAGCCTGTTCACTGGCGCCCAGTTTGTGTTCCACCTGGGCCACTCAGCTCCTGACCTCATTACAGTCTTGGCTCAAACATGGACAAAAGTTGAACTCCAGCGGTGAGGTAAGAGAGACTGCCCTTGACATCAAGGGTGCATTTAACTGAGTGTGGCATCAAGGTGCCCTAGCAAAACTGGAGTCAATGGGAATCGGGGAAAACACTCCATTGGTTGGAGTCATTCCTACCACAAAGGTCAATGGGTTGTGGTTGTTGGAGATCAGTCATCTCAGCTTCAGGGCATCGCCGCAGGGGTTCCTCAGGGTAGTGCCCTGGGCCAATCCATCTTCAGCTGCTTCATCAATGACCTTCCTTCCATCATAAGTTCAGAAGTGGGGATGTTCGCTGATGATTGCACAATGTTCAGACTCCTCAGAGACTGAAGCAGTCCATGCCCAAATGCAGCAAGACCTGGAAAATATCCAGGCTTGAGCTGACAAGTAACATTTACACAAGGCAATGCCCATGTCCAACATGAGAGAGAATCTAACCTTCACCCCTTGACATTCAATGGCATAACCATCACCGAATCCCTCACTATCAACATCCTGGGGGTTACCATTGACCAGGTACTGAACTGGACTAGCCATATAAATACCGTGGCTACAAGAGCAGGTCAGAGGCTAGGAATCATGTGATGAGTAACTCACCTCCTGACTCCCCAAAGCCTGTCCACCATACCTACACTGCACAAGTCAGGAGTGTGATGGAATACTCCCCACTTGCCTGGATGAGTGCAGCCCCCACAACACTCAAGAAGCTTGACACTGTCCAGGACAAAGCAGCCCGCTTGACTGGCACCACGTCCACATACATTCACTCCCTCCACCACTGAGGCACAGTAGTACCAGTGTGTACCATCTACAAGATGCACTGCAGGAATTCACCATGGCTCCTCAGATAGCACCTTCCAAACCCATGACCACTGCCATCTAGAAGGACAAGGACAGCAGACAAATGGGAACACCACCACCTGGAAGTTCCCCTCCAAGTCACTCACCAACCTGACTTGGAAATATATCACCATTCCTTCATTATAGTTGGGTCAAAATCCTGGAACTCCATTCCTGCTCCAATCCTGGAACAGCATTGTTGGTGTACCTACACCACATGGACTGCGGCTGTTCAGGAAGGCAGCTCACCACCAGCTTCTGAAGAGCAACTAGGGATGGGCAATAAATGTTGGCCCAGCCAGCAAAGCCCACATCCCGTGAATGAATTTAAGAAAAATGTGTCACATGTGACTTTACGAACATGCAATTAAAAGAGAATGAAGGGGGAGGCAATGGCGTAGTGGTATTGTTGCTGGACCAGTAATCCAGAGACCCAGGGCAAGGTTCTGGGCACCTGGGTTCGAATCCCACCAAGGCAGATGGTGGAATCTGAATTCAATAAAAATCTGAAATTAAAAGTCTAATGATGACCATGAAACCACTGTCGATTGTTGTTCCTTTAGGGAAGGAAATCTGTCGCCCTTACCTGGTCTGGCCAGCATGTGACTCCAGACCCAATGTGGTTGACTCTTAAATGCCCCCATGAAGTCTGGCCTAGCCAGCCACTCAGTTGTAACAAACCACTAAAAAGTCACAAAAAAGGAATGAAACCGGACGGACCACCTAGCTTGATGCACCTAGGCACTGGAAACGACAACAGCAATCGTATCTGGGGGCTAGTGCCAAAATTGGGAGAGCTGTCACACTAGTCAAGCAACAGAGTCATCCTCATGGAATCATACCTTACAGATAATGTCCTGTCCCACCAGTAGGACAGACCCAGCAGAGGTAGCGGCACAGTGGTATACAGTCGGGAGGGAGTTGCCCTGGGAGTCCTCAACTTTGGCACCAGGTCAAACATGGATAAAGAAACCTCCTGCTGATTACCATGCACTTTCTCCCTCAGCTGGTGAATCAGTGCTCTTCCATGTTGAACATCACTTGGAGGAAGCACCGAGGGTGGCAATGGCACAGAATGTACTCTGGGTGGGGGACTTCAATGTCCATCACCAAGAGTGGCTCCACTGACCGAGCTGGCTGAGTCCTAAATGACATAGCTGCTAGACTGGGTCACCAACATCCTCACCAACATGCCTGCCGCAGATGCATCTGTCCATGACAGTATCGGTAGGAGTGACCACCGCACAGTGATTGTGGAGACAAAGTCCCGTCTTCACATTGTGTGGTGTGGCACTACCACCGATTTCGAACAGATCTAGCAACACATAGAGCATCCATGAGGTGCTGTGGACCATCAGCAGCAGCAGAATTGTACTGGAACAATCTCATGGCCTGGCATGTCCCACACTCTACCTTTACCATTCAACCCTGCTTCAATGAAGAGTGCAGGAGCACATGCCGGGAGCAGCACCAGGCAAACCTAAAAACGAGGTGTCAGCCTGGTGAAGCTTTAAAACAGGACTACTTGCATGCCAAACAGCATAAGCAGCAAGTGATAGACAGAGCTAAGCAGTCCCACAACCAATGCATCTCACCACCTGCAGCAGACCCAGTCTAGCAGTCCTGCCACATCCAGTCGTGAAGGGTGGTGAATAACTGAACAACTCACTGGAGGAGGCGGCTCCACGCGGCTCAATGATGGGGGGAGCCAAGCATAGCAGTGCAAAAGATAAGGCTGAAGCATTCGCAACAATCTTCAGCCAAAACTGCCGAATGGAAGATCCATCTCGGCCTCTTCCAGAGGTCCCCAGCATCACAGATGCCAGTCTTCAGACGATTCGATTCACTCCACGTGATATCAAGAAATGGCTGAAGGCACTGGATACTGCAACGGCTATGGACAATAGCACTGAAGGCTTGTGCTCCAGAACTTGTTGCGTCCCTAGCCAAGCTGTTTCAGTACAGTTACAACACTGGCATCTACCCAGTGATGTGGAAAATTACCCAGGTATGTCCTGTACACAAAAAGCAGGACAAATCCAACACGGCCAATTACCGCCCCAGTCTACTCTCAATCATCAGTAAAGTAATGGAAGGGGTCATCAACAGTGCTATCAAGAGGCACTTGCTTAGCAATAACCTGCTCACTGACCCAGTTTGGGTCCCACCAGGGCCATTCAGCTCCTGACCTCATTACAGCCTTGGTTCAAATATGGACAAAAAAGCTGAACACCCGATTTATAGCCATACAAATACTAAGATCTGATCCGTTGGTTGTGGGATCGCTTAGCTCTGTCTATCACTTGCGGCTTATGCTGTTTGGCACGCAAGTAGTGCCCTGTGTCAGGTGAGGTGAGAGTGACTGCCCTTAACATCAAGGCCGCATTTGACCAAGTGTGGCATCAAGGAACCCTAGCAAAACTGGAGTCAATGGGAATCAGGGGGAAAACTCTCCGCTGTTTGGAATCATACCTAGCACAAAGGAAGAAGTTTGTGGTTGTTGGAAGTCAGTCAGCGCAGCTCCAGGACATCACTGCAGGAGTTCCTCAGGGTAGTGTCCTTGGCCCAACCATCTTCAGCTGCTTCATCAATGACCTTCCTTCCATCAAATGGTCAGAAGTGGGGATGTTTGCATGATGTTCAGCATCATTTGTGACTCCTCAGATACTGAAGCAGCCCATGTCCAAATAAGCAAGACCTGGACAATATCCAGGCTTGGGTTGACAAGTGGCAAATAACATTCGTGCTACACAATGACAATCAGGCAATGACCATCTCCAACAAGAGAGAATCCAACCATCGCCCCTTGATGTTCAAAGGCATAACCATCACTGTATCCCCCACTATTAAGATCCTGGGGGTTAACATTGACCAGACACTGAACGGGACTAGCCATATAAATACTGTGGTTACAAGAGCAGGTCAGAGGCTAGGAATCCTGCGAAGCGTAACTTACCTCCTGACTCTCCAAAGCCTATCCACCATCTACAATGCACAAGTAAGGAGTGTGATGAAATACTCCCCACTTGCCTGGATGAGTACAGCTCTCACAACACTGAAGATGCTGGACACTGTCCAGGACAAGGCAGCCTGCCTGATTGGCACCCCATCCACCAACATTCACTCCGTCTATCACCGACACACAGTAGCATCAGTGTGTACCATTTACAAGATGCACTGCAAGAATTCATCAAGGCTCCTTCGACAGCACCTTCCAAACCCACAACCACTACCGCCTAGAAGGACACAGGCAGCAGACAGATAGGAACACCACCACCTGGAGGTTCCCCTCCTAGTAACTCACCACCCTGACTTGGAAATATATCGCCGTTCCTTCACTATAGCTGGGTCAAAATCCTGGAACTCCCTTCCTAACAGCACTGTGAGTGTACCTACACCACATGGACTGCAGCGGTTCAAGAAGGCAGCTCACCACCACCTTCTCAAGAGCAACTAGGGATGTGCAATAAATGCTGGCCCAGCCAGCGAAACCCACACCCCGTGAATGAACTCTTAAAAAAGTAACATAGAGTCTAGGTTATATTCAGGTCCAGTTGTAGACTGGTAAGGGCTGTGCCATTAACAGAGTAGTGGGGAATAAAGCTGGGCACTCTGGAATGGCTGGCATATAGCTCCATTCCTGACCAATGGCAAAAAGGGAAGGGCACTAATAAATTGGCTGGACATTAGGAAGAAGCCTAGCAGAAATATCATTTCTAAACTTAGTTGAAGTAGCCTGTTCCTAAGTCCTATGTTCCTATGTGTCTTGTCCCTTGCTAGGCTTGGCAGATGACAAAGGAGGATATTCTTGGACATATCGCCTTCTTTTGATCGCATGGTTATTTACTGCCATTGTCAACTGGCTGCGAAAGAGCTGAAGATCATTGGAACAGAAAAGGTAATGTGAGGTTTAATAGAAGTTTTTAAAGCAATGAATTTTTTTTGAGGTGGTAAACAGTAGTATTTACACACAGATAAATCAACAACAGAGACTTTGGATTATAATTAGGGCAGAGATCCAAACATCTACACTTAAATATGTTGATTGCAAAGCACTTATTGTCCCCTCGCAAAGAAGGTCAATTAGGTCTAAACTGTCTGGAAAAATAGGCCCAGGTGTGGACAAACAAGCAGGCCCCACATTAACAGCCAGGAGACTGGTGTGCCTCATTTCACCCAGTGTATCAAGTCATTACAAAGAGCCCAGGCTGGAGCTGAGAAAATATGCCTGGGATTTCCTATCTCAACCTTATCCATGGTATCGCTGAGTGACACTATCCTCACCTGGTTACACTCTTCGCGTTCCAATCTAAACCAGGCATATCCTACAATGGCTGGTGTCCTCCAAGGATCTCATCCTTCACCCCCTCCTATTTCTCAACTACATGCTTCCCCTCGACAAAATCTTACATTCAATGTGCACGTTGTTGACACCCAATTGTTCTCAGCACCACCTCCCTGACCCCTCTACAGCCCCCATGCTATCAGCCTGCTTGCCCAACACTCAGTACTGGACAAACAGCAATTTCCTCCAATTAAATATTGGAAAAACAAACCATTTTCTGCAGCTCCTACCACAAGTCCTAGTCACCAATTCCATTTCCCCTTCCCCCACCACACTGCCCCTAAGGTTGAACCAGACTGTTGCAGTTACAGTATTAGTTGATCCTGAATTGAGCCTCTGATCCCATATCCTCTCCATCACAAAGATTAACTACTTCCACTACTGCCCTTCACCGGACCTATCGCAGCACGTCTACTGTTGAAATGCTAATCCATGCTTGTGTTACCTCCAGACTTCACTATTTCACTGCTCTCTTGGCTGACCTACCATCTTCTGCATCCAAAAACATGCACTCATTTAAAACTCTGTTGCCTGCAGCCTCACCAGTGCCATATTTATTTCACCCATCATATAATTACTGCTCATGGTCAACCAACACTTCATTTTAAAAATTCTCATCCTTGTGTTCAAATCAACCCATGGCTTTCTCCCCTTTTTGTCCCTCTAACCTCCTTGACCCTACAGCCCTTCGAGAACTCTGCATTTTTCCATCTCTAAGCTAATATGCATCACCCACGCCCCCCACCACATCACTGACATCCATGCATTCAGCCATTTAGGCCTTGAGCTCAAATTTCCTCTTTAATTCTCTCTAGCTCTTATCTCCTTTTCACAGCTTCCTTAAAACCTACCACTTTGACAAGCTCCAACGAATCCTAACATAACCCATCCTAATATATCCTTCGTGTTCAGTTTCAATTTTTGTCTGATTACTCTCCTGTGAACATTTTCCTACATTAAAGATATATCAATACAAGTTGTTATCCTGTCTGACAAAGGTACCATGTTTGAGGTGGATGGATTTTTGTGACCAGAAGTTTCCTTTAAATAAAAATTAAAAGGAAGATTTATGAGTTTAGCAAGTCCTATGGAACAAGTTTCAGTGAACAGTTTAAACGGATTGCGGATTGTCATTGACTTTTTATCCGCTCATGGGACGTGAGCATCACTGGCTAGGCCAGCATTTATTACCCATCCCTAACTGCCCTTGTTTAGAGGGCATTTAAGAGTCAACTACATTGGAGTCACACGTAAGCCAAATCAAGTAAGGGCAGCAAATTTCCTTCCCAAAAGGACATTAGTGAACTAGATGGGTTATTACGACAATCTGCAATGGTTTCATGGTCATCATCAGACTTTTTTAATTCCAGATTTTTATTGAATTCAAATTCCACCATCTGCCGTGGTGGGATTCGAACCCAGGTCCCTAGAGGCTGGGTCTCTGGATTGTCCAGTGACAATACCACTATGCCACCACCTCCCCAAACTGAGTTCCTTGCCAGTATTCTCCAGTTTCATCAACATTCAAACAGAAAATGGTATTCAGTGAATGTTGCTGTAGCTTCAGCAACCAGAAATGGGGAAGTTTTCCACTGCACTCCTGAATTCAGCTTTGTAACTCTTTCGATTTATCAACAGATCTCATGTAACTCTTTCGAGTACGTTCACAGTTCTTGGTTTCCGGGAGTGGGACATGAACCCACAACCTTCTGAATCAAAGGCGAGGGTGCTATGAATTGAGCCACAGCTGACACCTCAACTCAGCTTTGTAACTCTTTCGAGTTATCAACAGATCGCATGTAACTCTTTCGAGTACTTTCACAGTTCTTGGTTTCCGGGAGTGGGACATGAACCCACAACCTTCTGATTCAAAGGCGAGGGTGCTATGAACTGAGCCACAGCTGACACCTCAACTCAGCTTTGTAGGTGTCTTTGAGGGGCCATGTTGTTGATGAGACTGATTGAGTTAATCTTCCCTTCAAAGCAGGCACAACATATGTTGACAGTAGGAACTCAACAATGCTAGTGTCATTGAAATCTGGGGGAGGCACTTGGATTTTTTGTTAGAGATGGTCACTGCCAACCATCTGTCAGTCCAAGTCTGAATGCTGTCCAAGTCCTGTTGCGGATTGGTTTCAGTTGCTTCATTGTCAGGATAGTTGTGGCTGGAACTGTTAATTGCACACAGTCATCAGCATACAGGCACTGTTGAGCTAATAACAGAGGAAATTTATTTCTGGTTTTGGAGCCAAGACCGTGGAGGGTCCGGGTTATCAGCAGGAACTTGGTAGAACCAAAAGTCTAAATAACTTGAAACTAAAAAGGCAACGCAATAGTTTTACTAAAATTACATTAAAACACAATGATTTAATATTTTGTGCTACACTCAAACTATGATTAACAGTATGATTGGACATTTTATTTTTCTAAACTTAGGTTGTATCTGGAGAGGACATTTTGAGCTGTATACACCAGGCAGAACTACTGGTTTTAAGCCTAGTGATTGGCAGTGAGTGATGGAAGGAAATTAAATAATGGACTTGTATCACAGAAATTAGGCTTAATGTGGAAAATGGCTTTTTCCTCAGCTTTTGAGTGTACTATCCAAGAAGCATATTGATAAAGTGCATTTGCTTAAGTTTCTTTTATTAACAAAGAGCCAGTGATAACTTTTACTACTTTGCTTTAGGATTTTCAAGCTACTCTCCACCTCTTAGTTATTATCACCCATTTCCATCCTCATGTAATCATCATAATGGACAAAAGAATTAAATACATGTGCAATGATACCCATAGAACTCACACCAAACATGGTGTTTTACTTCTGCAATCCAAAGGGTGTTCCAGTCTACTGCACCTGATATTCCCAGGCAGTCTCCGATCCAAATACTAACCAGGCCTGCATCTGCTTAGCTTTCGAGATCAGAAGCTTTCAGACTGGTATGGCCATAGGCATACTATGTCCCCAACAGGTTGGTGTGATGCATCTGGTGTGTGGGTGAAGAGAGTAAGCATGCTTTCTGCTTTTGTGTGCTCATTTGTTTCTCATATCAGCCTACACTGCTGGCTAGCAGCAATGTGAAAAGGAGCCAATTTTTTTTTATTCATTCATGGGATGTGGGCTTTGCTGGCTGGGCCAGCATTTATTGGCCATCCCTAGTTGCCCTTGAGAAGGTGGTGGTGAGCTGCCTTCTTGAACCGCTGCAGTCTATGTGGTGTAGGTACACCCACAGAGCTGTTAGGGAGGGAGCTCCAGGATTTTGACCCAGCGACAGTGAAGGAACAGTGATATGTTTCCAAGTCAGGAGGGGGAGTGGCTTGGAGGGGAACTTGTACCCATTTATCAGCTGCCCTTGTCCTTCTAGATGGTAGTGGTCATGGATTTGGAAGGTGCTGTCGAAGAAGGCTTGCTGAGTTCCTGCAGTGCATCTTGTAGTTGTTACACGTTACTGCTACTGTGCGTCAGTGGTGGAGGGAGTGAATGTTTGTGGTTATTGTGCCAATCAAGCGGGATAATGGCTCCACTGAAAACAAATGCAGCGGAGGTCATTAATGATTGCAATAAACAGTTGGAGAGATGGGTGGAAGACTTACCTTGGGAGGCCACTGTCACCGAGGAAGTTCTGGAAAACATACAAAGCCTGCCTGTCATGGCAGAGCTGGATATCAAACCCACAGTGGAGGAGCTTAGCAAAGCTATTGACTCACGGGTAAGGTTCCAGGTGCTGATGCCATACCGCCTGAGTTCATCAAGCACGGGAAACCGAAGACCCTGCAGCATCTGCACGAACTTGTCTGTCTCTGCTGGAGAGAGGGGGCAATGCATGAAGCAAAGATGGTGACCTTGTATAAGAACAAGGGAGGCCGCAGTGATTGCAACATGTATCGAGGAATCTCCTGCTGAGCGTCGTGGTAGAAGTTCCTTCGCCGCATCTGTTCCAGTGAGGCTACTTTCCAAAATGGCGCTTCTAACATGTCTTCTTTTTTCCTTAACCAAGGTTTCCCACCCACTGTGGTTGGCAGAGCTCTCAACCGTGTGCAACCCATCTCCCACGCCTCTCCCTCCCAGAACCATGACAGGGTCCCCCTTGTCCTCACTTTTCACCTTACCAGTCTCCTCATTCAAAGGATCATCCTCCGCCATTTTCACCAACTCCAGCATGATGCCACCATCGAACACATCTTCTCCTTAACCCACCCCCCCTCCAACAAATCAGCATTCCATTGGGACCATTCCAACCGGTACACCCTGGTCCACTCCTCCATCACCCCCAACACCTCATTCCCCTCCCATGGCACCTTCCCATGCACTCACAGAAGGTGCAAAACCTGCCCCTTTACCTCCTCGCTCCTTACCATCCAAGGGCCCAAACACCTTTCAGGTGAAGCAGTACTTCACTTGCACCTTCTTCAATTTGATCTACTGCATTCACTGCTCCCAATGTGGTGGTCTCTACATTGGAAACACCAAACGCAGACTGGGTGACTGCTTTGCGGAACACCTTCAGTCTGTCCGCAAGCATGACCCAGGCCTTCTTGTCGCTTGCCATTTCAACACATCATCCTGCTCTCATGCCCGTATGTCTGTCCTTGGCCTGCTGCAATGTTCCAGTGAAGCCCAACACAAACTGAAAGAACTGCACCTCATCTTCCAATTAGGCACTTTACAGCCTTCTGGATTTAACATTGAGTTCAACAACTTCAGACCATGAACTTTGCCCTCTCTCCTCACCCCTTTTGTATCCCTTATCTCAATATTCATTTTTATTTTTTATTTTTCATCCTCTTGTTTTTATTTATTTTCATTTTTATTCATTCATTTGTTTTATCCCCACCTTTTATCCTGCTTTCGATCCTTTTTCCCCACCACCATCCCCTCCCCCCACCCCACCTCCACAAGGGCCATCTGTCACTTGTTCATGTTGTTCTTTTCCGAGTGCTTATCCTTGTCCTGGAATGATCACATTCTGCTTTCATACCTTAATGCCACTATCAACAACTCCTTTAGCCCTGACCACTACCATTAACACCCCCTTTGTCCTTTTGTTCACGACATCTTTGTCAATCTCTCCTTTGCCCCCACCTATCGCTGGCCTTCTATCCAGTTTCACCTTCTCCACCCTCCTTAAACAGTATAAATTTCATCACATTTTTACTTCTCTATAGCTCTGAAGAGTCATATAGACTCGAAACATTAACTCTGATTTTCTCTCCACAGATGCTGTTAGACCTGCTGAATTTTTCCAGCATTTTCTGTTTTTGTGTCGTGGGAGAAGTATTTGCCCGTGTTACCCTTGTCAGATTGCAGATCCTGGCTGAACGCATCTACCCCAAATCCCAGTGTAGTTTCAGAACTGGAAGGTCTACAATTGAAATGAGCTTCTCAGACCAACAGCTGTAAGAGAAATATTGTTAACAAAGGAGATCACTATATATTGCCTTCATCGATGTCCAAGCTGAGCAGGAGAGTTTGGAACAACAGCAACCTGAGAACACCAAACTGCGAGTTTATCAAGCCTGCGTCCTCGACACACTCCTCTACAGTGGTGAGACCTGGACAACATACACTAGGGAGGAGAGAAGGCTGAACAGTTTCCATCTTCACTGTCTCAGACATATTTTTGGCATCTCTTGGCAGGACAAGGTCACCGAAGCAGAGGTCCTGAAGTGTGCTAATTCCATCAGCTAAGCTAATTTCACTCATTGCTAAGCCAACAGCATCTGCACTGGCTTGGCCAGTTCATCAGATGGATGATGGCCATATACCCAAAGAGCTTCTGTACGGTGAACTGGCCACTGAATCACGACCTTCTGGATGTCCATACCTCCGCTACAACGACACCTGCAAGCAAGGTATAAAGGTGGTGGATATTGTTGCTGACAACTGGGAGACAGTCGCTGATGGCCGTGACCTCGATGCTCACTGAAAGGGCACTGAAAAAAGTGAAAAGCTCAGCTGACCAAGAAGTGGACCCAGAGAAAACAGAGGCCAGCAAATCATGCATCTTCTTAGTACTCTGCCTCTTGCGAGTAACCGATGGGGCATGCTGTTTGATACGATCCGCCAGTCGTTGGAACGTACGACCTACAGTACCTGGCATCACCGGCACTGAAATTCATATACATTGTGTTTTCCACCAACAGAATGGTGCCGTCAAGTCAAAAAGAGGTTCTGAGAACCACACAAATGAGTAATATGGTATATGAATTTCAGTGCTGGTGCAATGCCAGATACATAGGATGCATATCCCATCCTGTGCTTGCAAAACTCAGAACATAATGTCTAATGTTAGATGTGATTCTGCAATTGGGCAGCATTTGCTGAACAATCCCAAGTGCGTTAAGAATTACACTAACAATCAATTTAAGATTATCAGTTGGCAACTTGCCACACTTATGCATATGAGAAAAAACACATTTGTACACAGTCCTCAGCACATAAAAGGAATATGTCCAGACACTGCACTTTTCTTGAATAAATGAAAATAAGGTGGATAATAGCTCCCTGGTGCATTCGCCAATATCTCAACCAAGAGAGCCAAGTTGCCAACAAATCAGCACTCCTTTTCTCGCACAATATAAATTGTTGTTCCCTTTGAAATTTGACATTCTTACATCAGTCCTGTTGAGTGCAAGACGGATAGCTTCGAAAGCATGTCTTTTTTTTCAGCAATATGCGCAATTTCAGGAGTCAATCATTGCAGTCTACAATGATAATACAGTATGTGTACATTTAAACAGTCATCTGTTTCAACACAAACTGTTTAAAGCAAATTGTGAATCACTCCAGGAAATCAACAATGCAATAGAATTGTCCACGCAAACAAAAAATACATCTACACACTCTTCAAGCAATTTAAATAAGGTGTTTCAATTTGCTTGCATCCTTTAGACTCCGAATATAAAAGTCATCAGCAATATGTCACATTCATTTGTCAACTGATTCTTATCATAATGGTATATATTAATGTCCAAAATCCATGTACACCAACTGTAATTATATTGTGACAAGGTTATTTAAAAAGCTAATTGTTTGAAATATAATTTTTGGATGGATCAATTTATTTGAAAAATGTTGAATTGCAAGGGACAATTTGTTTTCCTTATCCATCCTCACTTGATCAAATCATACTGACACTCTTAGTCATCTGAAACCTGGGAAACCTTTAAAAATTACATTCTACAAACCATGAAACAGGTTAAAGAAAATAAAATGTCCAGGGCCTTTTCAAGAACATAGAAGACCATTAGTCAGACTCTCCACATTGCCTAATCATCAAGATCCACATTCATGACACATTGACTATGTTCAATAACACTCCTGTGAAGAGCTGTGGGATATTTTATTACATTAAATGCATTATATAAATACAAGTTGTTGTTCATCTGTCCTGCAATTCAACCTCTACATTGCTTTGCTCTCTGCCGAACTAGAATCTCTTCATTCCCTAAACTTAGTTTTCAAAGAGGAGGTAGAGATGCAGAGGAGCTGATAAAAGGATTACCAGAGTTAAGAGCCCAAGCAGCTAAAGGCATAGCTGCCAATGGTAGAGTGATGGAAATTAGGGATTTATATTAGAGGAATGCACACCTCTTGGTGGACTGTAGGGCTGGAGGAGGTAAAGAAATTGGGGGGCATGGTCATGGAGGGATTTGGAAACAAGGATGAGAATGTTAAAACTGAAGCAGTCAGGCTGGTAATCAATGTAAATCATAAAGTACAGGGGTGATAGATGAAAAGGAATTGATGCAAGTCAGGATATGGGCAGCAGATTTTTGAGCCCGAGTACCTGCATCCAACTGCCACAAATTTGCTCTTCCAGGTTTAACTTTTAAATACCGTGACCACATAAACACACTAAATTCTTTTCAGACATTTTATTTCAGGACTGAATAATCGAAGCTTCCCAATAAAACACACTGCTGTTTTTGGCATTCTTGCGGTTCTTCTTGGAACTGCCTCCAGAGATTTAATGCTTGCCTTGTGTTTCAGTGGCCAGAATTGGGAGCAACATTTAAGGTGTAGCCTGACCAAGGAATGAATGGTTTGCATGACTGCAACTTCTACTCTATTGTTTTCGGTGAATAGCTCAGTTTTCTATATGCCAGGTGATTGCTACTCCACAGTCATGTGTTTGAGCTTAAGCACCTTCACCTTCAGCCATTTCAATACCATTCAGGAATTATGTGTTACTCATTTTTTCCCTTCCTATCCATGACACTTTACAATTGCCACGTTAAATTTCATCCGGCATTGTTCCACATTATACCTTTTATATAGCTCATGTTTGCTATATGATTACTATTCAAGTATCGTTATTAACTTGAACAGCTTGCACTGAGTTTCTGAACACACAAAACTCACCTAAATCAGAAATACAGAGATCTCAACACTGATCCCACAAGTACCCCAACACCAGTATAGGATGTCTGAAAGTATCTCAGTGTATATCTGTTTCTTCCTGCCTTAAATTGATTTCTTCACTATGCTTTGATTTTACCTCAATTCCCACTGCTTATGGTTTGTATTTTTTCCATGTGGCACGTCAAATGCCTTTTGATAGTCAGCCAGTCATACTCGAGACATCACTTCCTCAACAAAGATGAAGAGCTTAGCCGCACAGGATCATGATGCTGCTTAATAAATAGGTTATCATACAGGTATCCTAATCAATTCTATTATTCTGCTCAATACTGAACTAACATTACTGGGTTTGCAATTACAGCAATCGGTTTTGTCTTTCCTCCAAACTACTGGAACCTCCTCGGTATTCTACTTTGACTGGGGCTTAGTATTTGGGCTACAAAACAAGAACTTATCAGAATATGCTATTGTACTTTTGCACATCAATGCAAAAGACAAGGCTGAAGCATTTGCAACAATCTTCAGCCAGAAGTGCCAAGTGAACGATCCATCTCAACCTCCTCCAGAGGTCCCAACATCACAGATGCCAGTCTTCAGCCAATTCAATTCACTTTGTGTGATGTCAAGAAATGGCTGAAGGCACTGAATACTGCAAAGGCTATTGGCCCTGAAAATATTCTGACAATAGCACTGAAGACTTGTGCTCCAGAACTTGCCGCTCCCCTAGCCAAGCTGTTCCAGTACAGCTACAACCCAGCAATGTGGAAAATCGTCCAGGTATGTCCTGCACACAAAAAGCAGAACAAATCCAACCTGGCCAATTACCACCCCATAAATCTACTCTCAATCATCAGTAAAGTAATGGAAAGAGTCATCAACAGTGCTATCAAGCAGCACTGGGCTTAGCAATAACCTGCTCGCTGACACTCAGTTTGGGTTTCGCCAGGGTCACTCAATTACTGACCTTATTACAGCCTTGGTTCAAACATGAACAAAAAGCTAACTCCAGAGATGAGGTGAGTGAGTGCCCTTGACATTAAGACAGCATTTGACTGAATGCGGCATCAAGGAGCCCTAGCAAAACTGGAGTCAATGGGAATCAGGGTAAACTCTCTGCTGGAGAGTTGGAGTCAAACTGAGCACAAAGGGAGATGGTTGTAGCTGTTGGAGGTCAATCATCTCAGTTCTAGGACATCACTGCAGTAGTTCCTCAGCATAATGTCCTAGGCCCAACCATCTTCAGCTGCTTCATCAATGACCAGCCTACTATCATCGAGTCAGAAGTGGGGATGCTCGCTGATGAGTGCACAATGTGTGGCACGATTTGTGACTCCTCAGATACTGAAGCAATCCATGTCCAAATGCAGCAAGACCTGGCCTGGATATTGTCTTGGGCTGACAAGTGGCAAGTAAAAACAAAAAAAAATTCTTTCGAGTTATCAACAGTCACAGATTGCAACTCTTTTGAGTACAATCACAGTTCTTGGTTTCCGGGAGTGGGACATGAACCCACAACCCTCTGATCCAAAGGCGAGGGTGCTATGAACTGAGCCACAGTTGACACCTCAAGTGGCAAGTAATATTCACAGCACACAACTGCCAGGCAATCACCATCTCCAACAAGACAGAATCTAACCATCGCCCCTTGACATTCAATGGCATTACCATCACTGAATCCCCTATTATCAACATCCTGGGGGCAGGGGTGGGGGGGGCGGTTACCATTGACCAGAAACTGAACTGGACTAGCCATATCACAACTGTGGCTATAAGGGCAGGTCAGACACTAGGGATCC
Organism: Cetorhinus maximus; assembly: GCF_964194155.1. Taxonomy (NCBI): domain Eukaryota; kingdom Metazoa; phylum Chordata; class Chondrichthyes; order Lamniformes; family Cetorhinidae; genus Cetorhinus; species Cetorhinus maximus. The sequence continues at coordinate 124,483,796 of NC_135883.1, read as the reverse complement.
TATGGTGAGTAACTCACCTCCTGACTCCCCAAAGTCTGCCCACCATCTACATGGCACAAGTCAGGAGTGTAATGGAATACTCTCCACTTGCCTAGGTGAGTGCAGCTCCAGCAACACAAGAAACTTGACACCATCCAGGACAAAGCAGCCTGCTTGATTGTTTGTGGATAGGGTGCCATTCGCTCCCTCCACCACCAACGCACAGTGGCAGCAGTGTGTAACATCTACAAGATGCACTGCAGGAACTCACCAAGGCTCCTTAAACCCACAATCACTACCATCTAGAAGGTCAAGGGCAGCTGAAACATGGGAACGCCACATGGAAGTTCCCCTCCAAGCCACTCACCATCCCGATTTGGAAATATATCGCCGTTCCTTTAGTGTCACTGAGTCAAAGTCCTGGAACTCCCTCCCTAACAGCAATGTGGGTGTACCTACACCACATGGATTGCAGCGGTTCAAGAAGGCAGCTCACCACATCTCAAGGGCAATTGGGGATGGGCAATAAGCGCTGGTCTAGCCTGCAACACCCACATCCTATGAATGAATTTAAAAAAATACACTGGTGCATAAACTAAAACAAAACTATAATTTTATTTATATTTTTTGTACATTATGCATTTAGGTTTCATTTGGAGACAACTTCTACACCGCCCAATATAGATTTTCAGAAGAGCCCAAACAATTATGCCACCTATACTAGGACGCAGATCAATCGTACCTCTGGTGCCTCGTACAAGTTGCCACTTTGCATGCGTTAGGCCAGTGAGCAATGCTAGGCCACTTGACTATATACGTCATCAAAACAATGAGTGTTACCCTTATCAGAATGCAGAATTTCACACTTTACAAGATTAGTCAGCGGACAGCATTCAAGACTCCATTTCTGACTTATTTTTCACCCTGCCTAGTCGAGCATTTCAAACCAACTGCAGTGCTACTACAAACCCACTATATTGGCATAGATCCACTAATGCAGAATAAATCTGGGACCTTCTGACCTTTAACAGTTCAGTGCCACAATGGGTAGTAAATTTACCCAGTGAGTTACCAATTGGCAGGGTGCTGCTTTTATGAAGCATAATAAAATTTGGTTTAAATTACAGACTTACGCAACAACCTAATTTATTCACATTGATAAATTTATATTGCGTAAAACTGCAGCATTTGTTTGCAACAGAATCAAAAATTGTATGAAAGGACCTAATAAAACCCGAGCAAATAATTATATATAACGTCCCTGCAAAAAATTCAAGAAGGAAAATGTGCTCTTTCTTGGTACAACAAAGGGCAATGCAATATATGTATTAATTCCAAAATTCAATGGGTACCTCAATCCAAATGAAAGTATTCCCTAAATCCATGTTTATAGGTGGTCTGTAAATAACGAACTTTGAAAGTGGCACTTGGTGGCCATTCTGTCCTGTTTTGTTACAGTTAAAACTGTTGGAAGGAGACACCAAGCAACACCAGCTCACTAGGAACCTGTTTGATGATACTTGGCTCATGACTTTATGACAGCCTTGATCCAGAAATGGACACAAGAGCTAAACGCCAGAGGAGAGGCGAGAGTCGCTGTTCTTGGCATCAAGACAGCATTCAATGGAGTATGACATCGAGAAACTCTAGCAAAACTAAGGTCAATGAGCATCAAGAGGATGGCGACTAGAAGCCTACTTGGCACAAATTTAAAATAACATTTGCAAAAAGACTCAAACTATCCTGCTAATCGTTATTTTCTTTACTGCAGCAATCACCTACTTCCAGCTCCACAATGTGCCTCAACTTCAACCCATCTGCCATTAAACCTCCATACATGCCTTTGACATTTTCAGACTTCATGCCAATGCTCGTTTCTCCAGTCTCCATTCTTCTTAGTCCCCACCACAAGCTCCAATTCATCCAAACTCCAAATTTGTATTCCATCCATGCTCCACAGTCCCAGCACCCTCACTGGCCTGCGCTGGTGCTCAGCGCTCCAAAAACTTATTAGAATTTGTGTTCCTTTCTAAAATGCCTCTCCATCCTTAAAATGTCACCTGAACTCTTCATTCATTGACAGCAGTCTCCTGTGCATCCCACTTTCTTATGTCTTACTGACAGCTGTGCTTTCAGTCACAAAGGTCCCACAGTGATTTTCTGTCCTTAAACCTACTTCTCCCTACATTGGCAAACAAGTGCAGCTTTGGAACGGAGTGCAGAGCTGGGACTTTGGTGAGTGGGGGAGTTTAAAGTGTTAATCTTGTTCTTGAAAAATCTAATCTAGACTGTAATCAGCAACAACATTTTTTAAAATGCATTTATGGATGTAGGCAGCACTGGCTAGGCCAGCATTAATTGCCCATCCCTAATTGCCCTCGAGAAGTTGGTGGTGAGTTGCCTACTTGAACCACTGCAATCCACATGGTGTAGATACACCCACAGTGCTGTTAGGGAGAGAGTTCCAGGATTTTGACCTAGTGACAGTGGAGGAACGGCTATATATTTCCAAGTCAGGATGATGAGTGGCTTGGAGGGGAACTTCCAGGTGGTGGCATTCATATCTGTCTGCTGCCCTTGTCCTTCAAATGGTGGTGGTCGTGGGTTTGGAAGGTACTGCCTCAGGAGCCTTGGTGAGTTCCTGCAGTGCACCTTGTAGATGGTACAGTGCTGCCATTGTGCATCTACAGTGGTGGGAGGAGTGAATGTTTGTGGATGGGGTGCCAATCAAGTGGGTTGCTTTGTCCTGGTTGGTGTCAAGCTTCTTGAGTGTTGTTGGAGCTGCACTCATCCAGGCAAGTGGGGAGTATTCCATCACATTCCTGACTTGGGTCTTGTAGATGGTGGACAGGCTTTGGGGAGTGAGGAGGTGAGTTACTCGTCGCAAGATTCCTAGCTTCTGGCCTGCCCAAGGTTGGGCATGGGACTGCGTAAGTAGACTTTCTTCCAGCCTTAGACAGGGTAAACACACTCTGCTGAGGGAGCTACTAAGTTAATTAGCCAACCAGTTGAAACTGGTTTCTCTAGGTCCAGTTCAGTTTACCATAAATTCATGGTCCTTTAGTGCAGCCAAGGCAAAGAAGTGCAGCTTTGGAACTGAGTGCATACCTGGGAGCTGGGTGGGAGGGAAGGAAACGGACACCAGGGGGTTTGGCCGAGGGGGGGGACGCGAACGCCAGGGGGTTTGACCGAGGGGGGGACATGAACGCCAGGGGGTTTGACCGAGGGGGGGGACGCGAACGCCAGGGGGTTTGATCAAGGGGGGGATGCGAACGCCAGGGGGTTTGATCAAGGGGGGGGATGCGAACGCCAGGGGGTTTGATCGAAGGGGGGGACGCAAACAGCAGGGGGTTAAAGGTTGCGGGGGGGGGGGGTTCTTTCCTTATGCTTTTTTTTATCTTCTCCCTGAAGGAATTGTTTCTTATCCTACTACAGGGAAAGGAGATAGCTGTTTCATGAGTATTTGGTAAGTGGTTAAGGTCTTTTTCAGTCCCAAGGTTTAAAATAGTATATGAACTGGTGGTAAAGTTCATAAAATAAATAAATAAGGGAAATAACTAAGTGAATAATATAATTAAGTAATTAATTTCAACGCATTAAGGATGGCAGGACAGGTGATGTGTCAAGGCTGCAGGATGTGGGAGCTCATGGATGCCAGTGAGATCCAGGGCAAACATGTCTGCACCCAGCGTTTGCGGTCGAGGAGCTCCGGCTGAGAGCCATTGAGCTGGAGGCCGAGCTGCAGACACTGCAACAGGTCAGGCAGCGGAAAAGTCATCTGGATGCTTTGTGCCAGGAGCCAGTCACACCACTTAGGATAGGGTCTTCTGATTTGGTCATTGGTCAGGGACAGGATGGTGTGACTGCGAGTGAGGCAGGTAAGGGGACCCACAGGACAAAAGTGCAAAAGCCTCAGGCTTTGCAATTGTCCAACAGGTTTAAGGCTCTCTCAGCTTGTTTGGATGAGAGTGGGGTCTGCAGCGCGGGTGAGCAAACTGACCATGGGACAGGAAGCCATTCAAACAGGGCGGGGCGGGGGGTCGGAGAGGAGTGCAAAAAGGAATGTAGTGGTAGTCGTGGACAGTATAGTGAGGAGGATTGACACGGTTCTCTTGCAGCAAATAGCTAGGGTCCATCAGCTCTGTTGCCTGCCCGCTGCCAGGGTTCGGGGCATCTGCACCAGGCTGGAAAGGAACTTGCAGTGGGACAGGGAGGATCTAGTCGTCATGGTCCATGTAAGTACCAGCAACACGGTAGAACTAGGAAAGAGGTTCTGCAGGAACTAATGAGGATCTAAGCATTAAATTAAAAAGCAGAACCTCAAAAGGTAATAATCTCTGACTTATTACCTGAGCCATATGCAAATTGGCATAGGATACATAAAATTAGAGCGATGAATATGTGGCACAAAGATTGGTGCGGGAGAAGTGGGTTCTGGTACATGGGGCACTGGCACCAGTACTGGGGAAAGTGGGGGCTATACCGTTGGGACGGTCTACACCTGAGCCATGCTGGGGCCAATGTTTTAGCTACATAACTAGGGAAGTAGAGAGTGTTTTAAACTAAATAGTGGAGGCAAAGGATCAAATTTGGGAAGATTTGGTAAACCAAAGAGTAGAGAAAAGGCAACAGAGAAAGATAATGTGTAAATTGATAAACAAACTGTGCAGGAAGGGACAGAGTGTACAAATCTAAGAGTAAATCAGCAGATAAGGCTAGAGGTTACAAGATAATAAAAGGACAACATTAAAGGCTCCGTATCTGAATGCACGAAGCATTCAAAAAAAGCAGATGAACTGAGAGCACAGGTAGAAATAAATAAGTACGATCTGATAGCCATTACAGAGATATGGCTGCCGGATGACACAGATTGGGAACTGAATATTGGAGGGTGCGTGACATTTGGGAAGCTAGAAAAAAAGATGGGTGACTCTGTTAATTAATGATGGCGTTAGCACAATAGAGAGGGATGACCAAAGCTCAGGAAACCAGGATGTGGAAATAGTCTGGGTAGAGATGAGAAATGGTAAAGGCAAGAAGTAACTTGAGAGTTGTGTACAGACTACCTAACAGTGGTGGACATTTAAGGGGGTATTTCAAAATACACAGAATAGATACATTCCAATGAGAAAGGAAAACTCCAAGGGGAGGAACATCCCTGCTTAACTAAAAAAAAATTAAAATAGCAACAAACTTAAAGAAAAAGCATGTAATTGCACAAAGATGGGTGGAAGGTCAGAAGATTGGACAGAATTTTAAAAAACAGGAAAGAATGGCCAAAAAATTGATAAGGAAGAAAAAATTAGAGTACAAGAGAAAGGTAGCTCGAAATTTAAAGACAGTAAGATTATCTATAGATATTTTAAAAAGTGAGCGTTGGTCCTATAGAAAGTGAGTTTGGGGAAGTAATAATGGAAAATGAGATGGCAGATGAATTGAACAGGTATTTTGCATTGGTCTTCACTATAGAGGATACAAATAACATCCCAGAAATAGCTGTAAATCAGGAATTGGAAGTGAGAGAGGAACTCGGGAAAATTACAATCACCAGGGAAGTAGTATTGAGAAAATTGTTGAAGCTATGAGCCAACAAGTCCCTGGGTCCTGATGGACTTCATCCTAGGGTCTCAAAATGAGTAGCTAGGGAGATAGTTGATGTGGTGGTTTAAATTTTTCAAAATTCTCTAGAAAAATAGCAAATGTAACTTCTTTATTCAAAAAGGGAGGTAGACAGAAAGCAAGAAACTACAGACCAGTTAGCTTAACGTCTGTCATGGGGAAAATGTTAGATGCTATTAAAGATGTTATAACAGGGCACTTGGAAAAAGTTCAAGGTAAGCAGGCAAAGTCAACATGGTTTTGTGAAACGGAAATCACGTTTAACCAATTTATTGGAGCTCTTTGAAGGAGTCACATGTGCTGTGGATAAAGGGGAATCAGGCGATGTACTGTATTTAGATTTCCAGAGGCATTTGACAAGATGCCACATCAAAGGTTATCAAGAAAAATAAAAACTTATGATGAGGGGTATCACATTGGCAGAGCTAGAAGATTGGCTTGCTAACAGGAAACGGTAGGCATAAATGGGTCATTTTCTGGTTGGCAAGATGTGACGAATGGTGTGCCAGTAAGCAGTGCTGCGGCCTCAGCTTTTTACAATTTATATAAATTACTTGGATGAAGGGACCAAAGGTATAGGTACTAAAATTGCTGATGACACAAAGATAGGTAGGATACCAAGACGTGAAGAGGACACAAGGAGGCTACAAAAGGATATAGATAGGTTAAGTGAGTGAGCAAATGGATTATAATGTGGGAAAACGTGAAATTTTCCATTTTAGCAAGAAGAATCAAAAGGAAGTATAATTTCTAAATGGAGAGAGATTACAGAGCTCTGAGATGCAGAGGAGTCTAAGTGTCCTAGTGCATGAATCGCAAAAGGCTGGTATACAGGTACAGCAAGTAATGGAGGAAAGCTAATAGAATGTTATTGCTTATTGCAAGGGGAATTGAATATAAAAGTAGGGAAGTTATCCTTCAGTTATACAGGGCATTGGTGAGACCACATCTGGAGTACTGTTTACAGTATTGGTCTCCTTATTTAAAGGAAGGACGTAAATGCATTTGAAGCAGCTCAGAGAAGGTTTACTAAACTAATACCCGGATTGCGCGGGTTGTCTTATGAGGAAAGGTTAGACAAACTAGGCTTGTATCCGCTGGAGTTTAGAAAGTAAGAGGTAACCTGATTGAAATATATAAGATCCCAAGGGGTCTTGACAGGGTCAATGTGGAGAGGATGTTTCCTCTTGTGGGAAAATCTAGTATTTAGGGGGTCACTGTTTAAAAGTAAGGGGTCACCTGTTTAGGACAGAGATGAGGAGAAATATTCTCTCTAGGAGTTGAGTATCTTAGGAACTCCCTTCCTCAAAAGGTAGTGGAAGCAGAGTCTTTGAATATTTTTAATGCAGAAGTGGATGGATTCCTGATAAGCAAGGGGGTGAAGTGTTATCAAGGTTAGGTGGGAATGTGGATTTGAGGTTGTAATCGGATCAACCAAGGTCTTATTGAATGGCAGTCCAGGCTCGGAGGGCCAAGTGGCCTACCCCTGCTTCTAATTCATATGTTCATATGTCTCCTCCTTAAAATCCACATCCTTGTCCAAACTTTGAGTCACCTCTTTAGCTCATGTATCTAAAGCACCTTGGGATGTTTTTCTGTGATAAATGGCACTATATAATTTCAAGTTGTTGTTGCTTAGCATTGAAGTGCTGTTTTATTCTCTTGTGAACAATTGTGTGGATTGGAAAACACTCAAGCTTTATCTACATAGGAAGTCACCAAAGCCTTACATAATCAATAAGATCACATACTTCCTCACAACAGAAGATTTGATGAAGTAAATCCTTTGCATCATAATGTCCTAAGATCAATGAAAGTTGAAATTTTGGGCTTAAAAACAATTAACAAATGCATATGACAAAAAAATGGAATTCACAAGCAAAAATGAGTGACTACTCTATTTGTAAAAACCTTAAGTTTACAAGAAAACATGGCCTGGAGTTTCCACTTGATTACGTTGGTTTTCTTGGCGCAATTTACCTGATACCAGTGCAAAAGATCAGGGGACGTGGCGGCATAGTGGTATTGTCACTGGACTAGTATTTCAGAGACCCAGGGTAATGCCTTGGGGACCCAGGTTTGAATCCCACCACTGCAGATGGTGAAATTTGAATATGATAAAAATCTGGAATTTAAAAGTCTGATGGCAACCACAAAACCATTGCCGATTGTCATAAAAACCCATCAGGTTCACTAATGTCCTTTAGGGAAGGAAATTTGCTGTCCTTACCTGGTCGGGCCTTCATGTGACTCCAGACCCACAGCAATGTGGTTGACTCTTAAATGCCCTCTGAAAAAGGGATGGGCAATAACAGCGACAACCACGTGAGCAAATAAAAAAAGTGCCACTTGTATTCAGTGCAACTGGATTTTCCACAATCTTTTTGTTAGTTTTAAAAACATTGCACTATAACCAGGCCCCGATACAAAATTGGCCTTGCTCCCAGGGTGAATTGATCATCAGTGAGAGTTTCCATCAAGTGCACTTCACAGAATTACAGACTTGTTACAGTGCAGAAGCAGGCCATTTGGCCCATCATGTCTGCACCATCTCTCCAAATGAGCATTCTGGCTCAGTGCCGTTCTCCTGCCTTTTCCCCGTACCCCTGCACATTGTTTTGATTCAGATAATCATCTAATGCCCCTCTTGAATGCCTTGACTGAACCTGCCTCCACCACACTTCCTGGCAGTGCATTCCAGGCTCGAACCTCTCATTGTGTGATTGCATTTGCTTCTTTTACAAATCATTAAGTCTGTGTCCTCTTGTTCTCAATCCTTTTACACATGGGAAAAGTTTCTCCCTAACTACTCTGTCCAGTCCTCATGATTTTGAACACCTCTATCAAATCTCCTCTTAGCCTTCTCCTCTCCAAGAAGAACAGCCCCAACTTCTCCAATCTATCTTTATAACTGAAGTTTCTCATTCCTGGAACCATTTTTGTAAACCTCTTCTGTATTCTCTCCACTGTGTTCACATATTTCCAGAACTGTACACAATCCTCCAGCTGAGATCTAACTAGCGTCCTATGCAAGTTCAGCATAACCCTTCCTTGCCCTTGTGCTCTATGCCCCTATTAATAAAGCCTAGGATACTGTATGCCTTATTAATTGCTCTCTCCACCTGTCCTGCCACCTTTAATGACTTATGCACATATACACCCAGGTCCCTCTGCTCCTGCACACCCTTGAGTTGTACCCGATTTTATATTGTCTCTCCATGTTCTTCCTAACAAAATGAATCACCTCACACTTCTCTGCATTGAATTTCATCTGCCACCTATCTGCCCCCACTCCAACAACTTGTCTCTGCCCTTCTGAAGTTCTACACTGTCCTCCTCAACAGTTTACAATGCTTCCAAGTTTTGCATCATCCGTAAAGTGCATACCAAGAACTAGATCATTAACATATATCAGGTAAAGCAAGGGTCCCAATACCAACCCCTGGGGAGCTCCACTACAAACTTTAGCAACAAATCCAGCCCAAAAAATATCCATTAACCATTACTCGCTGTTTCCCATGACTCAGCCAATTTTGTATCCACATTGCTACTATCCCTTTTATTCCATGAGCGAAAACATCTCATGAGTCTGTTGTGTGGCATTGCATCAATTGCCTTCTGGAAGTCCATGAACAACACATCAATAACATTACCTTCATCAGCCCTCTTTATTACCTCTTTAAAAAACTCCAGCAAGTTAGTTAAACACGCAGGTCTTCAAGAAGGCTCCAAAAGTTAACGTGAAACTTTTGGACACAAGGACTCTTCATAGGTATCTTCTAAATGTTTTTGAATGAATTTCAAAAAAGTACTAAGGCACTCAGTATTTCTTTTTATTCATTCATCAGATGTGGGCGTCGTTGGCTAGACCAGCGTTTATTGCCCACCCCTAATTGCCCTTGAGAAGGTGGTGCGCTGCCTTTTTGTACTGCTGCAGTCCATGTGTTGTCGGAACACCTACAGTGCTGTTAGAAAGGGAGTTCCAACAATAGTGAAGGACAGTGAAGGGTTGTGCCCCAATCTAATTGGAAAATAGTTTCAGTAATTTAAAAGAAAATTCAGGCTACTCACAGGTGGTGGATTGACAAGGTGATTTGTGATAAAACTCTTTTCCACTAGAATAATCAAACTTAACCAGGTTACAACACTTAAATATATCAAGGGTTTTTTTTAAGCAAAATATTTTTATAAAATTTTTTAAATGGCTGTCCAATTCTGCTGGCTCAGGAAATAACAGCATTTTTTAAAGCTGGCAGAAATTTTAGGGCAGAATGGCTGACCCCACCAAAAGCAGAAACTCTATTTCCATATGTTTAAGAGACAGTAACTTGTTCAGAAGAGACACACCAAAAGTGCCACACCAAAATTATACAGCATTATACAAATTGCAAATACAGAAACATACTGAAAAGCAAACTCCCTTTCAGAACAACGGCAGGCAGATGTGGTGGGGGCAAAACTGCCATTCTTGAGGATAAGAACTTCAATAAACTCAAAACTTGGGGATGTCAGAACAATCAAACTAATAACTAGCTAAAGGCATTTAACCTACAGAAGAGAGATGAGAACATCAAAGATTGTTTATCCACAGAATAGAGATATTGTTCGAATATTTAAGTTCTTAAATAAATTGAACTATGATGTGTTCCTGGTTGGACCAAGCTCCAGAACCGAAGGACACAGGCTGAACCTTCAAAAAGGGAAAGTGCAGAGTGGGTAACTGGGTCCAGGAGATGGATTGCGGAATGCTCTCCAGTCCTATACTTTCCAACGAGCTCGACACCATCTAAGACAAAGCATCCCACTTGAACAGTGCACCATCGACCACTTCACTATTCACTCCCTCGACTAGCGCACAGTAACAACAGTTTGTACCACATACAAGGTGCACTGCAGCAACTCACCAAAGCTCCTGACCACTACCACCCAGGACAAGAGCGGCAGGTGCATGGGCATATCATTGCCTGCAAGCTCCCTTCCAAGTCACGCACCATCCTGACTTGGAACTTCCACTGTTCCTTCACTCTCACTGGGTCAAACTCCTGCAACTCCCTCCCCAAGAACACTGTGGGTGCACCTACACCACGTAGACTGCAGTGGTTCAAGGCAGCAGCTCACCACCATGTTCTCAAGGGCAATTAGGGATGGACAATAAATGCTGTTCTTGCCAATGACACTCAAATCCCAAGGATAAAAAATGTTTGTCTTTGATTGATCTCTAACTCAAGTTGGTCAGCTGCAGACATTTGCCTGCTGTGGGAGGGGGGGGAGAGGTTGGAAACAATCATCTATTAACTTTCAATTTTGATGACTATCCAGGGTTAGAAATACTCACATTGGAACAAAATAAATTTAATCGCGCTAGAACTTTATATTCGAAAAGCCCCTTGCAACACTCGTGTATGAAGGAGACCAAGGTACTGGAAAATAATTGCCGGGGGAAAAAAATCTTCAGAAGTAATAGAAACGTTTTGGAATAACATTATCTGGGCTATAATTTAATTAACGGGATTATTATATATCAAAGATTGCAAGCGTGTGTTACATAGAAACAGGAAGATAGAAAATTTACTGAAGGGGGTCAGTGCTGTCCATGTTTCACTCTGGCCCAGGACGGTCACCTTTAGCCTTGCCCTTCCTCACAAACTCATTCGGTCAGAGGTTTCCTGCGTGCTGGGCCCTAACAGCAGACGTGGCACTAAAACAACCAACCTTCTCCTTACAGAGTCAAAGCAGAAATGCCGAAGAGGAGCCTGACCCGGCCCCCCCAGAGAAAACACCGAGGGGCCGGGAGTCAAGACCGAGGCCCCGGGAGTCGGGGTGTCAGGGAGTCGGGGTGTCGGGGGTTTGTGGGGTGTGTCTCGCCCTCACCCGCTTCCACCCAGCCGGCCCAGTGCCCGGGGCTGCCTCCTTACCTCTCGCTAGTTGAAACGGGCGCTGAAGAGGGCGGTGGCGCTGGACTGAGTTGGGGATACGCTGCCGGGAACCATAATCACAAACTCGGCTGCTGCTGCTCTCTCGGCTCCGACTGAACCAACCGTCTGCACCAGCACCAGCACCAACACCCACCCCGCACCCTCGCCCGCTCCCATAGGCTCGCGCTCTCAGCATCTCCAGTCCTGATTGGATGTGGGCTGCCCCTCGTCTCTCTGGGTGCATACAGTCTCCAGGTAGAAAGTGAGTAACTGTTTGAATGTCTGACTATCTGGTCGACCGTCTTTTGACAGTTTGAATGTCCGTCTGTCTGTCTGCCTGACCTTTTGACTATGTTTGGCTGTCCGTCTGACTGTGCCTATATAACTGTCTGTCCAACTGTTTGGCTGTCTGTTAAACTGACTGACTGACTATCCCTGATTATCATTTCACCTCTTCTCTATTTTTCCTTAGTTCTGTTGAAGAGTCATACGGACTCGAAACATTAACTGTGTTCCTCTCCGCAGATGCTGTCAGACCTGCTGAGTTTTTCCAGGTATTTTTATTTTTGTTTTGGATTTCCAGCATCCGCAGTTTTTTGCTTTTATCCCTGACTGTTCGTCTGACTATTTGCCTGTCTATCTGTTTGACTGCCTGTTTGACTGTCAGCTTACATGTTTGACTGTCTATTTGACGGTCCATCTATCTGACTGGCTCTGTAACTGTTTTGCTGTCTGACCGTCTATTTGACTGTTTGCATGTCTGCCTGTTTGACTGTCTATTTGACTCTGCCTGTCAGACTGACTTGCTGCCTGTATGTCTATTTGACTTTCTGTGTCTGTCTGACTGTTTGACTGTCTGTCTGACTGTTTGACCCTTGGTCTGTGCTTCTGACTACCTGTCTGGCTGTTTAACTGTCTGCCTGCCTGACTCTTTTGTCTGAAGGTCTTTCTGTATATTTGACTATGGTTATAACGTGGCAGATGATGTGTGCCAGACGGACCAAATTCACAAGGGAAACTTGGCCACACTGTCACAATGGTTTTGCATTTTGTACTTATTATGAGAAGATGTGCGCACTGAATTCAGAAGTAATGAGTCCACTAAGACCTTTGGAGATTTTAAAAATTAAATTAAAATATTTATTAACAAAAGAAAATATTTCAAACACATACATAAGACGACATAGGACTGAGATGATGAGAAATCATTTCACTCAAATGTTTGTGAATCTTTGGAACATCTCTAGCCCAGAGATTGTGGATGCTCCATCGCTGAATACATTTAAGACTGAGACAGACAGATTTTTGCTCTCAGGGAATCAAGGGTAATGGGGAACAGACAGGAAAGGAGTTGAAGCCCCAGTCAGCCGCGATCATTCTGAATGGCGGAGCAGGCTCGACGTGGTGTATGGTTTACTCCTGATTCTACTTCTTTGTGTTCTTGTGCTTTGTCTGTCTAGCTGACTGTCTGTCTGCTTGGATGTCTAACTCTTTGACTCACTGCCTATCTGACTAACATATAAACTAGTCTGTTTATATGTTTAACTGTCTGAATGACTGCTCCTGACTGTCTGTCTGACTGCCTGTCTATTTGTTTGACTGTTTGTCTAACTGTTTGACTGCGGTCTATTTGACTGACTGTTTGACTCTGACCATCTGTCAGACGGACTGTCCATTTGCCTATCTGGCTGTCTGACTGTTTGCCTGTCTGTTTGAGTACCTTTTTTACTGTCTATCTATGTTTTTGACTATCTATCTGTCCGTTTGACTGTCCATCTGTCCGTTTGACTGTCCATCTGTCCATTTGACTGTCTGCCTGTCCCTTTGACTGTCACACTGACTGTATGTTGGACTGTTAGATTGTCTGTCTGTTTCACTGTCCGTCTGTTTGACCTTCTGCCTGTCTGACTGCCTGCCTGTCTATCTGACTGCCTGTGTGTCTATTTTTCTGTTTGACTGCCTGTCTGTTTGACTGTCAGGCTGACTGTTTGGCTCTCTGTCCGTTTGGTTCTCAGTCCGTTTGACTCTGTCCGTTTGACTGTCGTACTGACTGCCTGTCTGTCCATTGGACTGCCTGTCCATTGGACTCTGCAACTGACTGTTTGACTCTCTGTCCATTTGACTCTCTGTCCTTTTGACTGTTGAACTGTCTGTCAGACCTTTGACTACTTTTTTGGCTGTCTATCCATCCGTTTGACTGCCTGTCTATCTGACTTCCTGTCTGTCTATTTGACTGCCAGTGTGTCTATTTGACTGCCAGTGTGTCTATTTGACTGCCAGTGTGTCTATTTGACTGCCAGTATGTCTATTTGATTGCCTGTGTGCCTATTTGTCTGTCTGGTTGTCTGTTTGACTGCCTGACAGACTGTGTCCATTTGACTGTCTGACTCTCTGCCTGTCTGACTATCAGTTTGACTGTCTGTCTGACTGTTTGAGTCTTGGTCTGTGCTTCTGACTACCTGTCTGGCTGTTTAACTGTCTGCCTAGCGGACTCTCTTGTCTGAAGGTCTTTCTGTATATTTGACTATCTTAGGACTGAGATGAAGAGAAATCACTTCACTCAAATATTTGTTAATCTTTGGAACTCTCTAGTCCAGACGTTGCGGATGCTCCATTGTTGAATACACTTAAGACTGAGACAGACATATTTTTGCTCTCTCAGGGACTCAAGGGAAATGGGGAAAGGACAGGTAAGTGGAGTTGAAGCCCCATTCAGCCACTGAATGACAGGGCAGGGTCGATGGGGTGAATGGTTTACTCCTGCTTCAATTTCTTGTGTTCTTGTGTATTGTCTGACTGACTGATTAGCTGCCTGTCTGTTTGCATGTCTGACTGTTTGGCTCTCTGCCTGTCTGACTGACTGTTTGCAAGTCTGTTTAACTGTCTGTCTGACCGTATATTTGACTATTGACTGCCTGTCTGTTTGACTGTCTGTCTGACTATTTGCCTATTTGTTTGACTGTCTATGTGACTGTTTGCCTGTCTGACTGTCTGTCTGACTGTCTGCCTGTCACCTCCTGACTTCACAAAGCCTGTCCACCATCTACAAAGCACAAATCAGGAGTGTGATGGAACACTCCCTACTTGCCTGGATGAGTGCAGCTCCCACAAAAGCAAGAAGCTTAACAGCGTCCAGGACAAAACAGCCCGCTTGACTGGCACCACATCCACAAACATTCACTCCCTCCACCACCAACACACAGGAACAGCTGTGTGTACCATCTACAAGATGCACTGCAGGAACTCACCAAGGCTCCTTAGACAGCGCCTTCCAAATCCACAACCACTAACATCTAGAAGGGCAAGGGCAGAAGATAGATGGGAACACCACCACCTAGAAGTTCCCCTCCAAGTCACTCACCTTCCTGACTTGGAAATATATTGCAGTTCCTTCACTGTCATTGGGCTAAAATCCTGGAACTCCCTCCCTAACAGCACTATGGGTGTACCCACACTACATGGACTGCAGCAGTTTAAGAAGGCAGCTCACCACCCATCTTATAAAGGGCTACTAGGGATGGGCAATAAATGCTGGCCCAGCCAGCGAAGCCCACATCCTGTGAATGAATTAAAAAAAAAACACCACCTTCTGAAGGGAAATTAGGGATGGGCAATAAACGTTGACATTGCCAGCAAATAACATCCCATAAACAAATTTTAAAAATGCTTAAAACATATTTTCTTCTAGATGTATTGCATAATTTATTAAATTTTTAAAAATGAAATCCTTAAAATACACATTGTAATCCACTTAATTTGAGGCTTTGCCTGTGCGGCGTGCAATATATGGTAATGAACTCTTGAAAAAAAGGACTGTCACAACCATTGTAGCTGAATTGCATGAAGACATTTCTATATTTTTGATCCCTTTTATTATAAAATATAGAATATATTACGCCGATCTGTATGAGGAATGTTTTGCCACAAAACAAATTACTTTTTTCCCTTTTCGAGGTCAGGTATGGAAGAATAGTGTTGTTGACATTCATGCTTCACGGCTTCAAGGATGTCTGCAGATGGAGAGTAACTGATTTTGCTGTCTGATCACCCGAGATTACTACTCCCCAGTGCCCACACAAGAAGACGTCCCAAACTTAGATATAAAGACAATCTGAAAGCCAGCCTCAGAGTTTCCAAACTGGATCCCAAGACATGGGGGAAAAAACAACCTTGGACAGACCCAAATGGAGAAGCGTCTGTCATCAAGCAATTTTGGCATTTGAGGAGAACAGAGTCAAGTGCCTTCAGATATACAAACATGGCACAAAGCCAATGCCTCCATCCATCCCACCAACTTCATATGCAGTATTTGCAATTGGTAATGCATATTGAAACTTGACTTTATGGGCAGAATTTTATGGCCCAGTTTCGGCGGGGACGGGGCCGTAAAATGCAGCGAGACATTCTAAACCCCATTGACTTCAGTGGGAACGTAAATCCCGCTGCCTTAAAATTCTGCCCTGTGTCACACGAGACGCCACCAACCTAGACTGTAAATTGTCTTTTTTCTCTTGTTAGAATATTCATCCTTCGAAGTGACAGGAGAATCCATTGATACTTCTCAGTAAAACCCTGCCTGCTAATCCCATATAGCCTGCAATTCCCCAGTAAAAAACATTTGTCTCACAAATTGGTTTATTCTCTAAACAGATACAAGCTTGCTTGTGAAGTGTTTCCATTATTTTTTTGATTTTATTCCTCTTCAATTCCCAATTCTTCCTCTGTTCTGCCACCTAAACCAGTATTAGTATTCTGGGTGCAGGCAGAAAATTTCAGATTGCTTAAACTCAGGATGTTGCCTCTGGAAAATCTTGTATTAAAACACCATTCAGTTCTCATTTAGAGTATTCGGCTCAATATTTGGCACCTCTGTTTGGAGGGAATTGAGCGACAATTTATCAGTGTGAAATCTGGAATGAAGACACTTAACTGTATAAGAGGCTGAATAAATTAGCTTGTATTCCCGAGAGATAAGGAGATTAAGGGGACCGGATTGCTGTGTTTAAAGTAATGAAGGAAATTGATAGAATAAGTAGGGAATATCTCTTGGGAGAGATGACAAAACACTTTTGAAGAGGCTTTTGAAGGAGGTTAGGTAGGTAGCGAGATTAAAGCATTTGGGGAGGACATTCCTGGGATTCAGATAACTGAAGGCACTGTCACTAAAGGCAAGAGATGAGACAAAAGTGATGCATAGGGTCCAAACTTGAAAGATAAGTGAGCATCCACTGGATGTAAGAATTTTTAGAAATAGCGTGTAGAAACTATGACAGATGTCAGCTTGATACTACAAGGGAGAATCAGGCTAAAGATAAAAAAACAAAGAAAAAGTGAAAAATGAAATAAGAGGGGCAAGGAAACAGTACGGGAATAGATTGGTGGCTAACATAAAAGGGAATCTAAAGGGCACTGAGTATATTCTGGAAGGGGACTTCAATGTCCATCACTGAGAATGGCTTGGTAGCATCATGACAGATGAATCTGAATGAGTTCTGAAGGAAGTTTTGCCTGACAGCCCAATATTTGGTATCAGAGGCATTATTACTTTGTGTTGAGAGTTTTAATTGGCAGATTTAAAAGACAGTGCAATTTTTTCCTAAAGCCTGGGGCAGGTGATGGGACAACCAGCATGAGGGAAAAATCTACTTGACCTCATCCTCACCAATCTACCTGCATCTATGACAGAATCGGTAACATAGTCCTAGTGAAAGCAAAGTCTGACCTTCACACTGAGAACATCCTCCATCATGTCCGTGCTAAATGCGATAGATTCAGAACATACCTAGTAGCTCAAAAGTGGGCACCCATGGGGCCATCAACATCACCAAATTTCATAGAATCATAGAATGGTCACAGCACAGAAGGAGGCCATTCAGCCTGTTATATCCGGCTGTCTGCAAGAGCAAATCAGGTTGCCCCACTCCCCCGTAGCTCTACAAATATTTTCACTTCAAGTGCTTATCCAATTCCCTTTTGAAAGCCATGATTGAATCTGCCTTCAGCAAACTTTCAAGAAATGTATTCCAAATTCTAACTACTCACTGTGGAAAAAAAGCATTTCCTCTGGTTGCTATTGATTCTTTTGCTATTCACCTTATGGTTCTCGATCCTTCTACCAATGGGAACAATTTCTCTCTAATATTGCTGAAAAGAGGAACATATTGCTGAAGCTTTCCGTCTTACACTCGTCAGGACAAAAGCAAGAATACCAAATTTCAAACAATCACAGCAATTTATATTACAGGATTTATTGCCAAGCATCTCTATATACTCAATCTAGACCCCTCATGATTTTGAACATCTTTCCCAAACCTCCTCTCAACCTTCTCTGGGAGAACAGCGCCAACTTCTTCAATCTATCAATGTAACTGAAGTGCCTCAAACCTAGGACCATTTTCATCAATTTTTCCTTCATTCTTTCTAAAGCTTTCGCATACTTCCTAAATTGTGATTCCCAGAATTGGACACAATATTCCAGTTGAGGCCCAGCCAGTGTTTTATTAATCATTACTTCCTTGGTTTTTTTTTTACTCTATGCTTCTATTCATAAAACATTTAGATGTGTATTCCACAAAATTTGTAATCTCATTGCTCAGCATACCCTTCAAATACCAACTAGCAAGCCAAGGAACCAACCCTGGTCAGTGAGGAGTGAAGAGCATGCCAGGAGCAGTACCAGGTGTATCTAAAAATGAAATGAAGTTACAACACAGGACAACATGCATGCTAAACAGCAGAAGCAGTGTACTACAGGCATGGCTAAGTAATCCTTCAACCAATAGAGCAGATCAAGGGTTTGCAGTCCTGACACATTCAGTCAATAATGGTGGTGGACAATGAAACAACTAATGAGAGGAGAAGGCACCACAACCATCCCCATCTTCAATGATGGTGGTGACCAGCACATGAATGCAAAGAACAAGGCTGAAGTGTTTGCAACCATCTTCAGCCAAAACTGCTGAATGGATGATCCATCTTGGTTTTTCCTCAGCTCTCCATCTTTATAAAAGCTAACGTTCAGCAATTTCAATTCACTTTATATGCTATCAAGAAATAGCTGAGTGCACTGGATACAGCAAAGCCTATGGACTCTTACAACTCCAGCTGTAGTGCTGAAGAGTTGTGCTCCAGAACTAGCTGTGTGTTTCTAGCCAAGTTGTTCCAATACAGCTAGAATGCTGAATAATGTGGAAAATTGCCCAAGTATGCCCTGTCAACATAAAGCAGGACAAATCTAATCCAGGTGATTACTGCCCCATCAGCCTACTCTTAAACACCAGCAAAGTGATGGAAGGTGTTGCGGATTGTACCATCAAGCAGCATTTACTTCGTAATAAGCTGCTCGCTAATGCTCAGTTTGGGTTCCGCCAGGACTAGTTGAAACCTGACTTCATCACAGCCTTGGCCCAAACATAGACAAGAGAGGTGTTTCAGAGGTGAAGTGAGAATGACAGACCTTGATTTCAAGGTAGCATTTGACCAAGAATGACATTAAGAAGCCCTAGTAAAATTGAACACAATGGAAATCAGGAAATTATTACCCTCAGGGCATCACTGCTGGAGTTTCTCAGGTTCGTAGATCTGACCATCTTCAGCTGCTACATCAATGGCTTTCCTCCACTATAAGGTCAGAAGTGCACATCCCGTACAATCATTAGTGAACAATGTTCAGTACCTTTTGCAACTCCTTAGATAATTAAACAGTCTGTGAAAACTGGACAACATTCAGGCTTGGGCAGATAAGTGGCAAGTAACATTTGGACCTCACAAGTTCCAGGCAATAACCATCTCCAACAAGAGAGAATTTAATCACCTCCCCTTGTCATTTAATGGCATTACTATTGTTGAGTCCCCCACCATCAACATTATTCATTCCATTAGAATGGAAAATAGTGAATGTAACTCCTTTATTTAAAAAGTGAGGGAGAAAGAAAGCAGGAAACTACAGGGCAGGTAGCCTAATAGCCTAATATCTGTCATTGGGAAAATGTTAGAAGCTATTATTAAAGATGTCATAGCAGGACACTTGTAAAAGTTCAAGGTAATCAGGCAGAGTCAATAGGGTTTGTGAAAGGGAAATCATGTGTAACCAATTTATTGGAGATCTTTTAAGAAGTAACAAACGCTGTGGATAAAGGGGAACCAGTGGATGTACTGTACTTAGACTCCCAGGAGCCATTTGATAAGGTGCCACATCATTGCAAAAAATAAAAGCTCATGGTAACATATTGGCATGGATAAAAAATTGGCTAGGTAACAGAAAACAGAGGGTAGGTATAAATTGGTCTTTTTCTGGTTGGCAAGATGTAACGAATGGTGTGCCACAGGGATCAATGCTGGAGCTTCAACTTTTACAAATTATATAAATGACTTGGATGAAGGGACCGAAAGTATGGTTGCTAAATTTGCTGATGACACAAAGAAAGGTAGAAAAGTAAGCTGTGAAGAGGACATAAGGAGGCTGCAAATGGATATAAATAGGTTATGTGAGTGGGCAAAGACCTGGCAAATGGAGTATAATGTGGGAAAATGTGAAATTGTCCATTTTGGTAGGAAGAATAAAAAAGAAGCATTTAATCTCAATGGTGAGAGATTGCAGAGCTCTGAGATGCAGAGAGATCTGGGTGTCCTAGTGCATGAATTGTAAAAGGTTAGTATGCAAGTACAGCAAGCAATTAGGAAAGCTAATAGAATGTTATCGTAAGGAGAATTGAATACAAAAGTAGAGAGGTTATGTTTCAGTTATACAGGGCAATGGTGAGACCACATCTGGAGTACTGTGTACAGTATTGGTCTCGTTATTTAAGGAAGGATATAAATACCTTGGAAGCAGTTCAGAGAAGGTTTACCAAACTAATACCTGGATTGGGCAGGTTTTCTTATGAGGAAAGATTGGACAGGCTAGGCTTGTATCTGCTGGAGCTTAGAAGAGTAAGAGGTGACTTGATTGAAACATATAAGATCCTGAAGGATCTTGACAGGGTGGATGTGGAAAGAATGTTCCTCTTGTGGGAGAACTAGAACTAGGGGCCACTGTTTAAAAATAAGGGGTCACCCATTTAATACAGAGATGAGAATTTTTTTTCTCTCAGAGGGTAGTGACTCTTTGGAGCTCTTCCTCAAAAGGTGGTGGAAGCAGAGTCTTTGAATATTTTTAAGGCAGTGGTAGATAGATTCTTGATAAGCAAGGGGTGAAAGGTTATCAGGTGTAGGCAGGAATTTGGAGTTGAGGTTACAATCAGATCAACCATGATCTTATTGAATGGCAGAGTAGGCTCGAGGGGCTGAGTGGCCTACTCCTGCTCCTAATTCGTATGTTCATATCCTGGTGGTTACCATTGACAAAAATCATCATCAGATCATCCATATAAATATTGTGGCTACAAGAGCAGGTCAGAGGCTGGGTGTTCTGAGGTGAGTGGCTCATCTCATCCACCACCAACAAAGCAAAAGGCAGGGGTATGGTGGAATACTTTCCAATTGCCTGGATGAGTACAGCTCCAACAGCACTCAAGAAGCTTGACGCTATCCAAGACAAAACAGGTGACTTGATTGGCACCGCATCCACCACCTCAAACATCCATTCCCTACCCCACTGGCACACAGTGGCAACAGTGTGTACCATCTACAAAAGTGCAGTGTAGCAACTCCCAAAGGCTCCTTCAACAGCACCATCCAAAACAGCAACCTCTACCACCCAGAAAGAGAAAGGCAGCAGAACATGGGAACACCACCACCTCCGAGATACCCTTCAAGTCACACACCATCCTAACTTGGAAACGTATTGCCATTGCCTCATTATTGCTCAGCCAAAGTCCTGGAACTCCCTAACGAACAGCAGTATGGGTGTACCTACACCACACAGAATGCAGCGGCTCAAGAAGGCAGCTCACCTCCACATCCTCAAGGGCAATTAGGGATTGGCAACAAATGCTAGCATTGCCAGCGCCCACATACTGTGAACAAATAAAAATTTTCCCTAGACATTAACAGTAGAAGTGTTGTCAGAGGAATGGTGGAGCCAATTAATGACTATAATGGAGATCTATTGGTGGGGCCAGTAGGCTTTGTTGAGGTACTAGTTGAGTATTTTGCATTGGTGTTTACCAAGAAAACTGACTTTGCCAGAGCTATGGTAAAGCAGGAGGTTGTCGGGATACTGGATGAGTTAAAAATAATTAAATAGTGAAAGCACTGGAGAGACTGGCAGTACTTAGAGCAGATAAGTCACCTAGTCCAGATAGGATACATCCTCAATTGCTGAGAGAAGTAAGATAGAATTTGCGAATGTGCTAGTCATATAGGGAACAGTAGCATTGTGATTATATTGCTAGACTAGTAATTGGACGAATGAAATAAAAACAAGAAAAGGAGGAAATACTCAGCAGGTCTGGCTGCATCTGCGGAGAAAGAAGTGGAGGTAATGTTTCCGATCAATGACCTTTCATCAGAACACTTGGACTAATGATCTGAGAGACATAAGTACAAATCTCATCATAGCAGCTGGAGAATTTAAAGTCAGTTAATATGTAAATCTGGAATTTAAAAAAACTAGTAACAATAATATTGACCATGAAAGTACTGGACTGTTGTAAAAAGCCATCTGGTTTACTAATGTTCTTAAGCATTCTTGCCCATGTTTCACTCCAGACCCACTGCCCAATGTGGTTGACTCATACCAGCTCTCTGAAATGGTCTAGCAAGTCATTCAGTTACGAGCTTAGGGATAGTCAATGAACGTTGACCTTTCCAGTGATAGCTATATCCCATGAACAAGGTTCTAATCCTCTTTAGATACAGCGTCAAAGGACTGAACATTGACCTTTCCAGTGATAGCTATATCCCATGAACAAGATTCTAATCCTCTTTAGATACAGCGTCAAAGGACTGGACGATTTCAAATGTTACATCCTGGTTCAAAAAAGGGGAGAAGGATAAACTTGGCAATTGCACTTTAATGTCAGTGGTGGAGAAGCTTGTAAAAATAAAAATCTGGAAGAAAATTCACGGCCACTTGGACAGAGACAAATAAAGGAGAGCCCTATATAGATATAGATTTATATAGATTTTTCTTTTCCCACCTATTTCCATTATTTTTAAAAGTATTCCACCCATGGTTTATTTCACCCCACCCCCACTAGAGCTACCTTGCTTGTCCTGCTCTGCAATCTTAATTAGCACATTCTTTTAGATAATATCACCACCTTCAACACCTCTTTGTTCTTTTGTCTGTGACATCTTTTGGTTATCTCCTCCTATCACTGCTTGCTTGTCCCAACAACCCCCCCTTTTCTCTCCCCCCCACCCCCACCTAAACCAGCTTATATTTCACCCCTTTCCTATTTCTACTTAGTTCTGTTGAAGGGTCATGAGGACTCAAAACGTCAACTTTGCTCTTCTCCGCCGATGCTGCCAGACCTGCTGAGTTTTTCCAGGTATTTCTGTTCTGGTAAAGGAGAGCCCACTTGGATTTGTCAATGGTAAATCATGTTTGACCAATTTGATTGAATGTTTTGATGAAGTAACAAAGAAGGTGGCAGTTGTTTCTGTGAATATGGACTTTCAAAAGGCACTTGATTAAATACTATATATTAGACTTCTTAGCAAAATCAAAACCAATGAATAAAAGGGGCAGTAGCATCATGGGTACCGAGTTAGCTAAGGGATAGAAAAAAAGAGATTATGCTGAGTGGCTGTTTTTCAGACTGGAGAGGTATGAAGTGAAGTTCACTAGGATTTAGCACTAGGACCACAGCTACTTTCGATATGCATTGATGACTTGGACCTGGGGGTACAGGGCATAATTTCGAAATTTGCAGATGATACAAAACTATAAGTGCAGTAAGCAGTGAGGAAAATTCCACCATCTGCTAGGGGGAGGCGGTGGCTTAGTGGTATTGTCACTGGACTTGTATTCCAGAGACCCAGGGTAATGCTCTGCAGATGGCACCATGGCAGATGGTGAAATTTGAATTCAGTAAAAATCTGGAATTAAAAGTCTGATGATGACCACAAAACCATTGCTGATTGTCGTAAAAGCCCATTGGTTCACTAATGTCCTTTACAGAAGGAATTCTGCCGTCCTTACCTGGTCTAGCCTACATGTGACTCCAGGCTCACAGCAATGTGGTTGTTCTCCTTACAGCACAGAAGGCCAAGAGGAAATTTGACAGAAGTGTTTAAAATCATGAAGAATTTAGATAGATTAAATACAGAGAAACTTTTTCCATTGGCTGAAGGGTCAACAACTAAGAGCACTAAGGTGGTTGACAGAAGATCCAGAGGTGAGATGAGGAAAAACTTTCTTTACCTAACAAGTAGGATTTGGAATGCATTGTCTAATGTAATTGTGGATACAGAATGATAGCAGCCTTCACAAGGCAATTGGATAAATAAGATAAAAAATATAGCAGAGGTATGGGGAAGGAGCTGGGGAATAGGACTAACAAGAGTGCTTTTTGTGTTATGAGCCCTGTAGAGACCAATAACTTTTAAAAGGAGGTGAATTTCCCAGTGACCAACAGAAAGAACAGAAGGACAGGATTTCATGTTTTAAGACTTTTACTGTAACAAACAAACAAAGATAAACATAGATCAAACATTAACAGGCAACTAATATGTCAAACAAATGAAAAAGGTAACTTTTGCATTAATTAACCAACAGGACCGAAATGTGTCTTATGAAACCCTTTCGCTGTGCATCACGCTTCTGAAAGAGGGGTAATTGAAGGAAGTAGGTGGGTTCCTGGTCTAAAGGAGAAGGGGATAGGGTTAGATTTCCCTCATTTCCAGCATCTTCTGACCGAATCTCCTCTCCCATTGAGAATTTCCTCACAACATTTAAGAAGTAGTTAGATGAGTACTTGAAATGATACACCACACAGGGCTATGAGCCAAGTGCTGAAAATGGGATTAGAATAGATAGGTACTTGATGGCCAGCATAGACACAATAGGCTGACGGGGCTGTTTCTGTGCTGTATAACTCTATGACTCTCTATGACTCTATATGTAGCATTATAGGAACAGCTCCACAGTCACTCTCAGCTCTCCAGCAGGTTCACTTCTCCCCACTCCGCTAGGTCAAAACTTCCACTGTCCTTCAAAAATTGTTTCACTCAGCCCAGGTTTTATCGGATATGATTACCACCAGCAAGCCACACCTTGTTGTCTCTCCATTCCTTAAATCACCAAGAGCCCTGCCTGTTCTGTTACCTTTCTTTTGAACAGAAACTGAACTCTCACCAGCATCCTGCTTGGTCAGTAACAGAAAACAGTCCAGCCCCTTCCCCACAGCAGTAGCTCCTTTGTCTCCCTGTGTCTCAAACAGCAGCTGTCCTTTTTCTGTGAAATATAGTGGATAAGATTTTAATACTGGCAAATGATACTTCACTGGATTTCTGTTTGAATTTCTCTCCCAATAGCAACTGGATCACTTGGGCATTTCTCCAAATTGAAGTGTTTATCATGATTTCACCATCACGTTTTCAGAATGTTCTGTTTTATCTTAAGTTAAAGGGACATTTTAAAGCATAAAGCTCAGTGTTCACGACACTTTGAAAGAGCCAACGCACACTCAATATGTCTAATGGCCTTCTGTGCTGCACTGTTCTATGATTGCCTGTAAGTGAGAGTGTATAGTGATGTATAAACCTAGACAAGGTTTTTGAATTTGTTTCTTTGACGGTAGGAAACCAATACACATTAGTAAAAGCAGGGGTGACATGGGAACAGGATTGAAAGGTTACTTTTACAAAATTATCTTCCAAATGATATCGGCACCCTATCAGGGTCACAATTTTGTATAACTCCACATTTATTGTAGAATAGAGGTGGATTTGGATGAGCTGTATTTTATGTGGAAAGGAACTAAGAGGTTGGTGAGGACAGTATTGGAGAAGTAGATCCTGAAAGTGGAAAAAGCATAGATGAGATTTTCAACACCATTGGAGGTAAGATCAAGGCAGAGGTGGATGATGGAGAAATAGGTGGCCTTTGCATTTGGGTTTGAAACTCAGCTCAAAGTAAAAAAAAACACAGATTTTAGTGGTCTCCTATTTCTCTATTCCAGCCCCAACATTTACCTGTTGCAGGCCTTAATCTTAGTTTACAGTAATCCTGCATCACTGCAAAAATAGAAAGAGTTAATTGTAAGAATGGTAAGTATTTTAAGGTAAAACTATACTGTGAGAACAAAGGATCTCTCATAGTTACTGGCGGGTTCCAATCAGTAGTCAGAGTTGGATACACCCAGACCTGTCACAGAACAAGCTACTAAGTGCCTGGAATGACTCAAGAAGAGAATCACTTACCTTGTTTTGTTTTGACCAATGATTTATATGCTAGCAAAGTGAAATAAGTTTTCACTTTGAATCTGGATGTAATCTAATCCTTTACCTGGATTGCCTTGAGCCAGCATTTAAAGTCAAGCAGGGTAAAATGGTTTTTCAACTGATGGATAAATCTAGTTTTCCACAAATTAAGAATTTCCCATTATTTGCTTGATAAATGTCTGATTTGATATTGCTAAGTAAGAGAATCCTTGAAATATGGTGCAGTTCACAGACCAGTTCAAATGAATGGTCGCCTTATCTTGAGAATCAAAAGATATAAAAGATATTTCTATTGATACGAAAGAGCAAAACAATCTAGTCGGGAGAGAGAGAAAATTTGACTAGAGAAGACAGACTTTTGAGAGATAGAAATTACATGAGTCTAGCAAGGTTAAGAACTTCATTAACCAAAGAAAGGCATATCATTGTATCAGATATATGCAAGAGTTAAATTGCTGACAATAGCAGCAAGGTTGGTACTAATGAGGGAGGACAAATATCAAAAGAAAGCCAAACTAGCTGGAGATTCATCATGCTGACACTGTGAAGGAGACAAGACCAGCAACCTTCTTACACTGACTCTGAATGATAGTTATGTATCGTCCATAAATCTTTGCCAAAGCTGCCAGCTTATCAACAATAAGCTGAACTAACTAAACTTTTCACATATCTGAATCAAGGCTGTTAATTTATTAGCTATACACCCCGAAACACAATTTTGAATTTTTAAAAAATTCATTTATGGGATGTGGAGACCATAAGCAAGGAAAGCATTTGCTGCCCATCACTAATTGTCCTTGAGAAGATGCAGTCCATGTGGTGTAGGGATCCAAAATGTTGTTAGGGTTCTTGGAGGGAAACTTGCAGGTGTTCTTGTGTGATTGCTGTTCTTGTCCTTCTAGATCATAGAGATCGTGGGTATGGAAGGTGCTACTAAAGGAGCCATGGAGAGTGCTGTGCATTTTGTAGATGGTATACACTGTAGCTGCTGTGTACCAGTGGTAAAGGATGTGAACCTTTAAGATGGGGGATGGAGCATCAGTCAAGGAAGCTGCTTTGTCCTAGATGATGTCGACCTTCTTGAAAGTTGTTGGAGCTACACTCATCCAGGCAAGTGGAATATATTCTATCCTGACTTGTGCCTTGTAGATGGTGGACAGGCTTTGAGAGAGTCAAGAGGTGAGTTACTTGCTTCAGAATTCACAGTCTCTGAACTGCTCTTGTAGCTACAGCATTTAATAGCTGGTCCAATTAAGTTTCTCGTCAATGGTGATCACCAGGATGTTGATGGTGGAAACCTTTTGAATGTCAAAGAGAGGTAGATTCTCTCTTGTTGGAGATGGTCACTGCCTGGCATTTGTGTGGCACAAATGTTGCTTTCCACTTTATCAGCCCAAGCCTGAATGTTTTCCTGACCTTGATTCATACGAGCAGGGACTGTTTCATTTTCTAAGTTGTGAATGGTATTGAACGCTGAGGCCAGAATCTTCTGTTTGGCGTGCGGGGGCGGGCCCCACTTGCCGACACGTAAAATGACGTGTGGTGACACTGGCCGTGCGTCCCGACATCACCGTGTATCATTCTGATCCTCAGTTCAGCGGGCGCGCAGTGGAGTCGGCTACGCGCCCACTTAACTGTCAAAGGCATTAAGGCCATTTAAAAACTAATTTGAGTGATTAACTGAGCTGCCCATCCAACCTTAAGGTTGGCGGATAGGCGAAGAGCCCAGACAGCCTTCGCATTTATCATGAAACCTCATCCACAGGCGGGATGATGTTTCATGAAGTGTTTATAAATTGAATGAAAGTTTTTATTAAAGTTCATTGACATGTCCCAGCTCATGTGACACTGTCACACAAGGGAACATGCCTTAAACAATTTTTTTTCCTTATTAAAATTTTTACAAATCAAACTAATCTCCCTGAGGCAGCTCTGTGCCTCAGGGAGATTTCTGCGCTCTTTCACGTGCATGCGCGAAAGAGCGCAGGCCCCGACTCAGCCTACTCCCCCCATCAGCACAGGAAGCGCTCAATGCTTCCAGGTGCGCATCACGCTGGGTGGACCTTAATTGGCCCGCCAACGTGAAATGGCGGCGCGCAGCCGATCGCAGGCGGCAATCGGCTGCGCGCCCACCCACTTCCTTCCAACCCCTCCGACGGGGAGAAAATTCTCCCTTGTGTAACCACCAAACATTCCCACCTTTGTCCTTATGATGAAAGAAAGGTCATTGATCCAATAGCTGAAGATGAAGTTGAGCCATCCACCTTAATTTCTTTTTTAAAAAACAAATGCTCTGTATCTTTGAGTCCTCCATATAATGAAATGGTTTCATACAAACAGACACACACACAGGATGAATGTTAATTGAAAAAACACTGTCCCACACTCCGGCACTCTATAATGTTGAATCGGACTTCAGTATCTCTCTCTTGTTCGCTCTTCTTGTTTCCAGTTTCTCTCTTGTCAGCCAAATAGCTTGCACGTTAAATCAGAGGTGCCGGTTGGGGTTTGGGAAAAAAATAATGCTAACCCTTTCCCAGAAGATAAAATTTCCCAACAGCTAGAAGTGAGGGGAATCCTGCAGTGATGTCCTAGGACTGAGAAAATCGGCTTCCACAAACCAGAGCCATCTTTCCTTTATGTTAGATAGGACTCCAGTCAATGAAGAGTTTCCTCTGATTCCTATTGACTTTATTATTACTAGGCCTCCTTAATGCCACACTCTCTCAAATGCTGCATTGACATTCAAGCAGCCACTCTCACCTCATCTCTAGAATACAGCTTTTTTGTCCATGATTGGACCAAGGCTGTAATGACACCTAGAGCTGAATGGTTTTGAACCTAAATTGAGCATTGGTGAACAGGTTATTGGTGAGTAAATGCCACTTTATAGCACTGTTGATGACACCTTTCGTCACTTTGTAGATAATTGAGAGCAGACTGATGGGGCACTAATTGGCTGTCTTGGATTTGTCTTCCTTTTTAGGGACAGGACATACCTGGGTAATTTTTCAATTTGCCAGGCAGATGCCTGTGTTGTAGTTGTGCTGGAACAGCTTGGCTAGAAAAACAGTTAGTTCTAGAGCACAAATCTTCAGCACCACAGCTGGGATGTTGTCAGGACCCATAGTCTTTGATGTATCCAGTGTACTCAACCATTTCTTGATTTCACATGGTGAATCAAATTAGCTGAAGACTGGCTACTGTGATGCCAGGGATCTGAAGAAAATTCCAGGATTGCTCATCCACTCAGCATTTCTGGCTGGTTGCAAATGCTTCAGCCTTGTCTTTTGCACTCACATGCTGGGCTTTGTTATCATTGAGGATAGCAATATTCATGGAGCCTCCTTCTCCAATTACTTGTTCAATTGTCCACCACCAGTTGCCCATGAATGGATGTAGCA
Organism: Cetorhinus maximus; assembly: GCF_964194155.1. Lineage (NCBI taxonomy): Eukaryota > Metazoa > Chordata > Chondrichthyes > Lamniformes > Cetorhinidae > Cetorhinus > Cetorhinus maximus. The sequence continues at coordinate 124,454,548 of NC_135883.1, read as the reverse complement.
GGACTGCAGAGCTTTAATCTGATCCGTTGGTTGTGGGATTGCTTAACTGCCTATAACATTGCAGGTTCCACTGTTTAGCATGCATATGTTGTAGCTTCACCGATTTGACACCTCATTTTTAGATATGCCTGGCGCTGCTCCTGATACACTCCCCATTAAACCAAGGTTGTTCCCCTGGCTTCACAGTAATGGTTGAGTAAACGATATGCCGGGCCGTGAGGTTACAGTTCATGGTTGAATACAATTCTGTTGCTGCTGATGGCCCACAGCACCTCATGGAGGCCCAATTTTGAGTTGTTATATCTGTTCTGAATCTATGCCATTTAGCAGAGTGGTAGTGCCATACATCACAATGGAGGGTGATCTTCATATGGAAATGGGACTTTGTCTCCACAATGATGTGCGGTGGTCACTCAAACCAATGCTGTCATGGACAGATGCATTTGCAACAGGTAGATTGGTGAGGATGAAGTCAAGTTGGTTTATCCCTCTTGGTTCTCTCATCACTTGCTGCAGGCCCAGTCTGGCAGATTTGTCCTTCAGGCTTAGACTAGCTCAGTCAGTAATAGTGCTACTGGGTGTCTTTTGTTGATGGACATTGAAGTCCCCCGCCCCCGGAATACATTCTTGCTATCGACAGTCCTTCTTCCCAAGTGGTGTTCAACATGGAGGAATGCCGAGGGAAGGCAGTAGTTGGTAATCAGCAGGAGCTTTCCTCTCCCACATTTGACCCAATGCCATGGAGAATAGAACTGAACAGGCCACCCAGCATCAACTTAGGCATTGGACACAACAAAGATGCACCCCGCCCTGTCAACCGTGAAAAGTCCTCCTCACTAATATCTGGGGACTTGTGTCGAAATTATCTCTATTGTGTCCAGTCCTATTCATGCAGTTCAAAGTCAACATTGAGGACTCCCAACTCCACTCCCTCTGACTGTGTATACCATTGCACTACCACCTCAGGGATATTAATGGAGGAGTCTGGGACATTGGCTGAAAAGTATGATTTAATAATATGGCTATGTTAGGTTGTTGCTTAAGTAGCCTGTATCCCAATTTTGACACAAGTCCCCAGATGTTAGTGAGGACGATTTTTCAAGGTTGACAGGACTGGGTGTACCTTTGTTTTGTCCAATGCTTAAGTTGATACTGGGTGGCCTGATTAGTTCTATTCTTATTTAACTTTTCTGTAGCAATTGATACAACTGAATGGTTTGCTGGGCTTTAATGGCAATCCAATCATTTCATAGTCACCATACTAACATTTTATTCCAGATTTACTGTGGAACACATGGAAGATCTGTGTAACCCAGAATGTTAATTCTGTCAATAATATTTCTTTTCTAAATATCTTGAGCAATCCCACTCTTTAATATTAAGGTATGGTTAATTATAGTATCCTAAGAAGCTTAATAAATAAATATTCATGATTTATGGCCTGATTTTGTTTTTGATGACTTTGACAAGAAAAGATCTACTCAAATGTTCAGTAGCTATTAAGAATTCCAATCACCTGTTAGTATTGTAAATGCTAATGGCATTTGAATTGGTCAACATTATAGTCACATAGAATGTCACTGATCACTTCCACGAGGGCAGTCTTAATGCTGTGTACAGTTTAGAAATCATATTTGTGGGATTTAAGCAGGGAGTTCTGCAGAACCAGGTGTGGAACTGTATGACAATTACACATTCAAGGGCCTTAGATGAAGGATGGATTGAAGATAAGGTGGTAAACTGGTTCAAGCAAACCAAACAATAACATTTATTGCAAAGATTTTCATCTAGTTCTTTGGCAAGTGGTTAATGTGAAGGTGTTAAGGATTTATTTGGTAGCCATTGATTAAGCTTTATTAGGGTAGCAATTCTACTGTTATTGCACACATAATTTCCTCTTCTGCATGCCATGTTCACCAACATTGTCAAGTCCTCTCTATTCTTTTGCTTTCTCAATCCCTTTTAAAATTGTTGCCCTCACTGCCTTCTAAAATGGGACTCTACAAAACCACCATTCTGTCTTTGTACTTAACCTCTTTCAATAGTGTAAAACAGGTGATAGCAAATCAGCAGCCCAATTTATAGCTCTCCTGGTTTTTATTTCAAAGAAGTCAATTCCAATATCATTAATAATTGAGAAAATCAACGATATAATAATTAAAATGAACAATTAATAATAATTCTTAGACAATTAACAGCACTAAAGATAACTTTGAGGAGTATGGGTGGTACAAAGGTCAATTGGAAAGGTGATTATCTTTAAAAAGTGCTATCAGATAACATAAAGGTAAATTTCAAATGTTTTTATAACCATATAAATATAGTTTGAGGGCAGTACCTCTGAGGAATAGAGGGAGTTTAGCCATGGAGTATGTTGATATGGAGGAGATTTTAGACAAATATGTTGCATTGTTTCATGACAAATGATAGTGGAAATGAGAAGATAGGTAGACGAAACTATGGATAAACTCTTAGAGTCCTTAATCAATATTAAATGAATTAGTATTTAGAACTGCATAGATTAATCAGGATAAAAAAGACCTGGATTGAGGACAGTCAGAACAGATTTGTTAAAAAAAAGTTGTGTGTGACAAATTTAATAGAATTACTTGAAGAAGTGACTGATTAGATAGATAAAAAGAGTGCAGTAGACATAGTGTGTATGGATTTTCAATGTTAGTGTGGAAGAATGGAATGTTTTGCCATAGGCTGTGATCAAAGTAAAAAGCATTGCACTGGTTAGGAAAAAATTAAATGAAAATCTGAAGCAGAGGAAGGCACAGCACTATGGGGAGAGAGACAGTGGAATTAGTTTTGCATGAACCTTCTAAAACGTTATATATTTATCTGCTTATATGTGAGTGAAAAATAGTTACAAATGAAAACTGGAAGTGGAAAGGATGCTATGCTACCTCATGGTCCTCGACATTAAGCAGTTTAATATAATGTGTTGGAAAGTTCATTGTAAGTGATTTAGCAGTGGGCGTTCCAGGAAACTGTGGTCTTTTATCTTGCCTGGCCTGGAAATTAATCATTTTCAGTTGTTGAATGGCTGTGTGTGGGATATTGAGATTGACACATACTGCTTTCACCTCATTTCACTACCCCGGAGCATCTCTTCTTGGGGGCCTGTGTTTTATTACAAAGTGGGCCTCTCTCCTCAGTCTGACTTTCTAAAGCAACACTTCCATAGCTGCATCTGAGAGTCATAGAACCAAAGAATGATACAGCACAGAACAAAACCATTCAGCCCATCACACCTATGCCAGCTCTTTGAAAAAGCTACCTGATTAGTCCCATGCCCCTACTTTGTCCCCACAGGCCTGCAATTTCTCCCCTTTAAGTATTTATCCAATTCCATTCTGTAAGTTACTATTAAATATGCTTCCAGCACCCATTCAGGCAGCACATTCCAGATCACAACACATTGTGTTATTTCTCATGCTGCCTCTATTTCTTTTATGTGTCACATTAAACCTGTATCTTTTGGTTGCTGACCACTCATTTCTCCTTATTGAACACCTCTATCAAATCTCTTCTTAATCGTTGCTACTTCAAGAAGATCAACCCAAGCTTTCCCAGATAACTGAAGTTCCTCAGCCCTGGTCCCATTCTAGCAGGTATCTTCTGCCCTCTCTCTAAAGCCATGGCATTCTTCCTAAAGTATGTGGTGCCCACATTTAAACACAATGCTCCAGCCAAGGCCTAAACTGCATTTTATAAAGGTAGAGCATACTGTCCTTACTTTTGTACTCTATGCCTCAGTTTATAAAGCCAAAGATCCCAATGTATTTTAACAGCCTTCTCAACTTGTCCTTCCACCTTCAAGGATTGCTGTGCATACACCTTCCCAATGTCTCTCTTCTTCTGCGCTATTTTTCAACTTGTTTCATTTAGTTTATGTTACCTCTCATTCTCCCTATCAAAACGTATCACTTCACTCTCTGTATGAAATTTCATCTGCCATGTATAGGTCCATTTTCCAATCTGTCCTAAATCCATTCCTACTCTCCTTGTGAATCACATTTTGGAGTTTTATGTTATCTGCAAATTTCGAAATTATGCCCTTTATACCCAAGTCAGATCATTAATATAGAACAAAAGAGCAGTAATGATCCTAATACTGACCCCCCCCCCCCACCCCGGGAACACCACTGTACACTTCCCTTCAGTTTGAAAATGAAACATTCACCACCGCTCTGCTTTCTGTCCTTTGGCCAATGTGGTGTCCTTGCTGCCAGCCTCCCATGGGCTTCCATTTCCTAACAAGTCTGTTACGCTTTCCCAGAGAAGCGGAAAGCTTTCTGCCGGCCGGCGATTTTATTATATATATTTCAAATATAATTTGTTTAGGGCCTTGGGTAAGGCGAAAATGAAACTGGAGGGATGTCCAAACATTGCAGGAATGTGCTCCCCCTCCACCACCAACTGGCGAGCTCACATTCACAGGAATGTGTGCTATCTGGAGCGCAGTCACAATATGTGAACGAAACCCCGGCTTGCACCTGGCTCAGCTGTCAACACTGTCAGCTGGGCATAAATCGCAAAGCTCCGAGCTCTGGTCGGAGTCACGCATGATCGCAGGCCCATAACCAGAGGGAGCAAAAATAAAAACAAAAAAAACTGCGGATGCTGGAAATCCAAAACAAGAACAGAAATACCTGGGAAAAACTCAGCAGGTCTGGCAGCATCTGTTGAAGGGTCATGAGGACTCGAAACGTCAACTTTGCTCTTCTCCGCCGATGCTGCCAGACCTGCTGAGTTTTTCCCAGGTATTTCTGTTTTTGTTACCAGAGGGAGCAAACCCATCCAACTGAAGACACGGTGTTTATCATATGGTTGGAGCCTGTCATTCTGGTAGAAGTTTTGCACGAGTCTGTAAAATAGAGTTATTGAGGCCAGATAAATGTTTGGAAGAAGGTGAACGGCGTTGTTGTGGAGGATCTCCTGTCTATTCAGCAGCGTCTGCATTTCACCCTTTCACATCTCCCAGACACCTGCATCTAAAAAGGAGATAATTTGAGGGGGAGGACAGTAAACGTGCCCAAAGAGCAAATAATGCCAAAGCTTGATATTAGCTTGGCGGATAATGGGAGACAAATGAACTTTCAACAGGATAAATGAACTTCCAAGGAAGAGCCTCTTCTTTTCCCAAAATAGTCAGGTCGGTGTTCTAACCGCGAAATTATTCTTTCCAATCTCTCAGCAGCTCCACTCTCCCTCTCTCCCGCACACACTCCCAATGCTGATAGATAGCTGTGCCTTTTCAAATAACTCGCCACTCCAACCCAGGAACATACCTGATCTACTCACAGAGCTAATCGTCCCTTCGGGTGCTACACTGTGGAATCGATGTTCCAAAATTTCTCTCGGTTCCACACGAGAATAAATCAGTAAATGTTACAGGGAACGGCCCTCGAACCGCGAGAGGGGAAAAACATTGCCCCTTACACTTTGAGATGTTGAAGGTATTTTGGCCAATGGCAGGTCCATTGTGGAGTTCGGAAAACGACAGCAAGTGAAAAAAAAAATGAATGGTACAATTTGAAAAAATGGGGCAGAAACAGGGAGACGTGGAGAGGGTGTAGGTAGATAAATATTTGAACAAAACCCATACGGAGAAAGGTAAATGTTTCATGAATGACTTTTCGTCATGGGATCGGAGGGCTCTGTTACCCTGCACCACAATCAGAGACGGTCAAACCATTGGTTTCGTGCAGTGTAAAGTCAGCCGGGCGTGTCCAGTGATTATATCTCTGTAATGTAAAAGTGTCTGTCTATAATCGCTTACATTAAGGAGACCGGCACCCATTCCCATTAGTTAATAATGTGTTTGAAGAAAATATGAGCCTGCACAAATGTAAAGCAATGATGAATATCTTTTGTAACAATGTTATGTTTACAAAGCGGAGCGTCCTGAGATACCGGGATGATTACTCATCGTTACTATTTGTTAATCCAACTCTTGGACCAATTGTATCCAAGGGCGGGTATTGCCCGTTTTTTAGACTCATGTTTTGAAGTCGGATTTTCTTTTTTGTGCTGTTTAATAAACAGTATTTCAGCTTGCGAGGTGGGGGGTGGGGGGCTGCCTGCCGGGTGGATGATCACCTCGCGGGTGGCTCCCTCTCACTTATTAAATGAAGTGTTCACCGAACTCCTGAAACCCTTTTTTTCTGATCAACGCAAGAGAAATGTGCCCTTTGCTTCCGGCCCCAAAGCCCATGGGAACGAGACGTGGTATTAGTCAGCAGCCCCTGATGCGAGTAGCCCTGCCCATCCCGGCGCCCATGACTCTGTGGAGCTGGGGCCACAGCCCAGGCAGTCACTTCCTCTCTCGCAGCGCCTGCGGGAGAAACACTTTCGAAGTGTGGAAAGTTAGAGCAGGAACTGGGAAAGGAGCAGGCGGTGGGCGGGCTGCTCTGGGACGCCGATTGGATTTTGGTTCCTGTTCCCCCCCCCCAAATATATATATATATTATATAATATACGTCCCTCAGTGAGATCTGAAGTCAGGCAGCAAACTAAGAGAGAGAGAGAGGCACGAAAAATGTAACCCGAGCCCCTCCATTCTCATCCTCTCCCTTCTCATCATCCGGAAGACCTGGAAACAACAAGCGGGAGAGTGAAACTTGCAGCGGACGGCGATTCTCAGCCCCGACAGGCAGAACAAAGTGAAAGAGTGAAGTTGAGTTGATTTGCAGAGGGAGGCGGGTTGGATTGAGTGAGCGGGAGCTGGAGGGAGGATCCGGACTCGCAGCTTTCCACTCACTGCCACAGTGTTTGTGCACCCCCCACCCCCCCTCCTTTATTTCCAGTTGTTACCCACCCCCCACCCCCCGCCCCCCCCCCCCCACTTTCCCGTGACTGTGAAGAGGAGGTTGATAGTGGTTAGCTGATCCAAACCGATGGTGAGCATGTCTGCCTACAGGCTGCCTCTAACTTGCCGCCGTTGTGATGGGCTGGGGAGCTCGGCTTTGCTGGGCACATTCTCCCTGGCACTGCTCCTGGCCTCGGCCCTGAGTGCGGGCTCCTGCCCCAGCTCCTGCGAGTGCTCGGAGCCGGCCAAGACGGTGAAGTGCGTGAACCGGGAGCTGAGCAGCATCCCCAGCGGGATCCCGGCCAGCGTGAGGACCCTCTTCATCACCGGCAATAACATCTCCAGCCTGGACAGCGGCGCCTTCGGCCAGTCCCTGAAGCAACTGGTCAGCCTGAGCCTGAGCGGCAACCGGATCCGGGCTGTGGACTCCCTGGTCTTCGCCTCCATGCCCAACCTGCAGCAGCTGGACCTCAGCAACAACCGCATCTGGTGGCTGCAGCCGACGGCTTTCGGCTCTGCCCCCGTCAGCCTGCGGGAGCTCAACCTGAGCCGGGCTCTGCTGAACGGCTCGGTGGTGGAGCAGCTCTCCGAGTTCCTGCAGAACGGCAGCCTGCCCAACCTGCGGAGGCTGCAACTGGCTGAAAACGACCTGTTCTACCTGCCGGCCCGCACCTTCTCCCGCCTGCCCAGCCTGCAGCACCTGGAGCTCCGGAACAACTCGATCGTGGAGCTGAAGGAGACGTTCAGGAACCTGAACCTGCAGACGCTGGACCTGAGCTCGAATGCGCTCAAGAGACTGGGGAACAGCACCCTGAGCGAGCTGAACTCCCAGCCCAACATCAGGGTCCAACTCCGGGACAACCCGTTCGTCTGCGATTGCGGCATCGAGGAGCTGCTGACGTGGCTGCAAAACACCCAGAAAGTGCTGGACAGGGAGAGCCTCCTGTGCGCCTCGCCAGAAAGCCTGAGGGATAAACCCATCCTGCTGCTGAAACTCTCCGACCTGAAGTGTTCCGTCCACGGAGACATGGAGAGCGTGCTGCAAACTTCTTACGTCTTCCTCGGGATCGTCCTGGCCCTGATCGGAGTGATCTTCATGTTTGTCCTGTACCTAAACAGAAAAGGCATCAAAAAGTGGCTTTATAATGTCAGGGATGCTTGTCGAGACCATATGGAAGGCTATCATTACAGATACGAGATTAACTCGGACCCCAGATTGACAAACCTTAGCTCCAATTCGGATGCGTGAGAGAAAGTTGACTTGTCTGAGACTTAAAGACGGTCCGCTTGGATTTTATTTTACTATTCATTCTTTGTAATAGCTATGCATGATGACCCATCCACTCGGACCAACGGGCTTAACGCTGCTTGTGTCACTCTCCCGACAGCGGATATCCAACAGTGACAGAAAGGTTTGACTCTCAGTGGGAAGTGCTCCATGTGCAATGGTGTGTGTGTGTGTGAGAGATCTTCCTTTGCCCCTTTTCATGACCCACTGTGTGATGGTGCCAAAATAGAGTGCGCGTTTGGAAAAGATTGCAGCTCTCTCTCCAAGCCTTGCTGCAATAATAGAGTACTTCAGAAAACTCACTGGGGATTTAAAGCCCTCCAGTGTATTATAGTGGGGAGAGCAGATTAATTGCTACAGTAACCGTTTTACCATTTCATAAGCTGAAGCAAAACACAATAACGATCCAAGCAATACAACAAATGCTGTAGCGAAACAGTTTTTAAACATGGGGCTTCTTCACCGGCTCGAAGTTTTATTATCTGTCCCCAGGCGGTGCAGCAACACAAAGCAACCCGCTGGTTTAATGCATTCTTCTCAGTTCCAGTGACTTCAATCAATCCCAGTCACTGAGTGTAAAAGGCGCTTATAACCGTAATGGTATTTTAATGCTAGCTTAATGGGGGGTTTATTTTTGTAAATAACTCTACCTATCTTCCACGAATTAAGCAAGGTAAAGTGACAAATGAAGTCAGTCGTTTAATTTTTCCTCCTTATCTGTTGGTCTCACGAGTTCTATTGGGTATATTGGAATGAAAGCTGGTCGTCAGCCTGTCTGCCTCTGTGAAACTCTGGGGTTTGGAAACATCTGGATCCACAAAGATCAAGGATTCTCTCCAGCCCCCCCACCCCGCCGCTTTTATTTAAAAGAATGGAAGACTGCACGGAGAGTACCTCTATTGATGTTGCCCGCAGGCCTCCCGCCGAGTGTCACAACATCTAAGGAGTTGTGAAGTGCCGCCTGACAACTGATTATTTCCCGGGTGCATATGCGGGTAGGAACAGCAACATCACATTCGTGCTGAGCCTCAGTTTCTATGGATTTTTTTTAAGGTGGTCTTTGCAAGTCCATCGTTTTGTAATATTTCAAAACTCCTAGCTGGTATGAACTTAATTTCTCGACTAAAACAAATACGAAGGCTAGCGTAAAGAATATTAGTCCATCAAATTTGAAAATTTGCATTGAAGGAATGTAATTGCAGCAGGCACGCATGCACACACAGACAACACCGTGCAAAGTGGAACTGTAAATACCAATTGTTGTACTGGCAAACCCTGCATTATTTAGCAAATTAGTCAGTTAGATTCCCCAATCCTATAATAAAATTTAATAACATTTGAATGCGTAGCACCACTTGATATAGTGCATGAGTGTTCTGGTGCATTTAGGGAGGGGTTGCACTGGGGTTATGCTAGAAAATTGCTAGCCAGAGAATGAATCCAGCTCATTTGACATTTGTACAGCTCCTCAGCATGAATGAGCCTTGCGGCATCACAACAGCATGGGACTTTAACGTGTAAACACTTGTCTGCCTTTCATGTACAGTGATTTCCATCAGAACATAATAGGTGACAGAAGCATTTCACTTTCTGTAGTCGTTTTCCCTTGTAATGCAGATGCATGTCAGATGTGAGGCATTCGCACTTGAGAACATCTTATCTCGGTGCTTGTGCTGTGGAAAAGTTTGAAAATTCCTCTTTCTCTAATTTAGTTATTAATAGAGGAATAACTTTACACAACATACTGTGGAAGGTTTGATGGAGTGACTTGATAGAACAAAATAGAAAAGTGAAATAACGCAGAGCTAATGTTTATAACCTCCTCCAAATTTATTATTACACATCAATTTAATTCATTTGAATGTTTTATCAATAATTTGGCAGATGACTTGGTAACAGGCTTGTACACATTGGCATCTAGGCACATAGCATTTGAAAAACATTCTGAAGGAGGACTATTAGCCTTCAGCAATACTAGGAAACAAATGGTGTGATCACAAAAACACTCCTGGTTGCAGAATTTGCACAGCCTGATGTTTCTGAGAAACTAGATTGCAGATACTAACTAAAACGTAACTTTGCATTTGTTACCTTGGAGGGAGAAGAAATCAGACAAGTCTAACAAGTTAAATATAGCAAGAGTTCACTCGCAAGATCCTGTCTAATACATTGGTGAAAACCTCCTTAAGCCCTTACTATTTGCATATATTTGTAACAAAATACAACCTAAAATCATGACTGCTAGAAATCAGCTCATCTCTTTTATGTTCACAGGCATTTGCCTTTTTAGTAGTTCCAAAATCTACTTGAAAAATATGTTTTTAACCAATGTTGACCACTTGAATTTCTAAAGCACAGTGGGAAACATACATTTCCACAGTTCAATGAACCAATTTTATCCAAATCTATTCTTTAAAAATTATACATTTATATAAAATTAGTTATGAAACCAAACTCAGGCATGGATTAGGTGCCTATATATATTTTAAAGTGTAAAGTGGCAGCGCGTGTCTTGTACTTCAAACAAAAAATGAGACTTTTTGCCTGATCACTTGTAACGGTATAAAGAAGGTAGAATGGTCCCTTCCTAAACTATTGTTCTTATTGAGTTTCTATTTTTCAATGTTACTTTTCTTGGTGTCAGGTGCTATTAATTGCTTTGATTGTCATTTTCTAAAATTTCTCTCATTTGCACTCTGATCATTTTCTCCAAAGAATGATACACAGGTATGATATTTTATTCACTGAACAAAAAAAAAAGCACAGATAGAAATCTAGGTTAATGCCATCTGGAGTGCATTTTGTTCTGCTCTATATATAGGTTTGCACCAGTGAAGTGATGGTGAGAAATGTGCTGAACACAGCTTTTTGCCATGTCACATACTCAACTAATGCCATCGGTCTTATGAATACTGGAGACATAAATAAGGCCATGATGGGGAGGCTGGAGATGGAGGGGGGGGGGGTGGTGGGTGGTGGGTTGCAGTGCATATATTTATTTGAAGGCCTCATGATGTTGATTGTTAAATCATTAAAGAATCACCGTGTCAGTTAAAGAATCATTGCATGCAAATAAAGCAGTGTAATGGAAGGTGGAAAAAAAGAGGAAGTGGTATTCTTAGAGCCCTGATGAATGTAAGCATATTCAAGCTGTATGTTTTCTGCTTAACGATGGCCTTGTTAACTTTTATTAAGAAAATAAATAATATTGTAGCTACTTTTTGGTCTTAATTGAATGTGGTTTTGATTAATAACATTGATTACTTTCATAATGTGTGCGTGTGTCTGTGTGTGTGTGTGTGTGTGTGGCAGACATGGTGCTGGATATAGTTATTGATACCTTCATGTTCTGTGAATGTCAACTGCATCTTCCTCACAGTGAAGACATACATTGCAAGCTATTCATTTCCATAAACAAAAGAAAACCACAACAGTGAAGAACAGATAGGATTTGTTTTGATTCATTAAAGAAAAAGTAATTCATCATCTGAACAGCAATGCCCAGCCATGCTGGGTGATCTGATTTCATTTGACTTCTCTGTCACTCACGAGTTATGTTGAGTTACAGCAGCAGTTATGAAACATATTTCTTTGTACTCAGCAAGCTCTGCAGTGTTCACTGCATCTGCCACAGGCAGATGTACCTTTCAGGTGGCAAAGTTATTTAAATCAAAGCTAGGTTAACTGCAAAGATGACAAAGCCAAGTCTGAAAGCACATTGGTAACTCAACAACAACAACACATTTATACGGTGCCTTGGACACAAAATGTCTCAAGGTACTTCACAGATGATAAGTGCTAAGCAGAAGAGATAACTGAAAGCATGGACAAAAAGATAGGTTGAGAAGATTTTTTAAAATAGAGGAAAAAACAGCAAAGCATTGAGATTTAGGGGAAGAATTCTAACCAGTAACTGGAGGATTTATCTCAGGTGAGGAGTGGCCAAGGGAGCGCCAGAGGATGGAAGGGAATGTGCAGGAGTGCAGTCAGAATCGTAGAACATGAGCTAGGATAAATGTCAGGTGGAGGCTGCACAGGTTGATGGGATGAGGCCATGGTCGAAGGATATGTAAATGAAGACAAAGATTTTGAATTGGGTGTTAGGGATACAAGCCAATGCATATCTGTGGTGACAGAGATGATGGGTGAGCAGGACCTAATTCAGGACAGGGTGTGGCCAATGGGCTTTGGGATTAGCAAGAGTTTGTATAAATTGGAGCTCAGGAAGCTGATGTACAGGGCATGGTAAAAGTTGATTCTGAAGATAAAAAAGTCTGGCCAACAGCTTCAGTGGCAGTGGAGCTGACTAAAGGCAGTAGTGGCTTCTGTTCTCTAGTTTTCTTTCCTTTCTCCCCTCATGCCCTCTCCAAGCTTATCTTGTCCATGAGACTCACCACTTGCTTCAACAACCCGTTTCTCACTAAACTGCTGACAATCCAACTTCCTTTTCCTGGTTCTCAAGTTAACTAATATTGTTAATGGTTCTCTCTCCTCAAATACTGTCCCCCTCTTTCAATCTGCCTTTGTTACTCCTATTCTCAAAAATATGACACTTAAACTTTCTGTCCTTGCAAACTACTGCCTCATCTGCAAGCTCGCTTAAACGTATTATCTCCTAAATCTGTGCTCATCTTTCCCAGAACTCCATGTTTGAACTGCTCCAGTTCAATTTTCACCCTTGCCATAGTATAAAAACAGCTCTTATCTAACGCCCAAATGTGACTGCTATGTGACTGTGAGCATGGTAAACTTGTCTTTGTCCATTCCGATCTGTTTGTAGCCTTTTACACATTGATGACACCAACCTCATGCAATGTCTGTCCACCATCATCCAGCTGCATAGGACTGCGCTCACTTGGTTGCATATTTAACTATCCAGCCATAGAATTGTCTGTAGTGGCATCCTGCTCCTGCACCATTACCACTGGTGTCCCTAAGTGTTTATTGTTGGCCTAATTTTTCTTGTCTACATGCTGTGCTTTTGACAACATCATCCAAAAACACAGCATTAGTTTCCACATGTACACAGATGTCACCCAGCTGTACCTCATCACCATCCCCTTTGACTCCCATAAATTGCCTGATTGCTTGTACGACATTGAGTGCTGGATGAGCAGAAATTTGCTCTAGTTAAATATTGGTAAGGTCAAAGCCATTGTCTTCCACCCCATTACAAACCCCATTCCTCCACCCCCTAACCATTGACTCTACCTGGAAACTCTCTGAAATTAAACCAGACTGTTCACACCCTTGGTATCAAACTTGACCTCAAGATGATCTTCTGACTATGTATCTGGACTATCACTAAGAGCACTTCTCATCTGCTGCCGAAACCCTCATCCATGTCTATATCATCTCTGGACTCTGACAATTCCAATGCATGCCTGGCCAGTCTCCCAAGTTCTAACCTCCATAGGCATGAGCTCATCCAAAACTCTGTTGCTTACGTCATAGTTCACACCAAGTCCTGTTCATCCAACATCCCTGAGCTCACTGAACTCTGTAGGCTCTCGGTTAAGCAGTACCTCAAGTTTAAAATTCTCATCCTCATTTTTGAATCCCCCCACTCCCTCAAACCCCGACCACCTCTATAATTTCCTTCAGCCCCATAACTCTACAAGATACCTGCGCTCCTCTAATCTGGCCTTTTGAGCAGCTATGATTTTAATTGTTCCATCATTGCCTTCACCTGAAAAGGCTCCTTAAAACCTACCTCTTTGACCAAGCCTTTGATCATCTACCCTAGTGTCTTCTTGTGTGGCTTGGCATCAAATTCTGCTTCATAATGCTCCTATGAAGCACCTTGAAACATTTTATTACATGAAAGATGCTAAATAAATGCAGGTTATTGTTGCAAAAATAAGCAGTGTTGATGATGGTTAGGATATGTGAAATGCTCAGGCTCAAACAAGAAACGGAGGTTTCACACCATTTAGTTCAGACAGTGTATACCTAGGAAAGAAAAGAATCAGCAACGGAGGAATTTCAAAGGGAGACAAGCAATTGATTCATACATAACTTTGTATCAGATAAGCAGTCTCACAATACTGAGATGCGCATAGAAATGGTTGGGTCTTGCTAGCATACATTTTTTAGCTTGGCTGCAGATACTGTCGCTAAGGAACAACATGCAAAAAGAGAAAAGGAGGGAATCCAGGATAGATTTGAGGATTTGAAGCATTGCTGGAGATTACTGTGGGTGTACCTACACCACATGGACTGCAGCATTTCAAGAAGTCAGCTCACCACCAGCTTCTCAAGGGCAACTAGGGATGGGAAATAAATGCTAGCCCAGCCAGCAAAGCCCACATCCCGCAAATGAATAAAAAAAATGTTCTGGCTATATTGGGGCAAATAGGAGTGGACCCCCAAGAGCATGAGTCTATTGTGAGTATGGCATGATACTGGGTGTGCCAAAACAGACCATAATCATGATTTATGCAGTCACCCAATCCCATCAGGTGTGAAGATGGGAGCTTTAATATTGGTTACAAGAATCAGAGGGAGAAAAATAGTCTCGTTTCTCATTTTAGATTGCTTTTCATTGATCTCCACTTAAAAGTTAATGTGCAACCATGGGTAAGAATAGGACCAAGCTTACCCGTATGTGTTATGGTCTCCGTAAACAGATAGCCAAATAGCATCACCACACAGCCGCACACATGTAAGAAGGACAGCTGACAAGACACCAGACAGCCATTCACATATCCAGGGAGCCATACTGTAGGCATCACCAATAGGAAAAAGGTGGGGAGAAAATTACAACAAGAATGATATATGGGAGGTTAATGTGTAAAGTAAAATTTGTTAGCAAACTGGACATTTAAAAAAATACACGTTTTCTTAGTTCATTTTAAAAATGTTCAGTATTTGTCATTTATGTAGCTTGGATTCTGTTTAAAATGAGGAAATAATGAACAAAGAAACAAAGGGGTGGAGCTTCTGCTTTGAGTGTAAATTGTAGCCAAAATGCACTTAAAATTGCACTGGTTAGGTTAGGCTTCATTTCCACTAAAATTCATTTGCCTAATCACAAACATGAAATTTTCCATAAGCCATTGCAATTGAGCAATGTTGAAATGTAGTGGTTTCCTTATTCCCTTTCCATTTAAATGTATTCTCTGATGCATTTAAGAGTGGTAACCTGGTGCAGTTTCATTAATATAGCTAAAATGGCTTTATCAATAGAAATATGCATTTTTAGTAAGAGTGTCCAGTTCTATGAGTGACCCGACTTAAAATCAATGAAAATTATTTAAAGAAACAAACTGAACCATTTGCTAGTTTTATTGGTATACACTAGGCAGTTTCTTAGTAAATTGAAATATTTTTGATGTGAAAACCCTAAAAATGTGCCTACTAGTGCCTGTTCACCTCAGAAAATGAGCACAATTTGAAAAGCCTTTCAGAACCAGCATAATCAGCAAAATCCTACAATTTTGAGCTGGGAGCTTCACCAGTTTTGTGGGTGGGACATGTTTTAGGTGAATTGAATCTTGCACCAGTGTAAAAGGTCATGTAAAATACAAGTGATTTGGGAAGTAACTCATCCAAGTTTAAATTCATCAATCATTTGTGCTGGTTCGGCCAATTCCACCCAGATTATGTATATATTATGAGTGTATGCAAGGGCAACTTGACCCCACATGTTTAAAATTAGCTTTAATTCCCCAGAAATTATTCTGGCACAGTGAAACGAAATACTATAAGTGTAATCTTGAAACACGTTGAACAATTGCACTTCCTTTGGTTCATTAGTGATACTAAATTTTGAATATGTGAAACATAGTAGAATTAATTTCCTGTAACTACGTTCATTTTCTTTAATTTCATAAAGAAATGTAGAATAAAAGGATTATTGGCTAAACACAATTACTGATTAGAGTTTACAAAAGCTCTCTAACCCTTTCTTTAAACCGCCTCAACTTTAGCAATGATAAAACAGGACATACTGAGCTGGTCTACCACTTTAGTCTAGGTAAAGGCTGCTAATTAGTTGAGATGCCTTTTAAGGTTCTCCAAAGACTTTCAGATTTTGTTTGCCTCATTATTGTGATATTGTCTCCATCCCTTTAAATTTGATATGCACAATTCTCCTACTGCTGTTCCCCTTAACCTACCTAAGATTGCACCTGTTGCTAAGAATAATTGTGTAAATATGGTTATACAGTTTGTATTGAGTGTTATTTCCAATGTGACCATTTGGATGGGATTTACACCAGTTCTAACTCATTACGAATTGTCTGAATCTAAGGCAGAAATTGTCCTTTAGATATTTTCACTGTGGGAGTAGGCAGGGGAATAACCTTACGCCAAGATTGTTGAAGTAATTCAGATGCTAGTATAACCCACAGAAAATAAATCAGATCCTCCGTTAATGACTTTTTTTTTGGAATTTACCAATTCCTCAACCCTCCTCTTCCACGTTGTGTATTATGCTTCTACTCTTCATTTCATTTGTTGGTTACACCACTAAATGTGCATATTTCTATGTTTAAAACAGATTTTTTTTTAAAAAAGATTCTGTAGTCATTAAACGACATCTAAAAGCTGAAGATATCTGTACAAATCTAACCAGAGTGCAAAGAACGGGCATCAAAAAAAGATAAAAACCAAATGTTGGAATTTAAAATAAAAACAGAGTCAAACATGGCTGTCTTTCTCTTTCAGATGCCAATTGGTTTGTTTCCAATTTCTGTTTTAATTTCTGCAGAAACCAAAATATTCCAATATAAACCTCAGATCGACTTAGCTTTACTTGCAATTGTTATTTACTTTCCAAAGCCTCAAGTTTGGAAACTATCATAAACTGCTCCTTAAATAATTTTCATTAATGGACTGAGTATTACAATAAATTTAGGGTTTACTGATAGGTTTGAGTGTCACTGTGTTATTCTTGTGTATCTCAAATGTAAGTATGCACTTCCATCTTTTCCATTGTTGAACATTTGTGGCACCTTAGGAAGTTTCCCTTAAAATGACCGTTGCCAAGAATTGGAGGAAGGGGAAGCAGGGAATTGAACATCTCTGCAAGTTGCTGTGGATACTCATGGCCTCCTGGTGGGATTGTGTTTAACTCTATTACAATCAAAATAAGTCAGAAAATATCATGAATTAAATTATCTTGCCATTACTAACTGAACATTGTATTATGTTTAAGGAACTCATTAAATGCTGGCCTACCATTGTAACCTGATTTGGTTATGACTGTTATTATCAGTTGGCTATTGCATTCAACTATACGTATAACCCTGGAAATTACTATGAATGATGTTATCCTATAAACACTCTTAAACTGGTAGACAGGTATAAGGGGCTACCTCATTGATATTGCCAGTTTTATAGTACTGTATCACCAAAGTCAAAATTACCCCTAGTGTTTGTAGAAAATTCCTCTCTTCATTATTTTAACGGAAAATGCAGCCCATATAAAACAAATTGGATAATGCTCCCATTAAAAGGCATAGAGGAATTTGATACAAGTGCATTAAGCTTGTATGATAACAAGAGTCACTATAATTTCCAGAATATTGACGCACTTTTGTGCAATGATGTGCCTACAATGATGTGCAATTCACTGCTGCTATATACAATTTTCCCTCAACTCTACATCCTTGTAGTTATTTGGTAGTGTTACTTACTGTTATCTGCTTTTTGCGCAAATTAAGCAGTCTACACTTTTAAAACAGGTGTACAGTTTCTTAGGGATAAACTGTCAGACTTATTATTTGCCAGACCATAAGAGCAATTAGATGTGATTCTGCGACTTCAATCAACATGCACTTATTATTCTGCTATGCCTGTGATGAGGTGCTGTTCTCCTCTCCACTGCAATTTTCTTTCTTCAATATAGAGCTATGTAAGGATCCTAGAATCCTTAAAACTGTTTTCTCTAGCTATGACACACAGAACCACACAACAGTGAAACCATGTGCTATAATAAAGTAAAATGTAATGTGCCTTGTAGCATGGTGATGTTTTTAATTACAAAACTGGACATGGACAAGATAAGAATGAAATAGTAGGGGTGGTGTGAGGGGCGGGGTGTGAAAGAAGTGATAGGCTTGGGTTCTGATTTTTTTCTGTTGCAGATAAAAAATCATTGACAATGCGAATATCAGTAATTGACCCTTCCAAATCACATGAAACAGAAGTGGAAAAATGAATCTTTAAAAGTCAGACTATTGATTTTTCTGTTGACCTACAGACAACAGACAGTTGACAACTTTAAAATGAATGTTCCTTTGTTTGTCTGCTGAGCTGGGCACTAGCATTTTCTCCTCTACCTCCACTCCTTTGGATTTCCTAGAGGACATATTCCTAAAACATGTTTGCAGGCTTCTGGCAACTTTGGTTTATAAACAGCATCGCAGACTAGTGTTGACTAAGATTTTCCCTTTCTCCGTGTTTTAAATGGCTCTGCTTTCCCTCAGTTCTCCAGTAATTCTCCTGATCACCTTGCCTCCAAATTATCAGGAATTGTAATGGGAGGAAATTACAGATGCAAATCTGTTCTAATTCATCTCGTTCCAGTCTTTTGCAGCGAACTCCTTTTCCTGTAAACTGTGACTCATAATGTAACTGTGGGGGACTGTTGTTGGAACTGTAGATTGTTTTAATTCATTCTTGAGATGTGGGCTGTACTGGCGAGGCTGGTATTTATTACGCAACCCTGGTTTCCCTGAACAGAATGGCTTGTTAGCGCGTTGTAAAAGGCAGTTAAGATATCTCCGCATTGGTTTGGGTCTGAACTCACATAGGAACTGGACCAGGTGTTTCCTTCTGTAATAGTCCACATTTGTGTACTATTGCACACTTGTTTTTATATAGAGCCCTGGATTTCACCAGCCCTCTGGACACAGGCTGGGAGGCAGGAGGACTGGTAAAATGGCACAAGAGGGCGCCGGGAGGGAAACACATCTTCCCGCTGCCATAGCTTATTGCGAAAGGCAGGGATGGCAGCAGATTAGCTGCCCACCAACCAGAGGCAGTTGGTCAATTAGGTAATTAATTAGGTATAATGGCCATTTAACACCTTCACTGGTCTAATGCAACATGGCTCCCAGACGCATGTTGAGATTGCCAGGTACATTGAGGTAGCCTCCTAGTGGTTTCCTTGGGGGGATGGGGGGTGGGGGGGGAGGGGGGAGAGGGGAGGTCTTCCTTTAGCAATGCACAATGGCCCACCTAGGGGCCCCCCCAGTAACAATGACCACCCAGGCAGGTCCGATGCTGCCACTGAAGGGTTCACCCCTCCAATCCCTAAGACCTCCTTACCTGGTACAGGCACATTAAAAAAATTCCTTCCAGCCTTTCAAGAGTGCCTGAACATGGAGGCTGACTCTGCTTCCCCTTGCAGCCTCAGCAGTGGCCACCTCTATTGGCCCAGCAACTCAGAGAGATAGGCCACCTCTTAATTGGTCGCTACTGGTAAAATCCCCTCTCCGGTCTTGCCGTTCACCCACATAGGCTTACTTGGTCCCAGTGGTGGTCCTCGGCATGCTAGTAAAATTGAGGTCACAGACTCAGTAATCTAAGAGCTGAGAATTTGTTTAACATGGCCTCACAGCCTCAAATTCATCACATTAAAACTGGCACAAAGCATATTTCATGAGCATCTTCCCAGGTGACGATCTCCAATTTTTCCTATTAAGGCTGCAATGTCATGTTCTTATACTTTTCACTACTCTATTTTCTTTTCCCCCTCCTTTCCTTAAACACTGCTAGAATCACATCCAAGTGGTCAATATGAATCTCCAGTACTATGTTGGGCAGTGCATTTACCAAATGAGTTGCCAGGGAAACGGCAACATGATTTTTAACAGCCAGTAACAGATGCCATCGGTTTCGAATTTGATTTCTACCATATTTTGAAAGAAAAAAAAAACCTGTGCAAGCAGATGAAAACACAGAACTTAGAAAGAAACATTAGAATTGATTTTTCTTCTAAGAACAGATTGGATGGTGTTTCCACCCTGCCTCCGTGATGGCATCAGTAGGAAGCCCAATCGATTTGGGTCTTATTTGAGTATAGATGGGAAGCTGCTACCACAAATTGTGCTGCTTATAAGCAGCTCCCTATTTGGGAGAGTGAAACATTCCTGCTGCTTCTTAAAGCCAGCCTGCACCCCTTAAAGGCAAGGTGTCATTTTTCTTGGTGTTTGAAAAGTTTGTGGAGCACAGCAGGTATGTTGTCACTGGCTAGGGCATCTCAATTTGTTAATACTGCGCTCAAAGTCTTTATTGAAGATATCAGGACCAGGAAGGAGGTCTTGTTTCCCTTACGGCAGACAGATGCTGAGACAACTAAGTCAGGTGCAAGGAGTGAGGTGGCCGTGCAGATCACTGCCAGCTGGATCGCTCCCAGGAGTTGGTGGCAGTGTCATATTATCAAGACTGCCATAGCCTCTTCACATCTCTTTTACTCTGAATACAGTCTTACAACAATACAGGTTCTCCCAATGTGGGTGCCATCTGTGATTCTGTTGGTAGCATTCTTGCTTCTGAACCAGAAGATTGTGGGTTCAAGTTTCCTTCCAGGACTTGAGCACAAAATGATGGCTGACTCTCCAGTGCAGTACTGTCAGAAGTGCCATTTTTCAGATGAGATGTCAAACCAGGACCCCGTTAGCTCCCATGGGTGAATGTAAAAGATCCAATGGCACTATTTTGAAGAAGAGCAGGGGAGTTATCCCCAGTACCCTGGCCAATATTTATCCCTCAACCAACATCACAAAAACAGATTATCTGATCATTATCACATTGCTGTCCTTGAGAATGCTCTGTGGGTGACTTGGATGTCATGTTCCCTATATCACAATAGTTATTACATTTCAAAAAGAACTCCATTGGTGGCAAAGCACTTTACGATGTTCAGTGATTGTGAAAGGCACTATGTAAATGCAAATCTTTCTTTTTTTTAACCACTGCCAATTATTCCCTTCAGTTATGTCACAAGTATCTCCCCCAATCACAATGCGACACCTTCTTCTGCTTATGCCTGCTACTGCCCTAAAAACTGGGACAAACAATAGTTTGTTTTATTTTGTTTGGATATAGATGAACTAAACTGTCTTACTCATCTTCACAACCCTTTCACTGGGCTTTCTCCCACAGATATTCCATTTCCACTCCTTTCTGAATACCAAAGTACTGCAGGGCACAGCAAGAGACCCACTGTACAGAAAACTGCAGCATGCCTCTTGAGCTACCTAGCCCCTGAAACCTTCCTCTCAGAGCCACAATAGTTCACTTAATGACCAACCCAGTTCATCAACATGTCTCATTATACCCGTCTGCGAGGATGACCCTCAAAGTCATGAGCCATCGAGTATGCTTTGTTGCCCATAACCCATCCTGACACTTGACCTTCTCCCTTAAATAAAATTGGAAAGCTGAACTGCCTCGTGACAACAGTAATGACAATTCACTGCAAATCTGACATTTGAATGGAGGACTTGCTGTTCGTAACAAACAATTTAAACACCCAGGGAGTGGATTCCTTTTCCATTTAGTAAGCTCAATGTAAAGAAACAAACTTGTATTTTTAGCACCTTTCGTAGAATAGTAGAAATTATGACACAGAAGGAAGCTATTTGGCCTATCATATTTGTGCTGGCTCTTTGAAAGAGTAGCTGTGCTTAGTTTCACATTCTCATTTTTTGTCCATAACTCTGTAAGTTCCTCTTCCTCAAGTACTTGTCCAACACCTTTGTAAAACTGTTTATGAAATCAGCTCCAACATCTTTTCAGGTAGAACGATCCCCATCCTGACAATTCTGAGTGAAAAGTGCTTGTCATCTCCCCTCTAGATCTTCTTGCAATGATTTTGTGTCCATTAATTCTAGTTATTGACCTAGTCACCAGAGAGAATATTTTTTCCCTATATACCCTATCAAAATCTCTCATCATCTTGCAAACCTGTATCCTTTCTAATGCCTTTACATCCTTCTTGAATTGTAGTGTCCGATAATTTTCCAGCTGAAGTCTAACTAGTGATTTATAATGTTCCAGTATAATGTTTTTGCTTTTTTATTCTATTTTTCTATTTATCGATCCAAGTAACCCACATGCATTTTTAACCACCTTTGATTTGTGCATATGGACACCAAGGTCTCTCCGCTCACCTATGTTTTTCAAAATCGTGCCATTTATTGTATACTGTTTTTCCACATTAGTATTCCCAAAGTATATCACTTCACAGTTCTATATTTTGAACTCAGTCTGCTAAACTTCTGTTCATTTCACCATCCTGTCTATGTCACTCTGAAACCTATAAAAATCCTTCATTATGATCTACTACTTTTCCAAGTTTCATGTACCTGTAAACTTAAGGATGCTGCTCCTAACACATGAGTCTAAGTTGTTATAAAAATTGCAAGGAGTAGCAGACCCAAAACTGACTCTTGGGGAAGGCCACTGCAAAATACCTCCTAGTCGAAAAAACATCCATTCATCACCACTTTCCTGTCACTGAGCCAATTTTGTATCCGTACCACCACTTTCCCCTTAATTCCAACAGCTTCCATCTTCTTTAATAAGCCTCCTGTATGGCACTTTGTTGAATGCCTTCCAAAAATCCATATATGCATCTACCACACTACCTTGATGAACCTTTTTTGTTACCTCATCAAAGAATCCAGTCAAGTTTGTCATACATGGTTCGTCTTTAACAAATCCATGCTGACTCTCCTTGATTAACCTGAGCTTTTACAAATGAGGGTTTATTTTACCCCTGACAATGGTTTCCAATAACTTCATCACCACTGATGTTAGACTGACTGGCTTGCAGTTTTCTGGTTTAATCCTCACCCCTTTCTTGAACAGTGGTATAACATTACAACCTTCAAATCCTCCAACACCACACCTGTATGCAATACGGGTTGAAAGATTGTGACCAATGCCTCTGCTCTTCCTGCCTTTACTTCTTTCAGCAGCCTAACATTCATTCCATCTGGACCAGGGTATTTACCAACTTGCAGTAATGATAATTTTTTTTAATACATCTTCTTTATCTGTCATTAACCTGTTCATAACTTCCCAGCTCCTCTTGTAATGTAACTTTTAGGTCATCTCCTTCCTTTTTGAAAACAGATGCAAAATACTCATTTGATACTTTAGTTGTGTCCTCTGCCTTTGGATCCTTAGTAGGCTTAGCTTTTTTCTCTAACAAACCTATGCTTTATATGTTTGTAAAATATTTTATGACATATTTTCATGGCTTCAGGATATCTCAAAGAACATCGCAACCAATTAAGTACATTTTGAACTATAGTCAGTGCTGACTATAGGGAAACATGGCAGCAACTTGCACAGAGTAAGGTCGCACAAGCAACAATGAGATGTTTTACCCAAAAAACTACTCTATTGATATCGGATGAGGAATAAATGGCATCCAGGGCATCTAGAGAATTATGCTACTCTTCTTTAAATAGTGCTATGGGAACTTCTATATTCACATGAAAGGGCATAAAGTGTCAGCCTAGATTCTGTGTTGAGTCCTGTGGTGGACCATGAAGCCACAACTTTCTGATTCAGATGAGAGTTCTACCACTGACACCAACATGTTATAAATAGGAGCCTGCAGTCCCATTTATGGCCCTTGAACTTTATGGAGTATAGAATGGCACTTTTGTGTCGCTGCCTTAGAGTCACATACATACTAACCTAGGAAACTAGTAAAATCTGACCGACAGTTTTTTTCAAAAATCTGACAATCTTGGAAAAACTGGCTGCTCAAGAACAGCCTTGTGAGATGTGAAAATGAGTAGATGCAATGTTATCTGGGCAAGTGATAACTGAAGATGCAGGTACCCAATATGTCAGTATTTTTATTTTATGGTAACAATCCTAAAATCCATAAAAGCACAGTTTAAAGCAATGCTGAATTAAGAAAGTATTGAGAGGGGTTGTGAGCATCGAAGGGATCATATTTATTTTATAGTGAGACTGGGGGCATGATTCAGTGACTAACATCATTAACTGTGATATTCTGCGAGGGAACACTACCAGGGTGACAGAATGTGTCTGTGACCTTAAATGGTAAGTTATTAACATAACCACAAGGGGTGTGACTGTGTGACCAGGTTGGGGCAATCCATGACATTCTTAAATTGGAGGTAAGGGCAAAACATTGTGCCACCTGAGCAATTCAGTCAGAAGGCAAATGAATATCCTATAGCGTGGATGAGTAGTCCACAATCATTTACAAGAAGCAAGTCACAATTATCTGCATTGCTACTGTTTTGCACACAGACAATGAGGTTTGAATATACTGCCACCTTGACCGTACAATCTTGAATATAGCTTCCTCTGTCAGAGTCCTTTAATTCCTTGAACAGTACCACAACAAAAAGCACCTTAGGATTAGAGCAAGAACACAACCTTGTCTAACTCCGTTAGTGACTACAAATAGCAGTGACAGATGACCTTGGTCTACCACTCAGGTCAACATACCATTGTGTAATATTCACAAATCTGCCAGAAGAATCTCCCACAGCACATCACAATTCACAGCAACAAATGCCTTTGTCAGGTCAAAAGAAACCTCAGAAATTCTAATGCTCTTTGCTACACTTTTCTTGAATTTTCTACACATACTAAAGAATAGACTCCTTGCCCTCTACATATTAAATCATGAGCATGAAACTGCTGCAAGATTTCAAGGTTGCCAAAATACTGCCCTTTTACAAGTGCAAAGGTGACTACTCATGCTGTAATAGTCACCGCTAAATTTCACTTCTTTCAATAGCAGCTAAAATTCTCGCCCACACCATGTTCTGCGGGCTAAAAGAACAACCGATGGAAAACATCCTCCCAATGGGGCTTTAAGACTGCTCACAAAATGTCTGAATATAATGGAACAAAATAGAAGAACACAAGCTTAACATTAAGCATTTTTTCATCCATAATTTCTAGTTATATTGTTCTTTGGGTGACATAAAAAAGTTTATTTTCTTTTACTGAAAATAAAAAATTACACACTTCAATTAAAGTGAACAAAAATCTGGGTTTGTAGGATTGGGCAAGGGCAGCTGACATGTGTCCTTGGGTGGATCTGATTGGCTGCCATTCACCTTTAAGTTTATAACCTGTGCACACTGATGAGCATCAGCAACAAGTTCGAACTGGTTTCTAAAACGAGAGTAAATTGTGATAAGAGCAAAGCCATGTTCGGGAACTGAACTAATGATCCCATGGGTGGGATTTTCTGGCCCCACCCACTGCCGGAATTGTCCAGTCCCGCCTAAAGTCAACGGACTTTAGGCTGGCCTGCCGAAGGCGGGGCCGGAAAATTCCAGCCTATATTCCCTTTATCATCAGGCCAGACTATCTGAAAGTGCCAGGGATATGGTTCAGAGAGGCTGGGGTGTGTGCCAAGAATTGGAAGGAGCATATAGCCATGGCGATAAAGAAACTGGGCGTATGGGAGCAATGCTCCCTCTCCATTGCAGGTAAGAACCTGGTCATCACTATGTTAGATTCTCTTGGTATTGCTCTACATGGTGCAGGTCTGGCCCATAGTCTACTTCTGCGCTTGGCGGTCACCTGAGCCATTTTTTGCTTTGTAGATCGAAAATAGCCTGTGTCTGCAGGGACACAGTGTTGAAGCCACTAGACAAAAGGGGAGAGAACACACCCAACGTCACCTTCATCCTGAAGGCCATGTTTGTTTGCGGCTGCATCAGGCTGTATGTAGACCCTTTGTATGCAAATACCAAATGTCACTATGAGCTGAGGTTCTACCTGTCCCCAGCGTCGCAACGGATGGGTCTGGCCATGTTGTCATGAATATTCCAGTCAGTTGGACAGTGCAGTATCACTTGCCCCTCACTGCCTCCAAACACTGCCCTTGAGGCCACTGCAGTGGGAAAGAGACTGCCGCCCACTTTCTTCTGGAATGTGCCTTTACAAAGCAGGTCTGGAAAAAGGTGTAATGGCTTTTGTTGGGCTTCATCCTGAAGCTCCATAACTTAGGACTCTGTGCTTTACAGGATCTTCCCAGGAATGCGCATCACCTGCAGCTGGAGGATCATCTATTTTGTGGGTGCAAAGAGCTGTCAATGACCAAGCCTTCCAGACTGGCACATTCCAAGTCCAGGGCTATGTGCTGTGGAATGCATGAAAGCTTGGGACAGCTGCCGCAAATGCTCAATGAGGAATGTCCAATGTCTGAGGGGCTGCCACCATAACATACCAAGGGACTGGAAACTGTGTAAAACCCCTCAGGTTATATGTCTGACATGAAATGTAGATTGTAAATATAACCTGTAATTTTAAGTGCAGTGAGGCAATTTAGAGTTGTGTTGAAAGAAATTGAACTGTGCATTTTATGTAATGTAAAATTTGAACTGTTATTTAATGTAGTTTTACAAATTTTATGAATAAAGTATACTTTTGGAACAAAAACCTATTGTACCATTATGATCCCCATGGGGAAACTGTTAACCAAAATAACCACATTTACTGAATGACACCCTCCCCTCCCCCACCACCCACCCACCGTGAAGAAACTACCTACAGGATTTCACTTTTTGTAACTTTTACTTGAACACAAATCAGAATCAATATAAATTAAACATGAATCAACAGGCAAATGGTACTTCAAATAAAAAGATAAATTTCACTTTTGCATAGTCAATACAGCAAAGACTTATAAAACCACAAGCACCTGCACCATGTTGCAATTCCAAAACACATGTTGCACCATGTGCAATTCCAAAGTTCTTTAACTCGGCCTCCAGCACATAGGGTCTCTCACTTTTCCAGTCATCAATTCAGCCCCAAATTGCTTTCACCGGCAGCTTTTTCCATCTGAGGTCCCCCACGATGATTAACGCCAACAAGGTGCAGGTCTACAAACCCTCCCTCACTCGGGTTCATGTCTGTCCTGATGGCGTATCCTTCCAGAGTCCTTTTTCAACCCATCAACCAACAATACCTAGTTCACGATCTGGGATTCTGACACAAACTCTCAATTCTTTTGCATGCCTGAGCTATTCACACCACTTTTAGGATTTAGTCCCTTTTGGCTTGCTCATATGTCTCTTCCCAAGAGCTTCTGGAATTCTATTTTTTTTCTTATTGCCAAACAGAAAACTGAATATTTTGCAGAGAGCTTTGCTGGCTTCTTCTCACATGAATTCCCAGGGGCACAGTCCCAGGGTAAGTGGATGATCATTTAGGGCTGAAATTTCTTCACTCAAAGGGTTATGAATCTTTGGAATTCTCTACTGCAGAGGGTTGTGGATGTTCCATCGTTGAATATATTTAAGGCTGAGATAGACAGATTTTTGCTCTCTCAGGGAACCAAGGGATATGGGGAATGGATGGGAAAAAGGAGTTGAAGTCCAAGATCAGTCATGATTATATTGAATGGTGGAGCAGGCTCGACAGGCCATATGGTCTACTCTAGCTCCTATCTCTTGTGTTCTTCTCTCTGTGTCCACTTACTCTTTGTGTTTCATCTGTGTGCTGATCGCCTTCTGTCTCCAGCTCTCCTGTCTTGCCGTTGTCCTGTGTGTTTGGCAACATGGTTTCCGCATCTTAACATCCTTCTTGTTGGTACTTCTCAGGTCAAGGGTCACTAGATCACATGGGCCAATGTTTCTTATTACCCAAGAAAATTACAATTGATCCCTTTATGGTTGATACAAACTCTTAAAAGTCCTTTTCAAACATTTTTAAAACAATCACAGATCCCCTAATGCCAATTAATGTATTTACACAAGAGAACTTTAAAGGCAGCTGCAGTTAACCTTGAAGAAAATAAACCTTCAGATTAGACTAAAGCCAGACACGAGAGAAATTAAACATTTTTAAAGTTCGCTCTTAGGAGCTACATTATGGGCAGTGAATTAATAAAAAGACCCAGAACTGCAATGCTGAAAAAACCATTAACTCACCTTAAAGCTTTCTGGCCCAGCTTTGGTGAACATATAATAGTAAAACAAAATTAATAGCCTTCATTTTTGCCCTCAAACTGATCTGATTGGCTCATATTGGTAACCACCAAGAGTGCCTTCAACTGATCTGATTGGTTCTTATTGGTAACCTCCAAATCCAGTGGAAAGACTTGAGTTTCCCTGTGAAACACCAATAAATTGATGAGTAGTTTGAAAACCTGA
This sequence comes from Cetorhinus maximus, assembly GCF_964194155.1. Lineage (NCBI taxonomy): Eukaryota > Metazoa > Chordata > Chondrichthyes > Lamniformes > Cetorhinidae > Cetorhinus > Cetorhinus maximus. The sequence goes on along the minus strand of NC_135883.1, from coordinate 124,426,314 downwards.
CTTTCAGCTTAAAATAACAAATTTTTGACATGCATGGAATCAAACTAAAATGGATGAATACCCCAGCTCTCCTAAAGATGGCATCGGTGGTCTAGTGAATGCAGGCCTGAATGGTCCCCTAGGTGATGTTACAAAAATACCCATTACAGCCTGAAATGAGCCAGTGACATAAAAATAGAGAGCTGAACTCACTTTGACAGCTGCTTACAAGATTGCCTAGGCACGTGATCTGGATGGCAGATATGGGTATCAAAGTTGGCACAGATCACCCAGAGTTTCTAATTCTACAAAGACACAGCTTGTCACTTATACTATCATAAAATTTCTTGGGCCTAAATATTATCAGCGATAACATTTGCTATGAGGATAGGGAGATGCTGGTTGGCATCATTCTTCTGCTGTGCTCCCACACTCTCAATTGCTCTTTTCAGGTCAAGCTTCTAAATCTGCTGGTAACTAGTGAGTGTCCTCCTAGCTTTCCAGGAAAGAAAATAAGTTCAAAACTATGGAGGAAACTTTGTACCGAAAATTAACACCTTTAAGAGTTTTTATCAATTGTAAAGGGATCAGTTGTAATTTTCTGGGGTAAGAAGAAACACTGGTCTATGTGACCTGGTGATCCTTGACCTGGAAGTAGTACCAACAGAAAGGAAATTAAGGTAGAAGCCATGTGGCCAGGCACAAAGGAGAGGTGAAGGCAGAGGGCAATCAGCACACAGATCAGATATAAAGAGAAAGCAGACAGAGACAGAAAAGGGAACACAGAATTCATGTGAGGAGAAGTCAACAAAGCTCTCTTTGAAAAGGTCTGTTTTCTGTTCGGCAGTAAGAAGGAAAATAGAATTCCAGAAGCGTCTGGGGAAGTGATATATGAGCAAGCTAAAAGGAAATGAATGCTAAAAGGCAATTTGAATAGCTCAGGTATGCAAAAGAGCTCAGAGTTTGTATCAAAGGACCAGATTTTGAATCAGGTATTGTTGGTTGATTGGTTGAAAAGGAACTCTGGAAAGTTATGGCATCAAGACTGACATGACTTAAGTGAGAGAGGGTTCATAGGCATGTGCCTTGTCGGTGTTAATGATATCCAGGGACCTTAAATGGATTACGCCTGCTAGTGAATACAACTCGAGGGCAAAATCAATTGAGTTGGAAAGACTAAAAGCGCACATGCTGCCACATCTGTCCAGGGAGCAATGCAGAGGCTAGTGCTTGTGTCAGGCATATCTTTGTTGTATCAGCTACTTAAAAAATTAAATTTATCTTTTTATTTGAAATATAATTTTCCAGTTAATTCTTGTTTAACTTACATTGGTTCTTATTCATTTTAACGTAAAGTTACAAAAAATGAATTTGTGCTAAAATCTGGTAGTACTGAGGAACAATGGCAATTTGTTCACGGGGTCAGAAGGGCAGTTAAGAATTTTTGATATTCTCATGTGTAGGCTTTACTCCAGCAGCTATCACTCTGTACCCTAGAAAGTCAATCTTGGATGCTGCAAAAGTTCATTTATCCTTTGTGAGCATCAAAATGGTGTAGTCAAGTGAGCACCATTGATAACCACTGACCGTGTTCTGCTTTGTCCCTTCCTGTCATGAAGCTATTAATGTATATAATATTATTGGAAAATATTTTTCTTTTAAAATAGAGGTTTAGTCTGTGGGTGTGTCTTAATTGGATTAAAACCAGCTAGTCTGGGTGCTTTGATGTGTACTAGTTTTGATATGCAAGAGTGTTGGCATGCATTTGCATTTTTTGAATACAACATTCAAGAAGTGGGATGAAAACCGATGCCTATCTAGCAGCTACCAAGCCATATGTTTATATTACTAATGAAATTGGTACTATGAAAGGGGTTTCATTGTTAGAAGAGGCTGGTGATACAATGAGAATTTACATTCGGTGGGCGGTGGTAGGTATAACTTCAGCAGTTTTCAGGTGTGCAGAGCAGAGGCAATGTAACATCAAAGCAGCTGTAAGCCTCCAGCTCTCTCCACAGGAATCAAAGTGAAACAAACCACATTTTGAACTCATAAGGTGAAAATGCTTTGCCTGGTGTTTGGTTAAGTCTATGGGTTGCTGTTGCCTTAATGGAGATTAGGTTGGGAATTTGTTAAAAGTTATGATAGTAGTAATTTGAAAGCATGTGTATATATATTTTAACCTGCGTTAATTAATAAAATGTTTCATTTAGTTTAACATAAAACCTCGAGAACTGGTGGTCCGATTCATGAATTGCACCAATTGCATCCTGAGTCGCATCTCAAACATAATACTTAAAATTATAGGTTATGACAGTTGTTTAAAGTTTCCCTCTGAGATTTTTAAATAACTCAGCTTTACCAACTGCATTGGTCATAACACTTCCATGGACAACTCCATCATCAAGTAGGTTGAGTGTCTGACATGACTGAAGAAACAATCTTCTGGAATGCGCTAGGTGCTGAAATTAGTCCACAGGGCATTCTACAGTACTGAAACACACCTTCATGAGTGACAAAAGCTGTAAAATATCAGCTTTGTTCCACCAACGGTATCTGAAGATGGTCCCATCATATGCCGAGCTTTGTGAAGACTATGGAGTCGTGAAATTATGCTAGTAGTTCTTGGATCATAGGAAGTGGATATTTGACTACAATGATAGCTTTGCTGACTGCCTTAAGGTTGATGCGTAGTATAAGTTCACCATTGTTCATGTTGTGCATGTCCATGGCAATCAGTTGATTTGCTTAATAATACCATATGCTTCAAGTCACTTCAGCTCCTGTGGCACTTCGGCACAGATCACAAATGGCAACCATCTCAAGGTTTGTGGAACTGGCAAAATTGATGTGTTAACATGTTGAGCGTGACAGTGCACCTTAATCTCCCCAAACCCAGTAGATAAGCAAGGATACCATTGTACATAGTGTGTCATCGATGATGTTAATGTGTGCTCCAGTGGGGTCTTCAAGTTTGAAGCCAAGCTTATCAAATAGGTTTACCCCCATATGCCTTTGGCTACGTAGAATGAGAATTTGTCTAGTTTGACATTTTTGTGGTGCACTGGAAATGTGATCATTTCCAATGTTGGAATAACTGAGTCATCAGAAACTTGAAGAATGTCTGTCACAGGAGTGAGAGAAAGTTCCAATGGTAACAATGGTGGAGTTTGTCGGTCAATATAGATACTTACATGTCAACATCAAGGAGGAGTGACACCGAGAAGCTTGAGGTCTCGACTGAGCATTCCTTAAAATAACCTGGTACTTTATTATCTCTGATGGAATATACGTGCCATATGTCACTCTCAGGAATAGATTCTTCTATGTGACATTCATTTTTGAGTATGAGTCACACTTTTTCCCTTGAGCTGTATGTGGTGTTGTGAATTGATGGACACCTCTACAATTTGGGCACATTTGTGAGGGTACCTGACTGCAATGGTGCAAGTGTCGATGAGCCTGCTCAGGTCCCTTTATCCGTAACCCTTGCAGTTGAACTGATTGGATAAGCTGTGTAAGAAACCCTGAGTCTCAAGGTGCATCTCTGTGTAACCTCTTTGAATTAAGCATGGCTGATTTGATTTAGACGGCCAAGGTTGTGGTTTTTTCCAAGGTTAAATCATACTCCACACAGAAGTATTCCCTAATTCATGTAATTTAAGTTTTTTCAATAAGTTGGTCATGAATTATTTCATTGGTCAATATGCCAAATTTACTTAAGGAAGCCTACTGCCACAATGCTGCCACATATTATTTTATGGGCTCACCATTTCCCTGGCATCTCTGGCAGAATGTATATTGTTTGATCATCGCACTTTTCTTTAATCCGAATTATGTTTCGAGAGCACTTACTGCCATATCAAACGTAGACATTTCTTTTGCGAACTGCACAAATATTCAATGGCTTTCAGCTCCGAGGCAATGGATGAGTATCACCTCCTTGTGAGTTGCTACTGCATCGAATCATCCATATGTGTAGGAAGAGAAGCACGAGAGGAGCCAGGAGTTGAAAAGGAGCGCGAGAGGAGCCGGAAGTTGAAAAGGAGTGCGAGAGGAACCAGGAGTTGAAGAGGAGTGCAAGTGGAGTCGGGAGTTGAAGAGAAGCATGAGAGGAGCTAGAAGTTGAAGAGGAGCGCAAGAGGAGCCGGGAGTTGAAAAGGAGCTAGGAGAGCAGAGGGGACTGAGGGAGTTCAGTGAGGAGGGAACGAGGTGATCCTTTGAGTACTGTGAGTATGGTCGGGTAAGTATTTACCACTTTTATTGCTTATAGTTTTTAAGGTCTTATTTTGTGGTTCATTGTTTGTAAGGGCTATATTCTGTAACAACAAGGAGCAGGGAAGAAATTGTTAGAATAATTGGTATTATTTGATATTAAGTATCTTCCAAAAGGTTTAATTTAATTTAAAGGGGTAAGTCATGGCAGGAGAACTCCATGCCGTGGCGTGCTCCTCCTGTTCTATGTGGGAAGCCGGGAACATTTCCAGTGCCCAGGGCCAGCATGTGTGCTGGAAGTTTCTCCAGCTGCAGCCCCTGGATGTCCGGGTTTCAGAGCTGGAGCGGCGGCTGGGGACACTGTGGAGCATCCGCGAGGCGGGGAGTATCATGGATAGCATTTAGAGAGGTGGTCACATCGCAGGCTAAGAGTCCACAGGCAGGTAGGGAATGGGTGACCACCAGACAGAGCAAGAGGACTAGGCAGGCAGTGCAGGAATCTCCCAAGGCTATTCCCCTGCAAAACAGATATACCGCTTTGGATACTGTTGAGGGGAATGGCCTCTCAGGGGAAAGCAGCAACAGCCAAATCCATTGCACCGTGGTTGGCTCTGCTGCACAGGGGAGGAGTAAAAAGTGTGGGAATGCAATAGTTATAGGGGATTCAATTGTAAGCTGAATAGATGGGCATTTCTGTGGCTGCAAACAAGACTCCAGGATGGTATGTTGCCTCCCTGGTGCTAGGGTCAAGGATGTCTCAGAGCGGCTATAGGACATTCTGAAGGGGGAGAGTGAACAGCCAGTGGTCGTGGTACACATTGGTACAAACGACATAGGTAAAGAAAGGGATGAGGTCCTAAAAGCAGAATATAGGGATTTAGGAATTAAGTTGAAAAGTAGGACATCAAAGGTAGTGATCTCATGATTACTACTAGCGCCACGTGCTAGTTGGAGTAGAAATAGCAGGATATATTGGATGAATACGTGGCTGAAGGGATGGTGTGAGGGGGAGGGTTTCAGATTCCTGGGACGTTGGGACCAGTTCTGGGGGAGGTGGGACCAGTACAAACTGAACGGTTTACACCTGGGCAGGACCGGGATTGATGTCTGAGGGCAAATATTTGCTAGAGTGGTTGGGGTGGGTTTAAACTGAAATGGCAGGGGGATGGGAACCTATGCAAGGAGTCAGAGGAAGGGGAATCAAGGACAAGAACATAAGACAGAAAGGGGATAGGCAGAGAAATCAAGGGCAAGAATTAAACAGGGCCTCTGTGAAAAATAGTGGGAACAGGACAAGTAATGTTAAAAAGACAAGCCTTAAGGCTTTGTGCCTTAACGGGAGGAGCGTTCGCAATAAAGTGGATGAATTAACCGCGCAAATAGATATAAACAGGTATGATATAGTCGGGATTATGGAGACATGGCTGCAGGGTGACCAGGGATGGGAACTGAACATTCAGAGGTATTCAATATTTACGAAAGATAGACAAAAAGGAAAGGGCAGTGGAGTTGCATTGCTGGTTAAAGAGGAAATTAACGCAATAGTGAGGAAAGATATTAGCTCTGACGATGTGGAATCTGTATGGGTAGAGCTGAGAAACACCAAGGGGCAAAAAAAGGTTAGTGGGGGTTGTATATAGACCCCCGAACTGTAGTGGTGATTTTGGGAATGGCATTAAACAGGAAATTAGAGATGCATGCAATAAAGGAACATCTGTAATTATAGGTGACTTTAATCTGCATATAGATTGGGCAAATCAAATTAGTAATAATACTGCAGAGGAGGAATTCCTGGAGTGTATACGGATGGTTTTCTGGACCAACATGTTGAGGAACCAACTAGAGAACAGGCCGTCCTAGACTGGGTATTGTATAATGGGAAAGGAATAATTGGCAATCTAGTTGTGCAAGGCCCCTTGGTGATGAGCGACCATAATATGATAAAATTCTTCACCAAGATGGAGAGTGACGTAGTTGATTCTGAGACTAGGGTCCTGAATCTTAACAAAGGAAACTACGATGTTATGAAGCACGAGTTGGCTATGATAGATTGCGAAACGTTACTTAAAGGGATGATGGTGAATAGGCAATGGCAAACATTCAAAGAGTGCATGGGTGAACTGCAACAGTTGTTTATTCCTGTCTGGCGCAAAAGTAAAACAGGAAAAGTGGCCAAACCATGGCTTACAAGGAAAATTAGAGATAGTATTAGATCCAAGGAATCCAATACAAATTGGCCAGAAAAAACAACTGACCTGAGGATTGGGAGCAGTTTAGAATTCAGCAAAGGAGGACCGAGGGATTGATTAAGAAGGGGAAAATAGAGTATGAAGGTAAACTTGCGGGGAACATAAAAACTGATTGTAAAAGTTTCTATAGGTATGTGAAGAGAAAAGGATTGGTGAAGGCAAATGTAGGTCTCTTACAGTCAGGAACAGGGGAATTTATAATGGAGAACAAAGAAAGGGCTGACCAACTGTCTTCACAAAGGAGGACACAAATAACATACCAGAAATACCAAACATACCAGGAACACAGGGTTTAGTGAGAGGGAGGAACTGAAAGAAATCAGTATTAATAGGGAAATGGTGTTGGGGAAATTGATGATAAATCCCCAGGGCCTGATAATCTACATCCCAGAGTATTTAAGGAAGTGACCCTAGAAATAGGAGATGCCTTGGTTGTCATCTTCTGAGATTCTATAGACTCTGGAACAGTTCCTACAGATTGGAGGGTAGCTAATGTAACCCCACTATTTAAAAAGGGAGGTAGAGAGAAAACACAGAATTATTGACCAGTCAGCCTGACGATGGTAATGGGGAAAATTCTAGAGTCCATTATAAAAGATTTAATATCTAAGCACTCGGAAAACAATGGCAGAATCGGACAGAGTCAGCATGGATTTACGAAAGGGAAATCATGCTTGACAAATCTACTGGAATTTTTAGAGGATGGAACTAGTAGAGTTGATGAAGGGGAGCCAGTAGATGTGGTTTATTTGGACTTTCAGAAGGCTTTCAACAAAGTCCCACATAAGAGATTGAGGTGTAAAATTAAAGTGCATGGGACTGGGGGTAGTGTATTGAGATGGATAGAAAACTGGTTGGCAGGCAGGAAACAAAGAGTAGGAATAAACTGGTCTTTTTCCAAATGGCATGCAGTGACTAGTGGGATACCACAGGGATCGGTGCTGGGACCCCAGCTATTCACAATATATATTAATGATTTAGATGAGGGAACTAAATGAAATATCTCCAAATTTGCAGATGACACAAAGCTGGGTGGGAGGGTGAGCTGTGAGGAGGATGCAGAGATGCTTCAGTGTGATTTGGACAAACTGAGTGAGTGGGCAAATGTATTGCAGTATAATGTGGATAAATGTGAGGTTATCTACTTTGGTAGCAAAAACAGGAAGGCAGATTATTATCTGAATGGCTATAAATTGAGAGAGGGGAATGTGCAACGAGACCTGGGTGTCCTCGTACACCAGTCACTGAAGGTAAGCATGCAGGTGCAGCAGGCGGTACAGAAGGCAAATGGTATGTTGGCCTTCATAGCCAGAGGATTCAAGTACAGGAGCAGGGATGTCTTGCTGCAATTGAACAGGGCCTTGGTGAGACCACACGTGGAATATTGTGTGCAGTTTTGGCCTCCTTATCTGAGGAAGTACGTTCTTGCTATAGAGGGAGCGCAGCGAAGGTTTACCAGACTGATTCCTGGGATGGTGGGACTGACATATGAGGAGAGATTGAGTCGGTTAGGATTATATTCGCTGGAGTTCAGAAGAATGAGGGGGGATTTCATAGAAACCTATAAAATTCTAACAGGACTAGACAGGGTAGATGCAGGAAGGGTGCTCCTGATGGTGGGGGAGTCCAGAACCAGGGGTCACAGTCTGAGGATACGGCGTAGACCATTTAGGACTGAGATGAGGAGAATTTTCTTCACCCAGACAGTGGTGTGCCTATGGAATTCACTACCACAGAAAGTAGTTGAGGCCAAAACTTTGTATGTTTTCAAGAAGGAGTTAGATATAGCTCTTGGGGCGAAAGGGATCAAAGGGTATGGAGAGAAAGCAGGAGCAGGCTATTGAGTTGGATGATCAGCCATGATCATAATGAATGGCGGAGCAGGATCGAAGAGCTGAATGGCCTACTCCTGCTCCTATTTTCTATGTATGTTTTTATGCATGTCTTGAACCCCGAAAGGTGCTGGAGGTAATACATTTAAATAATTATCCATCTTTGTAGCCAGTTATTATGTTTTATACCTCAGAGATTTGTAGCAATGGCACATAGCAGGTTCTATGTGTGAACAGGACTTTACTACAAAAGTTTTTTCGAAATGCCTCCGGCCACATGCTTCTAGCTTCTGGCTTGCTATCAGTTTCTCTTCCTCTGTAACCACACCCACAGGCTTGACAAACAACATACAGCACAGAGAACAGTCAACTGACACACATAATCAAACACTGAACCATTGAACACAGCGTGTGTCAGAACGTATGATTGGTGTAGCGTGTTAATCATTGTTGATTGATCACTGTAAAGCACTGGCTAAAAAAAAATACAATTAGAAACAATTAAATTCATCCATCCCTTGTTTCTATGCAATTTAATTTGATCTATTAACTGAAGCAACACTGAAGTTGCACTCATCTGTTATACAATGCACAACTCAGCTTCTATCTAATAAGGAGTAAACTTTGCAAGCCTTGACCAAGAAATGTAACTTTGTAAAAGAACAGATAAAATTCTCTGCTGATGGTTGACGAATAAGCAAGACAAGGGCTGTGTGCAATTAACCACAAGGCTGAGATCATGGGCTGAATTTTCCCTTTGGCATGTGGGGGCAGGCCCCGCATGTCCGTGCGTAAAACGACGCGCGGTGACGTTGGGCGAGCGTCCCGACGTCACTGCGCACCATTGCGATATTTCACTGGGCGAGCACGCGATGATGTCCGATGCGCACTCACCATTAATTAATGGGCCATTTCAGGCCCTTGAGGTGCCAATTGAGGCCGATTTTTCGCGCCTGTGCGATCTTCGGCTCGGCGTACGGGCGCAACGGGCAGGCGGGTAGGACGCATTTATATTAACCTCATCCATGGGTGGGATAAGAGGGGTCAGTGGGGTTGTGAGTGTGCACAAGTCAAGCATTTATTTGTGAAAGTTTTTGAAACTTGCCTGTGTGGTCTGCAGTACTTCAAAACACAAACCAGCTGCTTTTTCTGGACTCTTAACCTTCAGGTCAGCACTCTGCAGTGAGTAATCTTTTCTGGGCCTGCAGGTTTCAGGAAGCCTTCCCTTAGCCTGGGAATGGGAGCTGAACTCTCCACTGGAGGCAGCTCCTCTGAGGAGGAAGGGAGGGCTAGAAGGGGGAGGAGGCCAGGAGTGCATATTCAGCCTCCAGGAAAGCCAGCTTTGGGAGGACAGGTGCAGGCACAAGGGACACAGGGCCAAGAGGTAGACCAAGGCAGAAGGGGCTGCAGAAGACGCCGCTATCCTGCTGCCAGGGTTTACAGGTGGCGAAGCAGCTACCTCAATATATCTGAGGTGCAGTGCCAAAGGAGGCTCCGTCACTCAAGGGAGACAGTCAACTATATCTGTCAGATGATAGGGCCTGAGATTTCTGCTAAGCATGTGGGTGGATATCCCATGCCAGTGGCTCTGAAAGTCACAGCTGCCCTCAACCTCTATGCCTCTGGCTCCTTCCAGGGTCGGTGGGCGATCTTTGCGGTGTCTCCCAGTCAGCTGTCCACACTTGTGTCAAGCAGGTTACAGACACTCTGTTCAGGCGTGCATTGACCTTCATCCACTACTGTTGGGACCAGGCGAGCCAGAGGCTTTGTGGCCATTGCTGGCTTCCACCACGTTCAGGGTGCAATAGACTGCACACATGTGGCCATCAAGGCGCCAGCAGGTGAGCCCGGTGCCTTCGTCAACAGGAAGGGCTTCCACTCCATGAACGTGCAGATAGTGTGTGATCACAGGATGCTGATTCTACAAGTCTGTGCAAGGTACCCAGGCAGCTCCCACGACGCCTACATCCTCAGACACTCCCAGGTGCCGAGGCTCTTCAGTGCTCTGGCCTGGCTGGATGGATGGCTGGTGGGTGACAAGGGCTATCCCCTCAGAAGGTGGCTCATGACGCCTCTCCGCCATCCAAGAAGCTGAGCAGCGGTACAATTGGAGCCACGGCACCACAAGGGCTGTGGTAGAGAGAACCATCGGTCATCTCAAAATGCGCTTCTGATGCCTGGACCACTCAGGGGATGCACTCCTGTACTCCCCAGATCGTGTGTCGGTGATAGTGGTTGCATGCTGCACTCTCCACAATCTTGCGCTGGGAAGGTGGATGATGAAGATGTAGACGCAGTGGCTGCGACTGTACACGATGTGTCCAGCACTGAATCCGAGGATGAGCATGCACAGGGAAATGCTGAGGGGCTGGACGCTGACCCGGGCATACTTCAGGAAGGCAGGGACACCCAGGAGGCTTTAATCCAATGAACCTTCAGCTAGCACACCACAGATGGACCACCAGGACAAGCCTGGGCTGTAGGCTCAATACTCGACACCTAAGTGCAAAATCTGCCAGGTTAGGAACAATAACAAAGGGCCTTGTTAATAAAGCTGAATGTCCAGCCAAGCACTCATTACAGTTTTGGAAACCATGCACATGCAGAAGAAAAGAGGCACCCTCAGCCATGGTGACATACCTGAATTTATTCTGTCAAGCAAACCAACTTATTCTTAAAAAAACAAAATAGTGTTACCAGACAAAGCAAATCATAAGGACCTCATCTCGGGCCAACACAAAAGCACCAGTGAAAAGCCCGTGGTGTGCCTAAGGTGCCTTATGTTTTTGTTTCCGGGTTCTACGTCTTGGTGCTGCCCCATCGCTGGGAGTGGCATCTGAGACAGCCTGCTGACTTTGTTGTCCTGTTGGCCTCAATGACCTTGGCGATCATCATCTGGCCCGTGGAGCCAGTGCTGGCCCCGCCTGGGAGGGAGCTGCCAGTTCCACAGCTGGCATCTCCCCAGACATCGCAGCCTCACAAGATGCTACGGTCACTGGGAGAGGGATGGAGGAGCTTCCGCCCTCATCTGGAGCGCCCTGAGAGGTGCCCATAGAGATGCCAGGCAGCTGCTGCGCCATGAGGTCGCTTCGGACATCCCTGCTCACCGTAGATGGATGGGCACCGAACTGTGAAAGTTGATGCCCAAACCATCTCCCACGCTGGCTGGCACTGACCAGCTGAGGTCAATGTCAATGTGAGGGCTTGCTGGTCAGAGCGCATCCCCAGGAAGCCCTGACGGGTCTCCTGGAGTATCCTCTCCACGAGAGTCGCCACTCTTTCCAAGGAGGAGCATGGTGCTCGGACATGTGGCTCATTACTTCGGCAGCATCCATGTAGACTCCTCCACCACAAAGGCCAAGCCAGGCATAGCCTCATTATCTCCCCCAGATGCTCCCACACACCCCGCCGCATTTCCTGTATCTGCTACGTCGTGGACAACTCCAGAGGCACATCATCAGGCACCAACTGAGCATGTGCTTGGTTCCCAGCCGTCCTCCAGCTGCTGGCACCATGGGCACTCTCTGTCTCTGCCAGCTCCTCCAGCGACTGTGAAGTGCCCTCACCGCTCTGCCCAGGGACACTAGCCGACGTTCTAATTCCCACCGAGGCGCTTGTATATGTGTTGGTGCCTGCCTCGCAGAAATGGTTTGACGCTGGTGAGACTTCAGGGCCCTCAGGTGTGAGAGGGGGCCTCTGCTGCTCCTCCTCCCGGCCGTGCTCCACTGATGCTGAAAGGAAGAACAAGGGCAGTGGATCAGTTAACGTGGAGACAATGTCAATGTGCATCCCTGTCCCCCGGATCATTATGCGCTCATCCTTCCATAACCAATGGTCAAGACATGTTGCAAAATTAAATCAGTTAACATTCAGCAGTACTATGACTATTGGGACAACAGTGCTGACCTCACTGTTGGGTATAAATACCTGGCTGTGGCACCCCGGCCTCATCGATACCAGTGGATCTTGGCACATGGCGCCTCTCCAGATCCAAGGCCTCCTGCTCGAAGCAGCTAAGAATAGGGATCTGCGCCTGGCCATCACCAGTTCTCACACGCTTTGCTCCGTTATGAGCATTCTTCTCCTGAAAATGAGAGACGAGCATTGATTAGTGAAAATTGCAAATCGACTCTTCACGCACGGCTCACCCCAACCAGAGTGGGACATATCAGGGCTCCAGGGCCTCCTCACCCCGCTGCTGCCGAACACTCACACAAAGATGCTAGGCCTGCTCCACACCCACCACTCGGACACATGCTGCCTACATCACATTAGGCACCACATGGTATATCCTTCCATAGCAAGGAGGCGCAAGCATGTGGAGCGCAGAGCGCATCAGATGGTTTGTTGCCACGCCACCTTGAAGCTCCCCTCCCAGCATGTCATCACCCTGACTTGGACATGTCCTGGAGTTCAAACACAGCGCCTAGGTGCAGCTCCTCCAGGTTGCCCCCAAACCAGTCATGTGGGTTTCAGCATAACACATGCTGTGGGGGCAATACACACCTCCTCATCACCCTCTCAGGCTGATCACAGCATGGGCAATATCTGCTGGCCCACCCAACAAAGGACAAATATCAATGATTCAATACAGTCACTACATTCAGACTTGGGTGGGGGGGAGGTGGTCAGCAGGGGGTTAAGCCGGCCTGCTGGTTACATGACTAATGCTGACATGGTACTCACCCTGCCAGAGCGCAACAAGTTGTTGAAACACTTGTGACACTGGACCCAGGTGCGCCGCACTACCTCACGGGAGCTCACCACCTCCGCCACCTCCACCCAAGCACCTTTTGTCATGTGGGGGGGCCTCCTCCTCCCATCCTGGGGAACCAGCACCTCCCGCCGTGCTGCCACCTTCTCGAGGAGGGTAGCAAGGCAGTCATTTGAGAAACGAGGGGCACACTGGCCCCCTTGCCCTACCCTCCGGCCTGGCCTGTCCCGTCCCGCTGCCCTACCCTCCAGCCTGGCCTGCTCCACTGGCCTCCCCACCGGACTGGCCTGCTCACCAGAAGCCCTCTGGTGAGCCCTTCCACTTGACATTGTGAGCAACCTTGCAAAGGCTGTCAGCGCTTCTGATAAACAGGCCGCTGGGTCGCCATTGGACCCGGTGGACAATGCACTCCCACTGCCGCCCGCCCACTCCCGCTATCCTTGGGAGTCGGGCATTATGCTGATTTGGGCATTAACTTAATTGGCCTGCCCGCGTAAAACGGTGGCGACTCGGGTCTGTGCCCACTCCCCGCCCCCCCCACCAACCCCGCCAAACAGAAAATTCAGCCCCATGTGTGTGGTTGACAGAGTCGAGTGTGGGGAACTTCTGCCATAATATTGACCTCATGAATCAGTGAACTGTGGAGCTAATCACACAATTTTGTAGGTAGCTCAGAGAGTGAAAGCAGAAAAATCCAGCAGGATGGATGAATTTGATAGGCATGCAGAAGCATGTTATAAGACAGGAATGAAAGGGAGCAGTAGCTTATAGCAGCAAGGAACATTTTTCAATTGCTTACAGTGGCAAGGAAATCAAATACTGGAAGCCTTCGGCATTCAAAAAGCGAAAACAAGCTGCAGTAAAAAGTGAATGACAGTATTTCCTCCAGCTTTACCGTACTGCAGGTTGGGAGCCCTATAAATACTGCTGGAAAGTGCCTAAATCAAGAACCTCCTAAAAATCAGCACGGGTAAATTAGTAGGTTATTCAACCATGTGATTTTTATCTTACTAACCCAATTTTTAGACATTAGTGAGATGGTAGCAATATAAAAATTGGCATCAGTAAGCCACACTACATATTTTTAATCGGATTGTAATAAACATAATGCTGCATTGCACCACAGTTCAATGAAGAGAGCAGGAGGGCATGCCAGAGGCAGCACTAGGTACACCTAAAAATGATTCGTCAACCTGGTGATGTTACAACACAGGACCACTTACTGCCAAGCAGCGGATGCAGCATGCAAAAGACAAAACTAAATGATCCCACACCTACATATCAGATCTAAGCTCTGCAGTCATGTCACATCCAGTGATGAAATGGTGGTGTTCAATGGAACAACTTGCTTTTCACTATTCATTCACGGGATATGGGCTTCGCTGGATGTGCCAGCATTTATTGCTCATCCATAGTTGCCCTGGAGAAGGTGGTGGTGAGCTGCCTTCTTAAACAGCTGCAATCCATGTGGTGTCGGTACACCCACAGTGCTGTTAGTAGGGGAGTTCCAGGATTTTGACCCAGCGTTAGTGAAGGAATGGCGATATGTTTCCAAATCAGGATGGTGAGTGACATGGAGGGAAATTTCCAGGTGGTGGTGTTCCCATCTATCTGCTGCCCTTGCCCTTTTTAGATTGGAAGGTGCTGTCTCAGGAGACTTGGTGAGTTCCTGCAGTGCATCTTGTAGGTGGTACACACTGCTGCTACTGTGCATCGGTGATGGAGGGAAAGAATGTTTGTGCATGTGGTGCCAATCAAGCAGGCTGTTTTGTCCTGGATAATGTCAAGCTCCTTGAGTGTTGTTGAAGCTGCACTCATCTAGGCAAGTGGAGAGTATTCCATTACACTCCTGACTTGTGCCTTGTAGAAGGTGGACAGGCTTTGGGGAAGTCCGGAGATGACTTACCTGTCACAGGATTCCTAGCCTCTGACCTGCTCTTGTAGCCACAGTATTTATATGGCTGGTCCAGTTCAGTTTCTGGTCAATGGTAATCCCCAAGATGTTGATAATGGGGGATTCTGTGATCGTAATGCCATTGAAAATCAAGGGGCGATGGTTGGATTCTCTCTTGTTGGTGATGGTTATTGCCTGGCACTTGTGTGGCGCGAATGTTACTTGCCACTTGTCAGCCCAAGCCTGGATATTGTCCAGGTCTTGTTGCATTTGAACATGGACTGCTTCAGTATCTGAGGAGTCACGAATGGTGCTGAACATGGTGCAATCATCAGTGAACATCCGCACTTCTGACCTTATGATGGAAGTCATTGATGAAGCAGCTGAAGATGGTTGCACTGAGGACACTACCCTGAGGAACTCCCGCAGTGATGTCCTGGAGCTGAGATGACTGACCTCCAATAATCACAGCCATCTTCCTTTGTGCTAGGTATGACTCCAACGAGTGGAGAGTTTTCCTCCTGATTACCATTGAGTCCAGTTTTGCTAGGGCTTCTTGATGCCACACTCAGTCAAATGCAGCCTTGATGTCAAGGGCAGTCACTCTCACCTCACCTCAGGAGTTCAGCTCTTTTGTCCATGTTTGAACCAAGGCTGTAATGAGGTCAGGAGCTGAGTGGCCCTGGTGGAACACAAACTGGGTGTCAGTGAGCATGTTATTGCTAAGCAAGTGCCACTTGATAGCACTGTTGATGACCCCTTCCATTACTTTACTGATGATCGAGAGTAGACTAATGGGGCAGTCATTGACTGTGTTGGATTTGTCCTGCTTTTTGTGTACAAGACATACCTGGGCAATTTTCCACATAACTGGTTAGATACCAGTGTTGTAGATGTACTGGAACAGCTTGGCCAGGGGCACGGCAAGTTCTGGAGCTCAAGTCTTCAGTTCTATTGCCGGAATATTGTCAGGACCCATGGCTTTTGCAGTATCCAGTGCCTTCAGCTGTTTCTTGATATCACATGGAGTGAATCGAATTTGCTAAAGACTGGCATCTGTGATGCTGGGGACCTCTGGAGGAGGCCGAGATGGATCATCTACTCTGCACTTCTGGCTGAAGATTGTAACAAATGCTTCAGCCTTATCTTTTGCACTGATGTGCTGGGCTCCCCCAGAATTGTTGATGGGGATATTTGTGGAGCCTTCTCTTCCAATGAGTTGTTTAATTGTCCACCACCTTTCACAACTGGATGTGACAGGACTGCAGAGCATAATTCTAATCCTTTGGTTGTGGGATCGCTTAACTCTGTCTTCACTTGCTGCTTAGGCTGTTTGGCATGCAAGTAGTCCTGTGTTCTAGCTTCACCAAGTTGACATCTCATTTCTAGGTATGCCTGGTGCTGCTCCTGGCATGCCTTCCTACACTCTTCAGGGTTGATCCCCTGGCTTGGTGGTAATGGCAGAGTGGGGGATATGACTGGCCATGAGGTTACAGATTGTGTTTGTGTACAATTCTGCTGCTGCTGACAGCCCACGGTGCCTCGTGGATGCCTGGTCTTGAGTTGCAGGATATGTTCGAAATTTATCCCAATTAGGACGGTGGTACGCACAACATGATGGAGGATATCTTCAATGTGAAGGCGGGACTTTGTCTCCACAATGACTGTGCGGTTGTCACTCCTACCGATACTGTCATGGACAGATGCATCTGCGGCAGGCAGGTTGGTGAGGATGAGGTCAAGTACAACTAGTGGGAGGAGGAGGAGGCTCCACCAGTGTACTGTTCCTGAACAGCTACAACACTGGCATCTATCCAGCTACATGGAAAATTGCCCAGATATGTCCTGTACGCAAAAAGCAGGACAAATCCAACATAGCAATTACCACCCCATCAGTCTGCTCTCGATCATCAGTAAAGTGATGGAAGGGATCATCAACAGTGCTATCAAGTAGCACTTGCTTAGCAAGAACATGCTCACTGACACTCAGATTGGGTTCCACCAAGGCCACTCGGCTTCTGACCTCATTACAGCCTTGGTTCAAACATGGACAAAAGAGTTGAACTCCAGAGGTGAAGTGAGAGTGACTACCCTTGACATCAAGGCAGCATTTGACTGAGTGTGGCATCCAGGAGCCCTAGAAAAACTGGAAACAATGAGAGTCAGGGGGAAAACTTTCCACTGGTTGGAGTCATACCTAGCACAAAGGAAGATGGTTGTATTGTTGGAGCCCAATCATCTCAGTTGCAGGACATCACTGCAGGAGTTCCCCAGGGTAGTGTCCTAGGCCCAACCATCTTCAGCTGCTTCATCAATGACCTTCCTTCCATCATAAGGTCAGAAGTGGGGATATTCGCTGATGATTGCACAATGTTCAGCACCTTTTGCGACTCCTCAGATATTGATGCAGTGCATGTCCAAATGCAGCAAGACCTGGACAAAATCCATGCTTGGGCTGACAAGTGGCAAGTAACATTCGTGCCACACAAGTGCTAGGCAATGACCATCAGCAACAAGAGAGAATCCAACTATTGCCCTTGACATTCAATGGCATTACCATCGCTGAATTACCCACTATCAACGTCCTGGGGGTTACCATTGACCAGAAACTGAATTGGATTAGCCATATAAATACTGTGGCTACAACAGCAGGTCAGAATTCTGCACGAGTAACTCACTTCCTGACTCCCCAAAGCCTGTCCCCCATCTACAAGGCACAAGTCAGGGGTGTGATGGAATACTCCCCACTTGCCTGGATGAGTGCAGCTCCCCAACACTGAAGAAGCTGGACACCATCCAGGACAAAGCAGCCCGCTTGATTGGCACTGCATCCGCCAGCTTAAACATTGCCTCCCTCCACCACTGATGGACAGTAGCAGCAGTGTGTACCATGTTCAAGATGCACTGCAGGAACTCACCAAGGCTCCTTAGACAGCACCTTCCAAACCTGTGACCTCTACCACCTAGAAGGACAAGGGCAGCAGATGCCTGGGAACACCACCACCTGGAAGTTCCCCTCCAAGCCACACACCATCCTGACTTGGAAATATATCGCCGTTCCTTCACTGTCGCTAGATCAAAATCCTGGAACCCCCTCCCTAACAGTACTGTGGGTGTACCTACACCACATGGACTACAGTTGTTCAAGAAGGCAGCTCACTACCACCTTGTCAAGGGCAATTGGGATGGGAAATAAATGCTAGCCTGGCCAGCAATGCCCACATCCTACAAAGGAATAAATTTTTAAAAAGTAATTAAGACAAAATAAGTGATTTAAAACTATTTTCCAAGTTTTAGCAATAATTCTACTACTGCACCTTTTATGCTGTACTGTTTTTACAGAAATTTAAATGAATTTGCTTTATATCCATTGAATAACACGCACTTTGTTCATTCAGCATTCTAGTAAATTGCTTTCCTTCTCATTTCTTTGTGATGTCTCCTGCTCTAAATCCTTTTCCCATTATACTTTCAATTCTTTTTTTTACTTTCAAGGTGAAATTACTTTGGATCAGTAAAGAAATGAATAAAAAGAATAACTACACAGTAGCTTCTATGAACTGAAAAATGGCAAACATAGTTCCAAGAAGAAAAACGAGTAAAGTTGTAACCTTATAATTTATCAGCCAGTTAAATCAACATTCATAGTGGCAAAAAGGAAGCATTCCACAAGATGCCGTAAAAGATTAGCTGCAGAGCAAAGAATATGACAAAATGGGAGATTACTGTATTACAGTATATTCTAGGTGATTTTAGATGAACAGGGTAAAAGTGCTAGTGCTGTTGGGGAGGTTTTAACCAGGAGAGAATATTAGAAAGTAATACCAGTGTGCACGGGATGCTGGGAGAGGTAGGTAGCTTTATATTAGAGAATAGTAAGTTAATAGAAGGAGTCGTAGTAAGGGGGCAAGTAATGAAGTCTAAATCAAGGTTACACTGCATGTATGTGATTGCACCGAGTATAGTTAATAAAATTAGGGAGTTACAGGCACAGATTACCTTGTGGAATTATGATGTTGTGGCGATAACAGAGACCTGGCTTAAGGAAGGGCAGATGTGGGTGTCAAATATCCCTGGTTACAAGGTGTTCAGAAAAGATAGGAAAGGGAAAAAAGGAGGAGGGGTGATGTTTTTGGTTAAGGAGTGTATTGTAGTACAGGCGAAAGAGGGTGTGTCAGGGAATTCAAGGACAGAAACGATTTGGCTAGAGCTAAGGAATAAGGAGGGTGCAATTACATTGCTCGGTGTAGTATATAGATCACCAGCTAGTGGGAAAGACATAGAGGAACAAATCTGCAAGGAAATTACACAGAGGTGTAAACATCATAGAGTAGTTATAATGGGGGACTTTAATTACCTGTATATAGACTGGGATAGTGGTAGTGTACAGGACAGTGACAGACAAGTGTTCCTAGATTGTGTTCAGGAGAATTTCCTACAGTAGTATGTGTCCAGTCCAACAAGAAAGGAGGCACTGCTAGACCTTGTTCTTGGGAATGAGGTGGGCCAAGTAGATCAAGTGACAGTGGGGGAACATTTTAGGGTACAGTGATCATTGTATCATAAGGTTTAGGATAATGGTGGAAAATGACATTGGTCAATCCAGAGTAAGAATAATCAACTGACAGAGAGCAAACTTCAATGGGGCAAGAACGAAGCTGGGCCGGATAGACTGGAACCAAAGGTTGGCGGGAAAAACAGTAGCTGAACAATGGGCTACCTTCAAAGGGGAGATGGTTTGGGCACAGTCAAGGTATGTTCCCTCAAAGGGGAAGGGTAGGACAAACAAATCCAGAGCTCCTTGGGTGACAAAGGAGATAGAAATTAAGTTAAAAAGAAAAAGTGTGCTCACAACAGGTGTCAGGTAGCAAATGCAAATGAGAACTAAACTGAATACAGAAGGTTCAGAAGGGATGTGAAAAACAAATACAAGAGGCAAAGAGGGATTATGAAAAAAGACTGGCAGTTAACATAAAAGGAAATCCCAAAGTATTCTATAAGCACTTCAATAGTAAAAGGGTGGAGTAGGGCCTATTAGGGACCAAAAAGAGGATTTACACATAGAGGCAAGAGGCATGGCTGAGGTGTTAAACGAATACTTTGCATCTGTCTTTACCTATGAGATAGATGCTGCCCAGGCCATGGTGACAGCGGAGGAAACTCAGTCACTAGAAGGGTTTAAAATTGATAAGGAATAGGTATTGGATAAGCTGCCTGTACTTAAAGTTGATAAGACACTGAGACCGGATGAGATGCATCCAAGAATATTGAAGGAAGTGAGAGTGGAAATTGCAGAGGCACTGGCAATAATCTTTCAATGTTCCCTGGATTCAGGGGAGGTGCCAGAGGACTAGAGAATTGCAAAAATTACGTCCTTGCTCAAAAAAGTTTGTTAAGATCTGTCCTGCAATTACAGACCAGTCAGTTTAACTTCGGTGGTGGGGAAACTTCTAGAAACAATTATCTTGGATAGGATTAGTAGTCACATGATAAAATGTGGATTGATTCGGAATAGTCAGCATGGATTTGTTAAGGAAAATCATGTCTAACTAAATTGCTGGACTTTTACAAAGGCAACAGAGATGATTGATGGGGCCAAGACCGTTGATGTAGTGTACATGGACTTCCAAAAGGCAATCAATACAGTGCCACATAACAAACTTGTGAGGGAAGTTATAGGTAATGGAATAAAAGGGACAGTAGCAATGTGGATACAAAATTGACTGAGGGGTAGGAAACAGAAAGTAATGGTTAATGGGTATTTTTCGGGCTGTAAGAAGGTTTATAGTGGAGTTCCCTAGGGGTCAGTATTGGGACCCTTGCTTTTCCTGATATATAAATGATCTGGGTCTTGATGTGCAGGGGACAATTTCAAAGTTTGGGAATGACACAAAACTTGGGAGAATTGTAAACTGTGAGGAGGACAGTGTAGAACTTCAAAAGGACATTGACACATTGGTGGATTAGGCAGATAGGTGGCAGATGAAGTTCAATATGGTGAAGTGTGAGGTGACACACTTTGGTACAAAGAACATGGAAAGACAGCATAAAATAAAGGATAATATTCTGCAGAAGCAGAGAGACCTGGGTGTATATAAGTTATTAAAGGTGGCAGGACAGGTAGCGAGAACTGTTACTAAAGCATACAGTAGGCTTCATTAATAGGGGCATAGAGTGCAAGAGCAGGGAGGTTATGATGAACTTATATAAGACACTGATTAGACCTCAGCTGGAGTATTGTGTACAGCTCTGGGCGCCACACTATAGGAAGGATGTGAACGCATTGGAGAGTGTGCAGAAGAGGTTCACAAGAATGGTTCCAGGAACGAGACGTTTCAGTTATGAGAAAAGATTGGAAAAGTTGGGACTGTTTTCCTTGGAGAGGAGAAGGCTAAGAGGAGACTTGATAGAAGTTTTCTAAATCATGAGGGTTCTGGACAGAGTAGATAGGGTGAAACTGTTCCCACTTGTAAACAGATCGAGAACCAGAGGGCACAGTTTTAAAGTGTTTTGTAAAAGAAGCAAATGTGAGATGAGGAAAAACTTTTTCACACAGTGAGTGGTTGGGATTTGGAATGCACTGCCTGGAAGTGTGATGAAGGCAGGTTCAACTGATGCATTCAAGGGGGCATTGGATGATTATTTAAATAGAAACAATGTGCAGGGTTAAAGGGAAAAGGCAGGAGATTGGCACTAAGTTAAAATGCTCAGAGATCCGGTGCAGGCACGATGGACCGAATGGCCTCCTTCTACACTGTAATAATTCTGTGATTCTGGGATTTAAAAATTGGCATCAATCAGCTTTATAATAGCCCTTTGTTTCCATGGTGATAGTGACCATTTTTGTTGCTAACTGCAAATTCAGATCATGGCAATGGGATGTTTGTGCTGGATGGATTTTCCTTCGTCTGCATCAGAGAATGATTAAGTAAAAAAATTGCTTGTTGTCTAGGACAAGTTGTTTAAATGTTAATAAATGCTGACTAACAAATCATGGAATGGACAAGCTCAATTATAAAGCAAAATGTTTGCAGAAAGATAGTAATACTGAAATATTAACACCAAATTCATAGCTAACTTCTAAGCATATCTTTCACTTAAAAGGACTCTCACAACATAAATCACAGCTTTAGTTCTGTCTGAATACCTGAACTCCATGCTTCAAAAATTCAGATAATCTGAAGACTGTTTCAACCAAGATGCTACTTATGCTACTGAGATGTTAGAATTATGTTGTGAGGACAATATTTTGACCCACTGGCTTGATCCTACCTATATTTTAAGTATTGTACATATTTATTTTACTCTTCAGATTTATTGCCTTTCAGAGACAAGAAAATATGATGGACAATGCATGTGATCTCTGGTGCATATTACACCATAACCAGGAGGCGACTGTTAATAGTGTAGCCTGCTGTGCAGACCTAGGACACCAACTTTGGTCTGCAAGAAACTTAGATTTGTTATGGACCTCCAAGTAGGACCTCCAAGAGTGGGTCACCACATGGGCTGGAGCAAAAGAGATTGTGATGGATCAGATAGGTCTTGCAACCTACTGAATTTTTGAGGAAATAACTGAAGTGGTGGATGAAAATAATTCAATAGTTAATCCTTATTTGGGTTTTCAAAAGACATTCATCAAAGCTCTTTATGTGAGACGAAGGTTTATTGAACAGATAAAAATATAAGAAAATTTGAAGCAAGAAAAGCCTAACCAGCCCATCAAACCCCCTCCAGCCAGAGTTTCTATATTAAAATTGTATTATGGCCTTCACTTCCTCATTTCCTGTTGATCCCTACTTTAAAGAACGCTGATTCTGCTTGCTGACCTTCCCTGAAAAGAAAATCAAACAGCATTAAACATTTCTATCACCTCCAGTCCTGCTTCTCAACAGATATTGATCAGGCTCCTTTCAAAATGGTACTAATTGATCCCAAGTCTCACTTCTCTGGCATTTTTGTTTGCTAGATAACCAATTGTCCAAACGGATTGTGTATTAGTTTAGAAATAAAAGTCAGATGGTGTCGATCCAGGCAAGGTGGCCTTCCTGGAAAAGTAATTAGCAATGGTGTTTAGAAATCTGTAATAGGATCTCTCAGTATTTGTGAATAATATGGAACAAAGTGTTTGTACTAGTTTTATTAAGCTTTGTGATGATGCAAAGCAATGTAGACAGGCTAATGATTAAAAAGAAGATTGATTATCTTTAGAGTCTAAGGCCAATTATGTGCTGAGCTTAGAAATACAAAATGGATTACAATAGGGATAAATGTAGGGTAATGCTGATAGGAACAGATAATAATGAACATATGTATAACATGAAAAGATTTCGTTTAAGTAGACCAGTGGGAAATATGCAATTGATTAAGCTAAACCTTGCTGGACCTAAACAACTGCCTCTCTTTAAAGAGGCAACACGTTTAAAATTCCCAAAAGATTTAGTTCACTCAAACAAATAACATCAAAGGATCCTATTTTAAGTGGATCAGTGGAATTGTGGGATTCAGGATGCCTAGAAACCCTGGGATACGCAATCGAGTGTTTCTTCTTAAAGGGCAACTCTCCAAAATTTCAGCGAGTGGTTGGCCCATTCAAAGTGATTTTTAAATAAACAAACAACAGTAACTAGAATAACAAAATTATGCCAAAGGGGAGCTAGTTGACTCCACATGTTGGTGTTCAAGGGTCAGCTGGCCACAAAAAATAGCTTGAAATTGGGCAGTTGCTGGAATCCTGCCTGACTTGCTTACACATCCAGGAGCTCTGGATGACAGATTTGGCAAGATGCAGGATTTCTATTGTCAGAATTTGAAAAGGAAAGGGACTCATGAGGAATTGTTTCTATTCTGAAAGCCATTGGTCAAAGTGAAACAATTGTCAATGAGGAAAATTGGATATTGGATATATCTGGAGGAGATTCATTAGAAGTCAGTATACATTAGGTTGACATCACAATCACGTGAAGCCATTCCCGAAGTATGATGTGCAGTTTTGGTTACATTTAGGAAAGGTTCAGAGGATATAGGCCAGGGTGATTGGGAAACTAAGTTATAAAGAAAGAACGCATGCAATTACATTTATTTTAACTGGATAAAACGTTAAGGGGAGACATGGGGCAGAATTTTGCCCCTGGCATGCAGGATCGGTGGGGCCGGGCAGGGCTGGTTGGGAAGCCAACCACTGCCCGCGATCAGCAGCGCTATGCGATTTTACACAGACGGGCCAATTAAGGTCTGCCCAGTGTGATACGCGAGCGGCAACACTAAGTGCTGCCTGTGCAGGCGGGGGAAGGAGGGCGAGCGGGCCTAGCGAACAATTCGCGCATGTGCGTGAAAGAGCGCTGAATAATCTCTCTGAGGCACAGAGCTGCCTCAGGAAGATGAAGAAAATATTGAAAAAAATTATTAAACAGCACAAGAAATCAACGAAACATATCTCCTCATGTGACTCTGTCACATGAGCAGGACATGTTTTTAATGAAAAATTAAAGCTTTTATTTCATTTGTATTTGATTTAGGAAACCTCATCCTGCTTGTGGCTCCATTAGGTTGAAGAGGCAGTGAAAAATTCAGCACAGTTGGTAACTTAATGCTCTTAACAGGCCTTTTAATAGTTGGCGGACGTGCTGCCGGCTTCAGCACGTGCCTGCCGACAAAACTATTGCGCGACTGCGCGTTGACGTCGGCATGTTCGGCTGACATCATCACGCGTCATTTCATGCTTGGTCAGGTCAGGCGCACATCCACCCGCTAAGCTAAAAATCCTGCCCATGATCTTCGAAATAATGAAAGTTTTGGATATAATCCCATAGACTCATAGACATCCACAGCACAGAAGGAGGCCATTCAGCCCATTGTGTCCGTGCCAGTCATCAAAGATCTGACTACATTAATCCCATTTTCCAGCGCTTGACCCAAATCCCTGAAGGCTATGGCAACATAAATACTTCTTAAATGTTACAAGAGCTTCTGATTCAACCACCCTTTCAGGCAGTAAGCTCCAGACTTCTGCCATCCTCTGGGTGAAAAAATTTCTCCTCAGCTCCCCTCTCAGCCTTCTGCCTTATATCTTAAATCTATGCCCCCTGGTTATTGACCTCTCTACTAATGGAAAAAGTGCCTTCCTATCCACCCTATCTATGCCCCTCATAATCTTATACACCATTATCAGGTCCCCTCTCAACCATCGTTGCTCCAAGGAAAACAACCCCAGCCTATCCAATCTTTCCTCATAGCTCAGACCCTCCAGCCCAGGCAGCATCCTGGCAAATCTCCTCTGCACCCTCTCCAGTGCAATCACATCCTTCCCATAATGTGGTGACCAGAATTGCACGTGGTATTCCAGTTGTGGCCGAACCAGCATTTTATATAGTTCCAGCTTAACATCACTGCTCTTGTATTCTTTGCCTCAGCTAATAAAGGCAAGTATCCCATATGCCTTCTTAACCACCTTATCTACTTGCCCTGCTACCTTCAGGGATGCATGGATATGCACTCCAATGTCCCTCTGATCTTCAGTACTTTCCAGGGAACTACCATTCATAGTGTAATCCCTTGCCTTGTTAGCCCCCCTCAACTGCATTACCTCACACTTTTCCGGGTTGAATTCGATTTGCCACTGCTCTGCCCACCTCACCAGTCCATTGATATCCTTTTGCAGTTTATGGCTATCCTCCTCACTATGTACCACCCTACCAATTTTTGTGTTACCTGTGAACTTCCTGATCGTACCCCCTACATTTAAGTCCAAATTATTTATGTACATCACAAACAGCAAGGACCCCAGCACCGAACCCTGCGGATCCCCATTGAAACAGACTTCCAGTCACAGAAACATCCCTCTACCATCACCCTCTGCTTCCTGCCTCTCTGCCAATTTTGGATCCAATGTACTGCTTTGCCTTGGATCCCATGGACTCTTACTTTCTTGACCATTCTGCCATGAGGGACCTTATCAAATGCCTTGCCAAAGTCCATGTAGACCACATCAAATGCATTACCCTCATCAACACTACTGGTTACCTCCTCAAAAAATTTGATCAAATTTGTCAAACATTAACAAATCAATACTGACTATCGCTGATTAATTTGTGTCTCTCCAAGTGCAGATATATTCTGTCCCTCAGAACTTTTTCTAGTAACTTCCCCACCACTTAAGTTAGACTGACAGGCCTGTAATTCCCTGGTCTATCCCCTCCTTCCTTTTTTGATAATGGGAACAATGTTAGCTGTCCTCCAGTCCTCTGGCACCTCACCTGTGGCCAGAGAGGATTTGAAAATTACTGCCAGGGCCCCTGATATCTCTTCCCTTGCCTCCCTCAACAGCCAGGGATACATCTCATCCAGATCTGTGGATTTATCCACTTTTAAGGCCACTAAACCCGCCAGTACCTCCTCTCTATCTGTGTTAATTTCCTCTAATATTTCACAATCCTCCACCCTGATGTCTATATCTGCGTCGTCCTTTTCTATTGTGAAGACTGACGTAAAGTATTCATTGAGGACTGCACCCATGTCTTCTGGGTCCACACATAGATTACCTCTATGGTCCCTAATTAGCTCTACTCTTTCCCTAGTTATTCTCTTTCTCTTTATATATTTAAAAAACCCCTTTGCGTTTTCCTTTATTTTACCCACAAATGCTTTCTCATGCACTCTCTTAGCTTTCCTAATTTCCTTTCTAAGCACACCTCTGCACTTTTTATACTCCTCTAGGGACTGTGCTGTATTGAGCCCTTGGTATCTGACGTGAGCTTCTCTTTTTTTCTTAATCCTAACCTTTATGTCCCTTGACATCCAGGGTTCTCCGGACTTGTCCCCACTTTTGTCTTTACGGGAACATATTTGCCCTGTACTCTCGCTATTTCCTCCTGGAATGCCTCCCATTGCTCTGACACAGTTTTATCTGCAAGTAACTGCTCCCAGTCCAATTCGGCCAAATCGCATCTCACCTTAGTAAAATTAGCCTTTCCCCAGTTTAGAACTTTTATTCCCGGCCCAACCTTGTCCTTGTCTATAACTATTCTAAATCTAACTGAGTTATGGTCACTAACTCCAAAATGCTCCCCTTATGCCTGGGCTCATTTCCAAATTTTGGGCCCAGAACTCCCCTCTGAACTACTTTTCAGGATCCCATCCCCCTACCAATTTAGTTTAAATCCACCCCAACAGCATTAGCAAATCTCCCTCAGAGGATGTTAGTCCCGTTCCTTTTCAGATATAACCCGTCCAACTTGTACAGGTTCCACCTCCCCCAGAAACGGTCCTAATGCCCCAGGAATCTACAGCCCTCCCTCCTGCACCATCTCTCCAACCAGTCATTCATCTGCTCTATCTTTCTGTTCCTATGCTCACTATTGTGTAACACTGGGAGTAATCCGGAGATTACAACCTTTGAAGTCCTGCTTTTCAATTTCCTACTTAACTCCTCAAAGTCTGTTTGCAAGACCTCATTTCTGTTTCTTCCTATGTCATTGGTCCCAACATGGACCACAACCTCTGGCTGTTCATCCTCCCTCTTCAGAATGCCCTGCAGCCGTTCTGTAACATCCTTGACCCGGGAAGCAACATACCATCCTGAAGTCATGTCAACAGCCACAGAAGAGCCTATCTACTCCCCTCACTAATGAATCCTCTACCACTATTGCCCTTACAAACTTCTTCCTCCCACTCTGAGCAGCCGGACCACCCACAGTGCCATGACTTTTCCTCTCGTTGGCCTCCACAGAAGAACCATCACCCTCACCATTTTCTAAGGCCGAAAAATGTTTTGCTCGTGAGATGCACTTGGATGATTCCCTCACCACCTGCTTGGTGCCCTCCTTCTGTCTGAAGGTCACCCATTCTCTCTCTGCTTGCACTTCCTTAAGCTGCGGGTTGACCACATCCTGAAACGTACTTTCCACAAACCTCTCAGCCTTGTGATTGCACTGTAGTGCTCCCAGCTTCCGCTCAAGCTCCAAAACCCAGAGCTTGAGTTGCGCCATCCGGAGGCACCTCCTGCACACATGGTCATCTAGACCGCCAGGAGCATCTAGGATTTCCCACATAATGCAGGATGTGCAAATCACAGGACTGAGCTCCCCAGACATATCTTAACTAAACACAATAAGGACCCTTGCTTTTATTTCACACTTATTCTTACTTGAATATAGACTAGATGCTAAATCCTCTAGATAGACTAGATCCTCTAGGTGCTGCTGACTGCCTGTGCCAGGGTCCTCCTCGCGCACTCTACTCTAGGTGTTGCTGACTGCCTGTCCCAGGGTCCTCCTCTTGCATTATGGTTGAAGTTGTTAAGCTGTTTAACCTGGACACTGGCAATAGGGGAGACAATGGCATAGTGGTATTGTTGCTGGACTAGTAATCCAGAGACCCAGGGTAAGTCTCTGAGGACCTGGGTTCAAATCCTGCCACGGCAGATGGTGGAATTTGATTTCAATAGCCATCTGGAATTAAAAGTCTAATGATGTCCATGAAACCATTGTCGATTGTTGTAAAAACCCATCTGGTTCACTAATGTCCTTTAATGATAATATTCCAGGCACAGTGGTTCAGACAAGCACAGTACCAGAAGAACTGGGGCGTTTAGTTTATTTATTAGGGAAAGAAATTTGCTGTCCTTACCTGGTCTGGCCTATTTGTGACTCCAGATCCACAGCAATGTGGTTGTCTCTAAAATGGTCTAGCAAGCCACTTTCAGTTGTTTCAAACTGCTACAAAGCCTCAAAAAGGAATGAAAATGGATGGACCACCTGCTGGTGCTGATGGCTCACAGCGCCTCACGGTTGCCCAGTCTTGAGTTGCTAGACCACCTGGCACCCACCTAGGCAAGGGAAACGACCCTGCAAAGTCCTTTTTATTAACATATGAGTGCTAGTGCAAAAATTGGGAGAGCTGTCTCACAGACTAGTCAAGCAACAGCCTGACATAGTCATCCTCATGCTAACATATCTTACAGATAACGTCCCAGACACCTGTCCCACTGGCAAGACAGACCCAGCAGAGGTGGCGGCACAGTGGTGTACAGTTGGGCAGGAGTTTCCCTGGGAGTCTTCAACATCGAAGTCTCATGGCATCAGGTAAACATGAGCAAGGAAATCTCCTGCTGATTACCATGTACCGTCCTCCCTCAGCTTATGAATCAGTGCTCCTCCATGTTGAACACCACTTGGAGGAGCATTGAGGTTGGCAAGGGCGCATAATCCACTCTGGGTGGGGAACTTCAACGTCCATCACCAAGAGTGGCTTGATAGCAACAGTACTGACTGAGCTGGCCGAGTCCTAAAGGACCAAGCTGCAAAACTGCAGCAGGTGGTGAGGGAACCAACAAGAGGGAAAACATACTTGACCTCATCCTTAAGAATCTGCCTGTTGCAGATGCATCTGTCCATGACAGTATCGGTAGGAGTGACCACTGCCCAGTCGTTGTGGAGATGAAATCCCACCTTAACATTGAGGATACCCTCCATTATGTTGTGTGGCACTACCACTGTGCTAAATGGGATAGATTTCGGACAGATCTAGCAACTCTAGACTGGGCATCCATGAGGTGCTGTGGGCCATCAGCAGCAGCAGAAATGTACTCGCACACAATCTGTAACCTCATGGTCCAGCATATGCCCCAGTCTACCATTACCATCAAGCCAGGGGATCAATGCTGAAAAGTGCAGGAGGGCATGCCAGGAGCAGCACCAGGCATATATAAAAATGATTTGTCAACCTGGTGAAGCTACAACACAGGATTACTTGCATGGCAAGCAGCATAAGCAGCAAGTGATAGACAGAGCTAAGCGATCTCAAAACCAACGGATCAGATCTGAGCTCCGCAGTCCTGCCACATCCAGTTGTGAATGGTGATGGACAATTAAACAACTCACTGGAGGAGGAAGTTCCACAAATATCCCCATTCTCAATGATGGAGGAGCCCAGCACATTGGTGCAAAAGATAAGGCTGAAACATTTGCTACAATCTTCAGCAAGAAGTGCCGAGTGAATGATCCATCTCGGCCTCCTCCAGAGATCCCCAGCATCACAGATGCCAGTCTTTTGCAAATTCGATTCACTCCACATGATATCAAGAAACGGCTGCAGACATTGGATAGTGCAATAGTGACAATATTCCGGCAATAGTACTGAAGGCTTGTGCTCCAGAACTTACCACGCCCCTAGCCAAGCTGTTCCAGAACAGTCACAACACTGGCATCTACCCAGCTGTGTGAAAAATTGCCCAGGCATGTCCTGTACACAAAAAGCAGGACAAATCCAACCCAGCCAATTACCGGCCCATCAGTCTACTCTCGATCATCAGTAAAGTAATGGAAGGCTATCAAGCAGCACTTGCTTAGCAATAACCTGCTCACTGATGCCCAGTTTGGGTTCCACCAAGGCCACTCAGCTCCTGACCTCATTACAGTCTTGGTTCAAACATGGACAAAAGAGCTGAATCCCAGAGGTGAGGTGAGAATCAAGGTCGCATTTGACTGAGTGTGGCATCAAGGAGCCCTAGCAAAATTGGAGTCAATAGGAATCAGGGGGAAAACTCTCCACTGGTTGGAGTCATACCTACCACAAAGGAAGATGGTTGTGGTTGTTGGAGGTCAGTCATCTAGGCTCTAGGACATCACTGCAGGAATTCCTCAGGGAAGTGTCCTCTGCCCAACCATCTTCAGCTGCATCATCAATGACCTTCCTTCCATCATAAGCTCAGAAGTGGAGATGTTCGCTAATGATTGCACAATGTTCGGACCATTTGCGACTCCTCCGATACTGGAGCAGTGCATGTCCAAATGCAGCAAGACCTGGACAATATCCAGGTTGGGTGGACAAGTGGCAAGTAACATTCGTGCCACACTAACGCTAGGCAATGACCATCTCCAACAAGAAAGAATCTAACCATCACCTCTTGATGTTCAATGGCATTACCATCATTGAATCCCCCACTATCAACATCCTGGGGGCTACCATTGACCAGAAAGTGAACTGGACTAGCCATATGAATACTGTCGCTACAAGAGCAGGTTGGAGGCCAGGAATCGTGTGACGAGTAACTCATCTTCTGATTCCCCAAAGCCTGTCCACCATCTACAAGGCACAAGTCAGGAATGTGATGGAATACTCCTCACGTGGCTGGATGAGTGCAGATCCCAAACACTCAAGAAGCTTGACACCATCCAGGACAAAGCAGCCAGCTTGATTGGCACCACTTCCACAAATATTCACTCCCTCCACCACCAATGCATAGCAGCAGGAGTGTGTACCATCTACATGATGCACTGCAGGAATTCACCAAGGTTCCTTCGACAGCACCTTCCAAACCCATGATCACCACCATCTAGAAGGACAAGGGCAGCAGATAGATGGGAACATCACCACCTGGAAGTTCCCCTCCAAGTCAGGTAAATCTGTGTCAGAGCAGTGGGACTCATTCAAGAAGGAAATGGGGAGATTACAGGGTCAACGTATTCCAGGAAAGACAAACTCTGGGAAGAGTGTCCTGCAGTCAGCAATGCAGTGAAGCAGTCTGGGAAGAGTGTCCTGCAGTCAGTTTTTGTTGAAAATAACAAGAGTGATATCACAAGACAGCGCGAGAGAGCGGCGGAGAGATCAGAACCAGCGCGAGTGCGGGGAAGCTTCAAAAAGTGACGTCAGCACAAAAGTGAGAGCTAATTGGTGAGTACTGGCTAAGTGTTTTTCTCCAGTTTTTTTTCTCCAGTTTAAAATAGATTACGCTAACGAAAGGTAAGGGTTCTAGTTTTTATTTAAAGTACATAAATATTTTAACTTTTTTTTACTGTATTTAACTTAATGTAACAGATTGCTTTTCAACTAGAGGCATGGCAGGGCAGCTCAGTCTTGTGTTATGTACTGCCTGCAACATGTGGAAAGTCCTAGATGCTCCTTGCGCTCTGACTGACCATGTGCGCAGGAAGTGCCACTAGCTGCAGCTACTTGAGCTCCGAGTTTCGGAGTTTGAGCGGCAGCTGGAGCACTGGGGTGCATCCGCGAGGCTGAGAATTTCGTGGATAGCATGTTTTTAGACTTGGTCACCCCGCAGCTTAGGGAAGTGCAGACAGAGAAGGAATGGGTGACCATCAGTCAGAAGAATGGTGTCAGGCAGGTAGTCAAGAAATCCCCAGAGTGAATCTCGCTCGAGAACTGTTCTTCTGTGTTGGAAAACGGTGAGAGTGACGGTTGCTCTGGGGAGTGCAGCCATGCTTATGGCACTGTGAGTGGCTCAGCTGCACGGGGCGGGGGGAGGAAAAAGAGGGGAAGAGCAATAGTGGTAGGAGAATCGATAGTAAGGGGAACAGACAGGTGTTTCTGCGGCTGTAGACGTGACTCCAGGATGGTATGTTGCCTCCCTTGTGCCAGGGTCA
Organism: Cetorhinus maximus; assembly: GCF_964194155.1. Classification (NCBI taxonomy): domain Eukaryota; kingdom Metazoa; phylum Chordata; class Chondrichthyes; order Lamniformes; family Cetorhinidae; genus Cetorhinus; species Cetorhinus maximus. The sequence goes on along the minus strand of NC_135883.1, from coordinate 124,394,053 downwards.
AGGATGTCACTGAATGGCTGCAGGGCATTCTAAAGGGGGAGGGCAAACAGACAGAGATTGTGGTACATATTGGTCCCAACGACATAGGTAGGAAGAAGGATGAGGTCCTGCAAGCAGAATTTAGGGAGCTAGGAAACAGATTAAAAAACAGGACCTCAAAGGTAGTAAACTCTGGATTACTTCTGGTGCCACGTGCTAGCGAGTATAGAAATAGGAGGTTAGTCCAGATGAATGCATGGCTGGAGAGATGGTGCAGGAGGGAGGGCTTTAGATTTCTGGGACATTAGGACTGTTTCTGGGGTTGGTGGGACCTGTACAAAGTGGACGGATTGCACCTGAACTGGAATGGGACCAACATCCTTGCGGGGAGATTTGCTAGTGCTGTTGGGGAGGGTTTAAACTAACTTGGCAGGGGGGTGGGATCCTGAGAGGAGGTTCAGTAGTGGGAGATGCACAGCCAAAATAAAAAGAGAGAGCAAGTGTGTCTGGAAGGCATAGAAATTATAGGCCAGTTAAGTCACAAGGGAGTTTGGCAAAGTTGGATGGTATTTATTTTAATGCAAGGAGTCTGACAAATAAGGCAGATGAGTTGAGGGCACAAATTAATACATGGAAGTATGATGTCATTGCTGTCACAGAGACATGGTTGAGAGAGGGGCAGGATTGGCAGCTCAATATTCAGGATATAAGGTCTTCTGGTGAGACAGGGAAGGAGGTAAAAGAGGAGGGGGTATCGCAATATTGATCAAGGAATCAATTACAGCAGTAAGGAGGAATGACATCTTAGAAGGCTTCTCAAATAAAGCCATATGGGTAGAACTTAAAAACAAAAAAGGAGCAATCACATTGCTGGGACTGTACTATAGGCCCCCAAACAGACAGAGAGAAATAGAAGAGCAGATTATGTAGGCAAATTTCAGAGAAGTGTAAAAATAACAGGGTAGTAATAGTGGGGGATTTCAACTTCCCCAACATTAACTGGGTTAGTCAGAGTGTGATAGGTTTAGAGAGAGCAGAATTCTTAAAATGCATCCAGGAGAGCTTTTTAAGCCAGTACGTAGAAAGTCCTACAAGAGAGGGGGCGGTCCTGGACTTAATTTTAGGGGATGACGCCGGGCAAGTATTAGAGGTATCAATGGGGGAGCAGATAGTGACAATAACCCTGTTAGATTCAAGGTTGTTATGGAAAAGGACAAGGATGGGCCAGAAATCAGAGTTCTAAATTGGGGGAAGGCCGATTTTAATAAGATTAGATATGATTTGGCTAGAGTGGACTGGGAGCAGCTACTTTTAGGTAAATCTGCGTCAGAGCAGTGGGACTCATTCAAGTAGGAAATAGGGAGAGTACAGGGCCAACATATTCCAGTAAAGACAAAGGGTGGGACCAACAAATCCAGTGAACCCTGGGTGTTGAAGGACATACAGGATTGGATAAAGAGAAAAAGGGAGGCTTATGGAAGATATCGAGGGCTCAAAACAGTGGAAGCCCTAGAGGGGTATAGGATGTGTAGGGGGGAATTTAAAAAGGAAATTAGGAGAGCAAAAAGGGGACATGAAAAGACATTGGCAGGTAAAATAAAGGAAAATCCTAAGTTATTTTACAAGTACATTAAGAGTGAGAGGATAACTAGGGAAAGAGTAGGGCCCATTAAGGACCATAGTGGTAATTTGTGTGTGGAGCCGGAAGACATAGGTAGGGTTCTCATACTTTGTGTTGGTGTTCACAAGTGAGAGGGATGACATGGGTATGGAAATCAGGCAGAAGGACTGTGATATAATTAAAGAAATTAGCATAGAAAGGGAGGAGGTTCTAAGTGGTCTGGCAGGCTTAAAAGTAGATAAATCTCCAGGTCCGGATGAAATGTATCCGAGGCTGTTGAGTGAGTCAAGGGAGGAGATAGCAGGGACACTGGCAATAATTTTCAATACCTCTCTGGCCACAGGAGAGGTGCCAGAGGACTGCAGGACAGCCAATGTGGTGCCGTTATTCAAGAAGGGAGGAAGGGATAAACCAGGGAACTACAGGTCAGTCAATCTAACCTCAGTGGTGGGGAAACTATTGGAAGCAATTCTGAGGGACAGAATTAATCTACACTTGGAGAGGCAGGGATTAATCAAGGATAGTCAGCATGGTTTTGTTAAGGGGAAGTCTTGTCTGACCAGTTTGATTGAATTTTTCGAAGAGATGACCAGGTGTGTAGATGAAGGCATTGCATTTGATGTAGTCTACTTGGACTTCAGCAAGGCTTTTGATAAGGTCCCGCATGGGAGACTGATAATGAAGGTAAGAACCTATGGATCCAAGGCAACTTGGCAAATTGGATCCAGAATTGGCTGAGTAGCAGGAAGCAGAGGGTGATGGTCGAGGGGTGTTTTTGTGACTGGATGCCTGTGTCTAGTGGGGTTCCACAGGGATCGGTGTGAGGTCCCTTGCTGTTTGGGGTATATATAAACAATTTATATTTGAATGTAGAAGGATTGATCAGCAAGTTCGTGGATGACACGAAAATTGGTGGGGTGGTAAATAGTGAGGAGGATAGCCTTAGATTACAGGAGGATATAGATGGGCTGGTCAGATGGGCTGATCAATGGCAAATGGTATTTAATCCAGATAACTGTGAGGTGATGCACTTGGGCAGGACAAACTAGACACGGAAATACATGATGAATGGTAGGACCCTGGGAAGTATCGAGGATCAGAGGGACCTTGGTGTGCACGTCCGCCGGTCTCTTAAGGTAGCGGGACAGGTAGATAAGGTGGTTAAGAAGGCATATGGGACACTTGCCTTTATTAGCCGAGGCATAGAATATAAAAGCAGGGAGGTTATGCTGGAACTGCAAAAACGCTGGTTAGGCCACAGCTAGAGCATTGCGTGCAGTCCTGGAATCTGCATTATAGGAAGTGTGTGATTGCACTAGAGAGAGTGCAGAGGAGATTTACCAGGACGTTGCCTGGGCTGGAGAGTTTTCGTTAGGAGGGGAGATTGGATAGACTGGGGTTATTTTCCTTGGAGCAGAGGAGATTGAGGGGTGGTCATGATTGAGGTGTATAAAATTATGAGGGGCATAGATAGGGAAGAGAGGAAGGAACTTTTCCCCTTGGTGGAGGGATCAATAACCAGGGGGCATAGATTTAAGGTAAGGGGCAGGAGGTTTAGAGGGGATGTGAGGAAGAATTTTTTCACCCAGAGGGTGGTGGGAATCTGGAACTCACTGCCTGAAAGGGTGGTAGAGGCAGAAACCCTCATAACATTTAAGAAGTATTTGGATGTGCACTTGCGATGCCATGGCATACAAGGCTATGGGCCTAGTGCTGGAAAATAGGATTAGTCACACACCATCCTGACTTGGAAATATATCACCGTTCCTTCACTGTCACTGGGTCAAATTCCTGGAACTCGCTTTCTATCAGCACTGTGGGTGTACCTACACAACATGGACTGCAGCAGTTCAAGAAGGCAGCTCACCACCACCTTCTCAAGGGCAGCTATGGATGGGCAATAAATGCTGGTCCACATCCTGCGAATGATTCAAAACAAATGAATAAAATAGTCCTGGACGAGGCAGATACAAAATTAACTGCTCCCTGGTGCATTCTCCACAGCAATGCCTCCACCAATCAGAGTCCACTTGCCAACCAATCAGCAATATCTTCTCATGCAGTGTAAATTGTTGTTTCCTTTACAATTGATATTCTTGGGAATTCTGTCCTGATGAGTATAAGATGAAAAGCTTTGACAGCATGTCTCTTTTTTCAGCAATACTCAAGTTCTGTATTACCAAATAACTATTTAATACAAAACTTACAGTACTAGAGAAAGTTAGTGATTGGAAAATCTTTTTTGCCTCCAGGATGATGAGATACATGGAACAGATTTCCAGATGAAGTTCAGATTTCCAGCATCTGCAGTACTTTGTTTTCATTCCAGATGAACTGGTTGATTTGGTCTCAGATTGTACTTTTAAAAGGGAGCTAGATTGGTATCTGTTGGGAAAAGGATTGAGCGTTATGGTATTGCTTGATTTTCTTTCAGAGAGGTAAAGAGAGGAATTTAAGCCTAAATCTCCCAAATCTAAATTAGCAATGAGGTACCTCACCTACAGCCTGCTTTGTTTCATTTATTTACAGGAAGAATAGACACTGGCTAGGCCAGCTTTTATACCCCATTCGTAACTGCCCTTGAGAAGGTGGTGGTGCGGTTCCTGAAGTCCATTTGGTGTAGGTACAGCCACAGTGATATTAGGAAGGGAATTTTGACCTAGTGACAGTGAAGGAACAGTGATATACTTCCAAGCGAAGGTGATGTGTGATTTGAAGGGGAAGTTGCAGGTAGTGATGTTCACATGTGCCTGCTGCCCTTGTCCTTCTAGTTGGTAGAGGTCACAGGTTAGGAATGCTGTCAAAGGAGGCTCGGCAAGTTGCTGCAGTGTTTCTTGTAGATGGCACACAGCACTGTCACTGTGCATCAGAGGTGGAGTGAGTGAATGTTTAAGGTGGTGGATGGGATGCCAATCAAGCGGACTACTTTGTTCTGCATTTGTCAGACTTCATGAGAGCTGTGGCTATCCAGGGAAGTGGAGAGTATTCCATCACAATTCTGCTATATGCCTTAATTGTAGATGGTGAAAATGTTTTGGGGAATCAAGAGGTGAGTTATTCATCACAGAATTTCTAGCAACTGACTTACTCCTGTAGCCACAGTATTTATGTTACTGCTCTAGCTAAGTTTGTAGTCAATGGTGATTTCTAGGATGTATTGGTGTGGGAATGGTAATGCCATTGAATGTCAGGGGAGGTGGTTAGATTTCTCTTGTTGGAAATAGAATGTTATCTGCCACTTATCAGCTCAAGCCTGACTGTTGCCCAGGTCTTGCTGCATGCTGGCATGGATTGTTTTATTATCTGATGAGTTGTGAATGGAACTGAACACTGTGCAATCATCAGCAAACATTCACACTTCAGTTGGAGGGAAGGAGGAAAGGACGTTGTTGAAGCAGCTGAAAATGTTTGGGTCTAGGACACAACACTGGGGAACTCCTGCAGCGATGTCCTAGGGCTGAGATGATTGGCCTGTAGCAACCAAACCAACATTCCTTTGTGCTAGGTATAACTTCAGCCAGTGGAGAGTTTTCCCCTTGACTTCAATTTTTCTCAGGCTTCTTGACACCACACTTGGTCAAATGCAGCGTTGATGTCACCTCTTACCTTTCACCCCTCCTGTGGAATTCAGCTCTTTTTCCCATGTTTAGATCAAGGCTGTAATGTGGCCTGGAGCCAAGTAGTCCCGGCAGAACCCAAATCGAGCCCCTGCTTTTTGTGGACAGGACAGACGAGGCAATTGGCCACTTTGTCAAACAGTTGCCAGCATTGTAGCTGTACTGGAAGGCTTTGGCTAAGAGGCATGGCCAGTTCTGGGGCACAAACCTTCAGCAATGCAGTCAGAATGTTGTCAGGGCCCATATGCCTTTGCTATATAGAGTGCCCTATGCTTGTCTAGTCTGTGAGACAGCTCAGACAGCTCTTCCAGATTTATTTAATTAATTGCATTGTTCAGCTGTACAGTTTGGACTGGAGTTTATGGACTGAACTGTCCCAGAATTGGACGTAGTGCGGTAGCGGGCATGAAAAAAGATGTTTTACCCGCCGGTCACAATGGCAGGTTTTCATGATGTATCATCCCGTTCCAGGCACATTCCACCTCATTAATAATGCATTCATGGGAAACAGGCAGGATTGCTGGTGGGGAGGCCTCTGATTCACCCACTCCGCTGTCTCTTCAGGCTTTCAATAACCTGGGTGCCATAATTAAAGGGTTCCCCTGCACTGAGCCAGCACTCTCTAAGGGATCGGAAGCTGCTGAAAAATCATGGCTGCTAAAAGGAGGAATCATGCTGTCTCAAAATTTAGCAACACCTCCCTCCCCTTCAAGAACCTCATCACCATCATCCCCTTTAACATCCTCCTCATCAGAGGAGACAAGCAGCAGTTCCATCTGCTCCTCAGCCAGGTCCTCCCCTTGTTGCAGTGCCAGATTGTGGACCACGCAGCAAGTGACGATGATGCGATGATGATGACGATGGTGGACTGTATTGCAGTGCTCCACTGGACTTGTTGAGACACTGGAACCTTATTTTCAATATGTCTATGGTTTGTTCCACCAAAGTCTGGGTTGTGGCATGAGCCTCGTTATATCGTCACCCTGCGGCAGTCTGAGGCCGCTGCACGGGGTCATCAGCCTCACCGTCTGTGGGTAGCCCTTGTTCCCGAGGAGCCAAACCTACAGCCTCTGTGGACCCTGGAAGATATCAGGGATCTGAGACCTGCTAAGGATGTAGGACTCTCCATGGGAATTTTGCGCAGACCTGTAGAATGCTTTTGTGGTGGTCGCAGACCAGCTGAACATTCAGCGAGTGGAAGCCCTTGCGGTTGATGTAGTTGACTGCTTGTTGCCATGGAGATCTATGCGCCACGTGAGTACAGTCGATGGCACTCTGCACCTGTGGGAAACCTGAAATCTGCGCAATTCCTAGCGCTCTTGCTTCCTGGCTTCCTTGATCCTGGGCGAAATGCACAGAGTCCTGTGCCTTCGCAAAGATGTCCGTGACCTCTTGGATACAGTTGTGCATGGAGGCTTTCAAGATCCTGCACAGATCACCTGTGGAGCCCAGGGAGGAGCCACTGGTGTAAAACTTGAGCACCGCGCTCACTTTCACCGCCACTGGCAGTCGATGCCCTCCATGTCCCTGCAGCACCAAATCCTGCAGCAGGTGGCTGATGTGACCGACCAGTTCCCTGGACACTCACAGTCTTCAGCGAAAGTGGTACTCAGTCATCTTCAGGAATGACAAGTGCTGCCCATAGACCCTGGATCTCGCGAAGTGCCTACAAGAAATGGCTTGCTGTGGATCTTCAGCTGCGTACACAGCAGGCCCTGCCACACCTTCAGTGTGAGGGAGGTGCTCCTCCCTTTGCCGAGCCAGATGCCTCCGCCGCACTTTTCTTCTTCTTCTCTGGTCTCTGTAAGCCACGGGGCATACCGCTAAATCACCAGGCTCCATGATCCTGATGTTCCACTCCTGCAGGATTAAAGAGAGAAACGCATGGGTTGGCATATGTGTCCTAAGAACGTCTCTTGGTTAAGTTTGAGGGCCCCTTCAAGCATGCAGGAGTGTGTTGGCCACCACTTGGATGCCCAGTGTGTAGTGCGCTTCATGGCTGTCCGAGATCCCACCCACCTCCGCCCCACTCCACTTGACCGATTGGCGGCAGCTTTGGCCACTGAACTGCATGCTGCGCTCTCAGCTCAGGCATAGGCATTCTCCTAACCCGCACTGCAAGGCTGCGCTATTAGCTTGAACCATAATAGATACTGATCCAAACTTTAATAAAGTCATTAAGGGGCTGTGAGCGTCCCCACCAGTGACTGCGCCATGATCAGCTTTCACCAGGGGATTCTACAGCTTGCCCAGTCGGCTAATTGCTCTGCAGCCCTCTAAAACACACATTAATTTGCAGTCTGTGTCTGAGGGGTGAAAAGTTCTGGAGCATTTGGTGACACTTTCATGCTTTTGCGTTGCTTGAGTGGGCAGATTGATTCTCAGTTGAGCGGTCTCAGCTGCAGAAGAATGCTCACTTTTGACGAGCTCTTCCAAGTGCGTGGCCAATTCCCCCCGCCCTCCCACTAAACCCCGCCCATACATGTACTTGTGTACTTCCTTCAGTTAGTGCTGCCTTGCCCCTCACCCCCCCTGGCATGTACTTGTGTACTTCCTTTAGTCTGTGCTGCTTTGCAGGGCTGGAAAATTCCGGTGTATGTCTCTAGATCATTAGGCCAGCCTTCTGTGTTACTTGTCCAGTTACATAACCACTGTACTGCTGTTCCCATCTCAGCTCGCAGGGAACAGCTGGACATGTATTTTATTGCGGACTTAGAAAAATAGAAAAAGAACAAAAGACTAATATTTATGCCGCACTTTTCATGACTACCGGATATCTCAAAGTGCTTTTACTTAAGTTCTGTTGAAGAGTCATACGGACTCGAAACGTTAACTGTGCTCCTCTCCGCAGATGCTGTCAGACCTGTTGAGTTTTTCCAGGTATTTTTGTTTTTGTTCTCAAAGTGCTTTACAGCCAATGAAGTACTTTTTGAAGTGTAGTCACTGTTGTAATGTAAAATGAAACTCTGCCAGAAAATACGTTTGAGAAGAGGAGAAATAATGAAGGGAGAAAAATAGCAGGGAAAGGGGCAAAGGAGTTTTAGGTTGGGATTTTCCATGAAAGGCCCGGGACCAGAAGTAGGTGCTAACACTCGGGATCTGATCTCTGAATGGAGTGCTATCCTGCACTGTGGCGCAATTATCTGCCGGCAGGCGGAGGATCAATGTTGGAATGAAAGCGACCAGTAAGACGGTAGCCACATTTTATAGGATGTGCCAGCACTCTTGGGACTTAGTTAAAGACTGCAGTGAAGTTGCAGCCTGCACTGAAGCCATTGTCAGCAGTGAAGCCTGCAACACTGAGGCCAAAGCCACCTGCAGTGGGCCACAGCCTGCAGTGAAGCCTCGGCCTGCACTGTAACCTCGACCTGCAATGATGCCAAGCCAGCAGTGAAGCCATAGCCTGCAGTGAAGCATCAGCCTGCACTGTGGCCACAACCTGCACATGAGGCCAGAGCCTGCAATGAAGCCTCAGGCAACACTGAAGTGAGACCATAGCCTGCAGTGAAAGCTTAGCCAGCACTGAAGCCTCAGTCTGCACTGAAGCCACAGCCACCAGTCCAGCCCTGCCAGTGTGAGAAGGTCTGTATTAGTCAGCAAAGCAGCCATTCTGAAAGCCAGAGGAAACTGATACTTATTGGCATGGCATGTTACAGTAACAACATCCTGCATGCTCTCCTCCAGGCTACTCAGGAAAGGATTGAGGCCCTCTTCCCCAGGGAGAGAAGGAAGAGACCTCCCCTAATCAAGCAACGCGATGGAGGCCGCAGAGGAGGTCAGCAGCCGTAGGGTCATCCGGAGAATCTGGCTGCAGTGCTGCAAGCCTGTGAAAGACTTCATTCGTTCTGCCAAGGTGAGTACCCCACACCTCAGTTCCCTTAGGGGTTTACAAATGGCAACACGTGAGGTAAGGTTGGTGGAGAAGAAGAGTCTATCCACTCAGTGGTAATGGGGTTAGGCCGCAGAAGTTCCTGTAAGAAAAATATACCGCCTCTTGGTCAATGGGTCTGTCAGTTGCCACAAATACAATGTTTGTAATATTGTTATGGTTTGGAGCTTTCTCTTGCATGCCATGCGATAAAATTTAGGGTAAAATGGAGGAATGAAGGGGGTCATGTGATCTGCTCTGAATTCTGCCTGACAAGTTCAGTGGCTTGGTTATTAAAGATTAAAGGGAGCCCAGGTTGTTTTACTGAGAGGAAGATGCAAGATATTCACTCCTGTAAATAATGACAAGGGCAGCCATGCTGATGGCAGATAGACTGTTGTTCTCCAAGTTGCAGGGAGGTGTTAGGAATGTCAGGTTTTGTAAATGGTTAGACTTTAAACTGTCTATTTAATTCCAAGATAGAGAGTTGTGGTTTTAGAAGATAGTTAATCAGCATTCCATGTAATTCACATTGCCATGGAGATGGACTTTGAGAGGGTAAGAATCCACAGGAAAGCACCCTAGGATCATGTTGCAGGGTTTCCTAACATATCACTGAACCTCACAGATATGGTCAGTCTGAAAGAATCTAAGAGTGAGAGAGAGAGAAAGAGCAGAGAGATAGAGGAAGCAAATTTCTATTGTTCACCACGCAGAATGTGGGTGGAAGCTTATGCTTGGATTGAGGAGACCATGTTCATGAGGATTTAAACAGGGTTGGAAGATTTACCTAGCATTGGCTTGGGGAGAAATCTCCAGGATCACCCTCATCATGAAAGTCAGCTCGGGGAATTAGAAGTTACCTGACTGGAAAAAGAAAAAGCAAGCCCTAGGGACCCGAGAATAGCTTTGGAGTGGTTCCTGGCGAATGAAGTGCCTTAAGGGACAGAGTTAAATATAACCATGGAGAAGGATTTTCGGTCATTTAAAAGATAATTTTTGGTCATTTAAAAGATAATAGGAAACTTTTCTGTAGTTTAGGGTTTAAGTTGCCTACTGAAATAATATTTAGTCAACGTTGCTTTTAACTTGCTTGTTACAGTAAAAGCCGTAAAACTTGAAATCTTGTCGTGCGATCCTTTCAGCCAGTCACTGGAAGTTCAAATTTTTTTTTTAAAGTTATCGGTCTGATAACTTTTTAAAAAAAAATTTGAACAGAAAAGTTTCCTATTATCTGGATTGTAACACAGTGCTGACCCTTGAAAGGTTGCTCCAGAGTGGCTGACCATCGGACGTATTCAAGTGCCCCCAAAATTAACAGCTCGGCTGCCACCTGCTTAGGGAGTGTGCCTGTCTTTGTTGTGTAACTAACATTTCTCTTCTTTGTTTCTGCAGAAGAATATAGCCCACAGTGCAAAAGAAAGGACCCAGACTGATGGCAGGATCCCATTGCTCGCTACCTTCACGCTCATGGAAGAGGAAGCTCTGGAATTGGCAGAGCCGCTCCATTGTGGACGGTGAGGTAAGAATGGGGATGCAAGAAGAAGAATAGTCTCATGATTGGGCACAATGGAGCCTTGGGTGAGCGTGAGGATGGTGTTCCTGTGTCCTCCACTGCACATACATCCATCTGTACTCTAGCTGATTCTAGAGGCCTGTGTCTGGAAGGGTGAAACTCTTTGAATTTCTGTTCTCTCTCATAGGTCAGCTGTCTGGGAGGGACCATGGCATTTGTGGTCATCACATTATCCATGCAGATGGGCAAAGTGTCACTGGGTGTAGGACCGTGAGATTTTGAAGTAAACAGCAACAGTGGAGGGTGAAGGTGGACCTTTCTTTGATTTGAAGGATGAGGTGGGAAGGATTATCTGAAGCGTGTACGTGTAAGTGCCTTCCAAGCCTCCCTAGTCCTATGTCATTGCATCCTCCATGTGGTTCCTGTTGTCATTCATGGTGCTAAAGCATCTCTTTGGCTTCCTCATCATCCTCTTCGTCTGAGGATGTCTTGCACTCCACTATATCCTCATTGGCTATGGCCTCCCCGCTCTGCAGCACCGTGGTGTACAAAGTGCTGCAGACCACCACAATCCAGGAGACCCTTGCTGGGGCATATTGAAGTGCCCTGCTGGAATGATCCAGACACCTGAATCTCATCTTTAGGAGACTGATGGTCTGCTTGATTGTGGCTTGGCTCACCACATGACTGGTGTATTTCTCCCCTGCTTCTATCTGAGGTTTCCTAACTGGAGTCAGTAGCCATCTCTTTAGTGAGTAACCCTGGTTGCTCAGAATCCAACCTTGAAGGGTTGTGGGGCGGAGTGAAAGGTTCAGGCACTTGGGAGAGCCTGAGTATGTAGGCATCGTGGCTCCTTCGAGGGTACCAAGCACACACCTGCAGGATCCATTGGCGGTGGTCACAGACCAGTTGCATGTTGATGGAATGAAATCCCTTCCTGCTAATGAGGACCACTGGCTGGCCTGTAGGAGCCTTGATGGCCACATGCATGCAGTCTATCACACCTTGCACCTGGGAAATCCAATGATGGCTCTGACTCCTTTGGTTCTCTCAGTCTGACTATCCAGATCAGTACGATAATGGGTGTATTGGCTGGCCCTCCTGAGAAGGGTATTGGTCACCACCTTGATGCAGTGATGTGCCCCTGACTGGGAGATGCCATACATGTCTCCAGTGGGCTCCTGGAATGAACTAGGGGCTCAGAACTTAAGGGCCACTGGTACCTTCACTGCCATCGGCATCGAGTGACCACCAATACCAATGGGGCTCAGTTTGCCTGACACCATGATATAAAGATCTGTGCCTGCCTCTCTGGAGAGGCTCAGTCTTTGGCGACCCTGCTACTCTGACATTAGGAGAAAACTCATCCTCTGCCTGTAGACACTTGCTGCAGGGTACCTTCTTCTTCGCACTGCAGCTTGCTCGTGGTCCCCTCTGCTGTCTTCTCCTGCCTCCCCATCCCGAGACTGCCACAATCTATAGGTAGCCATGAGGCTGATGCTGTCTGACAGCCTGTGACAGCCTATGACTAATACCTCTGTCCGCCTCAGGTGCTCCTCCTCACTCACCTCCTGAGTGCACAATTCTCATGGCAGATGGGCACTCCCAGTCTCAAGGGCGCCTCTCCCAGGCACTTCCTCCAACAACCTCATTCCCCTTTCAATCCACCCAAGTGTCAGTAGCCAGATGGTACCCTGACACACTCCTGAAGTCCTGGCACTGGAACACAGTCTCCTCATAACAAGATGCAATGGCCCACTGCTCCCGCCTTCCTGTCAAGGCACACTGCCTCACCCGACAGCTGCCAAGTGAAGCCTTGAACTAACCTACAGCCTCTTTGCCGCCTTATTTACCTGCCGGAGCTCTGCACCCCCTGGCCCCCATGCACTTTGCGTAAAATTGAGACACCTGCTTGGCAGATCTGCTCACCCTTTCATCTCACCATGCTATTCACCCTGCACTAAATATGCAACTGATGTGATGACTCTGATGCCAACTCACGTGATATTACACAAGCCCTCTCTCATCCCATCGCCTCTGAGGCCTTCCTCAAAGGGCCCAGAAAATCCTGGCCTCAGTTCAAGCATTTGCTACAGGCTCACACATGGATAAAGTGCATATTATGTGGATGAGGCAAACCAAATTCTTCTTAAAATTGTGCAAAAATGACAGGACTGTCAAGTTTCTGAGATTTGGTTAAACAACATAAACTGTTCCTGTTTCTTCCTCTGTGAAAATAAATAAAGCTTCATGTATTTAAATATATTTGCAATTTGTCACATTAATTTTGCTTATAATGTCTCACTTTTGATAAGGATCTACCTTTAACATTTAACACAGCCAAAATCTTGTTTAAAGTCAGGTAATTGTTGATGATTTGGGACATTGCAATGTTAAATGAATGTTTATAACAATTTATAAGTCTGCTGAGTACAAAATCTATAAGAAGATCAATGCACATAAAATACCCTTGATAGTTTGATCCAAGCTTTATATTTTCTTGTGTACTCACTTCAGTCACAGCATAAATCCAATAATGCTGAACAAGTAGATATTTAAGGATTTGCCAAGTTTGTCTAATTGGCAGTCATTTTTCTCCCCTCAAATAGTTGTAGCTGATAATAACATTCAGTTGGTAAAAGCAGTTTGGAGATGGCGGGGTTGAATAGGTTCAGCCATTCTGATGTGCTCCTGCTGTTACATCAATGGGAATGTGCTGGAAACTAGACCAGAATCTGGATATACTGGCTCCGCATACAATTTCAGGATCCACATTTTCCCTTCTGCTTTTTTGGCAATAGTATCTTTACTGGCAGCAAAAGCTTATTAGCTGTTTGAGCAACATAAGTAACCCGGAGCGTCTGATTTGCCATTGCTTTTAGTAATGATTAGGATATTTAAAAGCACAATTTTAAAATAAGAGGTTACTCCTGTTAGACACAGTCAGGTCTGTGTCCTCAGCAGGGCAAGTTTCCAACCATTGCTTGCATTGCAGTCAGACAATGCATGTGAGATTATATAAATACTTAGGGGATCTGTGCATTAATGCTATTACATGTGTCAACTTTCTGCTGATGTATTTTTGTATGGCAACATAAATAGAGTATTAGTGCATTTTCACTCACACTTCCAATTCCTTCCAGTACCCAACAGGTTTAGTTCTTAGTTAGAAGTTTTTGCTTGTTAAGGGCTAGTGAAGGTGTGGTAACAAAGAGCCAGAAGATAATAGAGCAGGAGACTTTTTATTGAGGGCTTCAAGCCACATGGCAGAAAAGGTGCATCTGTAAGTTTACTTTGCTGGACACGGTGGAAGTGTAGCTGGTCCTTTAGCAACAACACATTCAACTTAAAAGAACATTTAAAAGCAAAAAAAAAAGGGGTTCTGCAAAAAAAAGCTGCTCGTTATGAACAATTTTAAGAAATTGGCCAAACTCTGCCTCCCAGCATTCCACAGGACATTGAATGCCCGATGTACACACATTGAGTGACTTGCTCAATATACTAATCAAGAGATAGTTAATGAAGCCATTAGACCACACAATGGGTACGCATCTACAAACTGTAGAACTGCAAGTAATACCTACAGATTTAGAGCCAGTGTCTGAATGTGCTGTCACATTCCTCGAAAAGGCTAATCCCAGAGAACTTTTTGATTAGAGCAAATACCTACTGAATATCGTAACCAGGATCTTCCCCATCGAAGCCACCTTCGTATCATAACACACCATTCATGAACCAGAGAACCTTTTGATTAGAGTGAAACTGACCTAATATAACCAGGATTTTGCACAATGAAACCACCTTCATATGCTAATAAACTATTCATGAAATTGTTACAATATGTAAGAAGACACAGATTTGAGGAGCAATCTTTGCAGCAATCTTTGTCATGGGTGTGATCTTTGAGTTTTTTTTTAAGAAATGTATGTTTCAGTAGTAAGAGCAGTAGTGATAGCAGCAGATAGCAGTAACATCCAAAGCAGGCAAGAGAAAAGGCAACAGCCAACAGTGGTGGCAGCACTATACAACCTAGAGCTCTCAGAAAATAAGTTTAATAAGGGAATTGGATGGACTACAGCAGGACAACTAAGCTAAAGGAACAGCAGGAATTGAAGGAGCAAATTTTCAGAAAACAGCAATCCAAGAGTTAACAGTGTGAGTGCAGTTCAGAAGTTACAGGACAGTGTTTGTGAGTTTGATACTGATTTACCTTTTAAAAAGGAGCATGGTATTGACATTTGTAAGTTCATTTGTGAGTGCTGATTTAACTTAAAAGGGGAGCAGGATACTGATGTTTGTACGTTTACCAATGTTACTATAAACTATTAAGAAGAACAGTTGTGAGCCTTGATCATTTTCTCCACGTAGACTGGTTCAAGCTGAACAGTAGAGATAAGAGTATAAGAGGGGAGGTGTGGATTCACCTACCTACAGATTTCTGGTATGCCTGGGTGGGCCTGATAGGGGAAAATGCAAGAGAGGGTAGAGCAGTATTTGGGTACGAAATTACCTTTAAAAAAGGGATGGATGCCAATCATCATGGTTGCATCCGACCCTCTGAAGGAAGCTGAGGAATGGGGGCAAACTCCCGTGACCAAGAGGAAGACTAAATGTGTACGCTATGTGTGGCTGTTGGCAAATAGGCGAAAGCCGCATTAGTTAGTGCAGGAACATCAATGATATGAAGAAAGATTTCAGGAGAAGGACAAAAGTCTTATACTCCCTCACAATGAAGGGAAGCAGCAAGAGATTTAGGAACCCTCGGACTGGGAGGATATGTGCAAGGTCACTTCTTGAGACAATGGTTGTGATGCAGGGTTTTGATTCATCTGAGAAATAGAGGTGTTTACTTTTTAATGTGGATGGAGCAGTTATAGCTGGTTGCCCCAATACGTGCATATGAATTAGGAGCAGGAGTAGGCCACTTGACTTCTCGAGCCTGCTCCGCCATTCAATAAGGTCATGGCAGGTCTGATTGTAACCACACTCCACATTCCCACCTATTCCCAATAATCTGGTGGAGGCGCTCACAGCCCCTTGCAATGTCATCATCCCGGTTTGGACCAGTCTCCCCCATGTTTCAAGTTAACAGTGAAGACTTGCAGCGCGGGTTAGGAGAATGTCTGCGCCTGAGCTGGGAGCACAGCATGCAGTCCAATGAGCAAAGCTGCTGCCAATCGGTCGGATGGCGTGGGGCGGAGGTGGGTGGGGTTTCGGGCAGCCATGCAGCGCACTAATCTCTGGCCGCCCAGTGGTGGCCAGCACTCTCCGGGGATCGTTAAGGGGCCTTCACACTTAACCAAGACATGTTCTTAGTACACCCAAGCTAACCCATGCGTCTCTGCATTTCATTCTGCAGGAGGAGCACATCAGGATCATGGAGCCTGGTGAACTAGCTGCATGCCTCATGGCTTACAGAGAGTGAAGACGACTGAGAAGAGAACAACTGAGGTGTTTGGCTGCGCAGAGAGAGAAGCAGCGCCCTCTGGAAGAAGGGGTGGCTGGGGCTCCCACACACATTGCTGAAGAGCCACAGCAAGCCATTGCTGATCAGCGCCTAGCAACACCCAGGTCCTATAGACGTCGCCTTTCATTCCTGCAGATGACCAAGAACCAGTGTTGCCGAAGACTGCGCATACCTAGGGAACTGGTCAGTCACATCTGCCACCTGCTGCAGGATTTGGCACCACTGGAACATGGAGGGCATCCACTGCCAGTGGACATGAAAGCGACCGCGGCACTCAATTTCTATGCCAGTGGCTCCTTTCAGTGCTCCACAGGTGACCCCTGTGGGATATCACAAGCCTCCACCCACAAATGAATCCATGAGGTCACAGATGCCATCTACGCGAGGGCACACAACTTTGTGCATTTTGCCTGGGACCAGGAAAGCCAGGCTGCAAGGGCAATTGGATTTGCTTGGATTGTGGGTTTCCCACAGGTGAAGGGTGCCATCGATTGCATTCACATGCCGCTGAGATATCCATCGCAATACACGTTCAACTATGTCAATCGCAAGGGCTTCCATTCGCTGAATGTGCAGTTGGTGTGCAACCACCACCAACTCATCCAGCAGGTCTGTGCATGGTTTCCAGGGAGCGTGCACGATGCCTACATTCTCAGTTGGTCACAAATCCCTGACAATTTCCGGGGTCCACAGAGACTGCAGGGATGGTTCCTCGGGGACAAGAGCTACCCGCAGAGGCCGTGGCTGATGATGCCCATTGGCGGCCTCAGACTGCAGCAGAGCGAAGATACAAGGCTCATGCTGTAACATGCAACTTGGTGGAGCAGACGATCGGGATTCTGAAAATAAGGTTCCGGTGCCTGGACTCGTCTGGTGGGGACCTGCAATTTAGTCCACAGGATTGCAGGAGGATGCAGTGAGGACACTCCGTAGATCTTCAAATAGCCTCTGAGAACGTCTAAGTCCTGTCTGGCCGAGGGCAGCTCGCTTGCGCGAGGCAGGAGTCATATCATAGAGACACAGCCATGAAACTTTAAAAGCATCTGATCCTTTGTCTGCCTTCAGCACCTGACCCCTTCAGGAGCACAGCGTCACTGGTCACAGATGCTGACAAGATGGGGGGTAGCCCCACCTTAAAGGTGCTGAGAGCACACAGAGAGAATGGCGGAACTTTGTGAAGCCTGCCCTCAACATTCTGGCAACAATGACCAGCACCATCGAGGTGCAGGCATCAGTAATATGTCCAGGGAGTGTGAGGCCAGCCCATCACTTCTGTCTGAAGGATGCACAAAGCACAGGGAAGATGCCTTGGACTGAGACACCTGCCTTTATCTTGGACAGAAATGTTTCACATCTGAGTGACAGGAACACTGCTCATCAGAACAAGGAGCCATAGGCAGGGAGACATTCTTGGCTGTTTATTGACAATCATGAACAATATGTACAAATGATTCACCCCGGTGCCCAGGCTGTGCAATGACACTTTCTTAACTTTCCTAACCCTGCCGCTACATCTTGGTGCTCTCCAGTCATCCATAGCAGAGGTGGAGGCAGCCATCATGCCTTGCAATCTGAGGAGTGCAGCGGACATCCCTTCCTGATGTTCCTGAGCTTGCCTTTACAGATCCAGCAACTGTGACCTGACCGAGTCCAGGGGTTCGTCATCTGACTCAGACTCAGCAAATTTCTGGCCCCCAGCTGTCCCCTGATTGCCGGACACCTGGGAAGTACTTATTGCCGCCTGCTGCAGATCAGACAATGCGATGTGCTCGCCAGATTGTGATCCCGAGGCTACTCTAAAGCCAGGTCCCACTAAGGTGTGTGTCTCTGCGCTGGTAGAGGGGGTGGATGAGCACTGTGATTAGACTTTAAGGAGGGTGCCTCCAGATTCATCTTCAGAGGTTTCTTTGGGGCTTGATTGGAGGCCCTGGGTCATGGACTCTGTCGACTGTTTCCCAGATGTGCCTGTGGAAGCAAAGGGGGATAATTAATGCATGGCAGTGGCCTGTGAAACAGGACACATCACTCACAGCATGGTTGTCTATTGGATGTTGCACTGCTGGATCCTCACTTGGTAGAGCACCGCCGACTTTACCATCAGCACAGGGACGGTCCAGATTCTCGCCAGCCAGCTGGATGGCTCTGTTTTCAAAGTCCATGAGGACCTTGATTTCAGGCATTCCTCCTCCGGTTTGTGACCTCTCTCTCTTGTGTGCCAGCTTGTCCTACATGAATGGAGATGGAGAGAGTGTAAGCAGAATGCCTGCCAGGACAGATGATAAGTATGTCTGGCATGTGTGGGTGGTAAGTGGTCCCATGGATGGGATGAGGACAATGAAGGTGTGTGTGAGAGAGTGAATGATGATGTCCTTTGAACTGGTAGTAAGTGAGGGTCCTGTGCATGTGCGATGGGTTTGTGAGCATGTGAGTTGAGAGTAATGAGTAGAGTGACTTACCCTGTTAGAACAGAAGAGATCATTCATCCTCTTGCGACACTGGGTGGCTGTCCTCTTTTGCAGGGCATTGGTGCTGACCACCACTGCCACTGCCTCCCAAGCTGGATTAATGAGGTTGCTGCTCATCATGCTCATGCTGCCAGAGCTGGGGTAGAGGACATCACAGCGAGCCTCCACTGCATTATGACACAGCTGAGTTGTTCAAATCCCAGAGAGAAAGTTGAAACAACTGTCATAACCCATTTTTGCAATTTGTATGTTTCAAGATGCAGGCTTTGAATTCAGTAGTAATAAGACTACTGAGTCTCAAGGGCTTTTTAAATAAAACTAAATTAAACATTTATTAATACAAGAACGATTGTAAACACATACATATGTCTACAAAATTACTACTATAATAACTACAAAAATCTCCTAATTAATCTGACTCTCAGTTACACCCCCGTTAAGGCAACAGTAAAACTCATAGATTTAACAGACCTCTGGCAAAGTGCACCCTGGACAGTCGCATTCAAAATAAGTGTCTTTCAGCTCTGGGTCCTTGCAGACAGACTTGGGGCTTATGTGCTGGAGGCCTCTCACACTTTTTGATCTTAAAATGCCTCTGCCTTACACACAATCTCCTTTCTCCTTTATATATATCTTTCTCTTTTAATGTAAATTTTCCATTGTATCACTAGGCTTTTAACTTTACTTCTTCTAACAATAACATCCTTTCATCCCACCAATTTTATTAGTAAGCTGAAAAAAAATAAACACATTGCTTGGCATCTTCTAGCTAGGTATAAGATTTCACCCACAGTATTGAATGGTTTCTTTTAACAAATGAAAATTTACACTTTACCTTCTACCCTCCTTACATTTATCTTACTACCATCTCAAAGCTACTGTACATCAAAGCACCCAGACTCCAATTAAGACATACATAGACACACACATAGACACAGCCCCCACTAGAACTCTGTTTAAAGAAATAATTTCCAATAACATTTTAAACATTAATATCTCTTTATGACAACTGCGCCCAAAGGCACTCAAGGGGACACATCATTGAACCTGGGAGCTGCAGTCTTTTTGCCTTTGTTATGATGTGGCAGATGATTTATGCCAGGCGGATAAAATCCACAGGGGAAACTTGATCACGCAGTCACAGCTGTTTTGCAATTTGCATTTTATTTTGAGATGCATGCCCTGAATTCAGAAGTAATAAGACTACCATGACTTTAGAGGTTTTATTTACAAAACTAAATTAAACATTTATTAACAAAAGAAAAGATTTCAAGCACATCCATAGGCCTACAAATTACTACTATAATAACTCCTAAAACCCCTAATTATTGTGGCTCCCAGTTACACCTCCATTAAGGCAACAGTAAAAACAAATGGATTTAAACAAACTCAAGCAAAGCAACATGTTACCCTGGACAATCAAATTCAAAGAGAGTTTTCACTGCTTCGGTTCTTGTAGACAGTAACTTGATGCACAGAGGCTGGAGGCTTTTCACACTTGTGTTAGATCTTAGAATGTCTTCTTCTCTGACACATAGCCTCATCTCCTTTATACATGTTCCTCCCTTTTTAATGCAAATTCCATTGTTATGATATGCCTTTGGAGCTTTACCTTTCTCATAATATAAATCTGTTCATAGTGCTCATATTATCAGTAACCTTTGGGAAAAATAAACACACTATTTGGCTTAGCTCCCTCTGGCTAGGTGTAACATCTTACCATCTCTTTGAAATTCAAACTACCCTAATTTATCTATAAATGCAAATTTTCCTCATACATCACATTCTAAAACTTCAGCCATGTTTACATATTTAGCATTGCAAACCTAGCTTCTTTTTGATGACTCAAAGCCTCCAGACCAGCTGTCTCCAATTCAATTAAATCCCACACACACACACGCAAACACACACACACAAACTATCCAAACCCCACTATTAACCTACCTTTACAATAAATCACAATAATATTATGAGAATTATTATATTTTCATGACATCTTTCAGAGCCGTGTCTCTTTGCAGCAGTCCTGGGCTGGAAGCACTGAAAGGTGTGCGCACGGCTAGATTTTAAATATGGTGCCTGGCGTGCTGAAGCGGCGAGGTGATGGTGTGGCAGGCGAATGAGAGCCCACACACCATGGAAACAGCATGTTTCCCAGGTGGGTTTGGGACGATACAGCGTGAAAAACCATCATTGCAGCCGACGGATAAAATATCGTTTCACCCGCCCGCTACTGCACTTAGTGCAAATCCGGTACGATTCCACTGTCTGTGATTCTGTGATTCAGATCAGCAAGGGACTAAATGTTTAGAAGAGCTCTCTGCCAGGGACAAGATGATCCAGTAAGTGGATGATCTGTTCTATTTACACAGACAGCTGAGGCACATATGGTGTTGCTGAAGAAGGCTCTACAGCTACCAGTACAAGACGGGTTCAAGATAAGCCCTAAAGAGGCCCACATAGGGCATAAGGAGGCAGAATGTTTGGCGCTTACACTGAGGAGACTGGGAGAGAGGGCCATAGATGAGGCAAAAAGGATGTGGTACAAGGGCTACCGAGACCAGGGGATGTTTTGGCTTTAAGATCATTTTTAGGACTGATGGGATATTGCCGTGAGTTTATGGAGAATTATGCAAGTATAGCTAGATTGTTGTACACTTTAATACAAAAGTCAGTCAAATGGGAGTGGAAAGAAGAATGTGAAAGAGCTTTTCAGACATTTAAGGCAAAGCTGCAAACAGCCCCATCTTTGGGAACAAAAGACAAGGAGTCTGGCCAGAGTACGCAGAAAGTTTAAGTGAAATATTGTTACAATCAGCCGATGGGAAACTTAGACTGGTCATGTATTCTTCTCGGACATTAACTCCAGTAGAAATGGCATACTCATCATGTGAGAGACACCGTTTAGCTACCTACTGGGCAGTTAACACTTCACCATGATAACAGCCATGATAACTCTAGCAATGGGACACACTCTAACGAGATTATTGGTAGATGGGAGAATTAAAGAAGGACCGTGTCCAGCCTGACTATTAATAGATAGGCCGTGTTATTGGGGTCATATGGTTTGAAGATGGGACCATTGAAACACCCGAGCCTCGCAGTAAACATGGGGTACATGGGAAAACCACATTATTGTACAGGAGAGGGGTAAGGGAAATAGAAGGGGGATTTAAAAAGGGCATTCTTCTGAAAGGGAGAGACATCTTTGTAGGTGGATCCAGTTATACGGAAAGGGGGAAAATGCAGACAGGATGTGGAATCTGGAGTCCAAATAATGAGATAGAGTGTCATGGAAATGACCGAGTCACCTGAGTGCACAGCAAGAAAAGTTGTCAGCTATGGCGTATGTGGTGATCATGGTGGGCGGAATCATCCCGGATTTGTACTAAGTGCGGTAGTGGGCAGGAAAAAGAATGTTTTACCCGTTGGCCACAATGGCAGCTTTTCACCCTGTATCATCCCAATCCCGCCTCATTAATCATGCATTCCTGGAAACATGTGGTTTCAGTGGCAGGTGGGTCTCATTTGCTGCTTGCTCATGCCGAGTACCACATTTAAAATGCAGCCACACACACATACCTCTCAGTGCTTTCAGCCCAGGACTGCTGCACAGAAGACATGGCCCCGAAAGACAAGTGGACTGCAGCTCCCTGATTCAGTGACATGTCCCTGGAATGCCTTTTGGACACCATGAAGGCCTCCCATGACATCCTCTACCCCATTCTGGCAGCAGGAGGTCCAGCAATCTCTCCACTCCAGCTTGGTAGGCGATGGCAGTGGTGATCAATGCCAATGTTGCACAGAAGAGGTTGGCCATCCAATGCAGAAAGAGGATCAATGATCTCATCCATGCCGCCAGGGTAAGGCAACCATCCTATCACTCTAAACGTACACCCTCACAAGCCCATCACACATTCACTGGCATCTCACTCACTGCCAGCTCAAGGAACATCACCATTTACTCTCTCACACACTCTCACATCTCCATGGGCTTCATCTCCTCTGGAGACAGCCTCCTCAGCCCTGACCATCTTGAGGCCACTTGTGCAGATCAACTTGTACCCCCACACACCCCCCCTTCCCCAGTACAGCCCTCACCCTTGCCTGATGCCATTTCTCCCCCTTCCTCAAGCAAGCCCGAGCCCTGCAGCCATTGAAAAGCCTTATGGCTGATCTGGTAGGTAGCGACCTGCCCGTGAGCACCCCTAAAAGTGATGTGGTGCTGACTGTGAAGCCAGGCATGGATGACTGCGAGTTTTTTAAAATATTTTTTCATTGGATATGGGCATCACTGGCTAGGCTAGCATGTATTGCCCTTGTTCAGAGGGCATTTAAGAGTCAACCACATTGCTCTGGGTCTGAAGTCACATGTGGGCCAGACCAGGTAAGGACAGCAAATTTCTTTCTCTAAAGATGACAATGGTTTAGTGGTCATCATCACACTTTTTTAATTCCAGATTTTTTAATGAAAATCATATTTCACCATCTGTCGTGGTGGGATTCAAACCCGGGTCCCCAGAGCCATACCCTTGGTCTCTGGAATACTAGTCCAGTGATAGTACCACTATGCCACCACTGCCTGAAGCAAGGTAGGCAAACAAACCTCGAAGTCCCAAATGAAATGCAGCTTTCCAGATGCACGCTGCTTTTGTACAGTTGTGAAACACTTCGATGTGCTTGAATGATCCAGCGTGAGGGGATGATTCCGGCGAGCTGAGCTTATAAAGATACTCAGATGTATTACGATGAAGTTCCTGACGACCGATGGCGGGAAATGCAGCCCGCCATTGATGGGTAGAGGGGATGATTGCAAACTGGTTTCACAACATTGTGAAACTGTTTTTTGGCCTTGTCACCATATTGTTCGCTCATGCTGCCAAACACGCCCACCACCATGGGCACAGATAATTCCACCCTGAGTTTCTGTTGTAGGGTGGCCAAGTTGTGCTATTAATGATAGAGTTGATGTGCAGACACTTCTTGGGAGGAAACATTAAGTTTATTTACAATTTACTCAACAGCAAATACACTTGTGCTTTCAACTCGAACTTGATCTCTACACTGACTGCTGAGGTAGCCTGTGCTACTCTCCTATTGGTTCCTTAACAAATATTATTCTTAAAGGTACATTACACTAAATAAAACCATATTTACTACAGTCCTCCCCCTTTAATTCGGCTATACATATTTTCTTTACAAGTACATATTTTTCTAAGCAACATAATATTTATACTGGGTAAAGAGTTTACAAGTTCAGTCTTTCAGGTTGTTTCCTGGTACGTGTGGAATGCCACAGTGTCACAACGTAAGGTTCTTCGTCAGGGACCTTCTTTTCCAGAGTTGCCTGAACATTGGGTGCTTCAGTGGGCACTTGCAGTTCTGTATCCTCAACTCTTACAGGAACATTAGACATGTCAGTCCTGGGCTGAGTATCCTCAACAGGAATCGCAGACCCGGTCATGATCACCGGTGGAATCATACCTTGGTGATTTGTCTCTCTCTTCCTTAAATGGTCCACATGTTTATGGATGATCTGGCCTTTCACCTCCATGTGGTAAGATAGGCGTCCAGTCACCACACTTATTTCACCCGGTAACTACTTTGGTCCTTCCCTGAAGTTTTTCACATATTCTCCCACAGTAAATTTCCTCTCACGACTATGCCAGCCATGTCTACTTTTCTGGCTTCCCTGTCTCCTTTTCACCTTCCCCTCTAAGTTCAGCATTATTAAGCTCAATCTCGATCTAGACGGCGTTTCAACAATAACTCCGCAGGGGTGACACCTGTTGTTGTGTGAGGGGTAGTCCTGTAATGAAAATGAAAGCATGCTAGCTTGGTTGCCAAGGAGTTGCCAGTTAGCTTTTTCATGCCTGCCTTGAATGTTTGAACCACCCTTTCAGGCCAGTCCATTTGAGGAAGAGTGGTACGGTGCAGTTTTCACATGAATGATACTGTTGAGCCTGATAAACCTTTGAAACTCAGCACTCGTAAATACCGTGCCATTATCAGAAACGACTACTTCTGCTAGTCCATGAATGGCAATACTCTGGCATAGTTTCTCAGTTGTAGCAGCCGACATTGGTGACTTCATCTCATATACATCCAACCATTTTGAATGGGCATTGACAATGTGCAGAAACATTGTTCCCAGGAAAAGTCCAACTTAGTCAATGTGTAACCGCACCCAGGGTCTACCTGGCCACTCCCATGGGTGTAATGGGGCTGTCACTGGCAACTTTTGCAGTTGCTGACATTGATCACAGTGCTTTACTAAACTCTCTATTTTGCCATCCATCCCAGGCCACCATGGATAGCTGTATGCTATGGTCTTCATTCGGGAAATTCCTGGATGGGCACTGTGTAGTTCAATTAAAAGTGGCTCCCTTCCCTTTGGAGGAACTATCACTCATGCTCCCCACAATAAGATGCCATCCTGGCTGGTTATTTCATGTCTCCTATTGAAGTAAGGTTTCATTTTGCCAGGTACAGGCTCCTGTGGCCAACCATGTAGCACTTGTTCTCGTACTTGAGATAGGACTGGGTCCTGACTTGTCCAGTCTGTGGCCTAGTAAGCACATACTGGTGAGGAATCTGAGAAATTTAACAGTAAAACAAGTTCCTGTGGAACTAGGACGCGCTCACCATTTTCTTGTAAAGGCAAACGATTAAGGGCATCGGCGTTTGCAATTTGATTGCCAGGCCTATGTATGAAAGTGTATTCATTTGCTGCCAGAATTAAAGGCCATCATTATATTCTTGCTGAGGCTATAGGTGGTATAGCCTTGTCCTCACTGAACAATCCTAGCAATGATTTGTGGTCTGAAACAATTGTAAAATTACGGCAGTGTGCGTACTGGTGAAATTTCTTGACGCCAAAGAGGATGGACAGTCCTCCTTTTTCTATCTGCGAGTATCCCTTTTCTGCTGTGGTGAGCGTTCTTGATATGTAGCCTATTGGCTGCTCTGTGCCGACGTCAGATGAAAGAGCAATGCTCCCACTCGGTAGGGAGATGCGTCACGTGTCAGCAACAACTCTTTTGCCTGGTCATAATGCACTAATAGATTGGAAACAATTGTTTCACCTTTATGAAAGCTTCTTTCTGGGGCGTCTCCCAAGACCAACGTTGGTTCTTTTTGAGTAGAGAATGCAGGGGGGCAGCACTGTAGACAAATTGGGTAAGAACCACCCATAATAGTTGATCATTCTGAAGAAAGGTCATATGGACTCAAAACATTAACTCTGTTTCTCTCTTCAAAGATGCTGCTAGATCTGCTGAGTTTTTCCAGCATGTTTTTGTGTTGAATTAAAGAAGGACTGTTATTTAAGAATGACAAATGGGTGGTACCTGCAGCCCAGAGGGAAGATTTTCTCCAATTAGGACATGGGGGGGACCTAGAGCAGGGCACCCCAATGCAGAGAAAACATGGAAAAGAGTGACTGCAGTGGGATGGTGGCCTCATCAGAGAGAAGATGCGGAGAACTTTTCTTATAATTGTCTGATTTGGCCAATCATCCAGACCCACAGAGGAGAAAGACACCTTTGGAATGCATTTGAGGGTCAGAAGGACCCCGGCAGTGTGTTCAGGTAGATTTTATAGGTCGTATTCTTACTTCCAGCAGAGAGAATAAATAATGTTTTGTTCTGGTAGATAACTTCACCGAATGCGTTGAGGCGGTTCCATGTAAGACAGCTACCACGCTACAGCGAAAATCCTAGTGAAGGAGGCATTTTCTAGAGGGGAACTACCCCGGATCATGGAATCAGATCAGGGAAGACACTTTATGGGCCAAGTAATGCAAGCAACTTTGAAACTGTTGGGTATTGAGGAGAAATGGCATATATACCTTGCTGGGAGTCGGAGCGGAGCGGACCCGCGGGAGACAGGAGCTGAGGAGCACCTATAAATCCAGACCAGGGATTGCAGAGTGGCCTACCTTGCTGGGGGTCGGAGCGGACCTGCGGGAGACAGTCAGGAGCTGAGGTGCTGCTGTTTCACTGTTTCACTGTTTCAGCTGCTGTGAGGCAGCGATTGGGGGAAAAAGAGAAAAAGTAACTGTGACATCACAGGAAGCTAGTAAGTTGATTGGCTGGTAAGTGCTCAGTCTAAGGGACAGTGTGTGAGAAACCAGTTTAGGACAGGTGAGTTAAGGTAGGTCTATAAATAAAAATAACTAAAACTTTAAAATAATAAACCAAAATTTGAAAACTTTAAAATTAAAATAAAACAACAAGGATAAAAAAACAATAAAAATAAAATAATTTAAACAAACATCTAAAACACATACCTGGTAGTTAAAAGGCATATAACCTTTAGTTGTCAGTGGTACTAACATTCAATAAACACAGTAAATTGTAGCAGACATAGGAAGAAAGTAATTAAAGTAAATTAACTACATAACATAAGTTAGAATGGTGGGACAGGTGTTATGTTGCAGCCGTGGGATGTGGGAGCTTTTGGATGCCAAGGTGATCCATGACAAACACGTCTGCAGGAAGCGTAAGCAGCTTGAGGAATTCCGGATCAGGATTATTGATCTGGAAGCTGAAATGCAGACACTGCAACATAAGGGAGGAGGAGAAATACTTGGATACTTTCTTCCAGAATACAGTCACACCTCTTAGAAGAGGGTCATCTGTTTTGGTCAGCAGTGAGGGACAAGAGGATGTAACTGTCAGTGAGGCAGAAAATGAGACCGAGCAGGCAGTAGCGGAGGAGCCTCAGACTTTGCAATTGTCAAACAGGTTTGAGGTGCTCACAACCTGTGTGGATGAAAGTGAGGTCTGCAAGGTGGATGAGCTGACTGGCCATGGCACTGTAGTACACGAAGCCGTTCAAGAGGAGAAAGCAAAAAGGAATGTAGTAGTAGTAGGGGATAGTATAGTGAGCAGGATTGATGCTGCACAGAGCGAGCGTCCAGACGGCTATGTTCCTTGCCCGGTGCCAGGGTTCGGAACATGTGCTCAGGCCCGGACAGGAACTTGCAGCGGGAAGGGGAGGATCCAGTCATTGTGGTCCATGTAGGTACCAATGACATAGGAAGAACTAGAAAAGAGGTTCTGCAAAGTCAGTATGAGGAGCTAGGTACCAAATTAAAAAGCAGAACCTCAAAGGTAATAATCTCTGGATTATTACCTGAGCCACGTGCAAATTGGCATAGGGAAAATAAGATTAGAGAGACAAATGCGTGGCTCAAAGACTGGTGTGGGAGAAATGAGTTCCAATTTGTGTGGCACTGGCATCAGTACTGGGGAAAGTGGGGGCTGTATTGTTGGGATGGATTACACCTGAACTGTGCTGGGACGAGTGTCCTCGCAAATCGCTTAACTAGGGAAGTAGAGAGGGCTTTAAACTAAACAAGAGGGGTGAGGGATCAAGCTTGTGTAGAGGTAGCAATTCAAGGTGTAGAGTCAAGACAGGAGAGCAAAATAAAAATATGAGAAATGGGGGTCAGAGAATGGCAGGAAGGGACAGAGAGAAAAAACGTAAGAACACATCAACAGTCAAGACAAGATGTTACAAAGGCAACTAAACTGAAGGCTCTCTATCTGAATGTGTGTGGCATTCATAACATTGATGGATTGATGGCCCATATTGAAGTAAATAAATATGATCTGATAGCAATTATGGAGACGTGGCTGCGGAACAATAAAAATTGGGTCCTTAATATTGAGGGGTATATGACATTCAAAAAGAATAGGAAGCTAGGCAGAGGGGTAGCACTGTTAATCAAAGAGGGTATTGGTGCATTAGTTAGAGATGACCTTGGTTCAGGAGATCAGGATGTAGAATTGGTTTGGGTGGAGATGAGGAATAGTAGGGGAAAAAAGTCATTAGTGGGAGTGGTCTACAGGCCCCTAACAGTAGCCACAGTGTAGGACAAAGCATTCAATAGAAAATATTGTGTGCTTGTGATAAAGGGACGGCAATAACCATGGGTGATTTTAATCTACATATAAACTAGAAAAATCAGATTGGCAGTAGTAGCCTGGGTGAGAAGGTCTTAGAATGCTTTTGAGATGGTTTCTTAGAGCAGCATGTTCTGGAACCAACCAGAGAGCAGGTTATATTAGTCTTGGTATTGTGTAATGTGACAGGATTAATTAATGACCTCAGAGTAAAGGCACCCCTAGGTAGCAGCGGCTACAATATGATTGAATTTTACATCCAGCTTGAAAGGGAGAAGATTCGCTCTAAGGCCAGTATTTTAAACTTAAATAAGGGTAACTGTGGGGATGAAAGCTGAGCTAGCTGAAGTGAACTGGGAAACTAGGCTAGAGGATCGATCAATAGAGAAGCAGTGGCAAACATTTAAGGGGATATTGCAGAGTATTCAGAATAAGTACATTCCTATTATAAAGAAAAATTCTAAGGGGAAGACCCACCATCCATAGTTAACTAAAGAAGTTAAGGAAAGCACTAAAGTTAAGGAAAAAGCATACAAGATGAATGGCAGGACAGATGATTGCTCAGAATATAAAGAATGACAGAGATTGACTAAAAGATTAACCAGGAGAAAGAAATTAGAGTATGAGAGGAAGCTAGCTAGAAATGTAAAAACAGATAGCAAGAGTTTCTACAGGTATTTAAAAAGGAAAAGAGTAAGTAAAGTGAGCGTTGGTCCTCTAGAGAGTGACAGTGGGGAGTTAATAGTAGATAATAAGGAAATGGTGGAAGAAATGAACAAATATATTGCTCCTGTGTTCACTATAGAGGATACAAAAAACATTCCAGTAATAGCCGCAAATCAGGAAGTGAAAGGGAGAAAGGAACTCGGTAAAATTGAATCACTAGCGAAATGGTACTGAGGAAATTGATGGAGCTACAGGCTGGCAAGTCTCCGGGTCCTGATCAGCTACATTCTTGGGTGTTAAAAGAGGTGGCTAATGAGGTGATCAATTCTCTGGTGTTAATTTTCCAAAATTCGCTAGATTCTGGAAAGGTTCCATTAGACTAGAAAGTAGAAAATATAACCCCTTATTCAAGAAGGGAGGGAGGCAGAAAACAGGAAACTATAGGCCAGTTAGCTTGACGTCTGTCATGGGGAAGGTGTTAGAATCGATCATTAAGGAAGTTATAGCTGAGCACTTAGAAGAGCTCAAGGCAACCGGGGAGACTCAGCACGGTTTTGTGAAAAGGAAATCATGATTAGCCAATTTATTGGAGTTTTTTGAAGGAGTAACATGCGTGGTGGGTAAAGGGCAGCCTGTAGACGTATTGTACTTGGATTTCCAGAAGGCATCCGATAAGGTGCCACATCAAAGGTTGTTAAGGAAAATAAAGCGCATGGTGTAGGGGGTAATATATTAGCATGGATGGCTGGCAGAAAGCAGAGGATATGCATAAATGGGTCATTACTGGATTGGTAGGATGTGACAAGTGAAGTCCCACAGGGGTCTGTGCTGGAGCCTCAACTTTTTACGATTTACATCAATGACTTAGATGAGGGGAGTGAAGACATGGTAGCTAAGTTTGCAGATGATACCAAAATAGGTAGGAAAGTATGTTGTGAAGAGGACATGATGAGGTTGCAAATGGATATAGATAGGTTGAGTGAATGGGCAAAGATCTGGCAAATGGAGTTTAATGTGGGAAAATGTGAAGTTGTTCATTTTGGCAGGAAGAACAAAAAAACAAGTATTACTTAAATGGAGAACGGCTACATAATTCTGAGGTGCAGAGGGATCTAGGTGTTCTAGTATATGAGACAAAAAGTTAGTATGCAGGTACAGTAAGTATTTGAAAGAAGGCTAATGGAATGCTATCCTTTATTATAAGAGGGATTGAACATAAAAGTAAGGATGTTATGCTTCAGTTATACAGGGCATTTGTGAGACCGCACCTCGCATAGTGTGTGCAGTTTTGGTCTCCTTATTTAAGGAAGGATGTAAATGCATTGGAGGCAGTTCAGAGGTTTACTATATTGTTACCTGTAATGAGTGGGTTGTCTTGTGAGGAAACATTGGACAGACTGGTCTTGTTTCCCTTGGTGTTTAGAAGAGTGAGGGGTGATTTGATTGAAAAATACATGATCTTGAGCGACCTTGACAAGGTGGACGTGGAAAGAACGTTTCCTCTTGTGAGTGAGCCCAGAACTAGGGAGCACTGGTTTAAAATTAGGGGTCACCCTTTTAGGACAGAAATGAGGAGAAATTTTTTCTCACAGAGGGTTGTGTGACTTTGGAATTCTCTGCCTCAGAAGGCGGTGGAGGCGAGGTCATTGAATATTTTTAAGGTAGAGGTCGATAGATTCTTGTTAGGCAAGGGAATCAAAGGTTATCGGGGTTAGATGGGAATGTAGAAATCGAAACAAAAGAAGATCAGCCATGATCTTATTGAATGGCGGAGCAGGCTTGAGGGGCCGAATGGTCTACTCCTGTTCCTTTTTCTTATGTTCTTATGTCATAATCTGCAGTCCTCAGGAATTGTAGAGCACATGAATATAACCCTCAAAGAAAAACTTACAAAAGAACTGGATGAACAAAAGAAAAAAAATGGGATGAAGTGTTACCGCTGGTCTTGATGAATATTAGGGGAAGTACCTCTTGTACAACAGTGTTTTCACCTCATGGGTGATGACAGGGAGATCCATGAGAACACTGGTAACCTTATTGGTACCTGTTCTCACTGAAAGACAGGAAGAGGAAGTAACTCAAGAGAGATTTGTAAGACACCTGCAGAAACAGTTAGAGGAGCTCTATGGCAAACTGTGGGGAATATTGGCAGAAAACATTGCGCTAACAAAATCAATCTAGAACGACACAAATCACAGCGATGGGATGTAGGGGATCAGGTGATGCTAAGGAAATATGCTCGACTGGGAGTGTTTGAATCACTGCATAAGGGACTGTATAGTATAGTGGAAAAGGTGAACCTGATGGTATATGCGATACAACAACCCAAACTAAATTGGTTCCAAAAAATGAAAGTGCACAAACCCAGAAGAAATAACATAAAGCGGAAGGGACTGTATGAGTTTGATAAAATGGTGAGCCATGGAAGATGAGGATGCACCTATGGTGATATAGCCACGGGGACAACCACAAGGGTCACCACTATCAGTCCTAGCCTCTTGAAACAAGGACAAGAAGAGGTGGCAACTGGAAAGGAAGAACCCAGTGGATGTTAGCCCGAAATATAGCTTTAGAAGGCATAAGTGCCAAGGGCATGCCTGCAACTTCTGTGAATAAATAAGTTGCTATATAACCAATTGGATCTGTGTGGCTTGGATTGTATAGGAGGGGCCAAGGCCGAGCGAATCCTTGTTTATTTCAGGAAGGAAAAGGAAAAGGAGGAAAGGATGAAGAGTGTGTCAACGTTTGCCTTGAGAATCATGTGGTACGGAAGTGCGACCTGCGAACTAGATTGGTGTTCAGTAGTTTTGAGGGAATAGGAAATGAACAACCAAACCATCCACTGCTTCCGCCAACCAATGTGCCTTCATAGTCGTTTAGTTGTACAGAACTTGAGTATTGCTGTAAAAAGAGACGTTGAAGCTTTTCTTCTTGCACTCATCAGGACACTTTGCAAGAATAACTCTATAAGGGGAAAACAACAATTTATACTGTATGAGAAGAGAATGCTGATTGGTTGCTAAATGGACACTGATTGGTAGAGGTGCTGCTATGGAGAGTGCACCAGTGATGGTGACTGACAGTTAACAACCAAGCATTGTTTGAAATTTAAACCAGGCAGCTTGATCCTGATTGATCAAAGCATTACCCTGAGGAATGAGTCAGAGAATGGTTGTCACTTATTTTGTTTAGCTGAAACAGGTATAATGTTTATACATGTTCTTTCTGTCTGGAAAGGGGATCAGCCCTGGTTTAATGAAAAGTGCAGGAAGGCATGCCAGGAGCAGCACCAGGCATACCTAAAAATGAGGTGTCAACCTTGTGAAGCTATAACACAGGACCACGTGCATGCCAAACAGCATAAGAAGCAACTGATAGACAGGGCTAAGCGACCCTACAACCAGCGGATCAGATCTGAGCTCTGCAGTCCTGCCAAATCCAGTCGTGAATGGTGGTGAACAATTAAACAACTCACTGGAAGAGGAGGCTCCACAACCATCCCCATCCTCAATGATGGAGGAGCCCAGCACATCAGTGCAAAAGATAAGGCTGAAGCATTTGCTACAATCTTCAGCCAGAAATGCTTAGTGGATGATCCATCTCAGCTTCCTCGCGAGGTCCCCAGCATCACAGATGCCAGTCTTTAGCTAATTCGATTCACTCCATGTGATATCAAGAAAAGGCTGAAGGCACTGGATGCTGCAAAGGCTATGGGCCCTGACAATATTCCAGCAATATTACTGAAGACTTGAGCTCCAGAATTGCCGTGCCCCTAGCCAAGCTGTTTCAGTACAGCTACACCACAGGCATCTACCCGGCTATGTGGAAGCCCAGGTATGTCCTGTACACAAAAAGTAGGACAAATCCAACCCGGCCAATTACCACCCCATCAGCCTACTCTCGATTATCAGTAAAGTAATGAAAGAGGTCATCAACAGTGCTATCAAAAAGCACTTGTTTACCAATAACCTGCTAATTGAAGCTTAGTTTGGGTTCCGTCAGGGACACTTAACTCCTGACTTCATGACAGCCTTGGTTCAAACATGAACAAAAGAGCTGAACTCCTGAGGTGAGGTGAGAGTGACTGCCCTTGACATCAAGACCGCATTTGACCGAATGTGGCATCAAGGAGCACAAGCAAAACTGGAGTCAATGGGAATCAGGGGGAAACTCTCTGCTGGTTGGAGTCATACCTAGCACAAAGGAAGATGATTGTGGTTGTTGGAGGTCAGTCATCTCAGCTCCAGGACAGCACTGCAGGAGTTCCTCAGGGTAATGTCCTAGGCCCAACCATCTTCAGCTGCTTCATCAATGACCTTCCTTCCATCAAAAGCTCAGAAGTGGAGATATTCACTGATGATTGCACAATGTTCAGCACCATTCTCGACTCCTCAGATACTGAAGCAGTCCATGTCCAAATGCAGCAAGACCTGGACAATATCGAGGTTTGGGCTGACAAGTGGCAAGTAACATTCGCGCCACACAAATATCAGGCAATGACCATCTCCAACGAGAGAGAATCCAACCATCGCCCCTTGATGTTTAATGGCATTACCATCACTGAATCCCCCACTATCAACATCCTTTGAGGTATTATTGACCAGAAACTGAACTGAACTAGCCATATAAATACTGTGGCTACAAGAGCAGGTCAGAGGCTGGGAATTCTGCACGAGTAACTTGCCTTCTGACTCCCCAAAGCCTGTTTACCATCTACAAGGCACAAGTCAGGGGTGTGATGGAATACTCCCCACTTGTCTGGTTGAGTGCAGCTCCCACAACATTCAAGAAGCTTGACACGGTCCAGGACAAAGCAGCTTGCTTGATTGGCACCACATTCACAAACTTTCATTCCTCCCACCACTGACGCACATCCACAAGATGCACTGCAGGAATTCACCAAGGCTCCTTCGACGACACCTTCCAAACCCATGACCACTACTATCTAGAAGGACAAGGGCAGCAGATAGATGGGAACACAACCACCTGGAAGTTCTCCTCCAAGTCACCCACCATCCTGACTTGGAAATATATCACCGTTCCTTCACTGTCACTGGGTAAAAATCCTGGAACTCCCTTCCTAACAGCACTGTGGGTGTACCTACACCACATGGACTGCAGCGGTTCAAGAGGGAAGCTCACCACCTTAAGGGCAACTAGGGATGGGCAATAAATCCTGCTCCAGCCAGCGAAGCCCACATCCCATGAATGAATTTAAAAAAAACTTAATCAAGGAGCAACAAGCTACACCGCACCATGGATACTGTCCTCAGAAGGTAGTACTCTGGATTTCCAAGCAGGGCAACCTTCTTGCACCATCCTCATTTCACCAACTATCAAACTGGGGCTTTGGATGCTCTTCCATACCCCCTGGATTTTACCTTCCCTCCTGCCTTCAGATCCACAGGCAAGGGAGCATAAAATCCAGCCCTCTGTTTCCCACTTCCACATTAGATTTTCCATCATTGTTTTTTTTGCTTGCAACTTTTTCTTTCTGCAGATAGTCTTGGGTTAGGTTAGCAATGATTGTTATCCCCATGTGGAGCCATTTATCTTCTAAAGGCTACATTTGGTGACAGTGTATTTTAATTGACCATATCCCTTGAAATATGACCTGCAACCCATTAAAGGTTAATCATACAGCAAATTACTCCCTTCCCCTATCTGGGAGGGTTTCTAAAAGGAAATGGAGCATGGAGCTCACTTTGAACAGTAAAAGGGATCAGCCCAGAACATTCAGCAGGGTTAATCTTTCCTATGCTCGCAGAGATTTTGTTCTTCCACCCTGGACCATTTTATTTCACCAATTAAAAAGGCTAACACCAAGCATAACATATGTTTTAAAAAGTTGATTTTATTTTTAACTACAGTGGAAGATAGTTCCATGAGTAGGAAGCCCGTAACACCAACTTAGGTTAAAATATTGGCCATGAAGAATTATGACCCTCCCTTATTTTTTGAACGTGGATTAGAAATTATCTGTGGCAATACTGGCATGTGAACACTAAACATTTTCATCAACTAAAAACAGAAAGTGCTGGAAAAACTCAGCAGGTATGACAGCATTTGTGGAGAGAGAAACAGAGTTAATGTTTCGAGTTGAATATGACGCTTCTTTGGAACATTTTCATCAGTTATTCTCTTTTTGTTAATTTAATGGAGTTGTTATCCTATTTAAAACCTTTGTTGAGATAACATATAGGAGAAATTCCTGTGAACATGTTAAACAGAAGTCTGATAGTATTTCCAACAGTAATTTCTGACCTTATGTTGTTTTGCTTTGAGTCTGCCTGATAGGATGGTCAGACAATCACACTGGAGGATAAAGTATACAGGAAGAAATAATTGGGACATGTAAGAAAATTACTGCAATAATCATGTAGATTAGCTGAATTAGATTGGCAAAAGTAGCCTGGAAAATGAGTTTATAGTGTATTTGGGACAAGTTTTTAGAGCAGTAAGTTTTAGAGCAGGCTTGTCCAACCTTTTTACATGGGGTGGGGCAGGGGGGGACATTTCAATTTTTTTCTCAAGGGGCCAATGAGCAAATTTCAGAAAGATAAGATTTGGCACAATGTTAAGCATGAATCTGAAAAATCGCTGAGGATGAAAAGAAACAACTTGCTGAACAAATAAAAATGTCAAAGCAACAAGTTGATCATTTTAAAAAATGGGTAATAAATAAAGATGACCGTTAGAGTGTGAGAGGGTGAGTGTATGTGTCCAGCTCACTCCCTGTTTCAGGGTGTTTACTCATTCACCCTCACCCACTTTGAGAGTGGATCAGAGTGTGAGTTAGTGTGTGGGGGTGAGGGTGAATGAGAACCTTGAGACTGGGAGTGAGCCAGGCATGCACACACTCTCCCCTTGCACACACACACGCACACTCTCCCCTTGCACACACACACACTCTCCCCTTGCACACACACACACACACTCTCACACACTCCCCCTTTATCCCTCTCTCTCACATACACACACTCCCCTCTCTCACACATATACTCATTCTCACACACTCATTCTCTCTCTCTCACACACACTCTCACACTCAATCTCTCACACTCAAAGTCCATTGGGCCGAGCTCTTGCTCTGGGCTTCCAGGGGAGTGAGTGTGAGAGTTTGTGTGAAAGGGGGTGCATATCAAATGTATGAAAGGGAGGGGATGTACGCAGACTCTGGAAAAGGAAAGGGGAGGGTGTGTGTTTGTGTGGTGCAAGAGTGATGGGTCACACTGATACTCATGAAGGGGGCGGGTGTTGGGAAGGGAGACAGTATAGTGTTCAGTCATGAGGGCAATGGGGAATTAATTGAACGTCAAAGTCCTTGGCCTGGGGCCAACAGGTCAGAGTCAGAGTAGAGACAATCCTTGGGCTCACAGCTAGGAGTCAGAGAGTAGAGGAAGTCCTGGGGCTCTGTGGATCTCACAGTCAAGAGTAAGAGAGTAGAGACAGTCATGGGATACAGTGGGCCATGCTACAGGGCTATGCATGGCACACACATTATACTCATGCTCCAGGGAGGGGCAAGGACTTTGTGCTCAATTGGGACAATGCACAGCTTGGTGTGCAGGGCGTTTTCATTGTGCATTATTTAGTCTGGCTCTGTATTGGTCTGCAGATGGGATGGTAATGGTTATGAGAGACATCTGCAGCCTGTATTTGGGGAAAACATAATATAGAAGGTGGGGTATGTGAAGCTTTCTTTGGGGGGAGGGGTCTCCTCTCTATAGGTGACCGTGTACACAGCCTCTAGTTGGGGAGGGGAGAGGT
The DNA here is from genome assembly GCF_964194155.1 of Cetorhinus maximus. Taxonomy (NCBI): domain Eukaryota; kingdom Metazoa; phylum Chordata; class Chondrichthyes; order Lamniformes; family Cetorhinidae; genus Cetorhinus; species Cetorhinus maximus. The sequence goes on along the minus strand of NC_135883.1, from coordinate 124,357,173 downwards.
CCACATGGGGCGTGGGCACATCACAGTGATAGGCTCAGGGGGGAGGGTAGGAATGTTGACCACAACAACAATGGGATCCAATATTACTGGGGAAGGCTGGAGAATAACAGGACAGAGCTCCAACTGCACATCAAGAGGTTCCAGGTAAATTTCTGGGATGCAGACAGTTAGAGAGGGAGCGGCAAAGTTGGTCTCGAAGTGATAGCACAGAACCACCATCTTGCACTCGATCTAATGGCGCAGTTGTAAATCGAAAGTAGGAGCGATTCTGCACAGAAGGTCTGAGGCAGTGTGGGAGGGGCCCTTTCTGGGAGCGCCCTGTAACTTGTTCATGCTACAAGATTAAAATTGTGTCAGAGCTGAGAGAAAGGAGGAAGGAGTTTCCTTGAAAAGCTAGCCATTGGAACCCATGCCTTTTGCTGTGCTGTAACAGGGAAATGTAGGAGTCACCGGCTTAACATCACAGTTGCTGCATTTCAACATTAACACACAAGAATGTGAAATTTTGGGAATGCAGGCAACTGTTAAGCAGGCAGAGGTGCTGCATATATGGCATCCCATCAATGGAAGACTTTCATGTGCTTCACAGAATTGGCATTCATAATGGGCCAAAGGGCATCAAGTCATTAATCATGAGCAATTTATTGTTAATTAGTATGCCACATCTGAGATTGAAGCACTGAGTTAGGTCAGGTCGCACATGTCATTCAAACCTTCTAGATTGATAACTGGAATGAGCGGGTTGTCTTATGAGGATAGGTAGGACAGGCTGGGCTTGGAGCTTAGAAGAGTGAGGAGTGACTTGATTGAAGTATATATGATCCTGAATGACCTTGACAAGGTGGACGTGGAAAGGATGTTTCCTCTTGTGGGTGAGTCCAGATCTAGGGGGCACTGTTTTAAAATTAGGCGTCGCCCTTATAGAACAGAGATGAAGAGAATTTTTTTCTCTCTGAGGCTAAAACAGAAAATGCTGGAAAAACTCAGCAGGTCCAGCAGCATCTGTGGAGAGAGAAACAGAGTTAATGTTTCAAGTCTGTATGACCCTTCTTCAGAGCTGAAGAGAAGTGGAAGTGTGATGAAATTTATACAGTTTAAGAGGGGTGGAGCAGGTGAAGCTGAATAGAAGACCAGTGATAGGTGGGGACAAAGAGAGATTGACAAAGATGTCATGCACTAAAGGACAAAGGCAGTGTTAATGGTAGTGGTGCTTAAGGGCCAGGAACCTGAAGAGGGTGATGAGGGTCAGCTTCCATGGGATGATGCCGTCGATGAAGCATGACGTGTAAGATGTGCCCCATGCCTCATTAATTCTAACCATAGTCACGACTCACTGGGGATACTGCATTGTAATATCAAGCCCCACTGTTCCCTGAGCCGCGATAAATGTGAAACGTTTGATCAAATCACCAGATTGCCCCAATTCTAACTAACTGTTTAATTTAGGTTAATAGAATACAAGCACCAGGTTTGTACACTTAAAGGGTAGAATCTTCGGCTCGGTGAGCAGGGGCGGGGCCCACTCGCTAAGGCGTAAAATGATGACGTCGGGCGTGCGTCCCAACTTCGCCTCATGTCATTCAGATTTTCAGTTTGGCGGGCAAGCAGCTGAGTTGGCTGCGCACCCGCTGAACTGTCAAAGACCTATTAAGGCCATTTAACAATCAATTAAATCATTGACCTGAGCTACCCATCCAACCTTAAGGTTGGCGGGCAGGTGAAGAGCCCAGGCAGCCTTTGCATTTTTCATGGAATCTTGTCCACAGGCGTGATGAGGTTTCATGAACGTTCTTAAAGTGTTGGAAAATTTTTCATTAACATTAATGGACATGTCCCAGCTCATGTGACAGTTTCACATGAGGGGACATGTCCTTAACATTTTTTTCTCCCTTTATTCAATGTTTTATACATGAAACTAATCTCCCTGAGGCACCTCTGTGCCTCAGGGAGATTTCTGCGCTCTTTCGCGCGCATGCACAAAAGACTGCACTCCCCGACTCAGCTTACTCCCCCTGCTCACACAGGGAGCGCTCAGCGCTTCTGGGCACGCATCACGCTGGGCGGGCCTTAATTGGCCTGTCCACCTAAAATGGCGGTGCCCAGCCGATCGGGGGCACCAATCGGCTGTGCACCCGCCCCTGCACAACCCCCCTGCCGGGGAGAAAATTTTCTCTAATAAGTAAATAACTGTTTATTCAACAAATTGGACTGAATATTCCGTGCCCGCTGGCAGCAGGCGTGATAGGTGCCATGTACGGATAATATGGCATGATCAGTTGCACGACGGTGGGAAGGCAGATCACGATCATCCACTCAGCCCACTAATGGCGGGCCGCGTTTCCCGCCAACAGTCGTCGGGGAGCTCATTGTAATACATCAATGTATCATTAAAAGGCCATCCCACCAGGCTTTTGGACCCCCACCAGACCGTCCATCCACGTCAGCCGGAAAGCACGTCAACATGTTTCACAACAGCACACAGGTGACATGCACTTAGCGGCCTTCACTTTGGGGGGATTGGAGGTGAGTGAACAGTGGCGTTCACCACAGCTCGTCAGGGTCGCCTGTTGCTTTGCAGGCTGCAGGGGAGCCGGGGGTGGGGGCCAGGGTGAAGTGTCGCCCTGCCTCGGAAGTGATTGTTTTCAGGGTGGGGCTGTCCGGAGGCAACTGCTGCCCAGCCTTGGAGGCGAATGTTGTCGGGGGTGGGGGGCGGGGTTTTGTCTGGGGGCAACTGCTGTTCAGCCTCTGAGGGGACTGCTGTCAGAGGGGTTCAGCTGCTGCCCTGGCGTTGGATCCTGCACACAAGAAATCGAGGTGGGGGGCAGGGTAGGTGTGGGAAGTGGCCACACAGTAGGGACACCTGTATAAACTGACCATTCCTCTGCAACTGAAACAGATCAGGTGCAGTGACCGTGATATGACCGTGGTTGGGCTCCTAGACTGCGCACCTGCTTAAGCAACGTGGAGGCACCAAAGTGCCACCAAGCGCTCCAGACCTTACCCACCCTGCCCCGCCACAGGAGTGTGAACGACGCCTACATCCTCAGTCGGTCACAGATCCCTGGAGTCTTCCAGGGTCCATAGAAACTGTAGGGAAGGCTCCTTGGGGACAAGAGCAGAGGCCGTGGCTGATGACACCCGTGCAGCGGCCTCAGACTGCAGCAGAGCGACGCTATAATGAGGCTCATGCTGCAGCTCGCAACTTGGTGGAGCAGACCATCGGGATGCTGAAGATGAGGTTCCAGTGCCTGGACCAGTCTGCTGGAGCCCTGCAACACAGTCCGCAGAGCATGTCACGCATCATCATTGTCTGCTGTGACCTTTACAACCTGGCGCTGCAATGGGGAGATGGGCTAGCTGAGGAGAAGATGGAGGAGCTGCACACCTCCTCCGATGAGGAGGACACCAACGGGGCTGAGACTGAGGAGGCCCTCGGAGGGGATGAAGATGGGGATGAGGCCATTGCACTGGCTAGATGAGGCATACGCACTCGGGCGCCCCTCAGAGCTGCTAGAGTTGTGGAGGACAATGACGACATGTAGTGACCCCATAGGTCCTCACATCGCATTTGTGAACGTTTGACTCCAGTCTCGCTTATGGCAAAACGAATACCCTCTGTGATAATGCTCCTGTCATAGAGACAGTGGAGGCCCTAATAGTCGCTCGATTGCAGGAGGATGACAACGACATGCAGTGAGGACACTCCATAAATCTTCACATAGCCTCTGAGAATGTCTGACTCCTGTCTGGCGGAGGTCATCTCGCTTGTGCTCTATGATGAGAGTCATATCATAGAGACGCAGCCATGAAACTTTAGAAACTTTAGATGCTGTGTCCGCCTTCAGCACCTGAGCCCTTCAGGAGCTGGAGCACAGCATCAATGGTCACAGATGCTGAAGAGATGGGGGCCAGCCCTTCCTTAAAGATGCTGAGAACACATAGAGAGAATGAGAGAATTCTGTGGCACCTGCCCAATACACCCTGGCTGCAATGACCAGCACTGCCAAGGTGCAGGCATCAGTAATGTGTCCAGGGAGTGCGAGGCCGGACCATCACTTTGGTCTGAAGACTGCACAGAGCACAGGGAAGAGGCCCTGGCCTGAGACACCTGCCTTTATTTTGTGCAGAAAGGTTTCACATCTGAGTGAGAAGAACACTGCTCATCAGAACAAGGAGATATAGGCAAGGAGACATACTTGGGAGTTTATTGACAATAGTGAACAGTATGTACAAGTGATTAATACCCATGCCCAGGCTGTGCAACGTATTCCCCTTAACTTTCCTAACTCTGCTGCTATGTCTTGTTGCTCTCCGGACGCCCACAGTGGAGGTGGAGGCAGCCTGCTGACTGTGACGCCCTGACTGTGATGACTTTGGGGGGAGTCCTCTGAAGGGCCGAGACTTGGAGGACCTGACCCGGCTTTCGGGGTCAAGCTGTGTGGCAGTAGCACCCTCCTCGGTCTGTGGAGCTGGAGCTGCTGAGGTCGCAGGAAGAGGGGAGTCAGATTGGCTGGACACTCGGAGTCACCTGGATGGAGGGGCCTGGAGTGTGCACTTACTGATCCTCCTCCCTATGGGTGCCCAGGGGCCCCAGGCTGACTCCTTGCAGAGCAGGGGTAGCTGGAGTAAGATTGAGTTGCCCGGCACTCCTCTCCCATATGTTGGAGGCCAACTATGGCATCAGTGATGGAGTTGACCCACTCAGCACTGCAGGAGCGAAGTCCTGGACCAAGGTATCTACGGTGGTCACCACCCTATCAGTGTTGACCTTGGTATATTGGCATGCCAGCGCTATCACCTCAGACTGAAGGCAGATGGACTCCTCCATCGTGCCTTGCAATTTGAGGAATGCAGCGGACATCCCTATCTGATGTTCCAGAGCTTTCCTTTGCACCTCCAGCAACTGTGACATGACCGAGTCCAAAGGCTCGTCATCTGACTCGGACTCAGCAACGTTCTGGCCTCCAGCAGTCCTCCAAGTGACAAGCACCAGGGAAGTCACTGCCGCTGCCTGCTGTAGATCGGACAGTGCAATGTGCTCACTAGATTGTGATCCCGGGGCTACTCTAAAGCTAGGCTCCACCGAGGTGTGTGTCTCTGCGCTGGTGGAGAGTGTCAGTGAGAGCTATGATGGGACTTCAGGGAGGGTGCCTCCAGATTCCTCTCCAGAGGTTTCTTCGGGGCTTGATTGGAGGCCCTGGGTCATGGACTCTGTCGACTGTTCGGCAGATGTGCCCGTGAAAGCAAGGTGAGATAATTAGTGCATGGCAGTGGCCTGTGAAACAGGGCACATCACTCATGGCATAGTTACCTGATGGATGTTGCACTGCTGGATCCTCACTTGGTAGGGTAGTACCAATCATATGGTCAGCACAGGAAAGGTACATATCGTGGCCGGCCAGCTGGATGGCTCTGTTTTCAAAGTCCGTGAGGCCCTTGATTTTGGGCATTCCGCCACTGGTCTGTGACCTTTCCCTCTTGTTGTGTGCCAGCTTGTCCTGCATGGATAGAGATGGAGAAACAGTAAGCAAGACGTCTGCCAGGTCAGGTGATAAGTATGCCTGGCCTGTGTGGGTGGTGACTGGTCCCATGGATGGGATGAGGACAATGACGGTGTGTGTGAGGTAGTGAATGGTGATGTCCCTTGAAATGGCAGTGAGTCAGAGCCCTGTGGATGTGTGATGAGTTTGTGAGTGTGTGAGTTGAGAGTGATGAGAAGAGTGACTTACCCTGGTAGAACGGAGGAGATCATTCATTCTCTTTTGGCACTGGGTGGCTGTCCTTTTCTGAAGGACGTTGGCACTGACCACTGCTGCCACCACCTCCCAAGCCTGATTGGCCACGTTGCTGCTCATCCTTTGGCCGGAGCGGGGGTACAGGACATCCTGATGGGCCTCCACGCCACCCAGCAGTCGCCCGAGGGACCCGTTGTTGAAACGGGGGGCTGCGATCTTTTTTGCTTTGCAGGGCATTCTTCTGCGCAGCAGTCGTTGCTCTTTGTTTCCTCTTTGCAGGCCAGGAGCTTTTTGCTGCATTGCTACCACAAAAACCCTGGTCACCTGGTCAGGAGCCACTTAAAATGCTGTTGTAAGGCAGCTCCCTTGGTCCAGAACTCCTTTCCAGCACCATCCTGTCTTTCATCTCACACTCTGTTCCAGGACTGCAATGTTGTATATATATCTCTCATCCTGTTCCAGTGGACACGTCCTTTAAACTTCAGCCATTGTAATTCTAATCCACAGTCCAACAGAAAATAAAAAGATATGTTCTTTACACTATATTCCAGGAGGACTCAAATGAAGGCCACAGGAGATGGCCACATATGTCATGTCCCTTAATGTCATTAAATTGCATTGAAAGGAACGTCCAACCAATCACATCGAGAGCAGGCTCAGCATTCAGGCTTGCATTTTTCAGCCTCGTGATTCACCAGGCCATCATCTCTAAGAAGGTCAGCGGTGCCCCCTGTATATCCTCACTCTGGGAAGTGGAAGTCAGCAAAACAGTGAGAATGCTGTGGCAACATAGTTGATACAGTCACCATCACATTCATGAGAAACTACAGTGGCCAGTGAGATGAGGGCATGGTTGGGGATATCATCCTCCTGTCAAGGTCTTGTCCTTTGGCACTACCACTGAGGAGACACAACTACCGCTAATCCCTCAAGGCTGCTGAGTGGCCCTCACACAATGGTGTGTTGTGAGGAAAAATAGTTACAAGCACATTAAGCACACACTTCCAGTAAAGATTCCAATACATCTCCATGACATCACACAAATGTGCAGAAACTACCTTCAGTGAGGTTTTTAATCACATGAATGTGAATCTCACAAAGGGTTATTATAACTGAGTGGGAGGATGGCTAAATCTCGAAATAAGAGGATTCATATATACATAATTACAGTGCCTTCAGTTGACCAAGCAATTCACATAATTGTCAAATGCATTAACAAAACTGCAATCTATTTTACAGTAGTTGTACACCCATGATCCAAATATGATTTCAATGTTTCTTAATTTTCCTAACCCTACCAATACGCCTGGGTGCAGACCTGTCCTCCGCAGTAGAGGCGGAGGTAGCCTGCTGACTGCAATGTTGTGATGTCTGTGATGGCCTTAGTAGATGTCCTATGGTGGCCTGAGGCCTGGAGGGCCCTGGCCTTAAAGGGCCTCCTGCTCAGAGGCAGATGCACACTCCTTGTCCTGACCAGCCAGAGTGGATGGGGTCACAGGAAGAGGGGATTCGGAGCAGCTGAACAGGATCACAGAATCACAGAATCACAGAGTGCAGAAGAGGCCCTTCGGCCCATCGAATCTGCACCGTGTCGGTGAGAAAGACCTGACCTACCTACCTAATCCCATTTACCAGCACTTGGCCCATAGCCTTCAATGTTATGACATGCCAAATGCTCATCCAGGTACTTTTTAAAGGATGTGAGGGAACCCGCCTCCACTACCCTCCCAGGCAGCGCATTCCAGACTGTCACCACCCTCTGAGTAAAAAAGTTTTTCCTCACATCCCCGCTAAACCTTCTGACCCTCACCTTGAACTTATGCCCCCCTGTGACTGACCCTTCAACTAAGGGGAACAGCTGCCCCCTATCCACTCTGTCCATGCCCCTCATAATCTTGTACACCTCGATCAGATTGCCCCGCAGTCTTCTCTGCTCCAACGAAAACAACCCAAGTCTATCCAACCTCTCTTCATAACTTAAATGTTTCATCCCAGGCAACATCCTGGTGAATCTCCTCTGCACCCCCTCCAGTGCAATCACATCCTTCCTATAATGTGGCAACCAGAACTGCACACAGTACTCCAGCTGTGGCCTCACCAATGTTCTATACAACTCCAACATGACCTCCCTACTTTCATAATCTATGCCTCGATTGATAAAGGCAAGTGTCCCATATGCATTTTTCACCACCCCACTAACATGCCCCTCCGCCTTCAGAGATCTATGGACACACATGCCAAGGTCCCTTTGTTCCTCAGACCTTCCAAGTGTCATGCCGTTCATTAAATACTTCCTTGTCAAATTACTCCTTCCAAAGTGTATCACCTCACACTTTTCAGGGTTAAATTCCATCTGCCAATTCTCTGCCATTTGACCATCCCATCTATATCTTCCTGTAGCCCAAGACACTCAACTTCACTGTTAACCACTTGGCCAATCTTTGTGTCATCCGCAAACTTACTAATCCTACCCACCACATAGTCATCTATGTCGTTTATATAAATGACAAATAACAGGGGACTCAGCACAGACCCCTGTGGTATGCCACTGGACACTAGCTTCCAGTCACTAAAGCATCCTTCTGTCATCACCCTCTGCCTCCTACAACTAAGCCAATTTTGAATCCACCTTATCAAATTACCCTGTATCCCATGTGCCTTTGCCTTTTTTATAAGTCTCCCATGTGGGACCTTGTCAAAGGCTTTGCTGAAATCCATATGAACTACATCCATTGCATTACCCTCATCGACACACCTGGTCACCTCCTCAAAAAATTCATTCAAATTTGTTAGGCATGACCTCCCTCTGACAAAGCTATGCTGACTATCCCTGATCAAACCTTGCCTCTCCAAGTGGAGATAGATACTCTCCTGCAGAAATTTCTCCAATAGTTTCCCTACCACTGACGTGAGACTCACTGGCTTGTAGTTCCCTGGCTTATCTCTACAACCATTCTTAAATATCGGAACCACATTAGCTGTTCTCCAGTCCTCTGGCACCTCCCCCGTGGCCAGAGAGGAATTAAAAATTTGGGTCAGAGCCCCTGCGATCTCCTCCCTTGCCTCCCTCAGCAGTCTGGGACACAAATCATCCAGACCTGGAGATTTGTCCACTTTTAAGTCTGCCAACACCTCCAATACCTTGTCACTCCCTATATCAATTTGCTTAAGAACCTCGCAGTCTCTCTCCCCGAGTTCGATACCTTCATCCTCATTCTCTTGGCTGAAGACGGACGTGAAGTATTCATTCAACACTCTAGCAATGTCATCTGGCTCCACCCATAGATTGCCGCCTTGGTCCCTTATGGGCCCAACTCTTTCCCTCGTTATCCTCTTCCCATTGATATACTTATAGAATCTTGGGATTTTCCCTACTTTTACCAGCTAGAGCTTTCTCATTTCACCTCTTTGCTCTCCTAATTGCTTTCTTAAGCTCCACCCTGCACTTTCTGTACTCCACTAATGCTTCCGCTGATTTGCTTCCCTTGTACCTGCTAAAAGCCTCTCTTTTCCTTCTCATCGTAACCTGAATATCTCTGGTCATCCATGGTTCTCTGGGCTTGTTACTCCTTCCTATCACCCTAGAGGGAACATGTTGAGCCTGTACCCTCCCCATTTCCTTTTTGAACACCCCCCACTGCTCCTCTGTAGATTTCCCCACAAGTAACTGTTCCTAGTCTACCTTGGCCAGATCCTGCCTTATTTTACAAAAATCCACTCTCCCCAAATCCAAAACATTTTTTTGCAACTTGTCGATATCTTTGTCCGTAACAAACTTAAACTGTACCATGTTGTGGTCGCTATCACTAAAATGCTCGCCCACCACCACCTCAGCCACCTGTCCGGCTTCATTCCCCAGAATTAGGTCCAGCAATGCACCATCCCTTGTTGGACCCTCTACATATTGACCTAAAATGTTCTCCTGTACACATTTCAAGAAATCCACTCCATCCAAGCCCTTAACACTATGTCCATTCCAATTAATGTTGGGAAAGTTGAAATCACCTAATATAATTACCCTATTGTTATTGTTTTTACACACCAGCATAAATTGTGCACATATTTGCTCCTCAATTTCCCACTGATTATCTGGGGGTCTACAATAAACACCTAATATGTGGTTGCCCCTTTTTTATTCTGAAGCTCTACCCACAAAGCTTCATTCAATGCCCCCTCCAAGATATCATCTCTCCTTACTGCAGTAATGGACTCCTTAACTAATAATGCAATGCCTCCTCCTCTTTTACCCCCTCCCCTGTCTTGCCGGAAGGATCTATATCCTGGAATGTTGAGCTGCCAATCCTGCCCCTCCCTCAACCACGCCTCAGTGATGGCTACTATATCACAATTCCACATGTCAATTCTCACCCTTAACTCAAGCGTTTTACCTGTAATACTCCTGGCATTAAAGTAGAGGCCATCCAGCCTTGCCTTACTCCCTTGAAGCTTATTGCAGCTGTACTCCCTCTGACTTGATTGTTTTACAGTATTATGGTATGTCCCTATTCTGCTAACATTGTGTCCCCTCCCCCTGCCGAATTAGTTTAAACTCCTCCCAACAGCACTAGCAAACCCGCCCGCAAGGATGTTAGTCCCCCTCTGGTTCAGGTGTAGAACTTCCCGCTTGTATAGGTCCCACCTGCCCCAGAAACGGTCCCAGTGATCCAGGAATCTAAAACCCTCCCGCCTGCACCAACTCTTAAGCCACTTATTCATCTGCGCTATTCTCCTATTTCTGAGCTCGCTAGCACGTGGCACTAGGAGTAATCCAGAGATTATACCCCGAGAGGTCTTGCTTTTTAGACTACTGCCTAACTCCCTAAATTCTTGATGCAAGACCTCAACCATCTTTCTACCTATGTCATTGGTACCCACATGTACCATGTCCTCTGCCTTATCAACCTCCCCCTTCAGGATGCCCTGCAGCCGTTCAGTGACATCCTGGACCCTGGCACCAGGGAGGCAACATACCATCCTGGAGTCACGTTGTCGGCCACAGTAGCGCCTATCTGTTCCCCTGACTATAGAATCCCCTATTACTATTGCTCTTCCTCCCTTCCTCCCCTCCTGTACAGACAGGCTGCTTATGGTGCCACAAGCTTGGCTCTGTCTACACTCCCTGGAGGAACCAGCGCCCTCATCAGCCTCCAAAACGGAATGCTGATTTGCGAGTGGGACCCCAGGGGACTCCTGAACTACCTGCCTATTTCTCTTGGACTGCCTGGTGGTCACACATTCCCTTCCTTCCTCAAGTCCCTTCATCTGCGGTGTGACCACCTCTCTAAAAGTGCTATCCACGATGCTCTCAGACTTGCGGATACTCCACAGTGTCCCCAGCCGCCATTCCAGCTCTGAAACCCAAGCTTCCAGGAGCTGCAGCTGGACACACTTCCTGCACACATGCTAGTCCCTGGCACTGGAAATGTCCCCGGCTTCTCACGTGGAGCACGAGGAGCACATTATGGCTTTGAGCGCTCCTACCATGACTTATCCCTTTAAATTAAATGTTTTAAGTCAATTACTCTTGGGCCCTTCTTTCCTGATCCTCGTTACTACAGAGTATACAAACTGTAAACCACAAAATACCTTAAACTATAAGCGATTAAAGTAGTAAATACCTTACCCACTACTTACCAGTGATTCCTTTCCCTAGTAGTCTCTACTGCTGCAGCATGCCCTGAAGGTTTAAGAAGTTGGATAGCAAGGAAGAAATGCAAAGAGCACCTTGTCCCCTATGCACCGAATTCCCGCTTTGCACCAAATTCCGAATACCCACTCTGGCTGTGCCCACTCAGAATGTGCTCGCTCTCCTGTTCGTGTGCAAGCACACTGTAGCGTGCTTCAAGATAGTCTCTTTCTTAAATGGAGTGGACTTGACACACCACTACTCACTCAACACCCTTGGACTGTCCTGAGTGGAGGCCTCTGGGGTGTCTAGAGTTTAAAAGAGGTGGCTAATGAGGTAGTAGATATGTTGGTGTTAATTTTCCAAAATTAGCTACATTCTGGAAAGGTTCCATCAGATTGGAAAGTAGCAAATATAACCTCTTTATTCAAGAAGGAAGGGAGGCAGAAAATGGGATGCTGTAGGCCAGTTAGTTTGATGTCTGTCATGGGGAAGGTGTTCGAATCAATTATTAAAGAGATTATAGCTGGGAACTTAGAGAAACTTTAGGTAATTGAGAAGAGTCAGCCTGGTTTTGTGAAAGGGAAATCATGTTTAACCAATTTATTGGCGTTCTTTGGTGGAGTAATATGTGCAGTGGACGAAGGGAGCCTTTAGACATTCTGTACTTGGATTTCCAGAAGGCATTTGATAAGGTGCCACATCAAAGGTTATTGCGGAAAATAAAGGCTCATGGCATAGGGGGTAACATACTGGCATGGATAGAAGATTGGCTGGTTGGTAGAAAATAGAGAGCATGCGTAAATGTGTCTTTTTCTGATTGGCAGGATGTGACGAGTGGAGTCTCACTGCGGTCTGTGCTGGGGCCTCAACCTTTTACAATTTATATAAATGACTTAGATGAGGGGAGTGAAGGCATGATGTCTCTGCGCTGGTGCAGGTGAGTGCTGTCCAAGTTCCTCCTTGGTGGCTTCCTCAGCATCCTCATCTGAGGTGGTCTGGGGCCTGGGGCTTATGCTGGCTCTCCTTAGCTGCCTAGATGTGCTGGTGCCTATAAGAAAGAGAGGAGAGATTTAATTTATGAGCAGGCAGATTACAAGATTGTATGTCACTCACTGTGAATATCAGTCTGTGATGAACTCATGGAGGTGTCATCTGTACTAGGTTGCTGGGACAAACTGATCTCCCCTTCCCCACAGGAGTGTCATTCCTAACCAGCTCACCAGCATCCTCCTCAGACTGGTTGAGGGTTACGATGTTGGCTGTCCCTTTTCCGGTCTGTGATCTTTCCTATCTGTTGTCGGCCATGGATGAAGACAAAATAAAAGATTGTGACGAGAATGGATGGAATAGAGTTTGGGAAGCATGCATGTCCCCTCCGTGTGGTGAGCCCATCGCAGAAGGGGCTGAGGATGGAGTGTGAGCAGCATGAAAGATGGTGGTGATGTGAATGTTTCCGTAAGATAATCAGTGGTGATACGTGTCCTCTGCTAACGGTTGTCTGAGATCCCTGATAAGCCCTTTGAGTACATGATGCCACGATGAGAGTTTGATATTGCAGCAAGTTGAAGGATGACTTGCCCTGGCAGAGTGGATGAGATCATTCATCCTCTTCCTGTCCTGGATGGCATTGTGGGTGCGGTGGCCATCTGTGCTGACCTCCTTTGCTATATCCTGTCAGGCCAGAGCGATTAGGCTGGTGTGCTTCTTAGAGGCATCCCTGGGATAAAGCACATGCCTATGCTGTCGCGCTCCTCAGATCAAGACCTTAGAGGCAGACGCAGGCTGCAGCCTTCTTCTTGTGGTTGCCAGTGTTACAACCGGTCCCCAGGTGAGGTACCCCCAATTTGTTATGCTCCCAGGTGAGGAGAGATGCTCTGGCGCCCCCCTTTTTTATTCAACCCCCTCGGTTGGTCACAACAAGGTTAATTTAAAAAGAATCCCTTCCTTCATGGATACCTTTTCCCAGTCCAAATATATTTATATTTTAAAAGGAGCCAATTTAACCGGGCTTTCTTGAGTTAAAGAAAGAGTGAATTTATTAGTTACTAAAATGCAAGAAAAAATAATAAAAATGCAACACACAAATGAGAAGTGAGTCTGGAAATAAAGGTTAAAAAAAGATATACGAATCGGTCTTTGGCTTGTCCATGAGGAGTAGATGATGAAATGTTGCAGCCATTAAGTTGGATGATTCTGGTAGTTGAGCAGTTGGTTTGGAGATTCTTGGTTCTGCAAGTTAGCTGAAAGGAGTTGTCCTGTTTCCTTTTCGACTGTGGCTTTGCTGACTTGTGAGGGGCCGAATGGCCTACTTCCACTCCTAATTCATATGTCTGTATGTTCATAGGCTGGGTAGTAAGTTGTCAAGTGGATGTAAGGGGTCTGCAAAGGGATATAGATAGGTTCAGTGAGTCGACAAAAATTTGGCAGATGGAGTGTAATGTGGGAAAATGTGAACATGTCCACTTTGGCAGAGAGAGATTGCAGAACACGGAGCTACACAGGGATCTGGGTGTCCTGCTACAAGAATCACAAAAAGTTAGTATGCACGTATAGCAAGTGATTAGGAAGGCAAATGAAATGTTAGCACTTATTGCAAAGGAATATAAAAGTAGGTAAGTTTTACTGCAGCTGTACTCAGCTTTGGTGTGACCACATCTGGAGTACCGTGTACAGTTTGGCCTCCTTAGTTGAGAAAGGATATAAAAGCAATAGAAGCAGTTCAGAGGAGGTTCTCTCGACTCATTCCTGGGATAAGTGCTTATCTTATGAAGAAAAAGTGAACAGGTTAGATCTATACCCATTGAAGTTTAGAAGAATTAGAGATGATATTATTGAAACATAAGATCCTGAGGGGACTTGATAGGGCGGATACAGGGAGGATGTTTCCTCTTGTGGGGGAGACTAGAACTAGGGGACACAGTTTAAAAATAAGAGATCTCCATTTTAAGACAGGGATGAGGAGAATATTTTTCTCCCAGAGGGTCATTAACCCATTGAATTCTCTTCCCCAAAAAGCAGTGGAGGCTGGGCCATTGAATTTATTCAAGTTAGAAAGATTTTTGATTGACATGGGGGTCAAGGGTTATGGGCGGGCAGACAAGAAATTAGAGTTGAGACCACAATCAGATCAGTCATGATCTTATCGAATGGCTGAGCAAGCTCGAAAGGCTGAATGGCCTACTCCTTCTCCCAAGTCCTATGTTCCTATGCAATCATAAATCTCTTCTTAGACTTCACCAATGATGTTCTATAGCTAACTGGAAGAGAGCAAGAAAGTTACACCCCATATTGGTATCTCTGTTAATTTCCTCTCAATTTTCTCTTCAAAGAAACTTTCTTTCACTCACAGTACTCCCATCATTATTTTTCAGACAGATGGTAATTTTCAGACATCACCCAATCTAAGGAAACTACGGAGATAGCTTTAAAGCTCTGGCCAATGCGCATTTTTGCTGCACCTCATTGACCATTGCATGGGATGCCTGAACATATATATGACCAAAAGCTGAGGCTTCATACTAAAGGCAGAATTTCTGCTGGTGTCGGGTGTGTTCGGCAGTGTGAGCGGACAATATGGCGAGAAGGCCAAAAATTGGTTTCACAATGTCGTGAAACCAGTTTGCAACCGTCTGTTCTGCCTGTGAATGATGGGCCGTATTTCCCACTGTCGGATGTCAGGAACCTCATTGTAATGCATCTGCATATCATTATAAGACCAGCCCACTGGAATCATCCCCCCATGGTGGATCATCTGCCCACGCTCGTGGGAAAACACGCTGGTGCAGAACACATCTTGACAAGCGTGACGTGCAGAAGTTGGGACTTTCCACCAGGACTTTGCTCACATTGCGGACATCGAAGAGTCAGAAGGTGCTGGAGCCTGACAGTGACGGGACCCTGGAGGAATGTCCATGTCATGCCGGGTGGATTCTCATGGACATGGCTCCACCACGAAGCAGTCCATGAGGGTCTGCTCACAACGGATGTTGGGGTCCTGGGGGCGAAGAGGAAGGTCCAGCTGTGTCTGGGAGCAGAAAATGTACCGGACTTGAGAGAGGAAGGTCTAGGATCAACTGGAGGAGGAAGAAGTGTCAGGGGGGTGTGAGGTTTGGAGGAGGGAAAATGAAGGTGTCGGGTGGGGGTAAGGTTGGGAGAGGGGAACAAAGGTGAAGGGCGGGTGAGGTTGGGAAGGGGGAATTAAGGTGTCAAGGGGGTGAGGTTGGGAGGGGGGAACGAAAGTGTCAGTGGTGTTGGTTGGGACAGGGAGAGTTGACGGGGGGAGGAGGGGGTAATGGGGAGAAGATGGCAACTGGGAAGGTAGGTGTAATGGGTGCAGATGGTGTAAGGAAAGGAGTTTGGAGCAGGGAAGGAGTCCAGAGAAGGAAAGGAGTCCAGGGGGAGGAAAGAGACCAGGCTGGAGGGGTGGGGGGGGTGGGGGGGAGTGTGGAGGGGGGAAGGATTCCAGGGGGAGGAAGGAGTTTGGGGAGAGGAAGGAGTGCAGAGGAGAGCAAAGGAATGGTGAGAATGACCGAAGGCACAGTGAGGTGGTAGGGTGGGAGGGTGAGGGTGTGACGGAGCAGTAGAAGAGACGGTGAGCATGGTTGATGAGGACTCAGAGGCAGACGCGAACCCTGGGGGTGGGAAAGAGGAGGTCAGGGAGGTTGATGTTGTTGGGAGTGGGATTTTTGGGAAGGAAGGGAAACGTTCACCTGTTTTTTTTCCCTAAAAAGAAAGGATTGTGGCTGGTAGGTCACAGGGGGGGAGGTGGATGGTGATGCCAGGAGGGTTGACAGTGATGGGGCAAAGGAAATGGGTGACTGGGGGAGGGGAAAGGATGGGGGACCTGAAGACAAATGTTAGATGCACCCTGCTTGCCAAATCGAAAGTGGAACGAGTGTCGTGGTGGGCGTGAACAGGTGCTGCATGGGAGTGCGGTCAGTGGATGGGCGAAATGCAGGTCAGTCAGATGGTCAACTGAAAATGAACACCAGCAGGCAGCATGGAAAATGCTCAGGACATTGAAATGAAGCAAAGGGTGTGCGTGTGTGGGAGAGTGCTTGCATAAGGCTCCAAAAGGCCCTGCCACACACACACTTCTCCTGCAGAATCTCTCATGGGCCGACTGCGTGCAGCTGAACTGCTAGTGGGGCGGGGGAGATGCAATGGGAGGACTCGCAAAGTTGGTCAATGAAGCTGAAAGACACCATTACACATTATTCAGTGAAAGTGAATATATTTCCAGGTTGTAAGGTGACAAAATGTGTTCACCCATGCAACAACTGTGATCAAAATTTCTTAACTTTTGAAGGCCTTAGACTTCTAGGTGCTGCCCTGACATCCGCAGCAGGGGTGGAGGCAGCCTGTGCAATGGTTGGCCCAGTTGCCTCTGATGCCTTCAGCATGGGTACTCTGGAGAGCCAAGGCCTTGGGTACCCCGGCTTGCTTTGGCTACCCTCCTGTTGGCCAGCTGCCCCCTCTGCGGTGACAGAGGACAAGATTCAGAGGGTCACAAGCTGAGGGGACTCGAAGGGAGTGGACAGCCTCTGTGATTCTTGTGTGGATGAGTCAGGGGTGTCCAGCTGCCGCT
Source organism: Cetorhinus maximus (assembly GCF_964194155.1). Lineage (NCBI taxonomy): Eukaryota > Metazoa > Chordata > Chondrichthyes > Lamniformes > Cetorhinidae > Cetorhinus > Cetorhinus maximus. The sequence goes on along the minus strand of NC_135883.1, from coordinate 124,340,222 downwards.
CCTCCTCCCTTCAGGTGCCCGAGGACCCCGATCTGACTCCTTGAAGGGAAGGAGTGCCTGGGGGGATGTCAAGGTGCCCCGTTTCCCTCTCGTGTTGCCACTGCAGGAACTCACTCATGGCTATCACAATGGAGTACAGGTCTGCACACATCTCCATGTTCTGCTGGACCAGGGTCTCCATGGCGTCTGCCATCCTCCCCATGGAGACCTCCATACGTGCACATGTGGGCACCACTTCATCAGAGAGCAGGGATACGAACTCCTCTAACTCACGTGCCATTCTGTTGAGGGCTTCTAACAGCTCTGCATGATGTTCCCTCGCCTTCTGCTATCTCTCCACGATGAGTTGGAAGTCGAACTTCACAAATGCTGCTTCTCTAGCAGTCCTCCAAGTGCAGGGGAGCTCGGCTGAACCTGCCTCCTCCTGCTGCAGAAACGTGTCCATGTGGTGACCAACAGATTGTGAACCCGAGCTTGCTCTAGATCTAGGTCCCACCGAGGTGTGTGTATCTGCACTGGTGGAGGGTGTGGGTAAGTGCTGTGATGGGTCTTCCAGACTGCTTATTTCCAGCTCTTCACTAGAGAAAGTGCTCTCTTGGCTGGAGGTGAGGATGTAGATGGAGCTGAGGGACTGGCTGGCTGAGGGCATTGGTCACTTGACAGAGCTCCATGTGAACCAAAGTAGAGATAATTAGTGCATGGCAGCCAATCAAAAGCAGGAGAGAGAGCACTTATAGTTGCGTTGAAAGAGGGATGACATGGTGCAGGATCCTCACAAGGGTGTTCACCGCTGACCTCACTGTTGCTGCACGCACGGTCCACATACTCACCAGTCAGCGTGATGGCATGCTCTTCAAAGTGAATGAGGGGCCGAATGTGGGCCACTCCACCCCCGGTCTGGCACCTCTCCCTACTGCTCTGAGCTAGCTCCTTCTGCATGAAAACAGATGGAGAGAGTATGAGCAAGACACATGGCACTGCGTGGAATGTTTGTGTGGTGAGCGGAAACATGGATGGGATGAGGACGTGAGATCCGGAGAATATGAGCCTGAGGAGATGAGAGGGTGTGTGTGAGAGTTAATGGTGTTGTCACTGGAGGTGTGAGATCCCTGTGGATAAGTGATCGGTTTGTGAGTGTTTGAATTGAGAGTGATGAGAAGAGTGGCTTACGCTGGCAGAATGGGTGAGACCATTCATCCTTTTGTGGCACTGGGTGGTTGTCCTCTTTTGCAGGTCATTAGCACTGGCCATTGCCTCCCATGCTGGATTAGTGATGTTGCTGCCCCTCCTGCGGCCACTGCATTTAAAAAGGCAATTGAGGAACGTATAATTAAACTGGGAGGGCTGGAGTCTTCTTGCCTTTCGGGGCCATGTCTTCTGTGCAGCAGTCATGGGCTGGAAGCACTGAGAGGTGTGCGTGGTTGCACTTTAAATTTGGTACCCAGTGTGATGAAGCGGTGAGGTGATGGCATCATGGGCAAATGAGAGCCCACCCACCATCGAAACGGCTTGTTTCCCAGGAATGCATGATTAATGAGTTGGGGTTGGGATGATGTGGCGTGAAAACCCACCATTGCTGCTGGCAGGAAAAATGTTCTTCTTCCCACCAGCTACCGCACTTAGTGCAAACCTGGGATGATTCTGCTTTCAGTCTTTCAAACTGGAATTAAGCGTATGAAAGCAATATGCTAACACAATATCCAAACCATTAGATCCCCCTCTATAGCGGTATACTCGCGTAACCATCCAGTTTAGTTTGGTGCCAGCGTTGATAAACATGAGGCTTCCGGGACCATTCAAATTTCACCACCTTTTGTCATGGTGGGATTCAAACCCAAGTCTCCAGAGCATTACCACCTGCTGCAGTGGGGCTACCTCCTTTATGGACTCCCTGGACACAGGGGAGGCTCCCCGACATGGTCTCTCCCCACCCCACTGGTTTCCCCTCTCTCCGGTCTACCCCAGCACTTCACCTCCCATCCCCATCAACAGGACCTGCTAGTCAGGCCTGCCAGCCCCACTTACCCCCTCATTCAGTTCCAGTGAAAATCTCCATTGGAGACTTGATGTAGTCCCAGCAGTGGCTAAGATGATTGGTTTCCAACAACCACAACCATTTTCCTTTACGCTAGGTATGACTCCAATAAGCTGAGAGTTTTCCTCTTGATTCCCATTCACTTCCATTTTGCTAGGGCTCCTTGATGCCAAATTTAGTCAAGTGATGCCTTGATGTCAAGGGCAATCACCCACGCCTCACCTCACGACTGCAATAGTTCATCCCATACTTTAGATTTTCATGACTTTTACTTTATTGTTTCCTTTGCTTGATTACTGTCTTAGCCATTCACAACTGAAGTTAAGGTTAAGGTGCAAAATGTGAACTTTTATTTATATTGAGGGGTTTATGATCATAATTAAACGATAGATTTACTTAAAGCAACCACTAGAGACTCAAATTAAATGGTAATGCTACTGCAGACAGTGTTTCTGCTATTAAAGTTGAAGTCCATTAATTTCAAAAACATATATTATAAATGTTACAACTTCAAAGCAGAAGGTAAGCTCTTTTGAATCAGCTGCTTAGCTGATAGTTGGCACTGACTTTGGCCATACAATGCAAATCCTTGTCAATTGCAAATCCAGGGACAAGCAGTGGATTGTGGGGATGAACGCTCTTCCAATGGACCTTGTTTCAAACAAGGCCCCCTAATAACTTGCAAAAATTAAAGAAGAAAATACATCAAGGGTCCTTAAAGCTTCTTAAAAAGAACCTTCCCTTTTTTCATTATGCTCCTGTTTCTAATATTTTTTTCTCTCTCTTTCTTGGTCCTCCATGCCACGTGAATGACAGAGAAAACTTCAGGACCAACAACCTGTTCCAGGTGTCTATTCAACTGCTGTCTACCTAGCCAAGTAAGAGTATAAATGTTATTCAATGACACGTTCATTTCCTCTGATGAGTAAGAGCAATAGTTGGGATATCATTGTGTGGAAAATGATAGGAAGAGAAACCAGCATCCTGCCACCTGGTTCCAAAGGTGCTTGGAACACAGGTAGATCTTAACTTTTTGCAATAGTGTAAAACAGGTGAAGTCAATTGAAATAAAAATTGTGATCATGGTAGAATGGACTTCTGACCCATTTTACATTATTACACAAGACCAACATCTATCCCACTATGTGGTGAAAACCATAAGGGTTTTAAGGAAAGTAACATGTTGAGCAGCAGATTGTAAGCAAATTGGACAGCAGTATATGTCCATTGTGGGGGGTGGGGGGCAGTGCACACATAAGGGCACCCTCTGTAACATACGATAATAAAACTTTCCCCTCACACTGCATGACATGAAAGTCAAATGCTTTGGTCGGGTTGATGAATGGAATGAAGAGTTCATGGTGTTGTTCTCGACATTTTTCTTGGATGTGTCTGGCAACAGAGACCATGTCGGAGATTCCTTTGAAAGCCACACTGTGTCTCTGGGGGAATTTCCTCAGCCGCAGGAAATAGGCAATTTAGGAGAATGCATGTCAGGATTTTCCCTGCTTTGCCAACAAAGAAATACCTCAATTGTTTCCACAACATGATTTATCTCCCTTCTTGAAGATAGCTACAATTGTCGCATTCCTGAAGTCAGGGAGGAGTCCTTTTTCCTCCCAAATCTGTAGGATGAATGCAGGGGGTTTAGATATGAGCAAAAGCCCATCAGCTTTGAAGACCTCAGCTGGAATGCCATGAGGACCAAAGGCTTTGTTGTTTTTCATCTGTTTGATTGCTTGCTTGACTCAGAATATGACTCTGTAAACCACGAGGCTCTGTGGATGGTTCTCCAGAGATTTGGATGTCCAAGAAACTTGATCACATTCCCACAATTGATGACATGATGTCTTGAGCAGGAGATCTGAATCAGACGCCTTCAAAATCCAGATCGGGCTCAGCAAGGCCGTATGATAGACCCCGTACTATTAACAATCTACCTGACAGTGGCTATTCACCCAATCAGTGCAAATCAGGTGGGAGAATGACAGATGGGGACCCCACCGCCATCCCTACATTGCCCCGATTAAGTCTGTGGTGGGAGGGCCCGTGAACGGCCTTCCTGCCCCACCACTAATTGAGGCCCTTACATTTGAAGGCATTTATTTATCTTAAATACGCACAAGTTTCAGCAGGTTTGAGTTATTGTGGGAAAGTTTTACTAAATTCTAATAAACGGGTATCTCAGAATGTCTGTGTACACAGAAAATCTTAAACATAGAGAATACTTTGAGCCCAGTTCATCATTACAGTTTCTGCTGCTTAACGAGATCATTCAAAAAAGCAAACAGAACATATTGTACAAATCCATGTAAAACGTGTTGAATAGAAGGTAATTCTGAGTTATGGTTGTAGAGAAAAATCCATTTATTTTTTTCATAACTGATGGAAGAAAATTATTAATAGCTAAATATCACACATAGAATGTACATGATCCAAGTGATTGTAAGATTTTTCCCCAATGTTCCTAAGCTCCTGTATGTGAGGAATACTTCTATTTTAAACAGTGGTTCCCCAGTGGCTATCAGGCTGATATTTTCTGAGAGAAATTCCACTCTACTGATCCTGTGATTTGTCAAGCGGCATCTCCCCAGGAAACAATGACATTTGCAATCACTTTTGAGATGGGGATCTACTACCATTCACATTGTGAACTGGCACAAGTAGAAAAATGTGACCATTACCACACTTAAAATATGAGCCTTGAGCCATGAGTGCTGGCCAAAAAATGAAAACAGTGCCAAACTTTATTGGTCCCTAAGGAGGCACTTACCTAAGAAATCCAGCAATGCTGTGAGCAGAATTCATCCATTTTCCAAAGCATCAGTCTGACTGTAACTTCAGAATAGCTGCATTGTACACAATTAGTCTGCAGTTCTGTCATTTGGGTAAACAAAAGGCGGATTGATGTGCTCCTGTTATGAATTCGTGAGTAAGTAGAATCATACAACAATAGTTATGTAAACTATTCGTCCCATCATGTCTGTGTTGGATCTCTACTAGAACAATCGAAAAGTAACCCCACTGCTCTCTCCCTACAGACAGAAATTTATTGCCCTCTCCTTTGAATTTGGCAGTAGGTCATTTAACCAGGCGAGAGAATGGCAGATGGGGACCCCACCACCATCCCTGCATTGCCCCGATTAAGTCTGTGGCAGGAGGGCCCGTGAAAGGCCTTCCTGCCCCACCACTAATTGAGGCCCTTAACTGGGCAATCAATGCCCACTTAAGGACCTCATTCCACCGCTGTTGGGATCCTTCCCAAATGGCAAGCCAAAAATCAAGCCCAGTCAGGGTTGGTTGTGGACTTCTGAGGGACCTGGAATTGGGAAGGGGGCCCACTGAGGGTCATCCCCTGCCCTTGCGTCCATACACCCTCCCCTGAGTTTGGGTTTTGGAAATGCAATACTGTACTGACTAACTGGCTTTCTGTAGTCATGTGACTATGCCATGAGGCTGCCTCTGGGTGCATACATCTTAAGATTAATTCAGTAAAGACCTCTCAGACACACACTAAAGAAGACACTGAGAATCCAGGGACATAGAAAAGTTCAAATCTGCCAAAAGCTACTAAAAATAGGACAAAGGAAAAGCAGTGATCTGCAGAAAAAAGGACAAAGGAAACACAGACAAAAACTGCAAGTGAATTATTGGCTGCAGAGAGAAGACACAGCTCAGAAAGGCTCATAGAAAAGTACAAATCTGCAACACAGCTGCCGAAAAGGACAAAGGCTGCAAATAAATACTGAGTAAGTAAAAAATGGCTGCATTAAATTTTCCAATCCCACCTTCAGTAACATTGGATGGTGATGTGTGGCAAAACTGGCAGTTTTTCCACTTACAGTGGCAAAACTATGAGATTGCAACAGACTTAATTAACAAGCCTAAACCAATATGAATAGCCACACTGCTAAAAATGCTGGGCAAGAACTACTACAAAGTATACACCACTCTAAATCTAATAGACGAACAAAGAAAAGAGATAACAGAGATTTTGAAAGCCTTGAATGCACATTTTGAATCCTGAGTGAATGTTACATATGAATGTTATGTACTCAACACTAGAGTTCAGAGTGAAAATGAGACTATTGGAAGGTATGTCACGGCAGTAACGCAGCTGGTAGAATCATATGAATTTGGACAGCTAAAAGATGATCTGATTAAAGATAGATTAGTCTTAGGCATGAGAGACCCCTCAGTGAGAGCAAGTCTGCTGAAAAAGGAGAAATTGACACTAAAGAAAGCGATAGATGTGTGTCAAAATACAGAAGTTGTGAAACGACAGCTAGAGCACATATGTGGCAGAGCAGACCAGGAAATACATTATGCTGAGAGATAGTACAAGCCTAAAGAGCTGAGCAATCACAGACAAAGGGCAGGATGCAGATACTGTGGAAGACAGTATGCCCAGGGAAAGAAGAATCGCTCAGCATGGGGAAAGCAGTGTTTTAACTGCAAGAAGCAAAATCATTTCACCCACATGTGCTTGGCCAGAAAAAAAGCAAAACAAGCTTATACAGATGGCCAGTGGAGAGATTTCAGCAGTTGAGTCTGATGAAGAACTATACACCATGCAGCAGGTTGGTTCAGTCAATTCTATAGTTTACAATGTTACAATGATGAGGGAGTGTATCAAGTGAACAAGAAGTGTCAGATAGACACTGGTGTGTCATGCAACATATTGACCTTCACAGATCTGCGCGAAGTGGCTCAACGTGGCGATCCAAAAATGAAGGCCTCAAAAGTACGATTGAGGCTATATGATGGCACAAGACTCATACTGAGAGGATGAATTAGGCTGACAGCCCAATGCAATGGCAAGAAGGAAGATCTCAAGTTCCAGATCATAGGTGGTATGCAACTAGATTCCTTCACAGCAATCGGGTGGTCAGGAAAAAGGAATCTCACCAGCTGTACTGGGTACAGAACTACCATCAACCCCAGAGGTTTGCGAAGCCCCAACAACACTAATAGAACAACAACAGTCATCAAGGCAACAAATGCCATGGGAACGACACTCTTCGGACAACACCCAGACGAACAGACAATGTCAACGCGCACGTGTTCCATTAAGAGACCTGCATGGTTTAAAGACTATTTGTGCAATACATGTGCAGATACTGAATAGTAGACCAACAGTTGTCAATACATGAAAACAGTGTACATAGTGGGCACCTTGGGCAATTCACAGTCACACAGGATCGTGCATGCAAATGTGTTGTTTGTTCACTGGGATAAAAGGATATGTTTGTATCTTTGTTTGTATCTTTTTTTAAATATGTAAAGGGGTATGCTTGTATCTTTTTTATATATAATAAAGGGAATGTTTGGGTTTTGGAAATGCGGTGCTGTACTGACTAACTGGATTTCTGTAGTCGTGTGACTGTGATATGAGGCTGCCCCTGGGGCAGACATCGTAAGATTAGTTCAATAAAGACCTCTCACAGACACACACTAAAGAAGACTGCTGACCTTATACTTGAAACATCCTCAAACCTCCATCTGACACCCCTCGCACCATCACTCATCGGTGCCTGGGTCCATTGGCAATCCTGGACCTTGTGTTGGTGTAGTACCGGCAGCAGACACCGCCTGCCCAGTGGTGCTGCCGAGCAATGAAGAGCTGCTGGCCTCTGATTATCCAGTAGCTCTTGGCATGTGCAACGTCAGCTGTGGCTCAGTTCATAGCACCCTCGCCTTTGAATCAGAGGGTTGTGGGTTCACGTCCCACTCCCGGAAAACCAAGAACTGTGATTGTACTCGAAAGAAGTTGCAATCTGTGACTGTTGGTAACTCGAAAGAGTTTCCGCCCCTGGGGTCCTTGATCTCAGGGAAGATCCACCGCTGCCTGATTGGCACAAGATGCCTTCCGAGAAAAAGCGATGTGGGGCTCTCGCGAGTGGGCGAGATCTCTATCGCCTCCATTAAATACCACCCTTTCTCTCTGAATCTTCCCCTGCTTCAAATATTTAGGGTTGGATTTTCATCTCCTCATGGAAGGGGGAATCAGCATGCAAAATACAGATAATGGGGCTGAATTTTCGCTACCAAGGCAGGTAGCGCGAGTCTGGGAATTTCCCGATTCGCCAGACCCGCCTCGATAAAAAAAAGTCACCGAATGGCACAATATTTGCTCTGGGTGGGTGGGTGGGTGGGTGGGTGGGTGGGGGCTGGTTGCAGGATGGAGTCAGGCCCACTGACCCTGGAAGTAGATTTAATGCAGTGGTAAATCCTGCTGAGGAGCAGGGCAGAACACATATCGGGCACAATATAAAGGAGTCTCTAGGCTTCCTTCTGTGTGGCAGGAAGCTGATGGAGATCTGCTGGTTTGTAGGAGGAGATGCCTTTCACAAGTCAGGTGAGTAAGAACTGTAATTGTTGGCCAGCTGGTTACTTACATGAGAAGCAATCGCCCATCATGGGCCTTCCATAGGAAAATATAGAGATGAATGTTGCCTTGTGTAATGAAGGAGCATGAAGCAGTAACTTAATGCTGGTGAGCTTCACAAGCAATGAAGATGGTCATATCTTGGCATCAGTAGGTCCTAACACTGCATTAGGTGAGATTATCATAATGCCTCAGGACCCAATTCTTAGACACTGCATGCAAAACCTTTGCCCTTCCACTTATCCTTTTACCACCCATCTGTCAGGGTGTGGGCATACAATTATGCCTTGTCCATTAACTCATGATGGCACACTGTCATTATTGCAGATGAGTGCAACTCAGAGGGATCAGGCCATAGCAACATAGGACTTAGGAGCAGGAGTCGGTCATTCAGCCCTTTGAGCCTGCTCCGCCATTCAATAAGATCATGGCTGATCTTGTTGTGATCTCAACTCCACTTTCCTGTCTGCCCCACCCCCTCCCCCCCTAGATCCTTGACTCCCTTGTCTATCAAAAATCTGTCTAACTCTGCCTTGAATAAACTCAATGACCTAGCCTCCGCTGCTCTCTGGGGAAGAGAATTACACATACTAACCACCCTTTTAGAGAAAAAATTTGCCCTCATCACCGTCTTAAACAGTAGGGGCCAGAACTTCCGATGAGTAGCGATCACAATCGGATTGCCACTCCGCTCCTTTTTACTTACCTTAGTCGGGAGCTGCACTTTTCTCGCCTAACCTTCCGACTCGCACCTCCTGAGAAATGTGCAATGCAGTGGCTTCTCGAGGCCTTCAGTATAGGGGACATGAAGCCACACCCCTTTTTTATAGCACTAGCTGCCGTAAATCAGTTAAATTTAAAGGTCCCAGCCACTTTGAGAAGCCAGAGAGAAGGTAAGCGTGTAAGGTAAGTGGGTAGGATAAGGGGAGGGTCAGGTGGTCGGCCGGTTGGGGGAATAGGATCTGCCGGAGGCATAGGATTGGTCAGGGGGGTCAGGTGATCAGTCAGGGTGGGGTAGTCAGGGTGGGTGTTGGGAGGATAGTCAGTGGTTCGAGGGTGTAGTCGGGGGTTGGGGGGTAGTCGGGGGTGTGGGGGATAGTCGGGATGGGTAAGTAGGGTAGTTGGTGTTTGGAAGGATGTTGGTTACAGAATGATGTCTCCTAAAGAAGTCTTTAAGAAATCTTTGTAATCTTCTGTAGGTTAACAGCAAGTCTTTATTAACTACTTGTAACTATATAAACGTATACAGTAAAGGGTACAGACAAGGAGCTATCTCCATGTCTAGGTCTGCACATGTCTCTGCTCAACACCACACGGACCCTAGATCTGGGTCTTGTGCCTTCTTACATCAATGTAAGTTGTACTGTACTCAGTCTCACATTAACCCTCCCGGGCCCTTATAATACAGTTGGGGCACTGGGAGGTTAGTCAAGGTGGCGGGGGTAGTTAGGAGGGGGTGGGTGGCAGTCAAGGAAGTGGGGGAGGGGGGTAGTTGGCGGACCAGGAGGGCAGTCAAGGGTGTGGGGGTGTAGTTGGGGTGTGAGGGATAGTTGATGGGACGGGACTATAGTCAGGGGGTGGTGGTGGTTGGGGGAGTTGGGGGATAGTCGGGGTCAGGAGGGTAGTCATGGGAGTGGGGAGTAGTCGAGGAGTGGGGGTAGTCAGGAATTGGGAGGGTAATCAGGTAGTTGGTGTAAGGGGAATATAAAGGGTGGGTTGCATGATAAGAAATCCACAAAGAAAGTTGAAGGCACTGGCCTGGATACATGTGCACTCTCATGATGTCCAGGCCTTACTCTAATCATCTTCTGTTGTAACTTACACAGGTCCCAGTGGCACTCACCCACACCCCACACCCTCCAGGCCAGTTCAAGAGGAGGCAGAGATGCCCAAGGGTACACCGACACATCTGACCAGTCCACACTCCACTAAAGCGCGAGGAGGGATGTAGCACATATAGTGTTGGTGGGACATGGTGAAGGGCACTGCAACAGAGTGCAGGAGGAAGTGGCTGAGTCAGAGACACCTGTACATAGGCCAGGATCTTATGGCCCCGCTGCGGTGTGTCTCCCCCTACCGGAGGATGTGGTGAGCCATTTAAATCTCCATTCAATTTGGTGGGACTGTAATATCCCACCAGATGGGAGGAGGCCGTAAAATCCTAGCCATAGTCCCCCTTGGAGGAGGGAGGGCAGTCACGATGATGCTCGAGTAGGCGCTAAGGTAGGGTCTCAAGAATCACCTTATGAGAACAGTACTTAGAGCAACAGCAACAGATGTATGGACACATGGACTGCAGCGGTTCAAGAAGGCTGCTCCCCACCACCTTCTCAAGGGAAACTCAGGATGGACAATAAATGCTGGCCCAGCCAGCGAAGCCCACATCCCATGAATAAATAAAAAAACAAATTTGGTGGAGTTCCACAAGGCAATGCATGCCTACACATTTCAAATGGAGCCGTCCAATCGCGGTGATGAGCTCACTTTATATCAGGGCCTCAATTGTTAGGCAGGAGAAACTTCCAACAATATGTTGCAGATGTGTGTCGTGGACATCTTCCACTTGACCATCATCTCAAACAAAGCTGTGGAAACCTATCTCTACTGCCATTTGGCACATTGATGCTCCTGAATCATAGGCCCCAATTTTAACTCCTTGCATCTGGCGGAGACTGAGCAGATGGACAGTTAAAATACGACTTTGATCTCACTGCCTTCCTGCTGTTATTAAAGTTCACCTTTGAGGGAGTGAGTAGGGAACCCACAAAAAGGCAGTGTGGTCATTTTTTAAAATATGAAGGTTAGATCCTGATGATGTAAATGGGACATGAATGCAATTTATGTCACAGGCCTGGGTGGGGCAGCTGTGACAGCTTCCCCAATACAGCCAACCTGCCAAAAAAAGGATTGTGAGCCAGAAGAGGCCCAGGTAAATTTGTTTTAATTTTTTTTAGGTTTCCCTGTCCTCCTTCCTTTCCCTGTACATCAAACTCTACCCCTCCCCCGCCTCACTTACCAGGCTGCAGGGACTGTTCCTACCTCCTGCTGCCTGAGGTCTTACCCTCACTGGCTGGCCATTAGTGGGCCTGACATGGTTCGGGTGAGAGTCCAACAACCTACTGAGCCATTCCTCTGCTCTCCCCTTGCCCCCAGCCACTGCTCTGGTTAAAACCGAGGCTATAGTTCTTTTGAAGACTGGGCTCTGAGCTCTGGGTTCCAAGGCTCCTTAGCCAAAGGCAGTTGTTTCTCTGCCCCCATTTTGGAAATTTGCAGTACGCTGTTGCTTTTGTTTACTTATCTACTTGCTGTTTAATAAATGAATCTTTTCGGCTAAGCCATAATTGAAGAACGTCAAAGGGCAAAATCAAAATACAGCAATTTTCTATTTGATTCAGAGGGCTTGCTGCAAATTGCCTAGATATTACACTAATATCACACTGTTTATGATGTTGCTATAGTAACCAGTAACACCTCTGAATATGTACCTATCATGACATTCCAGACCACAGGAAACAGAGGTTTACCTATGGAACTGACCTGGAATGCTGAACTTGAACAATTATCTAAAGTAAAAACCCCAAAATATACTAAGAGATGCAATAAGAAGTTTGGGTTAAAAGCAGCTAAAATCGGAAGGGCTCTTATATTCCTTTGTTCTGAGAAATAAACACTTTCACCTAGTTCCAGTTTACTGGATTCTATCAATTGCAATGTGAAGTAAATATACAAAGGATTTTTTCGCCTGGAATAAAACTATTCTAACGTCAATTTGTGCCAACACAACTTCAAAATGTAAATTCATTGTGAACTTTGTCCCACCACTCGCACCTGTGACCAGCATCGCTGCTGCGCTGAGGAGGCTGGAAGTTAGATTTGGGGCATGTCTTGTTTACATTTTTGATAAACCTTTGCCGACCTGGCCCAGATCAGATCAGCCAGGATAGCTGTATGTTTGCATAGTGTGATTTACTTTTAAATTTGAAATTTGCTTGTGTTAAACCAAGGTTCTCGGCAATTTGTTTTCTGAACTTTTTCTAACTATGCGCCCACCGAAAGCTTCCTGAAGGCAGGGAGCTGCCTCAGGGAACTGAAGATATGTAGAAACAGAAATAAAGATTTTAAAAATGAGAGAAACATGTCCCCCACATATGACTCAGTCACATGAACAGGGACATATCAAAAATGATGTCTAAAAATTTTTACTGTTTTTTTAATTACTATTGGAAACCTCCTCCTGCCCGTGGATGAGGTTTCCTAAAAAATCAAAAGGCCGCCTGGCTGATTTGCCCACCTCTAATGTTTATAAGGCTGGACAGGCAGTGAAAAATAGCTTTTAATTAGTGGATTAATGGCCATAATAAGCCTCTTAATTGTCGGCGGGCACACTTCCAAATCTCGCGCGCCCGCCCGCCCACTGAAACATTGCACAAGGGCGTGATGACGTCGGGATGTCATCACGTGCTATTTAACGCTCGATCAAGTCAGGCGCACACTTAAAATCCTGCCCCAATCAGGCAGTGGCTTTTGGGCTTTGACCCAGTTTTAATCATGGCTGTGAACCATGTCAGGTGCTAGACGAAATAAAAACTCCAGGCAAGAGAGTCACAGATCGGCTATGAAAGTAAGCGGAAAAAAAGATATGGACTTCATAAAAGGCTCCTTAAAGAAGTACATGTAGAATTGATCATGTCATTGCCAGCATCTTTATGTGAATGATACACAAGAATTGGAAAATAGCTAACATAATACTATTCTTTAACAAAAGCTTAGAGCTGACCCAATCAATTAAAGGCCAATAAGCCTAGCATCATTGAGGGTAAAATATTAGAAGATGTCCCGAAGGAGAGGACAATGAAAGACAGAGGACAGAATCGTCCCAGATTTGCACTAAGTGCAGTAGCAGGCGGGTAAAACAATATTTTACCCACTTACCAAATGGCAGCATTTCATGCCCTATCGCCACATTAATTATGCTTTCCCGGGAAACATGCCATTTCCATGGCTGTTAATCGCCCGCCACGCCATCACCTCACTGCTTCATCACGCCGAGAGCCATATTTAAAGTCTCGCCACGCGCATGTGCTGCCAGCCCATGACTGCTTCAAAGAAGACATGGCCTTGAAAGGCAAACAGACTGCAGTCTCAAGGCTCAATGATGCGCCTCTTGAGCGCCTTTTGGATGCAGTGGAGGCTCGCCATGATGTCCTCTACCCCTGCTCTGGCCACAGGATGGGCAGCAACATCACTAATCCAGCTTGGGAGGTGGTGGCAGCGGTGGTCAGTGCCAAAACCCTGCTAAAGAGGACAGTCACCAGCGCCACTATAAGATGAATGGTCTCATCCGTTCCACCAAGGTAATTCGCTCATCTCATCACTCTTAACTCACACACTCACAAACCCGTCACACATCCACAGGGATCTCACCTCAAGGGACAACACCACTAACTCTCACAAACACCCACACATCTCCATCAGGCTCATATCCTCTGGAGCTCGGGTCCTCATCCTGTCCATATCTCCGTGCACTACACAAACATTCCATGCAGTACCATATGCCCTGCTCACACTCTCTCCATCTGTTTTTTATGCAGAAGAAACCTGCTCACATCAGCAAGAAGAGATCCCAGACCGGGCGCGGAGTGGACCACGTTAGTCCACTCACTCACTTTGAGGAACGTGCCATTGCACTGACTGGTAAGGACATGGAACATGCCTGCGGTGACGGTGAGGTCGGCGGCGAACACCCTTGTGAGGACCCTGCACCACATCATCCCTCTCACAACACAACTGTGAGTGCTCTCTCTCCTGCTTTTGACTCTGCTGACATGCACTACTTATCTCTACTTTGGTTCACAGGGAGCTCTGCCAAGTGACCGACACCCTCAGCCAGCCAGTCCCTCAGCTCCATCCAGGTGCTCACCTCCAGCCAAGAGGATACCTTCTCCATTGAAGAGCTGGAAATAAGTAGCCCAGAAGACCTGTCACAGAGCTTACCCACACCCTGCACCAGCGCAGAGACACACACCTCGGTGGGACCTCGATCTAGAGCAGGCTCAAGTTCACAATCTGGTGATCACTGCACGGACACGTGTCCACAGCAGGAGGGGGCGGAGGACTGCTGGGGAAGAGGCATCTATGAGGTCCAAGTCAGATGACGAGCTTCTAGATTCGGCCTTCCAACTCATCCTGGAGAGTCAGCAGGAGGCGTGGGAACATCACGCAGAGCTGTTGGAAACCCTCAGCAGAGTGGCAACACGGATCGGAAGAGTGTGTCCACCTGCTCTTTGATGAAGTGGTGCCCACATGTGCTCTTATGGAGGTTTCCATGGGGAGGATAGCAGATGCCATGGAGACCCTGGTCCAGCAGAATGCGGAGATGTGTGCAGATCTGCACTCCATCGCGGGAGCCATGGGTGAGTTCCTGTAGTGGAACTCGAGAGGGAAAACAGGACACCTCGACGCCCCTCCAGGTGCTCTTTCCCTTCAAGGACTCAGGCCGGGTCCCCCGGGCGCCTGAAGGGAAGAGGAGTGGCAGCTGGACACCCCTGGGTCATCCGCTCAGGAATCTCAGAGGCTGTCCTCTCCCTCTGAGTCCCCTTTGCCTGTGACCCCCTCAAACTCATCCTCTGTCACCACAGAGGGAGCAGCTGGCCAATGAGTGATTCTGGAGGGAGAAGTGTGTGTGTGGCAGGGCCTTTTGCAGCCTCGTGCAAGCACTCTCCCACAACGTGGATCCTTCACGTATCGTACTCACCTCAACGTCCTGAACATTTTCAATGCTGCCAGCTGGGGTTCTCTTTCAGCTTCTCCTTCAGGGCTGACCTGCAACTCCGCCCACCCAATGAACACACTCCCATGCAGCACCTGATCTCGGCCACTGTGACTCTCGTTTCACTTTTGATTTGGACAGCGTGGTCTGGATTCAGTTTTTCATACGTTCCCTTGTCTTTTCCCCTCCCCCAGTCACCCATTTCCTTTCCCCCATCGCAGTTGACCCCCTGGCATCACCTTCCACCTCCCCCACATGACTTTCAGCCACAACCCTTTTCCTTCAGGGATGTCCAGGTGAATGTGCACGATCTCTTCCTTCCTGAAAATCCCACCCACATCCACATTCACCTCCCCAATCTCCTCCTTCCCACTCCCAGGATCCATGTCTGCCTCTGAGTCCCGCCACCCTCGCCATCCCTTCTACCGCTACCATCAAACCCTCCGCCTCTCACCCTACCCCCTCCCTCGGTTATTCCCACCATTCCCTCCTACCACGGCCACCCTCAGTTCACTCCCCAGGATGCAGCCATGGATCTGTCAGAACCGTCCGTTGCATAAACGCCTGGACATCGCCCCCTCCAGACCCCTTCCCCCGCAGAATGCCTTCCCCCCTCCGGACCCCTTCCCCTGCTAGAACCCCTTTCCCCCTCCGGTCATCTTCCCCCTGGGACCCATTCCCTTCTCCAGGCCCCTTCCCCCACTGGAACCCCTTCCCCCCTCCAGACCCCTTTCCCCCTGGAAACCCTTCCCCACTCCAGACATCTTTCCCCCCAGAACCCCTTTTCCCATCTGGACCTCTTTCCCTCCCGGAACCCCTCCTGCCTTTAGTCCTCCCACCCCCCTGAACTCCCCCCATCACTTAGTCCCTCCCCCTTCCTGACCCCCTCAGACACCCTTACCTCTTCCTCCATCCTTACTTCTTCCTCCACCCTTACTCTCTACCATCTCCACACTCCTTCCTCCCCACTGGACTCCCCCACTCTCCGCACCCCTTCCTTCCCCTCGGACTCCCTCCCGTCTCCACACTGCTTCCTCCCCCTGGACTCCCTCCCCTCTCAGCACTCCTTCCTCCCCCTGGACTGCTCCCCCTCTCCCCACTCCTTCCCCCCTCTGAACTCCTTCCCTTACACCTTCCACTCCCCTTACACCTACCTCCCCAGTTGCCATCTTCTCCCCTGTTACCCCCCTCCCCCTATACTCCCTACCCCCCCAACCTCAACCCTCCCAACACCTTCATTCCCCCTCCAAACCTCATGCACCCCCCCGATACCTCTTCCTCTCCCAGTCGATCCTAGACCTTTCTCTCCCACCCCTTGACCATCATCCGTTGTGAGCATCAACTGTGACTTTCCAACTCCCGTGAGCTTCTTCGCAGCAGAACTATGTCCATGAGAACCCACCCAGCATGCCATGGACGTTCCTCCAGGACCCCGTTGCTGTCGGGCTTCAGCATCTTCTACTCCTCGGATGTTCGTGATGTGAGCAAAGTCCTGGCGGTAAGTCCCGACTTCTGCAAGTCACACTTGTCAAGACATGTTCTGCACTGGCGTGTTTTCCCGCTGATGAGGGTGGACGATCCAGCGTGGGATGAGTCTGGTGGATCAGCCTTATAATGATATGCTGATGTATTACAATGAGGTTCCTGACGTCAGATGGCGGGGAACATGGCCCACCATTGACGGGCTGAGCAAACAATAGCAAACTGGCTTCACAACGCCATGAAACCAATTTTTGGCCTTCTAGCCATATTGTCCACTCACGCCACCAAACACACCCGACACCAGTGGGCATGCAAAAGCCCAACCACAGAGATGAATAATACGTTCTCAAATTGGGAGTGTTCCTTGCCTGCGCCGGCATAATATCAGGCGTGATGATGTCGGGTCATTTTCTCCATGTCAGTTTTGAATAATATGGCAGGCGACTAGTGTTAAAAATCGGGAGCTCGCTCGCATTATTCAAATGTTATTTAAGTAGGTATTTAAGGTCATTAATGACCCAATTGACTGCAATGATACATTGTGTCAGCAATAATACACTTGCAGGGCCTGTTTTACGCCATGTGGTGTTCCTGCTTTTTTTATGAGGCAGCTTGTTAGGGTGGGTTTAAAAGGTTCAGCTGAGCCCTGAGTCTCATCCTAGCAGTTGGAGTTCTGTTACCGCTGGAAGTGCTTCATTCAGGAAGCGGAGTTTCCATTTAAAACTTATATTAATTAGAGATCTTTTATCCTCCTGCTGAGTGCTCTATTTAGTCCTTGTCCATAACCCCAGGCTTTAATATAGCTGAGAAAAATGGGCATTGTGGTTTCAGTGGGAGACACAGCCTCCAGTGAGGAGGAAAGGAGGATGATGATAAGGAGGAGAGTGAGAAGAAAAGGACAGAGGGGGAGGTCCAGGATGCACTGGTGGTACATGAAGGGGCCAGAGCTACACCAGGTCCAGAGGGTAATGAAACCGTCATATGTCCTCAGCGGAGGTGTAGAAGGACTTATGCAACCCCTCGAGTGTACAGGCAGAGACTGAGCCATCTGCAGATATCATAAACCCAATGCAAGAGAAGGCTCGGGCTATCAAGAGCCACAGTCACATCACTCTGTGACATGCTTGGAGGGGAGATCTCCAGCTGCATTGGCGGGTACCCAATGCTTTTAGCTGTCAAGGTCACTATCATGCTCAGCTTCTTTACGACAGGCTTCTATCAGGCAGCATGTGGAGACCTCAGTGGCATAACGCAGCCTGCTGCACACCACTGCATCAAGGTCTTTACTGATGCTGTTTCAAAGGACAGGGAATTACATTGCCTTAACACTGGACGAGCAGAGTCAAATGGATAGAGCCAGAGGGTTTGCGGCAATTGCAGGTTTCCCCAGGGTATAGGGAACCATTGACTGTACGCATGTCACCAAAAAGGCTCCTGCTGGACAGCCCTGATCTTCATGGGTGACAAGGGGTACCCATTGAAGAGATGGCTAATGACAGCTGCGAGGATGCCCAGAACAGAAGCGGAGAGGAGATACAATGACAGCCACGGAAGCACCAGGACCATCATTGAGCACATCATCAGCCTCTTGAAAATGAGGTTCAAATGCCTTGACAGATCAGGAGGGGCCGCATTGCAGTATTCTCCCTCAGGTGTCCATCATGGTCGTGGTGTGCTGCGCCCTCCATAACCTTGCTATCCAAAGAAGGGATGCGGGCAAAGCAGATTGGGGCCATTCATCAAAGGATGGGGGCGAGTATGAGGTAGGGAATACAATGACACTCAGGTCGAAGGCCCTGGCTGTGATTACATGGATGGCTGTGACACTGGGGATGCCTTAATAAGGTATGGATTTCAATAGTGTCAAAAGTCCCGGCGTCAGAGATATGTGGACACCAAACCTTATTCCATGTGCAATGTGTGACTTATGTCACCATCATGTCAACACACTTACCATTTCCAAACATTAACACATGAAGCATCCTGTCCTGTGGTAATATTATCAGCTTTCTTCTATCTTCTGATACAAATCCCCCAGCCACAGCATGGTATGAAAACATCAACATGAGGGACTATGGAGTTCCCCAGGGATCAGTATAGGGAACCTTGCTTTTCCTAATATATACTAATGATCTAGATCTTGGTGTGCAGGGGACAATTTCAAAGTTTACGGATGACATTAATCTTGAGAGTGTTGTGAACTGTGAGGAGGACAATGTGGAACTTCAAGAGGACATAGACAAGTTGGTGGAGTGGGCAGATAGGTGGCAGATGAAGTTCAATGTGAAGAAGTGTGAGGTGATGTGTTTTGGTAGTAAGAACATGGACAGACAATACAAAATAAGGGGTGAAATTTTGAAGGGGGTATAGGAGCAGAAAGACTTGGGTGTATATGTGCATAGATCATTGAAGGTGGCAGGACAGGTGGAGAGAACAGTTAATAAAACATATAGTATCCTGGGCTTTATTAATAGAGGCATAGAGTACAAAAGCAGGGAGGTTATGCTGAATTTATATAAGATACTTGCTAGAGCTTAGCTGGAATATTGTGTATAATTCTGGGGGCCACATTATAGGAAGGATGTGAACACATTGGAGTGAGTGCAGATGAGGTTTACAAGAATGGCTCCAGGGATGAAAAACTTCAGCTATGGGGATAGATTGGAGAGGTTGGAACTGTTCTCCTTGGAGAGGAGAAGGCTGAAAGGAGATTTGATAGAAATGTTCAAAATCATGAGGGGGCTGGACAGAGTAAATAAGGAGAAGCAGTTCCCACTCGTAAAAGGATCAAGAATGAGAGGGCACAGATTTAAAGTCATTTGAAAATGAAGCAAGTGTGACGTGAGAAAGAACTTTTTCACACAACGAGTGGTTTCGGTCTGGAATGCACTGCCTGGAAGTGTGGTGGAGGCAAGTTCAATCGAGGCATTCAGGAGGACATTAGACGATCATTTGATTAGAAACAATGTGCAGGGGTATGGGGAAAAGGCAGGGCAATGACACTAGGTCACAATGCTCATTTGGAGAGCTGGTGCAGACACGATGTGCCGAATGGCCTCTTTCTGTGTCATTAAGATTCTGCGATTCTGTGATTCTATGAGGCCTGGATTTATTTACAAACTTACAATGATTAGTAACATTCACAGGCATAAGCTTCTCAGCCATGTGTCCCTCTTGGTGACTACTGTGGAGTTTTTTTGATGTGTTTCTGAATGCGCCAGAGTAGTGCTCCCTACTCGCTTGCTGTGGGACTGGAGGGAGGTGGCTGATCTGGTGGATGACTTTGGCAGGCGTCCTCTGTGCGGCCCTGGCCTTGAGCGACTTGCACGTTAGAAGATTCCTGCTGAGAGGCAGGAGAATCTTCTGTCGCCGTGCTACTGCCCAAGGACTGTGTCAATCGTGGGTGGACAGAAGAGAGGCTTCCCCCATCAGAAGTGACCTGAGAGGTGCTTCCAGATGGCGGCAGCTACTGCTCATCCTCCACCATAAGGACCATTTGGCCCTCCCTGCCCTCCGGTGAGGTTCCAGGAGCTGGGCCTGTGCCCCTGCTCCCAGTACCACCGTCACCCTGGCTCTGAGCTTAGAGCTCAGGCAATGGTGTGCAGGTAAGAGTGCATACCCACGATTGCATCTGGATTATGCTCCTTTTACCCCTCCAGGATAGTTACCAGTCTCATAATGGAGGGAGCTTGGTGCTCCTGTCATGACAGTGGGTTACAGCCCTGAATTACTTACAGGCATATTGAACTTTTTAAGGAAGACATATGTTTTTTTTAAAAACACATACAAGTAAAGACACTGAGCTAAAGACGGCTGAGAATGTAAAGCAACCATTTTATGTGGATTACCCTTGACCCACTGGTCCCGAGAGAACATGGAACAAGGTCTATTTCAGACAGAGACACTTGAAAGGAAGAGATGAACCACAAAATACTGAACTTTAATCTCCTGTTGTTGTGGAGACAATGGAGACTGATTGCCACATTTCAGCAGACATCCAAAACCCATCTCCTGTTGAGTTATATCTCAGAATGGTCTGAGTTGAAAGAAAACGGACTCTGGGCGAAGGACATGTTTGTTTTTTTTCCTTTCCAGGAATACACAAGGAAATGGGTTAAAAAGCCAGCTGCAAACCTGATCTGTATATGCTAGTGGGCTGTGAGAGTGAAAGTAGAAGATCAACTAAGTACCCCTGCAGTTTGCAGGCAAAGTCTGTCTCCCTCTCTCTGTTGCTAGAGGCAAGTCAGTAAAGCCACAATCAGAAAGGAAATAGGACAGCTTCTTCAGCCAACCTGCAGAACCAAGTGTCTCCAAACCAACCTGCTAAACTGCCAAAGTCAGCTCTATCAGAATCCCCCAACTTAAGGGCTACAACATTTCACCATTTACACCTCAAAGACAAGCCAAAGGTTAATTCTTATATCTTTTTTAACTTTTATTTGGACTCAGCTTTTCATTTCTGATCTGCGTGTAGCATTTTTATTATTGTTTTCTTGGGTTTTTAGTAACTAATAAACTTACTCTTCCTTTGACTCAAGACAGGCTGGTTAAATTGGCTCCTTCTAAAACATAAATACATTTGGACTGGGAAAAGGGTATCCATAGCGGGAAGGGATCCATTGGATAAAGAAGGGGAGCCAGCACATTCCTCCTCACCCGGAAGCATAACAAAATTGGGGTCCCGTTCAGGAAGTTAACAAATTGGGACAACCTCACCCCGGGACTAGTTGTAACACTCCGAAGAGTGGGTGATTACAGTGCACATGGCCTGGATGGACACCTCCACAGTCCAGGCCTGAGCACACAACCCCTCTGGTATACTTGCGAAATCTTCACAGACCTTGCGCTGGACATTCAGCATCTGCCGTCTTGTGGGCGACTCCGGAGCTCATCACCTGATTTGGACTCAGTCTCTGGATCACTTCAGACACTCCTCTGACTGCCCGAGGCCTGCCCCACACTGTCCAGCAGCTGTACATGCGACTTTGAAGTGCCCACAACAGACTGTGCATGCTCCTTTTCCAATGCACGAATCCCTGTCAAGGTGCCAGTATCTGCATTTGGGACAGAGAGAGGATATGAGCTGCCTGCTCTGAAGGTTCTTCCTCCTCTTCGGAGGTGAGTGGCAGCCTGGCATCCAGAGGACAGCCTGTGGAAGAGGTTTCACCTGTGACAGAGAGACATAAGTAAGAGGATTAGTGGTCATCACAGACCTTCCCACATCTGCACTAAGTCACTAAGCTCTGCAACATTACTCATGTCCAACGTGAGACTATGGAGACACAATACACACTTGTACCAACGTCTGAAGCTTCTGATTACGAAGCTTCCCAGGATATTAGTCTCGGAACGATACTTGCAAGCTTCATTGCATCATGCCAAACCTCCATCCACCTCCCACTTGCTTTCTCCCCTTCTTTATCTAAACCACATCGGTTCAACATTGCAGGAAGGAGGGATCTGAGGGAGTCATCATTAAATCGAGGGGCTGGTGTGGCCCTTCTTCCCTGCCTCTCCCCTTGCTCCAATAGCTCTGACATCTCTGGAGGGAAACATGCAACAACTAGACAACTCCTAAGATAAAAACAAAAAACTATTGCGGATGCTGGAAATCCAAAACAAAAACAGAATTACCTGGAAAAACTCAGCAGGTCTGGCGGAGAAGAAAAGAGTTGACGTTTCTAGTCCTCATGGCCCTTCAGCAGAACTGAGTAAAGTTAGGAGAGGGGTGAAATATAAGCTGGTTTAAGGTGGAGGGTGGGGGGGTGGTGGGGGAAGAGAAGTAAGAGAAGTTGTGGGGGGGTGCTGGTTGTAGGGACAAGCAAGCAGTGATAGGAGCAGATAATCAAAAGATGTCACAGACAAAAGGAACAAAGAGGTGTTGAAGGTGGTGATATTATCTGAGAAAATGTGCTAATTAAGAATGGATGGCAGGACACTCAAGGTACAGCTCTAGTGGGGGTGGGGTGGAAAGACTGACAGGGTATTACAGTTATAGATTTAAAAATAATGGAAATAGGTGGGAAAAGAAAAATCTGTACAAATTATTGGAAAAAACAAAAGGGAGGGGGAAGAAACGGAAATGGGGGTGGTGATGGGGGAGGGAGTTTAAGATCTAAAGTTGTTGAATTCAATATTCAGCCCGGAAGGCTGTAAAGTGCCTGGTCGGAAGATGAGGTGCTGTTCCTCCAGTTTGCGTTGGGGTTCACTGGAACAATGCAGCAAGCCAAGGACAGACATGTGGGCAAGAGAGCAGGGTGGAGTGTTAAAATGGCAAGCGACAGGGAGGTTTGGGTCTTTCTTGCGGACAGACCGCAGGTGTTCTGCAAAGCAGTCACCCAGTTTACGTTTGGTCTCTCCAATGTAGAGGAGACCGCATTGGGAGCAACGAATGCAGTAGACTAAGTTAGGGGAAATGCAAGTGAAATGCTGCTTCACTTGAAAGGAGTGTTTGGGCCCTTGGACGGTGAGGAGAGAGGAAGTGAAGGGGCAGGTGTTGTATCTTCTGTGTGGGCATGGGGAGGTGCCATAGGTGGGGGTTGAGGAGTAGGGGGTGATGGAGGAGTGGACCAGGGTGTCCCGGAGGGAACGATCCCTACGGAATGCCGCCAGGGGTGGTGAAGGGAAGATGTATTTGGTGGTGGCATCATGCTGGAGTTGGTGGAGGATGATCCTTTGAATGCGGAGGCTGGTGGGGTGATAAGTGAGGACAAGGGGGACCCTATCATGTTTCTGGGAGGGAGGAGAAGGCGTGAGGGCGGATGCGCGGGAGATGGGCCGGACACGGTTGAGGGCCCTGTCAACGACCGTGGGTGGAAAACCTCAGTTAAGGAAGAAGGAGGACATGTCAGAGGAACTGTTTTTGAAGGTAGCGTCATCAGAACAGATGCGACGGAGGCGAAGGAACTGAAATTGATGATAGACTGTCCACCAATATCCATTACAAGCCTACCGACTCCCACAGCTACCTTGACTACAGCTCCTCACACCCCGCTTCCTGTAAGGACTCCATCCCATTCTCTCAGTTCCTTGTCCGGCCCATCTCCCGCGCATCCGCCCTCATGCCTTCTCCTCCCTCCCAGAAACATGATAGGGTCCCCCTTGTCCTCACTTATCACCCCACCAGCCTCCACATTCAAAGGATCATCCTCTGCCATTTCCGCCAACTCCAGCATGATGCCACCACCAAACACATCTTCCCTTCACCACCCCCGGCAGCATTCCGTAGGGATCGTTCCCTCCGGGACACCCTGGTCCACTCCTCCATCACCCCCTACTCCTCAACCCCCACCTATGGCACCTCCCCATGCCCACGCAGAAGATGCAACACCTGTCTCTTCACTTCCTCTCTCCTCACCGTCCAAGGGCCCAAACACTCCTTTCAAGTGAAGCAGCATTTCACTTGCATTTCCCCTAACTTAGTCTACTGCATTCGTTGCTCCCAATGCGGTCTCCTCTACATTGGAGAGACCAAACGCAAACTGGGCGACCGCTTTGCAGAACACCTGCGGTCTGTCCGCAAGAAAGACCCAAACCTCCCTGTCGCTTGCCATTTTAACACTCCACCCTGCTCTCTTGCCCACATGTCTGTCCTTGGCTTGCTGCATTATTCCAGTGAAGCCCAACGCAAACTGGAGGAACAGCACCTCATCTTCCGACCAGGCACTTTACAGCCTTCCGGGCTGAATATTGAATTCAACAACTTTAGATCTTAAACTCCTCCCCCATCCCCACCCCCATTTCCGTTTCTTCCCCCTCCCTTTTGTTTTTTCCAATAATTTATATAGATTTTTCTTTTCCAATCTATTTCCATTATTTTTAAATCTATAACTGTAAGACCCTGTCAGTCTTTCCACCCCACTCCCACTAGAGCTGTACCTTGAGTTCTGCTGAAGGGTCATGAAGACTCGAAACGTCAACTCTTTTCTTCTCCACCGATGCTGCCAGACCTGCTGAGTTTTTCCAGGTAATTCTGTTTTTGTTCTGTACCTTGAGTGTCCTGTCATCCATTCTTAATTAGCACATTTTCTTAGATAATATCACCACCTTCAACACCTCTTTGTTCCTTTTGTCTGTGACATCTTTTGATTATCTGCTCCTATCACTGCTTGCTTGTCCCTACAACCACCCCACCCCCAACTTCTCTCCCCCCCCCACCTTAAACCAGCTTATATTTCACCCCTCTCCTAACTTTATTCAGTTCTGCTGAAGGGTCATGAGGACTCGAAACGTCAACTCTTTTCTTCTCCGCCGATGCTGCCAGACCTGCTGAGTTTTTCCAGGTAATTCTGTTTTTGAACGAGACAACTCCTCTCTGCCAAGATGTGGAAAACTTGTTCAGATTCAAAAATAAAGCCTCCCCTGCTTAGTGGCAAAGTTTGGACACATCAGATCTCAAAAATGCACAGTCACATTAAAAGCCTGCAAATCTCTGAAGTCCCAAAGAGCTTCACAACCCTGACGCGCCCCGACTTTTTCTGGGTCCCCTGACGCTGTCCTGAGCCAGGGGGTCCTTTAAATTACTGGCCGTGACCTCGGAAGCTGGACATCAAACCCACCCTCCGAAGTCAATTGGTCCAGTTTTATCGGGCACGTTTCAATGGTGGGCCCAGAAGTCGGAAGGCCACCTACTTCCGGATGCGGGACTCGCCTCACCCCCGTGCCAGAGCGTATTATTCAGCCCATAGACACGCGATGTAATAACAGGATCTTGTCAAACAATTTACTGGGATTCTTTGAAGAAATCTTTTGACAGTTGAAGGATTGTGGATGTGATCATTTTAGATTCAAGCAACACTTTGAATGCAAGCAATTCATTCAAAATGTGAAAAAGCATGGAGAAGGAAGCTAAATCAGAGAAGGCAAAGGGTCATAATGAATAGAAAGCAAAGAGTAATTGTGAACTGATCTGTGTTGACACGACAAGGTGATCACTACTGAGTACCCCAGGGATCAGTGCCGAGGCTATTGTTGTTTGTGGCATATAAAATGATTTGGAGCTGAGGACATAAAGCTGCCTAAGTTTGTGAATTTGTGGGGGGAGCTGGGGTGGCTCAGAGGGTAGATCTCCTGCCTCTGGTCCAAGTCCCACGCCAGGACTTGTTAGCCGCAAAAGAACCCAGCCATTGGTGGCAGGCAAGCCAGTGTCTATCAGTGCTGGTCTCTGGCTCAGATGGGGAGGGTTTGTAGCTGGAAGGGCATCTGGCTGTAAAACCACCCACCAAATCCAAAGAAAAATAATGGTTGATATGAAGGAATGATCAACAAGCATTGTGGTGACCCCATATAACATGGGAAAAGCTGAAAGAGAGAAATTTGTGAATTGGGGGAGAGGGATAGGAAGTGGATGGTCTCAAATGATGGAGGAAATACCAAATATAAAAGGATTTGGATAGATTGGACAGATGGGTTGGTGTTTGGTAATATATTTAATATAGGCAAATATACAAGCCCTGATTTTAACAAGGTATGAATCAATGCAGGTGGCAAGCCCTATGACATAATCAACAGGAGGCTCAGACAATTTTACCTTCCATGCCTCATTTCCATTTGACTAATGGGCTGCCTGGCTGATTGCATCAGGAATTAGGCCAGGTGAAGGATGCGATTTCCAGCATTCCTCCCAAGCCTACTTAAAACGAAGACTTATCTCTTAAAGCAAGGTTGAGAAAGATTGTAGCAGCAAAAGTTGAGCACAAAGGTTGACCCCATTTTTCTGATGCCACCCCAGAGGCACTATTGGAGGAAGTGAGAGCAAGGAGGGAACAACTATTTCCAGAAACCTCAAGCATATCCCCAAGGGCACAATGGAACACACCTGAAAGAGGCGAATGAAAAGTCAGTGCCACCAGCGCTACCCCCAGGATCTGGGTTTAATTTTGAAAGATGTTCAGTGACCTTCAAGCTGTAAGGTTGAGTTCAGCACTTCATCTCTCCAGGTTTCTCAACAGCGCCTGGCAATACTCCCCACCACCAGTCTAAGTATTCATTGCACCTCCATCACATTGCAAGGGAAGCCTGCCACTTCTGCAAATCCTGAGCTCTCTTCCGTTGACCGTTGATATCAGTGGGAAATGTGGCACACTGCTCAATCTTTGCAAACTCTGCATTGGTGACCTGCTTGATGCAGCTGTGTGTTGAAGACTGAGAGTGTGGTTTATGCCTCCATTCCAGACTGGAGGAGCCAGTGGTACAGATGTTTGACAGCACTGCCCTCTGGCCCAACAGCTAGCAGGTGTCTGGAGAAGGAGAGCCTTCTAATGCACTAGTTTTGAAATGGATCTAAGGAACTAACCCTTGGCCTGTATGCTGCTATAGCCTTCTAAAAGCATCTCCTTTACCTGCTCTCTTCTGAGAGGCCCAACTGCTTTTGGTTGAGGTTTTTGCTGCTCCATTTCCCTCTAGTGTTCCCCACCCACATGAAACCAGCAATAATAGCATCCAAGAGAAACACAAACAGCTTACTGAGAGTGATAAGCCCACAGTTCAGTGTTTCTTTAAATGCAGTTCCAAGGCCTTTTTGAAGATTTAGAGGTATGGGGAGGGCAGAAAACTGGATTAAAATTAGTTAAGGGGATAAAACAGTGAATAGAAATTAAGGGCAGTTTTTCAAACCATTGAAAATGAGTACTGATATCCTAGAGAGTTGAATTTTGGTGTTAATTGTGCTTCCTGTGTATATCAATGATTTCCATATAGGCCTAGGTGAAGTGATACCTGCAGATGATACCAAAATAAGAGATATAATTAATTTTTTAGAGGCCCAAATAATGCTGCAAATGAATATTAATTAGGTGTTGGACTGAGCTAAAAAGTTGCAGATGGAATTCGATATTAATAAATATGAGGTGATACATTTTAGTTGAAGAAGACCAGCAGTGATTATACTCGGAATGGAAGCCGATTTGATGCTGCGGAAGAGCAGAGGGACTGGAATTTTCAATCTTTTATCATAAGACATGTAGGATATAAAGCCAAGAATCAGTGATAAATCTATGTGAAATCTTAATAAGACCTCAGACAGTGTATTGTGTGCAGTATAGGGCTCTACACCATAGTAACAAGTTTGAGTCTTTAGAGAGGGTACAGTACAGATTCATCAGGATGCTGTCTTTTTTGAGGAAATGTAAATACGAAGAACAACTTGAATACTGTGGCTTTTCTTGCTACAACAATGCAGATTACTGGGCAATATAATGGAAATGTTTAAAACTATGAAAGGATTGGGCAGGTTAGACTAAACAGACTGTGTTCAGTAGATGAGGGGCCTTAAATGTGAGACTGCAAATAAAAAATTAAATTAAATGTTTATCATAGAGAAAAAGAGAAACTTCCTAGAAAGTTATAAGACTGTCAAAATGCCAAGGTTAATGGTCAAAGCAGAAACAGTGTCAGGTTTCAGGATTAGCTTGGATAAATGGATGAAAGAATAGGGGATAAAGGAATATGGGAACAGGGTGGAAAAATACAAGATCTGTATGTTCCTTTGGAGGGTAAATACCAGCACAGGTTGGTTAGACCTGATGAAAGGTCACA
Organism: Cetorhinus maximus; assembly: GCF_964194155.1. Lineage (NCBI taxonomy): Eukaryota > Metazoa > Chordata > Chondrichthyes > Lamniformes > Cetorhinidae > Cetorhinus > Cetorhinus maximus. The sequence goes on along the minus strand of NC_135883.1, from coordinate 124,312,013 downwards.
GACCTGAAACATTGGGCTGGATTTTCAATCAGCGGTGAGGAACTGGAAATGAGAGCTGGTTCCAGGTCCCAAACTTGCACAGCATGCTTTAGGCACAGCCACCAGAACCTTCAATGCTCCAGCCAAATAAAGACCAGGGATAAGGCTCACCATCCAATTAGAGATGGTGGCCAAGCTCCTGATGCTGGAGGGCCAATGGGAGGCTCTCCAGCATTCAGCAATCGGCAGCTCCACCAACCAAGGTGGGAGCTGCCAATCTGAGCATAGAGACTGCAAGGCACAAGAATAGGTAAATTGAATCTTACTTTTAAAAAAGTCACAACAACCCGGACATGATCCTGGAGGGGCAACCTTTCCAGAGGACAGACAGCAGCTGCAGATGGGTCCGGGGAGGGGGTGTGGAGGGGGTAGCGGTGGAGGGATCTGCTGCATGACCTTACATGACGACGCACCCCCCCACCCCCACCCCCATGCTCTGATCCCACCGTGTTGGCCTGGACATGGCATTGCTGGCTAGAAACAGGGAACAGGGCCTTCATAGGCTCCACAACTTACAATAATTGGCCTTCCCAGCATGCAGCCCATTCATCCCTGAACTAACTGATTGAAAATGATTGGGATCAGGATCAGGGTGGCAAACCAGCAAAGAGGCTGCATGTGCCAAATTGCAATGACCGCCTCTGATCCTGACCCCAACCCATTTAAAAATCTCAGCAATTAACTCTGTTTTTCTTTACATAGATGCTGCCAGACCTGTCAAGCATTTTCAGCTTTTTCTATTTTTAATTACAGATTAGTTAAGCTCAGTGATCATTTTTAACCTTGTAACTTCTATAATGCAGCAAAAGCAAACTACTGCAGATGTTAGAAATCTGATGAAATGTCACAGATCTGAAATATTAACTCAAATTTCCTATTGTGAAGTTTGTTTTTTCTTATTCATTCGTGGGGTGTGGTCTTCACTGGCTGGGCCAGCATTTATTGCCCATCCCTAGCTGCCCTTGAGAAGGTGGTGGTGAGCTGCCTTCTTGGACCGCTGCAGTCCATGCAGTGTAGGTACACCCACAGTGGTGTTAAGGAGTTCCAGGATTTTGAGGCAGCAACAGTCAAGGATGGTGAGCGACTTGGAGGGGAATTTCCAGGTGGTGGTGTTCCCATCTATCTGCTGCCCTTGTCCTTCTAGATGGTAATCGTCGTGGGTTTGGAAGATGTTGTTGAAGGAGCATTGGTGAATTCCTGAGTGCATCTTGTACATGGTACACAGTGCTGCTACTGTGTGTCGGTGGTGGAGGGAGTGAATGTTTGAGGATGTGGTGCCAATCAAGTGGGCTGCTTTTTCCTGGATGGTGTAAAGCTTCTTGAGTGTTGTGGGAGCTGCATTCATGCAGATGAGTGGAGAGTATTCCATCACACTACTGACTTGTGCCTGGTAGATGGTTGACAGGTTTTGGGAAGTCAGGAGATGAGTTACTCATCGCTGGATTCCTAGCCTCTGACCTGCTCTTGTAGCTACAGTACTTATATGGCTGGTCCAGTTCAGTTTCTGGTCAATGGTAACTCCCAGTGGGGTATTCAGTAATGGTAATGCCATTGAATGTCACCTCCTTTGTTGGAGGTGGTCATTGCCTAACACTTGGTGGCATGAATGTTACTTGCCACTTGTCAGCCCAAGCTTGGATATTGTCCAGCTTTTGCTGCATTTGGACATGGACTGTTCAGTATCTGAGGAGTTGAAAATGGTGCTGAACATTGTGCAATTATCAGTGAACATCCCCACTTCTGACCTGATGATGGAAGGAAGGTCATTATGAAGGCTGAAAATGGTTGGGCCGAGGACATAGTGCTGTTTTACACCATTTCCTCCTAACCCTCCACTAATTGTTCATCACTCAAGTGGCTGCTCTTTTCGATTGAGTTCACACACTAAGGGCTGAATTTTTGTTCCTGAGCTAGGTGGGCGGAGTCAGGAAAATTACTGAATTCCTGACCCACCAAACCATCTTGGGAGAAACTTCCCTGAATGTTTACATTTCCTTTGTAAATTCATTGAGGGGAGTGGGGGCTAAATGGAGTTGGGCCCGCCTACCCTGGAAATAGCAGAAATGTGGAGGGGGGCCTCACGTGGGTTATGTGATTTTTTTTGAGGAGGTGACCAGATGTGTAGATGAGGGTAGTGCAGTTGATGTAGTTTATATGGATTTCAGCAAAGGCTTTGACAAGGTCCCACATGGGAGACTTATAAAGAAGGCAAATGCACATGGGATACAGGGTAATTTGATGAGGCAGATTCAAAATTGGCTTAGTTGTAGGAGACAGAGGGTGATGACGGAACCAGAGAACCATAGAACCATAGAAAAGGTACAGCACAGAAGGAGGTCATTCGGCCCATCCTGTCCATGCCAGCCCGAGGACACCCAGGTGCCCTTTCTAATCCCACCTTCCGGCACCCAGCCCATAGCCCTGCAGCTTACAGCACTTTAGGTGCAGATTGAGGTCCTTTTTAAAAGAGTTTAAAGTTTCTGCCTCTCCCACCAACTTGGGCAGCGAATTCCAGATACCCACTACCCTGTGCGTAAAAAAGTTCTTCCTCATGTCCCCCCTACACCTTCTGCCACTTATCTTGAATCTATGTCCCCTGGTTCTAGAATTCCCCACCAAGGGAAACAATTTTATCCTGTCCACTCTATCTATTCCCCTCATAATTTTGTACACCTCAATCAAGTCACTTCTCAGCCTTCTTTGTTCCAGGGTAAATAACCCCAACCTATCCAATCTCTCCTCATAGCTGCACTTTTCTAACCCTGGCAACATTCTTGTAAACCTCCTTTGCACTCTCTCCAGAGCTATTATGTCCTTCCTGTAATGTGGTGACCAGAACTGCACACAATACTCCAGTTGTGGCCTCACCAGTGTTTTATACAATTCCAACATTATATCCTTACTTTTATATTCTATACTTCTGCCAATGAAGGAGAGCATTCCATATGCCTTCTTTACAACCTTGTCTACTTGAACTGCTGCCTTCAGGGACCTGTGTACTTGTACGCCAAGATCTCTCACTTCACCTACCCCTCTTAGTATGTTCCATAAGACCATAAGACATAGGAGCAGAAATTAGGCCATTTGGCCCATTGAGTCTGCTCCGCCATTCAATCATGGCTGATAAGTTTCTCAACCCCATTCTCCCGCCTTCTCCCCGTAACCTTTGATCCCCTTACCAATCAAGAACCTATCTATCTCGGTCTTAAATACACTCAATGACCTGGCCTCCACAGCCTTCTGTGGCAATGAATTCCGTAGATTCACCACTCTCTGGCTAAAGAAGTTTCTCCTCATCTCTGTTCTAAAAGGTTTTACTTTGAGGCTGTGCCCTCGGGTCCTAGTCTCTCCTACTAATGGAAACATCTTCCCTACGTCCACTCTATCCAGGCCTTTCAGTATTCTGTAAGTTTTAATTAGATCCCCCCTCATCCTTCGAAACTCCATTGAGTATAGACCCAGAGTCCTCAAACGTTCCTCATATGTTAAGCCTTTCATTCTTGGGATCATTCTCGTGAACCTCCTCTGGACCCTCTCCAGGGCCAGCACATCCTTCCTGAGATACGGTGCCCAAAATTGCTCACAATATTCTAAATGTGGTCTGACCAGAGCCTTATAAAGCCTCAGCAGCACATCCCTGCTTTTATATTCTAGTCCTCTCGAAATAAATGCCAACATTGCATTTGCCTTCCTAACTACCGACTCAACCTGCAAGTTAACCTTAAGAGAATCCTGAACTAGGACTCCCAAGTCCCTTTGCACTCCAGATTTCTGAATTCTCTCCCCATTTAGAAAATAGTCTATGCCTCTATTCTTCCTACCAAAGTGCATGACCTCACACTTCCCCACGTTGTATTCTATCTGCCACTTCTTTGCCCATTCTCCTAACCTGTCCAAATCCTTCTGCAGCCTCCCCATTCCCATTTATTTTGTAATCCCTGTAACTGTTTGACCTCCCTAAATGTATGACCTCACACTTCTCTATGTTAAAATCCATCTGCCACTTTACCGCCCACTCCACCAACCCATCTATATCGTTTTGGAGATTATGGCTATCCTCTACACTATCCACTACTCGGCCAATCTTCATGTCATCTGCAAATTTCCCAATCGTGCCCCCCACATTCACGTCCAAATCGTTAATATGTAACATAAACAGCAAGAGTCCCAACACCGAGCCCTGTGGAACACCACTTGAGACAACTTTCCATTCGCAAGGGCATCCATCGACCATTACCCTTTGTTTCCTGTTACAAAGCCAACCTTTTATCCAGTTTGCCACAGTTCCCTGAATCCCATGGGCTTTTACTTTCCTGACCAATCTGCCATGTGGGACCTTGTCAAATGCCTTGCTAATATCCATGTACACAACATCCACTGTATTATCTTCATCAACCCTTCTTGTTACTTCCTCAAAGAATTCAATCAAATTTGTGAGGCAAGACCTTCCTTTAACAAATCCATGCTGACCATCCCTGACTAGTTCATGCCTTTCCACATGACAGTTAATCCTATATCTCAGGATTGATTCTACTAATTTGCTCGCCACCGATGTAAAACGAACTGGCCTATAATTGTTTGGCATTTCCTTTGATCCCTTTTTAAACAATGGAACTACGTTTGCATTTCTCCAGTCCTCCAGTACCTCCCCTGTATCTAGTGAAGATTGGAAAATCATCCTCAGAGCATCTGTTATCTCCTCCCTGACTTCTGTCAGCAGCCTCGGAAACAATCCATCTGGCCCTGGCGACTTATCAACTTTCAAGGATTTCAACCCTTCGAGTACTTCCTCTCTCTTTATGACTATCCCATCCACTATCTCGCAGTGTTCCTCCTGGACTACTATATGTACATCCTCCCTTTCCTTTGTAAACACGGAGACAAAATTTTCATTCAAAACCCTTCCCACTGCCTCTGCATCTACACACAAGTTTCCATCTTCATCTCTGATAGGTCCCACTTTTTCCTTAACTAACCTTTTAGCGTTAATGTATTGGTAAAACATCTTTGGGTTATCTTTAACTTTACTTGCTAATCTTTTTCATGCCCTCTCTTTGATTTCCTTATTTCCTTTTTTACTTCGTCCCTGCACTTCCTATATTCGTCTAGGCTATCTGCAGTGCTTAGTTCTATGTGCCTATCAAACGCTTTCTTTTTCTGTTTGATCTTCCCCTGTATTCCTCTAGGCAACCAGGGAGGTCTAGGTTTGGCAGTACCACTCTACCACATGTCTACTTTGTATAATTAGGATCCCACTTTTTAGTGTTTCCCACTGGTTTCCACTGTTTTATCCTCCAGCAGTGCTGTCCAGTCCACCTCAACCAAATCCCTTCTCATTTCTGAAAAATTTGCCTTCCCCCAGTTCAAGACTTTTACTCCTGCCTTGTCTCTGTCCTTTTCCATGGTAATGCTAAATCTAACTTAATTGTGATCAGTGTCCCCGATATGGTCGCCAACTGTCACTTCACCCACTTGCCCTTCTTCGTTCCCCAAGACTAGGCCTAGAATTTCATCTCCTCTCATTGGGTTTGTCACTAATTGGTTGAAAAAATTTTCCTGGTCACACTGCATGAATTTTTCTCCCTCAGTGCCCCTTATATTGTTTGAATCCCAGTTGATATTAGGATAGTTGAAGTCTCCTACTATTATTGCCCTCTTCTTACAAGCAGAAATTTGCCTACATATTTGTTCTTCTATCTCCCTTTCACTATATGGGGGTCTATAGTATACTCCCAGTAGTGTGACTGCCCCTTTTTTATTTCTAAGCTCAATCCATAAAGCCTCGTTTGTTGACCCATTTAGTATATCATCCCTTCTCACAACTGGAATTGATTTTTTAACCATTAGTGCTACCCTCCCCCTCCTTTTTTATCTCCTACTCTATCGTGTCTGAAGACTCTATAACCAGGGATATTTAGCTGCCAGTTTTGTCCCTCCTTTAGCCAGGTCTCTGTTATAGCAATGACATCCTGCTGCCATGTGTCTACCTGTGCCCTTAACTCATCTACCTTGTTTGTAATACTCCTTGCATTGAAGTATAAACAGTTTAACCCCGTCAATTTCCCTTCCTGGACACTTTTTAAACTTTGCTTCTCCAGTAACTCCATGTCTATCACAACATCCCTAGCTAATGTTCTACCTCCATTTTTCTGATCTGAATCTGACCTATCTGATCCTACTCCTCGGATCCCAACCCCTGCCACACTAGTTTAAATACTCCCCAATAGAACTAGCAAAAGCCCCCACAAGGACACTGGTCCCAGCTCTGCCTGGGTGCAGCCCGTCCGGTTTGTACAGGTCCACCTTCCCCAGAACCGGTCCAGTGCCTCAAGAATCTGAATCCCTCCCGACTTCACCATCTCTCCAGCCACGTGTTCATTTGGTCTATCCTCTTATTCCTGCTCTCGCTAGCACGTGGAACTGGGAGTAATCCTGAAATTACTATATTTGAGGTCCTGCATTTTAATTTATCTCCTAACTCCCTGTACTGAGCTTGCAGTTCCTCATCCCTTAGTTTACCTATGTCATTGGTACCAATGTGTACCACGATCACTGGCTGTTTACCTTCCCTCCCCAGAATGTCCTGCTCGGTGACATCCTGGACCCTGGCACCAGGGAGGCAACATACCATCCTTGATTCACGTTTGCGGCCACAGAAGCGTCTGTCTGTGCCCCTAACTATTGAATCCCCTATCACTATAGCCCTGCCACTTGTTTTCCTCCCGCCCCTCTGAGCAGCAGAGCCACCCATGGTGCCGTGAACTTGGCTGTTGCTGCTTTCCCCTGAGAGGCCATCCCCCCCGCCAACAGTATCCAAAGCGGTATATCTGTTAGAGAGGGGGGTGACCACAGGGGACTCCTGCACTACCTTCCTGAGTCTTTTACTGTTCCTGATGGTCATCCATTCCCTTTCTGCCTGTGTAATCTTCACCTGCGGTGTGACCACCTCGCTAAACGTGCTATCCATGACTTGCTCAGCATCGTGTATGCTCTACAGTGAGTCCACCCGCAGCTCCAGCTCCGAAATCCGGTTAGCTAGAAGCTGCATTTGGACACACCTTCCGCACACATGGTCAACAGGGACGCTGGAAACGTTCCTCATTTCCCACATCCTGCAGGAGGAGCATATCATGGGTCTGAGATCTCCTTCCATGATGTCCCTCTCGATTAAGCTAGTTACTCCCTTAAAAAATACACTAGCTCGGGGCCTTATTTATGTTAGCTAGGAACCTTTTTTCTTGACTAATTATACTTGTACAGTACTACTCTATACTTTAGTGACTGGAAGCCAGTGTCCAGTCTCGTACCACAAGGATCTGTGCTGGGTCCCCTATTATTCATCATTTATATAAACGACATAGATGACTATGTGGGGGGTAGGATTAGTAAGTTTGCGGATGATGCAAAGATTGGCAGGGTGGCTAACAGTGAGGTTGAGTGTCTTGGGTTACAGGAAGATATAGACGGGATGGTCAAATAGGCAGAGAAGTGGCAGATGGAATTTAACCCTGAAAAGTGTGAGGTGATAGACTTTGGAAGGTGTAATTTGACAAGGAAGTATTCAATGAACAGCATGACACTAGGAAGTTCTGAGGAACAAAGGGGCCTTAGCGTGTGTGTCCATAGATCTCTGAAGGCAGAGGGGCATGTTAGTGGGGTGGTGAAAAAGGCATACGGGACACTTGCCTTTATCAATCGAGGCATAGATTACAAAAGTAGGGAGGTCATGTTGGACTTGCATAGAACCTTGGTGAGGCTACAGCTGGAGTACTGTGTGCAGTTCTGGTCACCACATTATAGGAAGGATGTGATTGCACTGGAGAGGGTGCAGAGGATATTCAACAGGATGTTGCCTGGGATGAAACATTTAAGTTATGAAGAGAGGTTGGATAGACTTGGGTTGTTTTCATTGGAGCAGAGAAGACTGAGGGGCGACCTGATTGAGGTGTACAAGATTATGAGGGGCATGGACAGGGTGGATAGGGAGCAGCTGTTCCCCTTAGTTGAAGGGTCAGTCACAAGGGAACATAAGTTCAAGGTCGGGGGCAGGAGGTTTAGGGGGGATGTGAGGAAAAGCTTTTTTACCCAGAGGGTCGTGACGGTCTGGAATGCGCTGCCTGGGAGGGTGGTGGAGGCGGGTTGCCTCACATCTTTTACAAAGTACCTGGATGAGCACTTGGCTCGTCATAGCATTCAAGGCTAAAAGCAAAATACTGCTGGAAATCTAGAACAAAAACAAAAATACCTGGAAAAACTCAGCAGGTCTGACAGCATCTGCAGAGAGGGATACAGTTAACGTTTTGAGTCTGTATAACCCTTCATCAGAACTAAGACATATAGAAAAAAATATATATATATACATAATATATAATAATATATATAATCTGTATGTCTTAGTTCTGATGAAGGGTCATACGGACTCAAAACGTCAACTGTAACCTTCTCCGCAGATGCTGTCAGACCTGCTGAGTTTTTCCATAACATTCAAGGCTATGGGCCAAGTGCTGGTAAATGGGATTAGGTAGGTAGGTCAGGTGTTTCTCACGTGTCAGTGCAGACTCGATGGGCTGAAGGGCCTCTTCTGCACTGTGATTCTGTGTTTCTGATTCTGTATGACTGGTCGGGGTTTAAAAGGTGAGCCAATAACGAGTTCCAACTGTGAGGCTGGGAGTGGATTGAGGTACTGCTGTCACTTGGAAGTGATGTCAATGAACAGTCAGATGAGTATTAACAGTAATAGTTGTCCAACTGGCTATTGACATTGGAAGGGATGGTGCGTCATGGGCTTTCCATGGGAAAAATTAATCATTGCTGCTGCCTATTCACAATGTAATGAAGGAGAACACTCTTGAAATTTCAGGCTGGAAAAGCTTCACAAGACACTGCCATGGAGATGGCAGCATGTTGGCACCATCCACTGTTCATGGTATTCTGTATTGACTTAGATTACCATAATGCTTCAGGGACTGGTACATAGCACATTTGCCATGATCCTTTGCCGTTCCACCTCAAGATGCAACCATGCAATTGAACCTTGACCAGGGCTCTCACAGCTGCACACTGTCATGGCGCAACAGTGTAATTCAGAGGGAGCAGGCCAGCAGGCTAGTTAATGGTTGGGAGCACAGCATGCCAACAGGAAGTGACAGGAACAAAAGCCAGGTTATCCTGCATTCGTCCTGACCCATTGTCTCAACCTTAGGCATTGTTGAGTAGAGAGCATGGTCCCGGTATGTAAGCCGACATATGTGTGTGAGACCATTTGAAGCTGGAAAGCTTACATGCCTTTTCTTTTTCCATTTCTCATGCCAGAATGTCTCACCGAAGGGAAAGTGGGGAAGGAGCGGGAGGGGCTGTGCTCCGCTTCTGTGACCAGGACCTTCAGTTCCCGGTGGAGGAGGTCCAGAGATGGCGCTTCATATTACATGGCCACCGGAGCCCAAGAGGGCATTGCAGTTGATAGCCTCCAATGGAGCGCAGACTGAGGTTGTGGAAGATCATGGCTGCAATGTATAGGAAGAAGTTCCATGACCTGCTGCGCTCCGGTAAGGTGAATTGTTCGGCACAAGCATACAGAGGACCAAGTGATGGTTCACATCCGAATGCTGAACCTGTGGTGGGAGGCCTGTTTTACCTCTCCAATAGCATGGAGACTTGTATTTCCAAGGTGCTACTGTAGGTGCTTATAGTAAAGATGAGACACATTCAAGAAATTTGTCCCTGGCATCACTATTTATTAGGCTAAAATCACTCTTAATATTGTATCTGCAGAACAAGGGGGCCCATAACTCCAGAGAGATGGCCTGGACTGAGGGTGAGTCTATGAGGTGATGGACAATTAGGAATGCGGAGCAGACGGCAATGGAAGTAGCCAGGGTACCTGCCTGATTGGTTGTCAGGGATGGAGAATCGACCATAGCAGGTGCGAAAGGTGGTGGTAAGGGCACTTTGAAACATGGTGCTAATGGTGGAGGCGAAGCTGTTAGTTCATTGAACAGAAGGGAAAGTTGGCATGAGAGAGAGCACAAAGCTGGGGTTGCATGTTAAGGGCACCATAATTATGGTTGAAGGCAACAACTTGTATCACAGCATGCTCTACAATGTCAAGGGCTACATCTCATTGTGTACTTTTGTGTCTCACACATGTCCCAACACCGCTCGCTCAACACCTCCCCAACCCCACCCCCGGTCACTTCATCTCCCGGGCATCAAGAGGAGGAAAAGGTGTCCAAGGAGGCAGTGTCACATCTGACTAGCCCGGACTCCATCAACACAGATTCTAGCATATCGGAGAGATGTGGCGCACAAACGTAGAGTCGATGGCATGTGGTGAAGGTCACTGCACCAGACTGCAAGTGGAGGTCAGAGAAGAGAGGAAAGTCACAACGATTCTCCAGTGGGCAAGGACGTAGGGCTTCAGGGGTCACCATTGGGGCAGCAGATGTGTGGACACCTGGCAGAGTTCCCTGAGGCTCATGCACTGCAAGTGGAGGAGGCCATCATGACAATGAGATCCACCTTGTCTCCTGGGCCCGACTGCATGAGCTCCAATCATGAGAGAGTGGTCAATCTCATGGAGAGGCACATACAGCATCACTCCGAGTGGATGCAAGAGCAATGAAACTGCATGCAAAGGGTACAAGGCTCACACAGTAGCCTGGAGCAATCCACTCAGATTATGAGTGTTGACATCCATGGAATGCATGAGGAGTTGTGTTTCCTTAAAAGGCTGCACTGGTGGAATAGAGGTTGCTGGAATGGATGACTGCTATGCACCAGCAACCAGCCCCACCTAACCACCTGAAGGCCAACCTAGGGCTGTGGAGATTAGTGAGGGAGCTGAAGGTATATCCTCATCTTCTTCTAACTCCCCAGCCTGTCTGCCAGAATCCTCATCTGCCCTACTTGTGCCAGTGACAATGGCTGTCCCTGCAGAAATGCAGAGGCCACAGTCTGAAGTAGGTCCCCAATGGGCACCTGCACAACAAGGCCGGCCACCATATTCCTCAATGCCATTTAGCAAAAGAGATAAGCAGCCTGCCTCCACGGCAACATGAGTAGCACTTTGGAGGAGCATTCATAAGCACAGGGCACTGTGACATTTCAATCACTAATGGATTCACCATGGTAACACTTCATATATATCACAATTTAGCACTTTGTAAATCTCTCTCTCTTCAGGTACCATGTTCTAAGAGGGTGTTGGCAACCATGGACTTCCATGTGTTGGCCCATGGTTATGCTTAGCAAGGTGCTACAGTGGTTTGCCATTGCCTTCTGCAGGCTCTGGCTGGTGAGGAAACTCTTCTGTTCTTACCACCAGCCTTGGTTCATTGGAAGGATACACAGGTTGACAGTCAACCTGCTTGGCCTAGCCATGAAACCATCTCCTGTGGCCATCAAGTCCTGGGGTGGGGCTTGAACCCAGAGCTTCTGTCTCTGAGGTATGGACGCTACCCCTGCACCACAAGGCCTCCCTACTTTGTAAATACATATCACTACAACCAAAAATGTTTCAGTCTGTTTTTGTGGACTAATACTCTCAATGAGAATCTTTACAGGATGAAGGCAAGTCTTACCAGTAGCACTGAAGACTGCATGCTGAAGTCCATCTTTCATTAATGCTATCAGGAAAAAGGGTGTAGCCACGCATTTCCAACAGTAGAAGGCTGTTTCCTTCTCCAGACCTTCAGATAAGGTAGTACAGGGTTAGCAATGGTTGTGGATTGAGATGCTGCTTACAGCATTTCTTGTCCATCAATGATTGACTTTAAAGGAGGATCATTGATCAGACTCAAAGAATAGATGGATTTTATCAGGTGCAGTTCATGCATGAGTGCTGTGTTGAAAGCAGTCATCCACACCTGAGAGTTACATGGTCGCCTAAGTAGATTTTCCACATGTCAAGTATGCTCTGGGGAAGCATGTTTGTGCGGTCTTCCCACTGAATTGGTAGCCTTTGTCTTCCAGGTGGTAGAGGCTATGGTTCACAGGGAGCCAGGGTGTCCGGCAGCATTACATGTTGAAGATGTTTCACAATCCCAAAACTGGATGCTGGTGGTAGATGGATAATGTGGATGGTCAGTGAAGGAATTGTTCAAACACAGTTGTGGCCTTATTCTGCACAATGTGCATTTGCTGCAAACCCAATCACATCTGAAGGTTGTGGGTGTAAAGTCTTGCTTCCTGCTGCCATTCTTGGCATGGTGAGCATGGTTTGAATAGGCACAGGGTGGCATTTTGACCGGCTCATTGTCAGACACTAACAGATATGTAAAGGGTCCAGTTTGTGAAGGACTGCTCAAGGTGTGTTTGTGCACTACATTGAGGCCAAGGGTTATGCTGGTCATAGTTTCAGTCATGTTAATGGCAATAGTGTTCAGTATGTGCTGTTGGTTTTCTCTTTTGCTGGGGATGCGCATTTCCCTGGGAAAGTCTAGCTTCCATGTTAAAGGTTTATTATGTGGAAACTGCTCACCGGGTACTGGCTTATGTAAATTGTGACTTTTCAAGCCTCTATAGTTAAATCTACTCTGAATTAGCAGGCTTCTGGCTTTGATCTCCTCCTGCGAAGAATCAGCCTTGGCTACATGGGCCTGCCCCTCAGCTGGCCTACTGTTGCCGCCCTCTTCCTCCTCTTCCATTTCAGATCCATGGGCCTGGACAGGGATCTCCTCCACATTCCTCATTGTCCTACTTCTCAGATGTTGTAGCTTTAGGCCTGGCTTCTGCCCCCTCTGGTTGTAGGCCCCTCTGCTGTAGCATATTGTGGAGCATGCAGCACACTACGACTATTCTGGTTACCCTTTCAGGTAAATACTGCAGAGCTCCACTGGAATGGTCAAGGCACCTAAGCGCATTTGTCAATAGCCTGCTGTATTGCATTTTGGGTCATCACATGGCTATTGTTCTACTGCCGTTCGGGCTCCATTTGTGGCTGCCTAAAGGGGGTCATCACTCTTGTCCCCCGGAAGACAACCACGGACCTGTGTCAATGTTTAAAAAAGCTGAGGCAGTTGGGATTTTCTCAGGATCAGTGAGTTGTGGCAGCTTCCAAGGTACCATGCACAGACCTGCAGGAAAACCTGCACATTCAGGGAAGGATTTCCTGTTCACGAAGGTGTCAGGATGATGAGTTGGTGCCCTCATGGTGATGTGAGTGTGCAGTCAATAACCCCCTGTACCTGAGGGAAGCTTGTTAATTCTGCAAACCCCGTGGCCCTCTGCATTTGTGGTCACATCCGTCAGGGAGTTAATGTGCTCCCCCACCCAAGCAACAGGGCATCAGTGACTGCCTTGATGCAGCTCTGTGTGGCTGACTGTGAGATTCTCTTGCTGAGCCCTGGAAAGATCTGAATGAGTATCAACATTCAGAGCCATGGTAACCTTGAGAGCCATTGGCAGGTTGTAAGGATCGGCAGACGTGGTGTAAGATCTTGTTGCAGCATGCCACATATGTTGATGACCAATTCCTGGGTTAGCCGCTTTCTGCATTGGCTCTCAGCCATTTCCAGATATTACCTCCACAGTGGGTAGACCCTTACCTTGGAGGAAAAACCTGGTTGTCCTCCTCCTGCCTGGAGCACTCTGCACTGCCTCTAACTCCTGGCCTGGCCCCCCTCCTTCTGGCCTCACATTGGTCATGCTCGCATGCTCCTATGGTATGAATGTGTGAAGATGCCATCCCCATTTTGAAGCTTCTTTGCCATTAGGCACACTCTTCCCTTCCTACTACTAGGGTGTCCAAGTCATGAGGGGCAAAAATATCTGCCCTTCCAAGGCCACTGGCCCCGTCCTCCAATTCCCTTGGGTGTCAGCCACATGTCTGTCATTTAATTGATGGAAGTTCTGTGGCACTTGCTGAAACTTTTTAAAGCTCACCAAAAGGGTGCCTGACCTGTACAAAGAACTCCGGTGAGTTTAGACCTTTTCCTCAAATTTGTAAAGCCCACGAGTTGTGTTTCAGAAACCTGGGGGATGAAAATCACGTTAACTGAAGGCAGCTGTACTTTTAAATGTGCTGCTGCTTCCGTGAACCGTGCATGTGCAAAATACGTCCTGCCCCCGTTCCACCACCATCCACCCCAGCTAAAATGGTTGGTACCAGGTTCGGGGACGGGACTTCAGGAATCAGGGCTTCAGCACCATTTTGGCTAAGGCATGGAGCCCTTCCACCTTTGCGAAAATATGGGCCTAAGTATCATCAAGATTTTTGACAGCGAAGGACATTAGGGCCAAGCCCTTGTGTCTCACCTGACATTCTTATAAGTCCACCTTGCAAGAATTACTTCTCTGTAACGTCCAGCAGGTCTACAATCCTCCCTGAACATCTACATACTCCAACTCCTGGCTCTTGTGCACCCAAGACACGCCCCCACCACGACCACATCCTAGAGTTGCCAACGCCCCCAGAATGTCCGGTAGTCTCCCGGAATCGGTATCAGTCTCCTGGTGGCCAAATAAACCATTCCAGGAGATTTTAAATCTGTTATTTTATGCAAATAAATTGATATACACAATAATTTGCACGCAGAAGCTCATTTTTATTATAAAACGGTGATCTGATGGTGTTCTTGGCAGCATGATGACATAAAATGTAAACCGACCCTAACACAGGTCGCGCATGCATACTGCGCTTGTATGTCAATGTCATCGCCTCTTCTTCCTGCCAAGCAGGAGTGACTCAAGGTGAGGAGGACATTAAAGGAATGAGTACTGGGCTGCTGGCCAAAAAAAGAAAATTAACCTAGAAACCTCCTCCCCAACCCCCGAGGTAAAAAGAGCACTGATATTAGTCCTAGTTGATTTCTTTTATGAAAGGTGAAAAGGCTTCAGTCCTTGAAGGCAGATTCAGTCATGGCTTTTAAAAAAGAATTGATAAGCACCTGAAGATAAAATATTTGCAGGGCTATGGGGAAAAAGTGGGGGAGTGAGACTAGCTCAATTGCTCTTGCAAAGACTCAACACAGACAGAACAGGCTGAAGGGCTCCCTTCTATGCTGTGACCATTCTAGGGGTGGAATTTTACCGGCCTTGTGGCAACAGTTGTGGAGGTGGGGTGGTTGGAGGTGGGGGTTCAGTAACATGGCAGGAAAATGCATCAGAGTGGAATGTCTTCTCTCCTCTGGTCAAATTTCCCACGGGTGACGGGCATTGGGAAGGTGCAGGATGACAGAGGGCAGGCATATGATAGCAATTTTAAGGTGCATTTTAAATTTTTCCTAGCGGCTCACAGGTTCCCATGAGTGTCAACGGCTCATCTGCTCGAGGGAGGCAATGTCTCAGTGGCAGCTGAATAGTGGCTGGACGTGGCCACCATTGAGTACTGCACCATTGTCAACCATGTAGGTTGAGGTTCAGTTTAGCAAAGGATTGAAACATCGGAGGGATTGCAAAGTTTGAGCCCATAACAAAGGACACGTGTTGGATGGATATTTCTTAGGTCCCTTCCAGCTAGTGCAGGCAGCACAGGGGGATTGAGAGGCTTTGCACTTCCTCCAGTGAGGTGAACAGTGGGAGAGAGAGAGGGACAGAGCCAGCCACATGGAGCAGGGTTGTAATAGCCAGAGGAGCACTAACCTCATGAGGGCGTGAGGAGACAATGAGGAAACATATCGCCAAGAGTGCAAGGTCATGTTTGCAGAAGACACTACCCAGGTGAAAGGGTTTACAGACACAGATTTAGCTTAATAGAGATGTCAGAGTACCAATGTCTCTGAAAACTGTGTCCCTCCAAGCAGGTGGTCGTGGACCTGTGTGGAATACAAGAGGAGGAGTTGAGGCCACTGAAATGTGGTGGTCACCCATTGCCTGTTACGGTGAAGGTTATAAATGACATATAGCACAGAGCAGGGCGATACATTAGCTTTCGCACCAATCAGGCACTGAGGGTAAGAGGCCAATAAGATTTTGCGCCATTGCTGGATTCCCTCAAGTTCCATCAAGTAACCACGCATCAATACCCGCTGATGTGGGAGTATCTGCGCTGGTGGAAGGTTCACAGGACTAATGTGTTAGATCCTCCTCTGAGGTCTCATATGGTGCCAGGGTTTTTGTTAGTCCCTCATCTGCTACTGGATCTGCAGAAAAGGCAATAGTAATGTTAGCATGTTATGCTTTTAACTGATACTTGTTGCCTGTCCATGATTTGTTCATGCTGTGTTCATCCAGGTTCACAGAGGCACAATAGCTTGTACTCATCAGAAAATTTGATGCCTGTATCCATCGCATTACTCACTCTCTGTGAGCTCCACACTCTTCTCCCCTCAGCGACAGGCTGCCCTGCTACAACCTGTCCTATTTCCATTGCCTCCTCTTCCACTTCAGCAATGAATGGCACAGCACCACCTCTTCTTCTCCACTCCCTAGCATTTTGAGCACACTTCTCCAGCGAACTCATACATACAGTGTCACTCCTGTCTCATTGCTCCGTTGTGCTTGTCAGCCTACTTTCCCTGTCCAACATCGCATGTGACCATTCAGTCTTTGACATGTAGTGGTCAGCTCTGACTGACCATGGGCTTCCAGTGCAAAGCTACTCTGTTTTTTTTAAATATTCATTCATTCAAAGGCATTTTAAGAGTTAACCACATTGCTGTGGATCTGGAGTCACATGTAGGCCAGACCATGTAAGGACAGCAGATTTCCTTGTACTCATGGGCTTTTACAATAATAGTTTTGTGGTCATCATTAGGCTTTTAATTGCAAATCCCATGGCAGGATTTGAACCCAGGCCCCCAGAGAATTATCCTGGATTACTAGTCCAGCAGCAATACCACTACACCATCACCTCCCCTCACTCTGAATATTGACCTCTGGTCATGCCCAATGCATGGGTTGGCCACTTTGCCTCACACCTCATGGGCGCTATTTAAGACATATAGGGCTGTAAACTTGCTATTATGAATGTTACTCACCATGTCAGACTGTACCAGGTCATTCAAATGTCTCTAGCACTGCATTTGTGTTCCACCAACTGCCCCACTGCTGATGATTTCCTCGGCCACTTCCACCCATGTCTTCTTTATGAGGTTTGCCTGCCTCCTCCTTGCATCCATTAGGAAGAACGCCTCTCTCCATTCCCTCACCACCTGCAGGAGCACCTCCAGGGATGTATCATTGAACTATCCTTCCTCTGACTCCAGGCATTCCTGCACAGCTTGTTCAGCACCCTTTCCAGGGCCCTCTACTGCTTGCAGCTTGTGGAGGCTGCTAACCTCCCTTTAAAGATGATGCCTTCATTTGACATACTGGAACTTCCTCCCACACGCCACCCATTATTGGTCGTCTCCTCCACCTGTGGGCTGGCTGCAGGTGGGAAAATCCCCAAGCATATCCTGTTAGCCACCTGTGTGGCCACACAACCCAAATTATGGCCCCAGCATCAGGATTTCTTCTCAATTGGGAAAATCTGCCCAATGATTCAATGATTATTATTTTTAATTTTATCCCACTTTCTTCTGTCCTCTAAAAACTCGGCCTTTGATGGCATGAATCAGAGTCTTTTTGCAGGATTTAAATACTTGCAGTAGTTGGAGGGCAGGGCATTTTCAAAGTTGTGTTTGAAGATAAGTTTTTGCAAAGGTCTGCTGCAGGACGCAAAGACCCTTGTTTTCAGAAGCAGCAGTATAAGTGCTCCTTGGATAAGTGATGCAGACCACAATCCCTTTGAGACAGGTTGATGTGCGGCCTTCAAAGGGGTGTACTCATGCCCATTTGAAGAAGGTGGTCAACTCCAAAAGTGGCAACTTGGTGTCATATAAAGCGTAGTGACCTTATCAGGTCGGGCAAGGTAGAAGGGGTCCAGTGAAATCTCCCACTGATGCACCATACAAAGCATGGTTTCCACTTTCAACCAGTTCCTCTCACCATATTAAACAGTTTTAGAAGTTTAGTATTAGTATCTAGGAGTTTGTAAGGGACCCTGTGCTCCCACAGTCTCTATCTACAAGTGTTTCTTTACCCACAGCCTCACATGCTTCCCCACCACTAAAAATCCTTGTGATATGCAAGGGGAGATATTCTGTTTGCACCTAACTTTAATGGACTGGAAATCACCAGATGAGGGATAGCAAATATCCTTGTATGTTCCTTTGGCATATGCCAGAACTGCCCAAGAGAAATTCTGTAATATTGCTTGGTTTACACATAGGTTATCATGCTGATTATGGTCTGCCTCCTGACAAATGGGTTTTGCTGCATCTCATGGTATTCTCACTTTTTTTTCTTTTCTTAACACTGGAGAAGTGGTGACCTTCAACCTCCACCCTCTCTGGTGTTGAAAATTGCAGAGGGCAGGAGTCAGCTGCAGGTTTGTCATTACATTCTGTTTATCGTTGCGTTCATCCCATTGTGAAAGGATTAGCTGTCAGCAAAATATATCACAAAATTCCCACAACACTCCTATCGTAAGTCAAGGCTTGACTTGACATGTAAAAGCTGCTCCTTAGTGACCCTTTCTACCCTAATTTCTTGGGCAGGAGTTCTCGTCTGGGCAGGATCAGTCTTGCCTGTAATGCCTACATAGGCAAATAGCTTTCCGACAGCCAATCCAAACTTTTCTGCCTCATAACACTTTCAGGTGGTATTTCCGGATGTAAAAAAGTCCCACCCCCTGGACTGAATAACACACTCCCAGCTTGGAAGCATTTTCTGCTTTGCAGAGCATAATATGGGACAAGATGACATCAGGCGCCGTTTCTGACGTCATCATGCCAGTATGCGGGTGGGTCATAAAGCCGGAAACCCGCTGTTACTCAACTTGCAAATGAGAAAGTAATTAAGCTCATTAATGACCCAACGCACAGCTATAATACATTCAGAAGGCAATAATACGCCTTAAAAGATGAGAATCACAATAGGTGGGAAATCCGTTTTTTAATGGGCAAGCTTGTTTGAGTGGGTTTTAAAACTGCAGCTGAGACTAGAGTTAACACTTCAGTTGACACTTGCAGTTAACACTTCAGTGACTTCAGGGACTGCTCATGTGAATGAATAGAAGAACCCTTTGGAGACTGTTTCATCAGGAGGACTCTTCTCTGATTCAGAGAGCTCTTTTGATTAAAGCTCCCCAGGCTCCAGCCCCACTGTATCTTGGCTCCCCAGGCTCCAGCCTCCCTGTACCTTGGCCCTTGAGGCTACAGCCCCTGCCATACCTTGGCTCCCTGGGCTCCAGCCCTTTGTACCTTGGCTCCCCAGGCTCCAGCCCCACCATATCTTGGCTCTCTGGGCTCCAGCCCCATTGTACTTAGGTTCCTGGGCACCAGCCTCGTCGCACCTTCACTTCACTTGGGCCTGGCAGCCCTCAGCCCACTCACCGCCGCTGGTGTTCGCTGCTCCTTCAATTAGAGACTGTTTCTCGCCCTCATTTACTGCTAATGGGCTCACTACAGGGCCTATCAGCAGCAAACGCAAGAAAAGAACAGCCTGTGATTGGAGGAGCAGCCCCTTGCAAACCCTTGAATTTCACTTCCCTGCATTTTGAACTTATCGGCCTGTCTTACCAACTTTTGAACAATGGCTCCACGGGCCACATTGAGCGGCTTCGCGGGCCATCAATTAATCAAGCCTAGGACAGAGCCTATGGATAGCCTGTGCTCATGTGTCATAAGGAGATCCTGCCAACAATCTGCCATAGAACTAGACCATTGCTTTAAATGCACAATGGCATGATCTAGGACAGCAGTGTGCTTGTGGAATCATGCTACCTTCGATGAACAGCAAACCTAAATTACCTCCTGCATTCACTAGCAAGACCTGTAGCACACTTGACCTAACTTGCTCATACTGATACCATACTCACCTGGCTGACCTCATGAGGTCATTGAGCCTTTTGTGACACTGGGACCAAGTGCCTCTCACCACACCCACACTGTTCACCTCTTTGGCCACCTCCTCCCACACAGCACGAGTCTGGCTGGGCTTCTTCCTCTTGCCAGTGATTGGCATGATCTGGTCATGCCAATATTAACTGCATGCACAAGGGCACCAAGGGCAGCCTCACTAAATCTGGGAGCTGGTTTGCCCCTTCTAGGATGCTTCTCCCCTCGCTCTGATGGCGCAGACATCAATGTATGGAAATATTTAACAAATGCACAACTCCTCAATGCCAAAAGATGGGAGATTTGCTGATTTTTAAAATTTCTGTCACCTAGAAGATTGTCATGGTTTGCAGAGATTGCTACAACTTAAATGCATTGACCTGGCCAGACAGAAAATGCACACATTTTCTCTCTGTATAGTAGATGTACCTGATTATTCATCTCCTGGGCCCCCTGACACTGTCCTGTGCCAGGGGGCTCTTTAAAGTATTGGCTGTGAACTTGTTGTGGGTTACAGCTTACAACCTCCAAGACTGGGCATCCCGTCCTCCAGCGGTCATTGGACAGGATGAAGGCCTCTAACACGCCCTTGCCATTAAGAGCAGTCATTGGATATGGTCAGATGTATCCTCATGGCGGGCCCAGAAGTCTGAACGCCACCAACTTCCGGGTCCGGAACCCACCCTCAGCGTGCCAGCGTATTATTCAGCCCCTTGTTTGTGTCCACCGAACTTTCCAATGTCATTCTAGGTTACACTTAGCAATGCCCACAGGAACAGCACTAAAGATGGAAACTTACCCAATATATATAAATGTGGAAGAAATGAGAAATAAGGAAAATAAATCAAAATGTATTGGGCCATAACTTCAGAGCTCCCCAGTGTCGTATTGGTGGAGGGAATACACCAAAGATGTGCTAGGGACTCTCCTACGGAATTTCCCAGGTAAGGTTTGCATGACAATTGCCCAGAAGTGCAAACTTCCCCTGGGCAATTGCCCTGCACTGGTAACCATCTGAAAAAGTCATTTAAATCGCAAACTTTGGATGGTTCAGACTGGGTTACACCAGTGGTTACCCAGGAAAAGTTAGAAAAACTTCTAATTCTGGGTAACAATTGTACAGACCCAGGGGACTCCCCAGACACACCCGATTACCCTCCCCACAGGACCCCCAAGGGACTGCAACCCCCAATAGGAACACCTCAACCCACGGGACCCCTCCGCCCCCATGGGGTGTCTTCCACTCTCGTACCCCTGTGAGGCCCAAATCTCACCCCACCCCTCCTGAAGTCCGACCCGACCTACCCTCTGTCATCCCGATCTCTGGTTCCCCACCGCTCTCCCCAACCTCACCCCTCCAACACCCCCAACCTCCAACCAACCCCTAGGCCTGACCCAGCCTGCCTCGCACTCCCCCCACCAAGGCCCAACCCAACCTGATCTCTGCCCCCTCCAATCTCTGACCAGCCCCCAGATCTCCAACTCCCCCCTCACCTTAGACCGCCCCATAGATCTCTGACTCGCCATATCTCCAACAGCCTCCCCCCGAGTTTCGACCATTCCAATCTCCTACACCCTCCGACCCCCGATCACCCCGATCTCTGAGCCCCCAAATCTCTGAACACCTCAACTCTAAACCCCCGACCTCCAAACACCACCCCCACCTGAAATATTCCCCCAGCCCCCAAATCCTATCTCCTTACCTTGGACACTTACCTTCTCCCTGCCTGTCAAGGACTTTTAATCGTCAATGGATCTTTAACTTACCTGGTTTACAACAGCAAGTGCTGTAAAAAAGGGGGCCTCCTTCCCTTCAACCCAGCTGCACTTTGACGTGAGGATGTGGGCACACGCTGCACTACCTGGATCTCACCCGCCTGAGTCGGAAGGTCAGGCGAGATAGGATTGAAAAGAAATTAAGGTAAGAAATTGGGAATGGAGTAACAATCCAACACTGATTGCCACTCCGAGAACATTCAGGCCTCTTGTGTGTGTTATTAATTGTACAAATTAAGGTTAAGTGTCTACAGTTGTGGGAGGGCACTCAGTGGATAATGACTTATGCACGTATAAAGAGACACTTGGGGGGACTCAGTGTCATAGTGGTGATGTCACTAGACAAGAAGCTGGAGGTCTAGGTTAATGCTCTAGAGCTATGGGTTCAAAGTCCACTACAACAACTGGTGACATTTCAATTCAATTAATACAACCTGGGATATAAAACCAGTCTCAGTAATGGTGACCATAAAGCTGCCATCGATTATTGTAACATCTTTTTGGGAAAGAAACCTGCCATCCTTCCTGCTCTGGTCATGTTAATCTAGACCCACAGCAATGTGGTTAACTCTTCACTGCCCTTTGAAATGGCATGGCAAGCCATTCAGTTCGAGGACAATTAGTGATGGGCAAAAAATGCTGGCCTTGCCAGCAATGCCCACATCCCATGAAAGAATTAAAGAGACACTCACCAACACTGAAACAAAAACAAAAATTGCTGGAAAAACTCAGCAGGTCTGACAGCACCTGTGGAAAGGAAGACAGAGTTAAGGTTTCAAGTCCGTATGACTCTTCATCAGAGCTAAAGCGGAATAAGAAATGTGGTGAAATATAAGCTGTTTAAGCGGGGTGTGACAGGTAGAGCTGGATAGAAGGCCAGTGATAGGTGGAGGCAAAGAAGAGATTGCCAAAGATGTCATAAACAAAAGGATAAAGGGGTGTTTACAGTGGTGATATTAGCTAAAGGATGTGCTAATGGTGACATTAAGGGTTGAAAGCAGGATGAACAAGTGACAGGTGGCCCTGGTGGGGGTGAGGTGGGGGGAGGGGATCGAAATAGGCTAAAAGGTGGAGATAAAACGATGGATGGAAATAAATTTTAAAAATAATAGAAATAGGTGGGAAAAGAAAAAAATATTATAATAATTATTAGAAAAAAGGGAATCAAAAAGGGGGTGAGGATGGAGGAGAGAGTTTATGATCTGAAGTTGTTGAACTCAATGCTGAGTCTGGAAGGCTGTAAAGTGCCTAGTCGGAAGATGAGGTTCTGTTCCTCCAGTTTGCGTTGAGCTTTACTGGAACATTGTAGCAGGCCAAGGGTGGACATGTGGGCATGAGAGCAGGGCGGTGTGTTGAAATGGCAAGCGACAGGAAGGTCTGGGTCATGCTTGCAGACAGACCGAAGGTGTTCCGCAAAGCAGTCACCCTGTCTGCGTTTGGTCTCTCCAATGTAGAGGAAACCGCATTGGGAGCAGCGAATGCAGTAGACTAAATTGAGGGAAGTGCAAGTGAAGTGCTGCTTCACTTGAAAGGAGTGTTTGGGCCCTTGGACGGTGAGGAGGGGGGAAGTAAAGGGGCAGGTGTTGCACCTTCTGCGGTTGCATGGGAAGGTGCCGTGGGAGGGGGTTGAGGTGTAGGGGGTGATGGAGGAGTGGACCAGGGTGTCCCGGAGGGAACGATCCCTGTGGAATGCCGCCGGGGGGGGTGAAGGGAAGATGTGTTTGGTGGTGGCATCACGCTAGAGTTGGCAGAAATGGTGGAGGATGATCCTTTGAATGCGGAGGCTGGTGGGGTGATAAGTGATCTTCTGGTGGGTTGCAGAGTTAAGAGCTACACATTTGTAATGTCTCACTATGTGAATAAATCTAAAACTGAGTAAAGATTGAGTTTTGGTCACTCCCTTCACCAGCTGGCTGTAAAAAAGTTTGAAATATGTAGTACTATTCCCATCCATAAATATTGCAGAGGGTTCAGAACAAATCCAAAATAAACATGGGACATGGCTGGATAAGAAGTAATGGAGAGTAAAATTTCAGGTACTTTCTTTATATTGAATAAAGATTTTTACAGTCAAATCTCATTATATCCAGCCAACCGTTTAAATGTTTACTAGGTCCATATGGAAGCTCCATTATTGTCAGCACATGGAGCTGAAACATCAATAAGATGGAGAGATGACAAGAAAATTCTCATGTCAGCCATAATGAGAATGAACAATATTCATTGCAGATTCCCTGAAAACGAATATTTTCTAGTTACTCATGAAGAGCTAAGATAGAATGTTACCCAAAGGACTTTGAACTGTGGGAGGTAAATCACAGGCCAGAAATTTCCCCCCATCGGGGGGTTTTGCAGGGACGGGCGGGGGCAAGCGCGAAACCAATTGGCGCCCCCGATCGGGGACGTGCCGCCATTTTACGTGGGCGGGCCAATTAAGGAGGGGATGCCCTGAGAGATTCCCTGCGCTCTTACCATCTTTATTCAATATAAACAAAGTATCTGAAATTTTACTCCCCATTACTTCTTATCCAGCCATGTCCCATGTTTATTTTGGATTTGTTCTGAACCTTCTGCAATATTTATGGATGGGAATAGTACTACATATTTCAAACTTTTTTACAGCCAGCTGGTAAGAGAAAGAGCGAAAGGTTGCAGAGATCTCCCCGAGGCACGGAGGTGCCGCAGGGAAATTTCTTTCAGTGCTAAAGTTTCAAATAAAGGTTTGTAACGCTTTTAAAACATGTCCCCTCATGTAACACTGTTACATGAGCTGGGACATGTCAAAGAATAAAAGTATAAATTTTTATTAGATTTTAAAACACTTCATGGAACCTCATCCCGACCATGGATGAGGTTTCATGAAAAACGTGAAGGCCGCCTGGGCTCTTTGCCTGCCCGCCAACCTTAAGGTTGGACAGGCAGCTCATTGAATTGAAGTTGTTAGGTTTTAAATGGCCTCAATAGGCCTTTGACAGTTGGGTGGGCGGGCAGCCGAGTCGGCTGCGCGGCCGCCGAACTGAGGATCTGAATGACGTGTGGCGACGTTGGAACGCACGCCCGACGTCACCGTGCGTCAGTTTACGTGTCGGTGAGGGGGCCCCGCCCCCGCTCGCCGACGGTAAAATTCTTCCCACAGTTCACTCAGAATAGGGGGATTTTATTTTAACATTGAAATGGTATAAACGGAATAAATATTTAATACAAATACATAAATCAGCTGGTAATGTATCTTAGAATTCAAAGTACCTTCTCTTTGAGTCGTGTAATGCTCTGACCAAAGTTGTCACTATCTAGTACTGCACTGCCATTGTTTAAGGTACCTGGTAACGACACAATGTTTCAAACCATCTTTGCAGAGCCACTAAAAAATGTTTAAATTTGATAGGGGTGTTGTTTGACTTGCTGCTCGCTGGGATAATCCGGATTAAAAATCACAACAAGTTCGAACGCATCTCTTAATTATTACACAACCAGATCGTTTTGAATAAAGCTATCAATTCCTCAGAGTTTATTTATGTTGTACATATGGCCCATGTTATAGATCAACTTACTTGAACAGTCTACAATGAGATTTGCTCCATATCTGTACTGTGTATATGTATATGCAGTTGATGCTGGTGCAAGATGAGAAGAATTGGAAACATTTAGCAAGTCAGCTGACGTCTGTACTGAGAGCAGGTGAGCTAACATTTCAGGTGTGTTACGATCCTTGGCTAGAACCTGGGATGTCGGGGGAGGTCCGGTTAAGGACCAGGAACGTTTTGTTTAAAGTGGTTAAAGGTTGAGGTTCAAGACACCTGCTTTTGGAATAAAGCCATGAGATACCATGGGTTTTAAACAAACAAAAAACAAAATTTACTTTACAAGTTTAGAAAGAAAACAATTAACAATATTTATCTTATGCTGTAACATTCAGGGTAAGTATGAGGTACATGTGAATTAACAGACAAGCTGTGGTTGAACACACCACACGACAGTGTAAATGACAGATGCAACCAAGACAAAGTCCATAGATTTCTCAAGACGTCATCCAGAAAATAGTCCCACTGTGAGGCAACCAATCTCACTGAAACTTCGTCTTTCTCACAAGGGTTTCCAATCTCCACCTTTGAAGATACTGCCTTGGAATTCTGTGCAACATCTCTCCCACTCAGACAGCTTTAACAATGACCGACTTCACAGGGTTCCAATCTCACCTTCCGAGACTCTCCCTGGATTCCTGGGTGACTTAACGCTAGCTCACAAGCACACTTTCAGACCTATGGCAATGCCAAGCAGAATACCATTGCTCCAAAGTGGTACCTTTGTCCCAATGGCGCACAGTATGGAGTCAGTCTGCTAACTGCAGCTTTCTTTAGGTCAGTGCCTTTTTTTTGCCCCCTTCTTTTAACTTATTTAACATGGCCTATTCCTGTCTCTTTGTCTGTGACACTTCTTGGTTGGCAGACTACCTCAAACTGACTCCCTGAAGAAGGATTGTTCACTGACCCTTGAAATGTTCTGGAAACCTATCAAAACACTCCCAGAGGGTCCCACCCTTTTTACTAGGCAGGAACCAATATAAACAGAATTGGAGCATCCTGTGCCTTTGAATGTTATAATCTCCACTGATCAATGGGTTTCATGACAGGTGTAGACTTTTAGCAGAACATATTTTATTTTTGTTTCAGGATGTCTAATCCCTACATTTCATATTTTAGCTTTTTGTGTGAAAACTGTTACAATGGGCAGAATTTTATGTTTATCGGGCGGGCGGGCCCGAACCAATCAGCGGCAGGCGCGTAGCCGATCTCCGCCAGCGAAACAGGCCCCGTCACCATTTTGCGCGGGTGGGCCGATTAAGGCCCGCCCAGTGCATTGCAGACTCCCGTGTACAGCGGGAAATTCAAATATGTGGTGGACGTGTACAGACCACCGGTTCCAATGGGGAACCGTAGTCTGTATAAAGAAAGGCCAGGCAGCCTCCTTTAGGATGTTCACCATGGCCAGCGACCAGCGCAAGGGGTATGCACAGCGGGCTCTAGAGGAGGGCAGGGCAGAGGAGGAGGGGGGCAGGCTGCAGGGTAGGCCAGCGGGGGGCCAATGTGCCCCTCAGTTCCCTGATGCCTGCCTTGCTGCCCTCTTCGAAGAGGTTGCAGAACGCCGGGAGGTCTTGTTTCCGGAGGATGGGAGAAGTGACCAAGCAGACGTGGCAGGAGGTGGCGGAGGCTGTAAGCTCTCAAGATGCTGTGTGGCGCACAGGGACCCAGTGCCGCAAACGCTTCAATGATTTGTTGCGCTCTGGAAGGGTGAGTACCATGTCGGCCTTGGCCATTTAACCCAGCAGGTAGCCTTAGCCTTTGAGGTCCCCACCCTCCCCCCACATTTTAGTGTCGTTACTGCATTGGGCATTTGGTGCATGCTGGGTGGGCAAACAGATAGTAACCACGCTTACATCAGCCTTAGTGGTTGAGGAGAAGATGGGTTCTCCCCGCAGCATATGTTGGTGTTTGTCGCATTTGAGTAGTCTGGGGGCAACCTGCAGGGGAGGCAGCTAGGCACATACTCAGAACTCGAACGCATGTCTTATTGATGGTGTTGAGATGGTGGAAGGGGAGCCTCAAGGCGTCGTGGCCAAGAGCCATCTGCTGGCCTTGGCGCCACACCTAGTTGTGCCTCCTTGCCATGGGCGCTAAGACCCGTGTGTTATTCAAAGTGATGGATACCAGATGTGTCCAGGGTGGCCGTTGGGGGAGGGGGTTGGGAGCAGCCGTACTATCTTCTGGTGACTGATCACCAGTAGTGTGGACAGGAGCCGCTGGAGGCCTCAGATGGGCCACTGTGGTTGGGGTGCGGTGTGCGCATGCAGAGTACATGAGCGATCAGCCCCAATAAATGCTCTTCTCTGTTCTGCAGGCAAAAACAGAACACAACACCCAGGAGTGTATGCAGACTGGTGGTGGGTACACCGTGCTGCAGCATGTCACCAACTTTGAGGAGCAGGCCATGGAGCTGGGGAAGAGGCAGGCGGCTAGGTCGGCAGGTGTCGACGAGGCTGGGGTGCAGCGGCCAGGTATTTGAGGCCCACAGTCCCATTCACTCTGTCTTCCCACCATCCAAAGCACTGATGGTTGCTGCAATTGTTAATGCAGCAACACTGCTCATTCACAGACTGATACAGTCAGATGTGTGGGTCATACATAAAGGTCCCTCGGCCCCTTGAGGATGCGTGTCTCTAGCACCTTTCAAAGTCGCCTTATCCCATTTGCGACCACTATCCCCATGTCCTAACATGCCATGGCATCGCTGCTGCACATCCAAATACTTATTGCATCTTAGGAGGGTTTGTACCTCCACCACCCTTACAGCCAGTGCGTCCCACATTACTCTGTCCAAAAGGTCCTCAGCACCTCACCTGTCACCCTCATGGCACTCAACTTAAATAAATGCCACCACCTTAGTCATCCCTGCACCAAGGGGAAATGTTGCCTTCTGTCCACCCGTTCTATGCCCCTCCTAACGGTATGAAGGTCAATAATGTGACCTCTCAATCTCCTGTGCTCCATGGCAAATGTCGCAAGTGTTTGCAATGTTTCCTCATAACTCCAACTCTCCAGGCCAGCATGCATCCAGGTCAGGAACCTCTGCACTCTCCCCACTCCAATGCCATCCCTCCCATGAAGCGCAGGTCACAACTGAACGCAGAAATGTAGCTGTGGCCTCGACAGCGTTTTCTGCACTTACAACATGACCTCCCTTTTCCTACATTCTATTCCTCGGCTAATAAAGGCAAGTCTGGCTTCGACCTTGTGAAATGCCTTATGTTCCTGTTCTGCTACCTTAACGGGTCTGCCCAGCAAGGTCCCTGTAATCGTCCTAACTTTCCACGGTCCTATCATTTCTCGTGAATTCCCGTAACTTGTTTGTCTTGCCCAAGTGCTTAACCGAACACTTATCCACATAACATTCCATGTGGCATTCCTTAGGCCATCTGACCAGCCTGTCTGTATGCGCATGTAATGTTTGGGCCTCCTCTTGACTATTTACCACCCCACCAATGTTGGTCTCCTTAGGCTCTTGAAGGTTGAGCGCATTATGATCCTAGGGGTGGAAAGAGATGAATGGTGTTACTGACTGAACGCTAACTGATCCACTGTCCTTGTTGTTAATTTCAGCATCACCACCACATGGCTGCCAGCACGAAGTCCAGAGCACCCCCTCCACACCTGAGGGACGTCACTTGCAACTTGCGTCACGTCATTTCAGTGAGCCAGGCACCAGCGCAGCGACAAACACTTCAGTGGGGATTATAGCGTCGGCTAGTGTCCCGGGGCACAGTGGAGAGGGTACTTCACAATCGCTGGAGGAGGTGGCACGGACAGAGAGTGCCGATGGTGCCAGCAGCCGGAGGACTGCAGGAGACCAGGCACATGCTGAGTCGGGCAGTGATGATGTGCCTCTGGAGATGTCAGCCATGCAGCAGCTGCAGGATAAATGGCCGGGTGCGCGGGAGCATCTGGCAGGGTTGCATGAGGGTGTGCTTCACTTGGTCTCTGTGGTGGAGGAATCCAGGCAGAGTGTCAGTGAAGGCATGAACCTCAGGACAGAGCTTCAGGCTTCCTCCATTGAGAGATCGGCGACTCTCATGGAGAGGGGCTTCCAGCAGATTGAGAATCTTCTGATTAGCTTACGCTCTGACCTGCAAGTCCTCACAGCCCCACCCACAGGTGGTCATTGGCAATGTGGGAGATGTTCTGGGCACCAAGTGTCGCCGCTCGTTGCCCATCCATCTGCAGTGAGCAGGGAGGTCCAATGTGACCTCGCATCGGCGCAGCAGCTGCCTGTCGTCGCTGCGAGTTCCTCTCAGGGTGCTCCGGATGAGGGCAGCAGCTCCTCCGCCCCTCTGCCAGTGACCATTGCATCCGTTGAGTCTGTGACAACTGGGGAGGTGCCAGTCCTGGAACTGGCCACTCCCTCCCAGGCGGGGTCAGCACAGGCTCCACGGACCAGAGGACAGCCTCCAAGTTCATCGATGCCAACAAGACAGCAGAGTCAGCAGGCTGTCTCACAAGCCACTCTGAGCGATGGGGCGGCACCCAGACGCAGCACCCGCAAACGTAAGCATAAGGCATGTTAGGCACTCCACGGGTACGTGACTGATTTTGTATTGGCCTTAGATTAGGGAATGTTTGATTCTCAGCATCAGAGCGACGTTTGTTCATTTTTTTGGTGGGAATAAAGTCCACTTTTCTGACCATGGCTGAGGATGTTTCCTTTGTGCTGCATTTGTCTGTTTCACAGACATATCATGAGTGTTTGGGTGGACATTGATGTTTCTGTACTAAGCCCTTAGTTACAGCTGATGAGGTGGAAGATGGTGCACCTAAGTGCCACGTGTGGAAGCGCCAGGCAATGCTGGTCCTGCAGATCCATGTGTGTGGAGCTAGCTGAAGGTTCATTGGACTAAAGTGTCCCGGATGTCCCTGCCTCCTTGGTGTAGTTGTGGGTCGGCGTGCTGCCCCTCATCATCGCCCTGTGCTTCCTCATCCTCTGAGCCACTACTGGATTCATCATGTGCAGCCTCATCCACTGCGTCAAGGTCTTCATCGTCAACTGCATCTCCCCTTTCCAGCGCAAAATTGTGCAGAGCGCAGCATGCTACCACACGATCTGGGGGGGTACTGGAGTGCATCCCCTGAGCGGTCCAGGCATCGGAAACGCAACTTGAGAAGACTGATGGTTCTCTTCACCACAGCCCTTGTGGTGCCCTGGCTCCTAATGTACTGCTCCTCAGCTTCTGTTCTTGGATGGCGGAGAGGCGTCATGAGCTACCTTCTGAGGGGGTAGCCCTTGTCACCCACCAGCCATCCATCCAGCCGAGCCGGAGTACTGAAGAGCCCCAGAACCTGGGACTGTCTGAGGATGTAGGTGTCGTGGGAGCTGCCTGGGTACCTTGCACAGACTTGTAGAATCAGCATCCTGCGATCACACACTATCTGCACGTTCATGGAGTGGACGCCCTTCCTGTTGACGAAGGCACCGGGCTCACCTGCTGGAGCCTTGATGGCCACATGTGTGCAGTCTATTGTACCCTGGGCACGGGGGAAGCCAGCAATGGCCGCGAAGCCTCTGGCTCGCTGTATCTGACTTGCCTGGTCGCAGCAGAAGTGGATGAAGGTCAATGCACATCTGAACAGAGCGTCTGTAACCTGCTTGACACAAGTATGGACAGCTGATTGGGAGACACTGCAAAGATCACCCACCGAGCCCTGGAAGGAGCCAGAGGCATAGAAGTAGAGGGCAACTGTGACCTTCAGAGCTGCTGGCATGGGGTGTCCACCCATACAGTTAGGGGAGATCTCAGGGCCAATCATCTGACAGATATAGTTCACTGTCCCCCTTAACAGTCGGACCCTCCTTCGGCATTGCACCTCAGTCATGTTGAGGTAGCTGCTTCGCCGCCTGTATACCCTGGCAGCAGGATAGTGGTGTCTTCTGCGGCCCCTTCCACCTTGGACTACCTCTTGGCCCTGCGCCCCTTGTGCCTGCGCCTGGCCTCCCAAAGGTGGCTCCCCTGGAGGCTGATTGTCTACTCCTGGCCTCCTCCTTATTCTGGCCCTCCCTTCCTCCTCAGAGGAGCTGCCTCCAGTGGAGATGTCAGAATCCATACCCAGGCTAAATGGAGGCCTCCGGAAAGCTGCAGGCCCGATAAAGATTACTGTCTGCAGACTGCTGAGCTGAAGCTTCAAAGTACAGAGAAAGCTATTGGAAATCGATCTAAACTGCTAACAATCACACAGGCAAGTTTAAAACACTTCCTGCAATAAATACTTCACATAAAACATTAACTACCCCTCTGAGCCCACATATCCCGCCTGTGGATGAGGTTTGTTAAAAAGTCACTTACCCGCCGAGCCGAAGATCGCACGGTCTCCTCAAAATCGGCGTCGATTGCCGAGTTAAGGGCCTTAACAAGGCCTTTGATTAATGGCGGGCGCACATCGCGCTTCACTGAGCGCCCGCCCACCTAAATATCGCGATGGTGCGCGCTGACGTCGGGACGCTCGGGGGTTCGCCACCCGCACGTCATACATAAAATTCTGCCCTATGTTTCATTCCTAACATTGACTTTATAATCTCAAAGTGTACATAGATCTGCAAAATATATATAAAGTTAAATTTCGGTTTGGTATCATAATTACTGCTACTGGATTTACCTCTCTTCTATACCACACTTTATGCCTTAACGGTGACCTGCATTTGGATTCCCTAAAAATTGCAAAAAGATGTGAAACATTTAAAAAAGCAAAATCTTTGTATATATTTTCCATGCAAACATAATTTCACATAATTTATTTGGCAAAGTATAAAATATACTCAGGTGGTACTGCCAGGGATGGAAAACTATGGTTATGGGAAGAAATTATTTCCAATGGCGAAAACAAGGTTAAAAGGATATTTAATGGGTGTTTAAAATTGTGAAGAGCTACAAAAATGTGAATAGGGGAAGACCTGTCCTTTGTTTGGGAAGGCAGTGACAAGGAGTCATCAATAGTGAGTATGAGAAGAGAGTTTAGAATATTTTTTGTATAGAGAGGATTATTGGAGTATGGAGTTGGAGTATGGAATGCTTTGTCACAGGAATGGTTAAGGCAACATTGACATGAAGTTGGCTGATTGCCAGGAAACAGAGAGTAGTGATGAATGGTTGTTTTTCAGATTGGAGGAAGGTATATAGTGGGGTTCCCCAGGGCTTAACATTAGGACCGCTGCTTTTCTTGATCTACATTAATGCCACAATTTCAAAATTTGAAGATGACACAAAACTTGGAAGTATTATGAACCGTGTGGAGGATAGTGATAGCCCTCAAGAGGACGTAGAAAGGCTGGTGGAATGGCTGGATACATGACGGGTCAAAATTGAAGCAAAAAAGTGTGAAGTGATATATTTTTGTGGGAAGAATGAGGAGAGGCAATATAAAATAAAGGATACAATTCTAAAGTAGGTGTGCAAGCAGAGAGACCTGGGGATATATGCACACAAATCGTTGAATGTGGTACAGCAAGTTGAGAATGCAGTTAATAAAGGATGCAGGATCCTGGACTTTATAAATAGAGACATAGGACAGAATTTAGTGCCCTCCCCTGAGGCAAGTTTGGAGGCAGGCGGCATTGAATCAGGCAGGAGGTTGGTGGTTCGGGACTCTACCGCCTTCCCACTTCTGCCCTGATTAAGTCAACAGGAAGGTGTTTGGACGGCCTTTACACCCTGCTGCCAACTGAGGCCCTTAAGTGAGCCGACTTAAGGTCCTCATCCCACTGGTGGGCGGAGCAGTCACCATGCGGGAAGCCCAAAGGGCTCACGGGGGACGTTCCTCATTGTCAGGCACTCAGTGCCTAGGGACTAGCATCAGAAAGGAGGGTGGGGTGGAGGGCGGGGAGACGTGCTGAGAGCCACCCCCTTGCCCTCCCTGCAGAACTTCCCCTCCTCTCTCCCACGACCCCATCCCCTAACTTGTCCTCACTCATCTGTGGCCTATGGTCCCTTGCTGATGCTGGGCCTCTGGTGGGTGCATTGCCAGCAGAAGCAACCTCGTCCATTGGTGCTGCCTGCAATAGACAGATGTCAGCCTCATGACTTGACAGCAGCTAAAATGGGGCAGTATTTCCATCCTTGATCCTGGGAAAAGCCAGCCCTGACTACTTCTGTGCCTGATTGGCACATAATACTGATGGGCCTTCCCCAAAAGAAGTGACATGGGTCTCTCGACAGATCTCCAGTGGGCAGCCAAGACTGCCGTTGCCCTGATTAAATACCACCCATAGATTAGAAAAGCAGGAATTTATGATGACTCGTTTGCTCCCAACTGGAGTATTATTTCCAATTCTGGCCACCTCACTTTCGGAAGGATGTGAAGGCATTAGAAAGGGTGCAGAAAAAATTAGTGGAAATGGTTCCAGGAATGAGAGACTTCCGTTGTGTGAATAGATTGGCGATGTTGGGCTGTTCTTAGAGAAAAGGCTGAAAGGAGATTTGATAGTGGTGTTCAAAATCATGAGGAGTCTAGACAGAGTAGATAGGGAGAAACTGTTCCCATTGGCAGAAGGGCCAAGAACCAGAATACACCAGTTATAAGATGATTGGCAAAAGAACTAGAGGCGAAGCGTTGAAAAAGCTTTTTACACAGCAAGTGGTTAGGATATCCAATGCACTGATTGAGAGTGTGGAGGTAGCAGATTCATTTGTGGCCTTCAAATGGAATGGCGTAATTATCTGAGGAGTGAAAAATTACAGGACTATGGCGAAAAGGAAGAGAGTGGGACTAGCTGAGTTGCTCTTACAGAGAGCTGGCATGGATATGACAGTCCGAATGGCCTCCTGTGCTGTTACCATTTTATGATTCTACTTAGATGAATTATCTGGAACCTAAGGAACTGTAAAGCATAAAGAGCCAACCATCAAGGGAATTCAGGATCTACATCCACAAATTAAATGTAACAGTAATGTGTTAATCCAAAATGAATAATCTGATAAATGAATTTACCATTTGTACGCCTATGTGTATACAGACCAATGAGTCAAAAGCATAAGCTTTATCCTCAGTTTTCTCCACTCTCCTCCTCACATATTAAGGTACAGTGGGAGTTTCACAGATGTCTGCATCCCAGTACCTTGTCTGAGGGGAAGTTCTATATTTGCGAACCTAACTGAGTGCTGGCTATATAATCATGAGTAATGGCGCAGCCAAACCCGATTCTGCCCTTTGATATCTGCTTTTGAATATTGGTCACTTGATTCTGATCATATAGAAGGAATATACAGCAGATAGATAGAAGCCAATATATAGAAGGATTAAACAATATAATAATCTGGACTGAGCATACTGTAAGATTGGATCAGTATTTCAAAGCAAATGAGTTTGAAGACAGCTCAAAAATGTTCCACCTTATGGACAACTTGTGGCAGTCAAAACCATAGATAAGAAACTGAGCAGAACATTTTGTTCCAGCTGAATTAACCTACAAAGGAAAATTAGTTCAACAACAAATAAATATTTCTACTTAGAGAGTTGAGATATATTTGAACAGATCAGCTTCAAATTTTAAGTCATTTATATAAAAGCCAGCTGGGAATTGTATGTAGGAAGACTGTTGCTAAACTGTTTATTTGGTGGCGAAATATGAACAATGGAATTGAACAAGCCAGATGGAATCTTGATATGTGTCAATCATGATGAATAACAGGCTCAGATGCTGTTGTTAATCCATGAAAACAGCTATAGTGTAGCTCAATAAACCCTAAGAAAACTCATTTGATCTAAAGCAATAATTCTACATGAAGTCCTCTATACTTGATAACAAGCTGTGGAAAAACACCTCAATCCAGAGCTGCTAGTTATCACGAAAGGTTTTAAATTCCATCAAATAAAACAAAGGAAAACCATTCAAAGCAGTTAAGGAAACCTTCGGATTACAGCAAGTTTGGATAACTTTAGAATCAGGCTGGCCCGCAGTCTCAGTTCAATGGGAATTTTTGAGAGAGGCTGATCTGACCTTGAAATAAACAGTAGAAGCTCCTGTGAGCATAGAGGCTGCTGATAAACAACTAAAGGAGTTCAAGCTGTGCCAGACTTGTATTGTAGAACACGCAAGCTGAATGTTTCTGATGTGATAGGGAATAACCTTGTAGCAGACTCGAGTTTTTACAGAAACTCAGAGTGCCTTCATTGTAAAGAAATAGTACTCTTCCATCTAGATGCCCTAAAGAAAGCACAAATAACATATGGAGTAATGGAAAAACAACTGCATGGTAAAGAAAATAGCTGCCAATATGATGGTGAGAATGAAGTTATCCAAGGTGTGCTCTGTTGGAGCTGCAACAGGATTTGAACATGATTGATTCAGTTAGTGGAAATAAACCTGTGAAGGTGAATGGGTGACCTTTCTTTGCTGATGTACAAGTGAGAATTTCACTAATGCATGCCATCATCAGGGAACTTGCCCACCAGCCGCATTTAGGGAGATTGCTGGCGCACTGCTGTTTGTTCCATAAAATCAGTCCAACAAAGTACAACAGGATCATGGATTGTATTCCAACTACATATTAAAACATGGGAAGAATTTTCCAGTCGGCGAGCGGGGGCGGGGCCCACGGGGCCCACCCACCGATGCATAGAATGACGCGCGGTGATGTCGGGCGGGCATCCTGACGTCACCGCGCATCATTTAGATTTTCAGTTCGGCGGGCACGCAGTCGACTCGGCTGCGCGTCCGCTGAACTGTCCAAGGCCTATTAAGGCCTGTTAAAAACTAATTAAAACAGTTAAATGAGCTGCCCGTCCAACCTTAAAGTTGGTGGGCAGGTGAAGAGCCCAGGCGGCCTTTGCATTTTTCATCAAACCTCATCCATGGGCGGGATGAGATTTCACGAAGTGTTTTAAAATTCAATAAAAACTAATTAAAAAATTCACCGACATGTCCCAGCTCACGTGATACTGTTTTAAAAGTTTTCTTTTTCCTTTATTTAAATTTTAAAACCTTAAACTGATCTCATCTGAGGCACCTCTGTGCCTCAGAGAGATTTCTGCACTCTTATGCATGCATGCATGCGAAAGAGCGCAGGCCCCGACTCAGGGAGCCCCACCACCTGTTTCTGGGCGAGCATCACGCCTTGATTGGCCCGCCCACATAAAATGGCGGCGTGGACCCGATCGGAGGCGCCGATCAGGTTCACACTCGCTCCCGGCCCCCACCGCACAACCCCCCTGACAGGGGGAAAATTCAGCCCCATGTGAAAGATTTCAGAAGGAGTTGATACATCTAAAATCATCTCATAATTATTGGTAGACATTGGAGTTTCAATATTGTTCAAAAATATCTTGATGATGGTACAATCAAATGAAAGAGATCAAGTGCACATCCTTAGTAGAATGTTTTGCATTTATCATGAGCAATGAATGTTCATTGTTATGTTTATGTTCATCAAGTAATATTCACTATTTTGTCATGAATTCAGAGCCTACACGGGGTTCTTTGGGGTTTGTCTATTCTCCCAAAGTAAGCTGCTCGAGACAGTAGTTTGTTAAAATCATTACTCTTTAGTTACAGCTACAATATACATATTGGGACTTCTGCACAAGGCTGGAACTTCTTCCTCCAGATCGCTGTTCTTCAATCATGTGATGATACATCATCATTACATCAGTATCATGTGCTTCTGATATTAACCCTTTACATCTCCTCCCAAGTCTTTATTCCTATCATGTTTACATCCTCCTACATCTCCCTCCAAAGTCTCAGACTTCACAAGGTTAGTCTCGGAGGTGTCTTGACCAATCTCCCTGATCTTGTTCTGACCTCTTTCTGAGGTTGAGGACATTCCATACTCTCCCTTCTGTTGGTGTGAGTGTCCTTCTGCTGGGTGGCTTCAGAGCTTTGTCTTGTTTCTTCTTCTTTATCTCCATCAGGATCTGAGTAGTAAGTCCAAGTTTCTATTGTCTTTCTTTCCAAGGATATTAAGGCACTGCGGTTTCTCCTTATGGTACCCTGGTCTGTCTCAATCCTGTATGATCTCGGTTGTGGGGTTCTTTCAGTTATTGTGGCTTCTCTCTGTTGGTCTCATATCCATACCTCCTCGGGCTTCAGCACTGGTAATTGCTGTGCTCTGTGCCTGTGGTTAAAATTACAGGCCTGTTTGTTCCTCTGTGCTTCCTCACGCTGTTTTACCTTCTTGTGGTCATTTGTGATGATATTGGGTTTAAATTCCTGTGTCAAAGATGGAAATTGTGTTTGCAATCTCCTTCCCATCAATAACTCAGATGGTGAGAAACCATTTTGTAATATGAGGTTTGGTAGCTCAGAAGAGCTAGATTCTTCAGCAAATCTCTGATGGTGCATACACCTCTTTCAATTTTTCCATTTGCTTGAGGATAGCGAGGTGAACTGGTTATGTGAATAAATCCATATTCATTTGCAAAATTTTGGAATAGCTCATTAGTAAATTGCAGTTCATTGTCTAATGCTACAATGTCCGGAATGCCGTGTATTGCATAAATCCTCTTCAGTGATTGAATGACCACTTTTGCCATGATACTTTGCAATCAGTATACTTCAATCCATCTTGAGTAGTAATCAGTGACAATAAGAAATGTTTTCTCTTTCAAATCCAATAAGTCCATTCCCAGGTGTTACCATGGCCTTGGTGGAAAATTAGAAGGTGATTGTGGTTCTTTTTGCTCTTAGCTGTTCCCTGCGTACGTAAGACAATTAGAAATTATATCTTCATCAGAGTAATGTCTGGCCACCAGGCTGATTGCTTGGCTCTCACACACCAGTTTGTTGTCCCTAAGTGACCTTTGTGAAGCATTTGAAGAATATCAAGCTGACGTGCTCTCAGTATGTCTACTCTCTCATGGAAGACTAATAAATTATCAATGACTGTGAGGTGCTTGCGCTGTTCAAAGCATTACCGAGGATATAGTCTGGCCATCCTTGCAGACAATATTCTCTTATCTGGAGACATTTGTCATCTTGACGCTGTGCTGTTTTATTTACTGCAACGTTTTTGTAGTAGCTGGTAAGTGTTGAGCAATTAGAGATGTATATGTTTCCACCTCCTCAATGAAGTGTAAATCTTCTTGTTTAGTTCCTTCTGATGGTATCTGCGACAGTCATTTGGTACTTCATTTGAACATACTCTACTATGGAATCATATCTCATTAATCTTAATCTGAACCATTTGATTCTGGGCAGCATTTTCACAATTTCTTTCATGTTCAGAAGAGTGACTAGTGGCTTATGGTCTGTTTCAATTTTGACCTCCTATCCCATAACATAGTCTGAGAATTTTTTGCATGCCTACATTCTGCCAACACTTCTTGCTTTGATTCTGGCACGTCTTTTTTCTGTTTATGATAATGACCTCGAGGCACAGTAAACTGGTCTACGTTTGCTGTCTATCTGCCCTTGAAATAATACTGCCTCTAGACCTATTGATGATGCACCTAGTGCTACTATGCTCAGTAGTTCTAAGCCGAAGGCTGGGATTTTCCGTGCCGGCCGGCGTCAGGCGTGTTTGGTGATGTGAGCAGACAATATCACATGATTGCTTTCACAATGGTGTGAAACCAGTCGCGATCGTCCCCTCAGCCCACCGATGGCGGGCCATGTTCTCCGCCAATGGACATGGGAACACGTAGAACATGTCCTGACAGGTGTGACAGGCAGAAGTCGGACCTATCCGCCAGGGTTTTGCTCACATTGTGGACATCCGAGGAGCAGAAGATGCTGGAGCCCGAGAGCAACGGCACACTGGAGGAATGTACATGGATGCTGGGTTGATTCTCATGGACATGGCTTTGCTGCAAAGCAGTGCACGGAAGTTGGATAGTCACCATTGATGCTCACAATGGGTGATGGTAGGGCTAGGATCAGCTGGGAGAGGAAGAGGTGTCAGAATGGGTGGAGATTGGGAGGGGTGCAGAATGAAGGTGTCAGGATGTGGGGAAGGTTGGGAGGGGGGGAATGAAGGTGTTAGGATGGGCGGAAGTTGGGAGGGGGGAGTGAAGGTGTTAGGATGGGGGAGGTTGGGAGGAGGGAGGGAAATCGGGGAGGGGGAACAGGGGGTAACGGGGAGAAGACCACAACCGGGGAAGTGGGTGTAAGGTGGGGGTGGAAGGTGCAAGGGAAGGAGTGCAGAGAAGGGAGGGTTTCCAGGGGGAGGAAGGGGTGCGGAGGGGGGAGGGTGTCTAGGGGGAGGAAGTGGCGTGGAGAGGGGAGGGTGTCCAGTGGGAGGAAGGGGTTTGGAGAGGGAAGAGGGTCCGAGCGGAGGAAAGGGGAGCAGAGAGAGGACGGTGTCCAAGGGGAGGAAGGGTTGAGGAAATAGGAGGGAGTAAGGATTGAAGAAGAAGTAAGTGTGGAGGAAGGAGTCATGAAAAGGGTAGGAGTAAGGCTGGAGGCTGGAGGAGAAGGTAACGCTAGAGGAAAAGGTAACGCTGGAGGAAAAGGTAACGCTGGAGGAAGGAAGGAATAAGGGTGGCTGAAGAGGTAAGGGTGGAGGAAGAAGTCAGAAATGGAGAAGGACTAAGCGGCAGGAAGTCTGGAGGGGTGGGGAGTACTGGGAGAGGAGGGATGCAGAGGTGGGAAGGAGTTCCGGGGATGGAGGGAAGGGGTGCAGAGCGGGGAAGAGGTCTAGAAGGGGGATGTGGAGGTGAACGTGCACAGTGGGGGTCTGATGGATTCATGTCTGCCTCCTGGGGAGCGAACTGAGGGTGGGCCTGGCACGAGGAAGGGTGAGAATGACTGAGGGCAGAGTAAGGCAGTAGGTTAGGAGGGTGAATGTTTGATGGTAGCGATAGAAGGGTGGTTAGTGGGGACCCAGAGGCAAATACCAATCCTGCAGGTGGGAAGGAGAAGGTCGGGGATGTGAATGTGGATGGGGGTGGGATTTTCAGGAAAGAAGGAAATGTGCATGTTCACCTGGACATCCCTGAAGGAAAAGGATTGTGGCTGTGATGGGGGAGAGAAAATGGGTGACTGGGGGAGGGTAAAGGACGGGGGAGCAAATGTAAGACCGAATTATCACCATGCTGTCCAAATCGAAAGGACAGTCATGGTGGGTGAGATCAGGTGCTGCATGGAAGTGTGATCATTGGGTGGGCAAAGATTCAGGTCAGTTCAGATGGACAACTGAGAGTGAACCCCAGTAGGCAGCATTGAAAATGCTCAGGACATTGAGATGAGTGTGAAATGTGAAGGATCAGCGTGCGTGGGAGAGTGCTTGCATGAGGCTCCAAAAGGCCCTGCCCCACATGCACTTTTCCCTCCAGAATCACTCGTGGGCCGGCTGCTCCCTCTGCGATGATGGGTCTTCCGGGCTGCTTATTTCCACCTCTTCACTGCGGGAGCAGTCCTCCTGACTGCAAGTGAGGATGTGGAGCTGAGGGGCTGGCTGGCTGAGGGTGTCGCACCCCTGGCAGAGCTCCCTGTGAACCAAAGTTAGAGGTAATTAGTGCATGTCAGCAGAGTCAAAAGCAGGAGAGAGAGCACTCAGAGTTGCACTGAGGGAAGGATGATGTGGTGTAGGATCCTCACGTGGTTGTTCGCCGCTGATCTCACCGTCACAGCAGACGGTCACATCCTCACCCGTCAGCACGATGGCACACTCTTCAAAGTGAGTGAGGGGCCTAGTGTGGGCCACTCCATGCCCGGTCTGGGACCTCTCCCTGCTGATGTGAGCCAGCTTCTCCTGCATGAAAACAGATGGAGAGAGTGTGAGCAAGACACATGGTAATGCATGGAACGTTTGTGGTGAGTGGAGCCATGGACAAGAGGAGGATGTGAATTTGAGAGGATATGAGCCTGATGGAGATGTGAGGATGTGTGTGAGAGTTAGTGGTGTTGTTCCTTGAGTTGTGAAATCCCTGTGAATGTGACGGGTTTGTGAATGTGTGAGTTGAAAGTGATGAGAAGAATGAGTTAACCTGGTGGAACAGATGAGACCATTCATCCTGTAGCAGCACTGGGTGGCTGTTCTCTTTTGCAACACATTGGCGCTGACCACTGCCTCCCAAGCCTGGTTGGTAATGCCGCTGCCCATCCCGCAACCAGAGCAGGGTAGAGGGCTTCGTGGCATATTAAACCAGGGGGCTGCAGTCTTTTTTGCCTTTCGTGGACATCTTCCCTGTAGTAGTCATGGGCTGGAAGCACTGAGATGTGTGCGCATGGCTGATCTTTAAATATGGTGCCCGGTGTGATGAAGCAGTGAGATGATGGCGTGGCGGGCAAATGAGACCCCACTCACCATGGAAACAGCTTGTTTCCCGAGAATGTCTAAATAATGTGGCGGGATTGGGACGATGTGTCATGAAGACCCACCATCACAGCCGACGGCTAAAACATCATTTTACCCGCTCACTGCCGCACTTAGTGCAAATCTGGGACGATTCCGCCTGTAATGTGCCAAAACTTCAGAGGAGGTTAAATGTTGTTTAATCTTTTCAAAAGCATTTTGCTGGTTCACGTTGACCCTGTCTCAACAGCTGTCTGAAGGGCTCATTGACCTCTGCTAAATTTGATAGGAACTTGCCTAATTGGTTGATCATCCCAAGGAATCATTGAAGCTCAGTTATGTTCCTGAGTTGTGGAAATTCTCTGATTACTTTCGTTTTTGTGGATCAACTGTGATTCCATTGGTTTTTACAATGTGACCTAGAAACTTGATCACAGGTTTGGCAAACTCAAGTTTTACATTCCATGTTTGGCCTGTAT
Source organism: Cetorhinus maximus (assembly GCF_964194155.1). Classification (NCBI taxonomy): domain Eukaryota; kingdom Metazoa; phylum Chordata; class Chondrichthyes; order Lamniformes; family Cetorhinidae; genus Cetorhinus; species Cetorhinus maximus. The sequence continues at coordinate 124,270,131 of NC_135883.1, read as the reverse complement.
CCTGTAGGACTCTCAGGACTGCTCTGGCTCTGTGGTCATGCTTTTCTCTTGTGGAGTCATGTATAAATATGTTATCCATATGGCATATTACTCCTTCCTTCCTCCCAGGGTTTGAGACATTGTGCTCTGGAAAATTTCAGCAGCGGACATAATACCAAATGGTAATCTCTCGAAACAATGATGACTGAATGGCATTATAAATGTGGTCAGCAATCTGCATTCTTTGTCCAGAGGTAACTGCCAAAATCCACTGTTTGCATCCAGTTTGGTGAATAGAGTACTCTTGGCTAGTTTGGCAAGACTCTCATTCACTGAAGCCATTGGCTTGCTCTCACATTCCACTAATTTGTTTAGTTGAGTTAAACCCTTGCAGATTCTTATAGAGCTTTTTAGCTTTGGGACTGTGACCATTCCTGAAACACCATTTTGTTGGCAAGGTGACCAGTGAGATAATCCTTGTTGTTGCATCTTCTCAATTTCTCCCTTGACTTTGTCCAAGAGTGGGCAAGGGATTTTTCTTGGTGTAAAGAGGCAAATTAGTTTAGCATCAGCTAGTAGTATGATGTTGTACTCAGTCTTTATTTTCCCTAGGCCTGTAATAGTTTTGGATATTGATTCTTGAATGTACTGCTGAAATTCTTACCAGCAACTTCCTCTACTTTATAGATTAACTTCAATTTTAAGCATGCCTTTCTGCTTAGTATAGAGCATTCTTGATTTTGAATGACATAGAGAGGTTTGAGGATTTCTCTATCTTTATACTTCAACTTTGCCATGAGTTGGCCTTTGACTTTCAATGTAGTCAGTGTAAGGCCCTGTAATTTGCTAGATGAGGGTTGCAATGTAATCTGCTTGAGGCATTTTACTTTGTCTGATAAACCAGAAACTCCTGCCCCGGTGTCTAATTTAAACTCTGTGGGGATCCATCCACTTCAAGTTAGTGCTCCAGTATTTGTTTTCAGTGTCATTTACCTCCCCTAGGAATTTTATGTCCCTTTTCTGTGGTCCTTCCATTTCTTGTATGGGACTCTGCTTTAATATTTTCTCCCTCTTTTTGCAGGTTGTCAGCATTTTTGAGTGACAAATTGTTTTGAAGTGGCCTATTTTTCCACAGTTGTGGCACTCTGCTCCCCCTGTTGGACATTCTTCTCACTTGTGTGGTTTGTTCCCGTCACATCAATGACATTTCAAGATGGTGGTTTGCACATTTTTCCATATTTTGGCCGGCTTAGGCTTTGGCGCACTTTCCCTCTTATGGCCTACAAACTAAATGATCTCACTCGCCTTCTCTGCAAACAAATGCCTGATTTTGTTCTCCATGCTCAGTTTTCCCCGTAATTTGTACTGTCTTGACTGGTGTTAAATCCTTTCTTGCCTGTAAGAAATCTGATAATGCTTCATCTAGGACCCCTACTATGATTCAATCATGTGCCAATTCATCCCTTAAGGTTCCATAATCACAGTTTCCTGCTTTCACCTGCTCTTTGCTCTCTCTTGTTAAATTTTGCCCTTTCTATAATTAAGTTTCTGCAGATGCTGAAATATGAATCAAATGCTTGCAGGACTTCTTCGTCAGAAGTTGATGTCTCATCAACTCCCTGCCTTGCTATCACATCATCAGCAATAGATCTAACTGCTTAAATTAGTGTACTGATCAGGATCTGGACAGGGTTCTTTGGGGCTTGTCTATTCTCCCAAAGTAAGCTGCTTGAGACTGTAGTTTGTTAAAACCAATGCTCTTTATTTACAGCTACTATGCACATATCGGGAGCTCTGCAAGGGGTTGGAACGTCTCCTCCCTTCAGATCTCTGTTACTCAATCATATGATGTTACATCATCATTACGTTAGCGTCATGTGCTCCTTTAGTCTTCATTCGCCACCAACAGTGAGGGGAAACTACCAAGAAAATGACTGAACCAGAGCATGGTACAGCCATTCTTTGGGTTAGTGAAACATTGGCTTGGATTTTAGCATGGAGGTGAGTTTTGTTCTGTTTTTTAAGGTCAAAAAACCCAGAAGATCGGGTTCCCTGAATGTCTTGCAGAATTTAACTAAAAGTGCTTTTAAATGGGACTGCTGCCCATAAACAGCCGGATTGACAGACTAGAAGCCTTTTGGGCAGGAAGTTTGCTTCATGGGACCAAGGCCTATTAGACCAGTTTGGTGTATTGGGACAATGAAAAAGATCATGGGGGCTGGTTTCGTATCATGGGGCTCCCTGATCTCAGGAGTGGGCTGGTATTCTGGATTCCAATGGGGGCTTCAGATGGCATTTGGAAGAGTTCCAATCATGGAATGGGGGAGTCTGATGATGGTTGTGTGGGGAATCGGGGAACAGACAGGCCACTAATGGGCCAGAGGAACTGGGATGGTTTATAGGTGGCTGGTTGGGTCTGAAGGAAGCATTTGTGTAAAAACACACACCTCATGGATTCAGCCCTGCTTGTGTCCTTTAAGTTGCCAAATTTCTCAAGGCTTGGGAAACCCAGCCACATAAGGTTAAAAATTGAATGACTTAAAATGAAGGCACACATCCTCATTATAATATTCAAAGGTTCAGCCTACTTTCCACAAGTGGGTTGGTCGCCTACCCCTCGTTTCCAACTCTGTTAAAATTGGAGGTGGATGGCTTGAGGCATGTTGGGTTCCCGTTGCATATTTCATGTAGTTTAACCTCTGACCTGACCCTAATCCACTTGTTTTTAGGAGATAAGATCCAGCCCATTATCAGTGATTTATTCTGCAAATGTCTATAATACTCAGTCACTTGAACATGCTGAGACATGGCAGGGATTGAATTGAGGGTAAAAACAAACTTTCCACAGATTCAGATTGTACCAGATAAGCCTGTGGCTCTCAATGAGAATGCAGCTGTGTCAGGGCCAAAAGCAGGCTGTACCACGGGGCTTTGAAGAAAATACGGAGGAAGAACCCATTGTACACAAATTGTATTCACATATGTCTGCAGAAACGGATTTACTCATTGATGACTATGGGGGTGAAACTGCTCCATGGTAATACCGCCATAGCAAATCAGTTCGTGAATGACAAAGAAGATGGGGAATGGTGTTAAACGGGCTGCCGATTCACACTACTGACAGAGACTAATTTCATTCCCCTATATTTGCTGTTCAGAGTGTTCAATTTCTGTAAAGAATTTATAATAATAATAGATTGTAAACCACTTCCGCTGATCTTATTTCCAAATAAGAAGGATGTCTGTGCTGACAATGTAGAGCAATTCAGTTGTCAAGTCAATGGAAAGCCAACCAGAATGTCAACACTGATTTATTATCAAGATTATTGATGGGGAAAAATGAAACTCCTACGGTTAGGGAAGTTTATTCCAGAAAAGCAAAGCAAAACAAAACCATTCACCCTCAGTCCAATAAACCAACAGCACTTTACATCATCAGCAGAGATAAGGTTGTTCGGTATGGCAAAATAATCCATTTCACTTTGCATGCTTGGGCCAGAATACTTTGTTCCAACTGAGTTAATGTTTTATCAGTAAAGAAAGAATGGGACCTGGCTTTTTTCATTTATTCATTCACAAGATGTGGGCACAGCTGGCAAGATCAGCATTTATTGCCATCCCTTTTAGCCTTGTGAAGGTTGGTGGTGAGTTCCCTTCTTGAACCATTGCAGTCTGTGTGGTGTGGGTACTTCTGGAGTGCTTTTAGGTAAGGAATTCCAGGATTTTGACCCAGCAACAGTGAAGGAATGGCGTTATATTTTCAAGTCAGCAAGGTGTGTGGCTTGCAGGAGAACTTCCAGGTGGTAGTGTTCTCATGCACCCACTGCTATTGTTCTTCTAGGTGCCTTAAGTGATTATTTTAAATTTTAAAAATCAGTAATGAAGAATTTTGAACAATTAGAGTTGGATCCTCATGGTTCTTTTTAAGTTGTGTTTACATAACCAACAATCTATTTTTTAATATACACCACGAGTGCATCATTCATCTGTGGTTGGAGTGTGATAGTAACAACACAGCACTTTGAAAGTAATACATTTAATTGAACAGCGTCAGTGCAGTGCATTTTAAAACCTTCTATACTGCCAACAGAAGGGAAACATGCCATGGTGAATGGGGACAAAATAAAGGGATATATTTGTTTTGGAATGAAATGCCACACGCATACATATTTGTTGCAGCAAATAATTGAAGCAAATCTTGGCTGCAGAATACAAGAGATACTTAAATGGATCAATATTTACTTTAGAAACCCAGATTAGCTGGCATTACAGCCGGCCAGATGACTCATAGTTAGTATTTAAATGCTCGTCAAATATAACTGATCAAAGCGTACAGTGAGGTGCAAAGTACAACTGAAAGTAGTTAATCATGACACTGCTTCAAATTTAGATGATTCCATTTGTCAGATTGGCCTCATCAAATAAAAACCATAATTTATATTGCACACTTAATTGGATTGCTTATTTGATATCCAATCAACCATTGACAATTGAATGATCTGAGGATCTCTGTTCTCTTTATGGCTTTAGGTAGATGGGATGACTGGGATTTAAAAATTCACATCTTTTGGCGCCCCTTTGAGTCAGGGGAATGGCTAGCTCATGAAACTTGCATAATCCGATATCATTTTAACGAGAGTTTTATCAGTTTGCCTCATTAGTTCTGCAAAAACACACTGGGTCTGAAAATGCACTCCTCTGCTGGAGTAGCAGTGCCACGCTATGGAGGGGGAAGCACTGCATTATGAGTGGCAGGAGCCTGAGGACTGCTAAGTCCACTTTGCACAACGAGCAATGCAATACAGAGGGAGTATTGCCTGTGGTGCTGAGAGCTTGTGCACAAGTCATGAGCAAGCTTTATTAATTCCTTGGGTTTCATGCAAACTTATTTGAAAGAACAAATAGCATAATACATAATGTGTCCGTTTTGAATGGGGCAAGTGAGGTTCTGCAGTATTTTCATAGTGGAAAATGCTTTGAATTTTTTTTAAAAATTGTTTACATGCATCTTTTTAGTGCAATGTGCTTTGTACAGATTTTTTTCAATATTTTTGATATTTGAATTTTTCATATTTATTTCAGAAGACAATTTGGCCAATTACTTCTAGCCAGCGAAGCCCACGTCCCATGAATGAATAAAAATTACTCCTTCAACTGTTTCCACTGGCAGAAGGGTTGGTTACCATAGGACATAGATTTGAGATATTTGACAAAAGAGCTAGAGGAATATGAGAGTTTTTTTCACGTCAACTCCTGCCGCCAACTCCCGCTCAGTCCCCCTGACGGGGAGAAAATTCTCCCCTAGTGTTGCAGCACAAATAAACACAGCATTTTGTTTGAATCAGCAAGTGGTTATTATCTGGAATGCATGGCCTGGCAGGGTGGTGAAGCAGATTCAATAGTAACCTCCAAAGGGGAATTGGATATATATTTAAAAGGGAAACATTTTCAAGGTTATGGGGAAAGAGCAGAGGAGTGGACCTAATTGGTTCGCACTTTCAGAGAGCAGGCACAGGCTCTTGTGTGCTGCACAACTCTATTATTCTATGATCAAGGTAAGTTTGGCCTTAATGCGTCTCAAATGTAATATTTGGTGATTTAAATGAGACAAGATCAAGTGAGGGTGCCAGAGATCATGAAGCCACAGAGCATGCTGCAAGCCAGGTACAATAACATAGCAGTTATGTTGGTGTGGGCTGGTATGGTATGTGTGCTCTGTCCAAAGGCAGATCCTTGGCTCATTGTCTGCTGGAGCCTTTTTTTTGTCAATGGTGGCTTGCCATTGCCTATCAATCTCAGGGGTAGGGAGTGGAGGCAAATCCCATGTCTACCTCAGCCAGAATGGGAATCAAACCCATATTGTTGCCATTATTCTGAACCACACACAAGCCATTTAGCCAACTGAGCTAACTGGCCCCCTAGTAGTTATGTTCCCGGACTAGTGATCCAGAGGCCTGATCGAGATATATGAGTTCAAATCTCACCAGCACAGCTAAGTTTAATTAAATAAATCTGGAATTAAAGCTAGGTAATCATGAAACCGTTAGATTGTTGTACAAGCCCAATTGGTTCACTAATTTCCCTTTGGGGAAAGAAATCTGTCCTCCTTACACAGTCTGGCCTTTCTATGACTCCTAACCCACAGCAACATGGATGACTTTCACACAAAAGCATTGTACTGTTGCAAATCTGAAACAGAAAATGCTGGAAATATTCATCTGGTCTCAAATGGCCAATAGCAAGCTACTCTGATGTGCCAATTAAGCGCTACCAAAAAAATAGTAAGAATTAAACTGAATGGACCATCTGGACATGACAAAGCAACACCCAGTTCAGTCAACGCTACAAAATCCTCCTCATTAATATCTAGGGGCTTGTGCCAAAATTGGGAGAGCTGTCATGCAGATTAGTCAAACAAGAGCCTGACATAGTTATGCTCACAAAACCATACTTTACAGCCAATGTCTCAGTTTCCTCCATCACAATACTCAGCAGATTAGACAGCATCCTTGGAGAAAGAAACGGAGTTAGTAGGCTGATTTTACCCATCCTGAGTGGTGGGAACGGAAGTGGGAGAGGGCTGGCAAAATAACAGGGAGCCATGTTGGGACGGTTCCCCATTGTTGTCCCGCCACCGGGCAGGTTTCCCAGTGGTGGGCAGCAAGGCAGATTGGCTGCCCACTCCAGGCAAATGGGCAGTTGATTTGCATTATTAAAGGCCCTATTAAGAGCCATTTTACACAGACACCAACATTTTTCTGGTGGCTGGGCAGCCCCCGAGCCGCTTGGGGAAACCACCAGCTTCATTGAGGCTGCCATCCTGCGGCAGCCTTGGAATGGAAGGTGCTGGGCATTGGAGCCAGAGGTTCCTTGACCAAAAGGAGGGGCCTGTGGATATAAAAGGCAACCCCCACAGCACAAACAGTCTCCCCCAGACGGATTTGCCCTCTGTTCGGTGCGGCCGACCACCCTCAGACCCCAAACTTAATGTTCAAATGGAATGACAGAGCAGGCTTGATGGGCTGAATGGCCTACTCCTGTTCCTATGTTCCTACATATCTGTCTGAAAACGCCCCCATTTTGAGGCGCCCACAAGTTCTCTGACCTTTCTTGGCAGTGCCCACCTCTCTCAGTGGCACTACTGAGGTTTCAGAGCTGCTTTCCCTCTGCTTGGGCCGGCAGCATCAGGAACCTGTCTGCCATCCTTAATTGGATGGCAAGCATGGAGGCAGCCAAGTAGGAGGCCACCTACACTAAAATCGGGCAGTTCCTGCTAATGGCAAGTGTTGGCTCGGGCCACGTTTTAGCCAGCGTCAGCGTCTCGAAGCCAGCAGTAAAATGCAGTTAAGTCTGTTTCTCTCTCCACAGATGCTGCCTGACCTACTGAGATTATTTTCACATTTTCTATTTTTATTTCAGATTTCCAGCTTCCGAAGTATTTTGCTTTTGTCCCCCCATCACCATCCCTTGGCATATCTTGTCCCACCGGCAGACCCCAGAGGCAGCCCTTTAGTGATTTACAATCAAGAGGGAGTGACCCTGTGAGTCCTCAACATTGATTCTTGACACCATGAAGTCTCATGAAATCAGGTCAAGCACGGACAAAGAAACCTCCTGCTGATTACCTCAAAAAGAGTTACTGGCCTGGTGAAGCTACAACACAGGACTACCTGCATGATAAAAAGCAGAAACAGCATACTCTGGATAGAGCAAAGTGATCCCACAATCAATGGATCAGATCAAAGCTCTGCATTCCTGTCACATCCAGTCATGAATGGTGGTGGGGAATCAAATAGCTAACTGGAAGAGGAGGTAGCTCCACAAACACCCCCAGCTTCAATTGTGCTGGAGCCAAGCACCTGAGGTCAAAAGACAAGCTTGAAGTGTTCCCTGCCATTTTCAGCCAGAAGCGTTGAGTGGATGTTCCATCTCAGTCTTGATCTGAGATCCCCAACATCACAGAAGCCTATATTCAGGCAATTTGATTCACTCCTTGGGCAGCATCGTCTCCTCCCGCCAGAATGGGATTCGTGGTGGGCGGGGTCGGGAGATCTGGTGGGGAGCGAAAAATCAGTTTCCTGAAATTGAGAAAGCAGGTTGGGATCATCCCCTCCCGACGTTCATGGCGAGTTAATGGTGGGTCTGCTGCATGCTCATTAAAATCCCAACAGACTGGAATCATGCACTCCCATCAAACCTACTGCCCTACCAGCAGGAATTTCTGCTGTTCTGTAACCCGACTGGAGACTTGTGGTGCACACCCGGCAAGGGAGAATGTTAAAATGCTTACCTTGGAGTTGAAGCTGGCTGTACCACTGGAGCTGGCCGCAGGTATGATGCCCATGGAAGACACGAGGGAGGGGGAGGTCCAGAGGAGAGAAAGGGTGGGGAGGGTTGGTGGGTTCAAGACATGAAGTGGGGGTGGCCAGAGGAGAAGAAGAGGGGAGGGAAGAGGAGAAGAAAGTGGGGGGCGGTCAGAGAAGAATGGGGGGCTGGTGTCAGAAGAGAAGAAGGGGGGCAGAGGAGAAGAAGGAGGGCGCAGTGTCCGGATGAGGAGAAGGGGGGCTGTGGATGAAGGTGGGGGGGGGGTGCTGGGTGGGGGGAGGCAAGAAGGGGAAGGGGGGGAAGGAAGGCAGGAAGGGGAAGGGGGAAGGAGGTACGGGTGGGGCGGGGCCACAGTGCTTCAGAGGGAGGGGGTCAGTGGAGTCAATGTTGGGATCCTAGAGGGAGAACTAGGGGTACTGGTGATATGAGGGGACGGTGACTGTGAGAGGGGAAGTGGGACGTGGTCGGGTGGAAGGGTCAGGGTCCAGGTATGGCAGGTATAGTTCTCATTCGGGGGGGTCATTGAGGGGGGACAAGGATTGTGACATAGATTATGGGAGTAGGGAGGATCTGGGTGGTCAGAAGAATGGTGATTGGAGTGGGCTTAGCAGGGAGGGAAGGCATGCGCAGATTAATAGTGATAGGGTCCAGGGTGATCAGGGAACGCTCGAGAGTAACTGAGGGGAGAGTGAATGTGACATTGTGGGGGGTCGATGGTGATGGGGGGATGTTGGTGGGTGACAAGGGGAGGGTAAAAGGTTGTGGAACCAGTTTGAAATGAAACACACACCATCCTAAGACAGAGCCAGCTCCAGGCCAAGGCAATGCCCTTGATATCGAGCTGCAAAACATCGCTGAGGGGAGGGCCTGTTCAGGTGGATGGAGCTGAAGGTCAGCACAGTTGGACAACGAAAGGGAAGCATTAATAATAATGTGGAGACTGTATGAGAGCCTTCTCGTTTGCTGTTCCTCACCATTTGGTGAAGGCCACAAGGCAGCAGGTCTGGCTCAGAGGGTTCTCATGACAACGAGATCTCAGCAAACTTTAGAGCTGCCATTCACTCTGAGCCACTGAACATTGGCTCCAGGCAGAGTTACGGAAGAAGGTTGGGGGTGGGGTGGAGGGAGGGAGGGAGATGCCTTTACGGGGTATAACAGGTGAGTGGCAGCCAAGTCGTGACTGCAAACCTCCATCCTCCTGGGAGAATGGACCTGCCTGACAGGAGCTCATGTGGTTAGTCTTTCCATTGTGACAAGGTCTCTCCAGAGAGTCTTGAGGGGAGTGGAGGCAAGTGGAATCGTGTGAGTGGGAGGCCTCTCACGCATAGCAGTCATCACCCTTGTCAAAGAACGATGTTTCCATGCACAGCCAGGTATTAGGGGGAGGAAGGCCCATCTTTGGACCTGCCTGGGAGGGGTGGAGTGCGTGCGACCATTAAAACAACTAGGAACATGAATGAATGCAAGGCACTTCCAAACAGTGCAACATATTTGGGAGTGCAAAAGCTATTTACAATGATCAAATACCCGCACCACCTGTGCTCATTCAACAGTTTTTAATTTTTGTTACTCTATTGCTACGTGTAACTGCTTCCCCGACATCCGCAGCAGAGGCGGAAGCAGCCTGCTGGCTACCATGTCCTGTTGTCTGTGATGATGGAGGGCTGAGGCCTGGAGGGCCCCGGCCTATTTTGGGTCTCCTGCTGAGGGGCAGGTGCAGCCTTCTCTGCCTGAGCAGCTGGAGTTGATGAGGTCACAGGCAGAGGGGACTGGGAGTGGCTGGACAGGCTTGGAGATTCCTGGGTGGATATCACCAGATTCTCCTCCTCCCTTTCAGTGCCCAAGGGTCCCTCCCGGACTCCTGCAAGAGAAGGGGCACCTGAAGGGAGGTTGAGGTACCTCTGCCCCCTCTCGCATAACCACTGCGCAAGCTCACCCATAGCTTTAGCAATTGAGTGCAGGTCTGAGCCCATCCCTAGCAGAAACTGAGCATCCAGAAACTGGACCAGGTTCTCCATGGCGTCCGCCATCCTCCCCATGGAGACTTTTCACATGTCGGAGCCACTACATCAGAAAACACACGGATGCACTCCTCCGCCTCGTGAGCCGCTCTGTTAAGGGCCTCTGACATGTCTGCCTGATGTTCTCCTCTCTATTGGCACAGGCACGGTCATTGTCCTCCCCTGCCAGCTTGGCAACCTGCTGTCCAAAATGTGTGAGGGGCCTGAGCTCAGGCATCCCCCCCTCCCATTTTCTCTATCTCCCTCTGTTGTGGACCACCTTTTCCTGCATAAAGACATATAGATGGATTGTGAGCACATATGATGAAAGAGCAGGTGGCAGGCTGCTAATTTTGTAGCTGCTAACTGACCTCAGGATTCCACAAAACCTGAACACCATGTGTATGGCACATGTGAGGAGTGAGATGGAATAGTATCCAGTCGCCTGGATGAGTGCAGCTCCGAGAATGCTCAGGAAGCTGGACACCAGCCAGGACAAATCAATGGGAATCAGGGGGAAAAATCTCCGCTGGTTGGAGTCATACCTAGCACAAAGGAAGATGGCTGTGGTTGTTGGAGGTCAATCATCTCAGTTCCAGGACATCACTGCAGGAGTTCCTCAGGGTAGTGTCCTCAGCCCAACCATCTTCATCTGCTTCATCAATGACCTTCCTTCCATCAAAAGGGCAGATGCGGGCATGTTCACTGATGATTGCACAATGTTCAGCACCATTTGCAACTCCTCAGATACTGAAGCAGTCCATGTCCAAATGCAGCAACACTTGGACAATATCCAGGTTTGGGCTGACAAGTGGCAAGTAAGATTTGTGCCACACAAGTGTCAGGCAATGACCATCTCCAACAAGAGAGAATCCAACCATCGCCCCTTGATGTTCAATGGCATTACCATCACTGAATTACCCACTTTCAACATCCTGGGGCTTACCATGACCAGAAACTGAACTGGACTAGCCATGTAAATACTATGGCTACGAGAGCAGGTCAGAAGCTAGGAATCGTGCGACGAGTAACTCAGCTCCTGACTCACCAAAGCCAGTCCACCATCTACAAGGCACAAGTCAGGCGTGTGATGGAATACTCCCCACTTGCTTGGATGAGTGCAGCTCTCACAACACTCAAGAAGCTTGGCACCATCCAGGACAAAGCAGCCCGCTTGATTGGCACAATAACCACAAACATTCACTCCCTCCACCACCCACGCACAGTAGCAGAAGTGTGCACCTTCTACAAGATGCACTGCAGGAATTCACCAAGGCTCCTTCAACAGCATCTTCCAAACCCACGACTACTACCACCTAGAAAGACAAGGGCAGCAGATAGATGGGAACACCACCACCTGGAAGTTGTCCTCCAAGTCACTCACCATCCTGGCTTGGAAATTTATCACTGTTCCTTCACTGTCACTGGGTCAAAAACCTGGAACTCCCTTCCTAACAGCATTGTGGGTGTACCTACACCACATGGACTGCAGTGGTTCAAGAAGGCAGATCACCACCACCTGCTCAAGGGCAATTAGGGAATAGCAATAAATGCTGGCCCAGCCAGTGCAGCCCACATCCCATGAATGAATTTTAAAAAAGCAGCCACTTGATCGACAACCTATCCAGCACCCTCAACATTCACTCCCTCTACCACTAACGCAGAGTGGCAGCAATGCGTACTAGCAAGTCACCAAAGCTCCTTGAACATCACCCTCCAACCCAGTGAACCCTACCAGTGGGAAGGACAAGGGCAGCAGATACACGGGAGCAACAGCACCTGCAGGTTGCCCTGCATTCCACCTCATGGCCGTGCCTTCACTGTGGCTGAGCGAAAATCCTGCAGTTGACTTACTAACGGCAAATGAACTGCAGAGGCTCAGTAAGGCAGCAGCCCACCATCTTGTCAAGGACACTGAGAGATGGGAAAGAGAAATGCTGTTCCCATGAGACAAACACAAATGAGTGGTGACATGGGTTGGAAGGGTAGGAGATTCACTTACCCTAGCATCGTTGACCCTTTTCCTGCACAGCAGGGCAGTCTCTTCTGCACACCACAGGTGCTGACTGCCCTGGCTACCTGTTCCTGTGGCTATCCCTGGGGAAGAGGACTTTCTTGCACTGCCTCCAGGAGATCTTGAAGGATGCACCACTGTAGTGGGGATCCACGGCTTGCTGCCTTCTCCTGCTCATTCTTTCCTTCTTCCCATTAGTGAAGGGCTTTCTGGGTGCCTTTTAAATATGATGCCCATACATTACGGTGGAGTGCCTGGCTTCCTGCCCAGCTGGCCATGAGACTCGATGCAGAATGCATGCAAGCAGAATTAATGAGGCGGGGAGTGCACAATTGCATAAAAGCCCATCCTGCTCCGCAATGGGAATCACTCTGACTTTCTCACCGGTCACGGAACTTATGGCAGGTGGGGAAGATTCTGCCACATATGTTATCAAGAAATGGCCAAGCGCGTTGGATACAGCAAAGTGTTAGAGACAGGAGAGGCGCTGATTTTCTCTTACCACCTGCCAGCAGGTATTTTGAGTTAGTGTTATGATATGGCAGGTGGTATTTGCTAGGCTAACCAAATCAACAAGGGAAACTTGGCCACGTTATCAAAATGATTTTGTAATTTGTATTTATTACGAGAAGGTTTATGCACTGAACTCAGAAGTAATGAGTCCACTAACGCTCTTATAGATTTTAAAAATTAAATTAAAGCATTTATTATCATAAGAAAAGAATAAAAAGGAATAAAACACATACACAAGATTACAATTACAGTTACTTAATATTGTAACAATTCCCAAGATGTCTAATTAACCAGACTCCTAACTACAAACCCCCTTTAAGCCAACAGTCCAAAATAGATTTTAAATTTATGGAGACAATCCAGCAAGGTTACCACAAGCACCCAGTCAACAGTGGAATTCCAAAGGCTTTTAACACAACTTTGGTTACTGGAACAGCAGACTTCTGCAATGTGGCTAGAGGCTTTTCCCCAAGTCTGTTTCACACAGTGTACCTTTCAGATCTCACACGGCCACACCTCACATAGCCTTCCATCCTTCTTTAAATATATTTCTTCCTCTTTAATCTGTAAATCTCATTGTTCCCACTTGTCTTTGGAATTTACTTTTCCCATAATATAAATTTTTTTCATGTTGTCATTATTGTCAGCACTTTTGGGAAAAAATCCCTGTAACAACCTTGCCCTATTTATCTTGTCAGTATCTTTGAAAATCCAGCAACTTTCCTCCTTATCTAAAAATGTAAATTTCATTCACACCCTATCTGATCACTTTACCCTAGCTCACTTCATTAGCATTTCAAATGCCCTTTTACACTTAACTCTTTTGATAATTTCAACCTTGCAGCCTATCCATCTCTAATTTAATTAAATCAGCCACACACAGAACCACACACACATACACACACACACACATAAGCCTATTTTATAATATTGTTAGGAAATAGAGATAGTTTAAGTAAGTTATATTTGTATTTGTGGGTGTTAGGAATGAGTTTTAGCTTTAGAGGTTAAGTTTGATTTGTATTCTTGTATCTGTGCATTAAGAAAAGTCAAATTGAGTTTTAGTTTCACTTTAAAAAGGTGCCTGCATTTCTAATGAGGTTTTTTTTTACGGTTGTTGCAGCTAAGGTAAACTAACAAGAGTAGAAGAATTGGGGTGTTTCCTAGCAACAGGGGTCCAAGAGGCAGGTCCCTCCCATAGACACACAGAAGAAGAGAAACAGAAGTTTATTTTGGCAGTTGTTTGAGTTCGGTTGGTTTTGAAAGTAGCTGCCAGGAGAGACTGGAGCAAAGGGATCAGATAGCCAGTCCCAAGCTAAAAAAGACCCCAGAATCTAGGGAGAAACAGGGGAAAGTCCCAAGTATACCTTCTAGACAAAGGAAGGACAGGAACCTGGAAAAGGTTTTGTTATGTGAAGTTAAGAGTGAGGGGCCGAGAGAAAGGCTCCATGCTTCAGATTTAAACAGACAAAAGCTGCAGAAAGCAGATTTAAAGAGAGAACAGCTTGCAAGAGGCAAGAAAGTCCAAAGAGACAACTGAGGTTCTGTAACTCTTTGCTATGGGCAGATGAAGCAGTGGTACTGTTGACGGCTGAGTCGGTGAGAGAGAATGCATGGAAGTCAGCTTGAATGCATGTGGTGGCGCAGGGAAGAGGAACATTGGAAGGAGAGTTCAAAACCCTGGAGGTGAAGCCTTGTGGAAGGTGTCTGAGAGAAAGTATCAGTTTGGGAGGTGATTTCAAGACGAGGTCTTGGAGAGCAGAAATTGGAAGCTCTCATGTGAAGACAGAGTTCAGTGAGACCAGTTGGCTCATGGTGAGACAAGCGTCTGAGGGTGGTTGAGGAGAGATCCGTAGCATCTGGTTAAGGTGGCATCTGTCACTTGGTTTCAGAGTGTGGTGTTATCTGACCACAGGGTGCCTATTGGTTTACATGGACTGTGTACTTACTGTGAACATTAAAATAAGATAGCTTTTGTAACTTGTGTTATCCTTACACATGTGTATATATCTCTAAAGATATCTTTGTGGGTAAAGGAGTATTGTAATATAGTTAATCTTTTCTTGTTTAATAAATGTTTTATTCGTTTGTTAAAAGTTCATCAGCTGACTCCTGTGACTCTGTTCAGTAGCTACTCTCCATGTATCTAAACAAACAAATAAAAGTTAAGATCTATCAAACTGGGTTCCACTCTGGGATCAGGCTTGTCCAGGGATAACCTCAGCTGGGATCATAACAATATCTCACAATAATATTATGAAAGATATGATAGTTTTGTGCCAGTTAGTTTTTAAAAGAATAGGCAGTGGCATGTTTTCCCAATCCCTTGGTTTTTGTGATCAAATTTTACTAAAAATGCCCAGCAAATTTGAGGTAGGATTAACTCAGAAGGTTAGTTTATTTGATACGTGCAAAACTCAGAAAAAAAGAAGTGATCACCACTTCCCCCTCCGTTCATACAGTAAAAGGAGGCGGCGGGGGGGGAGTGGAGAGGGGAATAGGGAAAAGGAGTTTTACGGTATAAAAACCACGAAAAAATAAATATTAGGTCACGTGAGTTCCAGAGTCCAAAGTCAGAGTCCAGAGGATGTTTCCTTCTTGTTGGGGTTCTGTTCCGATGCATTTCTGGCTGGTGAAATGAATGATGCTGCTGCACAATGGGCTTTTCTGTATTTGGACCACTTGGCAGGCGTTGATCAGAGACTTTTAGAATAAAGCAGGCTTTGTGGAGCTGAAGCTTTTTACCCAGCCTGGCTGCTGGAGTTCTGTCCAGTTGATGTTAAAACAACAGTCTGGTTGTGAAGGCCAAAGATGTAATATTAAACTGTCCTAAAGGCCAGAGGCTTGAGTCATGTGACTTTCCTTCTCCACAATGACTTCAAAAGAGATGTTTAGGCAGCGCCTGCAATTGGCTCTGTGTTCAGGGCCGATAATATCTTGTCATTAATTGTTGAAAGCAGTGTCATCTATATTGGGTGTCTGGCATTTGGGAAGCCATAGTCTCAGCAGACCCATTGTCTCTGCTAGCAAGGCTGGCTTATCAAATGCACATGACATCTCTGTAGTTCCCTTTGAAATCCGTCTGAACAGTCCAGGGGTGTCCATCTATTAGTAGCTCTCTAGGCATAATGAGGTGTGACATTTCAGAAGCTGAGACTGGAATCTTCCGCCCCCGTTGGCATTGGACGTCATGGTGGGCGTGAGTGGGCAATCTGGTGAGAGGGCCAAATATCAGTTTTATGCCGCCATGAAACCAGTTTGCGATCGTCCACTCACGTGTCAATGGAGGGCCGCCTTTCCCACCATCCAATATCGGGAACCTAATTTCAATGCACTTGCATCTCATCATCTTGCCTACTTGCTGGACTCGTTCAAATTTACCACCCACGTCAGCAGAAAAACACGTCTGGACAAGTGTGACGTGCAGAAGTCAGGACTTACTGTTAGGGCCTTGCTCACATCGCGGACATTCGAGGAACAGAAGATGCTGGAGCCCTACAGCTATCGAACCGTGGAGGAATATGCGCATTGCATGCTGGGTGGATTCTCATGGATATGGCTCTGTTATGAAGCAGCTCACAGAAGGCGGGAAGTCTCCATTGATGTCCTCTGCTTCAGGAGACCATCTAAGACCATGGACTGCTATGAAAGATTGGCGGGGGAGCGGGGTGGGGGGGTGTTGGGAGGAGCAGGGGAGAGGAAGGTCCAGCTGTGAGTAGGAAAGGAATGTGTACCGGGGTGGTAGGAAGGTCTAGGTTTGACGAGGAGAGGAAGGTATACTCGTGTGAGGGTGAGGTTAGTGGGGGGGGGGGTGGGAACAAAGGTGTTGGGGAGGTGAGGTTAGGAGTGGGGGAGGGCAGAATACAGGGAGAGGAGGGTGCAATGGGGAGAATGGCAGATAGGTGTAAGGGGGGGGAAGAAGGTGTAAGGGAAAGAGTTCAGAGGGACAAAGGGATTCAGATGGGTGAAGGACTTTGAGGGAGGAAGGAGTCCAGGGGCAGGAAGGAGTTCGGAGGGAGGAAGGAGTCAGGAGGGAGTAAGAGTGGGGGGGGAAGTAAGGGGGGGATATCTAGGTGAATGTGCAAGGGAGGGGTCTGTGGAGTCAATGATTGCCTCCTGGGCAGCAAACTGAGGGTGGCCATGGTAGGAGGGAATGGTGAGAATGAGAGGGAGTCAGGGTGAGCCAGAAGGGTGAGGGTGTGACAGTAGAGGAAGAAGGGACGGCAAGGATGGCTGATGGGGGCTCGGAGGCAGACATGAGCCCTGGGAGTAGGAAGGAGGAGGTTAATGTGGATGGGCATGGGATTGTTAGGAAGTTAGGGAAGGCACACATTCACCTGGACATCCAGGAAAGAAAAGTGTTATGGTTGATAGGTGCTGGGGGGAGGTAGAAGGTGATACCAGTGGGGTCAACAGTGATGGCGAAAGGGACATGGGTGCTTGTGAGAGGGGAAAGGACAGGGGAGCTGAGAAGAAACTTAAGGACGACCATAGCTGTCGAAATCGAAAGTGAGTGGAGCCTCGTGTTAGGCAGCACATGTGTTGCATGGGAGTGTGCTCAGTGGGTGGGCGGAGTTGCAGGTCAGCTCAGATGGACAGCAGGTGGCATTGAAAATGCTTGGCACATTGGGATGAGCGTGATGAGGCAGGCTCCGTATGAGTGGGAGAATGCTTGCACAAAGCTCTGAAAGGCCCTGCCACACACAGACTGCTCCCTCCAAGATCACTCATGGTCTGGTTGTGCGTAACTGAACTGCTAGTGGGTGGGGAGGGGGTGGGGAATGCAGGGTGAGGACTCGCAAATCTTTAAATGAAGTTGAAAGACAACATTACACATTATTTAGTAACAATAATACATTTTCAGATTATAAAGTGACAAAACGTGTTCAACCACTTGTGATCAGAAATTATTAACTTTTCTAGACCTACCACTTCCTCTAGGTGCTTCCCTGACATCACAGGAGGGATGGAGACAGCCTGTGCAATGGTTGGCCCTGTTGCCTCTCATGACTTTGTCATGCGTCCTCTGGAGCTCTGAGGCCATGAGGGCCCCGGCTTGTTTTGGCTGTCCTCCTCTGAGCCAGCTGCTCCCTCTGCGGTGACAGAGGATGAGGTTGAGGGGGTCACAGGCAAAGGGGACTCGGAGGGAGAGGACAGCCTCTGAGATTCCTGAGTGGATGAGTTACGGTGTCCAGCTGCCGCCCCTCCTCCCTTTGGGTGCCTGGGAGCCCTGGGCTGACTCTTTGAGGGGAACGAGCACCTGGAGGGACATCGAGGTGCCCCATTTCCCTCTCATGTTGCCAATGCAGGAACTCACCCATGGCTACCACAATGGAGTGCAGGTCTGCGCACATCTCCGTGTTCTGCTGGATCAGGGTCTCCCTGGCATCCACCGTCCTTCCCATGGGGACCTCCATATGCACACTTCATCAGCGAGCAGGCAGACGCACTCCTCCAACTCTTGTGCCACTCTGTTGTGGGCTTCCAACAGTTCTGAGTGATGTTTCCATGCCTTCTGCTGATTCTCTATGATGAGTTGCGAGGCCGAATCCAGAGGCTTGTCAACTGACGTGGACTTCACAGATGCCCAGCAGCCCTGCGAGTGCCTGGGAGCTCGGCTGAACCTACCTCTTCGTGCTGCAGTGACCACCAGATGTGAACCCGAGCCTGCTCTAGATCTAGGTCCCACGAGGTGTGAGTCTCTGCACTGGTGGAGGGTGTGGGTAAGCTCTGTGATGGGTCTTCCAGGCTGCTTATTTGCAGCTCTTTAATGGAGAAGGTGTCCTCTTGTCTGGAGGTGAGGACCACGTGGAGCTGAGGGACTAGGTGGCTGAGGGTGTCGTCGCTTGGCAGAGCTCCCTGTGAACCAAAGTAGAGATAAGTAGTGCCTGGCAGCAGATTCAAAAGTGGAGAGAGAGCACACATATTTGCATTTAGAGAAGGATGATAGGGTGCAGGATCCTTACGTGGGCGTTCGCTGCCGACCTTACCGTCATCGCAGGCACGGTCCAAGTCCTCACCCATCAGCGCGATGGCACACTCCTCAAAGTGAGTGAGGGGACTATTGTGGGCCACTCCAACCCCTGTCTGGGACCTTTCCCTGCTGCTGTGAGCAGGCTTCTCCTGCATGAAAACAGATGGGGAGAGTGTGAGCAGGATGCATGGCACTGCATGGAATGTTTGTGTGGTGAGTGGAGCCACAGATGGGATGAGAAAGCGGGCTCCAGAGGATATGAGCCTGATGGAGATGTGAGGGTGTGTGTGAGAGTTAGTGAAGAGGTGTGGGATCCCTGTGAATGTGTGATGGGTTTGGGAGTGTGTGAGCTGTGAGTGATGAGGTGGTTGACTTACCCTGGCGGAACAGATGAGAGCATTCATCCTCTTCCTGCACTGGATGGCTGACCTCCTCTGTGCTCCAGTGGCGCTGACCACTACTGCCACCACCTCCCAGGCTGGATTGGTGACTCTGGTGGACTCCCTGCAGCCAGAGCAGGGGTTGAGGACATCGCGGTGACCTTCCACTGCATCCAGCAGGCACCCCAGAGAGGCATCACTACATTCTGGGGCTGCTTTGCTTTCAAGGACATCTGTTGCCTGGAGCAGTCCTGCCCTGAAGACATGAAGTTGGCATGTGCCCTGGTGCACTTTAAATGTGACACCCAGAGCGAGGAAGCACTAAGCTCGTGATGTGGTGGGCAAATCCGAGCCCGCCCGCCAGTGAGCCGGCGTGTTCCCCATGAATGCATTATTAATGAGGTGGGACATTGTGGCCGGTGGGTAAAACGTCCTTTTTCACGCCCGCTAATGCACTTAGTATAAATCTGGGATGATTCCGCCCTGCGAGAATAATTCTTTTCTCCCTGAAACTCCTGGGTTAGCTCTCTGATAGAGGGTCAACTTTTAGCAGCCAAGTGACTTGTGGCAGCCATCTTAATTTTCTTTGTTCAGCAGAAAAAGACCAGTTTTAAAAATAAATAGCAATGAGGATAAAGCTTTAAATATATAGTGGTGTGTTTCTTTCTGTGTCATAGGAACCCAACAAAAGTCTGTGGACCCTAACAACATCCTGGCTACAGTGCTGAAGACTTGTGCTCCAGAACTAGCCATGCACTTAGCCAAGCTGTTTAAGCACAGATATACCACTGGCATCTAGCCGACAATGTGGAAATTTCCCAGGTATGTCCACAAAAAGGAGGACAAATCCGCCAACTATCACCCCTTCAGTCTATTCTCAATCATCAGTAAAATGATGGAAGATGTCATTGACAGTGTTATCAATCAGCACTTACTCAGCAACAACCTGCTCACGGTTTGGTTTCCACCAGGGCCATTCAGCTCCAAAACTCATTGCAGCCCTGGTCTAAATATGGGCAGAGGAATTGAATTTCAGAGATGGGGTGAGAATGCCTGCCCTTGACATCAAAGCAGCATTTGAATGAATGTGACATCAAGGAGCCTGACTAAAATTGAAGACAGTAGGAACCGGGGAAAACTCTCCATTGGTTAGGTTTACACCTAGCACAAAGGAAGATTGTTGTGGTTGTTGATGGTCAATCATCTCAGTCCCAGGACATCATTGCAGGAGTAGTGTCCTAGGCCCAACTGCTTTCATCAATGACCTTCCTTCCATCATAAGATCAGAGTGGGTAGGTTCGCTGATGATTGTAAAATTTTCAGATCTACTTGCAATTCCTGGGATAATGAAGCAGTTCATGCTCAGATCCACCAAGACCTGGACAACATTCAGGCTTGGGCTAATAAGTACTAAGTACTATTTGCACCACATATAAAGGGACAACTTCATAAAGGGACAGCTTAACCACCTCCCTTTGACATTCAATGGCAGCACTAATGTCGAATCACCATTTTTGCACTGGGCAACAAAAATCCATTTTACAAGACTTCAAATAAAGGGTTAAGGCTGTGTCATGTTTGCTGTTGTGATCCCAGCTGAGGTTATCCCAGGACAAGCCTGATCCCAGAGTGGAGCCCAGCTTGATAGATCCTATCTTTGATTTGTTTGTTTAGATACCTGGCGAGTAGCAACTGAACAGAGTCAGAGTTGATGAACTTTTAACAAAAGAATAAAACATTTATTCAACAAGAAAAGATTAACTATATTACAATACTCTCTCACCCACAACTATCCTTTACAGATGTATACAGATTTGTAAGGATAACACAAGTTGCAAAAGCTATCTTATACTTTAATGTTCACAGTAAGTACACAGTCCATGTAAACCAATAGGCACCCTGTGGTCAGATATACCACACTCTGAAAACAAATGACAGATGCCACCTCAACCAGATGCTATGGATCTCTCCTCAACTACCCTCAGGTGCTTGTCACACAGTGAGCCAACCAGTCTCACCGATTTCCGTCCTTCCCACGAGGGATTCGAATCTCCACTCTCCAAGACCTCACCTTGGAACCTTCTCCCAAACTGACGTTTTCTCTCAGGTGCCTTCTGCAAGGGTTCCCCTCAAGGGTTTTGAACTCTCCTTCTGATGTTCCTCTTCTCTGGATCACCACATGCATTCAAGCTGTCTTCTATGCACTCTCTCTTGCCAACTCAACCTTAACAGTGCACCACCATTTCACATGCCCATAGCAAAGAATTACAAACCTCATTTGTCTCTTTCAAACTTCTTGCTTCTTGTAAGCTGTTCTCACTTTAAATCTGAAGCTTGGAGCCTTCCTCTCTGCTCCTCACTCTTAACTTCACTTAACAGGTTCCTGTCCTTCCTTTGACGACAAGGTCATCTTTGAACTTTCCCCTCTTCCACTCTCTTCCACTCTCTTCCACTCTCCTGGATTTTTGGGGTTTTTCTTTAGTTGGATTTAGTTTAGTTTAGTTATCTGCTCCCTTTGCTCCAGTCTTTCCTGGCAGCAACTCCAAAACCAGCTGAACTCCAACAGCTTCCAAATCAAACTGCTGTCTTTCTTCTGTGTGTATATCTGTGGGAGGAACCTGCCTATCTGGCCTCCATTGCTAGGCAACAGTATTATTTTTCTACTCTTGTGTGTTTACTTTACCTTATAGTAGTTCTAAACTCCTGGTTAGAAATGCAAGCAGCCTTTTAAAGTGAAACTAAATCTCCATTTGACCTCTCTTAACACATAGATACAGAAATACAAATCAAACTTTAAAGCTCAAATTCATTCCTAACACCCACAAATACAAAAAAAAAGAGACTTAAACTATCTTTATATCCTAACATCTTCCCTTTGGAAGAAAGAAAGCTTCACACAATGAAGGTTTCTTTGCAATGGACTTCCATCCTACTCAAACAAACTTAACATCATTAACTTCTAACAATAGCTTATTACATACTATACAAATAAATTTTCCATTTCATTTCATAATTAGACATGTTATATTGTACAATTACAAAGCGTACTTAAAGTAAATAAATGTAATAAGATTTGCAGGATTTGTACATCATAGTATTATCATAACTCAGCCCTTATGTTTCTTTTTCCTTTTATTCCCAGTCTTTAACTCAGCAAAAATTGTTTCATTTAAGTCTACAGCCCAATCGTCCTTTTCGTTCGCTTTAGGTGTAATTCCATCCTCAAGCTCATTTTCCAAACCCAAATGTGGTAAATTCTCATTTCGATTTAACAAAGTCAAAATGGCATTTTTGTGTGTTAACATCTCATTTCTTCTCTGGTAAATATCTCTTTTTGCCATTCCAAGCATGTCATTAAGATGCTTTTTATGTTCACACAGAAATGTTTCGTATTCCTGCTTGGTTTGATCTTTTAACTTTTTATGATATTTTTGTTTCTCCAGATCCCAATTCAAACAGATCTTTGCCACTTCTTTTTGAGCAGTTTCAATTATATTCTCCCTGTGGAGTTTCATAGTGCATTTCAACCCTTCAATTCTTTTACATAGTCTGCAAACTATTTCATTCCATTCATTTACAAGTTTTGCATGGTCTTTTGCAAACTGCCCGCTTGCCTGGATTCCAACTGCTGTAGTTTATATATTAGCGCCAGCAAGCACTTGTAAATCAGTGTTTCTCATCATTGACTTGGAAAAGTCATTTTGTGCTTTCAGTTCTTTTTGTTAGCAATTCTTGATTTCCAATTCTGCAGGCACATTAGTTGTTTTCATATTGTCCATTACTGAGGTTGATACACCAGTAATGTTACTTCAATCAGTTCTTTGCTCAACTAGATCATGATTCAGCAAAGAGTTTTTATTCACAGGAACAACTTTGGAACCATGACACTCCATATCACACATCTTTTCTTTCCTTTCATCCAGTTTGCTTTGAGGTTTGAGAATCTCATTACCCTTTTCCCGACAAAGTTCTAACAGTTCTTCAGTTTTGGTTTTTAATTCTGCATTCAATCAATTATTCTGATTTACCAACAATTCTTTTTTCTTATTCAAGGCATTTTCCCTGATATTTCATAGCCACTATTGACGCTTCAAGTTTATCAAGTTTTTAACTGAAGATTGACCTTTGTTAAATTTGCTTCTACAACTTTAGCATTTAGATATTTCAAGCCCTCAGTCAAGTGTTCTATTTCCTGCGACTGATTCTCAATTGTTCTCACCAATTCTCTGCTTTCATTAACAAACTCCTCTTTCACACATGAAAGTTGGTTTTCTACATTAATCAGGTTTTCCTTCAACATCTTGTTATCTGCAATAAGTGTTTCATCTTTGGCCACAGTAGTTTCCTGAAGTTTGTTAAGATCAACATGATCAACAGCCTGCTGCAATACAGTCATTGCCACATTACTGGCTCCTCTAGCCAAGTCATTACACAGAATAAAATCCACCCCTTCAATAGGTGCTCTAGGGATAATTCCCACTGTAACAATTCCATTTACAAAGCAACTTTGTAAGTTAGCTTTACACAAAGAAATAGGTTAATAATTTCCATTAATATCCCTTATTAATACTTTTTCTTTCATAAAACTACCCGGAACACAAATTGTATCATCAGCCACTATCAATGGTTGGTCTGCCCCTGTATCCCTCAAAATTTTTATCTGCTTGCTTATTTTGTTGGAGGAGTAAGGGAACTCTTCTCCCTTTGACACAAATTATCCAGACCCTTTGTTAGCCTGACTTCCTTCACCAGCAGTCAAAGAAGAACTCTCTGGACTATCCTGAACCATATCTCTCTTTCCTGTATGTTTCGAGGGAACACGTTTCACCTGTACTACTGCTACAGTTTTAACAAACATTTCATTTTCTGACACAACCTTTCCTGAGAGTTCCTTAGGCATTTCCACTACTGCAATGGGTCTACCATTTAATTTCCAGCAATCTGGCCTAACATGTCCTACCTTGTTACAATGAAAATGCTTAGGCTTTCAAATGTCACTTCCACCCTCAGCACCTCCCTTTCTAGTCTGAGGAGAAATTTCCTGATAACTCCCAACTGTCCCTTCAAGATCCAACAACTCATTGATACTAATGCCCATCCAAGACCCTCCACCCCTTCCTGTCTCTCTGACCCCATCCCATCTTCTAATCCCAGCCCTTGCCGTGTATTCACCATACCCCCTGACTTTCCCCTCGCTGAACGTACAGTACTCAGCAAAGGACTCAGTTTCATACCCTTACGCCTTCACCTTGATGAATTCCGGGCTCGGCACGATGCTGAACTCTTCTTCTGCAGCCTTCGTCTCCATGTTCACTTCTTTGGGCAGAAGTCCTCCCCCAGTTCAACGGATCCTTTCACCCACCTCCAGTATTCTCCCTCCACCTGGACCCCTCCCTCTGGCTTCTTACCTGCCCTTGATCTTTTCATTGAGAACTGTCGGCGTGACATCGGCTGTCTCCATTTCTCTGCTCCTCTCACCCACCCACTATCAATGATTGGTCTGCCCCTGTATCCCTCAAAATTTTTATCTGCTTGCTTATTTTGTTGGAGGAGTAAGGGAACTCTTCTCCCTTTGACACAAAATATCCAGACCCTTTGTTAGCCTGACTTCCTAACCCTAACCTGTCTCCTTCTGAACTCGTTGCATTCCGTTCTCTCAGGTCCAACCCTGACTTTGTTATCAAACCTGTTGACAAGGGTGGTGCTGTTGTTGTCTGGCATACTGACATCTATCTTGCAGAGGCTGAGCGCCAACTCTCAAACACTTACCCCTACCTCCCTCAGGACCATGACCCCATCACTGAACATCAAGCCATTGTTTCCAGGACTGTCACTGACCTCATCTCCACTGGAGATCTTCCCTCTACAGCTTACAACCTCATAGTATCCCAACCTCGGACAGCCCGCTTCAACTTCCTCCCCAAAATCCACAAAAAGGACTGTCCCGGTAGACCGATCGTGTCAGCCTGTTCCTGCCCCATGGAACTCATTTCTTCCTACCTTGACTCCGTTCTCTCTCCCCTTGTCCAGTCTCTTCCCACCTACACCTGCCATTCCTCTGATGTCCTACATCATATCAAAAATTTCCAGTTCCCTGGCCCTAACCGCCTCCTCTTCACCATTGATGTCCAATCCCTCTACACCTCCATCCCCCACCAGGATGGCCTGACCAGAGGCCTGAAGAATTCCCATTCACCACCACTCTCCTCCGTCTGGCTGAACTTGTTCTCTCACTGAACAATTTCTCCCTAAACTTATCTCAGTTTCTCCAAATAAAAGGTGTGACTATGGGTACCCGCATGGCCCCAGTTATGCCTGCCTCTTTATGGGGTAAGTGGAACATTCCTTATTCCAGTACTACTCAGGCCCCTCCCTCAACCCTTTTCTCAGTACATTGATGACTGTTTCGGTGCCGCTTCATGCTCTCAATTCATTCATTAATTTTACTTCCAATTTCCACTCCTCCACCACTTTCACATGGTCCATCTCCGACACTCCCTTTCCATTCCTTGACCTCTCTGTCTCGATTTCTGGTGATAGACTGTCCACCAATATTCATTACAAGCCCAACGACTCCCAGAGCTTCCTTGAAAACAGCTCCTCACATCCTGCTTCCTGTAAGGACTCCATCCTATTCTCTCAGTTCCTTCACCTCCATCGCATCTGTTCTGATGATGCCACTTTCCAAAACAGTACTTCTGACATGTCTTCCTTCTTCCTTAACTGAGGTTTCCCATCCACGGTGGTTAACAGGGTCCTCAGCCATATCAGACCCATCTCCTGTGCCTCTGCCCTCACACCTTCCTTTCCCTCCCAGAACAATAATAAGGCCCCCTTGTCCTCACTTTTCACCCCACCAGTCTCTGCATTCAAATGATCATCCTCCACCATTTCCGCCAACTCCAGCATGATGCCACCGCCAAACACACCTTCCCTTCACCCCAATTGTTGACATTCCGTTGGAACAGTTCCCCTCGGGACACCCTGGTCCACTCCTCCATCACCCCCAACATCTCAACCCCCTCCCACAACACCCATGCAACCACAGAAGTGCAACACCTGCCCCTTTACCTCCCCACTCCTCACCGTCCAAGGGCCCAAACACTCCTTTCAAGTGAAGCAGCGCTTCACTTGCACTTCCCTCAATTTGGTCTACTGCATTCGTTGCTCCCAATGCGGTCTCCTCTACATTTAAGAGACCAAACACAGACTGGTTGACCGCTTTGCGGAACACCTTTGGTCTGTCCGCAAGCATGACCCAGATCTTCCTGTTGCTTGTCATTTCAGCAGATCACCCTGGTCTCATGCCCTCACGTCTGTCCTTGGCCTGCTGCAATGTTCCAGTGAAGCTCAACGCAAACTGGAGGAACAGCACCTCATCTTCTAATTAGGCACTTTACAGCCTTCTGGACTTAACATTGAGTTCAACAACTTCAAACCATGAACTCTCTCCTCCATCCTCAACACTTTTTTATCTCCTTTTTTCAACATTCATTTATATTTTTAAATTTTTATTTCATTTTTTTTTCCACTTATTTTTATTATTATTATTTTTAATTCGCTTTCATTTTTATTCATTGTTTTATCCCCACCTTTTAGCCTAATTTAGATCTTTTTTCTCACCACCTCCCCCCCACCCAACTCCCACTAGGGCCATCTGTCACTTGCCCATGTTGTTCTTTCCAGAGTGATTAACCTTGTCCGGTTATTATCACATTCTGCTTTCTACCCTTAATGTCACCATTAGCACCTCTTTTAGCCAGTACCACCACCATCAACACCCCCTTGACCTTTTGTTTATGACATCTTTGGCAATCTCTCCTTTGCCTCCACCTATCGCTGGCTTTTATCCGGCCTCACTTGCTCCAGCCCACTTAAACAGTATAAATTTCACCACATTTTTACTTCTCTTAGATCTGAAGATGAGTCATATGGACCCGAAACGTTAACTCTGTCTTTCTCTCCACAAATGCTGTCAGGCCTGCTGAGTTTTTCCAGCATTTTTTGTTTTAGTTCCTTCTCTACCCTGGCTACTTGCCTTCCTTTCACCTTTCCATCTTCTACCCTTCTTGAGTTTATGGGGATGACGGATAAAGTGTGTAGATCTATGGACCAATTCAAAATCATCAGCCATCTCTGCTGCCTGTCTAGCTGTTTTAACCTTCTGGTCTTCAACATGGGTTCTAACTATAAGAGGAAGTGAATCTTTAAATTCTTCCAAGATAATTATTTTCCTAAGAACCTCATACGTAGTCTTTACCTTTAATGCCCTTATCCAATGGTCAAAATTACTTTGCTTTATCCTTTTAAATTCAATATAGGTCTGCCCAGGTTGTTTCCTTATATTCCGAAATTTCTGCCTGTATGTCTCAGGAACTAACTAATACGCACTTAGAATAGCTTTCTTTACTGCATCATAATCCATCGATACCTCTTCTGAAAGTGAAGCATAAACCTCATGAGCTCTACCTACCAACCTACTCTGTAAAAGTAATGTCCAGATTTCTATTGCCACTTCAATTGCCTAGCTACCTTTTCAAATGAAATAAAGAATGCTTCAACATCTCTTTCCTCAAACTTTAGGAGAGCTTGCACAAACTTAAACATCTCACCACTAGGTTTTAGGTTGAAAGCTTTTTCCTCATCTGAACTTTCCTCAGAACCTGAAATCTCTTTTTTAACTTCTAGCCTTTTAAGCTGGTATTCCCTTTCTCACTCCTCTTTTTCCCTTCCCTCTCTTTCTTTATCCTTCTCTCTTGCCTGGAATTCCAAATCCAGCTTCCTTTCTTTCTCCTGCCTTTCCACTTACTCCGTTTGAAATGCCCTTTCTTTTTCTTTTGCTTTTTCCTTTGCCTCTAATTCATGTTTTTTTCAGTTCATTTGCTTGTTCAAGTTCAAGCGTCTTCATGTATAACTGAAGTCTCACTACCTCCAGTGGTGACTCACTCCCTTGAATATATGTTCTCTCTGTTATCCCTTCCAGTTTTAGATGCTGTGCTATCATCTCAACTATGTCTACTTTCCTTGCCTCTTTGGGTAATTTTAACTTCAACTTAATCACCAATTCCATCATCTTACTCTTGGCTAATTTCTGTAAACCAGGCAGAGTTACATTTTCCATCTGTAAAAATATCTTAGTAACCTCTGCCATTTCGAATTCCAGCTCGTATAATATACTTCACAGCAACACCAACTCCTATGTACAGTAACTTTTACCTCCATGTACTTGTTAAAAGGATTCACAAATCCCATGAATGTCAAGGATTCCCAGACCCAGATCAATTATTATTCAGCGTCCAATCACACGCTGTCTGCGTTTCAAACCCCGCAAGAGACCCCACTTTGTTATGATTCCAGCTGAGCTTATCCCAGGACAAGCCTGATCCCAGAGTGGAACCCAGCTTGATAGATCCTAACTTTAATTTGTTTGTTTAGAGACGTAGCGAGTCGCTACTGAACAGAAGCATAGGGTCAGCTGATGAACTTTTAACTAAAGAATAACACATTTATTCAACAAGAAAAGATGAACTATATTACAATACTCCTTCACCCAAAACTATGCCTTTGCAGATGTTTTGTTTTTATTCATTCACAGGATCTGGGCTTCACTGGCTGAGCCACTATTTATTGCCCATCCCTAGTAGTCCTTGAGAAGGTGGCAATGAGCTGCCTTCTTGAACTGCTGCAGTCCATGTGATGTAGGTAGACCCACAGTGCTGTTAGGGAGGGAGTTTCAGGATTTTGACCCAGCGACAGGGAAGGATCGGCGATATATTTCCAAGTCAGAATAGTGAGTGACTTGGAAGGGAACTTCCAGGTGGCGGTGTTCCCATCTTTCTGCTCCCCTTGTCCTTCTAGATGATGATGGTCATGGATTTGGAAGGTACTGTCGAAGGAGCTGTTTTGAATTCCTGCAGTGCATCTTGTAGATGGTACGCACTGCTGCTACTATGCGTTGATGGTGGAGGGAGTGAATGTTGGTGGATGTGGCACCAATCAAGCAGGCTGCTTTGTCCTGGACAGTGTTGAGCTTCTTGAGTGTTGTGGGAGCTGCACTCATCCAGTCAAGCGGGGAATATTCCATCACACTCCTGACTTGTGCCTTGTAGATGGTAGGCAGGCTTTGGGGAGTCAGGAGGTGAGTTACTCGTCACACGATTCTTGGCCTCTGACCTGCTCTTGTAGCCATATTATTTATATGGCTAGTCCAGTTCAGTTTCTGGTCAATGGTAACCCCGAGGATGTTGATAGTGGGGTGATTCAGTGATGGTAATGCCATTGAACATCAAGGGACGAAGGTTGGATTCTCTCTTGTTGGAGATGGTCATTACCTGACACTTGTGTGGCGCAAATGTTACCTGCCACCTGTCAGCCCAATCTGGTCCAGGTCTTGCTGCATTTAGACATGGATTGCTTCAATATCTGAGAAGTAATGAATGGTGCTGAACATTGTGCAATCATCAGTGAACATCCCCACTTCTTACATTATGATGAAAGGAAGGTCATTGATAAAAAAGCTGAAGATGGTTGGGTCACTACCCTGAGCAACTACTGCAGTGATGTCCTGGAGCTGAGATGATTGACCTCCAACAACCACAACCATCTTCCTTTGTGCTAGGTATGACTCCAACCAGCGGAGAGTTTGCCCCCTGATTCCCATTGACTCCAGTTTTGCCAGGGCTCCTTGATGCTATACCTGGTCAAATGTGGCCTTGATGTCAAGGGCGGTCACTCCCACCTCTGCTCTGGAGTTCAGCTCTTTTGTTCATGTTTGAACTAAGGCTGTAATGAGGTCAGGAGCTGAGTGGCCCAGGTAGAACACAAACTGGGCGTCAGTGAGCAGGTTATTGCTAAGCAAATGCCGCTTGATAGCACTGTTGATAACCCCTTCCATTACTTTATTGATGAACGAGAGTAGAATGATGGGGTGGTAATTGGCCAGTTGGATTTGTTCTGCTTTTTGTGTACAGGACATATCTGGGCAATTTTCCACATAGCTGGGTAAATGCCACTGTTGTAGCTGCACTGGAACAGCTTGCCTAGGGGTGCGGCAAGTTCTGGAGCCCAAGTCTTCAGTACTATTGCTGGAATATTGTCAGGACCCTTAGCCTTTGCATTATCCAGCATCTTCAGCCATTTCTTGATATCATGTGGAGTGAATCGAATTGGCTGAAGACTGGCATTCGTGATATTGGGGACCTTCGGAGGCGGCTGAGATGGATCATCCACTTGGCACTTCTAGCTGAAGATTGTAGCAAATACTTCAGCCTTATCTTTTGCACTGATGTGCTGGGCTCCTCCATCATTGAGGGTGGGGATATTTGCGGAGCCTCCTCCTCCAGTGAGTTATTTAATTGTCCACCACCTGGTGCTGCTTTCTCGTATACAGATTTTAAGAATAACACAAGTTACAAAAGCTATCTTATACTCTAATATTCACAGTAAGTACACAGTCCATGGAAATCTATGGCACCCTGTGGTCAAGCAGACCACACTCTGAAATCAAGTGACAGATGCCACCTCAACTAGATGCTATGGATCTCTCCTCAACTCCCCCCAGATGTTTGTCACACCGTGAACCAACCAGTCTCACCGAATTCCTTCCTTCACACGAGGGTTTCCAATCTCCACTCTCCAAGACCTCGCCTTGTAATCTTCTCCAAAACTAATGCTTTCTCTCAGCGTTCTACAACGGTTCACCTCCAGGGTTTCAAACTCTCCTTCTGATGTTCCTCTTCTCTGGGTCACCACATGCATTCAAGCTGCCTCCCACACACTCTGGGCAGAATCGTTCGGTCGGTGAGTGGGGGCGGGGCCCGCTCACCAACGCGTAAAATGATGCGCAGTGATGTCGGGCATGCGTGCCGACGTCAGCACGTGTCATTCAGATCTTGAGTTCGGTGGGCGCCTGCCAAACTGTCAAAGGCCTACTAAGGCCATTTAAATAGTAATTAAACTAAATAACTGAACTGCCCATCCAACCTTAAGGTTGGCAGGCAGACGAAGAGCCCAGGCGGCCTTTGCATTTATCATGAAACTTCATCCACAGGCTGAAGTTTCATAAAGGTTTTCAAAGTTTAATAAAAATTTGTAATAAAATTCATTAATATGTCCCAGCTCATGTGACACTGTCATGTATGGGGACATGCCTTAAAACATTTCTTTTTCTTTATTAAAATTTTCAAAAATAAAACAGATCTCCCTGAAGCAGCTCTTTGCCTCAGGGAGATTTCTGCGCTCCTTCGCGCGCATGCGCGAAAGAATGCAGGCCTCAACTCAGCCTACTTCCCCTGCCTGCACAGGGAGCGCACAGCACTTCCGGGTGTGCATCACACTGGGTGGGCCTTAATTGGCCCACCCACATAAAATGGTGGCGCACAGCCAATCGCAGGAGGCGCTCAGCTACGCGCCAGCCCACGCCTGTCCAACTCCACCGACGGGGAGAAAATTCTCCCCTCTGTCTCTCTGATTCAGCTGGCAACAGTATACCACTGCTTCACATGCCTATAGTAAAGAGTCTCAGACCTTCAGTTGTCGCTTTGGATCTTCTTGCCTCTTGCAAGCTGTTCTCGCTTAAAATCTGCTTTACGCAGTTTTTGTCTCTTTAAATCTGAAGCATGGAGCATTTCTCTCTGCCCCTCACTCTTAACTTTACTTAACAGGACCTGTTCCCGGTTCCTGTCCTTCCTTTACCTAAAAGATTTTCTTTGGACTTTCCCCTCTTCCACTGCCCTGGATTTTTTGAGTTTTTTAAGAACCAACTGCACTCAAACAGCTTCTAAAACAACTGCTGTTTCTCTTCTTCTGTGTGTGTGTGTCTGTGG
This sequence comes from Cetorhinus maximus, assembly GCF_964194155.1. Classification (NCBI taxonomy): domain Eukaryota; kingdom Metazoa; phylum Chordata; class Chondrichthyes; order Lamniformes; family Cetorhinidae; genus Cetorhinus; species Cetorhinus maximus. The sequence continues at coordinate 124,238,122 of NC_135883.1, read as the reverse complement.
GCCTGTCTGGGCCCCTGTTGCTAGGCAACAGTCCAATTTTTCTACCCTTGTATATTTACCTTCTCTTTCGGGGTTGTAAAACCCCTCATTAGAAATGCAAGCACCTTTTCAAAGTGAAGCTAAAACTCTATTTGATCTTTCTGAACACACTGATACAGAAATACAAATCAAACTTAAACTTTAAAGCTAGAACCTTTTCCTAACACCCACAAATACAAATATAACTTACTTAAACTAGTTTACTCTTCCCCCCCCCACCGCCCCCACCGCACCGCCCCCCCCCCGCCCCCCCACCTTAAACCAGTTTATATTTCTCCTTTCTCCGAACTATGCTTCAGTTCTGCTGAAGGGCCATGAAGGCTCGAAACGTTAACTGATTTCTTCTCCGCCGATGCTGCCAGACCTGCTGAGTTTTTCCAGGTAATTCTGTTTTTGTTACTTAAACTATCTCTATTTCTTAACATTGTCCACAAACTCTATATCATACCTTGACATGGAGGTACCTTTGAGCTGCTGTTATTTTGCTCCACTTTCAAATTTTACCTCCTTATTATGATGTTTTTCGAACAACTGACACATTTTTCTTTAAATGAAGAAAAGGAAAATTAAAATATTCAAATTTGTTTGAATATTAATGAAGCCTTAGAAGGTTCCCTTTCCATGCAATCACAACTGAGTAACATGGAAAATCAGGCCAACAATAACACCTAAACCATGGGCTATACACCTGTCCTTTCCCACACTTCCCTTTCATGTTACTCCATTCAGTGTGGGTGCATGGAATCCACTCAAGAGTTTATTGATATTAATGTGAGGACAGTTGTTTGCAGGCATAACCAGCAGCCAATGCCTCTAATGATCTTGGGGCTGCATTATCAGATCCATCAAGCTAATATCACCGTGATAGTTTCTAGATTCTAGACTCAATAATTGTTAATTGTTAGCTTAAAATAAAAACAGAAAATGCTGGAAATACTGAGCAGGTCAGGCAGCATCTGTAGATAGAAAAAACAGTGTTAATGTTTCATATCTGTGACATTTCCATTGTAACTTAACCACTCGATGCAGCTTCAGGTCAGGCATCTGCTTTTCACACCACCCAATTGGAGGCTCCATTGACTTCAATGGAGGTGTTACAGACAGGAGAGAGACAGGTAAACTGTACTTCTTTCCTCTCAGCAACTGTCCATAAACAGAAGGTGTTTGGCATTATTTTTAAAGTATGTGGCAGCGTGTTTTCCCAAGCTCTTGGTCTGTGTGATTCAATTTATTAATAACTCGCAGCAAACTCGTGTTATGATTAACTCAGAAGATTAGTTTATTCCACATTCAAAACCCTGGGGGATGAGTGTTTGCAACTTCTCACTCAGCTACACACACACACACACACACACACACACATTAAAGGGGTCTGGGGGAGCAGGGAATAGGAAAAAAGAGTTTAACAACTATGGATAGTAACAGTACAAGAACCACATAAATGGATATTAGTTCATGTGATTTCCAGAGTCCAAGAAGTCAAAGTTCAGAGGCTGTTTTCTTTGTGGCTGAGTTCAGTCCCATTGAGTTTCTGGTTGGAACTGACAACACAAACATACTTAAAACAAATGGCACTGCAACATGATGGGCTTTCTGTGCTTAGACCACTTGGCAGGCATTGGTCAGAGTCTTTTAAAAATCAAGCAAGCTTAAGGAGTTGAGAGATGGTAATTGGCTGCTTACTCAGCCAGGCTGTTGGAGTCCTTTCTCGTTGATGTTAAAATAGCAGTCTGCCTGTGCGGTCAAAGGTGTAATGTTAAAACTGTTCAAAACACCAGAGGCTTGGGTCATGTGACATTGGCCATTAATAGTTAATTGCAGCTTAACAATCAGTTTCTGTGCTTCTGGCCAGTATTCCAATCTTCCCCCTTAGGAGAGAGATAAGGTGGCTGTTAGTATCTGTTCCGGTATAATGAGTTTCGATTTCTCTCTTGTGTGATAGTTCAGGTTGGGGAGCCAGTTCGTCTGAACTTCCTCTGCTTTCATTGATTACAAGGGGTCTGTACAATGAGGTGTTAGGTTCCACAGGCTGAGAAAGGAATTCTTTTGTTTTTGTAATTCCCGCTAGTAGCTTCCAGAACAAAGGAGCAACATTGCTGTCATTTGATTTGTAGGAGCCATCTTTTTGGTTCAGCAGAAAGTCAGTTCTTTAAAAATGACAAAAGAATAAAGTTTTGGATTTATTTTCATGTCATAGGGACCTAACAGGGGTGGTGGGGGGGGGGGGTGTGAAATAGGCAGCCGACTCTAAACTGTCTCATTACTTCCGGTCGGTTAAGTTAAAATTGGATCTTAAAGGGAAACTTTGCACTGCCAGGTAACATGTACAAGTAGGGAAATCTATAAAAATACCCTGCAAAAATTAATTTCAACACGAGCATCAACCATTGGTCAGGAATAAAATAATGTTTTTTTTATTTTCTCTTCCAAATTGGTTTATAACATTTTGATCAGGCATACATTTACCACTACTCTCCTCCGTCTGGCTGAACTTGTTCTCACACTGAACAATTTCTCCTTTAACTCCTCTCACTTCCTCCAAATAAAAGGTGTGGCTATGGGTACCCGCATGGGCCCCAGCTATGCCTGTCTCTTTATGGGGTATGTGGAACATTCCTTGTTCCAGTCCTACTCCGGCCCCCTCTCACAACTCTTTCTCCGGTACATCGATGATTACTTCGGTGCTGCTTCATGCTCTCGTCGGGACCTGGAAAAATTTATTAATTTTGCTTCTAATCTCCACCCCTCCATCATTTTCACATGGTCCATCTCTGACACTTCCCTTCCCTTCCTTGACCTCTCTGTCACAATTTCTGATGATAGACTGTCCACCAATATCCATTACAAGCCTACCAACTCCCACAGCTACCTTGACTACAGCTCCTCACACCCCGCTTCCTGTAAGGACTCCATCCCATTCTCTCAGTTCCTTCGCCTCCGTCGCAGCTGTTCTGATGACGCTACCTTCAATAACAGTTCCTCTGACATGTCCTCCTTCTTCCTTAACCAAGGTTTTCCACCCACGGTAGTTGACAGGGCCCTCAACCTTGTCCGGCCCATCTCCCGCGCATCCGCCCTCACGCCTTCTCCTCTCTCCCAGAAACATGATAGGGTCCCCTTGTCCTCACTTATTGCCCCACCAGCCTCCGCATTCAAAGGATCATCCTCCGCCATTTCCGCCAACTCCAGCATGATGCCACCAGCAAACACATCTTTCCTTCACCACCCCCCGGCAGCATTCCGTAGGGATCGTTCCCTCCGTGACACCCTGGTCCACTCCTCCATCACCCCCTACTCCTCAACCCCCACCTACGGCACCTCCCCATGCAAACGCAAAATATGCAACACCTGCCCCTTCACTTCCTCTCTCCTCACCGTCCAAGGGCCCAAACACTCCTTTCAAGTGAAGCAGCATTTCACTTGCATTTCCCCCAACTTAGTCTACTGCATTCGTTGCTCCCAATGCAGTTTCCTCTACATTGGAGAGACCAAACGCAGACTGGGCAACCACTTTGCAGAACACCTTCGGTCTGTCCGCAAGAATGACCCAGACCTCCCTGTCGCTTGCCATTTCAACACTCCACCCTGCTCTCTTGCCCACATATCTGTCCTTGGCTTGCTGCATTGTTCCAGTGAAGCTCAACGCAAACTGGAGGAACAGCACCTCATCTTCCGACTAGGCACTTTACAGCCTTCCGGACTGAATATTGAGTTCAACAACTTTAGATCCTGAACTCTCTCCTCCATCCCCACCCCCTTTCCATTTCTTCCCCCTCCCTTTTGTTTTTTCCAATAATTTATATAGATTTTTCTTTTCCCACCTATTTCCATTATTTTTAAATGTATTCCACCCATGGTTTATTTCACCCCACCCCCACTAGAGCTACCTTGCTCATCCTGCTCTCCAATCTTAATTAGCACATTCTTTTAGATAATATCACCACCTTCAACACCTCTTTGTCCTTTTGTCTGTGACATCTTTTGGTTATCTGCTCCTATCACTGCTTGCTTGTCCCAACAACCACCACCCCCCTTCTTCCCCACCCCCCTCCCCCGTAAACCAGCTTATATTTCACCCCTTTCCTATTTCTACTTAGTTCTGTTGAAAGGTCATGAGGACTCGAAACGTCAACTTTGTTCTTCTCCGCCGATGCTGCCAGACCTGCTGAGTTTTTCCAGGTATTTCTGTTTTTGTGTTGTACATTTACTGACTGGGTTTGATGACTCATACTCTGTGAAGAAAGCTTCCCATGGTGTTTGCCAGGTACAACAAAAATAAAAACGATTTTCAATTAAAAAGCTCCTTTACTGTGGAAAAAGGTTGCAAGACACTTCACACCATTGTAAAGAAAATTAATGCTGAGCCAAAGAAACAAAGCTTAGGATGGTGATTAAATCCTTAGTTCGAGGTGAGAAAGGAGCGGAAATATGCAAGAAGCTGGAGTTACAGGACTGAAAAGATGGGCATTGGCAATGGAAATCGTAGGGCTGGAGTTTCTCCCTGCAAATCTTACAGTCATCTTTGGTTTCCTCAGGGGCCTGCTGCTTCTTGGGATACCATGAGCAAAAGCACTCATCTACATGGGACCCTAGCAATAATATTTGCAAATATCACATGATCAGGCATCATGCGGTCAGATGTCACGTAATCAGACACCAGGTGGCCAGATACCAATTGACCAAACCTCGAGGAATACCTCCAACTAGAATTGACACTGCTTTAGCCTTTGTGCACCTGAATGGCTTCCTTTTGTTGGCCTTTGTCTTCGTCTTCCTAACATATCAGATAGGAGACTCAGACTTTGAAATTTATTAATGCAATAATAATACCACAAAATTATAAATTAGCCCAAATGGCATGAATGTTTATGAGAACTTAAATGCCAGCAGGAAGAAAATGAAGTTACTTCACTCATTAAACCAGCACCCACTCTTAAGGATGCCACTTGCAACTACAACACTGAATAGTAGGAAATTCCATTTGAAATAATATTTAAATTGTGCTGTTGCTTATTGCAGCAGAGGCTATGACAAATTAGAGTTTATAAATAGTGGAGACTGGGTGGACAGCAGGGAAAACCATGGAATAGTCGAGTAGAATTGTTATACAAGCATGTATGAAGATTAAAGCAATGGACAGGCTAAACTGCAAGTGATTGATGTTATAGAAGTGTTCTTAAGCAGTCCTGGTGATGATTCTGTATGAAGGTTAAAGCTCAGCTCAAGGTCAAGAAGGATTGCAAGATTATGGATAATTTGTCCAGCTGAGAAGAAGAAGCCAATGGGGAGCACACAATGCTTGTTACCAGGGCCAATGCTAAGGCTTTCAATATTTAGTTGAAGGAAATTGTGACTCATCCAGTATTTGATGTCAGACAAGAGTCTGACTGAGTGGAGGTAGTAGAAAGGTTGAGGGAAGTGTTGTAAAGGTAGGGATGGATAGCATCAGCACACATATTAATGTCTGGAGTTTAATCGGCTGCTCACATACACATCTGAGCAGCTGTAGAAATTTCTCATGCCTGCTATAAATATTTCCATCTTGTGAAAGTGCAATTTAGATGGCCATTCTGTTTAAGTGCTGTAAGTGATGCCAAGGAACATTATTAAAGATACGAATGCCAGCTACCTAGGCAGCACCTCTCACTCAGTTGTCCTTTCCTATCTAAGACTTTAGTGGAAGTTCCCTCAAGGACAACTAACTCCCGAATAGCTCCTGTAAAGTGAATTTGGACATCTTACTACATAAAAGATGCTATACAAATACAAGCTATTATTGTTAAGTGAAGTATTAATCTGTAGATCTCTCGAAGTTATTTTTCCTCTTCATGTTGTTTTAATGAACGTGAGCATCGCTTTCACTGGTCAAGGTCCAAGTTCATGATTTAGTCCCAAGCGTCCAAAAGAGAAATATAATGAGCTTCATATTAACCAAAAGAACAACAATGGAATAACTTAGAAAAATTAGATTTTGAATTTTAGATTTCACTGGGAGCATGCCTTAAGATCCGAATGTTTTTCTGTTTGTAGCATCCTGCACCACATGGCAACCCTGCATGATATTACTGTCAGCCTGTCAGAGGGCACCAATAACAGATGGTTAGTGGAGGCAGGAAACCAAGGAGTGCAGGAACCAGATCGCGGCTTTTTATGATACCATCATCTATAATCCCTTTTCCCGTGGGGAGGGTGGGCATTGTCTCAAGGTGTTGTTGCAGATCAAGATGATGTGTGTTAAGGTTCTTTACCTCAGAGGCTCCTGGTTGTATAAGTTCTACTAGTGGGGTCCTGCCACCTTGTAAAATCAGATCTCTTTGTCACAAAAAGGAGGGATGAGTGCAAAGACCTGGCTTCAGTTAAGAAGAATACTGCAAGAAAAATATTCTTTAACATAAGATCGTGAAAAAAAAATACATTAGTGAGATTTTCTGTCTTCATAAACTTATTATTGAAGAACTATAATAAATTTGTTTCCTTCATCTTTGGCAATACTGTAATTGTCATATGTAACAAACTCAATCTTGTCCTGCCAGACACCCATTTGGACAACTGTTCCTATCAATACAAACTATTGAATTTACCTTTCCTAAAAAATCAAAATTCTGAAGAGAGATTTCTCTGCAGCAAATGCAACAGGAAGGCCCAGAAATATGCCACAACCTGGATGTGATGGAGTCTCTTCCAATGCTCGGAATTTCTGTCTGTCGTTGTGAGGGATTGAAACCTCAGCCAATGCCTTTGAAGTTCAGTAGTATAAAAGGAGCGGGTTGGGGTCGGGGATGGAGCAGTCTGGTGACAGTGACTCCTTATACTGAGTGTTCCCATTTCCCCAGCCTCAATGGGGCTCAGTAAAAAGATGGAGGCTGGCACATGCAATGTGATGGGGCATACCACCCATGGGTGTCTATGATGGTGGAGAGTGGAGAGGGGCCTGGTGGAGAGTGAACAAATGCTTAACTTGAGGAATCAATCTAGGCTTCTGAAGAAAATGTTTGTGTTTAGTGTGTTGGTCTTGTGGCCTAATCTATACTGGGAAGGTTTCCCTCTAACCATGAATAACTCTGGTCTTACTCAGGTAGGTTACTTCAAAACTACTATATTAACACTATATACAAGGTAGACTACAAGGTAGGTATACATCTCTCCTGAGTACAAACTATTTCATTTGCTTTACAGAGTCTCTAGCACCTGACTGCTGACATCACTGTTACATCATGATACACATCACTAACTTATTACCATAACTATTAACCTATTGTACTGCAGTTTGTTTATCGAAAGTTTTAATATTGCTTTCCACCACCACATCTCAAAGGGGGCCAGTAAATTATTTCTGTGAGGTGGGAGAAGGGGAGAAGAGGAAAACCCTCCCATGACAGCAGTCTGCTCCAGAGTTTCCAGAAGCACAGGGCTGGCAGGCACTCAATTTAATGTCTAAAAGAGGAAATGAGGCAACTACAACAATGTATTAGACCCTCAACATTGCATTGGTGTCATCTCAGTTGACAACATACAAACTCAGAGTGGCTGAACATCGAAGAAAGTGCTCTTTGAAGTCCAAAATAAAAAGAGAAAATGCTGGAAAAACTCAGCAAGCTGACAGCATCTGTGGAGAGAGAAACAGAGTTAACGTTTCGAGTCCATATGACTCTCCTTCAGAGGTAGGCTGAGTTTTTCCAGCATTTTCTCTTTTTATTTCAGATTTATAGCATCCGCACTATCTTGCTTTCTCCTTGAAGTCCAGTCTTATAACCAAGTTTTAATTATTTATGCAATTAGTGAATTGGCAGAAACATTGCTGGTTTTTAGATTCTGAATGATAACTTGTGCATAACCCATCTGTGCTCTTTCTTACATTTCCCTTTTTCATTGTTGGTCTAAAATTTCAAGGCAATGTGCGGTTCAGTGCACAGTGACAGTTTACTAATGTGTCTAATACACTCTACATATCCCTGACAACTTCAGGCTAAGTGCAGTCAAGTGCTCATTTTTCTAATATTGTATTTATTTTTAATGTGATTGCAAATTCAGATTATGGGGGTAACTTTGTAATGTGGACACATCCACTGGGATCCCAGCTGAGACTGTCTGGCCCATTTCATTTAGAAACTTTGAACAGCCGTCTAGTGGAGGGTATCTTAAAGAGCTAATTAGATGACCCCAATGGTGGAGCTAGGAATGACTACCTACTGGTACAAATGCTAACCAAAAGTACACTTAGCTGCCCAGCTATAATTTTCATTGCATTATAGGTATGCAATCCCAACACAGCTTTGGATTTTTACTGGGAATTAGTCTGACGGAGAATACAGAAATTCTGGCCAGCAGCTCACATTTAAAAGAATGTGGCTAACTAAAGATAAGCGGCCACACAGGAGTGTAAATATTATTTCTGCTTTATAAGGACTCAGTGGTTTATAAAGGGCTGATTTTACAAATGCATGCTTCTGTTGAAAACAACATTTCTTCCCCAATGGCATTAATGTACCTCCATTGCAGTTTTCAGCGCTCACGGCAAAATAGATGCAAGGATTGTCAGGATATAACAGAACTGTGCACAAGATATCTCACAGCTGCATGGATTGGCACTTTTTACCATATATTCAAGTCATAATGCTTAAGGTGTTCTAAAACCTTGACAAGGTGAAAAGTAGTCTGTAGATTCAATCTCCAGTGATTCTGCTAAAAAAAGCACATTTCACATTCAAACAGAGCGAGCACCAGGAGACTTCATTTGGCGACAAACACCTCTGACCAGGTTTTCACACGAGCTTATCATTTTATTTTTACAAAAACAGAAGCATCCTATTTATGCAAGAATGCATCCAATTTCATGTTGGTACATAAAATATTCACAGTCCACCAGGGGATCAGGTCTCCTGTCAGTGCTCACAATGCCATTCCTTCACCTTTCACAAAAAAAAAATCTATTTTACATCCTAAGATTCATATCAATTATTTTTTTCCAAAATTATACTTTGTTTTAAGTGTTAGCAATTTTAATAGGGCATAGTGCTTCCAATCTCCCTGTGCCATCTCTGAAATAATGCAAATTCGTTACTGATTAGGTTAAACAAATATGTCTCACATTGTGGGAGCTGGCTGTGTGTAAATTGGCTGCTGCATTCCCTACATTACAGCTATGAACCCACTTCAAATGCACTTCATTGACTGAAAAGCATTTTGGGATGCCCTATGCTCATGAAAGGCACTATATAAATGCAAGTCTTTATTTCCTTCAAAGTTTTTTACCTGCAACAACAATTGCCCCTATGTCAAAAATTGGTTTCGATTAATCTTTTGTATAATAGCACTTAGGCAACTCCATCCAGGGATATGTTTCATAACTAAACCTAAACTAAGTCTAAACTAGCAGGGAGACAGTGTGGCATTAATTTCAAGCCTTAATGAACCCTTAGCACCTTTTAAACATTTAGACACTGAACTTTACACACCTTTAGCATCTCTTTAAAGATCTTCAGTATCTACCATCCCCATAGGCTCCTCTATTGTTTTCTGTGCCACATCAGCTAAGACCCAATGAGTAGCACCATTGCCTCCAAATCAAAGGCATGAGCACAAAATTTACATGCCAGTGCAGTACTGAGGGAGTGCTTCACTCTGACTGGCCAGGAAACTCATCCTCGGGGCGGGTAGCAGGAGCCTGGAAAATTCCCAACTCAGCCTGCCTGCCTTGGGAAAAAGTGCCTGCAAAGGTGGGATCCCATTGTTGGTGGTTGGAATATTGTGATTTTGGTGAAACCTTAAATGATATGCTCACGGATTGTTTTGCCTGTGGTGTGCAAGATGATGCTATTCAGCGAAGATTGTTGGCTGAAGCGGATCTTGATTTTAAGAAAGCATTAGAAATAGCACTTGCAATGAAAAATGCTGTGAGGGATTCACAGAATATTCAAGGTGCAGAAAATGGTGCTCTTTCCAAGTGAGGCAGGAACGGTCAGCCAAGAGAGGCACGAAAAGCCAGGAGTCCGCTGCGAAGCAGGGAACTGTCCCCACTACCTGAAAATTTAAAGGAAACAGCTCAGCAACAAATTTAAAAACTATTTGTTATCGATATAGAAGCAATCATGTTCCTAAAGATTGCCAATTTAAAGAGGCGGAGTGCTATTTTTGCCGTAAAAAAGGGCACATATTGAAACATTGCAAAGCAAGGTTAGAACAGGCTTCCAGGCAACAAACCAAGTCAAATGAAGTATATAATGTGGATGAACCAGAAACAACTAATTCTGATATTTATTCCTTATTTAATGTAAAAATAGGGAAAACAGAGCCAATCACTGTCACTTCACAAGTGAATGGGAAACCCTTAAAAATGAAAGTAGACTACTGTAGTAGGAGGGCACACCTTCAGATGTTTAAATAAAGGTGCTCCGCTCAACAATTAAATTTGGAACAAACTTCTGCCAAATTATAAACTTATGCGGGCAAAGCAATCCAAGTGAAGGGTATTACCACTGTACCTGTTTATTATAAACACCAAACAGTACAACTTCCAATGATGGTGGTAGAAGGTGAAGGAGAAAGCCTTCTAGGTTGTGATTGGTTCAAAGAGGTTAAAGTAAATTGGTCTGAAATCTTCCAGTTGTGAGTAGGAGGACTGCCAGAGCTGCTAAAAAAATGACACCATCTTCAGAGATGAACTGGGGAGAATCAAAGGCCTACAGTCAAAGATTTACACTGACTCAGAAGCAACCCCTCGTTTTTTGAGAGCAAGTACGGTGCCATATGCTCTGAGGGAGAAGGTTGATGCTGAGCTGAACGACCTAGAAAGGCTGGATGTCATAAAAGCGCTTCAGCTCTCAGGGTGGGAAGCTCCTATAGTCCCTGTCCTAAAACTGGATCAGACCATCTGGAACTGTGAGGACTATAAGCTTACAGTCAAAAAAATGGCCAAGCTGGGCAAGTATCCGATTCCCAAGATTGAAGACCTCTATGCTAAATTAGCAGGAGGGACAATGTATAGTCATGCATATTAGCAACTGCAACTGGATGATGCCTCCAGAGAATTTATGACCATAAACACCCACAAAGGATTATATCAATACGCACACCTGCTGTTCAGTGTTTCTTTGGCTTGTGCCATTTTCCAGAGGACGATGGGGATCTTGCTACAAGGTCTACCCCAAGCTGTGGCCTACCCAGATGGCGTACTAAGAATGGGATTCATGGAAACTGAACACTTGGCTAATCTGGAGGAAGCCCTGAAATGATTTTTAGAAGCAAGAGCGCACTTAAAGAAAGAAAAATGTACTTCTCAGGCAAGTGAGGTCATTTATTTGGACCACCAGGTAGATGCCCAAGGGTTATACCCTGTTGCAAAGGATGTTACAGCAACCAAGGAGGCACCTTCACGTAAGAATGTTTCTGAACTTAAATCATTCTTAGGGATGGTAAATTAGTATGGCCGATTGCTACCCAACTTATCAACGGTTCTATCCCCTCTACATTCACTGCTAAAGAAAAACCAGTGTTGGGTTTGGATGTCACCCCAGGAAGAAGCCTTCATGAAAGTAAAACAGCTCTTGCTCTCTTCAAATTTGTTAGTGCACTATGACCCGACAAAAGAATTGGTGCCAACCTGCGATGTGTCCCCCTATGGAGTGGGAGTGGTACTATCGCACAAGATGGACGACTGTTCAGTGAGGCCAATAGGCTATGTATCCAGGTCACTTACCACAGCTGATAAAGGATACCCACAAATCGAGAAAGAAGGGTTGTCGATTATTTTTGGTGTAAAAAAATTCCACCAATACATACATGCGCGACACCACGATAGTATCAGACCACAAACCACTCTTGGGCCTGTTTAGCGAGGAAAAGGCTGTCCCTCCCATTGCTTCTGCATGAATTCAAAGATTGTCCCTAATTTCATCGGCATATGGATACGCGTTTGTGTATTGGCTAAGGGTGCATGTAACCAATGCTGATGCCCTAAGTCGTCTTCCTTTGCAGGAGAGCAATGAACATGTCCCAATTCCTCAAGAGATCATATTAGCGATGAATTTCCTGGATTCCTCACCAGTCTGTGCCAGGCAGATAAGAAACGGGACAAATTGTGATCCAGTCCTGTCTCAAGTGAGTGACAAGTGTTAAATAATTGGTCCCAGGGACATTTTTCACTCGAAGAAATGAATTGAGCTGTCAAGATGGTATCCTGTTATGGGATGGGTGAGTAGAGTTCCTTCACAAGGAAGGGAACCACTCTTAGTAGAGTTACACAGTGCCCATCCGGGAATCTCAAGGACGAAAATGATTGCGTGAAGCTATATTGGGTGGCCGGGAATGGATGGCGATATTGAGAAGGTTGTTAAACATTGTGTGCAATGCCAACAACTACCGAAGTTGCTGGTGGTAGCCCCATTACACACATGGGAGTGGCCTGGGCGAGATTGCACATAGATTGCCTCGGTCCTTTTCTTGGAACCATGTTTCTACTAATTATAGATGCACATTTCGATTAGGCGTTTGTGAGGTTCAGTCGCCAATGTCAGGTGCCACTAAAGAAAAGTTACACCAAAGCTTTTCTATCCATGGATTCACAGAAGTAATTGTCTCAGGTAATGGTACTACATTTACTAGCGCTGAATTTCAAAGATTTGTCAGCCTAACTGATACCAAACACATGAAGACTGCACCATACCATCCATCATCTAACAGATTGGCTGAAAGAGCAGTACAGACTTTTAAGGCTGGAATGAAAAAAATAACAGGTGAATCATTGGAAACTAAACTTGCTCATTTTCTGTTCCACTACAGAACAACCCCCCACACTACGACAGGAGCAACACCTGCAGAGTTACTGATGAGGCGCCATCTTCGAACAAGACTAAGCCTGATACTTCCCAGTTTGATGGGGAAGGTGGAGAAAAGTCAAGGGAACCAAAAAGCGACTCGTGATTTGCATAGTCATGAGTGAGAATTTACCGTTGGTAAAGTAGTATCTGTAAGGAATTTTGGTGGAAGACCAAATTAGTTACCTGGTAAAGTTAGCTCTGTGAATGGACCTTTGTTGTACCACATAGAAGTGGAGGGCCGGATCACCTGCAAGTATGTGGGTTATTTAAGAAGGTGTGAGATACCCAACAAAATGATGTTCCACCTGTAATCATTGTTGAACCTGTGGTTCCAGTTGAAGTTGTTCAACCAAGGATAGACATGCCAGATGTCTCTGTTAGTGTGGATGACACTGAACTGTCTGTGCTTAATGAGGTACCTGATGTTAATGCTGTTCCAGAGACTTAAGTTCTTGCAAACGTTTCAGAGGTTGTGGAGCTACAACATTCCACACTGATCAGGAAACCACCTGAAAGACTGAACTTATACTTTCATGATCTGTGTGAATATTGTAATGTCATGACATAAACATCCTTGTAAATACAAAATGTACAGAAAAGTTAAAGGGGGAGGAATGTAGTAATTATATTTTTGATAAACGTAGGACTGTAGCTTAAAGGTTAATCTGTGTTGTAAGGTCACATGACCTGTGTAAACCAATCAGTTTGTAATGAGGGGAACCTCGAGGAGAGAGTTCTTCTTTAGTTGTAGAGCTTGATGTACACATGTAGCTGCTGCTGCTGCCTTGTAAATAAAGTTCAATATTTTCACCAAGAAAAGTTGCCTGGGAAATCAACTTTATAGCACTGGCTGTTTAAAAGGCCTGCCTTCATGCTGTGGGATTTTGTCCCAGCTAAAATAAAAAAAAGCAAAGGGCGCCCAGCCTGACCCCTCACATTCCCTCACCCTCCAAATGCTCCCCATGACCATCCATGCTGCCTCATGCCCCCCCAACCAACCCCTATGGTCTGTCATAATCCCTATGCCAAGCTCTGCCCTTTAAAAGGTCCCTTCATGCAGGCTAGGCTTCAGTACTTCTCTGAACCATGGGGGAGAATTTTCTCCCTGTCGGGTGGGCCAGTTGGGAGCAGGCTTGGGCGGGCGCAGAGCCACCTGTGATCAGCTGCATGCCGCCATTTTACTTAGGCGAGCCAATTAAGGCCCACCCTGCGTGACGCGTGCCCGGTAATGCTCAGCGCTACCTGTGTGGGCTGGGTAGGAGGGAAAGTCAGGGCGTGAAAGAGCGCAGAAATCTCCCTGAGGCACAAAGTTGCCTCAGGTTTCATGCGAAACGTGAAGGTCGCTGGGGCTCTTCGCCTGCCCACCAACCTTAAGGTTGGACAGGCAGCCAATTGGTTTATTAATAGCCTTAACAGGCCTTTGACAGTTTGGTGGGCACGCAGCCACCTCTGGTGCGCGCCCGCCGAACGAAAGATCGGAATGACACGTGATGACGTCAGGACGTACGCCTGCGTCACCGCACATCATTTTACATGTCAGCATGCGGAGCCCGCCCCCGCACGCTGACGAGAAAATTCTGGCCTGAGTTTTTAAAAACCTGGCCTGGCTCCATGAAAATTGTGGAGGAGTAGGACATACCTATCTCCGTAATGGAGCCAGCCAGGTCGGGAGTGCCGGATGCACCATTTAAAGGCACTCCCAAAAATCAGACAGCCCGGGAATGGGGCCTGGAATCCTGGAATTGGGACCCGCTGGCCATTTATAAAGGGCTCCTGAGTCATCCCAACTCGGTAAAATCCAGGCTGTTGTCTTTTGAATGAAATATTGGGCCTAATTTTATCTCTGTGTAAGTGAATGGGTTTTGAATGAGTTCAAATATTTAGTCTACTGCCTCAGGTGGGTGTAAATGAAACCACAGTACTATTTTTTCAGGTTGGCCTAGCCAATATTTACCCTGACACTGTTATGGAGCTTTAAATGTATATAATATTTTGGAAAATATTTTTCTTTTAAAATAGAAGTTTAGTCTGTGGGAATGTCTTAATTGGATTAAAGTCAACTTGTCTGGGTGCTTTGATATATACTACTGATGTGAACAGAGAGGTAGAGTGTATTTTCATTTTTTGAATAGAGCATTCAAGAAGTGGAGTGAAAACTTGATGCCTTTCTAGCAGCTGCCAAGCAGCATGTTTATATTACTAATAAAATTGGTACAATGAATGGGGTTTCATTGTTAGAAGGTAAAGTTCAAAGAGGCTGGTGAGACAATGAGGATTTGAAATCAATCAGTGGTGGTAGGCATAACTTCAGGAGTTTTCGGGTGTGCAGAGCAGAGGCAATGTAAGATCAAAAGGCAGCTACAAGCCTCCAACTGGCTCCACAGTGAAAAGAACCTCATTTTGAATTCATAAGTTGAAAATGCTTTGCCTGGTGTCTGGTTAAGTCAATGGGTTGCTGTTGCCTTAATGGAGATTAATTTGGGAATTTGTTAAAAGTTATGATAGTAGTAATTTGAAGCCATGTGTATATATTTTAACCTGTGTAAATTAATAAAACTTTTCAATTAATTTAATGTAAAACCTCAAGAACTGATGGTCTGATTCCAGAATTTAGAGTTGCATCTCAAATATAACACTTAAAATTATAGGTTATGACGGTTGTTTAAAGTTTCCCTCTGGGGTTTTTAAATAACTCCACTTTACCAATTGCATCAGCCATAACACCACTAACTGTAGTATCAGAGTGTTCAGGATTGTAAGGGTGAATGTGGGACAGGGGAAACAGTACCTCCCACATTATGATGTAGAGAGTCACATCGGAGTAGTAGAGTGTGGTGTAGGAGTTTGTTAGGAGTTGGCATGGAGATAGTGCCTAGTCAGGACGGTAGCCTATATATATGTATATAGTTATGTGTTATTAATAAACAGCAATTATTCAACCATACAAGCTCTAGACCTTTTCATGAGACAACATACAACCTTACAACATGGTGACAACAGGTGAAGGACCCCCAAACCCCTAAGAATGAAGAAGTAAAGAAACTGCAGTGTGACCTGAGAGAAGTGTGTCTAACTTGAAGACCTCGAATATACAGCTGGAGATCACCTAAGAAGCTCCATTACAGGCCTGGAGGCTTAAGGGGAGAGGAAAGATCCACCGTGTAGCATAAGAAGACTCCACCACAGCATGCGATGGTCCGTTGCAAGACCCGATGGAAAGCAGAGTCGAAGGACGTAGCCAGGTTGCAAAAGGGTGAGAAAACACCAAAAAAAGGCAAAAACAAGCTTTTAAATTCAGCACAATAATCAGATAGCAATGCCAGACCGATCATTTTAGCGAGTGTAGTTGTAAGAATGCTGCAACCTGGATGTAGAGTCAATGCCATAACACATGGTGACCACGTGCAAACGGAAAAAAACTGAAGAGAAGTCAGAGCTAGCTATCAGCTTAAATTTGATTCTCCAAACTTAGGGAAGCAACTAGCTGGCCAAAACAATTTGTTCAAAAGGTTTTCAGCAGAATCACTGAAGTTTAAAATGGCTCTGTAACGATGACTGGTGCCCGCCAAATCCTGACAAATGTGGATAGAGAAAAAAAGATTACTGCAGTGACATTTAAAAAAGGATTTAAAGCTGTATTCCCCTGTGCTGAAAACAGCCATGGACAGTGAACCAATACTACCAGACCAATTAAGGCAGATGAAAGGGCCAAGCTAGGTCAAAATTGGGGAAGAAGATTTTTAAGATATATGATAGCATCAGGCTTGATTAAGAAAACAGAGACTGAACAAATAAATGCACTATTATATTCAGTAGGTCCAATAACCGACAATTTAGTTGCCAGACAAGGAAAAAATGAATATTCCAATAACTTTGAAGAGGTCAGTCTTTTGTCACCCACTTCAATCTAAGAAGCAATAAAATTTTGGAGTGAGCAAAATTTAACAAGGGAGTTCAAAAGCCCAGGGAATCCATAGACTCCTTCATAAATAAGTTTACAGATTGGCTGAAGGCTGTGACCAAGGTGACCTCAAGTTGGAGCTCATAAGAGGCCGGATAGTAGAAGGAGTGGCTGTACTCCAACTTAAAGAAGATCTGACTTTGTAAAAAGCCATCCAAACCGTCAGACAACCGGAAGTCCACCAGCAAAACTGATCGATTTTGCATGACGCAGTTAAATCGTGGTACAGAGCAACCATAGCAGTCCAGCTCATAAAGCAACAAAAGAACAAGGAGACTCCAGGGCAGGGAAAGCAATACCCAAGCAAAACACAAGATGGTGACAGACCATGTCAGCGCTATGGCACCAAAAGACCTCACAGGCACAGGCAGTGTCCAGCAATCACTGTGCAGCGCTTTCACTATAGTGCTTTCACTAGTGCGTGGGACACTTGGGAAAGATGTGTAAGTTCAAAACCTCAAGAAGTGTGGAGGATCCCAAACGAGTCCATGAGATAGATGAGTGAACAACGCTTCTTGTGAGAAATTAAGGATCCCAGATTCACATTTTGGAATGCTGACATATCTGTAAATGGTTACCTCACGAACTTCAAGTTAGACGCGGGAGCCAGTATGACGGCCCTGTCAGATAAAGATCCATACCTAGTGAAACAATGGGCGGAATTTTCCATGCCTGTTGGCATCAGGTGTTATGGCGGGCATGAGCTGACAATATGGCTGGAAAGCCAAAAATCAGTTCCACACTGTCGTGAAACCAGTTTGCAATCGTCTGCTCCGCCCATCAATAGCAGGTCATGTTTCCCACTGCTGCACATCGGGAAGTTCATTTTCATACATCTGCATATCATCATAAGTCCAGCTCGCTGGAATCATTGCCCCACATCAAATTTACCAACCATGTCAGCGGGAAAACATGCCGGTGCAGAATACGCCCTGACAAGTGTAAAGTGCAGAAATTGGGACTTACCATTAGGACCCTGCTCACATTGCAGACATCTGAGGAGCAGAAGATGCTGGACCCCAACAGCAAAGGGACCCTGGAGGAAAATCCATCGCATGCTGGGTGGGCTCTGATGGACGTGGCTCAGCCACAAAGCAGCTCATGGAAGGCGGTAGGTCACTGTTGAAAGTCTGCTTCGGGGCATCAGTGTCTTGGCCATGGTCTGCTATGGATGATCATCAAGGAGGTAGAGAGGAAGGTCCAGCTGTGAGTTGGAGAGGAAGGTGTAAGGTGGTTGAGAGAGGTAGGTCTAGGTTTAACAGGGAGAGGGAGGTGAACTGAGGCGGGTGAGGTTGGGAAGGGGGGATCAATGGTGTTGGGGGGGGCAGGGTGAGGTTGGGAGGTGGGGGAAACAAAGGTGTTGGGGGGTGAGGTTGGGAGGGGGGAGAACGATGGTTTCGGGAGTGTGAGGTTTTGGGGGGAGAGAGTACAGGGGAGGAGGGTGTAACAGGGAGGATGTGGCAACTGAGGAAGTAGTTATTGGGGGAGGGGAAGGTGTAAGGGAAGGAGTTCAGGGGGAAGCAGTTTGGAGGGGGGAAGGACTTCAGGTGGAGGAAGGAGTTCAGGGGGAGAAAGAGTATGAGGGAGGAAGGAGTCTGGGAGGAGGAAGGAGTTTGCAGGTGGTAAGGAGTCCAGGGGGAGGAAGAAGTCTGGGGGCGAGGAAGGAGTTTGCAGGGGGTAAGGAGTAAGATTGAGGAAGGAGTCGAGGGGCAGGAGGGAGTAATGGTGGAGGAAGGAGTCCAGAGGCAGGAGGGAGTAATGGTGGAGAAAGGAGTCCAGGGGCAGGAGGGAGTAAGGGTGGAGAAAGGAGTACGGGGCAGGAGGGAGTAAGGGTGGAGAAAGGAGTCCGGGGCAGGAGGGAGTAAGGGTGGAGGAAGGAGTCCGGGGCAGGAGGGAGTAAGTGTGGAGGAAGGGGTAAAGGAGGGGGATGTCTAGGTGAACGTGCAAGGGAAAGGTCTATGGAGTCGATGACTGCCTCCTGGGGAGAAAAATAAGGGTGGGAGTGGTGGGATGGTATGGTGAGAATGAGAGAGGGCAGAGTGAGGCGGCGGGCTGGGAGGGTGTGAGTGCGACAGTAGCAATAGAAGGGATGGCGAGGGTGTTGGTGGGGACTTGGAGGCAAACGTGGACCCTGATGGTGGGAAGAAGGAGGTCAGGGAGGTCAATGTGGATGGCAGTTATATTCTTGGGGAGGCAGGGAACATTTGCGTTCACCTGAACATCCCAGAAAGAAAGGGGTTCTGGCTGGTAGGTGACAGTGGAAAGGTGAAAGGACATGGTGTCTGGGGGAGGAGAAAGGACAGGGGAAATAAAGAGAAACTTTACCAGTACCATCTTGCAAAATCGAAAGTGGGCGGAGCCTCATGTTAGACGGGCACAGGTGCTGCGTGGTGGTGTGATCAGTGGGTGGGCGGAGATACAGGTCGGCTCAGGTGGACAACTGAAAGCGAACCCCAGCAGGCAGCATTGAAAATGCTGGGGATATTGAGATGAATGTGATATAGGAAGGATCCGAGTGTGTGGGAGAGTGCTTGCACAAGGCTCCAAAAGACTTGGCCACACACACACTTCGCCCTCCAGAATCACTTCTGAACTGCTAGTGGCAGGTAGGAGAGATGTGAAGCCTGTAAATGAAGCTGAAAGACATCACATTATTCAGTGAAAATGAAAATATTTTCAGATTATAAAGTGGCAACATGTGTTCACCTGTGCAACCATTTGAGATCAGAATTTCTTAACTTTCCTAGACCTACTACTTCTTCTAGGTGCTGCCCTGACATCCGCAGCAGGGGTGGAGACAGCCTGGGCAATGATTGGCCCTGTTGCCTCTTGTGACTTCTGCATGGCTCTTCTGGAGAGCTGAGGCCTTGGGGGCCCTGGCTTGCTTTGGCTGTCCTCCTGAGGGCCGGCTGCTCCCTCTACAGAGGACAAGGCTGAGGGGGTCACAGGCAAAGGGGACTCGGAGGGAGTGGACAGCCTCTGAGATTCCTGAGTAGATGAGCCAGGGATGTCCAGCTGCCGCTCCTCCTCCCTTCAGGTGCGCGGGGCCCCCGGCCTGATTCATTGGGGGGAAGGGCACCTGGAGGGTCATTGAGGTGCCCTGTTTCCCTCTCACATTGCACTGCAGGAACTCACCCATGGCTACCGCAATAGAATGCAGAGCGGCACACATCTCCACGTTCTGCTGGACCAAGGGCTCCATGGCATCTACTGTCCTTCATATGAAGACCTTCATACGCACACATGTGGGCTCCACTTCATCTGAGAGCAGGCAGAAGCACTCCTCTGACTCACATGCCATTCTGTTGAGGGATTCCAACAGCTCTGTGTGATGTTCACCCACCTCTGCTGATTCTCTACGATGAGTTGTAAGGTCGAATCCAGAGGCTCGTTACCCTACTCCGACCTCACAGATGCCTCTTCCCCAGCAGTTCTCTGAGTACCGGGGACATATCTCCATGCAGTAGCCATCGGATTGTGAACACAAGCCTGCTCCAGATCTAGGTCCCACTGAGGTGTGTGTCTCTGCACCGGTGGAGGGTGTGGGTAAGCGCTGTGATGGGTCTTCTAGGCTGCTTATTTCCAGCTCTTTAACGGAGGAGGTGTCTTCTTGGCTGGAGGTGAGGACGTGGATGGAGCTGAGGGACTGGCTGGCTAAGGGTGTTGGTCACTTGGCAGAGCTCCCTGTGAACCAAAGTAGAGATAAGTAGTACATGGCAACAGAGTCAAAAGCAGGAGAGAGAGCACTCACGGTTGCATTGAGAGGGGGATGATGTGGTGCAGGATCCTCATGTGGGTGTTCACCACTGACCTCACCATTGTTGCAGGTATGGTCCACGTCCTCACCAGTCAGCGTGATGACACTTTCATCAAAGTGAGTGAGGGGCCTAATGTGGGCCACTCCACCATCAGTCTGGGACCTCTCCCTGCTGCTTTGAGTCAGCTACTCCTGCATGAAAACAGATGGATAGTGTAAGCAGGAATGTTTGTGTGGTTAGCGGAGCCATAATCATGATAAGGACACCAGCTCAAGAGGATATGAGCCTGATGGAGATGTGAGGGTGTGTGTGAGAGTTAGTGGTGTTGTCCCTTGAGGTGTGAGATCCCTGTTGAAGTGTGATGGGTTTGTGGGTGTGTGAGTTGAGAGTGATGAGAAGAGTGATTTACCCTGGTGGAATGGATAAGATCATTGACCCTCTTCCTGCACTGCATGGCTGTCCTCTTTTGCAGGGCATTGGTCGTAACAACTGCGACCACCGCCTCCCATGCTGGGTTGGTGACCTCGCTTGCTGGCCTTCCTCCAGAGCAGGTGTAGAGGACAGCTCAGTGGACCTCCGCTGCGTCCAGTAGCCGCTCAAGGGAGGTGTCACTAAATCTGGGATCAGCATGTTTCCTCCCTTTGACAGCCATCAGTTAACAGCAGCTTGAAGAGTGCTATCTCTTTGTAGGGGTGACCTTTAAATATGGCGCCCAGTTTACATCCGTTTTCCTGCCCACTACCAATCTTAGTGCAAACCTGGGAGAATTCTGCTCAATATCTGAAGCCAGCTACATCACAGTTATGTGGATTAGCAGGCATCAAGTTCCAGGTCAAAGGTACATTACAAGCAATATTCCAATATATAACAAACAAATGCAGCAGGTGTGCTCCACAGCCAAGAATTTTCTCTCCTGAGCAGGAAAGCCTGTGTCGATCTCAACCTCATCCTGAAGATCAATGAGATTAACCAGCAAGAATCTGGTTTAATTTTGAGGAGGATTTTCCAAAACTTTTCACTGGACTGGGGCAACTGAAGACTGCACACAGCATAACACTGAGAAATGATGCCAAACCCGTGTGCTTGTTTACACTATGGAAAATACTATACCCGCTTATGAAGCAAGTACAGCAGAAACTTGAAGAGATGACCAAGATGGGGGTCATCTCCCCTGTCACTCAGCCGACAGAACAGTATTCTGGGATGGCCCTAGTTCCGAAGCTAAACGGGTCCATTTGCATCTCTGTTGACCTCACACAACTCAACAAGGCAGCTGAGAGGGAAATCCACCCAATGCCCTCGGTGGATGACAGCTTGACCAATCTCTCCAAGAGCACAGTGTTCTCGGAAGTTGATGCCAACAGCGGCTTCTGGCAGGTTCCGTTAGATGAGAAATGTAAGTTGCTGACAACTTTTATCAACCCATTTGGCAGATTCTCCTTCAATCATTTGCTCTTCAGCACTACCTCGGCACACTTATGGGCACAGGGAGGTATTGTCACTGGACTAGTGTTTCAGAGACCCAGGGTAATGCTCTGGGGACCCAGGTTCGAGTCCTACCATGGCAGATGGTGAGATTTAAATTCAATAAAAACCTGGAATTCAGAGTCTGAAGATGGCCCTGAAACCATTGCCGGATGTGAGAAAAAACCCATCTGGTTCACTACTGTTCTTTAGGGAAGGAAATCTACCATCCTTACCTGGTCTGGCCTACATGTGACTCCAGACCCACAGCAATGTGGTTAACTCTTAAAATCCCCTCTGAACAAGGGCAATTAGGGATGGGCAATAAATGCTGGCCTAGCCAGCGACCCCCCAACGTCCCATGAACAAATAAATAGAAACAAGATTTTTCAGCGCTCGATGTCGGCCATCTTTCAAGACCTGAAAGGAGTCATTAACCACATGGATGATGTCCTTATCCACAGTATGACTGACTCACAGCTGTCTTGAAACACTTGCAGGAAGCAGAATTGACACTAAATGACAAGTGCGAGTTCTCTAAGACCTCCATTCAGTTCTTAGGTCATATTATGAGCAGCAAAGGCATCAAGGTGGACCCACATAAAACGCAATTAGTAAGTTTCCAACCCTGTCATCCATTCCAGACCTTATGGACATGGTGAGCCAGTTGGTGAAATTTCTGTCCAACCTGGTACAGGTCACAGAGCCTCTGTGACACTCTCTCAAAAAGGCCCAAGTGATGGGTTGGGATGCACACCAAGAGCAAGGATTCCATCAGATCAAAGACATGCTGCTCCCACCAGATATCCTGGCTCATTACAGCCCATCTCTGCCAACTACAATCGCAGTGGATGCCTCAGCAACAGGACTAGGGGCAGTTCTGTTCCAAGAGCAGCTGATGGATGCTGCCGACCAGTATTTTACACATCTAGGGGACTGTCAGACACAGAGATGCAGTATGCAGTTATTGAACCAGAGGCCCTTGCAGTAATGTGGGTTTGTGAGAAATTCTTTGCATCTCACGTGTTTTGCATAAGTATACCCAGGAGAAGCAGCCAATGAGTGCCAAACTGTGTCCAGGGCCACAACTGACCAACCTGTGACACATGGTGTCAACCTGTTCAACGAGCTTGAGTCATATTCCCAGTTTGTGACAACACAACTGCCAGTGAGCTCCAAAAAGCTTCAGCAGATACTCCAGGAGCAGATGTAAGATGAAGACTGTGTCAGCATCCGTCAGTGCTGTGAACATTAGGTCGGCCACTGCAGTATCCAGGTGGCAAAGTTATGAAAATTTACTTTGAACAGCAGAAACTGCTATTGATGACCTGCTTGTGTATGATGAGCGGTTGATCATTTCCGTTTCATTCCGACCAGAGATTCTCCAACAAATCCACCAAGGCCGCTTGGGCCTCACAAAGTGCAGAGCACAAGCCCAGTCTGCAGTGTGGTGGCCGGGAATATCCAGAGGGAGCCCCTTATCCCCACACAGTTCCCTACAAGACCATAGGAACATTTAGGAATGGATCTATTCATCTACATCAGCAAGTTCTTCCTCCTCATCATTGACTATTTCTCTCGGTGGATTGAAGTGAGGTGTTTACACATGACCACAGAGTTGGTCATTAGGTTGTTGAAAGAAATCTTTGCAATCCATGACATTCCAGATCAGGTGTTGTTCCACAATGAGCCACAATTCACTGATAAGTACTTCACTCATTTTGCCAGGGATTATGGATTTCAACACCTCACCAGTTCACTAAGATATCTATGATCTAACGGTGAGGTGGAAAGGTTCATCTGCACTGTTAAAACCCTCTTGAAGTGAAATGATGACTTTCCAATGGCACTTTTGACATATAGATCCACCCCACAGTGTGAATTAGCTGCTGATGGGCAGAAAACTTCACATCAACTTCCCATATTGCTGAAGAAATTAATCCCAGGGTTGGCAGTCAGGGACTATCAGAAGGTTCAGAACTGAGAACAGTCCTACAGACAGCAACAAGCTTCCACTTACAATAGGAGGTTCTGTACTAGAAACCTGCCCAGGCTAAACAGAAATGACAAGATTTGGATCAGGGACCTTGACAGAGTCATTGTCCTGAGGGATGAAGATTAACGACGGTCTTACTTGACATATACCCCAGAAAGCACAATCAGACGGAACAGGAGAAGTCTTCTCCTCATTCCTCCTGGCGAACCTTCCATCATACCTCTGAATGAACCAGATGTAGAAACCCAAATAATTAAAACACCAAGTACGACAACTGGAACTCCAGAACAACAAAGTCAACCCCAAGCAGTTGAGAGCACCACTCCTCCAAACTTGAAAAGGACAATCTGGAAGAGACCTGGAGATCTGGAAGAGTCATAAAGCTTCCAGGCCGTCTGAATCTATAAAGCAAGAGACTTGGTGGGGAGAAGGGGTAGTATGTAAATATTATATAAATAAATTTGGGTAAAGACTTTGGAGAGGTGTAGTAGCAGGGTGTCTAGGACTGCAAGGGTTAATGTAGGACTGGGGAAACAGTGTTGCCCACATTATGATGTAGAGAGTCATATGGGAGTAGCAGAATGTGAAGTAGGAGTCTGGTTGAAGTAGGCTTGGAGATAGCACCTAGTCAGGACTGTATCCTATATAAATGTATATAGTTATGTATTATTAATAAATAGTTATTGTTCAACCATATAAGCCTCTAGGCCTCTTCATGTGGCAACATACAACCTTACAACACTAAACCCGCCAAGGTTTGCTGGGCAAGCAGGAAGGTCATTTATTTAGCTCCTCCTGGTGGTGCACTGCCCTCTGAAAAAGATTAAATGCACAGTGATACTGTGCTATTTCTAGGGAGGGGGAAATTTCCCAAGTCAATGCCCAGGTAGCTATATTTACTTTCACTGAGTGTAGCAACCACCAACTTTGAGGGTATAGGAACTCCTTATATCAGTAGTCCACTTCTCCAACCCAATCGCCATTGACTTCAGTGGAGGTCTTGCCTCTTGCAAATCCTTGTAGAATCCCCAGTGTAAGGCCAGGACTTTATATATCTGCAGCCCAGTCTAATTTGCTGATGGACAACAGATTTTCAGTCCCCAGATTGATAATTCCTGTAACATGTCTGTAGCTCTGAAAGGAAGAAGAAAACAGGTGATCCATAATGTTATCTTGGAGCTTGAGAGCTAGAGTGCTTTACTTCAGTGTCCTCTCATATGTATCATGCCTCTTCCCATGGGTTATATGGATCAGATTTATTTTTGCCCATTTTAAAGTTCAGGCTAATCAGAATAAAGTGCCTTTGTGTTTCTTACATTTTTTGAACAAATCTTTTTAAACCCTTAAAAGGGAACAGGACGCCTTTTGAAATAAGCAGTGTCAATATGACTGGATGCTGATGCATCATCTACTGAATTGAAGGCGAACATATGTCAGTAACTTGGCTCTGCTTCCAGTTTAATCCAGGCACTGATGACATTAAGATACATGGTACAAGTGGAGATCAATGACTCCATGATACTGCGACACAACCTACATCCATCCATCCTGTGAACAGGTGCAGAATGTTTCATATCACTTGTTGCCTGGGTGATGACCTCAGCGCTGTTGCTGTTGTCATCATTACAAACAAGAAACTTTATTGTTTCATTAATGAATGCGTACATCAAACTATGGCCACATACCAGGGAGAGCAGGTGGAATCAGGTCACAAAGGTAATTGTCTACCGTTTCAAAGTAGAACCAAGAGTTTCTGCTTTGGGGACAAACAGTGATCCGGGTGCAAATTGTGCTAGTTTTCAGAAGTGCTTTTTCGCAAGCTTCCACTCAAACTCATTTCCATATCGCAAAATGTTAAATCAGTCATGAGCCAGTGCAATCAAGTGATGTTTCAAAATGTATTTTTTTTCTTCCTCACCGCCACCTTCTCAAGGGCAATTAGGGATGGCAACAAATGTTGGCCTTGCCAGTGATGACCACATTTCGTGCAAGAATAAAAAAAATTCCTGATATATTTAAGAATTGTAACATGTGCACCTCTTTTAATACAGCTGAAAACCAATTTATCACAAAAAAAGTGTTTTTAATCAGAGTGTCTAGTTCGCTACCTTTGAGTAACCTGACATTAAATAATTGAAAATGATTGAACAAATTATACAGAATGATTTACTAGTTTCATTGGTGTACAGAGTCAGTTTCTGAATGTATATTTAAAAAGCTTTTAAAAGGGCAACTTAAAAAAAAGTTTATTTTTTAGAACCTCCTGAAAGTTCATAAATGGGCTTAGTATTATCATAAATAAGTGAATAATTTGGTCCGAGGGCTGTTGCAATGTGCATTCTTTACATGTCTCAATGATGAGACCTTGAAACTTATATATTTAAACCTTTATTGTTAACCTTTAACTATTTACAGATCCAAGATTATTGTCATGCATGGCACTCTTCCATGCAGGTAGGCTGCTTCCCGAGTGTCCTTTCTAGATTGTTCTCTCAGTCTACTACCATGTGATTCTATACATCATATACTGTGGGTGATGCTTTTCTCCAGTCCCACAATAACCCTTGCTCTTCTGAGCACCTTTACATTGCAGTGGCATGCAGGCACATACAATATCATACAATATCCCCCTTCCGGCTCCAAAGAAAGCTTTCCTTTCTAATGGAGTATAACTATTTTGCAATGCAGTCTTTACTTGCTATCCCTGCTCCTCCATCTCAAGTCTCTGACTTTATAAATTCAAATGGTCTTGAGGCTTGAAAGATCTTCCACATCTCGGCCTGTCATATTTGGAGGATTAGTAGTAGTACTCTGTGTTTCTTATACTTGCACACGAACAGGGGAGAGAGTTCATCCTGAGTGAGATACAGCCAGAGTGAGTGTGGCAATTTGGTGCACAGTGGGAATTGAACTGGTAAGCCTTTCTCTTTAATTTCTCTTCAATTTTTGTAAGTTCAGTAATCTAGTTAAAAGGTTGATAAGGTAGCTGACTCAGCTGACTGTGTGACAGTTAACAGTCATTCACCTGAAACCTGATTAGGGCCTGAATAGGTGTTAATTACTATTTGAAGCTTAACTACTGTGAGTCATATCAGCTCTATTTAAGAAAGGGACTATTTAGAAGCACACAACAGTGTGGATATGAACGGAGCTCATCGTGAGTGAGACATAGCCAGAGTGAGTGTGGGTATTGGCAATTTGGTGCACAGTGGGAATTCGATGCATAGGGGAAGAGGTGCTCTTTGCATTTTTTCCTTGCTATCCAACTTCTTAAATCTTCAGAGCATGGTCTTACCCTGCTGCAGCAGTAGAGGCTACAAGGGAAAGGAATGACTGGTAAGTAGTGGGTAAGGTCGGGTAAGTATTTACTACTTTAAATACTTATAGTTTAAGGTCTTTTTGTGGCTTATAGTTTGTATATTTTATAATAACAAGGATCAGGAAAGAAGGGCTCGAGAATAATTGATTTAAAAGGTTTAATTTAAAGGGATAAGTCATGGCAGGAGAGCTCAAAGCCATGGTGTGCTCCTGGTGCTCCATGTGGGAAGCCGGGAAAATTTCCAGTGCCCGGGACTAGCATGTGTGCAGGAAGTAATTGCAGCTGCAGCTCCTGGAAGCTCGGGTTTCAGAGCTAGAACGGCTGCTGAGGACACTGTGGAGCATCAGCGAATCTGAGAGCATCGTGGATAGCACGTTTAGAGAGGTGGTCACACTGCAGCTGAAGGGACTTGAGGAAAGAAGGGAATGGGTGACTACCAGGCAGTCCAAGAGAAACCGGCAGGCAGTTCTTGAGTCTCCTGGGGTCCCACTCGCAAATCAGTATTCCATTTTGAAGGCTGATGAGGGTGTTGGTTTCTCCATGGAGTGCAGACAGAGCCAAGCTTCTGGCACCACAAGCAGCCTGTCTGTACAGGAGGGGAGGAAGATCAATAGTAATAGGGGATTCTATAGTCAGGGGAACAGATAGGCGCTACTGTGGCCGTCAACGTGACTCCAGGATGGTGTGTTGCCTCCCTGGTGCCAGGGTCTGGGATGTCACTGAGCGGCTGCAGGGCATCCTGAAGGGGGAGGGTGATGAGGCAGAGGTCATGGTACATGTTGGTACCAATGACATAGGTAAAAGAGGGATGAGTTCTTGCATCAAGAATTTAGGGAATTAGGCAGTAGACTAAAAAGCAAGACATCTCGGGTTGTAATCTCTGGATTACTCCTAGTGCCACGTGCTAGCGAGCTCAGAAATAAGAGAATAGCGCAGATGAATACGTGACTTAAGAGTTGGTGCAGGAGGGAGGGTTTTAGATTCCTGGATCACTGGGACCGTTTCTGGGGAAGGTGGGACCTGTACAAGCGGGAAGTTCTACACCTGAACCAGAGGGGGACTAACATCCTTGCAGGCGGGTTTGTTAGTGCTGTTGGGAGGAGTTTAAACTAATTCGGCAGGGGGAGGGGACACAGGATGTTAGCAGAATAGGGACACATCATAATACAGTAAAACAATCAAGTCAGAGGGAGTACAGCTGCATTAAGTTTCAAGAGAGTAAGGCAAGGCTGGATGGCCTCTACTTTAATGCCAGGTAAAATGGATGAGTTAAGGGTGAGGATTGACACGTGGAATTGTGATATAGTAGCCATCACTGAGATGTAGTTGAGGGAGGGGCAGGATTGGCAGCTCAACATTCCAGGTTATAGAATCTTCAAGTGAGACAGGGGAGGGGGTAAAAGAGGAGGAGGCATTGCATTATTAGTTAAGGAGTCAGTTACTGCAGTAAGGAGAGATGATATCTTGGAGGGAGCATCAAATGAAGCTTTGTGGGTAGAGCTCAGGAATAAAATAAAGGCAGCCACATTGTTAGGTGTTTATTATGGACCCCCAGATAGTCAGTGGGAAATTGAGGAGCAAATATGTGCACAATTTGTGGAAATGTATAAAAACAATTACAATAGGGTAATTATATTAGGTGATTTCAACTTTGCCAACATTAATTGAGATAGACATGGTATTAAGGGCTTAGATGGAGTGGATTTCTTGAAATGTGTACCGCAGAACTTTTTAGGTCAATATGTAAAGGGTCCAACAAGGGATGGCGCAGTGCTGGACCTAATTCAGGGGAATGAAGCTGGACAGGTGGCTGAGGTGGTGGTGGGGGAGCATTTTAGTGATAGCAACCACAACATGGCACAATTTAAGCTTGTTATGGACAAAGAAATAGACAAGTTGCAAAAAAATGTTTTGGATTGGGGGAAAGCAGATTTTAGTAAAATAAGGCAGGATCTGGCCAAGGTAGACTGGGAACAGCTACTTGTGGGGAAATCTACAGAGGAGCAGTGGGGGGCGTTCAAAAAGGAAATGGGGAGGGTACAGGCTCAACATGTTCCCTCTAGGGTGATAGGAAGGAGTAACAAGCCCAGAGAACCATAGATTACCAGAGATATTCAGGATACGATGAGAAGGAAAAGAGAGGCTTTTAGCAGGTACAAGGGAAGCAAATCAGCGGAGGCATTAGTGGAGTACAGAAAGTGCAGGGTGGAGCTTAAGAAAGCAATTAGGAGAGCACAGAAGGGATAGGAGAAAGCTCTGGCTGGTAAAAGTAGGGAAAATCCCAAGGTATTCTATAAGTATATAAATGGGAAGAGGATAACCAGGGAAAGAGTAGGGTCCATAAGGGACCAAGGGGGTAAACTATGGGTGGAGCCAGAGGACATCACTGGAGTGTTGAATGAAAACTTCACATCCGTCTTCACCCAAGAGAATGAGGATGAAGGTATCGAACTCGGGGAGAGAAACTGTGAAGTTCTTAAGCAAATTGATATAGGGAGTGACAAGGTATTGGAGGTGTTGGCAGGCTTAAAAGTGGACAAATCTCCAGGTCCAGATGATTTGTGTCCCAGACTGCTGAGGGAGGCAAAGAAGGAGATTGCAGGGGCTCTGACCCAAATTTTTAATTGTTCTCTGGCCACGGGGGAGGTGCCAGAGGACTGGAGAACAGCTAGTGTGTTCTGCTATTTAAGAATGGTTGTAGAGATAAGCCAGGGAACTACAGGCCAGTGAGTCTCACGTCAGTGGTAGGGAAACAATTGGAGAGAATTCTGAAGGAGAGAATCTATCTCCACTTGGAGAGGCAAGGTTTGATCAGGGATAGTAAGCATGGCTTTGTCAGAGGGAGGTCATGCCTAACAAATTTGATTGAATTTTTTGAGGAGGTGACCAGGTGTGTAGATGAGGGTAGTGGAGCTGATGTAGTTTATATGGATTTCAGCAAAGCCTTTGACAAGGTCCCACATGGGAGACTTATAAAGAAGACAAATGCACATGGGATACAGGGTAATTTGATAAGGTGGATGCAAAATTGGCTTAGTTGTTGGAGACAGAGGGTGATGACAGAAGGATGCGAGGACAGAAGGAGGTGAGGGCAGAAGGAGGCGAGCTGTGCTGGGTCCCCTATTATTCGTCATTTATATAAACGATATAGATGACTATGTAGGAGGTAGGATTAGTAAGTTTGCAGATAACACAAAGATTGGCAGGGTGATTAACAGTGAGGTTGAGTGTCTTGGGCTACAGGAAGAAATAGACGGGATGGTCAAATGGGTAGATAAGTGGCAGATGGAATTTAACCCTGAAAAGTGTGAGGTGATACACTTTGGAAGGAGTAATTTGACAAGGAAGTATTCAATGAACGGCATGACACTAGGAAGTTCTGAGGAACAAAGGGACCTTGGCGTGTGTGTCCATCGATCTCTGAAGGCGAAGGGGCATCTTAGCGGGGCGGTGAAAAAGGCATATGGGACATTTCCTTTATCAATCGAGGCATAGATTACAAAAGTAGGGAGATCATGTTGGAGTTGTATAGAACCTCGGTGAGGCTACAGCTGGAGTACTGTGTGTAGTTCTGGTTGCCACATTATAGCAAGGATGTGATTACACTGGAGGGGGTGCAGAGGAGATTCACCAGGATGTTTCCTGGGATGAAACATTTAAGTTATGAAGAGAGGTTGCATAGACTTGGGTTGTTTTCGTTGGAGCAGAGAAGACTGAGGGGCGTCCTGATCAACGTGTGCAAGATTATGAGGGGCATGGACAGAGTGGATGGGGAGCAGCTGTTCCCCTTAGTTGAAGGGTCCATCACGAGGGGACATAAGTTCAAGGTGAGGGGCAGGAGATTTAGGGGGGATATGAGGAAAACCTTTTTTACCCAGAGGGTGGTGACGGTCTGGAATGCGCTGCCTAGGAGATTGGTGGAGGCGGGTTGCCTCACATCCTTTAAAAAGTACCTGGATGAGCACTTGGCACATCATGACATTCAAGGCTATGGGCCAAGTGCTGGTAAATGGGATTAGGTAGGTCGGTCAGGTGTTTCTCACGTGTCGGTGCAGACTCGATGGGCCGAAGGGCCTCTTCTGCACTGTGTGATTCTGTGATTCGGTGACTTGGCTGTCTCCTTTTGATTCGGGTTTATGTGCTCCTTTGAGCTATATTTCTCTTTATTAACAACCTGTCTGCTTTTTCCGGACACTGTGGATTTGTCCCATTCCTTCCAAGGGGAACGTGCACTCCATTCATTCCTAGAGTGGACTTGAATTTTATTTTTCCGTGGTGTCCACCATACTCTTGCTGGATGGATACGTTTCGCAAATGGAATCTTCATTTCCACTTGTTTTACAGTTTCATCCAAACACTTGCTTGCTGTTTTATTTTTCAAATCCTTTTGCAAGCTTACAATCTTTTCATTCAGCTTAATTTTTTCTTCTTCTAGTGCCTTGCACTTCAGTGTCGGATTTACATTTTCTGATCTCATTTCTGTCTTTTCTTTTTCTGTCTGAAACGGAACTTTGTCCTTGTCCTTCATTTTGGTTTCACTGTTAGCCAGGTCTGTCTGTGATGAAGTCTTAACTTGTTTCAGTTCTGTAATTGTGCAAGTCATGGCTTCATTATCTTCTGGCAGTTCAGAAAGTTCGATGGCTTTTCCTTTCAATACCTCCTCTTTTCCATTCAACTGCTTCTTCAGCTCTTCAATCTATTTCTTGCAGCTTTTGGCTTCCCCCTGGAACAGTGAACATTACTGAGTCTGCTCTGCCAACTGGTTCCTTAGTTTGTTCAGAGTGACGTTAAATTTGTTTTGCTTCTCTTGGGAATGTTCCAGAGGAATAAACTTTGAACTGAGGGATTCTGGTAGCGGGTGAAGATCTGTCAACAGGTTTTCCTTTTCTTTGTGAAGCTTGCTTGCTTCATCTTGAGTTTTCCCGTAATTCAGCAAAGACCCCACGAGTTTCTTCTGCTGTGCTTCCATTCTGCTGTTTAAGGCGGTCTTCACTTCATCATATTGCTGAATGGTTACACATTCCTTTTACATTTGATCTTGAAGGACAATCAACTGTTCTTTCAACTGTTTTTTTTTGGTTGACCTCTTGCCAACTCACTCTGGGTGTCAGTGCATCATCTCGTTTACTCAGCTTGAATCTTGTGCTTCAAATATTCTAGTTCAGCTCTGATGCAAATATTTAACTGTAGAACAGCTTCATTCACTTTTTGTACATTTTGCTTATTTTGAGCTACCTCAGATAGCTTTCCTTCAATCACAGCCATCTGCTCCACACATTCCACACTGCCAGCTGCTGTTGCAGTTTAAGTACTGTGTCAGCATTTTCAAGAAATTCTATTTTTGAGCCTTTTGGCTGCTACTCAGCCCTTTCTTTCTTCTGCACTAAACACTTCAGCTTGTGCATTTCATTACACCAGCACGGTCAGCAACCATCTTGTGGTTTACTTGAATATTGCCTCCCTCAATCTGGGCTCTTTGTCTCCCTAACTCTGGGGTCTTTTGGCTTTCACGTGCTGGGGTCTTTGGTTGCTCTCCTTCTGGGGTCTACTGTTGCCCTCGCTGCTTTATTGGGAGTTGCCCTCTCTCTTGGGTCTCCTGTTGCCCTTGGCAATTTATTGGGAGTTGCCCACTATCTGGGGTCTTTTGTTGGCCGCTGTGCTTTATTGGGATTTGCCCTCTCTCTGGCTTCTCTTGTTGCCCTCAGCGCTTTATTTGGAGTTGCCCTCTCACTGGGGTCTCTTGACCTCAGTGCTTTATTGGGAGTTGCCCTCTTTCTGGGGTTTCTTGTTGCCTTCCCTCTGGGGCCCTTTGTTGCCTTCAGCACTTTATTGGGGGGGGTGCTAGACCACTCTTGTGCCTAGCGTAGCCAGTTCCTTATTCCTGGCTCTTCTAATTTTCTGCCTATGGCCGTTTGTTTTTTATTATAGTTACAATTTTAAATGTCATTGCCTCTTTAAGAATTTCAGTGTTGTAACCATTTTTTTCTCACTTCGGGCTGTCTGCAGCTGACGTTCTTTCTGTTGTGAGTTTCTCACACATATACGATCTTGGCGGGCTCCCCAGCAGTCATGGGTCTTTTTTTAACTTTTTAAAACTGCAGCACTTCTTTCATTCATTCCATTTTTTTGTCTTTTATCTCTGCAGGTCCGTTGCACTTTGAATGTCCCACGCTCTGAGAGTTTTGGTGGGTACATGCTTTTATTTGAAGCCATGATCTGTCAACTCTACAAGTTTTCTTTTCATTTTTTACTCTAAGTACCAATTGTTTTAAACTCTTGAGAACAGCAGCAATTTTTTTTTGCTTCAATGAAAAGCCTTATTTTCCCTGACTGAAAGGAGTTCCCTGTCTTACATTCTGCAGGCTTTTTCTGTTTTTTTATTGTGCGCTGCAAGTTTCTCTCTTGACTCTGCCAGCCAATTTTATTTACACGTTTTTTTCTAATTTGCAGCTGTCTTCTAGCTTCTCTACGGATATGCTGACTGCCACCCATTCTATGATGTAAGTACAGCTTTTCTTTTGTATTTTTGCTCACCATCTCATGAATGAACCAGGTTCTTTGACTCTGTGTCACTTAGGGTCTTACAGCTTTTGTGGTTGTGCTCACCTTCTTTGTGATCCGACCAGGTTTTTTTCTTTTTTACTCTGCATCAGGGGGTCTTGTAATGGACTTCCACTCATTCTGGTGCATTCCTCAACTTCTAAGTCTGTAGCGAAGTATGGATGCAAGGTTAAAACTGTTAAATTTTGACATTTCAAACACATGTCAATTTGTGTAGACCTGTCAGAGGCAAGATAGATAGACAGAGCTTTCTGTATTCTTGATGAGGTATACCTGCTAGTTAAAGACACTGGTTAAATTATACATTTCATTGAATTGGGAGGGCACTCTGAGGACTTTTATAAAGTTCAGCATCACATCAGTTGCAGTTGTCGCCAAACTTGATGCACTATTAACTCAGTCAGCTCAGTGTAAGTGCTGTTTCCTTTGTTTTTTTCTAATCTTGAGACATTGAGCACAACTTGTATTGGAAGCCAGAATTAAACAATTAAAAGTCCCCAAGGTGGCTGTTGCAGGGGAGAGAAAGGAGAAACTAAAAAGAGAAACTAATGTCAAAAAACTGAACCTGGGACAGCAGCCAAGGAAAGTGGGGTGAGATGGTGGGGTGGATGAGAAATTGGGCCAGTGAATAAATTCACCCACTCGCACCATGCCGCCACTTTCTGTGAAATCACTTCCACCAATACCTCCCAGAATATGTCCAGCCAGAGTTGGCAACCCTACTTCTGCTCAATTTTACCAATTCACAAAGAATACTGCCAACCCTGGATTCTTTTTCCACTGCCAGTTCCAGTTTCAGCTTCTGATGCTAATTGGCTTCGCCACTTTGCTCTTGGAGCCACATACTATGGATATAAAAAGAAAGACTTGGGCCAGAATTTTCCAGTTGGCGTGCGGAGGTGGGCCCTGCACGCCCATGCGTAAAATGATGTGCGGTGACGTCAGGCGAGCGTCCCGATGTCACCGAGCACCATCGCGATATTTGGGAATGTGCGCGCTATAAGTTCAGATGCGCACCCGCCATCAATTAAGGGGCCAGTTAAGGCCCTTGAGGCAGCAATTCATCTCGATTTTTCAGCGCCCGTGCGATCTTCAGGACGTCACATGCGCGCAACAGGCAGGCGGGTAGGAGACATTTGTATAAACCTCATCCACGGGCTGGATAAGAAGGGTGAGTGGGGTCGTAAATGTGACTTTTGAGGGATTTAAGTGTGAAAGTAATTTTTGCTTGCCTGAGTGAGCAGGAAGACTTCAAAACTCATACCAGCTGCTAGGACAGGGGTAAAAGCCTTGGTCAGGACTCTACAGTAGAAATCATTTCCAGGGCCTGCTGCTTTCAGGAAGCCTTCCCTTAGACTGAGAATGGGAGTTGTTCTCTCCACTGGAGGTACCTCCTCTGAGGAGGAAGGGAGGGCCAGAAGGGGGAGGAGGCCATAAGTCCACATTCAGCCTCTAGGGGAGCCACCTTTGGGAGGAGAGGCGAAGGCACAAGGAGTGCAGGGCCATCAGGAAGTCCAAGGCGGAAGGGACCGCAGAAGGTGCCAATATCTTGCTGCCAGGATTTACAGGCAACAAAGCAGCTACCTCAATATGTCTGAGGCCCAGTGCTGAAGGAGGCTCCGACTCTCAAGGGAGATAGTCACCTCCATCTGTCAGATGATAGGCCCTGAGATCTCTGCAAACTGTGTGGGTGGGCACCCCATGCCAGTGGCTCTAAAGGTCACAGCTGCCCTCAACTTCTATGCCTCTGGCTCTTTCCAGGGCTCGGTGGGTGATCTTTGCGGTATCTCCCAATCAGCTGTCCACACATGTGTCAAGCAGGTTACGGACGTTCTATTCAGGCGTGCATTGACCTTCATCCCTTCTGCTGGGACGAGGCAAGCCAGACACAGCGAGCCAGAGGCTTCGTGGCCATTGCTGACTTCCCCCACGTCCAGGGTGCCATTGACTGCACACATGTGGCCATCAAGGCACCAGCAGGTAAGCCCAGTGCCTTCGTCAACAGGAAGGGCTTCCACTCCATGAACGTGCAGATAGTGTATGATTCTACAAGTCTGTGCGGGGTACCCAGGCAGCTTCCACGACACCTACATCCTCAGACACTCCCAGGTGCCGGGGCTCTTCAGTGTTCCAGCCCGACTGGATGGATGGCTGCTGGGTGACAAGGGCTATCCCCTCAAAAGGTGGTTCATGACGCCTCTCCGCCATCCAAGAACAGAGGTTGAGCAGCGGTACAATAGGAGCCACACCTCCACAAGGGCTGTGGTAGAGAGAACCATCGGTCTTCTCAAGATGCTCTTCCGATGCCTGGACAGCTCAGGGGGCGCACTCTAATACCCCCCAGATCATGTGTCGCTGATAGTGGTTGCATGCTACGCTCTCCACAATCTTGCGCTGGAAAGGGGCGACGCAGTGGACGAGGAAGATGTAGATGCAATTGCTCCAGTTGCACACGATGAGTCCAGTAGTGAGTTGGAGGATGAGCACACACAGGAGAACGCTGAGGGGGTAGACGCTGACCCAGGCATACTCCAGGGAGGCAGGGACAGGGAGGCTTTAATCCAAAGAACCTTCATCTAGCCTACCACAGATGGGCCTTCAACACACGCCAGGGCTGCAGGCTCCACACTCGATACCTGAGTGCTAAATCAGCCTAGATAATAATACTGACTAAGGTCCTTGTCAATAAAGCTCAATGTCAAACAACTCACTCATAACATCATGGCTTCCTGTACACCTGCAGAAGTAAGGAATCACCCTGAGGCATGGCAACATGTCAAAATTTATTTAGCAAACAAAAGTAAATTCATAAAGCAAAACAAAAACGGTGCTGGACATCACACTGAGTTTTCGACTAAATGCTTTGGGCCAACATTAAAGCACCAATGAGAAACCTGTAGTGTGTCTAAGGTGCCTTAAATTTACGTTTACGGGTGTTACGTCTAGGTGCTGTCCTCTCCCTGGAACTGGCATCTGAGACAACCTGCTCACTGTGCTGTCCTGTTGGCCTCGGCCTTGGCAGCCGTCCTCTGGCCCACAGAGCATTTGATGGTCCCGCCTGGGAGGGAGCTGCCAGTTCTACAGCTGGCTTCTCCCCAGTCGCCGCAGCCTCATTGGATGCCACGGTCACTGGCAGAGGGGCGGAGGAGCTGCTGCCGTCATCCAGAGAGCCCTGAGTGGACCCCGCAGAGATGACAGGCAGCTGCTGTGCCAATGTCGCTTCGGACCTCCCCGCTCACCATAGATGGATTGGCACCGAGCTGGGATACTTGGTGCCTAGACCATCTCCCACAATGGCACTGACCAGCTGTGGCCAATGCCACTGTGAGGGCTTGCAGGTCCGAGCACAACCCCAGGAGGACCTGATTGTTCTCCTGGAGGAGCCTCTCCACGAGGGTCACCACTCTCTCCATGGAGGAAGCATGGCGCTCAGCCATGAGGCTCATTGCATCGGTGATGATCCGTGTGGACTCCTCCAGCACGGGCACCATGCCACGCATATCTCCGCCAGATTGTCCTGCATACCCTGCTGCACTTCCAGCGTTCGCTGCCTCACGGACGACTCCAGAGGCACATCATCAGCCACCGACCGAGAAAATACCTGGTCCCCAGCAGTCCTCTGACTACAGGTGCCTGCACCTCAAGCGAGTGTGAAGTGCCCTCACTGCTGTGCCCCGGGACACTAGCCGAAGATCTAATTCCCACCGAGATGCTAGTACCTGCACTGGTGCCTGCCTGGCTGAGATGGTGTGAGGCTGGTGAATGGATTTGCTTGGGGGCTTCAGGGGTGAGATGTGGGCCCTCTGCCTCCTCCTCCAGGCTCTGCTCCGGTGATGCTGAAAGGAAGAACAAGGACATTTGATTAGTTACAGTGCAGACAATGTCAATTTGCATGCCGCTCCCCTGGATCATTATGTGCTCATCCTTCCATAATCAATGGTAAACCCATGTTGCTAACTTCAACCACGGAGCATTCAGCAGTGCCATGGCTTCTGTGAAACATATGGTGACCTGAGTGCTCGCCAAACATACCTCCCCATGGCACCCCAGCCTCACTGCCACCAGTGGACCTGGGGGCATGGCGCTTTTCCAGATCCATGGCCTGCTGTTCAAAAGCTGTAAGAATGGCCAACTGGGCCTGCCCTCCGCCAGTCCACATTCGTTCCAAGGCATTGTGCAGTCTTTTCCTGAAAGAGAAAAGCATTGATTAGTCCAGCTTGCACCTGAATTCCCAACACATCCCTGCCAACCCAGCCAGAGTGAGACATTGCAGGACTCCAGTTCTTCAGCACCCCGCAGCTGCCGCACACTCACCCAAACAAGCCAGGGCTGACCTCCCCCACCCCCATTGCCCAAATGCTGCCTCCTTCACATGTGGCACCACAAGGTGCCACTTTGCTAAGCAAGGAGGCACAAGCATGTGAAGCGCAAAGACCAGCAGATGGATGTGGAGCGCAAACACCAGGGGCAGAATTTTCTGCCTGTCAGGCGGGCGGAGCAGGAGCGGCCGCGGATGGGCACGGACCTGATCGGCGCCAGCAATCGGGGCCGCACTGCCATTTTGCGCGGGTAGGCCAATTAAGGCCCGCCCAGCGCATTTCCGACTCCTATGAATAGCGGGAGTGTGCGGGCTGCGGCGGGTGTGCACAGACCACCGGGTCCAATGGTGACCCCGCAGTCTGTTTAAAGGAAGGCCTGGCAGCCCCCTGTAGGCTGCTCACAATGGCCACTTCCAGGTCACACTGCAGGGCGTCTGCTGAGCAGGGCGCATTGGAGGGAAGGGCAGAGGAGCAGGGCAAGCTGCAGGGTCTGCCACAGGAGCAGGGCAGGCTGCAGGGTCTGCCACAGGAGCAGGGCGGGCTGCAGGGTCTGCCCCAGGAGCAGGGCAGGCTGCAGGGTCTGCCACAGGAGCAGGGCAGACTGCAGGGTCTGCCACAGGAGCAGGGCAGACTGCAGGGTCTGCCACAGGAGCAGGGCAGACTGCAGGGTCTGCCACAGGAGCAGGGCAGACTGCAGGGTCTGCCACAGGAGCAGGGCAGGCTGCAGGGTCTGCCACAGGAGCAGGGCAGGCTGCAGGGTCTGCCACAGGAGCAGGGCAGGCTGCAGGGTAGGCCAGCGGGGGGCCTCACTTTTCTGATGACTGCCTTGCCTTGAGGAGGTGGCAGCACGGCGGGAGGTGTTGGTCCCCCAGGATGGGAGGAGGAGGCCCCCCCACATGACCAAATGTACCTGGGAGGAAGTGGTGAGCTCCCACGACATGGTGGGCGCACCTGGACCCGGTGCCGTAAGCGCTTCAAAGATTTGTTGCGCTCTGGAAGGATGAGTACCATGTTGGCACTGGGCATTTAACCCAGCAGGTAGCCTTAGCCTTTGAGGGCCTCCCCCCTCAAGTCTAACTGTCGTGACTGCATTGAATCATGCTGGGCATTTCTCGTATGCTGGATGGTCAAGCAGATAGTGCCCATGCTTACATCAGCCTGAGTGGTTCATGAGGAGATGAGTTCTCCCCCGCACCATGTGTTGCTCTTAGTTGCACATGACTAGTCTGGGTCAACCTGCAGGAGATGCAGCTAGGCGCATACTCAGAACTCCAACACATGTCCTATTCACGGTGATGAGATTGTGGAAGGGGATCCTCAAGTTCTCATGGCCAAGAACCATCTCCTGCTCTCGATGCTCCACGTGGTTGCGCCTCCTTGCTATGGGAGCAAAGACCATGTGTGTCCTAAAATGATGGACGCAGAATGTGCCCAAGGTGGCCATTGTGGGGGGTTGGGAGCAGGCGTACTATCTTTGTCTGACCGATCAGCAGTAGCAGTTAGAGGAGGCACCGGAGGCCTGATATGGGCCACTATGGTTGGGGTGTGGCGTGCGCGTGCAGAGTCCATGTGCAAATTTCCGCAATGAATGGTCTTCTCTGCTTTTCAGGAGAAGAATTCTCATAATGCGCCTGAGCGTTCGAGGACTGGAGGCGGCCAGGCCCAGCTGCTTCAAACAGGAGGCCCTGGAGCTTGACAGGCGCCATGCGCCCAGGTCAACTTGTGTCAGTGAGGCTGGGATGGAATAGCCAGGTATTTGAGGCCAACAGTGACACCCGCTCTGTCCTCCCAACATCTATAGCACTGATGATTGTTTGATTTGTTATTGTTGCAACATTGCTCGGTCACAGACTGATAGAGTCAGAGGTGTGGATTATAGACAAAGGTCCCTCGGCCCTTCGAAGATGCGCGTGTCAAACACCTTCCAAAGTCGCCTTATCCCAATTCCCAGCACTATCCCCATGGCCTTATATGCCATGGCATCACAACTGCACATCCAAATACTTAATACATGTTAGGAGGGTTTCTGCGTCCACCACCTTTTCAGGCAGTGCGTTCCACATTCCCAACACACTGTGTGCAAAAGTTGCTCATCACATCACCTGTCAACCTCATGCCCCTTACCTTAAATCTATGCCACCTGGTTACTGATCCCTCCGCCAAGGGGAAAAGTACTTTCTGTCGACCTATCTATGCCCCTCATAATGTTATAAACCTCAATAATGTCACCCCTCAATCTCCTCTGCTCCAGGGGAAATAACCCCAGTCTATGCTATGTCTCCTCATAAGTCAAACTCTCCAGCCCAGCCAGCATCCTGTTCAACGACCTCTGCACTCTCTCTCCACTCCAATCACATCCCTCCCGTGAAGCACATTTCACAACTGCACGCAGGACTATAGCTGTGGCCTAGGCAGCGTTTTCTGCACTTGGAACATTACCTCCCTGCTCCTATATTGTATTCCTCGGCTAATAAAGGCAAGTATGGCATTTACCTTCTTAGACACCTTATGTACCTGTCCCGCTACCTTAACGGCCCGGTCAACATGCACAGCAAGATCTCTCTGATCCTCCTTATTTTCCACGGTCCTACAATTCCTCATGTATTCCCGTGCCATGTTTGTCCTGCCCAAGTGCAGCACCTCACAATTATCCACATAACATTCCATTTGGCATTCCGTAGGCCATTTGACCAGCCCAGCTATATCCGTCTGTAATGTAAGGGTATCCTCCTGACTATTTGTCACCCCACCGATCACAGATCACATATAATCACAGAATCACAGTGCAGAAGAGGCCCTTCGGCCCATCGAGTCTTCACCGACACGTGAGAAACACCTGACCTACCTACCTAATCCCATTTACCAGCACT
Organism: Cetorhinus maximus; assembly: GCF_964194155.1. Classification (NCBI taxonomy): domain Eukaryota; kingdom Metazoa; phylum Chordata; class Chondrichthyes; order Lamniformes; family Cetorhinidae; genus Cetorhinus; species Cetorhinus maximus. The sequence continues at coordinate 124,197,020 of NC_135883.1, read as the reverse complement.
TGGCCCATAGCCTTGAATGTTATGACGTGCCAAGTGCTTATCCAGGTACTTTTTAAAGGATGTGAGGCAACCCACCTCCACCATTCTCCCAGGCAGCGCATTCCAGACCGTCACCACCCTCTGGGTAAAAAAGTTTTTCCTCACATCTCCCCTAAACCTCCTGCCCCTCACCTTGAACTTATGCCCCCTTGTGACTGACACTTCAACTAAGGGGAACAGCTGCTCCTTATCCACTCTGTCCATGCCCCTCATAATCTTGTATACCTCGATCAGGTCGCCCCTCAGGCTTCTCTGCTCTAACAAAAACAACCCAACTCTATCCAACCTCTCTTCATAACAATATTCGTGTCCATTGGTTCTGGAAGATTGAGCGCATAATGAGCCAGGGGGAAAGGGATGAAGTGTGTCACTGTGTGCATGCTAACTGATCCACTGTCCTTATTGTTAATTTCAGCATCATCAGAGCCTGTCCGGCAGGAGGAATTGCAGATGCCCCCTCTCACACCTGAGGATCCTCAAGTGTCACCTGCGTTACACCATTTCTGTGAGGCTGGCACCAGCGCAGATACTAGCACCTCGGTGGGCATTGCAACATCGGCTAGTGTCCCGGGGCACAGTGGAGAGGGCACTTCACAATCGCTGGAGGAGCTGGCAGAGATGGAGAGTGCTGATGGTGCCAGCAGTCGGAGGACTGCAGGGGACCTGGCACATGCTCAGTCGGCGCCTAATGATGTGCCTCTGGAGTCGTCCACGATGCAGCAGCTGCAGGAAATGCGGCCGGGTGTGCGGGAGCATCTGGGAGTGATACATGAGGCTGTGCTTCATTTGGTATCTGTGGTGGAGGAGTCTACGCGGAGCATCAGTGATGCAATGAGCCTCATGGCAGAGCGCCATGCTTTCTCCATGGAGAGAGTGGCGACTCTCATGGAGAGGGGCCTCTAGGAGAACAGTCAGGTTCTCCTGCAGTTACGCTTGGACCTGCAAGCCCTCACAGCGCCAGTGGCCACAGTTGGTCATTGCCAATGTGGGAGATGGTGTGGGCTTCAAGCTTCCCAGCTCGTTGCCCATCCGTTGACGGTGAGCAGGGAGGTCCGGGGCGACATCACATTGGCGGAGCAGCTGCCTGTCATATCTGCGGGATCCTCTCATGGCGCTCCAGATGAGGGCAACAGCTGCTCCGCCCCTCTCCCAGTGACCGCTTCATCGGGTGAGGCTGCGACAACTGGGGAGATGCCAGCTGTGGACCTGGCAGATCCCTCCCAAGCGGGGCCAGCACAGGCTCCAGGGGCCAGAGGATGACCACCAAGGTCAACAAGGCCAACAGGACAGCAGAGTCAGCAGACTGTCTCACAGCCACTCTCAGCGATGGGGCAGCACCAAGACGTAGCACCCGTAAACATAAGCATAAGGCACCATAGGCACACCACGGGTTTCTCACTGGTGCTTTTGTGTTGGCCCTAGATTAGGGACTTATTATTTGTTTCTGCTTGAATAACGTTTTGTTTTGACTTTGTGAGAACTTCTGATGGTGAAAATTAAAACCAGATGTGTTACCATGGCTAACTGTAGCTCCTTTGTTCTGCATTTGTATGTTTTAGAAAAATGTCATGAGTGATTGAGTGGACTTTGAAGTTTATGTCCAAAGTCCTTAGTTGCAGCTGATGACCTGGCAGATTTAGCACTTAAGTGCCATGTATGGAAGCGCCAGGCAAGGCTGGTCCTGCTGATCCATGTGTGTGGAGTTAGCTGAAGGTTCATTGGATTAAAGTCTCCCGGGTGTCCCTGCCTCCTTGGTGTCGGCCCGGGTCAGCGTTTAGCCTCTCAACGTTACCCTGTGCTTCCTCATCCTCAGAATCAACACAGGACTCATCATGTGCAGCCGCATCCACTGCATCAACGTCTTCATCGTCCACAGCATCCCCCCTTTTCCAGCGCCAGATTGTGGAGAGCGCAGCATGCAACCACTATCACTGAGACACAACCTGGAGGGTACTGGAGCACGCCCCCTGAGCGGTCCAGGGATCGGAAGCGCATCTTGAGAAGACCAATGATTCTCTCCACCACAGCCCTTGTGGTGCTGTGGCTCCTATTGTACCACTGCTGTTGGATGGCAGAGAGGCATCATGAGCCACCTTCTGAGGGGATAGCCCTTGTCACCCAGCAGCCATTCAGCCGAGCCGGAGCACTGAAGAGCCCCGGCACTTGGTGGCCGCATGTGTACAGTCTATTGCACCCTGGACGCGGAGGAAGACAGCAATGGCCGCGAAGCCTCTGGCTCACTCTGCCTGGCTTGCCTGGTCACAGCGGAAGTGGATGAAGGTCAATGCACATCTGAACAGAGCGTCTGTAACCTGCTTGACACAAGTGTGGACAGCTGATTGGAAGACACCACAAACGTCACCCACTGACCTCTGGAAGGAACCAGAGGCATAGAAGTTGAGGACAATTGTGACCTTCAGAGCTGCTGGCATGGGGCGTCTACCCACACATTTAGGAGAGATCTCAGGGCCAATCATCTGATAGATGTAGTTGACTGTCCCCCTCGACACTTTGGCACTGCACCTCAGTCATATTGAGGTAGCTGCTTCGCCGCCTGTATACCCTGGCAGCAGGATAGTGCCATCTTCTGTGGCCCCTTCCACCTTGGACTACTTCTTGGCCCTGAGCCCCTTGTGCCTGCGCCTGTACTCCCAAAGGTGGCTCCCCTGGAGGCTGATTGTCCACTCCTGGCCTCCCCCTTATTCTAGCCCTCCCTTCCTCCTCAGTGACATCCAGTGGAGATGTCAGAACACATACCCAGGCTAAGGGAGGCCTCCGGAAAGCTGCAGGCCCAATAAAGATTACTGACTGCAGGGTGCTGACCTGCAGGTTCAAAGTACACAGAAAGCTGCTGGAATTTGTTCTGAATTCACACAGATCACAGATCACACAGGCAAGTTTAAAACACTTTCTGCAATAAATGCTCACAGACCAGATTGACAACCCCACTGAGCCCTCTTATCCAGCCCGTGGATGAGTTTTATTAAAAAGTCTCCTACCTGCCTGCCCGTTGCGCCCGTGCATCGACCCGAAGATCGCACGGGCGGCTGAAAATCACGAAATCACAATTGATGATTTAAGGGCCTTAACAAGCCCATTAATTAATGGTGCGCGGGTCGAATTTCATCATGCACCCGTCCAGTGAAATATCGCGATGGTGCGCAGTGACGTTGGGACGCTCGACTGACGTCACCGCACGTCATTTTACACACTGAGGTGGGGGCCCCGCCAACTGGAAGCTCCCCTCCCAGCATGTTAGCACCCTGACTTTGACATACTTCGCAGCTCCAGCACTCTGCCCAGGTGCAGACCCTTGGCTTTCAACCCCCTTCTATACTCTGGGTGTCAGTATCACACATGCTGCAGATGCAGAACACATCCTAGCTCAACCCTCTCAAGGTGAACTGGACATGGGCAATATCTGCTGGCCCACCCAGCGAGGGATACATGGTGTGAGGGATGCAATGATGTTACTGTACTCAGAGTTGACGGGGGTGTGTCGGGGAGGAGCGGTTTGGGGGAAAGGGTGACTTGAGGCAACATGGTACTCACCCTTCCCGAGCGCAGGAGATCATTGAACCTTTTGCGGCACTGCAGCCATGTGCGCCGCACCACATCATGGGAGCTCACACTCTCGACCACCTCCTCCCACACACATTTGGTCAGGTGGGGGGCCCTCTGCTACCTGTCCCTCGAAAGAAGTACCTCCCACTGCGCTGCCACCTCCTCCAGGAGGGCAGCGACATTCGTCTGAAAAACAAGGGGCGCACTGCCCCACTGGCCTACCCTCCAGCCTGGCCTGCCCCGATAGCCTACCCTCCGGCCTGGCCTGTCCCAATAGCCTACCCTCCCGCCTGGCCTGCCCCGATAGCCTACCCTCCGGCCTGGCCTTCCCCGATAGCCTACCCTCCGGCCTGGCCTGCCCCGATAGCCTACCCACCGGCCTGGCCTGCCCCGATAGCCTACCCTCCGGCCTGGCCTGCCCCGATAGCCTACCCTCCAGCCTGGCCTGCCCTGATAGCCTACCCTCCGGCCTGGCCTGCCTCGATGGCCTACCCTCCGGACTTGCGTCATCAACATTTCCCCTCTGCAGAGTCCTTCCCGCAGCCATTGCGAGCAGCCTTTCCAAGGCTGCCAGGCTTTCCTTTATACAGGCTGCCAGGTCACCATTGGACCCAGCGGGCTGAGCGTGCCCGCCGCTGCCAGCCCACTCCCGCTATGCATGGGAGTCGTGAAGTACGCTGGACGGGCCTTAATTGGCCCACCAGCTTAAAATGGCGGCGTGGACCCGATCACAGGCGCCGATCGGGTCCGCGCTCATTCCCGACCAGCCAGCCCGACATGGGGAAAATTCTCCCCTTGCATTTATGTAGTGTCTTTTATGACCACAGGGCATCCCAAAGTATTTTACAGCCAATGAAGTACTTTTGAAGTACCATCACTGTTGTAAGGTAGGAAACACGGCAGCTAATTTTCCCACAGCAAACTCCCACAAATAGCAATATGATAATGATCAGTAATCCTTTTTATGATGTTGATTGTGGGATAATTGTCAACCAGGACATTGGGAATAACTCTCCTTCAAAATAGTGGCATGGGATCTTTTGTGCCCAGCTGAGAGAGCAGACAAGGCTTCAGTTTAACATTTCATCCAAAAAATGCCACCTCTGACAGTGCAGCACATCCTCAATAATGTACTGGAGGTCAGCCTGCAACAACAACAACTGATATTGACATAGTGCCTGTAACGTAATGAAACATTCCAAGGCACTTCACAGGGGCATTATAATGTATGACACTGAAACACATGAGGAGATATTAGGTCAAGTGGCCAAAAGCTTGGTCAAAGAGTTTGGTTTTAAGGAGTGTCTTAAAGAAGGGAAGCAAAGTAGAGAGGTCGAAAGGTGTAAGGAGGGTTTTCGGAGCTTGGGGCCCTGACAACTGAAGGTGCAGCTGCCAGTGGTGGAACAGTTTAAATTGGGGATGCACAAGAGATCAGAATTAGAGGGGAGCAGATATCTCATAAGATAGACTGACATGTTCAAGTCCACCAGTGGGCCTTGACTCTACAAACTTCTAACTCAGAGGTATGACTGCTACTAATTGAGCCACATGCAGAAAACCCTAATCTAGCAAAAATAATTATTAGGTCAGGAATTTTCACACAGAATCTACTCCAGCAGTGAAATGTCAAGAGTGTGTTACAGCTGGAACTAACAGTGGAAAAAACTTTAAGGAGCATAACAGGAGTTCATAACCTTGGCATTGTATCTTAAGGTAGCAAATCAATTGTTGCCGGGCGAGCTCACAGTACAAAGCTGACTTACCGTGCTAAAGACATAGAAGTTGCACATGTTTTTGTACAGTGCATTTATGCTGCCACTCTGCGAATTCATGTAAGTTTTTGCTAACAATGTTCTTCCCTGTTAAGACACACTCGTGTTTTGTGCACCTGTGCTCTTTTTCACTCATCCTACCTTATGTATTACATCCCTGCAAACATTTCTTTACAGGTACAGCACTTCACTTTCCTTAATGCTATTGAGGCCCAAATAAAGGGACAACCACAGGAAATGGCCCATACTCCCTGCAACCAGCTTCCTCGGTACAGAAGGTCAGAACAGGTCCTGGATGCCAATTTTTGAAGCAAGTCAGAAGGTAAGATTTTTATTCTAACTCAGTCCCCACCAAAAAATCTTGCGCCTTTTCTCGCACCAACCCCTGCCCCCCACATCAACTCTCCACTCACCCAACAGACATTCCCTGCCAGCCAGCTGTGTGGAACAATTGACCACATTTCCACTGTAGGAAAGCAGTTAGGTGCAGTGGGTCAACCATTTGACAAAATGTTAATGAGGCCTGAGCTTGGACATTGTTGGAACCTTCCGGTGACTCCCGCATGACAGGAGCCAATGGGCGGAATCGTCCCAGATTTGCACTAAGTGCGGTAGCGCCACAGGTTTTACCATGTCAACCCAAACCCGCTGCATTAATTCTGCGTTCCTGGGAAACACGCCATTTCCATGGCAGGCGGGCTCTCAATCGCCCGTGGCAGGCCATCACCTCGCCGCTGCATCACGCCAGGCACCATATTTAAAGTCCAGCCGCACGCACACCTCTCAGTGTTTCCAGCCCATGACTGCTGCACAAAAGACATGGCCCTGAAAGGCAAAAAGACTGCAGCCCCCAGGTGCAATGATGTGCCCCTCGAGCGCCTTTTGGATGCAGTGAAGACCCATCATGAAGTCCTCTACCCCAGTTCTGCTACAGGATGGGCAGCAACCTCACTAATCCGGCTTGGGAGGCGGTGGCAGCGGTGGTCAGTGCTAACGTCCTGCAAAAGAGGACAGCCACCCAGTGCTGAAAGAAGCTGAATGATCTCCTCCATTCCGCCAGGGTCAGTCACTGTTCTCATCACTCTCAACTCACACACTCACAAGCCCATCACACATCCACAGGGCCCTCACTCACTGACAGTTCAAGGGACATCACCATTCACTCTCTCACAAACGCCATCATTGTCCTCATCCCGTCCATGGGACCACTCACCACCCACACACGCCAGGCATACCTATCATCTGGCCTGGCGGGCATCCTGCTTACACCCTTTCTATCTCTATTCATGCAGGACAAGTTGGCACACCACAAGAGGGAGAGGTCGCAGACTGGTGGAGGAATGCCTGAAATCAATGTCCTCATGAACTTTGAAAACAGAGCCATCCAGCTGGCCAGCGATGATCGGAACTGTTCCTGTGTTGATGGTGAGGTCGGCGGTGCTCAACCAAGTGAGGGTCTAGGAATTCAACATCCATCAGACAACCATACTGTGAGTGATGTGTCCTGTTTCACAGGCCACTGCCATGTACTAATTAACTCACCTTGCTTTTACAGGCACATCTACCAAACAGCCCAGGGCCTCCAATCAAGCCCCGAAGAAACCTGTGAAGAGGAATCTGAAGGCACCCTCCTTGAAGTCCTGTCACAGCGCTCATCCACACCCTCCACCAGTGAAGAGACACACACCTTGGTGGGACCTAGCTTTAGAGTAGACTCAGGATCACAATCTGGTGAGCACATTGCACATTCTGATCCACGGCAGGCAGTGGCAGGGACTTCCCAGGTGTCCAGCACCCGGAAGACTGCTGGAGGCCAGAGATTTGCTGAGTTCAAGTCAGATGATGAGCCTCTGGACTCAGTCATGTCACAGTTGCTGGATCTGCAAAGGCAAGCTCGGGAACATCAGGAAAGGATGTCCGCTGCACTCCTCAGATTGCAAGGCATGATGGAGGAATCCGTCCATCTTCAGGCTGAGTTGGTAGCATCGGCATGCCAATGCACTGAGGTCAACACTGGTCAGATGGTGGCCGCAGACCTTGGTCCAGGACGTCACTCCAGCACTGCTGCACGGGTTGAACTCCACCGTTGATGCCCATACATTTCCTCCCCCTTTAATTTTTTACAATTTCTATTTACAGGGAAACATTTGAATATTCAACAACGTATACATATATACAACCTCAGGTGATTAAAGATCAAGTCTCTGAGTTGCTCTCCTTATAAGCTAGAATGGCGTAGCTCTACAACTTGAGGCTCCTCAACAGAATCAACAGGATCGGGAACTGCAGCACGAGACACATCATTAGAAAGTGGCAGCTCTGGGTTTGGCAACTCTACAGAGACATCGGGCATGTCTATTCTAGGTCGATCTGTCACCTCAAGAATTGATGGATTGACATTAATCACAGGCAGAATAGTTGGTTGTTGGAACATCTCTCTAACATGAATCTGATCTACGTGCTGACAAACGATTCTATCTTCCACTTGCACTTGGAAAGATAATGGACCAGTATCTGAGACAATGGTTCCAGGAACCCAACAAAGTCCACTTCCAAAATTTCATACGAATACCGTGTCACCTACACTGAATGAGCGAGCTTTGCTGTGTATATTATGGTTTAATTTTTGACTACTCTGATTCCTTCCCCTCTAAATTACTCTACCTTCCCCTCTAAATTTGGAAACACCATAGGTGGCGCTTCATCAATAGTTCAGATGATGTTGAACCCATAAGCCAGACTGGAGTCAAATGTTCATAGATGCGATGTGAGGATCTTTTGGTTTCTCCTCACTGCATGTCGTCATCATCCTCTGCAAATCTAGTAGCTATGAGGATCTCCTGAGCGCACCTGTCTCGTCTGGCCAGTGCGAGGGCCACCGCCATCATCGTTGCCTTCGAGGACCTCCTCACCCTCATCACCATTAACATCCTCCACATCGGAGGACAGCTCCAGTTCCTGCATCTCTTCCTCAGCCAGTTCCTCTCCCCGTTGCAGTGCCAGGTTATAAAGGGCGCAGCAGGCAACGACGATGCATGACACCTTCTGTGGACTATATTGCTTGGCTCCAACAGACCAGTCCAGGCACCGGAACCTCATTTTCAGCATCCCTTTGGTTTTCTCCACCAAGTTGTGGGTTGCAGCATGAGCCTCGTTATACCTTCACTCTGCTGCAGTCTGAGGCCCCCGTACGGGTGTCATCAGCCATGTCCTCTGCCCCGATGAGCCACTCCTGCAGACTCTGTGGACCCTGGAAGACGTCAGGGACCTGTGACCGACTGAGAACGTAGGAGTTGTGCACACTCCCTGGAATTTGTGTGCAGACCTGCAGGATGCATTTGTGGTGGTTGCATACCAGCTGCACATTCAGCAAATGGAATCCCTTGCGGCTGACATAATTGACCATGTGCTGTGACGGAGATCTGAGCACCACGTGAGAGCAGTCGATGGCTCCCTGCACCTGTGGGAAACCCAAAATCTGGGCAAATCCAAATGCTCTTGCATCCTGGCTCTCCTGGCCCCGGGCAAAATGCACAAAGTTGTGTGCCCTCACAAAGATGGCATCCATGTCTTCATGGACATATTTATGGGTAGAGGCTTGTGATATCCCACAGAAGTCACCTTTGGGGCCCTGAAAGGAGCCACTGGCATAGAAATTAAGCGTTGCGGTCACTTTCATGGCCACTGGCAATGGATGCGCTCCATGTCCCCGTAGCGCCAAATCCTACAGTAGCTGGCAGATGTGACCGACCAGATCCCTAGACATGCGTAGTCTTTGGTGACACTAGCTCATGGTCATCTACAGGAATGAAAGGCAGCGCTGATAGACCCTGAGTCTAGCTAGGCACCAACCAGCGATGGCTCCCTACGGCTCTTGGGCGGCATGAGTGGGAGCCCCAGCTGCCCCTTCTTCCAAAGGATGCTGCTCCTCCCTCTGCGCAGCCAGGCACCTCAGTTGCTCTCCTCTCCATCGTCTCTGCTCTCTGTATGCCACGAGGCATACAGCTAGTTCATCAGGCTCCATGATCCTGATGTACTCCTCCTGCAGGGTGAAAGAGAGACACATGGTTAGAATGGATGTACCAAGGGCCTGTCTTGGTTAAGTCTGACAGCCCCTTATCGCATCCCAAAGACTGCTGGCCACCACTTGGAGGCCAAAGATTAGTACACTGCATGGCTGTCCGAAACCCCACCTTCTTTCGCCCCACTCCACTCGACCAATTGGTTGCAGCTTTGCCCATTGGACTGCAGGCTGTGCTCTCAGCTCAGGCACAGGCATTCTCCTTAACCTCACTGCAAGGCTGCACTGTTAGCTTGAACCATGGGAGAGACTGGTCCAAACCAGAATGATGACATTGCAAGGGGCAGTGAGCACCTCCACCAGTGACTGCTCCACAGCCAGCTTTAGCAAGGAGATTGTACAATGTACCCAGTCATCCAACTGTTCTGCAGTCCATTAAAACGCTCATTACTTTGCAGTCTGTGTCCGAGGGTGAAAAGCTCTGGAACAGTTGGTGGCATTTTCATGCCTCTGCATTGTTTGAGTGGGCAGATAAGCTAGAGGCCCGACTCCAATCGTATCAATGTGGCTGTGCCTGAACTGTCTCAGCTGCAGAGGAATGGTCACTTTATACAAGGTTTCCCTAATGCGTGGATGCTTCCCTCGTCCCCCCCACCCCCAACCCGCATGTGCTTGTGCGCTACCTTCAACCGCAGGGCAGCCTTTGCACCCCCCCGCCCCCCTTAGTCGCCTCAACCACAGGGCAGCCTTTGCCCCTCCCTTAATGCACCTCAACCTTGGAGTCCAACAGGCGTTCCTCACACACACTCCATAATGTTACTGTGCATTCACCTCGAGTTCCCCTCAAAGTGCAGCCCTCCAAGTGCACACCTTTTATATGCTGTTGTGAAACATGTCAGAGTGTAATCACGCCGACATGGGCAGATGATCCAGCAGGGGTGATGAGTCCGGCAGGCTAGCCTTATAATGATAGGCTGATGTATTACAATATGTTTCCTGATGGTGGGAAATGCGGCCTGGCTGAATGGACGATCGCAAATTGGTTTCACGACGTTGTGAAACCGATTTTTGACCTTGTCGCCACATTGCCTGCTCACGCCACCAAACACACCCGAAGCCAGCGGGCATGCACAATTCTGACCAATATCAATGCCCAAAACAAAAATCTCTTCCATTGTCATTAGCTGCTCACATTGGGCAGAACTTTCAACATATGATACAAGGGAAAATTAGTGCGGTGCATGACGAGTGGCTGACTGTCCATTACTCACTCGCCATCCTCCCAGACACTACAATGTCTTTTTTCCTATTATAAAAATATTACAGCCTAAAATTTTTCATCAGTTGTGTAGTCAAAAAGAATGTCCAAAGATTAACTATTAACTTAACAAGGTGAAATATTTTTACACCAATAAACCAGGTACTGTATATAGGTGACCATCAGCATTATTGTCAAAATGTCTGAAAATAAAGAAAACAAGAGGGATGTACATTGTGAGGAAATCATAGACATGATTGCTGATCAGTAATTGTATTTGTTTGTACTCTTCATGTGCACTTCCATATAGTTGTATTAATTTAGAACAATGATAAATTAGCTCAGGGATATTCCTTGCATATACACAAAGTCACATGTATGTATCTAAAAATGTCACATTTCATGGTGCACTTCAGATATCACAGTACAAACTGTCACATCTTGCAAAGGAATCCTCAGAGGAAGTATTACAAACTAGAAAGGAAGCCAGCCATTTCTCAATGGCTTTTATGACATGCAAAGAAGTCACAGACTTAAGATGAAAATCTACAGAGAAATAACTGGCCTCTGTTTGACCTCAGTTGTGCTCACATCAATTAGATAGTGGGCCAGAAGTGTAGCCCTCAACCAAATGATTTATTTTATCCTGTGTGCAGAAAGAAACTATTATAGAATTGATTTTCCAGGCAACTTTTCTTGGTGGAAACTTTGAACTTAATTTACAAGGCAGCAGTAGCAGCTACATGTATGCATCAAACTCTATCACTAAAGAAGAATTCTCTCCTGGACGTTCCCTGCACTGCTACTGGTTTACATAGATCATGTGATCTTACAACACAGGGTCATTTTTAAGCTACAGTCCTACGTTTATGTTTTTTTATTTGTTCATGGGATGTGGGCGTCGCTGGCTAGGTCAGCATTTATTGCCCATCCCTAATTGCCCTTGTTCAGAGGGCATTTAAAAGTCAACTGCATGGCTGTGGGTCTGGAGTCACCTGTAGGCCAGGCCAGGTAAGGACAGCTGATTTCCTTTCCTAAAGGACATAAGTGAACCAGATGGGTTTTTACAACAATCAGCAATGGTTTTGTAGTCATCATCAGACTTTTATTTCCAGATTTTTATTGAATTCAAATTTCACCATCTGCCATGGGGGGATCCGAACCTGGGTCCTCAGAGCATTACCCTGGGTCTCTGGGATAATAGTCCAGAGACAATACTACTCTGCCATCACCTCCCCGGTTATCAGAACTATAATTACTACATTCCTCCCCCTTTAACTTTTCTGTACATTTTGTATTTACAAGGGTATTTATCTCATAACATTACAATATTTACACAAGTCATGAAATTCCAAGTTCAGTCTTTCAGGTGGTTTCCTGATCTGTGTGGAATGTCATAGCTCCACGGCTTCCAATTCTTTGGCAGGATCCACATATTCTGGAACCGCATTAATATCAGGTACCTCATTAGGCACAGGCAGTTCAGTGTCTTCCACTCCGAAAGAGATATCGGGCATATCTATCCTTGGCTGAGCAACTTCAACAGGAACCATAGGCTCAGCAATGGTTACAGGTGGAGCATCATTTTGTTGGGGTATCTCACACCTTCTTAAATGATCCATATGCTTACAGGAGATCCAGCCCTTCACTTCCATGTGGTATGACAATGGTCCAGTCACAGAGCTTACTTTACAGATAACCACTTTGGTCCTCCATTGAACTTCTTTACATATGCTGCTTCTCCAACAGTAAATTGTTGCTCATGACTATGCAAATCATGAGTTGCCTTTTGGTTCCCTTGACTTTTCTCCACCTTCCCCTTCAAATTGGGAAGTGTCAGGTTTAGTCTTGTTCGAAGATGGCGCCTCATCAGTAACTCTGCAGGTGTTGCTCCTGTTGTAGTGTGGGGGGTTGTTCTGTAGCTGAATAGAAAATGAGAAAGTTTAGTTTCCAACAATTCACCTGTTAACTTTTTCATTCCTGCCTTAAAAGTTTGTACTGCTCTTTCCGCCAATCCATTAAATGACAGATGGTATGGTGCAGCCTTCTCAAGGTTGATAACATTTAGGCTGACAAATCTTTGAAATTCTGTGCTAGTAAATGCAGTACCATTATCTGAGATGATTACTTCTGGCAATTCATGGATAGAAAAGCTTTGGCGTAGTTTTTCTACAGTAGTGCTTGACATTGGCGACTTAACCTCATAAACGTTTAATCACTTAGAATGAGCATCTATATTTAGTAGAAACATGGTTCCAAGAAAAGGACCAACGTAATCTATGTGCAATATCACCTAGTGCCTACCAGGCCACTCCCATGGGTGTGATGGGGCTGCCGTCGGCTGTAGCTGTTGGCATTGCACACAGTGTTTAACCACCTTCTCAATATCATCATCCATTCCCGGCCACCCAATATAACTTTGCGCGATCATCTTCATTCTTGAGATTCCCGGATGGGTGTTGTGTATCTCTTCTAAGAGTGGTTCCCTTCCTTGTGAAGGAACTACTACTCGTGCACCCCATAATGGAATACCACCTTGACTGCACATTTTGTGTCTTCGGTTGAAAAATGGCTTTAATTCATCAGAGACTGGTACCTGGGACCAACCATGTAACACTTGGTCTCTCACTCGAGACGCTGGATCACGATTCGTCCAGTTTCTTATCTGCCTGGCACAGACTGGTTTGGAATCCAGGAAATTCATCGCTAATATGATCTCTTGGGGAATTAGGACATGTTCATTGTTCTTCTGCAAAGGAAGGCGACTTAGGGCATCGGCATTGGCTACATGCACCCTTGGCCACTGCACAGAAGTGTATTCATTGGCATTGGCTATATGAATTCCTGGCCTACGTACAAAGGTGTATTCATATGCCGCTAAAATTAGGGCCCATCTTTGAATGTGTGCAGAACCTGTGGGAAGGATAGCCTTTTCCTCACTAAACAGACCCAAAAGTGATTTGTGGGGCCTGAAATGTCACCCATAGAACCATAGAATCATAGAAAAGTTACAGCATAGAACGGGCCATTCAGCCCATCTTGTCCATGCCAGCCCGAGGACACCCAGGTGCCCTTTCTAATCCCACCTTCCTGCACCCGGCCCATAGCCCTGCAGTTTACAGCACTTTAGGTGCAGATCCAGGTACTTTTTAAAAGAGTTTAAAGTTTCTGCCTCTACCACCATCTTGGGCCGCGAATTCCAGACACCCACTAACCTCTGCGTAAAAACGTTCTTCCTCATGTTCCCCCTACACCTTCTGCCACTTATCTTGAATCTATGTCCCCTGGTTCTAGAATTTTCCAACAACAGAACCCATGCACGTATTGGTGGAATTTTTTTACATAAACAATAATCGACAGACTTTCCTTTTCTATCTGAGAATATCCTTTTTCAGCTGTGGTAAGTGTCCTTGATACATAACCTATTGGCCTGTCTGTACCGTCGTCCATCTTGTGAGGTAGTACCGCTCCCACTCCATAGGGGGACGCATCACAGGTTAGCACCAATTCCTTTGTTGGGTCATAGTGCACTAACAACTTTGAGGAGTGCAAGAGCTGTTTTACTTTCATGAAGGCTTCTTCCTGGGATGACTTCCAAACCCAACACTGGTTTTTCTTCAGCAGTAAATGTAGAGGGGCTAGAACCATTTATAAATGTGTTAGAAATCGGCTATAATAATTTACCATCCCCAAAAATGATTTAAATTCAGAAATGTTCTAGGTGCAGGTGCCTCTCTGATTACTTTAACCTTCTCTTCAACAGGGTGTAACCCTTGGTCATCTACCCAGTGGCCCAAATAAATGACTTCATTTGCCTGAAATGTGCAATTTTCCTTCTTTAGGTATACTACTGCTTAAAAAAATCATTTCAGGACATTTCCTAGATTAGCCAAGTGTTCCTTTTCCGTGAATCCAGTTAGTACATTATCCAGGTAGACCACAATTTGAGGTAGTCCTTGTAGCAAGCTCTCCATTGTCCTCTGAAAAATGGCACAGGCTGAAGAAACACCGAAGGGCATGCTTGTGTATTGATATAACCCTTTGTGGGTGTTTATTTTCACAAATTCTCAGAAGGCATCATCCAGTTCTAGTTGCTGATATGCCTGACTCATGCCAAGCTTTGTATACGTTGTCCCTCCTGATAGTTTGGCATAGAGGTCTTCAATCTTGCGAAAAGGGTACCTGTTCAGTTTGGCTGCTTTGTTGACCATTAGCTTATAGTCCCCACAGATCTGGACGGTCTGATCCGGTTTTAGGACAGAGACTATGGATGCTGCCCACTCTGAGAACTGAACTGCTTTTATGACACCCAGCCTCTCTGGCTGTTCAACTCAGAGTCAACCTTCTCTTTCAGGGCATATGGCACTGATCTTGCTTTCAAGAAGCAAGGAGTTGCTTCTGGGTCCACATAAATCTTGGCCTGTAGGCTTTTGATTTTTCCCAGTTCATCCTTGAAGATGGTGTCATATTTTTTAGCAGTTCTGGCAGTCCTCCTGTTTGCAACTGGAAGATTTCGGGCCAGTTTAATTTAATTGCTTTCATCCAATTGCAACCTAGAAGGCTTGGTCCTTCACCTTTTACCACCATCACTGGTAATTATGTTGATGGTGTCTACAATGAACAGTTACTCTGGTGATACCTTTTACCTGGATTTCTTTGCTTGTGGATGTTTTCAACTTGGCAGAGGTTTGTTCCAAATTTAATTGTTGAGCACCTTTATTTAAATGTCTATAAGTGTGTTCCCTTACTACAGTGGTAGAAGCACTAGTGTTAACTTCCATTTTTAAGGGTTCACCATTCACTTGCAATGTGACAGTATTTGACTCTATCTCCCCAGCTTTCATGTTGAATACGGAATAAATGTCAGAATTGGTAATTGGTTGTTTCTGGCCTCTTCTACTCCATATATGTCATTGGACATCGTTTGTTGCCTGGAAGCCTGTTTTAATCTCACTTTGCAATGTTTCAATATGCATCCTCTTTTGTGACAAAAATAACACTCCGCCTTTTTAAATTGCCAATCGTTAGGAGTATGGTTGTTTCCAAGTCAATAAAAATTCGTTTTCAAATTTGCTGCTAAGCTGTTTCCTCTAAATTTTCAGGTAGCAGGGGCTGTTTCCCACTTCACAGCAGAGTCCTGGCTTTTCGCGCCACTTTCGGCTGACCGTTCCCACCCAACTAGGAAAACGGTGCTATTTTGTGTACCTTGAATCGCTTGTGAATCCCTTACAATGTTTTCAATTGCAGTCGCTATTTCTAATGCTTTCTTAAAATCAAGATCCACTTCAGCCAACAATCTTCACTGAAAAGCATCCTCTTGCAAGCCACAGACCAAATGATCTCTGAGCATATCATTCAGGGTTTCACCAAAATCACAATATTCCGTTAGTTGTTTTAATTTTGTCACATATGCTATGGTCTCCCCTGGGGCTCCATTCTGCGAATTGAACCTCTGTATTGTGACTGAGGGCTTGGGTTGAAAATGTCCCTTAACGAGTTCTACCAATTCACTGAAGGTCTTCGAATCTGAGGCACTGGGGGCCACCAAGCTTCAAATTAAACTGTAGATCTTGCTCCCACAAATACTCAGGAGAATCACTCTCCTCTTTTCCTCTCCCATGATTTTGTTGGCTGGAAAGTAGAATGCAAGACATTCTATATATTGAGACCAGTCATCTGTGGCTGGTTCAAAGAGATTGATTCTGCCAAACTGTGGCATCTCGGATGAGTATATCTTCCTTTCTTTTTAATTACCTTAGATACTCACAATCGCTGGGTGAGGGACAGCACCAGATCTGATTTATCTTCATCGCCAGTTTGTTACAGAGTTGATTTTCCAGGCAACTTTTCTTGGTGGAAATATTGAACTTTATTTACAGGACAGCAGCAGCAGCTATGTGTGTGCACCTGAGTCCTTAACTAAAGAAGAACTCTTCCCCAGAGGTTCTCCGCACTGCTAACTCATTGGTTTACACAGGTCATGTGATCTTACAACACTGGATTATTCTTAAAGCTACAATCCTATGTTTATCAGAACTATAATTACTACAGAAACATATCATATATTTACATTTCATGACAGAAGTAAGCATTTTTTTACAATACGAAACACGCTGTAGAGAAATATAAAGTAAAATTTTTTGCTACAAAGTGAAAAGCCTCTCTTCACAATCTTTGCATTGTCAGAGCTGCCATGTATTGCTTATTTCCACTAATAGTCACTTAGAAGTGTTGTGAAAGTAAAAACATTTTTTAATGTATCTTAGTGGCAGAAAAAAAATCAGGACCAAAATTCCTCGGCTCCACACTATTGACATTAGCACAAGGATATCTGTGACATGGGAATTCATTCCCCTTGACCTTGCTTAGGCCTAGTGATATCAAGGCCACATTTGAGGTGGACATGTTCCATCCAGCCCAGGTCCCTGAACAAGTTGAATCTTGATGAAAGGTCATTGACCTGAAATGTTAACTGTTTCTCTCTCCGCAGATACAACAGGCCAGTGTTTCCAGTTCCATGAGATGACAAAAACTCTAGAGTTGAAGAATATGGTAAAAGATGGCCAGCATGGATTTCATGCTTAACCAATCCTATTGAATTCTTTGAAGAAAAGAATAGATAAGGGCAATACAGTGAATATTTTTTAAAATTCATTCATGGGATGTGGGCATCACTGGCCAGCATTTATTCTCCATTCCTAATTGCCCTTGAGAAGCTAGTGAGGAGCCACTTTTTTGAACAGCTGAATGTCCATGTGGTATAGGTACAGTGACAGTAATGGATATAACAGAATATAACACAATTCCTTCTGTACAAACTGGCAGTGACCAGATTGTTTTATTTTGCTAACAAATAATGCCAACAAATCTCTAGCTGGTGCCAATAGCTTATTTGAGAGCTACAGTAATTGGCACTGACAATCATGTGAACCTGGATTGCAAAACCTCTTTTAACTCCTTACCAGGTAGCACAGCAAGGGGAGGTGGTGGCATAGTGGTGACCCAGCATAATGCTCTGGGGACCTGGGTTTGAATCCCATCCAAGCAGATGGTGGAATTTGAATTCAATAAAAGTCTGGAATTAAAAGTCTGATGAAACGATTGTCATGAAAACACATTTAGTTCACGAATTCCCCTCAGGGAAGGAAGTCTGGCCTACACATGACTCCAGACCCACAACAATGTTGTTGACTCTCAAATGCATTCTGAACAAGGGCAATAAATGCTGGCCCAGCCATTGACACCAACATCCCATAAATGAATTTAAAAAAAACACAGCATCTGCTTGTTGAATTTAATTCTCCAATGCCAGTGGACCAGTAAATAATTGATACCTGTTTTCTGTAAAGTCCTCAGAATCAGCTTAGAATTGGAATCAAATCCCAGGAGCATATAGAATGCAGTCATAGAATTGCTACAGCACAGAAGGAGGCCATTTGGCCCTCAAGTCCATGCCAGCTCTCTGTTGAACAAGCCAATCAGTCCCATTCTACCCGGGCTATACACTGAGCAATGTAATTTTTTCCTTTTCAAATCTATAACTTTGGATTAACACAAACCAAAATATCAGTTAATGGGTATAAGGTTCATTATAGGGATTATTAAATTATAATTCCTTCCTCTTACCACAGGAGCATAATAATATAATCTCATCATAATACAGATGTTTAATAATAATCATAATTTAAGAATACCGATTCTATTTAACTTCATTGTGCCCTTGAAACATAATAGTGCAAACATTACTTGGAAGGCAAAAATCATATTTATGTTTGGAATTAGTCCAAGAACCTCTCATTGCTTGCCATGGAAAATGCCTCACTTTTGCACAAAATAAGTGTGGTTATAAAAAGAAAGCACGCTGGCTAACATACAAGATTGCCTCCTTCGGTTTTCTCCTTAATTATTGGTGAAGAAACAAATTATCAGGGTTTATTAATCAGGACCCTCTCTCTTCAGCGAGCAGAACCATTAGAACGATGGTTCTAATATGATTTTTATATTCTTTGCCCTTGTTGTTCTGTATGTGAAAGTAGCTAAAAGCTGACAGATTGGAGGTGTGCCATTTCCCTTCTGCAGTGACAGAAAATTAACATCTAATTAAAAACCTTTATTTTGTACCACCAGAGAAATTTAGCTATTATTATTTGGACACAGATTGATGCAGCCTTTGAGCCCAAGTATTCTCTAGCACGGGGAATAAGAACAAACATAAGACATTAGAGAAAGCCACCACAGCCTGTCTCAGACACACACATCCTCACCATTTCCCTTGATCCGTTCCCTTCCCAGAAGTAAGTCTAATTGCCTCTGAAACCCATTTATAATGACTGCTTTGAAGGTTTTCTCTGAAAGCTCATTCTGTAGGAGGGAGGGAAATCCAGTCACCAAGAGCTTGAAAGTTAAAACTTTGAGTTTATGTAATATTAGACGGTATTAGTGCTGGAGTTCAGCAGGCTGATCACCGAGCTGCAGCACTTTCCCTAACTACTTGACGTCATTAGGCTATGCTGTGAAGTTGCCAAGCAGTCGTTCACATGGCATTTCATAGTGCCTTAAGCAACACGTTTCAAGTCACCATGACATTTATTGCTCACTAGACAAACGAATGCAAGCAATATGTCCAATATATACTCGATGTAAATGTCGGTATTGCCTCTTGAATTTGTATGTAAACACTCATCATCTCAGCACATATTACAAAAGATTTTCAGTGGTTCCTTTTCACATTTAATTATTTTGCTGTGCGTCACAGTGTTCCTTATTCTGTGTTAGACTTTTCATTATTATTTCACCCAGTGCTACGTCCGTGAAAACTAATGATACTCTTTCCTGCTGGATATGTTTAACTATTTTACTTATTCATGATACTGTCATCTGCATACTCTGCTGTTCTTGAACCAACAGGAAATGTCACTTTTAAATGGAAATCTATTTTAAAAATTGGACTTGTCAATGGAGCCCTTTGAACAATGTGCTGGACTGCACACAGCTGTGTTCTGGAGAAATTTGAACTGTAAGTTAAAATATTTTCACCACATGACAATTTGCCTTTGTTAGCTTTGTCATCCTTCACTGTTGTGGACAAATTTCCTAATAAATGTAGCTATAGTTTGATGTACGCAAGAACCTTGTGGAGGGACCAACTAAATCCTAGTCAGAGTGCATGGTTAGCATATTGTTTGGTTTCCTTACCCCTTTCAAAAATGGAACAGTTAACGAGGTGATGTGCTGGAGCCGGATTTTGAACATCTCCCCTTGCCACCCACACCCTTGCATATGTATTGAGAGCCTAAACTCTGCTACTGGGGAAACATGAACTAATGGTACCCCTACAATAGGACAAAGTATAAAGGGAGAAATAATGGGAGCTTGTCAGAAAGGTAAGACAATAATCATGGGGGATTCTAATTTATACATAGACAGGAAAAATCAGATGGGCAAATGTAGCCTGGATGAAGAGTTCATAGAATGTTTTTGGAATAGTTTCTTAGAACAGCACGTTTTGGAGGCAACCAGAGAGCAGGCTATCCTAGACCTGGTATTGTGCAACAAGATATGGTTAATTAATTATCTCATAATGAAGGCACCCCTTGTTAGCAGTGATCATAATATGATTGAATTTTCATTTAATTTGAGAGAAAGAAGAGTGTGTCTAAGACTAGTATTTTAATGTAAATAAGGGCAATTATGAGGGCATGAAAGCAGAGCTAGCTGGAGTGAACTGGCAAATTAGGTTAAGGGATAGGCCTATAGAGATGCAGTGGCAGAAATTTAATTGGATATTTCAGAATGCACAGAATAGATACATTCCAACGAGAAAGGAAAATTCCAAGGGGAGGACCCACCATCTGTGGTTAACTAAAAAAGTTAAAAATAGTATCAAACTTAAAGAAAAAGTATATAATTGCGCAAGGGTGGATGGCAGGTCAGAAGATTGGACAAAATATAAACAACAGCAAAGGATGGCTAAAAGATTAATAAGGAGAGAAAAATTAGAGTTCAAGAGAAAGCTAGCTAGAAATATAAAAACAGATAGTAAGAATTCCTATGAATATTTTAAAAAGAGTCAACAAAGTGAGCCAGTTAGCTTAACATCTGTCATAGGGGAAATGTTAGAAGCTATTATTAAAGACATTATAGCAGGGCACTTAGATAAATTAAAGGTGATCAAGCAGAGCCAGCAAGGTTTTATGGGAGGAAAATCATATTTAACCAATTTATTGGAGTTCTTTGAAGAAGTAACATGTGCTTTGGATAAAGGGGAACCAGTGGATATACTGTACTTAGATTTCCAGAAGCCATTTGATAAGGTGCCACATCAAAGGTTTTTGCAGGAAATAAAAGCTCAGGTTGTAGGGGTAACATATTGGCATGGATGGAAGATTGGCTGGGTAACAAGAAACAGAGAGTAGGCATAAATAGGCCTTTTTCAGGTTGGCAAGATGTAATGAGTTGTGTGAAACAGGGATCAGTGCTGGGGCCTCAACATTTTACAAATTATGTAAATGGCTTGGATGAAGGGACCAAAGGTATAGTTGCTAAATTTGCTGATGATACAAAGATAGGTAGGAAAGTAAATTGTGAAGAGGACTTAAGGAGGCTCCAAAAGGATATAGATAGGTTAAGTGAGTGGACAAAGATCTGCAAATGGGGTATAATGTGGAAAAATGTGAAATTGTCCCTTTTGGCAGGAAGAATAAAAAAGAAGCATGTTATCTAAATGGTGAGAGATTGCAGAGCTCTGAGATGCAGAGGGATTTGGTCCTAGTGCATGAATCACAAAAGGCTAGTATGCAGGTACAGCAAGTAATTAGGAAAGCTAATAGAATGTTATAATTTATTGCAAG
This sequence comes from Cetorhinus maximus, assembly GCF_964194155.1. Lineage (NCBI taxonomy): Eukaryota > Metazoa > Chordata > Chondrichthyes > Lamniformes > Cetorhinidae > Cetorhinus > Cetorhinus maximus. Next base: position 124,175,516 of record NC_135883.1, on the reverse strand, counting down.
AGGAATTGAATACAAAAGTAGGGGGTGTTATGCTTCAGCTCTCCAGGGCATTGGTGCTACCAAATCTGGAGTACTGTGTAGAATATTGGTCGCCTTATTTAAGGAAGGGTGTAAATGCATTGGAAGCAGCTTAGAGAAGGTTTACCAGACTAATACCTAGAATGGGTAGTTGTCTTATGAGGAAAAGTTGGACAGACTAGACTTGCATCCACTGGAGTTTAGAAGAGTAAGAAGCAACTTGATTGAAACATATAAGATCCTAAGGGGCCTTGACAGGGTGGATGTGGAGAGCATGTTTCATCTTGTGGGAGAATCTAGAACTAGGGGTCACTGTTTAAACATAAGAGGACACCCATTTAAGACAGAAGTGACGAGAATTTTTTTTCTCTTGGAGGCTCATGAGTCTTTGGAACTCTCCCTCAAAAGGTAGTGGAAGCAGAGACTTTGAATATTTTTAAGGCAGAGGTAGATAGATTCTTGATGTGCAAGTGGATCAAAGGTTACCAGGAGTAGGTGGGAATGTGGAGTTGAGGTTACAATCCGATCAGCCATGATCTTAATGAATGCTGGAGCAGACTCAAGGGGCCGAGTGGCTTACTCCTGCTGCTACTTTGTATGTTCGTATGAGGTGAAGACCAGCTGGATACTTATAAGTGGAGAGACAATGGGGGGGTGGAACTGGACCTCGCTTTGCCCAGTAAGTGTCAACTGCTGTCGCTGAATACGCAAGGCCAAGATCCACAGGAACTGCAACAGACACCATGTTGGTAGGTGCCTCCTGAATTCAGCAGGAGTCAATTACAATGAGATTGAGTTATGAACCATTTCTGAAATTGGTTTGTACCAGAGCATGATTCATCAGCTCTTAAACTCATTCTGTAAAACATGGTAAGAAGAGTCAGAAAAGCAGCCTTCACCATTGCTATTAAAAGGGATCCTCACCGTCATTAACATAAGTTTCTGGTTATTTCAGGCTGTCTATTGTGCAGGCCTTGGCTATTTAAGCTGCAACTGCAGTGCTTTCCAAACTTTTACATATCTTTTGGAGGTGCAGGAGGTGTTCTGTCATTACAATTCTGCACGGTTGCGGTGACAGAGCTATGTCACCTGTTGCAGCATGAACTGTAGTCCCACACTAGAGCATGGACAACATTGCCTCTGGCTGCCAAGGTCACCAAACCCCTAAATTTATATTCCACAGAGTCGTTCTGGGCTTCAACAAGTGACATCTGCAGCATTACTCAGTATGCTACATGCTGTGCACTGTTACATCAGGGAAGTCACCATGGCACTGGACCCCAGGAGGAGTGACTTCATCTCCAACTGCAGAGTTTCCATTTTGCACAAAAACATTTTGTTTTGTGATCTGTTTTAAGGTACTCACACAAAAGGTCATTCCTAACCGAGAAAGCAGTCCAGGCTCAGAGATTTGTCCATTGCACTCTGTATCTAGCTTTCATGAGAAGCATAAAAAGAGAAAATGCTGGAAACACTCAGCAAATCTGGTAGAATCTGTAGAGAGAGAAACAGAGTTAATGGGAGAAATTTTAGCTTGATTCGTTAGGCGGGATACCCATGGGATCAGATGGGACATCAGCTTCACACCCTGCCCACTATTATTCTCCCCCAACTTCCCTTAATTTGCGGATGACACAAAGATTGGCCGGGTGGTTAACAGTGAGGTTGAGTGTCTTGGGCTACAGGAAGAAATGGACAGGATGGTCAAATGGGCAGATAAGCGGCAGGTGGAATTTAACCCTGAAAAGTGTGAGGTGATACACTTTGGAAAGAGTAATTTGACAAGGAAGTATTCAATGAACGGCATGACACTAAGAAGTTCTGAGGAACAAAGGGACCTTGGCGTGTGTGTCCATAGATCTCTGAAGGCAGAGGGACATGTTAGTTGGGTGGTGAAAAAGGCATATGGGACACTTGCCTTTATCAATCGAGGCATAGATTACAAAAGTAGGGAGGTCATGCTGGAGTACTGTGTGCAGTTCTGGTCGCCACATTATAGGAAGGATGTGATTGCACTGGAGGGGGTGCAGAGGAGATTTACCAGGATGTTGCCTGGGATGAAACATTTAAGTTATGAAGAGAGATTGGATAGACTTGGGTTGTTTTCGTTGGAGCAGAGAAGACTGAGGGGCCACCTGATCAAGGTGTGCAAGATTATGAGGGGCATGGACAGGGTGGATAGGGAGCAGCTGTTCCCCTTAGTTGAAGGGTCAGTCACAAGGAGGCAGAAGTTCAAGGTGAGGGGCAGGAGGTTTAGAGGGGATGTGAGGGAAAACTTTTTTACCCAGAGGGTGGTGACGGTCTGGAATGCACTGCCTGGGTGGTGGAGGGGGGGTTGCCTCACATCCTTTAAAAAATACCTGGATGAGCACTTGGCACATCATAATATTCAAGGCTATGGGCCAAGTGCTGGTAAATGGGATTAGGTAGGTAGGTCAGGTGTTTCTCACGTGTCGGTGCAGACTCAATGGGCCGAAGGGTCTTTTATGCACTGTGTGATTCTGTGATTTCACCCCACCAGCTGTTCATCAATGGGGGGAATCCCACCCCAAGCACCAGAGGCCACACCTCCTCCATTCCCAACAGCTCTGGTGTATTTATCCCCCATTCCCAACGCTTCAGGTGCATTCATCCCCTACTCCCAATGGCTGAGGTGCACTCACCCCCATTACCAGCGCTTTCCATCCAACAGAAAATGATAGCGGGGGTTAAGGTCCGCAGTTGGTAAATTCAATGGCAAGGCTGGAAAACTGCAAAGTGCCTAGTCAAAAGCTGAGGTGCTGGTCAATGGAACAATATAGGAGGCCAAGCATAAGGAGATAACTGGGAGAGTTAGATGGAGAATTTAATCACTCCTGCTCCATCTTATCACAGATGTTCTGATTTTACACATTCCCTGCCCCCCTAACCCCCCACCCCCCACCCCCCATCCCCGTCCTTGCCTTGGCTCTGTGTTTGCTTAAAAGCTAATTCATCTTAAACATCGTTCACACGAAAGGTCATCAAACTAAAATGTTAACCCTGTTTCCCTCTGTACAGTTAGGGTGGGATTGTTAATCCATTGTGAGGGTGGGATCAGAGGCAGGCAGGTGTTTAAACCTGCCCCACGTGACAGCGTGTTGGTTTCCTGAAGCAGTAGTAGCAGTAGCAGCACACTCCAAACTCCACCAAGAGCCTGAAGAACCAACCTGCCCAATGTCACTAACCAATCAGTTAATGGTCAGTTAACACCCAGTTAAGCCACTGAACAAGCTTGTTGTCATCCCATTAGCCAGGTTTGAATTTCTGTTTGGAGGCAGGGGATCTGAACCCTGACAGCACAGAATGGCAGGACAGCAGGAAGAGGCTCAGAAAAGGCAACCAGTTCCAAAGAGTCAGGAGAATTATTTGTCACGTTCCCTCATTCTTGAAAGGGCATTTTGCCAAGGCAGTTTTGGGGAAGGGTCCCTCTACCTACGGGCCTCGCAGTTCCATGAGAGGGGAGCTCCGGAAGAATACACATTACATTAGAAAGGAAAAAAGAACATAAAAGGAAATGGGATTAAGCTACTCTGAGATCAGGTCGACTTGTGATGAGGAGCAGCATCTCCAGGAGCAGAGGCAGACCCATGGGTAACAGGGGTAAGGAACGAGGGACAGGAAGGCGACGATGGTGATACCCTCAGTAGAGGATCTACCGACAATGGAGAAACTACCTGAATTCATCGGAAGACATTCCAGGCAGATGGTCACCAACTTGTGTACACTTTCTTTCACTCAGAGGGTTGAGAATCATCAGAGGATTCATGGCAGCTGTCATCATGATGAAATGAAGACACACAAGTGATCCACCAAGTGAAATTACCAATGCAGTAGCCTCCACTCACAGCCACTCCCTGTTGCTGATCAAGGATGGCGGATGCAGACTGCTCACTAGTGCCTGTCTAGGCCTGAGATGCCCGTGGCACTTGGCCTCAGCATGCAGATGCCTGGGGGAGCCTCCAAAGGCTGCTGCACTGGGATCACTGCAGGGGCAGCCTATGTCATAGGGCATGACTCTGCAGATGTTTCGTCTGACAGAGGTGCCATGGAGACAGCTGCTAATGGAGTCCCATGAGGGGTGGTCCCCTCATTGCCACTGCAGCCCTTTCATGGCACTCTTGATTTCTGGAGTAGACCACCAGTTGGGGCACAGCTGGCACCCACTCCATGCTTTGCTGTACCATTTGCACCACTGACCGGTCAATGTTTTAGACTGCCACATGTGTTCTGTGCATGCCAGTATGCTATTCCTGCATCCACTCTGAGTGATGGAGGAGCTCATGTGTTCAAAGCCCTGAGTAACTGTGGAGCACAGGAGATGGACAGACTTGTCCATTCTCATCCCACCACTCTGCAGTACTTCAGGTGCCTCTGACAAGTGGACACGCATCTCATGCAAGTTCTCCAGGTAGATCGGCCTATTTCATGACTCCTTAGGCTCTGCCTTTTGACCCTGCTGAGCAGGGTTGCACCTTTTTTTTATTGGTTCATGGGATGTGAGCATCACTGGCTAGACCAGCATTTATTACCCATCCCTAATTGCCCTGGTTCAGAGGGTATTTACGAGTCAAACACATCTAGAGTCACATGTAGGCCAGGCCAAGATGGCAGATTTCCTTCCCTAAAGGACATTAGTGAACCAGAGGGGTTTTTACAACAATTGACAATGGTTATCATTAGAATTAATTCCAGATTTTTACTGAATTCAAATTCACCATCTGCTGTCGTTCGATTCAAACCCAGGGTCCAGAGCATTATCCTGGGTCTCTGGATTCCACTCCAGTGACAATACCATTACACCACCAAGGGCCCACCAAGGTGCGAGTACCTGTGTTACTGGGGGGATGTGCAAAAAGAGGTGAAAGTGCAGGTACAGAGGTATCTGGCTCCTCGGGGACATGTTATTCTCTTTGTGTGGACTATTGCCCATCTGCAGCTGGCCCTGTGGGAGACATAAGAGAAGATGATGATGAGAGATCCGGATAGTCAACAGTTGCTCACTAGGCTTAAAATAATGGGATGATAGCTCATTGAATGCAGAACAATGCCATGCATCCCCTGAATGTGGAGATGTTGAGATGTTTCCACTCTGTCTACAGATGGCTGCCATCTCTCCATCCCCACGATTCCTGTGGCTGGAGGGTCTGGACACATCAAGGGCCAGCTCCTCAAAGTGTATAAGCTACACAAGCAGTAGCATCCCACTGTCCAGACATGCCCTCTCGTTCTCTCTAGAGTCCAACTCATGCTTGGCCTGAAAGGTGCAGTTAGGACAATGCCTCCCTCCTTCACCACTGGCTTTTCACGTCTGCAGTCTGTACTCCAGTCTCCTGCTCAACAGCACATGACTTCTGCTTATGGCTCATCAAGGCTGCTGAGTACACATCTCATGTGGTCAGGAGGACTCTGTGCACCCTCAGGATGCGCCCCTCTTTTGCACTCTGGTGACTGTGACCAGGGGGCCATCTGAGTCTATCCTTGGACTCACCTTCTCCAGGCCTGAGTAGGTAATTGAAGCATTTCTGACACTGCACCCAGTTCCTCCTCACCACTCCATCGCTGCTAACCTCTTTTGCCACCTAAAACTATGCCCTCTTGGTAAGCCTCGCAGTCTTTCTGTAGCCACAGGAAGGGAACAGGATTTTTCTGCTCTCAATCACTGCCTCCAGCAGCACCTCCAGTACAGCGTCTAAAAAACTTGGGGACAGCCCTGGTACAGGGGCTCTTCTCATAGAAACATAGAAACATAGAAACTAGGAGTAGGAGTAGGCCATTCGGACCTTCGAGCCTGCTCCGCCATTCATTATGATCATGGCTGATCATCCAACTCAGTAGCCTGCTCCCGCTTTCTCCCCATACCCTTTGATCCCTCATTCTCATTTATCTCCCTCTTTCATCCCTTTAATGAAAGGCAATCTCAGCAATGGCTGTCTGCCGCCCTTTAAGTTGGGCCTGCTGCTGCCTATGTCCTGCCTCCTTCCATGTCTGCTGCCACTAATTGGGCAACGAACATGACTCTAGTCAAATTAGCTTCTTTACATACTGAAATCACAACATGTGTGACATGGCATCACAGTGCGGGGTTGAACCTAGAAGTGAACCCAATGTCAGGGTAATGATCCTGGAAAGGAAATCGCACTCAAACTGCCTAATCTGCTGAGTGTTTTTAGCATGTTATGGTTTAATTTGAGATTTCCAAATTTGGCAGTTTTTGCTTTATTTAAAATAAGTAAAGGCCCTGCCAACACCTTGGCTGTGATGCTCAGGACTTGTGCTCCAGAACTTGCCGCGCCCCTGGCCAAGCTGTTCCAGTACAGCTACAACACTGGCATCTACCCGCATATGTGAAAGATTGCCCAGGTATGTACTGTCCACAAAAAGCTGGACAAATCCAGTACAATGAATCACTGCCTCATCAGTCTACTCTCAATCATCAGCAAAGGGACGGAAACTATTGTTAACAGTGCTACCAAGTAGCACTTATTCACCAATAACATGTTTGCCAATATTCCGTTTGGGTTCCACTAGGATCAGATCTCATTACAGCCTTGGTCCAAACATGGCAAAAGAGTTGAGAACAAGAGGTGAGGTGGGAATGACTGCATTTGACATCTAGGCAACTTTTAACTGACTGTGGCATCAAAGGGCCCTATCAAAGCTGGAGCCAATGGGCATCGGGGAAAGCTTCGCTGGCTTGAATCACACCTAGCACAAAGGAAGATGATTGTGGTTGTTGGAAGCCAATCATCTCAAACCTAGGACATTCCTAAAGAGTTCCTCAGGGTAGTGCCCTATTCCCATCCATCTTCAGCTGCTTCATCAATGACCTCCCCTCCATCAGAAGTGAGGATGTTCGCTAATGATTGCACAGTGTTCAGTACCATTTGCGACTCCTCTAATTCTGAAGTAGTCCCCACCTACATGCAGCAAGATCTGGACAATGTTGAGGCTTTGGCTGATAAGTAGCAAATAATAGTTGTGCAGCACAAGTGTCAGGTAATGACAATCTCCTACAAGAGGTAATCTAACCAGCTTCTCTTGATGTTCAGCAGCACTACCATCACTGAATGCCTGCCATCAACATTCTAGGAGGACACCATTGATGAAAAACTGGACTAGCCATGTAAATATTATGGTGACGTGAGCAAGTCAGAGGCTGAATATTGTGTGTCGAATAACTCACCTCCTCACTTCCCGAAGCCTATCTGCCACCTACAAGGCACAAGTCAGGAATGTGATGCTTGACACCATCAGGAAAAGCAACCTATTTTATTGGCACCCTATCCACCAACTTAAACATTCACCCCCTGCACCACTGACACACAGTGGCAAAATGCACTGCAGCAACTCACCAAGGGTCCTTTGACAGCACCTTCTAAATCTACAATCTCTACCAGCAGCAGGCGATTGGAACCATCATAATCTTCTGACCAAGTCACACTCTGTCCTGGCTTGGCAATATATAAACGCTGTTCCTGCATTGTGGCTGGGTCAAAATCCTGGAACTCTTTCCCTAACGGCTGGGTGTACCTGCATCACATGAATTGCAGCAGTTTAAGAAGGAGGCTCAACAACAACTTCTCAAGAGCAAGAGGGATGGGCAATAAATGCTGACCTTGCCAATGACACCCACATTTCATGAATGATGAAAAATGTTACCCAGATTGAGGCCACCTACCTATTGCGCCTCAACCCTCTGTCCCTTTGACAAAGTTCTTCATCTCTGGCAAGGCCTTCACCTAAGGCCATGACCTAGTCAACCCAAGTCTGATTACTAGATCACAGTACCTCGAGTCCACCACTGATGATGGTTTCATCTCAGCAGTAAAAGAGACTGATCTTAAAGAACCTAAGATTCTGGGATTCTGGCAAATGAAGTATAATGTGAGCACATGGAAATTATCCATTTTGGCAGGAAGAATAAAAAAGAAGCTTATTATCTAAGAGATTGCAGAGCTCTCAGATTCAAAGGGATCTGGGTCTCCTGGTGCATGAATCACAAAAGGTCAGTATGCAGGTACAGCAGGTAATTAGGAAAGCTAATAAAATGTTATCATTTATTGTGAGGGGAATTGATTACAAAAGTAGTGAGGTCATGCTTCTGTTGCACAGGGGCACTACTAAGACCACATCTGGAGTATTGTGTACAGTACTGGCCTCCTTATTTAAGGAAAGATGTAAATGGGTGAGAAACAGTTCAGAGAGGTTTACTAGACTAATACCAGGAATGGGCGGGTTGCCTTTTGAGGAAAAGTTGGACAGATTAGGCTTGTATCCACTGGAATTTAGAAGAGTAAGAGGCAACTTGATTGAAACCTTTAAGACCCTGAGGAGTTTTTCACTGAAGAATCAGATACTAGCAAGATTTATTTCATACTAAACAGCCATAGGAATAATTTTAAACACATGGGCAGTGGTTGATCCCTTATTATATCATGCTACTTGAAACATCTGTTTTTGTTACAATGCTCTTCAATTTGAATTTTCAATAAAGCAACACTGAAAACAGTTCCAATTGTCTTTTCTCAGTCTAACTGCGTGCTTTGAAAGGAAATAGTCACTCTTCAATTTGAAACTGTTTTCATCCCCTTTTGACTGTTCACAGCCTGAATCATTCGATATTCTTCATCTCTTTACAGCATTCAAAGACATCTGTCTGCAGGCTGTTCAATCCCATTGTCCACTGCTTTGCAAAAGTAGTAAACATATTTGTAGTCTTTATAAACCTTTTTAGGGGCAACTTGTTATTTGGGTTTTCTGTAGACATGAGGCAGGCAGGTGCTAGAGACGCGCCTGTAGTGGCATTTAAACTCATTTGTCCCATGATAATAAGTTGACTTGTCACAACTATTCTGGGGTATATGTATTTGTTTAAGGATTTTTTTTTTACTCTAAGGATGAATGGAAAGGAATCAGTTTGTAAAGATTTAAAAATAACTCTGGAGTTGCTGGAGTGGACCTTGATGCTAGAAGTCAGTTCTGGGATATTCAGAAGGCTGGACCAATTTTCAAAGGACACTGGAAGACTGTCCCATGGAAGGGTGAAGGGATCCTACTGAAAAGCTGGGAGGAGTTTGGAACTTAACCTTCAAGGATGCATATCTACTGGGAGTGTGACGTAAAGTAAAAAGGCATCATAAAGTATTTCAGTTTGTTAGTTAATGGAGAAGTATTTTTTCTTTATTTTGGAGTATTAGTTGACTGTTGAGTAATGTTTACTCTAGTTGATTTTAGTTTGTATATTACAGTAAAAGTCTTAAAACATGAAATCTTGTCCTGCAATTCTTCTGTCAGTCGCTGGGAAATTCATCTCTCATTATAAAAGTTATTGGCCTCCACAGGGATCATAAAAAACTGTACTGCAATCACATTCCCACTCGCCCATGCAGTTCATAATTGATCCTATTTCCTCCATTGGGCAAACAGTCCCATGCAGATTCTACTGAGCATAGACGGACTTGCCCAGCTTCAAATGAACACAGATGTCTCCAGCAGCTGTTACTGAACACAGACTCTTTCACTCAGCCACCACCAACAGTATAATCCCTTATCTGGCTTTCCTTAACCACAAACTCCCACAAGACAGTTCCCTACCACATTGCTTACTTTGTAGTGTAAACAGAGCTCAAAAAATATATATAAAGATGCAAATGCAGACAGATTTATTATGTGACAGTTTGAGATAACTTCACAACCTGGGAATGCAATAATTAATGGCAGTGAAAATGGAAACAATAATAAACACCCATTATTAACACTTAATTGTTCACATTAAGTGATCAATTGCAGAAAGTGTTTAAAAGTGAGCCCATGGGATAAATAGAGCATCACACAGTCAGTGTTAGAGGTCTGTGAAAAAGGCCAACATCATTTCAGACTGCTTGACCTGTGGGTCTTTCATACTGGAGAAGGAGTTCCCAAGTGCCCTGATATGGTGCAATATTACACATGGCATATATATTTGCTTATTTTGATTTAAATTCCGTTAGATTTTGGTTTTGATGTTGTCTAGAGAAGAAGGACAATAAAAGAGAAGACAGTTCTGATGAAAGGTCACAGACCTGAAACATTTTCTGTTTTTCTCTCTAGGCTTGCTGAGTTTTTCCAGCATTTTCTGTTTTTATTAAAAAAAAGAGTTGCATTGGCGTAGCACCTTCCATAACCTCAGGGCATTCCAAAGTGTTTTAAAGCCAATGAAGTACTTTCGAAGAACTGTCACTTTAACATAGGAAATGAGGCAGCTAATTTGCACACAGCAAGCTCCCTCAAACAGCAATGTGATAATGACCAAATGATCTGTTTTTGTGGTGTTATTTGTAGGATAAATATTGGCCAGGACACTGGGATAATTCCCCAGCTTTTCTTCAAAATAGTATAATGGTATCTTTTACATCTTCATGAGAAAGCAGATGGAGCCTTAGTTAAATTTCTCACCAAAAGATAGCACCTCCAACAGTTTAGCACTCCCTCAGTATGCACATATCAACCTAGCTTTTTGTGCTCAAGTCTCTGGAGTGAAACATGAATCCACAACCTTCTGACTCAGAGCTACCAGCTGAGCCACAGAAAACACGGCAAACACTGAACAGCATAATGCTATTTCCAGAATGTTAATGAGAGGGCTTCTCAGCACCCCAAAACTGATTCCAATGCAGTGCCCAAGTATTTTCCGATTAGTATTTTATGGTCACTGTTCATATTGTATATCATGGCATCAATTCAAATGCACAAGTCTACAAAGAAGCAATGAGGCATCACACACTTATTACCACATCAGCTACTAAATTGCTGGAGGAGAGCCACAGGTCCATGAAGAGTATAATCAAATGCTCTTTCAGGCACAGTGGAAAAACTATTAATCATATGCACTGTCATAGTGCTGTATACAATGGAAAACAAAGACCATGTGTGTACACTGAGTAAATTTTCATACCCTTCAACTCTGAGATTTAAAAAAAATTTGACTGCTGCCAACTGGTCACAATTGACCCAGTTACTTGTGTGATGTTTTATTGTATGCCTGAGATTGGGTTAAAGACTGTTCTGGTTCAGCGGTTTTGTACTTAATGTAAGTCTAAAATGGGAGAATACCCTCACTATCACTGTCATTTGCGTTTGTTTGAATAAATTACTTATTTATGGGTTGTTTGAGTTTCCATTGTGTAATTATTCTTTTCTTTTGTTAAATACACATGACCATAATATTGACAAAATCTGTGATTGATTTCTCCACACTGGGTAAATGTCAATGACATCCTCACCAGAGCAAGATGTTACCATCCGAACTGAATACATGAGAATCCAAGAGTTTCTTGGAAAAGCAAATGGCCATAAGCCCAATCTGTCTGTTCCTTCCTGATAGATCGCACGCTTCTGCTCTCCTTCACCCCAGAGCCTGGGAATTGCTACCTGTGTAAAGCATTATGCCAGCAGCAACTGCACAACACAGCACAGAGATTTTGGGGCTCTGTGAATGTCCTGTTCCAGTCTAGACTGATGCAGAACTTGCCCTCTGTCTGCTGAGCATGGATAATGGGAGGGTCGGGGTAGGGAGATTGAGCTAGAGATAAAGTAAATTTCAGGGCTGGCGAAACATCATGCGATAGCTGAGAGGCATCTGTTTTCCTCAAGCTCTCGCAATCCTGTCACTTTAACATACCATCCAAGTCAACCATATTTGAAAGCGATACTCACCAAGTGGACCAAGGTTATGTTAAGGAGCCATGGTTCGTGACACCTTTACATCAACTTTGATTCCACATGCATATGCAGATTCCAGATTCCAGGTGCAACAAAGCTCATGCTCAAAACAGGATAAATGTCAGATGTATCAGTGGTATGTTGACACAATACTTCCACATATCTGGATAGATATGCATTATAACTAAAATAACTTGCATTATTTCACAATGTTAATGCAGTAAAGCCTTGCAAAGTCCTTCACAAAAGCTTTATCAGACAAACCTTTAAACTGAACCACGTATTACAATATTAAGACAGGTGATCAAAAGCTTGGTGAAAGAGTTAGGTTTTAAGCTGCATCTTAAAAGCAAGTGAGAAGGAAAAAGTTGGAGACATTTAGGGAGAGAATTTCAGAAGTTAAGGCCCAGGCACTGAAGGCATGGCTGCTAATGGTGGAACAAAGGAAATTGGGGATGTTCAAGAGGCCAGAATTGGAGGGGTGTAATAGATTTCTCACAGGGTTGTGGAACTAAAGGAGATTACAGAGATAAGGAGGGGATGAGACCATGGAGGGATTTGAAAACAAGCATGTGGATTCTAATTTTCTCCCGTCGGGTAAGCTTAAAAGATTCCAAGGTACTATAATGAAGAACAGCAGAGGAGTTCTGATGTCCTTGTGCTTACAGTTTTAACATTTCCTCCTTGGAAGATAGAAAATAATAGTACTGCCTACTGCACCATACTTTAATGTAAATTGGCCCTGTGCAAGGTCCTTGAGCGTTAGTGGTCCCAAAGAGTCAATTTGGTTTATTTATAACTCTGATGATTTCAGACAGAAAATTCATTTCGAACATGACAAGCTGGGATATACAAACTAAAACTTTCCCTTGGAGAGCTGTACCAGACTTAATGTCAGTTGTGGGCCAATTATGCATTTAGGCAAACTGGACTATTCTCTGAGAGTGAATTTGGTTTTTATCCTCTTGTGCATTGTGGCAGAATGAATAAGGACCCCAAAATGACTCAGCATAGGCAAAATTGCTTTATTTTCATCATAACTACTTTTTCATTGAAACAAACAAAAAGCACCACAAGCCTAGTATATAGTCAGGCTTGCAAAAATGACTGAAAATGTCCTTATTTCTCACCAGCGAATCTAGATGGGGGTGCAGGCTACTTTTGAAATTTAGTCACTGTTCTAATTAAGCGTAGCAGCCAATTTGTGCACAGTAAGGTCTCGTAAGCAGCTACATAATCATGACCAGATAATCCATTTTATTAATCAAAGGCTCCAACGTTTTCCCTACCACAGATGTTGTTAACTACCTTGTAATTACTTGGGTTAGCTATGTCTCTTGTTTTAAAATTTGGGAATGACTTTCTTTGTTTTCCAGTCTTCTGGCAGCCACATCAACACTCTATAATTATTTTCATCTTCTGATATTTTAAGCTCAGCAGTATGTGCTGATGACACTTCCCACAAATTTGTTCACCCAAATCATCACTTGATAACCAAAACTCTTTTTACAGGAATGGCAAAGTTGTGCGGGGTCAGTTAGTTCAGCTGGTTAGAGAGTGGTGTTACTAGAGGGCCAGGGGAGTGAGTGTCTAAAGTTTAAAAATTATGAACACGTCCCCAACCCGACGCATACACAGATATTGTTATTTTTATGGCACCGGATTTTGTGTCCTGCCAGTGTCCCACCAGTGAGAGGTCAGGCATTTTATTAACAAATTTAACCAGACATCCATAGCGCAGAAGGGTGCCTGATTTAAATTATCCGCTGCTGTATGGGTAATCCTGTTTGGTCATGAAAGGGAGACAGGAACAGCCAGTTCCAGGACGTAAATGCCTTTTATAACACTCCTTGTCAGCCAGAAATTGCAGAATCGCAACCAAGCCCTCCCATCTCCTCAAACTCAATCTCCGACCTTCCCCTTCTCGTACTGGGCTTTCTCTTCAATGCCCAAGCTCTGATCTCTGGCCTTCCCCCCTCCAAATTGATACGCACTCTGCACCCCTCACCCTTACTCCCAAGGTCCGACCTCCAGCCTTCTGTCTCCTGTCTGACTAATCTGACTAGGAGGTAACTAGCATGTTAGATAGGGGAGTGTCTATGGATGTTGTAACTATGGACGTCTGTAAGGTATTTGTAAGAGGTCCACATGAAGATTATTATCAAGAATGAGTGCACATAGAATTAGAGGTAGCCATGTGATATGAATGGGTTATTCATTGAGAGGCGTTACAAATATGAGTGTCATAAGGTTGTGCCACAAGGCTATGCCCCTTTATTTTTGGAAATATGATTTTTCAGCTTTCAACTGACTGGAAATTTTGCCACTTGAACCGAGTCAGGGCAAACTGCTTAAAAATGCAATGCCACATTCTAAGGTAAAAGTGAGAAACAAACAAATCACCCTCAGGGGATTGTGAAGAGAGAGACATTTCCTATAATCCAGATACCCATCGAAACTCATAGCTGCCCAAGGAAGAGACATTAAAGTGCAAAGTGCTAGTTATTGAAACAATTGTTGCCACAGATAGACATACCCAAAACCTCTTGGAAATACACAATGGGTGAAGTATTTCAAGGTAAGGCTACCCAACCACTTCAGAGAAATTGTAAGTGACAAAGGTGGTGTCAAGAAACTCTTCAGCAGAGGAAACAGGCTGTAGGCTGTTCTTTCTCCTTTATAATAATAACGTCAGCCGATTCAAGAAGCCAACACTACCAGAAACCTACAGGCGAACTGAGATCTCATAATTACAATTGCAAATTCTCCTACATCCGACCGCATCCAAGAAACCAGCTAACCCAAATTGGTTGCAACGTTTAAAATCTACACCTCAAGGGCAATCAAAGGATACTTAACCATCTATTCTTTTGCCTTTTTTTATTGGGCTCTAAATCCCCTTACTTCTGATACCCGTTTGTGTGTGTGTGTGTGTGTGTGTGTAGGCCCGAATGACTGCATGAGGCTGAATGCTTGAAGCCGTGTTTTTATTATTTTTTTTTCGGGTTTAGTGATTAATAAGTTTGCTCTTTCTTTGACTCAAGAAAACCTTAGTTGATTGGTTCCTTATTTGCCACAGCTTAAATAGTTAAATACATTCTGATTTGGAAAAGGCATATCTTTATGAAAAAGAAACTTAACCCTTTGTTGTGACCAACTGAGAAGATTGAATAGAGGGGAGCCAGTTCACCCCTTCTCACCTAATCATAACAATTGTTATGCTTTGGAACTGTCTATTTAATTTGGGGTAAAATGGAGGAAATAAAGGGGTCATCTGACCTGTTCTAAATTCTGCCCCACAACAAGCTTGAGCAGCTTGGTTGTTAAAGGTTAAAGAGAGGGCCTAGCTTGTTTTACTGGGAAGAAGGTGCAAGATATTCACACGTGTAGACAATGATAAGAGCATTCGCGCTGGCTATGGGTAAAGGATGACTCTCCAAGTCTCACAGGGAACTAATAGGAATGTCAGGCTTTCTAAAGGGTTATACTTTAAACTATCCTTTTCATTCCAAGATAGAATGGAGTTGGGGTTTTAGAAGATGGCTAATTAGCATTTCTACCTGGATACAAGGCTCCTGTGATTCACATTGTCATGGAGATGTGTTTTGGGAAGCGAACAGCCCATTGAAAGCCATTGTAGTATCAGATTACAGGGCTTTCTTAAGATATCCCTGAATCTCCCAGGCAGGTCTGACTGTAAGAACCTGAGAAAGAGAGAGAGGAGAAAGATAGAGGCAGCCAGTCACTATTGTTCACCATGCAGAATGCAGGTGGGAGCTCATGCTCAGATTGAATAGACCAAGTTCATGAGCGTTTAAATGAGGCTGGAAGATTCATCTAGCTTTAGCTAAAGGGAGGAATCTCCAGGGTAACACGCATTTGAAAGTCATTTTGGGGATTAGAAGTTATCTGGCTGGAAAAGGAAAAAGGAAGCAGGCCATCGGGAGTTGAAAATAGCTTTGCACTGATTCCTGGACAATGAATGTTCACCTAAGGGATAGAATAAAGTATAACCTTAGAGGGGGATTTTTGGTGGTTTTAAAAGTTAATCGTATAGGAGTGTGATCTTTTCTGTAGATTAGAATATAAATTACCGACTGAATAGTGTTTAGGCAAATTTGAACTTCTAGTGACTGACTGAAAGGATTGTACGACAAGGTTTCAAGTTTTAAGACTTTCTCTGTAATAAACAAATGAAAAGCAATATGCCTAAACACTATTCAGTAGAGTCTCTATGGCAATCATTAGAGGTAGGAGACTGAGTATGGATTAAGGGAATATACTATAATTGAAGGGATGTGACAAGTGATGTTCCAGAAGGATCTGTACTGGGAGATCGGCTTTTCATAAAATGACCTCCTCAAGAGCCCAAGCAGCTCAAGGTCTCCCATCATAGCGTATGTGAAATGTTCTTCTTGGAAGATCAGAAGCCTTGCACTATGCAGGCTGTAGTGACTGGGCATGTAACTCATAGCTGCACTAGGGTAGACAAGACAAGCACATAACAGGTCAATTATTCCAGTTAACAGTTATTCAAAACTGAAATGAGCTGGTTGAAGTAAAGTTAATTTTTTTTTTGGTTTTTTTTGGCTTTGGTAGTGTTTATCTTTGTGATCAATTAAGGGCAAGGTCCATAAGGGTAGACAGAGAAATTCAATAGATTGACTCATATGAAACACATATTGGATAAGTTACTGTCTAAGAAAGCAACTGATGGTTAATGCTATAACTTTACCCTCTTCCTCCTCTTCCACCACCCCTTGGTGTGAAGGTGATGGTAAGGGCCCAGTAGCATGAATGACAGGAGTGAGAAGCCAATTCTGGAGGGGATATTCCTTGTTGCTATGTGGTCAGCCTTTCACCTAAAGGTCTGGTTGGCATAAAGAGGGTACAGAGGCCAAGTACATGAACAATGAACCATGACTACTGCCACAAAATTGGACAGGGACATGGTTGATGCTTTGTCTCAGTGGCTGCAAATTTGCAGCACATTCAATGAGTGGTTTCCCTTTCTACTGATAAGGATTCAGGCTGATGATGGGGACCGTGCAGGTGGCAGATTTCAGTTTGCAATTCCTTAGTAAAGCAGAGATATATTATGCGCGGTTCCATGGTGAGAGTTAAAACATCAAGTTGCTCGCTGAAGGCCCTGGATGGGGATGGCCTCCTGCTGAGAGCCCCTCTCTTGCTCCTCTCTCTTTGGCAGCTTGACCTGTTCTGTGTCAGCTCTGCTCATTCTCATTTCCATGCTGTAGGCCAAGAGGGATACAAACTACTTCACCCATGTCTGGGAACAAGTGGCCAATTAAAATCCTTGAAGACGGAACCAAGTCCTTCAGCACCTTCCACAATACTCCCATTAGATTTCAGCAA
Organism: Cetorhinus maximus; assembly: GCF_964194155.1. Classification (NCBI taxonomy): domain Eukaryota; kingdom Metazoa; phylum Chordata; class Chondrichthyes; order Lamniformes; family Cetorhinidae; genus Cetorhinus; species Cetorhinus maximus. Next base: position 124,158,404 of record NC_135883.1, on the reverse strand, counting down.
CTTTAAATGACAGTGCAAACCATCTGCTTCAGCAACAACCAGTAGAAGTCAATCAGCAACATACCTGAAAGTAGTTGATAAACCCTTAAATAGCTTCCAGCTGCTCAAAATATATTCAGTTATGTGAACTAAAGAGGCAGAATGAACTGACAGATTGAGCTACAAAATGGCAGCACTGGTGTCAAATTCGTTGCCATCACAATCTGCCTACTTGGCATAATTCTGACGCATGCTCCCCCGAATGTCCTTACCAATATGGTATCTAGCCCGATTCACCCCATGCATGCTGGATACCATTTTGGGATCAAAATGATATACGTAGTGCCAAAAAGTATGTGTAATACGCAACTTGATTTTGTGGCAGAAGTGTCTTTGCAACAGGTAAACTAGTCATATTGTAATTGCAACCTCCAGCCAGTGAGTTTTTTACTTATCCATTCAAGGGGTGTAAGCCTCATTGACAAGATCAGTATTTATTGCCCATTACTAATTGAGAAGGTGATAGTGAGCTGCCTTCTTGAACTGCTGCATCCATGTGGCATAGGTACACCCACATTGCTGGAAGGGAGTTCCAGGGTTTTGACCCAGCGACAGTGAAAGAACAATGATATAATTCCAAGTCAGGGTGGTGTATGACTTGCAAGTGGTGATGTTCCTATGCACCTGCTGCTCTTGTTTTTCCAGGTGGTAGATGTTGCTAGTTTGGAAGGCGGTGTCAAAGGAGCCTTGGCAAGATGCTGCAGTGCATCTGTAGATGGTAAACAACGCTGCCACTGTGTTGCAGTGGTGGAAGGAATGAATGTTTAACATGGTGAATGGGGTGCCAATCAAGCAGACTGCTTTGTCTTGGATGATGCCAAACTTCTTGAGTGTTGTGGGAGCTGCACTCATCCAGGCAAGTGGAAATTATTCCATCACACTCCTGACTTGTGCCTTGTAGATGGTGGACAGGTTTTTGGGGAGTCAGGAGGTGAGTTCAGAATTCTCTTGTCATTACAGTATTTGTATGGTGGGTCCAGTTAACTTTCTAGTCAATTGTAACTTCCAGGAACTTTACGGTGGAGAAATCAGCAATGGTAATGCCATTGAACATCAAGGGAAGTTGGTTAGTTTCTCTCTTGTTAGAGTTGGAATTGCCTGGCACTTGTGTGGCATGAACATTGTCCAGGTCTTGCTGCATTTGGACATGGACTGCTTCGGTATCTGAGGAATTGCAAATGGTACTGAAAATTGTGCAATCATCAGCGAACATCCCCACTTCTGACCTTATGATGGAAGGAAAGTCATTGATGAAGCAACTGAAGATGGTTAGGCATAGGACACTACCCTGAGGAACTTCTGCAGTGATGTCCTGGAACTGAGATGATTGACCTCCAACAACTACAACCATCTTCCTATGTGTTAGGTATAACTCCAGCCAGCAGAGAATTTTCCCCCTGATTCTCATTGACTTAAGTTTTGCTAGGGCACTTTAATGCCACATTCGGTCAAATGTTGCCTTGATGTCAAGGGCAGTCACTCTCACCTCACCTCTTGAGATCAGATCTTTTGACCATGTTTAGACCAAGGCTATAACGAGGTCAGGAGCTGAGAGGCCCTGGCTGAACCCATACTGAGCATCAGTAGGTTATTGGTTAGTAAGTGCCATTTGATAGCACTGTTGACAAACCCTTCCACCACTTTGCTAATGATTGAGAATAGAGCCTCCTGTAGTACTTCAGTGTCCTCTAGTTCCTCAGTCTGTACACTTTATTAGGTTCCAAACAACTACATTTCCCTGCCTCCCAAATTGTTGCAAGTTTTGTTATTTAAATTGAAATAATAGTCTTATGTCTAGGGGCAGAATGGTTAGGTCTGCGGGCGAGCGCAATCAGCGGGTCCGGGATTGGTCGGGGAGCGGACAACCGACCGCAATCGGCCCCCGACCCGCAATTTCACGCTGCTGGCCAATTAACGTGAAGTGCATACTGAAATGCTCAGTGCTGCCAGGGTGGGGGCGGGAGAAGGACAGGCGCTGATGGGCGTGGGCGCAGGGGAGCACGGAATGAAAGCTCCATGAAGGTAGAGAGCTGCCTCAGAGAGCTGAAGACTTGAAAAAAAATGAAATAAAAGTTTTTAAAATCCGGAGGAAAATGTCCAAGCATCGCAAACAGAACCTGAACGTATACATGATAAAAATGCTGTCCATAGGTTTTTATATTTTTTTAAAATTTAATAACGGAAATCTCATCCCACCCTTGGATGAGGTTTCATGAAAAATGCAAAGTCCGCCAGGCAGATTCGCCCGTCCGTCAACTGTAAGGTTGGACGGACCACGAAAAATCGGAGGCAATTGCAACTTTAATTACACTAATTGGCCTTTTAGTTGTTGGCAGGCGCCCTTCCTACTTTTGCGCACACCCGCCGACTGAAATATTGTGCAAGCACGGGATGATGTCGGGACACTCGCCCGATGTTATCGTGCGCAATTTCACGTTGATCGGGTTGGGCTCATGCCAGCCCACCGACCTAAAAATTCTGCCCTAGGTATTATAGAAAAATAAGAACAGAATGCACACAAGGTGGAGAAATTAGGTATGTGCATGGTCCAGATATTCCTAACCTTTAATTCCTCGTCCTCTGAAAACTACATTGGCTCTTCACATCCAGTGTGGAATGCCCCAGATAATGAGTCAGAATCCTTTTATATCTTTTGACCCATTCTATTTCTAATATTGTCACGATGATATATTTGTTAATTAGGCCTTAGAGTCAGCGATACAGACCTTTACTAATGGCATTTACAAAAATCATTTTCAGTCTAGCTGAAAAGAGCAGTTAAAAAAGTTGAGATGCTTTTCAAAGTTTTAATATTTGGTTTGTTGTGTGTGGCTCCTTTCGCTGCCTGCACAGACCCTTAGAGAACAGGAAACTGGCTGCAGGGCAGCATAGTCATAAAATTGCAGTTAAATGAAAAGAGATAGAGTGGTCTAGACAGTTGTACCTGAAGCTTATTGTGTAAGGGGTTTCTGCTTGAAATTAAATGCTGGCCCTAAGCAGCTTTGAAATGGCAGTTCCACTCGACTTCTAATTGTCTGCGAGGCAAGTTACTGGTGTGTGAATTTTTTGACATAATGATGACACAGTGCTTACCTTCCTCCTAAGCACTGTCCCAGTCATCTCCTCCTCTGCCTTTTTCCTACTAATTGCTAATATGCCAACACGTCTTCTGCCAGAACAGCCACTGAGGTTTGTAATTTGTGGAAGAAATCTTCTTTCCAGTACAGAGAGATGAGTAGCCACCTCATGCATTCTTTTAATGATGATGTGTTTGTAAACCCAATCACGTGCTCCACTGCCATGAATTTTGTACAAATTACCTTTCAAAAATGTGAATTTCTAAAAAATGCAAACTGGAAAAGATGGAATTGAACAGTAGGTCAATTAGTAACCAAGAGATGCATAGGTTAGGTCCTTGAGTATGAACTGACCAGGACATTCTTTCTTTGCTGTGGGTCTGTGACCTTATATTGCCAGCAGGAGCCACGTTAACAGGGTAGCCTCACTGTCAGTACCTTAGCCATGATTCTGTTTTGCAATCTTGCTCGAAAATGGATGGAATTGCAGCAGAGAAGAATGCAAAATATGGTGCTGAAATCCAACACAACATCAGACTGACCCCTTCCACCTGCTAAGACTGCAGCTAGTGTAACTCCCTCCCTGCCTGCTGTATGCAAATGGCAGCAAGAGGAAGCATGCCCAGCTGGCTTTCCCTGTCTGCTCGATCTGCCTGCCAACACTCCCAGGGCTTTGGAAAGATAGTGGCAGACTTGGGAGGTGGCAGCAGTAAGCCTATGTTTCTAATGGAAAGAGAGGGCCTTGCAGCAACCTCCTCTCTCTCTATTCTGGGACCTACTTGCCTATTATTATGGGCCTTGACTTCTGCCAAGGTCTTTGCCGGGCACTTTATAGCCCAGGCACCTCTTGTGATGCTTGGTGCAGCTGCGTTGTAACCCTGCCAAGATTTTGAGACTGGTCAATGATGGGAGTCCCGGCGGGAGCCTGCCACAACAATGGGATGAACACTGATCAAGGAGAGTATAGGCCAGAGTTCGGAGGTGTGACGGGAGGTTACACCCCACTCGAACACTATCACTGGGAGCAGTATCCCAGTTCCAAAACTCCAATCCACACATCCTGCAGGTACAGTTCACTGGTGCAGTTCAGTTTTTAAACCTATAACATTCTGATGTCAGAGCCTGAAAATCCTATTTGTCAAAATGTTATGTAAAGACATCAATACTATGCAACCGATAATAAACTACACTGAAGGTGAATTATCCCTCCAGAATGTGTTGGAAAAGGGATGGGGTGGGCTGGTGTGAGGTGGGTAATGATAGTGGTACCACGTATAAGTGGCAGCCAGGCCAGCATTTATAGACTTCTAGCAAATGGCAAGTTGACAATGCCAATCATAAATCACAAATACAATACATCGTCCCGGGGTTTCTAAGGTTACAGCTTCATTGCTTCAACAATCCTTCAAGCAAAGACGAGCCCGTATAACATCCCAATGGCTGTGAAAGGGGAGAAAAAGAATAAAAATATATACTAGAATCTCGGTTTTTAAGCATATGCTGATTGTGAGGTCCCTTGTTGCTCATGCATGCTTGAAAATTCTGTCTATATGATTAAAAAACATGTGAGCAAGCCAAGATTTTTGTGAATAACGTGCAAGCCCTCCACTAGCCAAAGCTTCCTTTGTACATGTACTGTCATGAATTTGAGCCTGCAGTTGATAATTTCTGCTTTATTCCATAGTTAGTTAAATATATAGGATAGTTATGATTAGTTTAACTTATTTCCATCAATACGATAAAAATAATGAACAAGATATGTTCATGTTGTTTGATTTCAAGCTAATATCCTACATCCTACAAGGGCAGCAGATAGATGGGAACACTACCACCTGCAAGTTCCCCTCCAAGTCACACACCATCCTGACTTGGAAATATACCCCCGTTCCTTCACTGTCGCTGGGTCAAAATCTTGGAACTCCCTCCCTAACAGCACTGTGGGTGTTCCTAACACCACATGGACTACAGCGGTTCAAGAAGGCAGCTCACCACCATCTTCTCATGGGTAATTATATGGGCAATAAATGATGGCCAAGGCAATGTCACCTACATCCCGTGAATGAATAAAAAGAAATCCCCCTCTCCTCTGTTGTATTCTCCTTTCAATTAGGGGTATAATGTCAATAGCTGAAAATAACCTTGTCATTAACTCAGTGGCACCGTTAACAACTCAGGTCAGATATTATAAGTGGGCCAATTTCAAGTTGTCATAGCCGAGCTCCATCTATATGGGCAAGGTTAGGTCAAAAGGTTAGCTATTTCTGTGACAGGTTTGTAAAGGCTGCACTCAGAGAGCAGGCACAGTGCTATTAAATAGGTAACACTGACTCAGAAGCTGTTTGATTGAGGTTCCCCTGTCAGGTCTGTTCTGGATTGCATGTCCACCCACTGTCAGCTAATCACTGGTTGCTTTTGCTCAGCATCTGTTCTATATACAGCTAACCAGCAACTTGTTGCACAACAGAATATTGATGGAAATGGATTAACACAGGGAGATTCTAGAAAAACAAAACAATGCATAGTTCTAATAAAAACTGAAAATGCTGGAAATACTCAGCAGATCCAGCAGCATTTGTGGAGAGAGGTTGTACCTTTCAGCAGAAAAGGCTCTGTTTCTCTCGCCACAGATGCTGCCAGATCTGCTGGATATTTCCTACATCTTCTGTTTCTATGTTAGGTTTCCAGCATCCACTGTATGTTGCTTTTGAATGAATGATGCCATGTGGTTAGGTGAAGGGAAGGAGGTATGGACAAAAAAGCCAGAACTGGTGAACCAAAGGGACATACAAGGCCGCAGGAATAGACCGGAGCAAGTTTGTGTTGGGATTTGAAGAGGAGAATGGAGATTTTAGTGTTGGGAGTGGAGGTCAGCGAAGATGGTGGTAAACGAGTGGGACAGAAAATGCAGGTGGCTGAATTTAACACATGTTGGAATTCATGAACAGTGGAGGAAGGGAGACCAGCAAAGAGACAATGGAGCAATTAAAAGGGAATTAGACTGTTGTCTGAAAAGGAAGAATGTGCATGGTTTGCGGGAGAAGGAGAGGAAGGGGAACTAGGTGAGTTGTTCAACAACAGAGCCGGTGCAGACATAAGGGGCCAAATGCTTCTTGTGCTGTAACAATTCTGTGATTCTGGGAAACTTAAGAGTTAACAAAGCATGGCTAACAGTTTCATCAGTGGAGAAGCTCAGGTACCCGTGCAAACAGGCAATGTGGTGAAGGTAGAAGTAAGCAATCTTTTTGATGGGTAGGATGTGGGATTTGAAGCTCATGTCAGATAGGTACTATCCTTAAAATCTTGTGATGAGCTTGTTTGGAGCAGTGCTGAGGGCCAGTAATGTTAAGGTAGATACTGAGAATGAAATGGCAGCAGCTGGAACATTAACCTTGCTTTCTCTTTCAGATAGTAACTGATCTGCTGTGCATTTCCATCAGATTTTTTTTCAGATATTGAATGTTTTACATTTTCATTGAAGAAAAATAAGTTATTTAATGATTAGTACTATAAATTTGAATAATTTCAAGCTCGCCTGCACAATTGCGAAATGCAATAGCCTTTAAATGATGAGCCAGCAACGAGTTAAAGTTATAATCAGAGTACAAGGGGATAAAAGCACTCAGATTCTCTGAATAATCACAGATGGTTCTAAAAATATCACAGTAATTGTTCTCAAAGATTCTCCCATGAGAACATTTTGAGAGTTTTAGCTCAAATCAGGTTTAGTCAAATGTAAGATTTAGCTAAAGAACATAATTTCTGGGAAAACAGGCTAGCAGACTCATTATTTTAAAATGGTTGAAGCAGTCTCTGATCATTTCAAGAACCTCAATCATTTAAGGTGCAATTAGTTGTCTGTGGAGCTGAATCAGACCAAAAACATTATTACAGTACTGTAAGATCGTATACTCATTGTAATTTGCTGAAATGATCAAACTATACAGAAATAAACATTCTCTAATGGGTCATCATCTTCATGGGAAAGTGCTTGGTGAAGCTTTTATTGGTTATTTGCAAACCACACAAGAAAACAACATCACATATCGGAACACATCAATAGGTTATTTAGGCATGGTATCAGTTATATATTGAACGAGCCACAAGATGACTCTTCCCTCTCCTGAAAAAAAAAGTTTATTTTTCATTGTCCCCTTGAAAACATTTCAACGTTAAACTTAACTGAGGTCATAATGATATCATATAGATATCTCACAGATGAAATGTGGATGTCAACTTCATGAAGATTTTGCCAGCTTCAGGCACTGCTTAAACTTCTGAGGATAAAAAGCAGGCGCAAGGGATCACTATGTGCAGTTATCTCCTTTCCACGCCCCCACCCTGCCCACCCCACCCCCAACAGCCCAGTCAAAGTGACACAGGCAGCACACAGAACAGTGCATTTAAATGAGTGGGGGTGCAGCCCCAGCGGTGAATGCACGGCTGACTTGCTGCATGCTCAGCAGCAGGCCAAGGTGTGTGCATGGCTTGCACTAGTCACTGCTAGCCTGCGCTACTTAAAAGGAGACACAAAACAAAAACAAGGTACTGCCGAAGCTGGAAATCTGAAATAAAAAAAAGAGGTGCTGGAAATACTCAGCAAGCCTGGCTGCATCTGTGAAGAGAAACAGAGTTAACGACCTGAATTTTATTAATCTGGCAGATGACCCAATGTCGGAGGTGTACATTGGTCAGTGCCACACATGGGAGGGTGGCAGGAATTTATGAGGAAGAGCTAACTGGGTGCCAGCAGGTAGGGTAGCTGGTTAATTAAGGATGGCGGCTGTTCCTTGTGCCATTTTTAAAGGCACATATGTAGCATTCAGGCAGACTACAGACACAGGAGAAAAGGAGGCAGCGGAGGAATGCCTTCAGCGCGAGGATGGATCGCTCCATGATTCAGCAGCACCTCCCTGGAGGCGCTCTTGCAGACAGTCAAAGAAAGGAGAGATGCCCAATTTCCAGCAGAGAGGAGGAGCAGGCCAGCAAACATCACCAAGAAGGCATGGCTGGAGGTGAGAGACATTGTAAGCAACCAAAGGATTGTTGCAAGAACCTGGATCCATTGCCGGATAAGAGTTAATGATCTGCTGCGGTCTGGAAAGGTGAGTGGTGTTTAGAGTTGCAAATTGGAAGTCCAGCATGAATTCATAAGTGCCTATGAAATGGGAGGCCAGGAGGTCAACCCATGCATGGGGCAACACCAAGCAGCAACATCTACATTGAGGCGCCCAGTTCACACCCACCCGAACTCCATGCTCAGTGATGGATGAAGGCTGCATTGAGATGGCCAAATGTCTGCATCACCACATAATCCCAGTGGTGCAGTGCTACAGATTTACAGTGCCTCAGACTGACCAGCACCAATGTGCCATAAGATAGGAGTTACGCTGCATATGGCCTTGCTTGCAGGAGAAGCAGACTCTGAATGCCAGGGAGCGACCCTGAACTGGAGATAGAGTGCCTTCCATCATCATGGTGACACTGATGGAGGTGAAGGCCTTGCAGATCAGATGGGTCATGGCATGGTAGCCTGTCGCTGAGGCCGAGGCAGGTGTAGAAGCGATGGAAAGTGAGCAAAGCGATGATTGTCTCCAACATTCCCCAGACTATGTATGGCCTGCTGCGCCTGCCTGGGCCTTTAACACCAGTGGAAGCTCCTGACCAAGGGGAGGCATCAGGACTTGGTTAAAGGAGCAGCTGTTTCACTTAAATCATGTCACTCCACCACAGGCCAGGGCTCCTGCTATACTAGAAAGTTCAGAGGATGCAATGCCATCTCAAGGCATGACATCACTTTATTCTAGTGCACCCTCCGCCAGCACAGCTACACCAACATGGGTGGGTTCTGTAGCGGGTGTAGAATGGGTGGCACAATCTGCTGAGCACTGCACAGGCATGCAGGAGGAGTTAACGGAGGCAGTGACAGTGGAGCCCACTTCCCCTTCAAGAAATGAGGAGAGGCCGAGCGATACTCAGTTTCATACAGATGGTGAACCTCGGGTTTCTCCAGCAAAGCAGCAGATGCTTCAACAGCAGCATCAAATGTGTAACTTTGGTCAGAGTTTCAGGAGGAAATATAGTCCAATGCACAAATGATGGCAGAATCCATCAATGCCATGAGCGTTGTAATTTTACTGGCATGTGAACACATGGTATTCTCCATCGAGAGAGTGGTGACCCTCACAGAGAGGCACATGGAGCAAAGCCCTGAGTGAATGCAGGAGGGTTCATACAGGCCTCCATAGCATGGCCACATCCATGAGGTCTATGGAGCAATGGATGTGAGATGGGTCAGCCATCCAACTCTCCATTGTTAGGAGCTGAACCATTCCAGGCAACAGAGGAGGAGTGCATGTTAGTCCTAAAATGGCCGAGGAGGAGCAGGCTGAATACAATGGGGGCTCCTTTCAAATGCGCTTTGATAGCTGAAGCCAGATCCTCAACCCCTTTGATGGTGACACCAATGCTGCATGCTGATCTGGTGACTGAGACAGCCTCATATGTCCCGGTCCCCATTGGCAGTGGCCACCACTCCCAGTGACGCGGGGACTGAAGGGTTGCCGGCTTTCTGATTGACCTTCGGCTCTTGAGGTAGGACCTCCTGCTTCAGAGGGGTGGAAACCATGGCAACTAATTGCCTGAACCACGTAAAATAGAGTTGTGGCTTCTAGGCTAGGTAGGTCCACTGCCACTGCATGAAATCCCAGCCAATACATCAGCTGAGGCCAAACATGTGTCTTGTAAATATTCATCATAATGTCTTTGCTTTTGTACATATGCCTTTAATATAAAGCACGCGATCCTGTGTGGCTTTTAACTATTTTTTCAACCTTCCCTGCCACCTTCAACAATTTATGCACCTAAATCTACAAGTCTCTCTGTTCCTGCACCCTTTTAGAATTGCTCCCTTTATTTTATATTGCTTCTCCTCCTTCTTCCTGCTAAATCACCACTTCACACTTCTCTGCATTAAATTTCATCTGCCACGAATCCACCCATTCTACATGCCAGTCTTTATCCTCTTGAAGTCTATCACTATCCTCCTCACAGTTCACAATGCTTCCAAGTTTTGTGTCATCTGCTCTTTTTTACCTCCACAGAAGCTGTCAGGCCTACTGTACTTCTAGCGCTTTTATTTCAGGTTTCCAGAATTTTCAGAATTTTGCTTTTGCATTAGTTACCTACTTGGTCTTGGTAAATATTGAAATGAAGATCAAATGGTGCAATCTGTTTTATTCATTCACAGAATGTGGGCTTTGCTGGCTGCCCATCCCTAGTTGCCCTTGAGAAGGTGGTGGTGAGCTGCTTTCTTGAACTGCTGCAGTCCCTGTGGTGTAGGTACACCCACAGTGCTGTTAGGAAGGGAGTTCCAGGATTTTGACCCAGCAGCAGTGAAGGAACAGCGATATATTTCCAAGTCAGGATGGTGAGTGGTTTGGAGGGGAACTTCCAGGTGGTGGTGTTCCCATCTATCTGCTGCCCTTGTCCTTCTAGACGGTAGTGGTCATAGGCTTGGAAGGTGCTGTCTAAGGAGCCTTGTTGAATTCCCACAGTGCATCTTGTAGATGGTACACACTGCTGCTACTGTGCATCAGTGGTGGAGGGAGTGAATGTTTGTGGATGTGGTGCCAATCAAGCGGGCTGCTTTGTACTGAACAGTGTCAAGCTTCTTGAGTGTTGTAGGAGCTGCACTCATCCAGGCAAGTGGGGAGTATTCCATCACACTCCTGACTTGTGCCTTGTAGATGGTTAGCAGGCTTTGGGAGTCAGGACATGAGTTACTCGTTGCACGATTCCTAGCCTCTGACCTGCTCCTGTAGCCACAGTATTTATCTGGCTAGTCCAGTTCAATTTCTGGTCAATGATAACCCCCAGGATGTTCACAGTGGGGGATTCAGTGATGGTAATGCCATTGAACATCAAATGGCATTTCAGCTCTTAGGGGTAGGTAAAGACATAGTGGTATTGTTGCTGGAGTAGTAATCCAGAGACCCAGGATAATGCTCTGGGGACCCACGGCAGATGGTGGAATTTGAATTCAATAATTAAAAGTCTAATGATGACCATGAAACCATTGTCAATAGTTGTAAAAACCCATCTGGTTCATTGATGCCCTTTAGATAAAGAAATCTGTCATCCTTACCTGGTCTTTCGACATGTGACTCTGGTTGTCGACTTTAAAAATGGCTCATTAAAATGTCAGTGTCATTCTCATTATGATAATACCAAACAATGTTAAAATGCTGCAAATTACCAGCCAAAATATCATTTCTTAAAAGCATCTTTTGCACCATCAATGCACCTGCTAAAAAAGGGTGTTTCAAATAAATACATATTCGAGAGAAACATAGAAACTAGGAGCAGGAGTAGGCCATTCGGCCCTTTGACCCTGCTCCACCATTCAACATGATCATGGCTGATCCTCTATCTCAATGCCATATTTCTGCTTTCTCTCCATATCCCTTGATGCCCCTAATGAACAAAGGTTTGTTAAAAGGACTGCAAATTTTTCTAAAAATGCTGTTCCGATTTTTAAAAAATGCACGGGCTAAATTAAGTGATATCCAACCTGGGAATGGGCATTGAGTCTCATATTGTTCCCAAATTAAATACATCTTTCTTGGCTTACTCATCCTCACCTGAGGCTGATATTCAAGGTGGATTGTTGTTCCTTGCAGCAGCAATCCTGTGGCCCTCAACTCAAAAGAGTGTTCTTTACACGTGTGCTTGGACAGTGGATGTCGATGAGTTATTTGGTCTTTAGACCATCATAGCCCTAACCCTAAACATACCTGAAATCTAAAGCTGAAGGCTGCATGCGTCATTTGATACTGAGAAACATTCAGAGATTTTCCTCTTCCTGCTTTTGGAATATTGAGAAGAACAGTAGCTCTTCCCCTCAGTGCCTGGCTATGAGCAGCTAATAGTACCCAGTCCAGCGATCTAACTTACCGCCAACCAGTGAAGTGCATTTTCCCACTGCATCACTGAATGAGGGATAATTATTATTTCAAGCAGTTCCAAAAATTATGCTTCATGTGTTCCTTTGAAACTAGTTGAAACATGGTTGTTATTAACATTATGCCAGGCTGAGTGACTGCTAATGTTTCCACATCGGGTTCTTGATTTGTCCTAATAGAGATGTAACCCGACATTGCACTCAGTGCTGCACTAAAATGTATTGGTGATGCCAGCTCTGCAAAATCACTTTGATGATATTATTCTCGCACAGTGGGACAGCCACCCCCAAGCAAAGTTGCTTTCCTGTTTGCATGCAGGCACCGTCCTGTTATCGTGTCCTGTGTTATTTCCACTGATGTCATGATGGAAACAAAAATCCAATCACACTTCCACTTGATTGTCATCCATCGGTTGTCCCTCTGAAGAAATTAATAAGATTAGGCTTTTTCTGTAAATTTGTCAGCTGGATGCCTCCCTCAGCTACAGGACTTGTTCATGGTCCTTGGACTTCACCCCTGATTGACTAAATTCAGCATTATAATTAGAAGTATGTCTGCATTATAATTAGTAAGACGTATTTTGTCAGGGAGGCAGTGGAGCAGCAGTATTATCACTGGACTAATAATCCAGAAACACAGGGTAATGCTCTGGGGGGCCAGAGTTCGAATCCCACCATGGCAGAATTTGAAGCCTATCAATAAAAATCTGCAATTAAATGTCTAATGATGACCATGAAATGATTGTTGGAAAAGCACATCTGGTTCACTAGTGCCCTTTAGGGAAGGAAATTTGCCATCCTTACCTGGCCTGGCCTACTTGTGATTCCAGATCCACAACAATGTGGTTCACTCTTAAATGCCACCTGAAGTGCCCACTGAGTTGTATCAAACTGCTAGAAAGTTAATAAGGAATGAACATGGACGGACCACCCGACATCAACCTAGGCACTGGAAATGACAATGGCAAACTCAGATGTCTCGACCCTGCAAGGTCCTCCTTGCTAACATCTGGGGGCTTGTGCCAAAATTGGGAGAGCTGTCACACAGACTATGTCAGCCAGCCTGACATAGTCATCCTTACAGAATCATACCTTAGAGATAATGCCCCAGGTACCATCACCACCCTGGGGATGTCCTGTCCCAGCAGAGGTGGCAGCACAGTAGCATACAGTCAGAAGGCAGTTGCAGTTGCCCTGGGAGTCCTCAGCATTGACTCTGGACCATATGAAGTCTCATGGCATCAGGTCAAACATGGGAAGGAAACATCTTACTGATTTTCACGTACTAGCACTCCGACCGCCCAACCTCAGTTGATGAATCAGTACTCCATGTTGAACACCACTTGGAGGAAGCACTAAGGGCGGGGGACAACAAAACTGGCTGAGTCCTAAAGGACATAGCTGCTAGGCTGGGTCTGCGGCAGGTGGTGAAGGAACCAATAAGAGGAAAAAACATACTTGACCTCATCCTCACCAATCTGCCTGCCACAGATGCATTTGTCCATGACAGTATTGGTAGGAGTGACCACCATACAATCCTAGTGGAGACAAAGTCCCGTCTTCACAATGAGGAGACTGACCATTGTGTTGTGTGGCACTACCACCGTGCTAAATGGGGTAGATTTTGAACAGATCTAACACCTCAAGAATGGGTGTCCATAAGGTGCTGTGGGCCATCAGCAGCAGCAGAATTGTACTCAAACACAACCTCATGGCCTGGCATATCCCCCACTCTACCATTACCATCAAGCCAGGGGATCAACCCTGGTTCAATGAAGAGTGCAGGAGGGCATGCAAGGAGCAGCACCAGGCATAACTAAAAATGAGGTGCCAACCTGGTAAAGCTATAACACAGGACTCCTTGCATGCCAAACAGCATAAGCAGCAAGTGATAGACAGAGCTAAGTGATTCCACAACAAACAGATCAGATCTAAGCTCTGCAGTCCTGCCACATCCAGTTGTGAATTATGGTGGACAATTAAACAGCTCACTAGAAGAGGAGGTGCCACAAATATCCCTAACCTCAATGATGGAGAAGCCCAGCACACTGGTGCAAAAGATAAGGCTGAAGCATTTGCTACAATCTTCAGCCAGAAGTGCTGCGTGGATGATCTATCTCAGCCTCCCCCGGAGGTCCCCAGCATCGCAGATGCCAGTCTTCAGCCAATTCGATTCACTCCACATGATATCAAGAAATGGCTGAAGGTACTGGATATTGCAAAGGCGATGGGCCCTGACAATATTCTGGCAATTGCATTGAAGATTTTTGCTCCTGAACTTGCTGTGCCCCTAGCCAAGCTGTTCCAGCACAGCTACAACACTGTCATATGGAAAATTGCCCATGTCCCACACACAAAAAGCAGGACAAATACAACCCAGCCAATTACACCACCCACCCACCCCCCACTACCCCCCGCCCCGCCGCCACCCCACCCCCCCCACCCCCACCCCCCATTCATTCTATTCTTGATCATCTGCTCACTGACGCTCAGTTTGGGTCCGCCAGTGTCACTCAGCTCCTGACCTCATTACAGCCTTGGTTCAAACATGATTAAAATAGCTGAACTCCAGAGGTGAGGTGAGAGTGACTGCCCTTGACATCAAGGCAGCATTTGACCAAGTGTGGCATCAAGGAGCCCTAGCAAAACTGGAGCCAATGGGAATCAGGGGGAAAATTCTCTGCTGGTTGGAGTCATACCTAGCACAAAGGAAGATGGTTGTGGTTGTTGGAGGACAATCACCTCAGCTCCAGGACATCACTGCAGGAGTTCCTCAGGGTAGTGTTCTCGGCCCAACCATCTTCAGCTGCTTCATCAATGACCTTCCTTCCATCATAAGGTCAGAAGTGGGGACGTTCGCTGATGATTGCACAACGTTCAGCACCATTCGCGACTCCTCAGATACTGAAGAAGTCCATGTCCAAATGCAGCAAGACCTGGACTATATCCAGGTTGGGCTGACAAGTGGAAAGTAACATTCACGCCATGCAAGTGCCAAGCAATGACCATCTCCGACAAGAGAGAATCTAACCATCGTTCCTTGACATTCAATTGCATTACCATTGCTGAATCCCCCACTATCAACATCCTGGGGTTTACCATTGACCAGAAACTGAACTAGACCAGCCATATAAATACTGTGGCTACAAGAGCAGGTCAGAGGCTAAAAGTCCTGCTGCAAATAAGTCACCTCCTGACTCCCCAAAGCCTGTCCACAGTCTACAAGGCACAAGTCAGGAGTGTGATGGAATACTTTCCCCTTGCCTGGATGAGTGCAGCTCCCACAACACTCAAGAAGCTTGACGCCATCCAGAAGAAAACAGCAGCCCGCTTGATTGGTCTCTCACCCACAAACATTCATTCCCTCCACCACCGACGCACAGTGGCAGCAGTGTGTACCATCTACAAGATGCGCTGTAGGAACTCACCAAGGCTCCTTAGAGAGCACCTTCCAATCCCATGACCACTGCCATCTAGAAGGACAAGGACAGCAAACACATGGGAATACCACCACCAGGAAATCCCCCTCCATGCCACTCACCATCCTGACTTGGGAATATATTGCCATTCCTTCACTGTCGCTGGGTCAAAATCCTGGAACTCACTCCCTAACAGCAGTATGTGTGTACCTACACCGTATGGACTGCAGCGGTTCAAGAAGGTAGCTCACCACCACCTTCTCAAGGGCAATTAGGTATAGGCAGTAGATGCTGGCCTAGCTAGTGATGCCCACATCCCATGAATGAATGAAAAAAATCCTGTTGAGCATACAGTATATAAGACATGAAGATAGTTACTCTGGCTATATAATGCCATCCACTATTTATTATTCTTAGTCTAACAAAAAAAAAAGAAAGTCATTTTGCTGAACAAAAGCAAAACTGAACCAAATCCATTCAATCACAGTTTAGGTTATCGGAGTGTGATTCGGTCCTATTGTATTAAGTCAAAACAGACACCAACGTGAAAACAACTCTTGGTTTGATTTAAACTCTTGAGTATGATGCTCAGTTCAATATTTGACAAACAGAAGTCAGGAGTCAGCCATTTTCAGACCCTGAATAAACTCTACATACTGGAATCACAGAAAACACCAAGAAGGTCCTTTGACAAACTCACGCCTAAGTATCGAGTTTCACATACTTGGAGGACATATCAAGAAGCCATTGAAACAGATGACTAAAAAATCCTGAGGGTCTGCTTGCCTGAATTTCTGGTACTGCTCCCAGCAGGTAAAACTTCATGGGGAGAGCACCAATACTTTAAACTATGTTGCGATAAGAGACTGACAAACTTTTAAAAGAAAGGAATCTCTCAAAGCCAATTGACAAGATTTCACTTTTTAAAACCTTCACTGTAACAAATCAACTGAAACCAACATAACTCAAACATTAATTAACAGGTAGAGGATATTTCAAAATAAAAGGTAAATTTCACTTTAAACTGTTGATACAATAGATATACGCCTCACGTAATTACAAGCACTCACATTACTTCCCACACTAATGTGGTACCAAGTGCAATCCCATCGTCTTCCTAACCTGGCCTCCATTATAGAAAAATATAAACATAGAAAATAGAAGCAGGAGTAGGCCATTCGGCCCTTCGAGCCTGCTCCACCATTCATTATGATCATGGCTGATCATCCAACTCAATAGCCTGCTCCCGCTTTCTCCCCATATCCTTTGATCACTTTCACCCCAAGAGCTATATCTAACTCCTTCTTGAAAACATACAATGTTTTGGTCTCAACTAATTTCTGTGGTAACGAATTCCACAGGCTCACCACTCTCTGGGTGAAGAAATTTCTCCTCATCTCAGTCCTAAATGGTCCACCCCGTATCCTCAGACTGTGACCCCTGGTGCTGGACTCCCCCACCATCGGGAACATCCTTCCTACATCTACCCTGCCTGATCCTGTTAGAATTTTATAGGTTTCTATGAGATCCTCCCTCATTCTTCTTAGCTCCAGCAAATATAATCCTAACCAACTCAATCTCTCCTCATATGTCAGTTCCGCCAGCCCAGGAATCAGTCGGGTAAACCTTCGCTGCACTCCCTCTATAGCAAGAACGTACTTCCTCAGATAAGGAGACCAAAACTGCACACAATATTCCAGGTGTGGTCTCACCAAGGCCCTGTACAATTGCAGCAAGACATCCCTGCTCCTGTACTCGAATCCTCTCACTATGAAAGCCAACATACCATTTGCCTTCTTTACCGCCTGCTGCACCTGCATGCTTACCTTCAGCGACTGGTGTACAAGGACACCCAGGTCTCATTGCACATTCCCCTCTCTCAATTTATAGCCATTCAGATAATAATCTGCCTTCCTGTTTTTGCTACCAAAGTGGATAACCTCACATTTATCCACATTATACTGCATCTGCCATGCATTTGCCCACTCACTCAGCTTGTCCAGATCACACTGAAGCATCTCTGCATCCTCCTCACAGCTCACCTTCCCATCCAGCTTTGTGTCATCTGCAAATTTGGAGATATTACATTTAGTTCCCTCATCCAAATCATTAATATATATTGTGAATAGCTGGGGTCCCAGCACCGATCCCTGTGGTACCCCACTAGTCACTGCCTGCCATTTGGAAAAAGATGTGCTTATTCCTACCCTTTGTTTCCTGTCTGCCAACCAGTTTTCTATCCATCTCAATACACTACCCCTAATCCCATGCGCTTTAATTTTACACGCTAATCTCTTATGTGGGAATTTGTCAAAAGCCTTCTGAAAGTCCAAATAAACCACATCCACTGGCTCCCCCTCATCAACTCTACTAGTTACATTCTCAAAAAATTCCAGTAGATTTGTCAAGCATGATTTCCCTGCCTGATTCTGCCACGGTTTTACAAGTGCTCAGCTATTAAATCTTTTATAATGGGCTCTAGAATTTTCCCCACTATTGACGTCAGGCTGACTGGTCTATAATTCCCTGTTTTCTCTCTACCTCCCTTTTTAAATAGTGGGGTTACATTAGCTACCCTCCAATCTGTAGGAACTGTTCCAGAGTCCATAGAGTCTTGGAAGATGACCACCAATGCATCCACTATTTTTAGGGCTGCTTCCTTAATTACTCTGGGATGTAGATTATCAGGCCCTGGGGATTTATCGGCCTTCAATCCTATCAATCCCATCAATTATGTGGGATCTCTCACATCTCAACCAATCATTTCAGTCCTTAAGTCACATTCACCAACAGTCGTATTCCATCCAACATCCCCGGGCACAATTAACACCGACAAGGCGCACGTATACGAGCCCTCTATCATTCAGGTCACTACAGTCCTAACAGCATGGAATCCCCAGAGACTCTCTTCTCCAATACTTTTAAACAGACTGGTGGGCTCTGTCAGTACTGAAACAACAGCAAAGGGCCTTGTCCAATCCATAATCCTTTGCCATTCATACCTTCAGCTCTCTGCTCTTTCCAAACGTATATCACACCTGGCTTTTTTTAAATTTAATCATGGGTTATGGGTATCGCTGGCCAGACCAGCATTTATTGCCCATTCCTGATTGACTTGAGAAGGTGGTCATGAGCTGCCTCCTTGAACTGCAGCAGTCCCTTTGTTGTAGGAACACCTACAGTGCTGTTAGAAAGGCAGTGCCAGGATTTTGATCCAGCGACAGTGAAGGAACAGTGATATATTTCCAAGTCAGGATGATGTGTGACTTGAAGGGGAACTTCCAGGTGGTGTTGTTCCTGTGCATCTGCTACCTTTGTCCTTCTTGGTAGTAGGTGTTGTGGGTTCGGAAGGTGCTGCCAAAGGAACCTTGGTGAGCTCCTGCAGTGCATCTTGTAGATGGTATACACTGCTACCACTGTGCGTCGGTGGTGAGAGAGTGAATGTTTAAGGTAGTGGATGGGATTGCCAATCAAGTGGGCTGCTTTATCCTGACTTGTGTTAAAATTCTTGAGTGTTGTTGGAGCTGCACTCAGCCAAGGAAGTATTCCATCACACTCCTGACTTTTGCCTTGTAGATTGTGGGCAGGCTTTGGGGAGTCAGGAGGTGAGTCACTCACTGCAGAATTCCCAGCTCTGATCAGCTCTTGAAGCCATAGTATTTATATGGCTAGTCCGGTTCAGTTTCTGGTCAATGGTAACCCCCAGGATGTTGATAGTGGGGATTCAGCGATGGTTATGCCATTGAATGTCAAGGGGCGATGGTTAGATTCTCTCTTGTTGGAGGTGGTCATTGCCTGGCACTTGTGTGGCATGAGTCTTCCTTGCCACTTATCAGCCCAAGCCTGAATATTGTTCAGGTCTTGCTGCATATGGACATGTCTGCTTTAATATCTGAGGAGTCGCAAATCATGCTGAACATTGTGCAATTATCCGCAAGCATCCCTACTTCTGACGTTATGGTGGAGGGAAGGTCGTTAATGAAACAGCTGATGATGGTTGGGCCAAAGATGCTACCCTGAGGATAGCAACAATGTCTCTGCTGTATTCTTAGAGACCTGCTTCAAAACCACACGAGCCCAGAATTGGACGCTCAGAGTGCCCCACGGGAAAGGAAGGGGTAAAGGAGGTTAGAGATAGGAAAGGGGTGGGAAATGAAGGGACCTAAACGCAAGGATGAGAATTTTACATATGAGTCATTGAGGAACAATGTAAGTCAGTGAGTTGACAGAAGAATGAAACTTCATGCTGGATTGTATAAGGACAGCAGAGTTTGGAAACAGGTTTGTAAAAGCAGCTTATGGATTGTTCACAAAGAAAATCTTCCCTCAAAATGACCTATGTCTCTGTTCCCGTATGAGGTTTCTCCCATCGCTTTGATGGATGAGTGTTCCGCTAGGTCACCAATTGTTCACCATCTAGGTTATTGTCATCTCAATTGTGATGTTAACTCAAATCTTGATTTGCAGATCCGATTGCAAATGGCATATGTTGGAGGTTGGGTGAAGGCACTGGCTTTGGAATGTGCTCGCTTGTCCTGTAAGGACCTGACTCTGTCCTTGTCAAATGTTGAGAGCGATTAATGACAGAGACTTCTCCATTTGGATCTGCACCGAGTTTTTTTCCCCCATGTAGTGGGGCCCAATGTACAGGCTCTGAGTTTAGCTTTCTGAATGTCTTTGTATCTAAGTTTAGGATGTCCTATGGCGCGGGTTCCCGTGCTCAGCTGGCTGTAGAATACCAGCTTTGCTATGCAGGAATCCTCCAGGTGAAACACATGGCCGACCCACCAAAGCTGAGCTCTGATGAACATGCTCTCGATAACCGGCACGCGGCACCTTGCAAAGACTTCGATGTTTGGGATTTTGTCCTGCCATTTAATGTTGCTGATAGATCTTAAGCAGCAAATGTGGAAGGCATCTAGTTGGTTTATGTGATGTGGTTGGTTGTCCGTGTCTCAGAGCCACTGAGAAGTGAGAACCACTGTCTGGTAGACTTTGATCTTGGTTTTGAGCCAAGCTCCACGCTCTCTCCAAAGTCTATGGGTGAACCTGCCGAATGCTGAGCTTGCTTTTGCCAGATGATGGGCGATTTCATCGTCCAAACTGGCAGTATCAGAGAGGATACTCCCAAGGTAGCAGAACTCCTGAACTAAGTTGACTGCGGGGTCTTGGGGTTCGTGGCCGGGAAACTTGGCACAAGATCCCGGTCCTTTCCAGGCTTATTGTAAGGCTGAAATGTTTTGAGGCTTGGGAAAAATGGTCAACAAGTAGCTGGATGTCCTCCAGAGTGCGAGCTACAAGAACACAGCCGTGGGCAAACAAGAGTTTATTTAGTAGCTGTTCTGTGGTCTTTGTCCGAGCCTTGAGCCTTTGCAGATTGAAGGGATTGCTGTCTGTCCTGAACTGAATGTGTACTCCTATGTCGAGTTCTTTGACTGCATACAGGAACATGGGCAAAAAGTAGATGGCTAACACGGCTGGAGACATTACGCAGTGTTGCTTGGTGCCATTAGTGATAGCAAAGGCAGTTAATGAGGTGGAATTCTGAAACACGCTGGCCACCATGAGATAAACAGATGACCCTGGTCATCTTTCCAGGGCAGTCATATTTGCACAGTACTTTCCACTAGCCTTCACAGTTTACTGTGTTGAAGGCCTTGCTTAGAACAGTGAACAACATCTAGGCTAGAATTTTCTGGCCCCACCCACCGGCAGGATCGTCCTGTCCCACCGAAGTCAACGGACATTTGAATGGCTCGCTACATCCCGGCCCTAGAGATCCTTGCTGATGGTCTGGCCAGCATTCAGCACCCCTAAGGCTACAGGTGGAGCACATGTGATTTAGGTCTCTCTGTTATCCAATAATGTAGTCCAACATGTCCCAATATTTAAATTTGGGGTGCATCCATGTTGCTTTCAGTTTATCTGCTTGTTGGAAGATTGTGCTTATGAGGGTGAGATCAAACTCACTGTACCTAGTCTCCCAGTGCTGTCGTGTCCCAGCACTTCCTTCCATGTATTAGAGTTTGTACCAACATGGGCACTGAAATCACCAAGGATGATGAGTTTGCCTGGTGTGGCACTCCTCTGATGATCCTGCTGAGATCATTGTGGTGTGTTTATTTGGCCTTGTCTGTGTGTGTCATTGTTGGTGCATAGGCACTGAGAAGTATTGCATACCGGTTTCTAGCAAGCCTTTGTCGAAGTGCAATGAGTTAGTCGTTGACATGCATGGGAAGGGAGACGAGCTTACATGCCAATTCATATCGTATGGCAAAGCCTGCACCTGACTGCCAAGGCTTGTCCTTGGACTTGCTAGTCCAGTAGAATGTGCAGCTCGCACCTACTTCCTCAAGATGAAATTCCCTACAAACCTTGTTTCACTTAAAGTGGCCATGTCAATATTGTGCCTGCCCATCGTTCTGGCTATGATGGCTGTTCTAAGCTCTAGTCTTGTATTATTGTCTAAAAGTGTTCACGTTCCATGAGCTGAGTGCCATGGGTAATTAGTTGTCCTTTGAGTTTGAGTTTTTATGTTTTGATTGCAGTGATTGGTGACCAGCCAGGAGCAGTGAGCTGACAGGTGTGGGGGGGAGGGCTCTGTTTCGAGTTCCTTTTCTTCCCCTTCCCCAGATTAAGAGAACAGCGCTGTACCTTCGGAGGAAGCAAACTCCAGGTCTTCCCCAACCTTTAAAGAGTGACGATCATGCTGATGCTGCCTATGTGCAGGGTTTTGACTGAAGACCTTCAGTACCATCCTCTACCTGTCCCTATTGCCACTCCTCATCGCCACAGGGCTTGGTGGTCTAATAATTTGGTTGCTGTTTGTTGTACAACCAGTACATTGAATAGAGTCATCGAGTCATAGAGTTATACAACACAGAAACAGGCCCTTCAGCCCATCATGTCCATGCCCGCCATCAAGCACCTATCTATTCCAATCCCATTTTCCAGCACTTGGCCTGTAGTTCTGTATTCTATGGCATTTCAAGTGCTCATCAAAATGCAGGGTTCCTGCCTCCACCACCCCCTCAGGCGGTGTGTTCCAGATTCCAACCACTCTCTGGGTGAAAAAATGTTCCCCTCTAAACCTCCTGCCCGTTACCTTAAATCTATGCCCCCTGATTATTGACACCTTCGCTAAGGAAAAAGGTTTCTTCCTATCTATCTTATTTATGCCCCACATAATTTTGTATACCTCTATCAGGTCCCCCCTAAGTCTTTTCTGCTCGAAGGAAAATAACCCTAGCCTATCCAGTCTCTCTTCATAGTGTAAGGCTCCAGCCCAGGCAACATCCTGGTGAATCTGCTCTGCACCCTCTCCAGTGCAATCACATCCTTCCTATAGTGTGGTGAATGGAACTGTACGCAGTACACCAGCTGTGGCCTAACTAGCATTTCATACAGCTCCAACATAACCTCCCTGCTCTTATATTCTATGCCTCAGCTAATAAAGGCAAGTATCCCATATGCCTTCTTAACCACCTTATCTACCTGTGCTGCTGCCTTCAGGGATCTATGGACATGTACACCAAGGTCCCTTTGCTCCTCTGTACTTCATAGGGTCCTACCATTCATTGTGTATTCCCTTGATGTGTTAGTCCTCCCAAAATGCATCACCTCACACTTCTCAGGATTAACTTCCATTTGCAACTGCTTTGCCCATCTTACCAGCCCATCGATATCGTCCTGTAATCTAAGGCTTTCCTCCTCACTATTACAACACCACCAATTTTCGTGTCATCTGTGAATTTACTGATCATAATTCCTATATTCATGTCTAAATCATGAATGTACCCTACAAACAGCAAGAGTTGCAGCACCGATTCCTGCAGTGCATAGCTTGACACAGGCTTCCAATCGCAAAAACAATCTTTGACCATTACCCTCTGCCTCTAGCCACGAAGCCAATTCTGGATCTAATTTGAAAATTTGGATCCTATGGGCTCTTAACTTCTTGACCATTCTCCCATGCGAGACCTTATCAAAAGCATTACTGAAGTCCATGTAACTACATCAACTGCACTACCCTCATCTACACAGCTAGTCACTTCCTCGAAAAATTTAATCATATTTGTTAGACATGATCTCCCCCTGACAAAGCCATGCTGACCATCCCTGATTAATCCCTGCCTCTCCAAGTGGAGATTAATCCTGTCCCTCAGAACCTTTTCCAATAGTTTCCCTACCATTGATGTTAGACTCACTGGCCTGTTTTGTCTGGTTTATCCCTACTACCCTTCTTGAATAATGGTACCACATTCGCTGTCCTCCTGTCATCTGGCACCTCCCCTGTGGCCAGAGAGGATTTGAAAATTAGTGTCAGAGTCCCTGCAATCTCCTCCCTTGCCTCACATAGCAGCCTGGGATACATCTCATCTGGGCCTGGGGATTTATCCACTTTTAAACCCGCTGAAATCGTTAACACCTCCCCCCTTTCAACGCTAATTTGTTCAAGTATATCACAGTTCCCCTCCCTGATTTCTACACCTACATTGTCCTTCTCCATAGTGAATACAGATGAAAAGTAATCATTTAAAACCTCCCCTACTGTGCTCCATGCACAGACTGCTACTTTGGTCCCTAATGGACCTTACTCTTTCCCTGGTTATCCTCATGTCATTAGTATACTTATAAAATGCCTTGGAATTTTCCTTTATCTTACCCACCAGTGTTTTTTCATGCCCCCTCTTCACTCTCCTAATTTCTTTTTTAAGTTCCCCCCTACACTTTCTATACTTCTCTGGGGCATCTGCTGTTTTCAGCCCTCTGTATCAGTGATAAGCCTCCTTTTTTTCTCCTTATCCAGTCCTCTATATCCCTTGACATCCAGGGTTCCCTGGACTTGTTGGTCCTATCCTTCACCTTTATAGGAACATGTTGACCCTGAACTCTCACTATTTCCTTTTTGAATGACTCCCACTGGTCTGATGTAGGCTTTCCTACAAATAGCTGCTCCCAGTCCACTTTGACCAGATCCTGTCTTATCATATTGAAATCAGCCTTTCCCCAATTCAGGACCTTTATTTCTGGTCCACCTTTGTCCTTTTCCATAACTGCCTTAAATCTTACAGAGTTATGGTCACTATCCCCGAAATGCTCCCCCACTGAAACTTCTACCACTTGCCCGGCTTCATTTGCTAAGATTAGGTCCAGTACCACCCCTTCTCTTGCAGGACTTTCTACGTGCTGGCTCAAAAAGCTCTCCTGGATGCACTTTAAGAATTCCACCTCCTCTAAGCCTTTCACACTAAGACTATCAAAGTTAACATTGGGGAAGGTGAAATCCCCTACTATTATTACCCTATTATTTTTACACTTCTCTGAGATTTGCCCACATACCTGCTCTTCTGTCTCCCCCTGACTGTTTGGAGGGCTATAGTACAGTCCCAGCAAAGTGATTGCCCTCTTTTTGTTTTTAAGTTCTACCCATATGGCCTCATTTGAGGAACCTTCTAAGATACCATCCTTCCTTACTGCAGTAATTGACATCTTGATCAATAGTGCAATGCCACCTCCTCTTTTACACACCCACCCCCCCACCCCCATTGTATGATGCCTGAAGGTTCTATACCCTGGAATATTGAGCTGCCAGTCCTGCCCTTCCCTCACCCATGTCTCTATGATATCATATTCCCATGTGTTAATCTCCCTCAATTCATCTGCCTTACTTATAAGACTCCTTGCGTTAAAATAAATGCAATCCAGCCATGCATTATTCCCTTGTGCCTTAACAGGCCTATATTAGCTCTGCCTTCCAGACTAACTTAGTTTCTCTTCTATATTTGGCTGTGGATCACCCCCTACTGTATCTCCACTCTGTACCTCATCCCCTTGCCAAATTAGTGTAAACTCCCCCAATAGCACTAGCAAGCCTCCCCACAAGGACGTTGGCCCTGTTCCGGTTCAGTTGCCACCTGTCCGACTTGTACAGGCCCCACCTTCGCCAGAAACTGACCAATGATCCAGGAAACTAAAACCCTCCCTCCTGCACCATCTTTTCTGCCACGCATTCATCCTCTCTATCCTCCTATTCCTATACTCACTAGCACGTGGCATAGGGAGTAATCCAGAGATTACAACCTTTGAAGTCTTTCTTTTTAATCTGCTACCTAGCTCCCTAAATTCTTGTTGCAGGACCTCATTCCTCTTTCTACCTATGTCATTGGTACAAATGCAAACCACAATCTCTGACTGTTCGCCCTCCCCCTTCAGAATGCCCTGCAGTCGTTTTGTGACAGCCTTGACTCTGGCACCAGGGAGGCAACACACCATCCTGGAGTCATGTCTATGGCCACTGAAGAACCTGTCTGCACCCCTCAATATTGAGTCTCCTACCACTATTGCTCTTGCACTCTTACTCCTCCCATCTTGTGCAGCTGAGCCACCCACAGTGCCGTGAACTTGACTCTGGCTGCACTCTGCAGGGGAACCTTCACTCTCGCTGCTTTCCAACAAAGAAAAACAGTTCTTGAGTGAGATGCGCTCTGGGGCTTTCCTGTCTACCTGCCTGCCTCCCTTCTTCTGACTCGTAGTCACCTATTCCCTCTCTGACTGCACTTCTTTAACCTATGGAATGGCCACATCTAAATAAATGCTATCCACGTAACCCTCAGCCTCGCGGATGTCCTGTTGTGTCTCCAGCTGATGCTCAAGCTCCGAAACCCGGTGCTCAAACTGGTCAAGCCGGTGGCACTTCCTGCACATGCGGTCATCCAGACTGCAAGGAGTGTCTAAGAATTGTACAACCATACAACACACAGGACTGAGCTCTCTTGCCATACTTTTTGTTTGTTTTTAATTAAAAAGCTATTTCCTTAAATTTAAGCCAAGTAGAAAACTATTTAATTTTTCTTTAAAAAAAATGCTGAGACTCTTACCTTCTGTAATGTCGCTTTAAAGTGGAAAAAAACAACTTACCCACTACCTACCAATCAGCTCTCTCCCTTGTCCTGATGTCACTCCTTTCAAATTCCAGCACCGCCGAGTATCTGGGTGAGAACCGGCTCCCTCACAGGTAAACTACTCTCTGCTCTTTACACAGCTGCTCTGGGCCCTCACAGGTAAACTCCTCTCCACACTTTATACAGCTGCTCTTGACCCTCACAGGTAAACGCCGCTCCGTTCTTTATACAGCTGCTCTGGGCCCTCACAGGTACACTCCGTTCCACTCTTTATACAGCTTCTCCGGGCCTTCACAGGTAAACTCTACTCCGTTCTTTATACAGCTGCTCTTGACCCTCACAGGTAAACCCCGCTCCGCTCTTTATACAGCTGCTCTGGGCCTTCACAGGTAAACTCCGCTCCGTTCTATATACAGCTGCTCCGGGCCCTCACAGGTAAACTCCGCTCCGTTCTTTATACAGCTGCTCCGGGCCCTCACAGGTAAACTCCGCTCCGTTCTATATGCAGCTGCTCCGGGCCCTCACAGGTAAACTCCGCTCCGTTCTATATACAGCTGCTCCGGGCCCTCACAGGTAAACTCCGCTCCACTCTTTATACAGCTGCTCTGGGCCCTCACAGGTAAACTCCGCTCCACTCTTTATACAGCTGCTCCGGGCCCTCACAGGTAAACTCCGCTCCACTCTTTATACAGCTGCTCCGGGCCCTCACAGGTAAACTCCTCTCCACTCTTTATACAGCTGCTCCGTGCCCTCACAGGTAAACTCCGCTCCGTTCTTTATACAGCTGCTCCGGGCCCTCACAGGTAAACTCCACTCTGCTCTTTATACAGCTGCTACGCTCTCTTTTATTGTTTGACCTTTGTTATTTATTTAATTTCCCCTTATCCTTAAGTTACAAATTTAATAATAAACAAGTGACAGTTACTCAACTACTAATTTAGATCTGAAAAAGGCTAAAAGCTGAAATATTCACTAACCAATCACCTGCCTGCGCTCTTGTGACATCAACCTTTGTTTTTTTCAGTGTTGATTTGAATCGCTGTTTGGAGCCTCTGTCTCTCTCTCCCCCACTCTTTATTCACTCTCTCTCCACACCGTGTTCACCCAGGGCTGCTCACACTCCTGCCACTGATAATGGGGCCTCTGTCTCTCTCCCCAGCTCTTTATTCACTCTCTCCACACTGTGTTCACCCAGGGCCGCTCTCACTCCTGCTGCTGATAATGGGGCCTCTGACTCTCTCCCCAGCTCTTTATTCACATTCTTCATACTGTTTTCACCCAGGGCTGCTGTCACTCCTGCCGCTGATAGTATTTTTAATTGAGTGACATTTGTGCAGAGACGCTCTCACTCTCCCGCCTGAGGTAGCACCTTTGCAACATGTGCCACAAGCGAAGCAGCTGAAAGGATTGCAGGTTTAATTTTGGAGTTGTCCTTCTAGCTTGAGCTGCCAAATAAGCTGGGAAGCCTCACCTGCCCAATCTACATCGCTATCTAGTCCATTGGCACTGCCCGTGTTCTTCTGCACTGTCAGCCGACAAAGACTTTGCTGTTTGGCTTCTAGCTGGGGATTTAAAATCAGAGTTTTCCATCTCCCAGGTAGGCTGCCAACCGAGGTTGACAAGCCCCACTTGCCTGAAGCTAGAGAGACAGAGTGGGAAAGGGGGGAAGAGGCTGCATAAGCCCAAAGACTGGTGTTCGGGTCAGGCTGTGTAGGCCCAACACTAGGGCGGGGGCGGGCGGTGGGTTGGGTCAGGTTATGTAGACCCAAGTCTTGGGGAGGTCGGGTCAGGCACAGAGGCCCATGCAAGTATATTTCTGGCAGGCCTGAGGAGGAGCGGGGACGGTTTTTGGTCAGCCTGGCGGTTTGGTGGTCCCGATTCGCAGAAGGGGAAGAGGGGGTCAGAGGAGAATCGGAAGTGGCTGGGGGTAGAACTGCAAGCTACTCCGCTGGGCTCACAAGCACCCACCCCCTCCCCATTCCTCCTCCAACCACCCCTCCTTTCTCCCCAGGGTTGATCACCCTGGCAGAGTCGGCACCAGCAGTGGAGGCAGCTATGGTGGATCTTCGATGGAGGTGGTGGCAGCAGCTGTGATGGCAGAGGTGACAGCAGAATTGCCAGTGGCGGTGAAGACACAGGCAGTGGCAGTGATTGCCAGGAAGGAGGTGGCAGCAGCAGCGGATGTGGCAAAAAGGGAAAAGGAGAGGCAGTGGCTACAGCGATAGAGGTGGCGGCTGATGCAGCAGCCTTAGCAGCAGCGGAGGAGGCAGCAGAGGAGGCAGCAATGGAGGAGGCAGCGGAAACAGTGGCGGATGCAGCAGCTGAGGCAGAGGCGCCAGCTAAGGCAGTGGAGGGGATGGCAGGGGACGCAACAGCAGCAGAGGCAGTGGCTCTGGTGGTAGAGGAGGAGGCGAAAACAGCGGTAGAGGCAATAGAAACACGGACAAAGGCAGCAGCAGAGTCGGGAAAGGTGTCGGAGGAGGAGGAGGCAGCGGTAACATCAGCAGAAGCAGCGACAGTGGAGGCAGCGGCTGTGGCGACAGAGGAGGAGGTGGCAACAGTGGCGGAGTCAGCGGGGAGATGATAAGAGTTTGGGACCAGCAACAAAACTGGCCTAGCTGTAAGGCTCAGGGTAACATGGCAACCATGAGCGGATATCTCATTGCCGTGTCATCCCTGCGTAGCTCCCTGCGTAGCTCTGAGTCAGACTCACAGGTCCTGCCTGATTAGTGCTGCAGTCGGTGGAGGTCACCTCCAGCTCCACCTCCAGCCCTAGACCAGTCCCACCCAACTCGCATTCCCAAGGACAGGTGATGGAACCTGCCCAGTGCCAGGAGGAGCTGCAGGGTAAGATCAGGCTGGAAGCAGAGAAGGCAACCCTGCAGGAAAGGGTGGAGGGTAATTCCAGGCTCAATGGCTGCCTCCAAGAAGAAACTGTTGCAGCTTCAGGTATACATTTGTTTATATAACTGCAATTTAAATTACCTTGCCACGTCTCATTCAATACTGACTATGCAGCAGCCCTCTGGTCAGAACAAGATGATAGAATTACTGAGATTGTGCAAATAACCTCTAAACCCTAAAGCTCTGATAAAAATAATAAACTCTTTTTGGCATCCAGTTGCAGCAAGAGGATCACACCAGACTCTCAATGTGACAGCAGCCCAGGGCTACGTGTCTCGGTATAACAATCCTGCCCAGGCTCACGGGGAGCGCAGCCCCCGCACTGATTGTCACAGTTAGAGAGGAAAGTGTGCATGTGGAGTAACTGTATGATTGGGAAGGTGTTGATCCTCATAATAAAATGTGCATGGCTTTTACTCGAACTTTTATTCTAAGTGTTTTGTCTGCTGTGAATTAGAAGCAGTGCACATAGTGTCTGTATTTTAACTGTGTGTTTGTCCTCTTTTTTTTTTCCACAATAAAATTTACACAGCTTTTCCTCAAACTTTTATTCTGAATATTTTGTCTGGACTTGTAACCTCAAATTCTGCTGAATCATGCTTATTAATCCAGAAAACCTCATTCGCTCATATATTGTGATCAGTTGATCCTCATTTGAGCCTGCAACATATAAGTGCACCAGCAATAAATATCACCGGATAAACCGGGAGAATGTATATCCTGCCTGAAGGCTGGTCTAATTGAGACCAATAGTACTTATAATATCACCAGTACTACTGCCAGTTCCCCCTGGGCTACTAGTAACACTGGCAAGATCGTCAGTTTTACTGGCACTTCCTACTGGGCCATCACTTCAGAACTGGATCCGCTGAGGTCAGTATTACTGGAACTTCCTTCTGGGTTTTGAGATGCCAGATACTTGCCTTCACACTCCTGCCCACAGTTGTAAACATGGATTGGCATGTTAAACTGGGCTGGAAGATTTTGATTAGGAGAAGCTATTTAAGACACTGACCATTTGTGACTTTTAATGGATGAAGGGCATCTCAACTCTTCACCATCCTTGTCATTGCTCGATCGCATGTGTTTCCATATAAACCATCACTAACTAATTGATTCTAGTTACAGCTCCAGACAGTGATACCACAGGGAACAATGTTTTAAAAGGGCATTGTCATCTCTAAAAATTTTGACAGGAACTTCTTGAAGCATTACATGTAAACACGAAATACGCTTTCTGTTTTCATGTGTTTGACAATGGTCACTGTATTACAAATGTGCTAAGTGGTGGTTTTCTCTACCTGTTCACTACCTTACAGATATCTTACAGGTATTACAGGTTCACGTCTTAGTCTCTCTCACTTCAGATTAGACATGAGTTTAGATTTCTTAAAGGGAATAAAGCAAAGGTTTTTTGGGAATTTCTTGCCAAACGTTATCTGAAAAATGGGGCAATGATCTATGTCAAGTTCCATTTAGGCATAACATACAAATTTGACACTGTGTTGCACACAGCCTGGTCTTTCACATGCCCCTGACTGGTTTGACATAAACGTATCTGACTAACCCATTACAAAAGAGTCAGGCGGGTATAGAATGTTGCAACGCCATTATCATCAAACCTCATCCTGAGAAGCTCAAGGAGACTGGCAATGTCATTTTTCATATCAAACATTGATCTTGCTGAGATGCCAATTGTCCTTGAAAACAGAACTTCATTGGGACTAGGAATAATAACAAAGACTAATGCTAATGGACGTTTGAATTAACAGGGACTTTTATAATCAAGTTTGACTTTACAGCTCATTTAAATCATGACCCGGGCTTATCCATGGTGGATCTTGGCAGATATGATTTTCCAGCAATGACGTTTGTTGCTGTGCCTAGAGTGAAGGCCTCCCACTGAGTTCCTGTTGAACATTTTCTGGATTGATTAACAGTCCTTCACTAATAGTGACACATATAAGCTTCATTATAGAACATAGTTTCATCAAGTTCCAATCACCAGCTCGATAATGAATAGTTGTTCGGTAGTACAGAATGAGTCACTCATTCCTCAGGGCAATGTCTTGACCAATCAGGATCAAGCTGCCTGGTTTAAATTTCAAACAATGCTTGGCAGTTATCTGGCAGTCACCATCACTGGTACATTCTCCATGGCAAAGCCTCCACCACAGTCCACTTGCCAACCAATCAGCACTCTCTTCATATACAGTATAAATTATTGTTTTCCCCTATATTGGTATTCTTGTGAAGTATCCTGATGAGTGCAAGACAAAAAGATTCAACATGTCTCTTTTTTCAGCAATACTCAAGATATCAATTCCCTTTGTTCTTCACGTAACTAACTTCAGGATGATCTGGTCAGTACACTGACCACTCTTCATTACTCAATAGGTGGGAGCTGGATGGGGGACAGCATTAGGAGAAGTGAGTTATAAGTGTGAGGAGAGCAGTGACAGCAGCATTTCATGTAAGGCCATGACAGAGAGCTAAGATAGAGCTACAAACCATCCATTACAAAACACAACAGCAGTTATTTCATATTTAAGGACAGCAGTACTATTCAGTGCTTTCTTGTTATAAGTTTTTATTGAACTGATCTTAAGGTGGCAGCCTCCAGAGAGACTGACTCATGGCATAGTCACTTGACTATGGCAAGCCAGATGGGACATATTAGTACTGTTGCATTTCAAAACCCAGACATGCTCCTTTTCACAACGAACAAAAGGTCCAAACATTCCCCTTTTTATACCGAACAAATGTACAAACATCCCCCTTTTCTTAGCGAGCCAGACAAATTTGCATGCACGATCATGTCATACTATGAGTTACCCAAGTTATCCACTATACACCCACTGTTCTCATGCATTAACAACTGTTTGTCCCACTAGCCTGTCTCTGCTGGGTTAATGATTTGCGATCATGTGGGGCTTCTGCTTCTCGTTGAATCTGGAAGATTTCACATTTTTAACATTTTTTTAGCTCCTCATGTTTTTCCATGGCTACATATTGATTCTTCAATGAGTCTTTCAGGGCTACAACCTCTTTGCGTGCCTTTTCTGTCCGCAGTTTTGCCTGGCTGTACATCTGGTTGAGTTTTTTCAACTCTCGCTTTGTTTTGCCAGCTGTGGAATTGAGGGTTATTATTTCTTCCTGGTACCTTTGTGTTGTCTCTGAAATTAGTTTGTTCAGATCTTGCACAGTTTGGTTCATTGAAAACTTCAGTTTATCGTGCCTTTTCAATGGTATATACTCAGCTTGAATCTTGAGCTTCAAATCTTCCAGTCCAGCTCTGACATGAACATTTTCCTGTAGAACTGCTTCATTTACCTTCAGCTCATGCATTTCACTGCACTGATGTGGTTGGCAACCATCCTGTGGTTTACTTGAATATTGTCTCACTCTCTTTGGAGGCATTTGTTACCCTTGGTCTGGAGTCTTTTGTTTCCTTCTCTCTGGGGTTTTCTGTTGCCCTGTCTCTGGGGTATTTGCTGACCTTTCTACATTGGCACATTCAGGGTTATCAGATCATGTTTTAGACTTGCTTCATCTGAGATGAGTGGCCTTTACATTCCATCTATAATCCGGAACTCTAGATCATCCCCTTGCCATTGCATTAGGCTCTCAGGCTAATTTGTCCTCTTGGCATGAGTATCGTGCCATCATATAGCCTCAACCTTACTTTTGAGGGCTTCATTTTCAGATTGCCATGTTGTGCCACTTTGTGCAGGTCTGCAAAGGTCATGATGTTGCGTGATGCACCAGTGTCTATCTGACATTTCTGGTTCACTTGGTACTCTCCTGCGGTCATCATTGTAACAGTCACAATCCATTTATCCTCCATCGTCTTGAAAGAACCAACCTGTTGTATGTTGTATAGTTCTTCATCAGACTCTTATGCTGATATCTCTCCAGTGGCCATCTGTATAGGCTTGTTTTATTTTGTCCCCGCCAAACACTGGTGTGCAAAATAACTTGGCTTCTTGCAGTTAAAACACTGCTTTCCCAATGCTCCTTTGTATGATGTCCTCTGCAGTATTTGCATCCTGCCCTTTGTCTGTGATTGTTTTGCTCTTTCAGCCTGTTATGTCTCTCAGTATAATGTATCTCCTGGTCTGCTCTGCCATACACATGCTCTAACTAATGTTTTACAACTTCTGCATTTCTACACACTGTCGATTGCTTTCTTGAACATCAATTTCTCATCTTTCAGTAGATTTTTTCTCACTGAGGGGTCTCGTATGCCTAAAACTAATCTATCTTTAATCACACCATCTTTTAGCTATCTGAATTCACAGGATTCTTCAAGCTGTGTTACCACAGTCACATACTGTTCAATGGTTTCCTTTTCACCTTGAGCTCTAATGTTGAATACATAGCATTCATATGTAACATTCACCTGGGGTTCAAAGTGTTCATTCAAGGCTTTCAAAATCTCTGCCATCTGTTTTCTTGTTCATTGGTTAGATTTAGTGTGGTATACAATTTGTAGCAGTCCCTTCCCAGCAGTGCAAGAAGTGTGGTTACTCTTATCAGTTCTGGCTTGTTAATTAAATCTGTCGCTAGCGTGTAGCTTTGCCATTGCAAGTAGGAAAACTGCCACTTCTGCCACATGTTGTCTTTCATTTCAACTGGAGCTGGGAGGGGGAAGTTTACAGCAGCCATGTTAGCTCACTCAGTATCTCATTTGCAGCCTTTGGTTTGTTTGCTTTTCCGTGTCCTTTTTCAGCAGCTATTAGCAGATTTGAACGTTTCGTGTGCCTTATCCACAGAATTCCCAGGAATTTAAATCTGTATTTCAACTCCACTTTCTGACAAAAATGTTTCATGTTTAAGGACAGTGGTACTTTCTCATTGTAAGTCTTTATTGAACTGATCTAAAGATGGCAGCCTCCAGACAGACTGCTGCAAGGCCTAGTCACATGACTACAGCAAGCCAGATGGGACATGTAATGCTGTTGCATTTCAAAACTCAAACAGCAGCTATGAGAAATAGGTAACATAGCATGTCAGAACACAGTCCTTTTATCTCTGAAAACTAAGCTTAAAATTAAAGGTAAACATATGAGATGAAAAATGCCTGCCCTCTGGCAAAGTTGATATGAGAGTGAAATGAAATTATTGTACATAGTCTCAAGTCAAATCCCAATGACAAGATCTCAGAGTACTAAATGCATCCCTTGTTGATTGGAGGTAAAATAACAACAAAAAAATGACGGGGCAGCAGTCTTATTGAAAATAGCTTTAGCAGATTAACTACTGGCCCCATGAGGAAAGTAAAAAACCTTTCTAGCCCCAGATTCTGTTGTCACTGGCTTCTGGTGATAGACCCGCTGTGGCTTCCCCACTCAGGCCAGACTTGAAATTGCAGTCAGGGCCTGATAACTTTAGGTCACTACCAGCTTTAAGCAATTGGTTTCGCTATTAATTCAGAAGAGCAGTTAAAATGGAAAGTGTGAAGGTCCAACTGGGATATCAGCAGGTTAAGTTAGCCTGGTTTTCACCAAGTGGATAGAGTTAAAATCACCTCTCCAGTATCAATCTCTTCCTTTTTCACTGCCGCAGCCCTGACTCTCTTACCCCAATTTAAAGCCAAGATCCAATTTTAATAATAATGCAATTGATTAGAACAACGACTATTTGAGTTTCAAAGTGGCTTGGGGGCTGTACAAATATCTATCACATGTTTGAACTGCAGTATAAGTGGGTATACAGAAAGATCACTAAAATCGTTGCTCTTAAGATGTTTTTTTCTCATTTTATTACATTTTGCAAAATTTATCTTCCCCATCCCCTCTTCTTCCCCATCCATTATTTTTCATCTCAGCTGTCTTCCTTTCTCAGCTTTCTTTTCCCTCTCCTCTTCCTCACCTCCTCTCCTCCCTCTCTTTCCCCCCTCACTCTTGGTCATCACCCGATCCTCTATCCTTTCTTCAAGGTAGCTGTGGATTTTGTTTTGGAATAAAATGGTTAAGGATGTACTTTTCAATTTTATATATAGATATTCTATCTATATAATTAACACCTTTGAGTGGAAAATTGGGTAACTAAATACGTATGAGGTTTGCAATAGATAATAGACAATAGTAATTGAGGCATATTATGTATTGTATGGAACTCCATCAGCTTTAATTTTAGGGCTTCCTTTTGTCATCCAATTCCCAGCCTTAGTCCCAGGGATTCCTCTGCACTGTGGGCTGAATTTTCAGGCCCCACCCTGGGCGGAAGTGGAGGCAGATGGGGCTCACAAATACCAGCACTGTTTGGCCCCCAAGTGGCAGGTGGGCAACTAGACTAATTAAAGCCCTAATTAACGTCAATTAAAGGAGGAGGCTGGGGTTTTCCTGTGGGCCTCCAGTTTCCTGCACCACCAGGGGCCAGTTTAGGTGTCTGGAGGCAGCAGCAAGCTGGGTGCCAGTGTGCCAGGCAGTCCTCGAGGCCCTCCCTGCCTGCCTGAGTGCAGCTGCAGCCACAGGCTGCCCTGTAGGGGGATTTTATCCCCGTGCCCCACCCCCCCGCCCCCTCCACTGACAGTGGTGGCCTGGCTGCTGAATCTATTCTTTAAATAAAGATTTTAAGAAGTTGGTGAGAGGCTGCCTCCATGTTGAAGTGCCCTCTTCCTTATTTGGATGGAGAACCTGTGCCTATGCCAATTAAGGGATGTCCCTGCCAAAATCCCAATTAGTAACTGCATCCTCCTGGGTGGGTTCAGGATCCACAAACAGTCCCAATTTCTGGTTCCCACTCCTAGAGGGAAAATCCAGCAATTGCCTGGTTCCTTTCTTTCAATTGGCCAGCTGACTCCTCTACTTATCAATTTGTGGCCATGTTTAGGGGCATGGGCCCATCATCAGTCTAAAACAGTTGCTATTGCTTTACAACTAAAGCCTTCAATTGGCCCCACCTTGGTTAAGGTCATTAAACAGCCATTAAGATAAAAAAAGAACATTTCAATGGTTAATTCTGCGCATCCATCTTTGATTGACATATTCTACCGACATGGGAGAGAAGATTTCCATTAGTTGTGGCATATAATACGCAATGTCAGTTCATTCTGCAAGAACAGTGATGAGTTATTATTGTTAAGTCTTATTGAGGGAGAAAGGAGGAAGAACCAAAGCAATACAGGCCAAGCCTATAAGGCTTCTGTAGCAATTTATCATCAGTTGTAACCTCTAAATACATTGAAAGTCAAAATGATCAAACTGTCCCTAGGTGTAAATTAAAATGTAACCCAGATGCTCCTTTCACACTGCCATAATCAAACATGGAAGTGACTGCCTCTAAAATCTGCAAGGCAAAGGAGTTATTGTTTTCACTATACTACTGAATAAACCTTAATGAATATAGAAGACCCACATTGGGAAGAGAGGAAAAAATACCTGTGTGCCATGCGTTCAGTAATACATGCTTATCCTACCAATTATGCCGGGGTCTTATGATGTCTCAGGTGAGTATGTAAAATTTTGATGGATTACAAAACCTTCCGACTCTGGCACCCTCAGTCATTCAGCTCCTCTGACTAATTTCTTACCTGGCTTTTCTAAAATTGCTGATGTGCTCAAGTGCAATTCTATGAGCACCACCCACTCACCATTACAGAGCCCAGGTGGCCATTCTTCACATTTGAGGTTAAACAGTGAGTGTGGCAAGTTAACTGGGTCATCGAAGCCAAGCTCAAGACAGTTCACACCAAACACCTATACCTGTGTACATCCAAATAGTCACTGCAAGCAGAAGCTTCACCTCACAGCCTCAGGGCTACATTTGAGCAGGCACCAGACAACAGTTTGCATGTAAATAGCATTTGTGAGCCAAGCTTCTTCACACAGAGGAAATATATTGTTTAGTGGTAGTTGTAATATTCAATTGTCGAGTGTTTAATTATGTGTGTCGGTTGACTCTTCTCTGTTCTGTGTGCTGTTAGTCAAGCCTGGGTGTGGTTACAGAGAAACAGAAACTAAACTGAAGGCAAACAGCAAGCTGGAAGCATGAAAGAGCAGAATTTTAAAAATCACATGTAAACAAAACTCCTGTTCAGACGCAGAACCAATGTCATCTCTGCATATCTCCAAAAGCTAAGTTTTGGAAAAGATTGTAAAGGCTGGAGAGAGCAGTAAAATGAAAAAAAAAGACGAATTTATAGAATATCATTCATGGCTTCAGGGCATTGCAAATGATTTACAAACCAATAGAGTACTTTTGAAGTGTGGTCATTGGTGTCATGTAGGAGACATGGCAACCAATTTATACACAACAAGCTCCCACAAACAGCAATGTGTGAATGATCAAATGATTTATTTTAGTGGTGTTGATTGAGGAATAAATATTGGCTAGGACACTGGCCAGTAGCAAAGCAGAAGTGTTTGGAGGGTGAGTTCCAGGAAATGGAATAAAGCCAGCAAAAGGCTCTGCTGCCAGGGAGAAGAGGTCAGATGCAAAGGAAGTCAGAATCAGAGAGGACTGACCTGAGGCTGGAGGAGGCTATAAAGGGATTTGTAAGTGAGGGTGATATTTGTGCCTTGAACGTGTTCAGGAAAAGGGGAATCAGTGAAGATTATTAAGGGTGACAGGATTTAGCACATAGCATAACTTGTGTAAGGTAAGCTCAGAAAAATCTGGGCTGTTTAAGTCAGTAGGTGAGCCAACAGAATATGACACAGCATTAAAATCAGCTAAGACTCCCGTTATCTCTCCAAGGTACCCCTGCTCCCATCCCGCCCCCACCCCAACCATTCCAATCCCATTGCTAACACTCTTCTGTTTTCCATTATCATTTATCTCCTTTGATCCTGATCTGTACTTCCTGATCATTAACTGTTTTTCTGTTAAAGCTATTTACAATCCAGCACTGGCTATCCGTGTAAATGTGAGATTTATCTGAGAATTTGCTTCTCAAGAACATCCACTTTTCATATTAAAATGTTTAACTTGGGTATCCAGTCTATCTTTTTCCGTGTTTGCAATAAAAATTATATCGAACTTCCTTTATAAAAGGTTTGCAATTCTGTTACTTGTAGCACAGAGGGGAAGTCTCTGCCCATGCTTTTTTGTTGTTTATGTATCATTATTGATTGATAGCAGCACTGCTGTTTAATGAAGGTAGTACAGACGAAGAAGCTGGAATCTTTAGAAGCTCCTTTCTGCTACAGTTCTTCACCTGCTTTGAAGTGTCATTGCCCAGCAGACAGCGCTGCGAGGATATTGCACAGTTGCTGCAGTCAGGTTAATTACATGACCATGGAGGTAGTTTGCACAAAGTTTTTGATGAATAAGTAATTTTCTAACGTTGGATTTATTTGTTCCACCCAGGAGCTTAAAAGGAGCCAGCAAATATGGCAGAACGAAGAAGAGATTCAGCACCCTCCTGTTACTGCAAAATGTAAAGCCAGGGAAGCTTTAACTTGATTATGTAATTAAACAATCTCCATAACATGGAACGAGAAATCAGTCTCACACTTTAATTCCCCATCGACTTCTCATTATTTGGCCTGTTACTAAAGTCTTGAAATAATTATGCATTGGAATTTGATTTAATTTTTTACAGGGGTATTACCTACATGATAAAAATGCTCAGAGACAGTGTGTTTCTGCAGCCCTTAACCTTCCCGTTGGTAACGGCTGCTGGTTTGAGAGGTGCTGTTGAAGGAGCATTGGTGAGTTGCTGTAGTGCATCTTGTAAATGCTGCTACATTGCTGCTACTGTGCATCAGTGGTGGAGGGAGTGAATTTTTAAGGTGGTGGATGGGGTGCCAATCAAGCGGGCTGCTTTGTCCTGGATCATGTCGAGCTTCTTGCAAACGAGTGCCGTTTGGAACTGAGTGTATATCTTGGAGTTTGGAATTGGTACTTACTCTATTTGAGTTTGGTAAGTATCTGGTAAGTGGCTCAGGTCCATTCTATTCCGAAGGGTTAAAATTGTACAGGAACTCATGATAAGCTTAATAAAATATTAAAAAAAGGAAAATAAATCATTGAATACGGTAATTAAAACACATTAAGGGTGGTGATGTGTCACAGCAGCAACATGTGGGAGCTCCTGGATGCCACTATGATCCAGCGCAAACAAATCTGCAGTAATTCTTTGTGACTCAAAGTGCTTTAGCTCTGAGTCATTGAGCTGGAGGCTGAGCTGCAGACATTGACACATCAGGGAGTGGGAAACTTACCTGGATGCTTTGTACCAGGAAGCAGTCACACCCCTGAGAATAGGGTCTACTGATTTAGTCAGTGGAAAGGGCCAGGAGGGTATGATTGCGACTGAGACAGGTAAGAGGACCCAGAGGGAAGGAGTGCAGCTTTTGCAATTGTCCAATAGGTTTGAGGTTCTCTCAGCTTGTTTGGATGAGAGTGGGGACTGACCATGGCACAGTGGTACAGGAAGCCATTCAAGTGGGGTGGGGGTGGGGAGTAAAAAAGGAATAGTATTAGTAGTATGGGACAGTATAGTGACAGGGTTTGACACAAATCTCTGCAGCAAAGGGCAAGAGTCCAAATGGCTGCGTTGTCTGCCCGGTGCCAGGATTCAGGACATTTGCTCAAGGCTGGAGAGGAACTTGCAGTGAGAGGATCCAGCCATCATGGTCTATGTAGGTACCAATGGCATAGGTAGAAATAGGAAAGAAGCTCTGCATAGATGGTATGAGGAGCTAGGCACTAAATTGAAACGCAGAACCTCAAAAGTAATAATCACTGGATTATTACTTGAGCCATGTGCAGACTAGCATAGGGTACATAAAATTGGAGAGATGAATGCATGACTGAAAGACAGGTGTGGGAGAAATGGGTTCTGGTTAATGGGGCACTGACACCAGTACTGGGGAAAGTTGGGGCTGTACCATTTGGACAGTCTACACCTGAACCAAGCTGGGACTGGTGTTCTAGTGAGCCACATAACTAGGGAAGTAGAGAGGGCTTTAAACTAAATAATGGGGTCAAGGGATCAAATTTGAGAAGTTGTGTTAAATCAATGAGTAGAGACAAGGCAAGAAAGAAAAGTATTAATGTGGGAAGTGATAAACAGACCATGACAGGAAGGGACAGAGAGTAGAAGTCTAAGGGTAAACCAACAGATAATGCTAGAGGTTACAAAATAATAAAAGGACAAACTAAAGGCTCTGTATCTAAAGGCACATAATATTCGAAACAAAACAGATGAAATGATAGTGCTAATAGAAATAAATAAGTACAATCTGATAGCCATTAGACATGGCTGCAGCATGACATAGATTGGGACCTGAATATGGAAGGTTCCATGACATATAGGAAGGACAGGAAGCTAGGCAAAGGTGGAGGGGTGACATTCTTAATAAAGGATGTTATTAGTCCTATAGAGGGGATGACCTAAGTTCAGGAAACTGAGATGTACACTTGGGTAGAGATGAAAAATGATAAAGGCAAGAAGTCAATTGTGGGATTGGTGTACAGACCCCCTAACAGTAACCAAGTGATAGGACGGAGCATAAAAGAAGAGATAATGGGAGCTTGTCAGAAAGGTACAGCAATAATCATGGGGGATTTTAATCTACATATAGACTGGAAAAATCAGATGGGCAAAGATAGCCTAGATGAGCAATTCATAGAATGCTTTTGAGTTAGTTTCTTAGAACAGCACATTCTGGTGACGACCAGAGGGCAGGCTATACTAGACCTGGTATTGTGCAACAAGATAGGACTAATAACCTCACAGTGAAGGCTTCCCTCGGTAGCAGCAATCATAACATAATTGAGTTTTACATTCAGTTTGAGGGACAGAAGACTGGGTCTAAGACTAGCATTTTAAACTTAAATAAGGCCCATTAAGAGGGCATGAAAGCAGAGCTAGTTAAAGTGAACTGGCAAATTAGGTTAAGGGATAGGTCCATAGAGATGCAGTGGCAGACATTTAAGGGGATATTTCAGAATACACAGAATAGATACATTCCAATGAAAAAGAAAAATTCCAAGGGGTGGATCCACCATCCGTGGTTAACTAAAAAAGTTAAAAATAGTATCAAACTTAAAGAAAAAGCATGTAATTGCACAAAGCTGGGTGGCAGGTCAGAAGATTGGACAGAATATAAAAAACAGCAAAGAATGAGTAAAAGATTGATAAGAAAGGAAAAATTAGAGTACAAGAAAAAGCTAGCTAGAAATATAAAGACAGATAGTAAGAGTTTCTATAAATATTTTAAAAAGAAAATATTTAACAAAGTGAGCATTGGTCCCATAGAAAGTGAGTCTGCGGAATTAATAATGGAAAATAAGGGGATGGCAGATGAATTGAACCGATATTTTGCATCAGTCTATGGAGGATACCAAGTAACATCCCAGAAATTTCCTATAAATCAGGAAATGGAAGGGAGGGAGGAACTTAAGAAAATTACAATCACAAGGAAAGTGGTATGGAGCAAATTGTTGGAGCTGTGGGCTGACATATCCCCAGGTCCGGGTGGACTTAATCCTAGGGTCTTGAAAAAAGTGGCTAGGGAGATAGTTGGTGATAGTTTTAATTTTCCAAAATTCCCTAGATTCGGTGAAGGTTCCATTAGATTGGAAAATAGCAAATGTAACTCCTTTATTCAAAAAGGGAGGGAAACAGAAAACAGGAAACTACAGGCCAGTTTGCCTTATATCTGTCAAAGGAAAATTTTAGAAGCTATTATTAAAGATGTTATAGCAGGGCACTTGGAAAAATTCAAGGTAATCAGGCAAAGTCAACATGGTTTTGGGAAAGAGAAATTACGTTTAACCAATTTATTGGAGCCCTTTGAAGAAGTAACATATGCTGTGGATAAAGGGGGACCACTCAATGTACTGTACTTAGGTTTCCAGAAGACATTTGATAAACTGCCTCAACAAAGTTTATTGCAGAAAATAAAAGCTCATGGTGTAGGGGGTAACATATTGGCATGGATAGAAGATTGGCTAGCTAACAGGAAATAGACGGTAGGTATAAGTGGGTCATTTTCTGCTTAGCTAGATGTAACAAGTGGTGTGCCGCGGGGATCAGTGCAGGGGCCTCAACTTTTTACAATTTATTTAAATGACGTGGCTGAAGGGACTGAAGGTATGGTTAAAAATTTGCTGATGACACAAAGATAGGTAGGAAAGTAAGTTGTGAAGGGGACATTAAGGGGGCTACAAAGGGATATAGATAGGTTAAGTGAGTGGGCAAAGATCTGGCAAACAGAGTATAATTTAGGAAAATGTGATTTTGTCCATTTTGGCGGGAAGAATAAAAAGAAGCAAATTATCTAAATGGTGAGAGATTGCAGAGCTCTGAGATGCAGAGGGATCTGGGCATGAATCGCAAAAGGTTAGTATGCAGGTACACAAGTAATTAGGAAAGCTAATAAAATGTTATTATTTATTTCAAGGGGAATTAAATACAAAAGTGGGGAGGTTATGCTTCAGTTATATAGAACATCAGTGAGACCACATCTGGAGTACTGTGCACAATATTGGTCATCTTATTTAAGGATGTAAATGCATTGGAAGCACTTCAGAGAAGATTTACTAGACTAATACCTGGAATGGGCATGTTGTCTTATGAGGAGAGGTTGGACAAACTAGGCTTGTATCTGCTGGAGCTTAGAAGAATAAGAAGTGACTTGATTGAAACATATAAGGTCCTGGGGGGTCTTGACAGGGTGGATGTGGAGAGGATGTTTCCTCTTGCTGGAGAATCTAGAACTAGGGGTCACTGTTTAAATATAAGGGCTCACCCATTTAAGATAGAGGTGAGGAGAATTTGTTTCTCTCAGAGGGTCGTGAGCCTTTGGAACTCTCTTCCTCAAAAGGCAGTGGAGGCAGTGTCTTCCCACCTGCTGCGGGACTGGAAATTCCCACCTGAAGCCAACGGACCTTTGGCTGGTCCGTCAAATTTTCCATCCCACCCACACCCTGCCTAGAGTGGGACTGGAAAATCCCAGCCTTTGAAAATTTTTAAGGCAGAGGTATCCTTGATAAGCAAGGGGGTGAAAGGCAATGGGTGTAGGTGGGAATGTGGAGTTGATGCTATAACCTGATCTTATTAAATGGCAGAGCAGACTCAAAGGGCCAAGT
Source organism: Cetorhinus maximus (assembly GCF_964194155.1). NCBI lineage: Eukaryota > Metazoa > Chordata > Chondrichthyes > Lamniformes > Cetorhinidae > Cetorhinus > Cetorhinus maximus. The sequence goes on along the minus strand of NC_135883.1, from coordinate 124,115,053 downwards.
GGCTCTCCTAATTCAAGTGCTGTTAAAGCTGTACTCATCCAGACAAGTTGAGAGTATTCCATCACACTCCTATCAAGCAGTAGTGAGTTGCTCACCTTAGAATTACCAGCGGTAACACGATTTATATATATATTTTTTAATTCATTCATGGAATTTGGGCATTGCTGGCATTTTTAAGAGTCGACCACATTGCTGTCGGTCTGGAATCACATAGGCCAGACCAAGTAAGGACTGCAGATTTCCTTCCCTAAAGGGCATTGTTGTTTTTAAAACAATCAGCAATGGTTTCATGGTCATCGCATCATTAGACTTTTAATTCCAGATTTTTTTTATTGAATTCAAATTCCACCATCTGCTGTGGCAGCATTTGAACCCAGGTCCCCAGAGCATTATCCTGGTCTCTGGATTACTAGTCCAGCAACAATACCACTACGCCATCACCTCCCCCAAATGGTTGGTCTAGTTAAGTTTCTGGTTAATGGTAATCCCGAGGATGTTGATTGTGGGGCATTTAGTGATCGTAATGCTGTCGAATGTCAAAGGGAGATAGTTAGATTCTCTCATATTGGACATGATCATTACCTGGCACTTGTGCGAATGTTATTTGCCACTGATCAACCCAAGCTGGAACATTATCCCAGTGTTGCTGAATATGGACATGGACTTCTTCAGTATCTGAGGATTCATGTATGATACTGAGCACTATGCAATCATTATCAAATTTCCCCAGTTTGGACCTGATGATGGAGAGAACTTCACTGGTGAAGCAGCTGAAGATGGTTGGACCTAGGACGCTACACTGAGGAATTCCTGCAGTGATGTCCTAGGGACATCTATTTAAAATAATGGTAGGCATAAATAATAAAACAAATAAACATATAAGTTTAAAATGCCTTAAATAATTCTTTTATTTGAGTCTCAATCACAGCATGAGAGAAGGGACACACAAAATTAATACAACTCCAGTGAAACCTGAGATATGCAGAACTTTCATTTGCTCACGGCAGTGAAAAGGAGGAAACCTCCCAGAGAAAGCAATGAGCTGGAACAATATATGCTTAGAGACTATAAGAATAAAGGTAGCTGTAGATGATTAAATGTTTCACCGTATACAACGGTTCCTGTGCTGCTAGATTCATGGATGAGTCATCCGTGCAATCCAACCTGACAAGGCTGAATAGTGTGGGTGTCAGGGATAGATTAATGTCTGGGAGCTTCTTTCCAAATTTTCAGATGATAGCAAGGCAGGAGGCACAAGTTGTGTGAATGGGAGGATGAAGTTACAAAGGAACTTGGGCAGGGTAAGTGAGTGGGCAGAGCAATGGCAGATAAAATTCAACGTGGCAATAAGTGCAGTCATCCACTTTGGAAAGACAAATCAGAATTTTTTTAATGGTCAAAAACAAGGCACTATGAAAGTTTGGATTTCTAAAGTGGTAAAGTTGTTCTTCAGTTATATAGAGCCTCAGTCAGATCCCCTCTGGAACACTGCATTCAGCATTGGGCACCAAACTTTAGGAAAGATATATATTGCTTTAAAAGAGTTTTGGTGTACCAGAATGATACTCCGACCTGAAGTGTTAAATTATGAGGGGATGTTGCCAAAACTTGGCTTCTGTTCTCTTAAGTTTAGAAGGGTGAGGGTTTATCTATTCAAGGCTTTAAAATGATTAATTATCTTGATTTTATACATACAGAGATGCAATTTCCTCTGCTGGTGAAACCCAGGAGAAGGACACATAGGGGAGAATTTTCCCCCCGTTGGGGGGGTTGTGCAGGTGGGGTGGGCACGAACCCGATCGGCGCCCCCTATCTGGTCCGCACCGCCATTTTACGTGGGCGGGCCAATTAAGGTCCGCCCAGCGTGAAGCTCGCCCAGAAGCGCTGAGCGCTCCCTTGGCGGATGGGGGGGATTCCCTGAATCAGAGCCTGCGCACAGAAGAGCACAGAAATCTCCATGAAGCACAGAGGCACGGCCGCCGAACTGAAAATCTAAATGACACCCGGTGACGTCGGGACATCTGCCCGATGTCACTGCGTGTCATTTTACGTGTCAATGAGCAGGCCCCTCCCCCACTCGCCGACCAGAAAGTTCTGCCCATAATCTTAAAATTAGAGCTAGGTCATTCAGGAGTGAAGTCAGGATGCACTTTTTCATTTAAAGGGTAGTAAATACTTGGAACTCCCTCCAGAAGACTGTGGATGCTGAGGCAATTGAAATTTTCTAGATGGAAATTAATAGAATTTTGCTGAATGAGGATATCAAGGGATAAGGAGCAAAGGTGGGTAAATGGAGTTGAGATACAGAAGACCTGTGATTGGTGGAACAGGTTTGAGGGGCTGATGTTCCTTTATACACCATTCAAGGATTGAGGAGAAAGATATTAGAATTTATTGCCTTAGAAACCAACTATTGTTGGACCTTCCTCGAGCGTTTGAGCAGACTGCATAATTTTGTTTTAGAGTAAATTATATATGACTAATGGAAGGTAATTAATTTAGCCAAATGCTTTTGCTCGTTCCTTTTTTTATGTTCTTACTGCTGATTTAGGTCTGAGTGAGACCTCCATTTGCACAACGCGGGGTTTCATAAAACCATTCTTTTTATCTTTCTCCCTGGAATGCAACCTAATAGCAAATTACTGAGAAACAATAATACAAAATGCTTGTTTCACACGATATACTTTAATTCTTTTCATTTGTGACCAGGAGTAGTAAACTGGATGGTATATTATTGGTTGGTGTGTGGCAATTAATCAGATACTAAGCTGAGCATCTGTTAGTTCAAAATATCCAATGCTAGCAGAAGGCGAATGAGTCAGAATGGAATTTGAGGCCGTTTAGTGCAACAGTCACAGTTAGCTGAATCTGAAATCACCAGGGAGGTATAAGATCCCTCAGGGTAGAGGTGACACGATTCTGCAATGTGTTGACATTTCAAAGCACTGCGCCACAGCCTGGCTCAATGATTGCAAAATGCAGTAAATTCTCCGTCTACATTAAGATGCTGCAAGGAGGTGCTAAACCAAAGCTAGGCACTTCTCCATGGTGATAGGGGAAAGCTTGGAGAGATAGTCATTCCTGGGGTTGTCTAAAATGGCTTTGGCACAGGTAGGGAGGAGGTCTCAAATTTTGTTAACTTTCTTAGGCGAGAATCATGGGGAAGTGAAAATGCGGAAGCCAAAAATATGGAAAGAAAATAATATATTTTTAAAATCATTGTGGATACTCTGTTGACCAACATATAGGTGTCTCAAATGCATACCTATGTACTGGTGGTCTGGTCCTCAAATCCCAGGCAACCCAGTCTTATATATGTTTACGTTTATTATTCATGAGTTTGGCAGATTGCAACTTCAAAAAGGACCTTCTTTTAGTGCTGTTGCCTCCTTGGTGGATATATCCTACATCAGAACACCAAAATCTTTTGGTGTTTATATTCTAGGATGTGTGGAAGTTAATCGGAAAATTGATTTAAAGTTTATGGGGGCTAAATTGGATAGCTGCCTGTTAATTATCATGATAGTGATGTGCAGCCCAATGTTGAACATGCTGTTGATTGGCTGCAGGCCTCAGGAGGAGACCCAAGTTTGTGTGAGGCTAGTGCCACTTAAAGCTAGCTTTCCCTACTTAAAGCCAATCTGTGCCTCTTAAAGGGGAGATGCATTCTGGCTGTAGTAGGGGCCGATAGTGGTGAAAGAGGGGTTAAAAAGCAGCAAGAAACTAGAAAAGTGGTCCAACGGACCAGAGAGCAGGCCCCAAGATTCTTTGATTCAGCACTGGAGGCCTTAGTGCAGAGGATGATTAGAAGAAATTCTTCATCCACCTCTTGACTCCCCAAAGCCTGTCCACTATCTACACGGCAAAAGTTAGGAGTGTGATGGAATACTCTTCACTTGCCTGGATGTGTACGGCTTCAACGACACTCAAGAAACTCAACACCGCCCAGGACATAGCAGCCCACTTGATCAGCACCCCATTACCTTAAATATTCACTTCCTCCACCATTGACACACACTGGCTGCAGTGCATACTACATAAAAAATGCACTGTAGCAACAATGTTCCTTCAACAGCACCTTCCAAACCCAAGACCTCTACCACCTCGAAGAACACAAGAAGACACATGAGGACAGCCTGTAAATTCCCCAAGTCACACACCACCTTGACTTGGAACTAGGGGAATTTAATGTCCCCACACCCACCCGGGATGTGGAATGCGCCATATGACTGGGCAGAAAGGTGCAGGATGGAGATACCTCCACCTTTCTGCCTTGATCCGATTAGGTCCAGGGAGGGAAGGTGGTGGGATCTCCACCCTGCATCTTTCTGCCATGTGGCTAATTGAGGTTCTTAAGTGGCCACTTAAGGGCCTCATCCCACCAACAGTGGTATTTAACCAGCTGCCAGTGGGGGCCACACCACTCTGGTCTACCACCAGGAAACACCCTGCAGGGTAGTCCTGGGGCCTGTTGGAGGTCCCCTTCTTGCAGCGTATTCAATGCCCGACAGAGGCACCAGCTGGCAGGAGTGGAGAGATCCAGAAGACCCCCTTCTGACCTTCAAATCAGGACCCCTACCCCGTTCGCTGGGTCTCCCTGTCTGGCCCCAACAAACCCGCCTCACTCTCCTTGCTCCTGTGGATCCATCGCTGATCTCTGCAATACCGGCAGTGGCCAACGATCCTGGTGGTGCTTTCGGAACTGGAGAGCTGACGGCCTCTGCTTGGCCGCTGGCTCTCACGAGTGGAGCATTAGTATTTCTGGGTAGACGTTTCCCTCGAAGTAGCCGGGGAGCCTGGAGGAGGGAAGGGTTTTGGGACTTATTCCATTAGGCCTCCCGAAAATGGCCCTGGCATGGTTTCCACAAGCTTTCTAGCTGGTGGACAGGTTCCTCGCCGCAGCCATTAAATTCCGCCCTATATTTCCATTCCTTCATTGGCACTGGGTCAAACTCCCAGAACTTTCACCCTAACAGCACTGTGAATGTCTCTGTACCACATGGACTGCAGTGGTTCATGAAGGTGGTTCACCAGCAGCTTCTCAAGAGCAATTATTGATGGACAATAAATGTTGGCCTTGCCAGTAATGCTCATATCCCATGGATGAATAAGAAAAGGTGCCCAGAAGAAGGAAAGTCCTCTTCCCTCAGGAGGCCTGGTGGCCCGCCAGATGGATACTAAAAAGGCAATGGGAGCAGGTATCCATTGCAGCCAATACAACAGTCTAGCCCTAGAGATCTAGATTCAGTGCCATAAGAAGTTTGATGGGCTTGTGTGAGTGATCAAGGTCAGTGATGCATCTTCAAATGCTATACCCTATCAACTGTGCCACTAGCATCATACACTGCTCAGTGCACCATATCCCTTCATTTGCCTGCCAACAATCTGTAGCAATCATGACTCAAGCCTTCATATTGAAAGCCTCACATCACCCCCACACATTTAGCACAGTGCAAACCTGCACTCACATTGCACAACGTGCACACGCTGACAGCTATTCAACCATGACAGGCACATCATACAAAGATATTGTACAACATTCACTGACAGTTTCCTCTTTCCTGTTGGATAAACTGGTCTATATAACTGGCAGGAGGCAGGCATGGCTGCATATTCTCACCCCCATGGAGGAGATAGTGCTGGAAATCATTGGAGTAACAGTCACTGAGAGGGTGGTCAACAGAGGGGCTGAAACCATAGAGAATGATGGAATGTTCTTGGCTAATTAGCCTTTTCATTTGCCAATTCACCCTCATCCTGCAATCTGTTACGATTTATGATGGTGTAATGATGCACCACTTGTTTACCCCTGCTTCCCTCACCCATGCCTTGTGACTTACATGCAAGAACTGCCACCAGGCTAAAGTCCTAGAGGAAAAATAGATCAAAAAGAAGAAACACCTTCACTCCACCTCACACTCACAATCACCAGTTCAGATACTTGCACTGTGTGTACCTTGACCAAAGCATAAAGACTGAATCACAGAATTTTAACGGCACAGAAAGAGGTCATTCAGCCCATTGGATCTGCACTGGCTCTCCAAAAGAGCATTATGACCTAGTGCCATTGCCCTACCTTTTCCCCATACCCCTGCACATTGTTTCTATTCAAATAATCATCTAATGCCCTCTTGAATGCCTCGATTAAACTTGCCTCCGCCACAGTGCATTCCAAACCCTAACTACTCACTGTGTGAAAAAGTTTTTTTCTCATGTCGCATATAGAATCTGAGGTGATGAGTTCGAATCATGGGGGTCTGGCACCAGTACTGGGGGAAAAGGGACCTATACCACTAAGACGGCCTTCACCTGAACAGCACTGGACCAGTGTCTTCGCAAATCATATAACTGGGGCTGTTGAGAGGGCTTTAAATTAAACTTAAATTTAAACTTTAAATTAAGCGGAGGGAAAGACTTATGTGAAAGGAAATTTGAAAGTTAAAGAGAAAGGACAACGCAATAGTGCAGGGTAATGATACGGGTAATGATAATTACCAGAGTGTGACAGGAAGGAACAGAGCATACAAACGTAAGAGTACACCAGTAAATAAAGTCAAAGTGGTCAAAAATAGCAAAAGGAAAGAATGGAATGCTCTTTAAATGAATGCTCGTAGTATTCATAACTGAATGGATGAATCTATAGCACAAATACAAATAAATGAGAATGATATGATAGCCATTTCAGAGACATGGTTGGAAGGTGACCAAGGCTGGGATCTGAACATGCAAGGGTATTTGACATCTTGGAAGTATAGGAGCAAAGGAAAAGGAGATGGGGTAGCTCTGTTAATTAGAATGATATCAGTGCAAAAGTGAGAAATGATCTTGGTTCAGAGGATCCAAATGTAGAATCAGTTTGGGTGAGGATAAGAAATGGCAATGGAAAGAAGTTACAGGGAGGAGTAGTTTATTTGGCTTCTAATGGTAGCTATACTGTAGGACAGAGTATACATCAAGAAATAATGGGAGCTCACGAGAAGGGCACTGCAATAATCATGCATGATTTTAATTGGTACATTGATTGGACAAATAAAATTGGCAAAAGTAGGCTGGAGGGTAAGTTCATAAAATGTGTTTGGGAGAGTTTCTTAGAATAATATGTTCTGGAACCTACCAGGGGCTAGGCTTTCTTGGACCTGGTAATTTGTAATGAGACAGAATTAATTAAAGACCTCATAGTAAAATATTGTGTAGGCAAGAGTGATCATAACATGATGAAATTTCGCATTCAGTTTGAGAGTGATGAATGTGGGTCAATTACTAGTGTCTTAAACCTAAATAAAGACAATTACAAGATATTTCATAACTCTCAACAAAGGTATATTCCATTGAGGAAGAAGGACTCTACCAGAAGGATGTACCATCTGTGGTTAACTAAGGAAGTTAAGGGTGGTATCAAATTGTAAGCAAAGGTAAAAAATGCTGCAAAGATTGATGGTAAGCCAGAAGATTGGGAAACCAGAAAAGGATGACTAAAAAGTAATGAAGAGAGAGAAATTGGAGCATGAGAGCAAACTAGCAAGAAATGTAAAAACAGGCAGTAAAAGCTTCTACAAGTTTATAACAAGGAAAAGAGTAACTAAAGTGAGCATTGGTCTCTTAGAGGGTGAGGCTGGGGAATTAATAATGGAAAACAAGGAAATGGCAGAGGCTTTGAGCAAATATTTTGTATCCTTCTTCACAATAGAAGACACAAAAAAAATCCCAAGAATAGTAGAAAATCAAGAGGCTAAAGGGAGGGAGGAACTTAGAACAATCACTATCGCTTGGAAAAAGTAATGGGAATAGTTATGAGACTGAAGGCTGACAAGTCTCTTGGACTTGATGGCCTGCATCTGAGGTTCTTAAAGGAAGTGGCTGCAGGGAACAGTTTATGCATTGGTTGTATTCTTCTAAAGTTCCCTTAATCCTGGAAAAGTCCCAATGGATTGGAAAACGACAAATGTAACACTTCTGTTCAAGAAAGGAGGGAGATAGAAAGCAGGAAACTACAGGCCAGTTAGTTTAACATCTGTAACAAAAACAAAAATAGCTGGAAAAACTCAGCAGGTCTGACAGCATCTGCGGAGAAGGATACAGTTAACATTTCGAGTCCGTATGACTCTTCATCAGAACTGAGGAAAAATAGAAATGAGATGAAATATAAGCTGTTTGAGGGGGGTGGGACAGGTAGAGCTGGATAGAGGGCCAGTGTTAGGTGGAGGCAAAGAAGAGATTGCCAAAGATGTCATAGACAAAAGGACAAAGGGGTGTTGATGGTGGTGGTATTAGCTAAGGAATGTGCTAATGGTGACATTAAGGGTAGAAAGCAGGACGAGCAAGTAACAGATAGCCCTAGTAGAGGTGGGGTAGGGGGAAGGGATCGAAATGGGCTAAAAGGTGGAGATAAAACAATGGATGGAAATACATTTAAAAATAATAGAAATAGGTGGGAAAAGAAAAATTTATATTAAAAATATATATATATTAAAAATATATAAATTATTGGAAAAAGGGGATCGGAAAGGGGGGTGGGGATGGAGGAGAGAGTTCCTGATCTGAAGTTGTTGAACTCAATGTTAAGTCCGGAAGGCTGCAAAGTGCCTAATCGGAAGATGAGGTGCTGTTCCTCCAGTTTGTGTTGAGCTTCACTGGAACATTGCAGCAGGCCAAGGACGGACAGGTGGGCATGAGAGCAGGGTGGTGTGTTGAAATGGCAAGCAACAGGGAGGTCTGGGTAATGCTTGCGGACAGACCGAAGGTGTTCTGCAAAGCGGTCACCAGTCTGCGTTTGGTCTCTCCAATGTAGAGGAGACTGCATTGGGAGCAGCGAATGTAGTAGACTAAATTGAGGGAAGTGCAAGTGAAGTGCTGCTTTACTTGAAAGGAGTGTTTGGGCCCTTGGACGGTGAGGAGCGGGGAAGTAAAGGGGCAGTTTCACATCTGTCATTGGTAAAATGTTAGAATCCATTATTGCTCTAGCGGAACACTTTGACAGAATTCTACATGCAGCAATGTTAACCTGCGCTCAACTGCGAAATTCTGTGCTTGAAAGTGACTTTTAAATGATCATTTGAAATCTGAAGGTAATCAAGTGAAGGGGCTGGCCTAAAACTGCATTGCTTGCGAACATTTATTTGCTTACAACCGTAGAAACCACATCAATTGCGAACAGCAACTGTTCACCAGACATCATTGGCGTTAAAACGTCAAGGATCAGTGATTGGCTAGCTCCAAAGTGTGCTCATAGCAAGTGCTGGCCTGCTTAAGCACTCACAAATAGAACGTTGTTGGAAATTAACTAAGCCTCTATAGCTGGCTGCAGCGCAGATAGACACTGTTGTTTGAAATTAACTTAGTCCCTCATGCAGCCCGTACTTGGAAATTTGTCCCTGTTAAATGCACATACCAGCAATTAGTATTAACCAGCCTGGGAGTCTGCCTCCCAATTTCCAGTTTGATGGGCTAGAACCTTGAGGTTGAGGATGGGTGTGGCGGGTGAGCCGGAGAGCGGCCGGGAAATGGTCCGTTGCCCGTGATCGGTTCCCAACCGTGAATTCACGCTGGCCTAGCATAAAACGCAGCTCCGCACTGACTGGGAGTGGGGTGTGTGACCTGGCGGCCGGTTTAATAATGGCCCAGGCAGCCCCTGGAAGGGCTGCCATGGAAGGATGTCTCCTTTACTTTCACTATGAATTCGATTACAGCTGGACATGGCAGGCGGGAGGGCAGGTCAGGTGGGCACTCGGCCCCCCCGCTTTTCTGATGAATGCCTCGCCTCCTCCTTGAGGAGGTGGCTGCCAGGAGGGACACCCTTGTCCTCAAGAATGGGAGGAGGAGGCCACCACACCTCACCAAGTGGGCATGGGAGGAGGTTGCAGCAATGGTAAGCAGCCATAATGTGGTATGGCACACCTGGGTCCACTGCCGGAAGTGCTTCAATGACCTGCTACGCTCAGGAAGGGTGAGTGCCATGCTGGATTGGGTCAATGTACAGAAGTGTTAAGGTGTGGCCATCCCCCCCATGGATCTCAGGGGCGCGAGAGTCTGAGTGCCAACTGTCAATGATGCCGGAGCTGGCCAAGGGGGTGAGCCCTGGCTGCTTGGACTGAGTGCCTTGCGGCCCAAGGCCCATGCCTTGGATGTACCCTGCGAGGCATTCCTCAGCTGGGGTTGGCTAGGCTGCAATGGCGCTGCAAGTACAGAGTGGAGTAATCAATGCTCCTCCTTTGTTTCAGGAAAACACAGCCTACAACAATAATGAAAGGTCGCGATCGCTGGAGGCCTTGCTAGCCTCCTAATCCTTTCCAAATGTGAGCAAGATGCCCTGGAGCTTGACAGCTTAGGTGTCTTGATCTGGATGCTCTTGCACATGAATCACAAAAAGTCAGCACGCAGGTACAGCAAATAATTAGGAAGGAGAATGGAATGTTGGTCTTTATTGCAAGGGGAATGGAGTGTAAAAGTAGGGAAGTCTTGCTACAACTGTACAGTGCATTGGTGAGGCCGCACCTGGAGTTCTGTGTACAGTTTTGGTATCCTTACTTAAGGAGGGGTATACTTGCATTGCAGGCAGTCCAGAGAAGGTTCACTAGGCTGATTCCTGGGATGAATTGGTTGTTTTATGAGGAAATGTTGAGCAGGTTGGGCCTATACTCATTGGAGTTTAGAAGAATGAGAGCTCATCTTATTGAAACATGTAGGTTTCTAAGGGGGTTTGACAGGATAGATGCTGAAAGGATGTTTGCCCTTGTGGGGGAAGCTAGAACTAGAACGTACTGTTTAAAAATAAGGGGTTTTCCATTTAAGATGGAGATGAAGAGGAATTTCTTCTCTGAGGGTCATTAGTCCTTAGAATTTGTTTCCACAGAGAGCAGTGGAGGCTGGGTCCTTGAATATATTCAAGGGTGAGCAAGACAGATTTTATTATCTACAAGGAGTTGAGGGTTATGGAGGTCAGACAGGAAAGTGGGGTTAAGGCCACAATCAGCTTAACTATGATCTTATTGAGTGGCGGAGCAGGCTCAGTGGGCTGAGTGGCTTCTATTTCTTATGATCTTATGATCTAAAGTGCAAAAAATTACACATACCTATAGCCTCTATACTTCAAATTAGAAAATGGAGGTTTGTCCCTAACCCTAACTCATCGCATCCACCGCCCCAAAGTTCATATTGTACATTTGGATAGGACTGGAATAGCCTTTTTCACTGTAGTTTATCAAGACTGTCCAGCACATAACCTATCCAGGATTGATTTTTGGTGGGCTCTCAGCTGAAACTATGGAAAGGGGAATGAGTATAGAATTAATGACCAGATTTATCTCTGGAATTATGACGACTCCTTGTTGTAACTCCAGCAAACCTTTTGGGCGGATGGGGGTGCAGGTGGGGTGGTGAGAGAAAGATTGGGCAGAATTTTCCATGCTTGCTATCGTCATGTTCAGTGGCATTAGCGGACAATATGGCGCGACTGGTATTATGACGGTGCGAAATCAGTTTGCGATTGTCCACTCAACTCACCAATGGTGGGCTGTGTTTCCCGCCATCGGACTTTGGGAACCTCATTGTAATGCATCAGGATATCATTATTAGCATATCATATCATTGCCTGCCGGAATCATCCCCCTTCACTGGATCTTCCATCCACGTCGGTGGGAACATTTGCCAACGTGTTTCACAACGGCACATAAGCGACGTGCACTTGGCGGGCTGCACTTTGAGGGGAACGTGGAGGTAAGTGCACAGTAATGTTGTGCAGCACTCACCAGGGTCACCTGTTGGACTTCAAGCTTGAGGGGCGCTGGGGGGTATGGGGTTAAGGGCAGCCCTGCCATTGAGGCAGCTTGTCGGGGGGGTAGGAGGGGGGGTTTGGGCAAAAGCCTGCCACTGAATATAGCACACAAGTATTTGGGGTGGGGGGTAGGGTGGGTAAGGGAAGTGGCCACGCATTAGGGAAACATGTAGAAAGTGACCACTCCTCTGCAACTTAGACAGTTCAGGTGCAGCCACATTGATATATTTGGAGTTGGGATTCTAGTCTAGCGATGATGTCGGGACACTCACTCGCTGTCATCGTGCGTCATTTTACGCTTGGTCGGGTCGGGTGCACGCCCGCCTGATGAGCTGAAAATTCAGCCCATAGATTTTAAGGACCCAGGCAAAGAAACATGATACCCTGAATAAGTCAACTTCCAAGTGAGTTTTCTTATCTTCAGTCCTTTGAAGACAGCAGCTTGAGGCATAGATGCTGAAGGATTTTTCACACACTCGTAAGCTGTTAAAAATACCTTCCCTTACACGCAGCCCTTGCCCCTTCTTTATACATATCTTTCTCTTTGAATGCAAATATCCATTGTTTCACTATGCCTTTGGATTTTATCTCCCTGATAATAAACCCTCTCATAGCACTCAGTTTTACCAGTAATCTTTGGGGAAAAATAAACCCATCGTTTCTAAACTTCACCTGGCTAGGTGACACGTTTCACCCTTCCTTTGGGCAGAATTTTCTCTTCAGCATGTGGGGGGGTGGGCCCAGCGTAAAATGACTTGCGGTGACGTCGGGCGTGCATCCCGATGTCACCGCGTGTCATTCCGATCTTCCATTCAGCGGGCGCGCTACCGGGTGTACACCACACTGAGCGGGCCTTAATTGGCCCACCCACGTAGAATAGCAGCGCACAGCCGATCACAGGCAGCGATTGGCTCCGCACCCAGTCCCGACCAGCCCACCCGACAGGCAGAAGATTCTGCCCTTTCAAAACAATCTAGCCTGGTTTATTTCAAAATGCAAATGTTCCCTTGACACCTATGTTTCTAAACTTCCCAATGTTTATCTAATTAACATTTCAAACCTAACCTCTCTTCTTAGATCAAAGCACCTAACTAGCTGTCTCTAATTCAAATAAATCTCTCTCTCTCACACACAGACACATATATACACACATAGACACATCCCGCTATTACTCGATTTCACAACAGATTCCAACAACATTAGGAGAATTATCCGCCTCTGTATTGCAAAATAAACCGTCATAAATAAAAAAGATGGCTTCATTTTTATTAACCCATTCTATACTATCTCCTATACTTATCTATATAATTACACTATTACATTACCAGATGCATGCATTAACATAATATATATACAAGTCCTTCGCATCAATAGAAATCATTCCAGTTCAGAGTCCAGGTTTTTAAATGTCCAATTTTCCCTTTAAGCTTCAAACTCTTGGGGCAGAATTTTCTGCCTGGTGGGCCCGACCCAATCTCTGGCGGGTGGGAAGCCGATCCCCACCGGAGAAGCGGGTCCCGCCGCCATTTTATGTGGGCGGGCCAATTAAGGCCCGCCCAGCGTGACATCCGGCTGGAAACACTATGCGCCTTCTGTACTGGCGGGGGGGGTTTCCCTAAAAGCGAGAGTGCGCTCTTTCAGACATGCGCACAAAAGAGCGCACATCTCCCTGAGGCTGCGATCGCTTCCATTTTGAAAAGTGTTAAAAATAGAAAAAAAAATTCCCTAACATGTCCCATGAGATGGGACACGTTAGGGAATTTTTATTTTTATTTTTAATACTTTTCAAAGTGGAAGCGATCGCAGCCTCAGGAAGATGTGCGCTCTTTTCCATGAGGTGGGACATGTTCATAATTTACATAATAACTTTTTAAAAACCCTACAATCCCGCCAGTGGATGAGGTTTCATGTTTTCTCTATTTGCTGCCGAAGCTCCTGGACTGCCCGCCACCCTTAAGGTTGGACGGGCAGGTCCTTTAATTGTTTAAATGATCCTGTCAATGGCCTCAATTGGCCATTGACAGGTCGGCGGGCCCGCAGCTGATTTTCCCCCGCCTTCCTGAAAATTTAAATGGGGCGGGATGACGTCGGGGGTTCCACCGTCATTTTACACGTCAGCGAGCGGGCCCCGCCCCCTGCTCCTCCAACAGCAAAATTCTGCCCTTGATAAAGCATCTGCAATGAGATTCTCTCATCCAGCGACATGTATAATCTGTAGATTAAATGGTTGCAGTAATATATTCCATCTGAATAGCTTGCACTTCTGTCCCAAAATTTGTCCAGAAATTTTGAACGATTGTGGTCTGTATAAACAATTGTTTCTGATGAATTTTTTGCCCCATAGATTTCAAAATGCTTGCAATACAAACACCAAACCCAACGTCTCCTTTTCGATCACTGAATATCTTCTCTGTTGTACATTCAACTTCAGTGAAAAATACCCAACAGTTTCTCAATTCCAGTGTCATCTCCTTGTAAATTTATGGCCCCAATGCCTATATCACTTGCGTCAACAGTCAACTTAAATTGCCTGGCATAATTAGGTACTGTCAAAACTGGTGTCATGGTTAATACAGTTTTCAAACTGTCAAATGCCTTCTGACACTCCTGCATCCATTGAAACTTCTTGTTCTTTCTTAATAGTTCAGTCAGTGGAGCAACCACACTGCTAAAATTTGTTACAGATTCCCAATAAAACACTCATGCCCAGAAATCTCAGAACTTCTCGTTTTGTTGTAGGAACCGAGATATCCATAATAGCTTTGACTTTCGCATCTCTTGGAGCCACCTTACCATGTCCAAGTGTATGACCTAGATACATAACTTGTCCTTTTGCAAATTCACTTTTAGCCAAGTTCATCACCAAATTAGCTTCTTGTAATTGAGAAAATAATTCTTCCAGATGTTGTAAATACTCCTCCCACATCTGACTGAAAACTATTGTCATCAACATAAACAGCACAATTGTTTAGACCTACAATTACTTTGTTAGTCAGTCTTTGAAATGTCGCACGTGCATTCTTCACACCAAATGGCATGACTTGGCCCATTTGGCATCACAAAAGTCAATATCTCCTTTGCTCTCTCCAATAACTACATCCCTATGCAATCCAAGCCAATAGAAATGTTTCTGTATCTTCGCCTGTGTCCTTCTATTTCCTAACTGTGCCCCCATTGGAGCTATCCTCAGAATCTCATTTCTATACCCAAATGGGTTAACAAGCTGATGCACCTTTCATTTGCTGAAACATGATATGGCCTCCATTTTCTCATTAAGGTAATAACATTCTGGAATATATTTTGCCTCTGTTTCTGAGTAAGCTGTCTGATATAAATGTTGTATTTGCAAATCTTTTTTCTGTAACTCCACTGTCTTGAGTTAAGCACTTCAGCTGAATTGTTCTCTGCTCTGTCTTCCTGAACAATGTTGTTTTTTTATTTGTTCTCGGGATGTAGGCGTCGCTGGCTGGGCCAAATATTTATCAATATTTAACAATCCCTAATTGCCCTTGTTCAGTCAACCACATTGCTGTGGATCTAGAGTCACATGTAGGCCAGACCAGGTAAGAATAGCAGATTTACTTCCCTGACAAATCAGACTTTTAATTCCAGATTTTTATGGAATTCAAATTCCACCATCTGCCATGGCAGGTTTCAAACCCAGGTCCCCAGAGCATTACCCTGGGGATTCTCTTGATTACCAGTCTAGTGACGATACCACTATGCCACCACCTCCCCTGACCACCTCCCTTATCAAGCACAGTGTTAGCTAATTGGATTTTAACACCTTCTTCCTGCCTTTGAACTGTCTGTTCTTCCTGCCTTTCTTGTTGCAACCTATGAGCCTGTGATCTCATTATCACACAATCTGGGAACAATCGAGGATGCTCTCTCTGTAATACTTCTAATGAAGACACCCCTACAGGCTGCTCAACTACCATTGACATCACCCATATTTGTGATCCAGCTATATTATTACCCAAAATAAATTGAACCCCTTCAATGGGCAATTTTTCCACCACTCCAAAAGTCAGTTTGCCTGTTTTCCACTTTTTAAATTCACCTTCCACAATGGAATAGGTTTAGCATCTCCATAAATCCCACTTATTATCACCTGTTCCCTACAACGCACCCTCTGAACAACAAATGTCACTATCCCACAACATTAAGGATTGACCAGCCCCCATGTCTCTTAAAACTTTAACATATTTACCTGTGCCACCCTGTACACATAGAAACACTTTCCCTTCACACGCAAAATCTCTAAACATTTTTGCAACCTGCTCTGCTGAATCCCCTTGGGTAAATTGTGAACACATTCCCACTTCTTTACCTATCACTGATTCTTCCTGTTTTATCTATACACAAGCCATTGGCTTTTCCTGTTCCTGAACCTCAGGACCCAGAGTACCCTTACTTCCAGAACTTTTCTGCACACCTATAATTCCAAAAGATTTTCCCTGCAATTTCCAGCACAATGGCTTTGTATGTCCAACTTTATTACAATGAAATCACCTCAATTTTCGAATGACACTTCCGCCCCCAGCACCTTCATCTTTAATCTGAGAAAAAACTTCTTGGGAATTTCCACCTACTCCATCTCTTCCCTGACTACCAACCTTCCTTTCAGCTTCCCACCTTCTTTCCTTTTCCAATTTGAAAGGGTGATGCAAAAAAGGTTTAGCTCTATGAACTAACTCATAACCAACAGCTATCTCTGCTGCTTGTCTTACCATTTGAACCCTCTGTTCCTCCACATGAGTTCTCACTACTGAAGGAATTAAATCTTTAAATTCTTCCAAAAGAATTACTTCTCTAAGAGCTGCATATGTTGTCTCTATTTTTAATGTCCGTATCTATAGGTCAAAATTACTTTGTTTTCCTCTTTCAAACTCAGTATAAGTTTATCCAGGCTGTTTTCTCATATTCCTAGGCCAGAATATTACATTCGGCCTGTGGGCGCACGCCCGACACGCCCGAGCATAATATGAAGCGCAATGACGTCTGGCGTGCACTTTGTGCACTTGCGCAATATTTTGTTCGGCGGGCACGCGCCGGAGTCAGCGGCGCACCCGCCAATAATTGAAAGGCCTCTTAAGGCCATTAAGAATCTAATTGAAATCAAATTAATGCTGCCTGTCCAAACTTATGGTTAGCAGGCAGGCAAAAAGACCAAGCAGCCTTTACATTTTTTTAGGAAACCTCATCCAAGAGCGGGTTTTCTAAAGCAAATAAACATTAAGTAAAAACTTTATTTTTGAATTAAAAACATTAAAAACAGAGTCACATGAGGAGACATGTTTTTTTCAAATTTTTACTATCTTTATTAATTTTGTAAAAAAGCACTTCAATCTCGCATCAGGGAGATTGAAGCGCTCTTTCGCACGGATGTGCGAATGGAACACCAGGCATGCTGTCCCTCCTCCCCCCGCCCGCACAGGTAGCGCTCAGCGCTACTGCTCACGATCCACAAAGGGCAGGCCTTAATTGGCCCGCCTGCCCCCATGAAATCACGGAGTGGAGCCAATCACAGGCGGCGGTCGGCTTCCCAACTTCCCCTGCCCGCTCCCGCCCAACCCACCCGACGAGAGAAAAATTCTGGCCCTAAATTCCTGCCTGTCTGCCTCAGGAACTAACTCATATGCACTCAAAATAGCCTTTTTTTAACCACATCATAATTCACCGACATTTCTTCTGACAGCGAAGCATATACTTCATGTGCTCTACCCACCAACCTGGATTGTAACATCAATGACCAGTTTTCCTGTGGCCATTTCATCTGTTTAGCTATCTTCTCAAATGAAATAAAGAATGCTTCAACATCTTTTTCCTCAAACTTTGAAACAGCTCGTACAAATTTAAACATCACCCCACTGGGTTTTAAGTTAAAGCTTTTTTCAGCATCAGAACTTTCCTCAGAATCTGAGGTCTCTTATTTAACTTTTAAGCCGCTACTCTCTGTCTCTTTCCTTCATTCTCTCTTCCATTGCTAACTTTTGACTCTGGAGATCAAATTTTCATACTTCCGTTTCTTTTTGAAATATTCTCTTTTTTTCCCTTTCTTTTTCTGCTGCCTCTAGTTCTAGTTTTTTCATTTCCAATTCTTTTCCTTTCCATTTGCCTCCAATTCAAGTTTTCTCAGTTCCTTTGCTTGTTCAAATTCAAGCCTGTTCATTTCCAACTGAAGTCTCCCTACCTCCATCTGTGATTCACTAGTGTCAGGTATCATTTCCAACTTTAAATGCTGTGTTATACCTTTAATTACATCTGCTTTCCTAGCCCCCGCAGGTAACCCCAATTGTAATTTATCTGCCAATTCCAGTAACTTAACTCTAGTTACCTTTTGTAAACCAGCCAAAGTTATAATTTCAATTCCCAAACAAGTCTGAACAACTGCCAAAGTCATATTGCAGTCTCACCGCTACAAGAAATCTCACCCCAACTCCTGAATTCCAAGTGCTTCTCGTACTCGTATCCTGAAGATTCACCAAATCCAAAAAAAATCAAGGAACTTCAAATATATCCCACAAAGAGCCCCCAACTATGTTACGGCACCCGATGGTAAATGCTGAGTTGTTCAAATCCCAAAGGGAAACTTGAAACAACTGCCACAACTGTTCTGCAATTTGTATAAATTTTGGGATGTGTGCCCTGAATTCAGTAGGAATAAGACCCACCAAGTCTTATAGCTGATTACAAAACTAGATTAAACATTTATTAATAGAATAAATGACTTTATATACATACGTAGAGCTACAAATTACTACTACGATAATTCCTAAATCCCCTAATCAACCTAACTCCCTGTTACATTTCCATTAAGGCAACAGTAAAACACATAGGCCTGAATCTTCCAGTCAGTGAGTGGGGGCGGGCCCTGCTCGCCGACATGTAAAATGATGCGCGGTGATGTCGGGCGTGCATCACGACGTCACCGCGCGTCATTCCAATCTTCAGTTTGCCGGGCGCACACCGAAGTCAGCTGCGCGCCTGCCGAACTGTCAAAGACCAGTTAAAGCCATTTAAAAACTAATTAAAATAATTATCGGAGCTGCCCGTCCAACCTTCAGGTTGGCAGGCAGGTGAAGAGCCCAGGCAGCCTTTGCATTTATCATGAAATCTCATCCACGGTCAGATTCATTTTTTAATTAAAATTCATTGACATGTCCCAGCTCATGTGACACTGTCACATGAGGGGACAGGTCTGAATTTTTTTCTCTCTTTATTTAAATTTTTCAAAATGAAATTGAACTGCCTGAAGCAGCATCGTGCGCCTGACCGACCCACTCGAGCATAAAATTACATGCGTTGATGTTGGGCGAACATCCCGACGTCAACCCGCAGCCTTGTGATATTTTGTTTGGCAGGCGCGCGCCAGAGTCGGCAGTGCATCTGCCAACAATTAAAAGGCCTGTTAAGGCCATTAAAGGAGCAACTAAATAGAAATTTTGCTACTCACCCAGCCTTACGGTTGGTGGGCAGGCGAAAAGGTCAAGCGGCCTTTGCACTTTTTAGGAAACTTGATCCATGGGCTGGATGGGGTTTTCTAAAGCAAATAAAAATTAATTAAGAACATGTCCCTGCTCATGTGACAGAGTCACATCAGGGGACGTGTTTTATAGAATTTTTAATTTCTTAATTATTTTTTTAAAACTCTTCATCTCCCTGAAGTAGCTCTGTGCCTCAGGGAGATCCTGAAGCATGCACTCACGCTCATGCGTGAAGTTTGCGCTCGCCCCGCTCATCCTCCCCCTCCTGCCCGCACAGGCATGCTGAGTGCTGCTGCTCGCATTTCATGCTGGGTGGGCCTTATTTGGCCCGCCAGCATGAAATAGCCTTCCAGCCCCGATTGCATGCAATGGTCAGCTCCCCAACCACCCCCGCCTGCCCCCGCTACGCCCGCCCGACAAGGGCAAGCTTCTACCCATGATACTCTGAACAAGTCAACTTCCAAGTGAGTTTTCTTATCTTCAGTCCTTTGAAGGCGGCAGCTTGAGGCAGTGATGCTGAAGGATTTTTCACACACTCGTAAGAGTAAAAAAATACCTCCCCTTACACAGACCCCTTGCTCCTTCTTTATACATATCTTTCTTTTTGATTACAAATACCCATTGTTTCACTATGTCTTTGGACTTTATCTCCCTGATAATAAAACCCTCTTATAGCACTCAGTTTTACCAGTAACCTTTGAGAAAAATAAACACACCATTTCTAAACTTCACCTGGCTAGCTGACACATTTACCCTCCCCCCCACTTTGAAAACAATCTAGTCTGGTTTATTTCAAAATGCAAATATTCCCTTGACACCTATGATTCTAACCTTCTCCATGTTTATCTAATTAGCACTTCAAACCTAACCTCTCTTCTTAGATCAAAGCACCCAGACTAGCTGTCTCTAATTCAATAATCTCACAGTCACACAGACACATAGAAACATCCCACTATTACTCTATTTTACAACAAATTCCAATAACATTGAGAATTATTATATCTTCTTGACACCCCCCATGCCCACCCGCAACCGCCCCCCTGCCCCACCTCCCTCCCCCCAACAACCCCCACCACCCCCCTGCCCCACCGGCACAGACTGAAAAGTTATGGGCATTTTAGTGGATGGCAGAAAGCTGGACATGGAGCAGTCACTGCTGGAGGTGCTCACAGCCCCTTGTAATGTCATCATCCCAGTTTGGACCAGTATCCCCCATGGTTCCAACTAACAGTGAAGCCTTGCAGCGTGGGTTAGGAGAATGCCTGCACCTGAGTTGAGAGCACAGCATGCAGTCCAATGGGCAAAGCTGCCGCCAATCGGTCGACAGAGTGGGGCAGAGGTGGTGGGGTTTCGGGCAGCCATGCAGCGCACTAATCTCTGGCCATCCAAGTGGCGGCCAGCGCTCTCCAGGGATCGTTAAGGAGCCTTCACACTTAACTAGGACAGGTTCTTAGTACACCAATGCTAATCATATGTCTTTCTCTTTCATCCTGCAGGAGGAGTACATCAGGATCATGGAGCCTGGTGAACTAGCTGTATGCCTGATGGCCTACAGAGAGCAAAGACAATGGAGGAGAGACCGACTGAGGCTTCTGGCTGCGCAGAGGCAGGAGCAGCAACCTCAGGAAGAAGTGGCGGCTGGGGATCCCACCACACTGCTGAAGAGCCACAGTGAGCCGTCGCTGCTCAGTGCCTAATGACATCCAAGGGCTATAGATGCCGCCTGACATTCCTGCAGATGATCGAGAACCAGTGTCGCCGAAGACTGCGCATGTCTATGAAACTGGTGGCTCACATCTGCCAGTTACTGCAGGATTTGGCACCATGGGGACATGGAGGGCATCCACAGCCAATGGCTGTGAAAGTGACTGTGGCACTCAATTTCTATGCCAATGGCTCCTTTCAGGGCTCTACAGGTGACCTCTGTGGGATCTCACAAGTCTCCACAACAAATGCATCCAAGAGGTCATGGATGCCATCTTTGCGAGGGCACACAACTTTGTGCATTTCGCCTGGGACCGGGACAGCCAGGATGCAAGAGCAATTGAATTCACCCAGGTCTTGGGTTTCCCACAGGTACAGGGTGCGACTGACTGCACTCATGTGGTGCTCAGATACCTGTAAACAACACACGATGGACTACATCAACCACAAGGACTTCCATTCGCTGAATGTGCAGCTGGTGTGCGACCACCACAAATGCATACTACAGGTGTGTGCAGGGTTTCCAAGGAGTGTGCACGACTCCTACATCCTCAGTCAGTCACATATCCCTGAAGTCTTCCAGTATCCACAGAAGCTGCAGGGATGGCTCATCAAAGACAAGGGCTACCCACAGAGGCTGTGGCTGATGGCACCCATGTGGCAGCCTCAGACTGCAGCAGAGCGACGCTATAATGAGGCTCATGCTGCAGCTCACACCTTGGTGGAGCAGACCATCGGGATGCTGAAGATAAGGTTCCAGTGCCTGGATTGTACTGGTGGAGCCCTGCAACACAGTCTACAGAGGGTGTCACACATCATCATCACCTGCTGTGCCCTTTACAACCTGGCGCTCTAAAGGGGAGATGAGCTGGCTGAGGAGGAGAGGGAGGAGCTGGAGGTCTCCTCCGATGAGGAGATTGCCGATGGGGATGAGGGCGAGGAGGTCCTCGGAGGCGACAATGACAGGGATGAGGCCCTCACACTGGCCAGACAAGGCGGGTGCACTCGGAGGGCCCTCGTGGCTGCCAGATTTGTGGAGGATGATGACGAAATGCAGTGAGGTGACCCCATAGATCCTCACATCACATTTGTGAATGTTTGACTCCAGTCTGGCTAAAAGCAGCATGAATACCCTCTCTGAGAATGTTCCTGTCATGAAGATGCAGTGGAGGCCCTAATAATTGCTCAGTTGCATGAGGATGATGACAACATGCAGTGAGGACACTCCATAAATCTTCACATAGCCTCTGAGAATGTCTGACTCCTGTCTGGCCGAGGGCAGCTCACTTGGACTCCTTGATCAGGCTCATATCATAGAGATGCAGCCATGAAACTTTAGAAGCACCTGATCCCTTGTCCGCCTGCAGCACCTGAGCCCTTCAGGAACAGTGTTACTGGTCACAGATGCTGAAGAGATGGGGGCCAGCCCCACCTTAAAGGTGTTGAGAGCACACAGAGAGAATGGCGGACTCTGTGACGCCTGCCCATGGGATACTGGCAGCAATGTCAAGCACCATCGAGGTACATGCATCAGTAATATTTCCAGGGAGTGTGAGGCCGGACCATCACTTTGGTCTGAAGGCTGCACAAAGCACAGGGAAGAGGCCCTGGACTGAGACACCTGCCTTTTATCTTGTGCAGGAAGGTTTCACATCTGAGTGACAAGAACACTGCTCATCAGAACAAGGAGCCATAGGCAGGGAGACATTCTTGGGAGTTTATTGATAATAGTGAACAGTATGTACAAGTGGTTAACACCTGTGCCCAGGCCGTGCAACTAATTCTTCTTAACTTTCCTAACACTGCTGCTACGTCTTGGTGCTCCCCTGACATCCACAGTGGAGGTGGAGGCAGCCTGCTGACTGCTACGCTCTGTCTATGATGACCTTGGTGTGCGTCCTCTTGAGGGCTGAGACTTCGAGGGCCCTGGCCTGCTTTCAGGGCCCTGCAGTGTGGTAGTGGCACCCTCCTCGGCCTGTGGAGCTGGAGCTGCTCAGGTCACAGGGATGAGGGGATTTGGGTGGGCCGGACAATCTCGGAGTCACCTGGGTGGATGGCCCTGGTGTATGCACCTGCTGATCCTCCTCCCTGTTGGTGTCTGAGGGCCCCAGTCTGACTCCTTGAGGAACAGGGCTAGCTGGAGTGAGATCAGGTTGCCCTGCACTCCTCCTGCATACACACTGGTGGAGGCCAACTACAGCATCAGTGATGGAGTTCAGCCCGCACAGCAGTACAGGAGCGACGTCCTGAACCAAGGTTTCCATGGCGACCACCATCCTACCAGTGTTGACCTTGGTGTGTTGCAATGCCGGCGCTATCAGCTCAGTCTGAAGCCGGACAGACTCCTCCATCATGCCTTGCAATCTGAGGAGTGCAGCGGACATCCCTTCCTGATGTTTCTAAGCTTGCCTTTAAAGGTCCAGCAACTGTGACATACCCGAGTCTAGAGGCTAATCATCTTACTCAGACTCAGCAACGTTCTGGCCTCCAGCTGCCCTCTGAGTGCCGGACACCTGGGAATTCCCAGCCTCCACCTGCTGTGGATCAGACAGTGCGATGTGCTCACCAGATTGTGATCCCAAGGCTATTCTAAAGCTAGGTCCCACCAAGGTGTGTGTGGTGGGAGGTGTGGGTGAGCATTGTGATGGGACTTCAAAGGAAGGTGCCTTCAGGTTCCTCTTCAGAGGTGTCTTTGGGACTTGACTGAAGGCCCTAGGTCATGGACTCTCTTGGCTGTTTCCTAAATGTGCCTGCATGGCAGTGGCCTGTGAAACAAAACACATCACTCACAGCATGGTTGTCTGATGGATGTTGCACTGCTGGATCCTCACTTGGTAGAGCACCGCCGACCACACCGTCAGGACAGGACTGGTGCAGATCGTCACCGGCCAGGTGGATGGCTCTGTTTTCAAAGTCCGTGAGGACCATGATTTAAGACATTCCTCCCCCAGTCTGCAACCTCTCCCTCTTATTGTGTGCCAGCTTGTCCTGCATGAAAAGAGATAGAGTGTAAGCAGGATGCCTGCCAGGCCAGATATGTATGCCTGGCATGTGTGGGTGGTGAGTGGTCCTGTGGACAGGATGAGGCCAATGAAGGAGGGAGTGAATGGTGATGTCCCTTGAACTGGCAGTGAGTGAGATCCCTGCAAATGTGTCATGGGTTTGTGAGTGTGTGAGTTGAGGGCAATGAGAAGAATGACTTACCCTGGAGGAACAAAGGAGATCATTCATCCTATTTCGGCACTGGGTGGTTGTCCTCTTTTGAAGGGCTTTGGTGCCGACCACCACTGCCACTGCTTCCCAAGCTTGGTTGATGACGTTGCTGTCCATTCTGCGGCCGGAGTGGGGGTATAGGACATTCCGGCAGGACTCCACTGCATCCAAAAGGCATTGCAGAGATGCACCGCTGAAGCAGGAGGCTGCAGTCTTTTTGCCTTTCAGGGCCATCCTGTCTTCAGTGCAGCAGTCGTGGTTGGAAGCACTGAGATGTGTGCTTGTGGCCAGACTTTAAATATGGTACCTGACGTGATGAAGCAGCGAGGTGATGGCAGGCAGTCAAATAAGAGCCCACCCCCAAACAGCATGTTTCCTGGGAGTACATACATAATGTGGCGGGTTTGGGACGATACGACGTAAAAAAACCCCCACCGCAGCTGGCGGGTAAAACGTCGTTTTACCCGCCCACTACCACACTTAGTGCAAATCTGGAACAATTCCGTCCATTATGTGAGGAGCTATTCCTCCAATCCCAAACTCTGGATTTCCTTCCTTAAACCTCTCCATGTCCCTTCTTTCCTTTTAAGATTTTCCTTAAAACTCATGCTATTGACCTAAGGTATTGGTCACACTGTCTAATTTCTCCCTTGGCACTACATCTATTTGGCTCACATCTATGTGAAGGGCCATGGGATGTTTTTATTCACTGAAGGCAATACATAAAAGGAATTTTATGTTGCTGTCATTTCACATCCAACTCTTAATAGTAAACAAAAACTTTCATCCAATCGGTCTGAATTTGAACCAAGGGTACTTTTGAATGCAAAATGATTTTAAGTATCCTTATCACAGGAAAAGAGTCTTACAGGCAATAAAAGTAATTGGCAGAAAGAATGGAAAATCTCTTTACTTGCAAGATAGTCTGTTTATAGGTTGAACAAAACAGTTGAAACCAAAGAATTTGAATGACACTTGGTTTATTAAGTATCTCTTTCCTGAATGTGCAACAAGGGCTCTAATTGAACGTAATGATCTAGATGAAGGAACCGAGGGCATCCTGGCTAAGTTTGCAGATGGTACAAAGATAGGTGGAGGGACAGGTAGTATTGAGGAGGCGGGGAGGTTGCAGAAGGATTTAGGAGAATGGGCAAAGAAGTGGCAGATGGAATACAACGTGGGGAAGTGTGAGGTCATGCACTTTGGTAGGAAGAATTGAGGCATAGACTATTTTCTAAATGGGGAGAGAATTCAGAAATCTGAAGTGCAAAGGGAGTCCTAGTCCAGGATTCTCTTAAGGTTAACTTGCAGGTTGAGTCGGTAGTTAGGAAGGCAAATGCAATGTTGGCATTTATTTCGAGAGGACTAGAATATAAAAGCAGGGATGTGCTGCTGAGGCTTTATAAGGCTCTGGTCAGACCACATTTAGAATATTGTGAGCAATTTTGGGCCCCGTATCTCAGGAAAGATGTGCTGGCCCTGAAGAGGGTCCAGAGGAGGTTCACGAGAACGATCCCAGGAATGAAAGGCTTAACATATGAGGAACGTTTGAGGACTCTGGGTCTATACTCGATGGAGTTTAGAAGGATGAGGGGGGATCTGATTGAAACTTACAGAATACTGAAAAGCCTGGATAGAGTGGACGTGGGGAAGATGTTTCTATTAGTAGGAGAGACTAGGACCCGAGGGCACAGCCTCAGAGTAAAGGGAAGACCTTTTAGAACAGAGATGAGGAGAAACTTCTTTAGCCAGAGAGTGGTGAATCTATGAATTCATTGCCACAGAAGTCTGTGGAGGCCAGGTCATTGAGTGTACTTAAGACCGAGATAGATAGGCTCTTGATTAGTAAGGGGATCAAAGGTTAAGGGGAGAAGGCAGGAGAATGGGGTTGAGAAACTTATCAGCCATGATTGAATGGCGGAGCAGACTCGATGGGCATTATGGCCTAATTTCTGCTCCTATATTTTATGGTCTTATGGTCTACATCGAGTATTTAATTAATGTGCAGCCTATAAGCATATCAAAGCCCAAAACTGAAAGAATTTGAGAAAAACATGAACAATCTCTTTACATTATCAATCCTTTTCAGGCTTTAAAAGGTTAATGTGTGTTTATTACCATTTCTAAATTGTTGGGAGAAAAGGACTCCATATGCTAACACTCACAACATCTCTTTATCCCACTTTTTTTTCTCTTCCAATTCCTTTCTTCCCTTGAGTATTCTGACTACTTTCTGATGCACATTTCTTTCTTCATGTTTGATAAGGGTCCCAGAGAGGGAGAGAATCATGGCTAACAATGCTAAATAACAATGAGTAACAGGAATCTGGTCAATCCTCCTGTCCCTAACCCAGAGAGTTGATTAAGTTGGATGAAGAACCTCCATTGCCAGCCGAGATCAGCTAACGTATAACACACTGGAGAGTAAATCCACTGAGCTATTACAAGAACAATCACTCAGTGTCCCTTTATGAAAAAAAAATCTCTCTCCATGATTAGTGATTCTTATCCTTCTTTTTCTGCCTTATGTAGCTGTGAAAATGACTAATTTAGCCTTGCTGAGCTGCATCTAATATAATTTTAGCGATCTTATGTAATGCCGAAGTGTCGCAGCAGTGATATCATTACTCACTTAAAATTTGTTGTCAGTAATCAAGAGAATAAATTTGGTGGCCTGGGTTTTGCATCAGGAATAACAGTCAGGCTAACAGTGTTCATTGTTTTAAGGTTTAAATTGGACATCAACTTCTGGCATCCACACGTGCACATCTAAATGTGGAAATCAGGAAGTTGTTGTCCAAATTGCCCTGCTCCTCCACAATTTCACTATACCAGTTTAGCATCCTGGCGCAACACCCCTCCCCCAACCCTACCCCATTTTCCAGGCTCCCCCGTCTCCAATCCTTCCCCACAGGGACAGGTAAATCCAGTCCCTTAAGACTGTAAGTTGCCACAAAAATCCACAAAAGCTCTACGGGCAGCTGTAAGTGTAAGCAACCATTAAAGAGAAATAGCAGCATTGATGTTAACAATCAAATTAATTTAAATATAAACCTAAAAAAGAGTTCTTAATTAATTATTGATTACAGTAAACCATTCTGAAGTCCCAAATTATTGATGATTATGTCTCTATTTCTGGACATTATATTCATGATAAAATACCTGTTTTCCACAATGACTGCATAGGATTATATAGGATATACTGCACAGGATTAGGCTATTTGGCCCAACTAGTCCATGTTTCTGCTCCACCAAGCCTTATTCCACCTTTTCTCATCTAAATCTACCATGGTAACTTTCTATCCCCTTTCTATCCCTCAAATGTTTGCCTAACTTCCCCTTAAATGCATCTATACTGTTTGCTTCAACCATTTCTTGGGTAAAGAAGTTTGAATTACCTATTGGATTTCTTGGTGACTATCTTATATTGATGGCATCTAGTTATACTTTTCCCCACAAGATGAAATATTCTCTATTTATCCACTCTATCAAAACCATTCATATTTTGAAAGACCTCGATGAGCTAGGTCACCCTTAGCCTTTTTTCAAGACATCAGACTCAGCTTGTCAATCCTTCCCTGATATGTTATCCCCACAGGTTTCTGGTATCATCTTTATAAAGCTTCTCTGTACCCTCTCCAGTGCCTCCATATCCTTCTCATAATATGGTGACCAAAATTGCATGCAGTATTTTAGGTGTAGTCTGACCAAGGTTCGATACAAGTTTAGCATAACTACTTTTCAATTCTTTTTGCAGTTGTTTCATATTTCATAGAGAATAATATAATGCAGGGTGTATGTTACTAATTCAAATGGTACTTCATAAAGTGTGAGAGTAAACCTTGAGTACTTTACAACATCATCCAAATTTAATCATTGATTCACAGCTTGAAACACACTAGCAGCAAAGTTGCAAATTACACATACAAATTGTAAAATGTAAAATGTTGTGACTAGATCTTCACCACATCTGCCATTGACTTTGGAATGTATTTCATGAGGAAATATTTCAGGCGTCATACTTTTATCTTTCTTTATTGCACTTATATATTGCTCTGAGTATTATCAGAGGGCACTGCTTCATGACTCAGTGAATAGGTTCATTGTTCAGTAGAATACTGAGGCATACACATTGGGAAAGTCTCAACATTGATTCCTGAGCTGCGTACAATTGGCTGAGAAGGAAGTGGCACAAAGTCCTCTAAATAGGATCCAGTAAATCCTCTGAAATAGCATTGGGGAAGCAAAAGCTGGAGATTGGAGCATGACTAATCAAGAAAAGTCATTGTAACATGTCAGGAACCATAGCCCTTTCCACAAGCATTTAGGGAGGAAAGAGGTACAATTCAAGGGGCTAATGGCCAGTGTCAGAGAAGCATCCACCAGAGCCCATGTAATGCATAGCCCAGGGAAGACTAAGGGCACAAGAATCTCAGTAATCTATTGTTGAACTCCTGCACAGCCAACAGACTAGTCCTTTCACAAAGGAATTATTTGGAATGAAAGACAGGATAGTGTCACAAATTGGAAACAAAGCATGCAGTGGGTCAGAACCTTGGGAAATTGTGGGCATGGCCTGTGATCTTACATCTTTGTTGGGAGTGCTGGATAAAGGAATAATCTCATATTTGTTTTAGGTAATATAGCAGGTGACCAGCATAGGATGGCAATAAACGGGAGGAACATAGGAACATCAGAAATAGGAGCAGGAGTAGGCCATTTGGCCTAACAAGCCTGCTCTGCCATTCAAACAGATCATGGCTGATCATCTACCTCTACGCAATTTTTCCCCACTATCCCCATATGATGTTATTAATATCCAGAAATCTATCGATTTCTGTATTGAACATACTTACTGATTGAGCTTCCACAGCCCTCTGGCAGAATTCCAAAGATTCACCACCCTCTAAGTGAAGAAAATCCTCCTCATCTCAGTCTTAAATGGCTTGCACCTGATTCTGAGAATGTGTCCCCTGGTTCTAGACTCGTTAGCCAGGGGAAACATCCTCTCCACATTTATCCTTTCATGCCCTGTAAGAATTTTGTAAGTTTCAGTGGGATCACCTCTCATTCTTTGAAATTCGAGAGAACACAGGCCCAGTTTCCTCAATTTCTCCTGATAAGGCAATCCCACCATCCCAGGGATTAGTCTGTTGAACATCCATTGCACTCCCTCTATAGCAGGTACATCCTCCCTTAGATAGTGAGACCAAAACTGTACACAATACTCCAGGTGCAGTCTCACTAAGGCTCTATACATTTACAAGACATCTTTACTCCTGTACTCAAACCCCCTTGTGATGAAGGTCAACATACCATTTGCCTTCCTAATTGCTTGCTGCACTTGCTTGGTAGCTTTTAGTGACTCATGAACAAGGACACCCAGGTCCTTTTGGACACCAACACTTCCCAACCTCTCACCATTTAAGAAATACTCTGCCATTGTGTTTTTTTCTACCAAAGTGAATAACTTCACAATTATTCACATTTTATTCCATCTGTCATGTTCTTGCCCATTCACTTAGCCTGTCCAAAGCCTCTGGAAGCCTCCTTGCATCCTCCTCGCAACTCAAATTGCCAACTAGTTTCGTATCATCAGCAAATTTGGAAACATTACATTTAGCCCCCACATCCTTTAAAGTCTAGACTTTTTTTTACAGTGCCCCTTTAATGGGCTGTTAACTTGTTAATTAGTATTTTTTATTGGTACTCAAAAGAATACAAAGAGACACTCAATCATAGGCTGTTATTTCACAGCCTCCCAGACTGCCTGTATTTTCTGTGGCCTTGAGGAGTCTGTGTTCCATGTTCACATAGGTTGTGCGAGGTTGCATCCCCTCTTTCATTATTTGAGGGGGCTGCACCTCAACGTTTGGTTGCACTTCAGTCCTACACTCATGCCCTTTGGCCACCCGGTGTGGAGAGGGGCAGGCAGATTGGAAGACCTCCTCATTAGCCTGCTCCTGGGCCTGAGTAAGGTGGCCATAAAGAGGTCCAGGCATTGGGTGGTTGAGGAGATCATTAGATCTGACAGCCTGCCCCTCTTCTATGGTTACATGCAAACTTGGGTATGGGGTGTCCTTGGAGAGGGAGCATGTCATGTCCACTAGTTTGCTTGAGGCCTTCCATGATCAGTAGGCACAGTAGGAGCCAGAGTGCATCATCAGCCCCAGGGATTCTATTTTAATTTAATTTTGATAAGTTTCATTAAAGTCTTTGTGCTTTTTATGTTCATTGGTTCATTTGTACTTTCAAAAGAGTAGAAGAGATACTTACTGACACTGGTTTTGACGTGTAGAATTAAGAGCTGTACATTTGTAATGTATCACTATGTGAATAAATCTAAAACTGAGTAAAGATTGACTTCTGTTCTCTTTCTTCACCAGCTGGCTGTAAGATCAGATAATAGCCAAATATGACTTTCAACTACGAAGAGAGACTGGATAGGCTGGGGTTGTTTTCCTTAGAGCAGAGAAGGCTGAGTGGGGACCTGATAGAGTTATAGAAAATTATGAGGGGCAAAGATAAGGTAGATAGGAAGAAACTTTTCCCCTTAGCAGAGGTGACAATAACCAGGGGGCATAGATTTAAGATAAGGGGCAGAAGGTTTAGAGGGAATTTGAGGAAAACTTTTTTCACCCAGAGGGTGTTTGGAATCTGGAACACACTGCCTGAGGGGGTGGTAGAGGCAGGAACCCTCACAACATTTAAGAAGTATTTCGATGAGCACTTGAAGCGCCATAGCATACAGGGCTACGGGCCAAGTGCTGGAAAATGGGATTAGAATAGATAGGTTCTTTATGGCCAGCATGGACATGATGGGCTGAAGGGCCTGTTTCTGTGCTGTATAGCTTTATGACCGTATGAAGATATTGGGCCGTAAATTCCTCGGTGTGGCATACAGTGTCAGATTGCCATTCCGTGCCCACTTACCTACGCCAAATTTCTTCCGTGCCTGCCTCATCCAACCTTCCAACTCAGGCCAGGTGAGATCCAAGCAGCACAGCTGTCTCCAAAGTCCAGCGTTGAAGTCCAGCACTGTTGAATTGAAGAAGGACACGCCCCCTGTTTTTAGGCACTAGCTGCTGTAAAGCAGGTAAGTTTAAAGGTCCAATTAAAATTGACAGGCCAGGGGGAAGGTAAGTGGCAAGGATTTGCGGGGTGGGGGTGTTCGGTGTTCGGGTGGGAATGTGGGGAGAGGGTCAGACATCAGAGGTGGTGTGGGGAGAGCCGGACATTGGGAGGGGGTGCAGCAGGCCGGATATTCGGGGAGGCTGGGGGGTCAGACATTCGGGGGTTGGGGGTGGAGGGATCGGACATTGGGAGATGGTGGGGGTGAGTCAGACATCGGGCGGGCTGGGGGGGTCGGACATCCAGAGGGGGTGGGGGGTCAGACATCAGGGGAGCTGGGGAGGGTTGGACATCAGGAGGTGATGGAGCGGGCTAGACATTTGGGGGGTTGGGTTGCTGGGGGGGTTGGACAACGGGAGGGAGTGGGGGTGGGTTGGACATTCAGGGGGCTGGGGTTTGGAATTGGGGTTGTGGGTTGGACATGAGAGGGTTTGCTCTTTGAGTCGGGGGGTAACAGTCAGGCCCATGGGGGGCAGGGGTGTGGGGTGATTGTCAGGTAAGGAGGAGTCCTGTGCGGGTGAGGGGAATCCCATGGGGGTTCGGCGGGTGGGGAATACTGTTGCGGGGTTGGTTAGTCAGGGGTGGGGGAGTCCCCTGGGGGTCGGGGCAGTGTGGGGAGTCCTGTGGGAGGATCAGTCTGGGTCTTTACAATAGTTACCCAGAAGTTAGAAGATGTTTTAATTCTTGGTACAACTCTGGCGGAACCATCCGAAGTTTGCGATTTAAACCACATTTTCAGATGGTTCCCAGCGCAGCTCAATTGTCCAAGGGAAGTGTGCACTTCTGGGCAATTGCTGTGCAAACCCTGACCTGGGAACTTCCCAGAGGGATTCCCCAGCACACCTTTCGGCTACACCCCCAAATCCAACGCTGGTGTGCTCGGAGGTTAACGAACAATGTGAGAGATCTCAGAGAAGTAAACATTGCACTACACAATCACATTGCCATGCCCAGACTGAGAGCAAAATATCCCTTTCAGATCATCTAGGATGCAGCACTTTGCTCAGGGAACTGTTGTAGTTGATAATTTGGGAAGGTAGTCATTCTATGGATTTGAGATAACCTGTCCTGTTTTTGCTCTTGGTCACTGGTGAAAGCGATGAAATCACTAGACTAGTAGGCTTCAAGGCCTACTCCATGCAGCTATAAGCCTCAAAGTGACTGGTACTGCAGACATTCTGATATTGTCTTACATTAGCTGTGGGAAGGAGTCAATGAAATGAAAAGTGAAGACAGTGGTCACCTTGACAACTACTGGCGTTGTCATCCCTGGACTCAAGCTTCATTCCAAGTTTCACAGGACTCCTGTTGTATATCTGACCATAGGATTCCAGCAGAAAGTGGTCCATTTTCCCTTTTTAAGTTTACTGCCAGTGCCGAGGAACACACCACCGTTGGAAAGAAAATACAAGGGAACTTCCAACCTCCTTCATAAGAGGTCGCTAATTACTTTGTGGGGGCAATCTCCCAAGGTGGTGTTGTGTTATTACAATGATATAATACCTTGGGTTTATTTACTGTACAAGACACAAGGTACCAATCACTCATAAGGGATTGGGTAAACATGTTGTAGGTTAATTTATTAAGACGAGGCACATGAGGACAGTTATACATAAGTATAAAGTTGAAGGCAACAGAGCTGTGTGTTTTTATTTATTCATTCATGGGATGTGGACATAGCTGGCTAGGCCCAAGCCCAATTGCCCTTAAGAACTAAATGGCTTGCTAGGCCATTTCAGAGGGCATTTAAGAGTCAACCACATTCCAGTGGATCTGGAGTCATATGTAGGCCAGACCAGGTCAGGACAGCAGATTTCCCTCCCTAAAGGACATTAGTTAAACCAAATGGGTTTTTAGGGCAATCGACGATGGCTTCATGGTCCTCATTAGAGTTCAATTCCATATTTTTTTTATTGAATTCAAATTTCACCATCTTCCGTGATTCAAACCATAGCATTACCCTGGGTGTCTGCATTACTCATCCAGTGACAATACCACTACTCCACTGCCACCGCCTCCCCCAGCTGCTCCCAAAATTAGTGTGTGCTCTGTCCAAAGTAAAAGTGAAAATAAGACTGGATCACATGACACATTTCCCTACTAGTGATGTCATGCTGATATCCCCTAAAGGCATATTACAACAGGTGGACCCTGCTTTTGACAATAAATGGGCTGATGCACATGGTCCTAATAAGCATGTGGCCAGCTGATGTCCAAGGAAACCCGTGGCTTGGGAGTTTCACCTCTGGCCAGGCCCCCTTCTGTATCAATAGCCTTGCAAGGGCTGGGATTTTTCAGTCCCATCGTGGGGGGTGCGGCAGCCCAGCCAAAACTCCATTGACATTCAGCGAGCCTGGACAATCCCGGCGGCGGACGGGACCAGAAACCCTCCCCCCCCTCCCCCCGCCCCCCCCCCCCCCCCCCTGCAACGGACCGATGGGTGGGCAATGCTTCATAAGGATTTCTGGACAAAACCCATAACCTAACATGTCTGGGGTTGTATCCACAATGAGCGGAATCGTCCCAGATTTGCACTAGATGCAGTAGCAGGCGGGAAAAAGAATGTTTTACCCGCCGGCCGCAATGTCGGCTTTTCACGCCATATCGTCCCATTCCTGGCGTGTCTGGCCTCATTAACCATTCATTCCCGGGAAACATGCCGGATTGCTGGCAGGGCGGCATCTGATTTGCCCACCCCGCCATCACCTCAGGCCTTCAGTAATCCGGGCGCCATATTTAAAGGCCGCCCCTGTACAGAGCTAGTACTCTTCAAGGGATAGGAAGCTGCTGGAAAATGATGGCTGCTACAGGGAGGAAAGGTGTTGTCCCCAAATTTAGCGAAACCTCCTTCGGGCATCTACCCGATGTTCTCTACCCTTGCTCTGGGTGAAGACCGGCAAGGAATGTCACCAATCCAGCAAAGGAGGCAGTAGCAGCAGTGGTCAGCGCCAACGCTCTTCAAAAGAGGACAGCCACCCAGTGCAGGAAAAGGATGAATGTTCTCATCCGTTCCGCCAGAGTAAGTCAACCACTTCATCACTCTCAGCTCACACTCTGAAACCCATTACACATCCACAGGGATCTCACACCTCAAGACAGCATCACTAACTCTCATACACACCCTCACATCTCCATCAGGCTCATATCCTCTGGAGCTCGAGTCCTCATCCCGTCCATAGCTCCGCTCACCACACAAACATTCATCGCAGCGCCATGTGCCCTGTTTACACTGCATGAAAACAGATGGAGAGAGTTTTTTTAAGAAATGTTTTGTTCATTCATGGGATGTGGGCTTCGCTGGCTGGGCCAGCGTTTATTGCGATTCTCTATTTGCCCAGCCAGTAAAGTCCACATCCCGTGAATGAATTTTTAAAATCTCTCTACCTGTTTCCATTGTGAAGACCGATGCAAAGTATTCATTGAAGACTGTACCCATGCTTTCCGGTCCACACACAGATTAACTCTATAGTCCCTAATTGGCCCTACTCTTTCCCTAGTTATTCTCTTGCTCTTTATATATTTTTTAAAAACTGTTTGGGTTTTCCTTTATTCTACCCACCAATGCTTTCTCATGCACTCTCTTAGCTTTCCTAATTTCCTTTTTAAGTTCTCCCCTGCACTTTTTATACTCCTCTAGGGACTCTGCCGTATTGAGCCCTTGGTACTGCCATAAGCTTCTCTTTCTTACTTAATCCTAACCTTTATGTCCCTTGACACCCAGGGTTCTCTGGACTTGGTCCCCGCTTTTGTCTTTATGGGGACGTATTTGCCCTGCACTCTCGTTATTTCCTCCTTGAATGCCCCCCACTGCTCTGACACAGTTTTATCTGCAAGTAGCTGCTCCCACTCTCACACTCTCCTCCTTCCCTTACACATTCCTCCCCACTTACACCTACCTCCCCAGCTAGCATATTCTCCCCGTTACACTCTTCCCCTCCATGCTCCCTCCCCCCTCCCAATCTCACCTCCACCGACACCGTGGTTCTCTCCCTCCCAACCTCAACCCCACAAGACCTTTGTTTTCACCGCACCCCCCAGCCCTCATCACCACATCCCGCCCTCCCCCTTGCCGGTACACCTTCCTCTCCCACTCATAGCTGGACCTTCCTCTCCCCACTCCTCAACAATCAACCCCATGGTCAAGACCCTGATGTCCCGAAGCAGACCCCAGACATCAACGGAGACTTCCCACCTTCCATGAGCTGCTTCGCGGTGGATCCATGTCCATGAAAATCCACCCAGCATGCGATGCATGTGTTCCTCCAGGGTCCGGTAGCTATAAGGTTCCAGCGTTTTCTGCTCCTCGGATGTCTGCGATGTGAGTAAGGCCCTAACGTTAAGTCCCAACTTCTGCATGTCACACTTGTTAAGACATGTTCTGGGCCAGTGTGCTTTCCCACCAACGGGGTGATAAATTTGACTTGGGGGATGATTCCGGTGAGCAGGGCTTATAATTATATACAGATGTATTAAAATGACATGCCAGACGTGTGACAGCAAGAAACGCGGCCCCCCATTGACAGGTGGAGCGGACGATCGTAAACTGGCTTCACGATGGCGTGAAATCAATTTTTGGTCTTCTTGCCATATTGTCCGCTCACATTCACCATGACACCTGACACCAACAGGGATGGAAAATTCCAGCTTGGGGGTTTTCAGCTCTTTAGTGTATTTCAAAGGAATAAGAATTATAGCTGTAATATATAAAGTAGTCACTTCCACCTGTTTTGAAAAGATCCCATCCTATTTTATCCCAGCACTTTCTTGTGTTTTGTGGTTAATAAGCAGTTCTTTTTGCTATTAACCTTGACACTGCTGGCATATATCATACCCCTATGTCTTTGTTCATTCAGAGGCCTGTAAATCAATTCTGTGGCTTTCTGAATACAACCTTGGATTCAGAAATTGATTGAATGAACTCAACACATCATTACGTCCCTCATGCACAGGGATAACTGCTCAATTTTCTTTGAAGTTAATCCATCATAAGTTCATCTCTAATATTCAAATGATTCAGCAACCAGCATTAGCACTTTTCTTCTTTTAAGCCAGCTTTGCTTATTGTAACTCAGCAACTTTAGGCCTTCATTGACTCCAGTAGCTTGTTGAATCTTGGTTATTCAATTCTCAGGTGAGTGTTACAGAATATTGATGCTTTCCAACAGTTAATATGACATCCTCATAGTCAACCATTCTGACGGGGTGGGGTGCGTCCATTCTGCTCGACACATGAGGAAGAAATATCCTCATGCTTTTTGGGAAACACCAGTTAACAGAGATGAAAGTCAACTTCTCCGGGGTGCACAAACAGGCAATAGCAGTTCAGCTGACCATTATCTATTCAGTCCAATTATCTTTGTCATTGATTTCAGTGGAAAGGAAAACTATGTAGGATGTATAACAGCCAGCTGATTCACTAGGCCCTGTTTTGTGCACCCACTGATGTTGAATCCATCACCCAAAGCTACAAACTGCTTGTTTCCCCTGGCTAGGGAACCTAGAACATGGGGGCACAGTCCCAGGATAAGGGGCCAATCATTTAGGACTGAGATGAGGAGAAATATCTTCGCTCAAAAGTGTTGTGAATCTTTGGGATAGTCTAGCCAAGAGGATTGTGGTTGTTCTATCATTGAAAACATTTAAGGCTAGGATAGACCAATTTTTGGTCTCTAAGGGAATCAAGAGAATCAGGAAAATGAAGTTGAGGTAGAATATTAGCCATGATTGTATTGGATGGCAGAGGGGGCTCAATGGGCCATATGGTCTACTCCTGCTCCTATTTCTTAAGTAATTATTCAAACTAAGTTTAGATAATGCTAATGAGTAACAGTCTCTGAGTGAAATAATACTTCACTTTCCACCTCTATCTCCACCAAATCTTTGGGATGTTGCATTATATCTCATGGTCATGTCATACTGGAAGTCTAAATTCAGCTTCAATTGCATAAGAATACGTGGAATATCTGGTAATGACAAATAGCTGATGCTCAAGAAAAGTTTCTAATCAATCACTTTCCCCAATAATTTTCTTTCCAAAGTTGTAGCACTCAAGTTTTCTCAACCATTAACCATAGCTGAGCTCTTTTGTAATCTGAGCAGAACTTATCTCCATTTCAGTTAGAGATCTTAAAGCAGGATTGAGGTTAACCTTGCATGGGACATGCTTCCAGTCCTGCTTCAAA
This sequence comes from Cetorhinus maximus, assembly GCF_964194155.1. NCBI lineage: Eukaryota > Metazoa > Chordata > Chondrichthyes > Lamniformes > Cetorhinidae > Cetorhinus > Cetorhinus maximus. The sequence continues at coordinate 124,077,563 of NC_135883.1, read as the reverse complement.
TGCATTGCCCTGTAGAATTACATCCTCATTGAAGTCAGAGTATTTTTGATCTGTACTGTCAGTGTCTGCGTGTGCTGGTTTGATCTGTCATTGTTCTCAGTCTTCCAGCTAAGATCAAGTTTAGTGTTTGTTCTGCAAGACTCTTTAATAGGAGGTCTCACTACCCTCTAAGGTCAAGACCCCATACTGAGTATCAATGACATGAAACAACCTTGAATACAATTTCCACTTCATGCAAAAAACCTGTATTAACCCAATAAGCAATAGTGTTTGATATTAGGGGGAGGTGATGGCGTAGCGGTATTGTCACTGGACTAGTAATCCAGAGACCCAGGATAAAGCTCTGGGGACCTGGGTTTGAATCCTGCCACAGCAGATGGTGGAATTTGAATTTAATAACAATCCGGAATTAAAAGTCTAACGATGACCATGAAACCATTGTCGATTGTTGTTTAAAAACCCATCTGGCTCACTGATGCCCTTTAGGGATGGAAATCTGTTGTCCTTACCTACACGTGACTCCACTCCAACAATGTGGTTGACCTCTGAAATGACCTAACATTGTAACAAACCGCCAGAAAAAAGGAATGAAAGCAGACAGGCAATGCGGCATTGACCAAGGCACCAGAAACGACAACGGCAATCTCAGCCCTGTCGTCCCTGCAAAGTCCTCCTTACTAACATCTGGGGGTGAGTGCCAAAATTGGGAGAGCTGTATCGCAGACTAGTCAAGCAACAGCCTGGCATAGTCATCCCCAAGGAATCATACATGCAGATAATGTCCCAGACACCACCATCACCATTCCTGGGTATGTCCTGTCTCATGGCATCCGATCAAACATGGACAAGGAAACTTCCTGCTGATTACCACGTATTGCCCTCCCTCAGCTGATGAACCAGTGCTCCTCCACGTTGAACACACTTGGAGGAAGCACTGAGGGTGGCAAGGGTGTAGAATGTACTCTGGGCGGGGGATTTCAATGTCCATCGCCAAGAGTGGCACCACTACTGACTGAGCTGGCCAAGTCCTAACTGACATAGCTACTAGACTGGGTCTGTGACAGGTGGTGAGGGAACCAACAAGAGGGGAAAACAGACTGCCTGCTGCAGATGCATCTGTCCATGACAGTATCGGTAGGAGTGACCACCGCACAATCATTGTGGAGACGAAGTCCTGCCTTCACATTGAGGATTCCCTCCATCGTGTTGTGTGGCACTACCACCATGCTAAATCGGGTAGATTTCGAAGAGATCTAGCAGCTCAAGACTGGGCATCCATGAGGCGCTATGGCCCATCAGCAGCAGCAGAATTGTACTTGAACACAATCTGTAACCTCATGACCCGGCATATCCCCCACTCTACCATTGCCATCAAGCCAGGGGATCAACCCTGGCTCAATGAAGAGTGCAGGAGGGCATGCTAGGAACAGCAACAGATATACCCAAAAATGAGGTGCCAACCTGGTGAAATTATAACACAGGACTACTTGCATGCCAAATGGCATAAGTAGCAAGTGATAGAAGGACTAAGCGATCCCACAACCAAAGGATCAGATCTAAGCTCTGCAGTCCTGCCACATCCAGTCATGAATGGTGGTGAACAATTAAACAGGGGGCTCCGCAAATATCCCCATCCCCAATGAAGGAGGAGTCCAGCACATCAGTGCAAAAAATAAGGCTGAAGCATTTGCTACAATCTTCAGCCAAAAGTGTCGAGTGGGTCATCCATCTTGGCCTCCTCCAGTGGTCCCCAGCATCACAGATGCCAATCGTCAGCCAATTCGATTCACTCCACGTGATATCAAGAAATGGTTGAAGGCACTGGATACTGCAAAGGCTTTGGGCCCTGACAATATTCTGCCAATAGTGCTGAAGACTTGTGCTCCAGAACTTGCCGTACCCCTAGCCAAGCTGTTCCAGTACAGCTACAACACTGGTATCCACCCATCGATGTGGAAAATTGCCCAGGTATGTCCTGTACATAAAAAGCAGGACAAATCTAACCCAGCCAAATACCGCCCCATCAGTTCACTCTCTATCATCAGAAAAGTAATGGAAGGGGTCATCAGGGGTACTATCAAGCAGCACTTGCTTGTTTTTTTATTCATTCACAGGATGTGGGCTCCAATGGCTGGGCCAGCATTTATTGCCCATCCCTAGCTGCCGTTGAGAAGGTGGTGATGAGCTGCCTTCTTGAACCGCTGCAGTCTATGTGGTGTAGGTACAGCCACAGTGCTGTTAGGAAGGGACTTCCAGGATTTTGACCCAGCGACAGTGAAGGAACGGCAATATATTTCCAAGTCAGGATGGTGAGTGACTTGGAGGGGAACTTCCAGGCGGTGGTGTTCCCATCTATCTGCTGTCCTTGTCCTTCTAGGTGGTAGTGGTCGTGAGTTTGGAAGATGCTGTCTAAGGAGCCTTGGTGAATTCCTGCAGTGCATCTTGTAGATGGTACACTCTGCTACTACTGTGCATCGGTGGTGGAGGGAGTGAATGTTTGTGGATGTGATGCCAATCAAGCAGACTGTTTTGTCCTGGGCGATGTCCAGCTTCTTCAGTTTTGTGGGAGCTGCACTCATCCAGGCAAGTGGGAAGTATTCCATCGCATTCCTGACTTGTGCCTTGTAGGTGGTGGACAAGCTTTGGGGAGTCAGGAGGTGAGTTACTCATCGCAGGATTCCTAGCCTCTGACCTGCTCTTGTAGCCACAGTATTTATATGGCTAGTTCAGTTCAGTTTCTGGTCAATGGTAACCTCCAGGATGTTGACAGTGGAGGATTCAGTGATGGTAATGCCATTGAACATCAAGGGGCGATGGTTGGATTCTCTCTTGTTGGAGATTATCATTGCCTGACACTTGTGTGAGGCGAATGTTACTTGCCACTTGTCAGCCCAAGCTTGGATAATGTCCAGGTCTTGCTGCATTTGGACATGGACTGCTTCAGTATCTGAAGAGTCGTGAATGGTCCTGAACATTGTGCAATCATCAGCGAACATCCCCACTTCTGCACTTACGATGGAAGGAAGGTCATTGATGAAGCAGCTGAAGATGGTTGGGCCAAGGACACTACCCTGAGAAACTCCTGCAGTGATATCCTGGAGCTGAGATGACCTCCAGCAACCACAACCTTCTTCCTTTGTGCTAGGTATGATTCTAACCAGCAGGGAGTTTTCCCCCTGATTCCCATTGACTCCAGTTTTGCTGGGGCTCCTTGATGCCACACTTGGTCAAATGCTGCCTTGTTGTCAAGGGCAGTCACTCTCCCCTCACCTCGGGAGTTCAGCTCTTTTGTCCATGTTTGAACCAAGGCTGTAATGAGGTCAGGAGCTCAGTGAACCTGCTGGAACCCAAACTGGGCATCAGTGAGCAGGTTATTGCTAAGCAAGTGCCGCTTGATAGCACTGTTGATTACCCCTTCCATTACTTTACTGATGATCAAGAGCAGACTGATGGGACAGTAATTGGCCAGATTAGATTTGTCCTGCTTTTTGTGTACAGGACATACCTGGGCAATTTTCCACATAGCTGGGTAGAGGCCAGTGTTGTAGCTGTACTAGAACAGCTTGGCTAGGGGCACGGTAAGTTCTGGAGCACAACACTTCAGTACTATTGCCAGAATCTTGTCAGGGCCCATAGTCTTTGCAGTATCCAGTGCCTTCAGCCGTTTCTTGATATCAGATGGAGTGAATCGAATTGGTTGAAGACTGGCATCTGTGATGCTGGGGGCCACCGGAGGAGGCTGAGATGGATGATCCACTCGGCACTTCTGGCTGAAGATTGTCGCGAATGCTTCAGCCTTATCTTTTGCACTGATGTGCTGGGCTCTTCCATCATTGAAGATGTTGAGCCAGTTCTTCCAGTGAGTTGTTTAATTCTCCACCACCATTCATGACTGGATGTGGCAGCACTGCAGAGCTTAGATCTGCTCCATTGGTTGTGGGATCGCTTAGTTCTGTCTATCACTTGCTGCTTATGCTGTTTGGCACATAAGCAGTCCTGTGTTATTGCTTCACCAGGTTTACACCTCATTTTTAGATATGCCTGGTGCTGCTCCTGGCATGGGCTCCTACACTCTTCATTGAAGCAGGGTTGATTCCCTAGCTTGATGGTAATGGTAGAGTTGGGGATATACTGGGCCATGACATTACAGATTTTGTTCGAGGACAATTCTGCTGTTGCTGCTGATGGTCCACAGCACCTCATGGATGCCCAGTCTTGAGTTGCTAGATCTGTTCAAAATCTATCTCATTTAGCACAGTGGTAGTGCCACACAACACAATGGAGGGTATCCTCAATGTGAAGGTGGGACTTCGTCTCCACAATGACTGTGCAGTGATCACTCCTACTGATACTGTCATGGACAGATGTATCTGCGGCAGGCAGGTTGGTGAGGATTAGGTCAAGTATGGTTTTCCCTCTTGTTGGTTACCTCACTACCTGCCGCGGACCCAGTCTAGCAGCTATGTCCTATGGACATTGAAGCCCCCCACCCAGAGAACATACTGCACCCTTGCCACCCTCAATGCTTCCTCCAAGTGATGTTCAACATGGAGGAGCACTGATTCATCAGCTGAGTGTGGCTGGTACATGGTAATCAGCAGGAGGTTTCCTTGCCCATGTTTGACCTGATGCCATGAGACTTGATGGAGTCTGGAGTCGATGTTGAGGACTACAAGGGCAACTCCCTCCGACTGTATACCACTGTGCCACCACCTCTGCTGGGTCTGTCCTGCCAGTGGGGCAGGACATACCCAGGCATGGTGATGGTGGTGTTTGGGACATGATCTGTAAGGTATGTTTCCATGAGGATGTCTATGTCAGGCTGTTACTTGACTAGTCTGTGAGACAGCTCTCCCAATTTTGGCACTAGCCCCCAGATGTTAATCAGGAGGACTTTGCAGGGCCGAGAGGGCTGAGTTTGCCGTTGTCGTTTCCAGTGCCTAGGTCAATGCCAGGTGGTCTGTCCGGTTTCATTCCTTTTTTGTGTCTTTGTAGTAGTTTGTTACAACTGAGTGGCTTGCTAGGCCATTTCAGAGGGCATTTAAGACCAGGTAAGGATGACAGATGGGTTTTTTTTAACAATAATCGACAATGGTTTCATGGTCATCATTAGGCTTTTAATTCCAGATTTTTATTGAATTCAAATCCTACCATCTGCCATGGCAGGATTTGAACCCAGGTCCCCAGAGCAATACCCGGGTCACTGGATCACTAGTCCAGCAACAATAGCGCTACACCATCTCCTCCCCCCTTATTGCTTGGCAATAACCTGGTCTCTGACGCAGTTTGGGTTCCACCATGGCCACTCAGCTCCTGACCTCATTACAGCCTTGGTTCAAACATGGACAAAAGAGCTGAACTCCCGAGGTGAGGTGAGAGTGACTGCCCTTGACGTCAAGGCTGCATTTGACCGAGTGTGGCATCAAGGAGCCCCAGCAAAACTGCAGTCAATGGGAATCAGGGGGAAAACTCTCCGTTGGTTGGAGTCATACCTAGCACAAAGGAAGATGGTTGTGGTTGTTGGAGGTCAGTCATCTCAGCTCCAGGACATCACTGCAGGAGTTCCTCAGGGTAATGTCCTAGACCCAACCATCTTCAGCTGCTTCATCAATGACCTTCCTTCCATCGTAAGGTCAGAAGTGGGGATGTTTGCTGATGATTGCACAATGTTCAGGACCATTCACGACTCCTCAGATACTGAAGCAGTCCATGTCCAAATGCAGCAAGACCTGGACAATACCCAAGCTTGGGCTGACAAGTGGCAAGTAACATTCGCATCACACAAGTGTCTGGCAATGACCATCTCCAACAAGAGAGAATCCAACCATCACCCCTTGATGTTCAATGGCATTTCCATCACTGAATCCCCCACTATCAATATCTTGGAGGTTACTGTTGACTAGAAACTGAACTGGACTAGCCATATAAATACTGTGGCTACAAGAGCAGGTCAGAGGCTAGGAATCCTGCGATGAGTAACTCGCCTCCTGACTCCCCAAAGCCTGTCCACCATCTACAAAGCACAAGTCAGGAGTGTGATGGAATACACCCCATTTGCCTGGATGAATGCAGTTCCAAGGACACTCAGGAAGCTTGACACCATCCAGGACAAAGCAGTCCACTTGATTGGCACCACACCCACAAACATTCACTCCCTCCACCACCAACGCACAGTAGCAGCAGTGTGCACCATCTACAAGATGCACTGCAGGAATTCACCAAGACTCCTTCAACAACACCTTCCAAACCCACGACCACTACCATCTAGAAGGATACGGGCAGCAGATGCAAGGGAACACCACGACCTGGAAATTCCCCTCCAAGTCACTCACCATCCTGATTTGGAAATATGTCGCCGTTCCTTCACCGTCGCTGAGTCAGAATCCTGAAACTCCCTTCCTAACAGCACTGTGGGTGTACCTACACCACATGAACTGCAGCAGTTCAAGAAGGCAGCTCACCACCACCTTCTTAAGGGCAACTAGGGATGGGCAATAAATGCTGGCCCAGCCAGCGAAGCCTACATCGCATGAATGAATGAAAGAACTTACAACACCAATTCCTGCAATGCATCTTGTAGATGGTACACACTGCTGCTACTGTGCGTTGGTGGTGGAGGGAGTGAATGTTTGTGGAAGGGGTGCCAATTAAGTGGACTGCTTTGTCCTGGATGGTGTCAAGTTTCCTGAGTGTTCTTGGAACTGCACTCATGTCAGAATCTCATTCCTGGGTCATCAGTCCACTGAACAAATTCTTCCCTGTGACTTACCAAGTCACGCTTCCTGACTACTGCAGCAATGTCCTTGGGAGCTGTGTCTTTATACCTCTTTCTGACACTGGTCCCTCGACATACAAGGTAATTTCTTAAATCTAGTCATCCGATTGATAAGTCACCAGGGCCAGATGGATTGTTTCCAAGACTGCTGAATGAAGTCAGGGAGGAGATAGCAGATGCTCTGAGGATGATTTTCCAAACTTCACTAGATACAGGGGAGGTACCGGAGGACTGGAGAAATGCAAACGTAGTTCCATTGTTTAAAAAGGGATCAAAGGAAATGCCAAACAATTATAGGCCAATTAGTCTTACATCGGTGGTGAGCAAATTATTAGAATCAATCCTGAGAGATAGGATTAACTGTCATGTGGAAAGGCATGGACTAGTCAGGGATGGTCAGCATGGATTTGTTAAAGGAAGGTCTTGCCTCACAAATTTGATTGAATTTGTTGAGGAAGTGACAAGAAGGGTTGATGAAGATAGTGCAGTGGATGTTGTGTACATGGATTTTAGCAAGGCATTTGACAAGGTCCCACATGGCAGATTGGTCAGGAAAGTAAAAGCCCATGGGATTCAGGGTAATGTGGCAAACTGGATAAAAGGTTGGCTTTGTAACAGGAAACAAAGGGTAATGGTCGATGGATGCCCTTGCGAATGGAAAGTTGTCTCAAGTGGTGTTCCACAGGGCTCGGTGTTGGGACCCTTGCTGTTTGTGTTATATATTAACGATTTGGAGGTGAACGTGGGGGGCACGATTGGGAAATTTGCAGATGACACAAAGATTGGCCATGTAGTGGATAGCGTAGAGGATAGCCACAATCTCCAAAACGATATAGATGGGTTGGTGGAGTGGACGGTAATTGGCAGATGGATTTTAACATAGAGAAGTGTGAGGTCATACATTTAGGGAGGTCAAACAGTTACAGGGATTACACAATAAATGGGAATATACTAAGAGGGGTAGATGAAGTGAGAGATCTTGGCGTACAAGTACACAGGTCCCTGAAGGCAGCAGTTCAAGTAGACAAGGTTGTAAAGAAGGCATATGGAATGCTCTCCTTCACTGGCAGAGGTATAGAATATAAAAGTAAGGATATAATGTTGGAATTGTATAAAACACTGGTGAGGCCACAACTGGAGTATTGTGTGCAGTTCTGGTCATCACATTACAGGAAGGATGCAATAGCTCTGGAGAGAGTGCAGAGGAAGTTTACAAGAATGTTGCCAGGGTTAGAAAAGTGTAGCTACGAGGAGAGATTGGATAGGTTGGGGTTATTTTCCATAGAACAAAGAAGGCTGAGAGGTGACTTGATTGAGGTGTACAAAATTATGAGGGAAATAGGTAGAGTGGACAGGATAAAATTGTTTCCCTTGGTGGAGAATTCTAGAACCAGGGGACATAGATTCAAGATAAGTGGCAGAAGGTGTAGGGGGGGGCATGAGGAAGAATTTTTTTTACGCAGAGGGTAGTGGGTGTCTGGAATTCGCTGCCCAAGTTGGTGGTAGAGGCAGAAACTCTAAACTCTTTTAAAAAGTACCTGGACCTGCACCTTAAGTGCTGTAAGCTGCAGGGCTATGGGCTGGGTGCAGGAAGGTGGGATTAGAAAGGGCACCTGGGTGTCCTCGGGCTGGCATGGACAGGATGGACTGAATGGCCTCCTTATGTGCTGTAACTTTTCCATGGTTCTATGATTGGATTATCAATCCCACCCTGGCCAAGAAAAGACCACCTGCACATGGTCATTTACTGCTCTCAGCAGGGGGCGGTCTCCAGGTACCTGCCAGTGATGGATTTCTGTATCTTGGTAAGACAGGAAAAAAACCATTCAGACGTAGCCGAGAGACCGTTGTCTAGGTCAGTTTCTGTAGACAGGGTGTCTGGTGGTTAATGTGTGTGTGTGTGTGTGTGTGTGTGTGTTCAGCCTCAGCGATGATGTCTTCAGTCAGACTTCTCCCTTCATCCCGCTATCCTCCGCAATCCATGTTCCTACCATCCAGTGTTGAGCTCTGCACGTTGGTCTACACCACAGCTAGTTACATTTTACTCACAAACAGAAATACGAAGCATATTAAAAATGCCTTGTAGCATAACAGAAATACACAAAATATCAACATGTCTTATAGTGCAATATCTGACATGCACCCTAATTTGGGATCATTTTAAGTCTATCATCCTTGGCTTTGTGTTAGCACTCTCACCTTTCAGTCAATCAGTTGTTAGTCCAGCTCCTCTCCGGTATGTTAGCATGTAATCCAGGCTGATGATTCATTGTAATACTGAGGGAGTACTGCAGCCTTTCCAATGAAATGTTTAAGTAAAGCCCTGTCTGCCTGCTCAGGTAGATGCAAAAAGTCCCATGGAATTATATGAAGAATAACAGGGAGTTCTCCAAGTGCTGCAGCCATTTTATCCAAGTCCCTGGTAAGACGTTGTTCCACAAAAGACTGTGTAAAATCATCCCAGTTTGCACTATGTGCGGTAGTAGCTGCATTTTACCCACCAGCCGCAATGGCGGATTTTCGTGCCGTATCGCCCCCTTCCCGGCACACCCCGCCTTATTAATAACGTACTCACAGGAAACATGCTGGATTTCTGGTGGGCGGGCTCGGATTTGCCCGCCACGCCTTGACCTCAGCGTTTCCTCGCTCCAAACGCCATATTTAAAGCTTACCAGAGCATATGCCTACTTCACTTTGACAAACCAGGACTGCTCCAGGCGACAGATAGCCCTGAAAGCGAAGGTAATGGCAGTCCCCAAATTTAGTGACGCCACTCTGGGGTGCCTGCTGGATGCAGTGGAAGGCCGCCACGATGTCCTGTACCACGGTTTTGGCCGCAGAAAGTCCACCAGAGTCACCAATCTGGCCTGGGAAGAGGTGGCAGCAATGGTCAGCGCTAACGGAGCACAGAGGAGGTCAGCCATCCAGTGCAGGGAGAGGATGAATCCTGTCATCCGTCCCACCAGGGTAAGTCAACCACCTCATCACGCTCAACTCACATACTCACAAACCCATCACACATCCACAGGGATCTCACACCTCAAGGGACAACACCACTAACTCTCACACACACCCTCACATCTCCATCAGGCTCATATCCTCTGGAGCTCGTGTCCTCATCCTGTCCATGACTCCACTCACCACACAAACATTCCACGCAGTGCCATGTGTCCTGCTCACACTCTTTCCATCTGTTTTCATGCAGGAGAAGCTGGGTCCAAAGAGCAGGCCCGGGGTGGAGTGGCCCTCATTAGGCCGCCTCCCGCACTTTGAGGAGCATGCCATCGCGCTGCCTGGTGAGGATGTGGGCCGTACCTGTGGTGAGGTTGGCAGTGAATACCCACATGAGGATCCTGCACCCCATCATCCCTCTCTCAATGCAACTGTGAGTGCTCTCTCTCTCCTGCTTTTGACTCTGCTGACATGTACTAATTATCTCTACTTTGGTTCACAGGGAGATCTGCCAAGTGACCAACACCCTCAGCCAGCCAGTCCCTCAGCTCCATCCATGTCCTCACCTCCAGCGAAAAGAACACCGGTTCCATTGAAGAGCTGGAAATAAGCAGCCTCGAAAACCCATCACAGCGCTTACCCACACCCTGCACCAGCGCAGAGACACACTCCTCAGTGGGATCTAGATCTAGAGCAGGCTCGGGCTCACAATCTGGTGGTCACCGCACGGACACATGTCTGCAGCAGGAGGAGGCAGGTTCCGCTGAACCCCCCGGCACTCGGAGGACTGCTGAGGAAGAGGCATCTGTGAGGTCCGAGTCAGATGATGAGCCTCTGGATTCAATCTTCGAGCTCATCCTGGAGAGTCAGCAGAAGGAGGGGAACATCACACAGAGCCGTTTGGAAGCCCTCAACAGATTGACACGTGAGTCAGAGGAGTACATCCACCTGGTCTCTAATGAAGTGGTGCCCACATGTGCATATATGGAGGTCTCCATGGAAAGGATGGTGGATGTCATGGAGACCCTGGTCCAGCAGAACGTGGAGATGTGCGCAGACCTGTGCTCCATCATAGTAACCATGGGTGAGTTCCTGCAGTGGCAACACGAGGAGGAAACAGGGCACCTTGACATCCCTCCAGGTGCTCCTTCCCCTCAAAGAGTCAGGCCAGGGTGTTCAGGTACCCAAAGGGAGGAGAAGCGGCAGCTGGACATCCCTGGGTCATCCACTTAGGAATCTCAGAGGCTGTCCACTCCCTCCAAGTCCCCTTTGCCTGTGACCCCTTCAACCTCGTCCTCTGTCACCGCAGAGGGAGCAGCTGGCCCACAAGAGAACAGCTAAAACAAGCCGGGGCCCCCAAGGCCTTGTCTCTCCAGAGAACGCATGCCGAAGTCACCAGAGGCAACAGGGCCAACCATTGCCCAGGCTGTCCCCACCCCTGCTGTGGTTGTCAGGGCAACACCTAGAAGAAGTGGTAGGACTAGAAAAGTTAAAAAATTCTGATCACAAGTGGTTGCACGGCTGAACACATTTCAAAGAGGAACAAAGAACAAAAAAAAGTATAGTACAGGAACAGGCCCTTCGGCCCTCCAAGCCTGCGCCGATCATATTGCCCGTCAAACTAAAACATTTTGCACTTTCGGAGTCCGTGTCCCTCTATTCCCATCCTATTCATGTATTTGTCAAGCTGCCTCTTAAACACCATTATCGTACCTGCTTCTACCACCTCCTCTGGCAGCGAATTCCAGACACTCACTTCCCTCTGCGTAAAAAACTTGCCCCGCACATCTCCTCTAAAGTTTTCTCCTCTCACCTTAAATCTATGTCCCCTAGTAATTGACTCTTCCACCCTGGGAAAAAGCTTCTATCTACTCTATCCATGCCACTCATAATTTTGTAAACTTCTATCAAGTCGCCCCTCAATCTCCGTTGCTCTGGTGAGAACAATCCGAATTTCTCCAACCTCTCCTCATAGCTAATAACATCCAGGTACCAGGCAGCATCCTGGTAAACCTCCTCTCCACCATCTCCAATGCCTCCACATCCTTCTGGTAATGTGGTGACCAGAATTGCACGCAATATTCCAAGTGTGGCCTAACCAAGGTTCTATACAGCTGCAGCATGACTTCCCAGCTTTTATACTCAATAACCCTGCCAATGAAGGCAAGCATGCCATATGCCTTCCTGACTACCTTATCCACCTGCGTTGCCACTTTCAGTGACCTGTGGACCTGTACACCCAGGTCCCTCTGCTCGTCGAAGCACTTAAGGGTTCTGCCATTTACTGGATAATTCCTACCTGTATTAGACTTTCCAAAATGCATTACCTCGCATTTGTCCAGATTAAACTCCAGCTGCCATTTCCCTGCCCAAGTCTCCAACCGATCTATATCCCATTGTATCCTTTGACAATCCTCTTCACTATTTTCAACTCCTCCAACCTTAGTATCGTCTGCAAACTTACTAATTAGCACAGTTACATTTTCCTCCAAATCATTTATGTATACTACAAACAGCAAAGGTCCCAGCACTGATCCCTGCGGAACTCCACTAGTCACAGCTCTCCGTTCAGAAAAGCACCCTTCCACTGCTACCCTCTGTCTTCTATGACCAAGCCAATTCTGTATCCATCTCGCCAGCTCAGCTCTGATCCTGTGCGACTTTACCTTCTGTACCAGTCTGCCATGAGGGACCTTGTCAAAGGCCTTACTGAAATCCATGTAGATAACATCCACTGCCCTTCCATCCGTGACTTTATAATCTAAAAATATATTTACTTTAACTGAATAATATATAATGTTGTCTTTTAGCTTCATTTACAGACTACACGAGTCCTCACCTTGCATCCCCTCCCACACCCACACACGTCCCCCGCCCCACTAGCAGTTCAGTTGCACACAGCCGGACCACGAATGGTTCTGGAGGGAGGTGTGTGTGGGCAGGGCCTTTAGGAGCCTCGTGCAAGCATTCTCCCACACACATGGAGCTCATCTCACTGTCCCCAGCATTTTCAGTGCTGCCTGCTGGAGTTCTCTTTCAGTTGTCCATCTGAGCCGACCTGAATCTCCGCCCACTTACTGATCACACCCCCACGCAGCACCTGTTCCTGCCCAACATGAGGCTCCGCCCACTTTCAATTTGCACAGCCATGGCGGGCGTTAAGCTTTTGGTTAGCTCCCATGTCTTTTCCCTCTTCACAGTCCATCCCCCTGGCATCACCTTCTACCTCCCCACCTGTTACCCTACAGCCCAAGCCCTTGTCATTCCAGGATGTCCACATTCCCTACCTTCCTGAAAATCCCACCCTCACCCACATTGACCTCCCCAACCTCCTCCTTTCCATCCCCACGGTCTGTGTCTGCCTCCGGGTCCCCACCACCACCCTCACCATCCCTTCTACCAGTACCGACGCACCCTCCACCCTCCCACCCTCCTGGCTCACTCTGCCCTCTCTCATTCTCACCATTCCCTCCGACCACGCCCACCCTCAGTTCACTCGCCTTGACGCAGTCATAGACTCCACAGATGCCTCCCTTGCACATTCACCTGGACATCCCCCCCTTACTCCTTCCTCCACACTTACTTCCTCCTCCACTCATACACCCTCCTCCCACCCCCGGACACCTTCCCCCCTCTGAACCTGCTCCTTTACTCCTTCCTTCCCCCTTACACCTACTGCCCCACTTGCAGCATTCTCCCCCATTACACCCTCCTCCCCCTCGTACTCACTCCCCCCCCACCCAGACACGGTCCTTCCCCCTCCCAACCTCACCTCCCGACACCTTCGCCACCCCCCCCAACCTTACCCCCCATGTCGCCTGCCACCCACCCCCCACTCAGCACCTTCATCCCCACCACCTTTCAACTTCACCCTCAACCCCTCCCCTAACACCTTCCCCTCCCACTCACACCTAGACTTTCTTCTCCCCACCATCCCCCGCTTTGCCGATCATCTGTGCCAGCCCATGACAAAGCCCGTGAAGTTCAGAAGCAGGCCCAATGCATCAAGGGAGACCATGGAAGATGGTGCGAGCCCATGACGAAGTTTGGAAGATCTGAATCCTCAGCAAAGCTGAAACTGCTGCATGGAGAGCTCCCAACCTACCGAGAGCTGCTTCACGCAGAGCCGTGCGCATGAGCATCCACCCAGCATGCTATACACACGCTTCTCCATGGTCCGGTAGCTGCATGTCTCCAGCATCTTCTTCTTGGATGTCCGCGATCTAAGCAAGATAGGCAGGTAAGACATGACTTCTGCACGTGTCACTTGTCCGGACATGTTGTGGGCTGGTGTGTTTTTCCGCCAGGGTAACAGTAAATCAGGCATGGGGGGTGGGGGGTGATTCCCGTTGGCCTTACTTTGCATTCCATTAACAGGATGTAAATCGGATTCACACCGGCCTCCAGCAGAATCCGTGATCTGCCATGGTGGATGATCCCGCCGAGATTTCACGCCGGCGTGAAACCGACTTCTCCCCTCCAGCCCGCCACGACGCTTGCATGAGCGGACGATTCGGCCTATGTACTCCAGTGTTGCTTTTTTAATATAATGGTGTCAACATCACAAAAAGGCTTGGTTCAGCCTGAGCTCCTTCTGGCTAATTCCTTCGTTGTAAAGGGGCGCTGTTCCTTAAATAAAAAAACATTTTGCCAAATCTTTCATCGTTTCAAATACACGACGCAATGACATAAATTACAGTGGCACACATTATTATATCATCAAAATATGGTCTCATTATGTCAAAAATGATACATGGTTCTTCTAGCTCTTCTCTCCAGACAAAGGCAAGGTCAAAGATGTTGTTTGCTTACTGGGGAAAAATTCTGATCCAAGGGATGGCTTCACCAGCATAAAGTGTGTAAGTGGCATCCAGAATTTGGGGCACAAAGTGTCCAGGTACCCGTTTTAATAATGCACTGCTCCACATAGTGGACCTGGTTATCCTTTAATGATAATGTGCAAGGACCTCTTTACATTTATGAAGACCAGGCACATGAAGGCCAAACTAGCCAATGTGCAAAATCCCAAGTTTACATTGTGCACAAGCTATTCAGCCAGCACACATTAAAGTTAGATATTAAAAATGATTTACACTCTGGCTTGGATTCAAGGTATTTCTTAGGGGTGGGCTGTCCTGTTCAGCAGAGTGCCAGTTTCACAGCTAGGCCACCTATTCCAAACAGACCTGTGGGAATCCTTATAATCACCGTCAACAACATGCATCTATATCGCGCCTTTAGCGTAGAAAGAAAAGTTCCATGATGCTTCACAAAAATATACGTATCGATGGATGCCGAGCCAATGAAGGAGGTATTAGGTGGGATGACCAACAGCTATGTCAGAGGTAGGTTTTAAGGAGGATCTTAAAAGAGGACAAAGAGGCAGAGATGTCTGCGGATGGAATTCCAATGTACGGTGCATAGATGGCCAAAGACTCGGTTATTAGTCCAATTATCAATTGGATATTGACCCAATATCAGAATTAGAGGAACAAAAGGTCCAGACGTGAAGATTGTGGGGCTGGAGGAGGTTACAGGAATAGGGAAGGGCTGGACAATGACCATGAGGCAACTTAAACACAAGGATGAGGATTTGAAATTTGACGTGTTGGGGACCGGAAACCAATGTAGGTGAGCAAGCATAGATGATGGGTGGGTGAGTGTGACCTGATACAGTTAAGTAGATGTACATCAGCAGCACAGTTCAATTGAACAGAAGGTGACAGATGGGGGAGGATAGGAGGCTGACAAAGAGATTGTAGGATTCGTCAAGATTAGAGGTGACACAGGGATGAATAATGATTTTAGCAGCTGATGTAAAGATGGGAGAGGTGGAGAGAGGCAACTTTATGGGTTGGAAGTTAGCAATCTTTGTGATGGAGAGGATATAAAGTCAGAAACTGGACTCAGGCTGCAATAGGATGCTGAAATTGTGAGCAGTCTGATTCAGTCAGAGGCACAGGGAGCAATGCCAGAGACAATTACAATGATCTGTGCCCTCAACTTACATGTGTCTGGTCCTTCCACTGAAGAACATGTACAATATAAGCCAAAGTGTGAGCCACAAGTATAGCAGGTATGTGATCATAGGTGATGCTATTGAGGTAGAAGTAAATGGTTTCTGTGATGGAGAGGATATGGAGTCAGAAACTCAACCCAGGCTCAGAATAGACATGGAGGCAGTAATCAATACTGATTCACTGACCCTGATTTTATTGTGGGGTGGCATCAGTCCATGTGAGGGGCTGAGACAGGTTGTTGTGCAGTGTTGGTTACATCTCAGTAGCTTTTGATGAAGTCTTCATAGTCTGAAGTAAGTTAACTCTATGTCTTTATTAACTACTAAAACTATTTACAAAGATACCGTAAAGGCTCCAAGCTAGGAGCTGTCTCCATACTTGGGTCTGCACACAGCTCTGTCTAACACCACACTGACCTTGGGTGTGGGTCATGTGCTCTCTTACATCACTGTGTGGGCGGTACTGTACTCAGTCCCACTGAAACTCTGTATGTGCCAGACCCTTATACTACACAGGTAACAAGTCAAGAAAAGTACGTCAAGGCCCAGAGACATTTTATCTCTGGTCTCCAATGTTAAGCCCCGGGCTTCCATTGAAATGTGTTGGACAAGGAGCAGTGGCATAAGGCCATTGCCGGGGTCCTACAGGAGGCACAGGAATAGTTGCCGGCAGTCAGATAAGTTGTGAGGAGGGAGCTCTGGCTGCAATTCTCAGAGGGGCAAGAAGTCTGGGACAAGGGGAGTGCAACGGTTCTTTGTGGAGCTCAGAGCTGGAGAATTTCTGTTCCTCTTTGCCCACAAGAATACTTAAAAGAAAAATTAAAACTTACTTTGCTAGGCTTCTTCTGGCCCTCAATCCAGCTCCCACAGTTTTGGCCAGTTGGCGAAGCCATCACTGCTCCCCAGCTCAGGCTTCAGATTAAAAGATCACATGTCACTATTTGAAGAAGATTAAGGGAGTTCTCCCAGTGCCC
This sequence comes from Cetorhinus maximus, assembly GCF_964194155.1. Classification (NCBI taxonomy): domain Eukaryota; kingdom Metazoa; phylum Chordata; class Chondrichthyes; order Lamniformes; family Cetorhinidae; genus Cetorhinus; species Cetorhinus maximus. The sequence goes on along the minus strand of NC_135883.1, from coordinate 124,060,843 downwards.
TGGATAATATTTATCCCTCATTCAACATCATTAAGTAGCATGTTTGGTCATTTATCTCATTGCTGTGCACAAATTGGATGCTGCATTGCCTTACATTACAATAGCGACTGCATTCAAAAGTACTTCATAGGCTTGAGGTACTCAGGAATGCCCTGCTATGAAAGGCGCGACTAAATTGCAAGTTCTTTATTTCTCTCTTTCAGCACAATCCCACCAGATCATTGTCATTTCTTGCACGTTGCAAAGCTTTGTTCTATAACATACAAACAAGGCCAAAACAGGGTAGTCCGAGGAACTTCTGATGACAGAAAGGTTAGATGTGATTTGTATGCGTTTTCAAAAATAGACTAATGGCAGAGATGAGGACAGTGAGGAGAAGGGGCTCACATAGATGGAAAGATGATTGAAAGACAGAAAACAAAGGCTGTCAGGATTTTACGTTGATCAGATGGGAGCGCGCCCAACCCAAGCGCATGTGAAATTGTGCAGAATGACATTGGGCGTGCATCTTGGCACCATCGTGCACACAGGCAATATTGAGGTCAGTGGCCATGGGCAGGATGGGAGCCGTGCCTGCCAACAATTAAAGGGCCAATTAAGGCTATTAAAAAGCCAGTTGATCCAGATTTTACATTGCCTGTGCGATTAATGAAACCTCATTGAAGGGCGGGATAAAAAGGGTCTGGAGCAATGCCATTGTGAGCAGTGAGGAGTTTAGGAGATAGTTTGCTTTTGGTTGCTTAGTGAAACTTGACAGCTTCATCTCCATTTTGAGCTTCAGTCTTTGCATTGCTGGCCTTCATTTCAGGACTCATTGGTGTTTCTGAGGCCCCTGGAGGATTTATATCCGGTGGACCCTTACAGTCAACAGGCAGCTTTTTGTTTATCTGGTAATGAGGATTGTCTACTCCACTGGTGGGACCTCCTTTGAGGAGCAAGAGAGGGACAGAAGGGAGAGGAGGCCAGGTGTCCATAGGCAGCATCCAAGAGAACGACCTGTGGGAGGAGAGGCACAAGCACAAGGGGTGCAGGGCCAGCAGGGAGTCCAAGGCAGAAGGGGCCACAGAAGACATCAGTATCCTACTGTCAGAGTGTATAGGCAGCAATGCAGCTACCTCAATACGTCAGAGTACCGATGGAGGCTCCGCTTCTCCAGGGAGACAGTGACCTCCATATGTCAGATGTTTGGTCTGGAGATCATCTCCAACTGTGTGGGTGGACACCCCATGCCAGTGGCCCTGAAGGTCACAGTGGCCCTCAACTTCGATGCCTGCGGCCCTATCCAGGGGTCAGTGGGGGGTCGGTGTGGAGTCTCCCAATCAGCTGTCCACAATTGCATGAAGCAGGTGACAGAAGCTCTGTTCAGGTGGGTCATGACATTTATTCATTTCTAGACGGACGAGGCCAGCCAGGCTGAACGAGCCAGAGGCTTTGCAGCGATTGCTGGGTTCACCCGCGTCCAGGGTGCCATCGACTGCACACATGTGGCCATCAAGGTGCCAGCGAGTCAGTCAAGTGCCTTTGTGAACAGGAAGGGATTCCACTCCATGAATGTGCAGATAGTGTGTGACCACAGGATGCAGATCCTGCAAGTCTGTGCAAGGTACCTAAGCAGCTCCCATGACGCATACATTCTCTGGCACTCACAGGTGCCGAGGCTCCTCATGGCTCCAGCTCAACTGAATATGGGCGGTGATAGAGAGGACCATAGGTCTGTTGAAGATGTGCTCCCGATGCCTGGACCGTTTAAGGGGGCACTTCAATACCCTCCAAAGCGGGTGTCACTGATAATGGCTTCATTCTGTGTTCTCCACAATCCAGCTCTGGCAAGGTGGGATCCACTAAAGGAAGAGGATCCTGAAGCAGCTCCACAGGCCACAGATGATGATGCCAATGGTAGATCAGAAGAGGAGCCAGGGAAGGACATGATGAGGATGTGGTGGCAAACCTCTGGAACCTTCAGGGAGGCAGGGACACTAGGGAGGCCTTGATTCAACGCTCCTTCAGCTAGGCTGCTAAGGCGTTGCTTCCACCTCATGCCAGGGGTGCCGCCTCCTTTCTGGATGTTTGAAATGACCCATTCCAAAGTCCATTCAGTACCTGTGCAATAAAGTTTAGAGCCACTCACATCCAGCATGAGATACTGGTGTGCCCTACACCTACAAAACAAGTGAAGCACACTCAGGCCATTGACACAAAGGCAAAATTTATATAATGTTGACACTCACAACAAATGAACATAACAATATCTGGTTTAACTGACCCCTGGATAGAGCCGCAGGTATCGAAGTTGAGGGCCACTGTGACCTTCAGGGCCACTGGCATGGGGTGTCCACCCACACAGTTGGAGATGATCTCCAGACCAAACATCTGGCATATGGAGGTCACTGTCTCCCTGGAGAGGCAGAGCCTCCATCGGTACTCTGACGTATTGAGGTAGCTGCATCGCTGCCTATACACTCTGACAGTAGGATACTGGTATCTTCTGTGGCCCCTTCTGCCTTGGACTCCCTGCTGGCCCTGCACCCCTTGTGCCTGCGCCTCTCCTCCCACAGGTCATTCTCTTGGATGCTGCCTATGGACACCTGGCCTCCTCTCCCTTCTGTCCCTCTCTTGCTCCTCAAAGGAGGTCACACTAGTCACACCAGTAAACAAACTAACAAAACATGACAGAACAGAAGATCACCCGTGAAAAGTCCCTCTTGTGCTCATGATGCCTTAAACCTACATTTGTGAGTGCTACGTCTTGGTGCCCCCCTCTCGCTGGCAACAGCATTGGAGACATGCTGCTGACTCTGCTGTCTTGTTGGCCTTGGTGACCTTGGCGGTCATCCTCTGGCCAGTGAAGCCTGTGTAGGCCACACCTGGGAGTGAGAGTCCAGTGCCACAGCTGGGCACTCCTCAGTCATCACAGTCTCATCAGATGCCACAGTCAGTGGCGGAGGGGCTGGGAAGCTGCTGCCATCATCCAGAGTGCCCTGAGAGGAGCCTGCAGAGACGGACAAGCAGCTTGTGCGTCAAAGTGAGGTCTGTCTAGACCACCCTGCTCACCATTGATGGATGGGCACCTAGCAGAGATACTAGGTGCCTCATCCATCTCTCAAACTGGCAGTGATCACCTGAGGTCATTGCCTCTGAGAGGGCTCGCAGGTCCGAGCACAACCTCAGGAACCCCTGGTACTGTTCCTGAAGCAGCCTCTCCATGAGAGTCGCCACTTTCTCGGTGGAGGAGGCAGTGCGCTCAGTGCTGAGAGTCAAGACAGTGCTCATGATCCACATGGACTCCTCCCTGACAGAGACCGTGGTATGCAAACCCTCAGGAATCTCCATCAGATCTTCTCGCGCATCCTGCTGGACATCCAGCATCTGCCGCCTAATGGACGACTCCAGAGGCTCATCATCTGCCTTCAGCTCAGCATCATCCTGGTCTCCAGCAGTCCTCTGACTGCTGACACCCTGGACACTCTGCCTCCGCCTGCTCCTCATGCGAGTGTGCCGTGCCCTTACCGCTGTGCACCAACATTGTAGCCAACGATCTAATGCCCACTGAGATGCTGATATCTGCACTGGTGCCTGGTGCAGAAAGGGGGTGTGATGCAGGTGCATCTGATGGGCACTGGTCCTCCGGCGTCAAGGGTGGCTCAGCAGGGTCATGCAGTCGTTGGCTGGATAGTGATTCTAGGGGAGAAAAATGACATGTCATTAGTATCAGTCATTGCACTGTCACTGTGCATGCTAGGCGGGCTGGTGAGACAATGGATCATGGTGCCATCATCTTTCATTGAACAATGGGGACTCCAGGTTTGAGGTTACCATTGCAGTTGAGACAACACAACAACGTTTACACACTCCGAAGCTCTCGCATTTGTACACTGCTCTCTTACCTTCGTCAGAGACCCCTGCCTCCCCAGGACTGCTGGAATGAGTTGGGCGCAGGCAGTCTATCTCTAAGGCATCCATCTCGTTCCTCATCAATATGAGCAGGCTTGGGGGGCCACCGCCTGCCCTTGACCTCTCGCTGTTGTTATGGCTTTTCTCCTGAAAGGACAGGGGAGCATTGATTAGTCCACTCTCTACCTGCAGCGCCATTGCAACCTGGCCAACCCCACCTGAGGAGCACCTTGCAGGGCACACCTGTGTTGTGGCCCTCAACCCACAAAGCAATCAGGCCGGCGCCGATGTCATTGACAGTTGGCACTCAGACTCTCACACCCCTGAGCACCATGGGGGGACGGCCAGCCATTAACACTTCTCCACACAGATCCATGCTATCTTGGTGCTCACCCTTGAAGAGCACAGCAGATCGTTGAACCATTTGCGGCACTACACCCATGTGCACCGCAAAACATCATGGCCGCTGGCCTGGGCTGTCACCTCTGATCATGCCTTCTTGGTCAGGTGCGGTGGCCTCCTCTTGCCATCCCTGGGGAATGAGGATTCCCACCTGGCACTGACATCCTCCATGAGGATTTCCAGGCACGCATCCGAGAACTAGGTGGGAGGGGGTCAAGTGCCAACAGGAGTTGCCCTCCTGCCTGGCATGCTCAGCAGGTGCAGATGCCATTGTAGCTGAAAAAAATGTTTCATCCAACAACTCCAAAGCCACAAAGTGTCCCCTGGTAGGCTTCAGGGAGCTGTCTCTGCTGCTTTTAAATCCCCCACTGAGTCGCCATTGGACCCAGCGCCCGACAGGCTTCCATCCCCGCCCAGCCCTTCTGACCACTAAGCAAACGCGTTTCACACTGGGTGGCCCTTAACTGGCCACCCAGCGTGAAATTGCGTTGGAAACACAATCTCGCTCAGGAGTGGATTATACGTCCACTTTTGGGCCTGCTCACTTGGCACGCACACCAAGCATGAAATTCAGGCCTAGAATTACTAAACTGGGAAGATGTAGTGAGCAGTGTTTAATGTTGAGGCTGCCCTTATTTAGGGAATAATGTTGAAATTTGCTGATAACATCAGACTGGGCTGCATGGCAAATTGTGATGATGATTGTGAAAGAGTGCAACATAGGTTAGCCGGATGGGCAGATTGGTGGCCCATACAGTCCACTATAGATGCATTGGAGACACATGATGGTCACAGCCAGTAGGTCAGAAGGAAGAATGGGCTCTTCCTGGGCATTATCATTAATGAGATAAGAGGCTGGTACTGCTTCTGCTTTAGTTGTGTCGGAATCACAGACATCCCTATTTTGCCAACATTTATGTGGGTGTCAAGCAATTGATAGAGGAACAGGGAAAACAAGTGTAGGTATTGAACTGATGGAGCTGAAATAGAAAGACTATTTGCTTTGATTGTGAAGCTTTTATTTCAGGTGACATAAAGCAGGTATAAGATCAGGGAGAAAGGGAGGAATTCTACTCTTTGGGCGGGTATAGTTGTTAGTGGCACAAAAGAGGGCAAGACAAATGGCTCTTTGCCATTTCAAAATAAACCACATCGTAAAACAAGGTCGCGGGAGGGGAAGGTGGGCATGGCACAATGCACAACACGACCTCCATCATGAAATGCTAAGACCAAAAGCATGTTACGGACAGGAGAAAGGTAGACAAACAGTACTTATTTCCTCTCACCACCTGTCCTTAAGCAGAAGGTGTTTTAAATTATTTTACAAGTAGGCGGTGACATGTTTTCCCAAATCCTCAGTTTGTGTAATCCAATTTACTAATAACCCGCAGCAAACTCGTGGTATGACTAACTCAGAAGGTTAGTTTATTACACATTCAAAACCCGGGGGAGAAATGTTCGCAACTCCCCCACTCCACTATACACACACATGCACAGACACACATACACACAGTAAGGGGGGATATTTTTACAACTATCGATAGTGACAGTATAAGAACCAGAAAAATTAAAGTTAGTTCATGTGTTTTCCAGAGTCCAGAGTCAGAGAATGGGGAGTTCTTTCATGTAGGATTTTGAGTTCAGCTGGCTGAAGACTGGAGTAGTGTAGAATTCGCTTCACTGTTGGTGCTGATATCGCAAGATCAAGCAGGTACACAGAGACTGAGTTGGTTCTGCAGGCTATAGGAGGAAATCTTCCAGCAGAGACAGGCCTGAGGAGCAGGCTGTTGTTCTGTCTGCAGGGCAGCTTCTTGGTGGTTTACCACATGGATGCTAAACATCAGACTGCTTGTGAGGCTAAAGATGTAGTGATATAACTGTCCAAAAATGCTTGGGTCATGTGAAATGTTGCATTAATTGTTAATTGCAACTTAAAATCAGTTTTTGTGCTTCTGGTCAGAATTCCATTTTACCTCCTTAGGAGAATGTATAAAGTGGTTATTAACATCTCTCCTGGCATAATGAGTTTTGATCTCTCTCATTTGTGATAGTTCCAGCTGAGGGAGGCAGTTCATCTGCACTTCCTCTGCTTTCATTGATTACAAGGGGTCTATGCAGTGAGGTGTGAGATTCCACAGATTGAGTTAAAAATTATTTTGTTCTTGTAACCCCTGGTAGCTCCCAGAAGAAAGGGCCAAACCTGTGGCCATGTGACCTGTAGCAGCCATCCTTTTTGGTTGGGCAGAAAATCCACTTAAAAAAATAGCAATAAGAATACAGTTTTGAAAATACAGTGTTGGATTTCTGTTCATGTCCTAGGAACCCAACAAGCATCAATTCCTCAACCAGCAAAATCTTATTCTCAACCTTTCTTAACAATGTTTGTCCTTAAGACAGATGGAATTGAAATAGCAGCTCTGGAGTTTGTTGCTGCAGTTTGCCCCTGGATGACACTTGTTAACAGAGCAGGAAATCTGAATGCAGAAGCCTTTGGCATTTATTTGTGTTTAATTTACATTGCTGCGCCATCTTCAGGCACAGGCAGGGGTTGACATCAGGAAGCCCACAGAGGAAGTTTGTGAGCAGTACTAGTCAAGAGAAGAAAGGGAGTACTCATACTTGGGGTGTTAGTTGGGAACAAAGCAGTAACGAATCAACCCTATTATTTTTCTGTTTGCGGTTTTCCAGTTTCTTTTGAGCTGCACTGTCTCAGTCTTCAGTGGCTTCAGCTCACAAGATGCAACTTCTGCCTTTGCCATGATAGAACTTAAAAATTCTGGCTGTGTGTGGGCTTCCTGATCAAAGCCAATTTTGCAGGTAGTAGCTCACCAGCAATATTTAAACTGGTGCCAAACTGCATGTTCAGGTAGAATTGGATTTACCTGAATAATCAGGCAGAAGTCCCGCCGTGTTCCATTTCCATCCCATGAATGCCACCATTTGACATCTTACCCTCAGCTTTCATATGAGTGAGATTAGCAGACCAAGAAGAAATTGGTTCGTATGATACCACACAGCACAGAAATACATTGATTTCCCAGGGGCAGGGTATCTCCCTATACCGCTATCTGCACGGCTCATGTGGTGTTCTTCAATGATAATCATTGGCAAAAGATCCAGGGGGGATAATTAAAAGAATTTATTTTACACATAAAGTTGCTATGATCGGGAATGTATTGCCTGGAAGGGTGGCGGAAGCAGATTCAACCATAACTTTCAGATTTTAGCAATCCCCTCCCCACCACCCCTCTACCCTGCTTCCAATGGGATAAAGTTTGTAGCAGATCGCTTTAACCTTCAAGAGATACTGTTCTATGAATTTTAGGGACCAATGTGCCAAATACTGAAGAATTTCTGGGTAGGAACGTCTTGCCCTTGACCATTTTTTATCTATTCTTTTGCAGATCATTGAAGCAAATAAGCAAATCCTTGATTATTTTCATACTTCAAATAACTCAAGCAGTAAGCGTAACAAGGTTCATTCACCACAATCTTCATGAAAAAGCACCAGGGATGGTGATGGCCAATTTTTGTAGTATTCCTGCTGCCTGTAAGTATGTGTTTGAATATTTTCAGTTTCACTGTGAGGATTACAAAATTCCAAGCAAATTTTTTGAGATCTGATTTACAGTCTAATACTAAGTGCATTTCACACAGCTCTTGATAGAGAAAGTGTCTCTTGAGACCATTCAAAACATGAAGATATATGTTGAATGTTGAATAGTGAATGTCGGGCTTACTTCCAAAGCATCAAACTCCTTCACCTTCATTTAAAATTCTTAGATTTCAAAACGCTCAATTTGACTTAATGAGGAAATAAATACAATGTTATAATGAGAAATACCATTGCTTGGAAGTTACTGTTGGGCACATTATTGTATCAAGCTTACAAAACTGACTTACCTCAAATTACTCTCTCTGTTACTTTAACAAAGTAATTTAAAATAAAATCAATGAGTTAAATGTCACCATTAAAGAGGCGGAGAGAAATTTGTTACAAGCATGTTAAATGTTCACACAATAACATGGCTGACAGTAATTCCTGGCTAACTATGGTTTATTAATGTCTATATAACCAGAGGAGGCAAAATTAGGGGTGGGGAAGAAAAAGATTCATGATCTGACAGTGCATTAGATGCCATTGAACAAATGGCAGCGAGATAAAATCCCCAATGACAATGGATCTTTAAAGAACAATCCAATTAATTTACCATTGTATATAACTCTTTGATACATGTACCAGAGCCAACATTTCCTTCCTATTCAGTTAAAAATATCAAAGTGCTATACTTAGAATCCTAAACGGCACAGAAGTCAATTTTTTCAGAACAGAAGAGTAGCTAATATATTCATTGCTAATTATTTCAACTTCTCATACTATACAATATTAATGAGAAAATTCAAATGTTAGGTTAAATGACTTTTTTGTCTTCCCTCACACTTACCACTTCTTATAGCTCTTTATATAGAGCATTATTAATGTTCAGCTACAATGTGCCTTCTGTGCAGGGGCGTATTGGAAAGTATACGAGAATTCACTGAGAATTAAGAATTCCCCGATCATCTGCTTTCACTTCATTGGAAGAGCAGCGTAGACCCCGGGATTTTCCGGCACCATCGTGACGGGGGGTGCCCACCATGGGAGATTCGGTGGCCCAGCCAAAAGTCCATTGACGTTCGGCGGGACTGGACGATCTCAGCAGTGGGTGGGGACAGAGAATCCCACTCTCAAATGGCCTACGTTCTGTGTACACAATTTTTCCTGTGTTTCTATGGCTCATCTGCCAAATAGATGGCAAATTGACAAGAGAAGCTCCACAGAAACTGAACCCGCTGAGAAGGCTTACTTCTATTTTTGGTAGCTAAGGTATAAATAAGAATTAAAACTGTGGGGCTGATAATATGGTCTCTGCCTAGTTCTACTGCAATCACTGTACATTGGTTGCACTAGTGGTGCCAAAAACTGATTATAATTTAACAATTTACACAATTCTCCCAGCGAGGTTGCAAGGATGAGTAAACAGGCATAAGCAACAGCTGTGAAAGGGCTGCAACTTCACCAGAGGTGGGGCACAAATCCCCTTTATGCAACTAGAAGTGGTTCCCACCTTTCTTTGTGGAGTTATGGAGGTTGAATGGGGGAGCAGCTCCAAGGAGACACCAGTATATGATTTTTTTTTACTTTTGAGACTACCACTTTTATCTATGTTATTTGGAGAATGAAGAGGATAAGGTGCAGCAGCATAGGGAACCCAGGCTGGTGAGGGGACACAGGAGCCATATGAAACTAAATGGAATTCACAGGCGCATCCCTGGATACATGTGCTCATACTTCCCCCTGACTATTGCTCATAAACTGCACAAGCCTCATCAGCCATGGCCAGGATTTCCCGGTCGCCGACGCATAAAATGATGCGGGATGACATCAGGCGGAACTCCCAACGTCACCCCACCCCATTTTAATTTTCAGGTTGGCAGGGGCTCAGCAGAATCAGCTGTGCGCCCACTAACCTGTCAATGGCCAATTGAGGCCATTGACAAACTCATTCAAGTAATTAGTGGACCTGCCCGTCCAACCTTAAGGTTGGCGGGCAGGCTGGGAGCCCTGGCATGCATTAGAAAAATCATGAAACCTCATCCATGGGTGGGATGAGGTTCCATGTAGTTTTTTAAAAATGTAATAAAAGTATCATTGAAAGTGATGGACAGTGTCACATGAGGGGACATGTCAGGGAATTTTTTTTTCTATTTTTAAGATTTTTTAGTGTGGAGCCAATCTCCCTGAGGCAGCACTTAGCCCCAGGGAGATGAGTGCGCTCTTTCATGTGCATGCGCAAAAGAGCACACTTTCAGCTTAGGGAATCCACCCCCCGCTCCCCCCAACCACACAGGGAGCGCATCGCGCTTTCTGGCGGCCGTCATGCTGGGTGGGCCTTAATTGGCCCATCCATGTAAAATGGCGGCATGCATCCAATCGGGGGCGCCAATCGAAGGCGCGCCTCCACGCACCCGCTCCTAAACTTCCGCTCCGACAGGGAGGAAATTCTGCCCCGTGAGTTGCATAACACTCTTGAACTTGTCCTATAGATCATGTCCAGCATCAGCACTGCACTGTTATCAGGATGTGGAAGTCACAGCACCCTGATTTCTTTATGGTACATGGTCACTGTGGAGCACCACAAGTCTGCAGGAACATGTAGGATCACATGGGTGCAATCAATAATTCCCTGGACTTTGGGAAATTCTGTCATTTCCATGGGAAAAGAGATGAAGCTGCATGTCATAGAATCATAGAAAGTTTAAAGCACAGCAAGAAGCCACTCAGCCCATCATGTCCGCGCTGACTGAAAAACAAGCCCCCCAGCCTAATCCCACTTTGCAGCATTTGGTCTGTAGCCCTGCAGGTTACAGCACTTCAGGTGCATATCCAGACACCTTTTAAATGAGTTGAGGGCTTCTGCCTCTACTACCCTCTCAGACAGTGAGTTCCAGGCCCCTACACCCACTGGGTGAAAAAATTGTTTCCTCATCGCCCCTCTATTCATTTTGCCAATCACTTTAAATCTATACCCCCTAGCCACTGACCTCTCTGCTAAAGTAAATAGCCCTTCTCATCCACTCTGTCCAGGCCCCTCACAATTTTATACATCTCAATCAAATCTCCCCTCAGCCTCCTCTGTTCCAAGGGGTACAACCCCAGCCTTTCCAATCTTTCTTCATAGTTGCAATTTGCCAGTCCTGGTAACATCCTAGTAAATCTCGTCTGTACCTTCTCTAGTGCAATTATGTCCTTACTGTAATGAGGTGACCTGAACTGCACACAGTACTCAAGTTGTGGCCTAACTGACGTTTTATAAAGCTCCAGCATAACCTCCCTGCTCTTATATTCTATGCCTCAGCTAATAAATGAAAGGATTCTATATGCTTTCTTAATCACATTATCAACCTGTCTTGCTACCTTCAGGGGTCGGCGGACATTCACTCCAATCCCCTCACCTCCTCTACACTGCTTAGTATCCTCCCATTTATTGTGTATTCCCTTGCCTTGTTTGACCTCCCCAAATGCATTACCTCACACTTCTTGGGTTGAATTCCATTTTCCACTTTTCTGCCCACTTGACCACTCCATTGATATCTTCCTACAGTCTACAGCAATTCTCCTTGCTATCAACCATGCAGCCAATTTTTGTGTCATCTGAAAACTTCTTGATCATTCCCCCTCTATTTACATCTAAATCATTAATGTATACCACAAAAAGCAAGAGACCTAGTACTGAGCCCTGTGGAACTCCAATGGAAACAGCTTTCTAGTTACAAAAACACCCGTCAGCAATTACCTTTTGTTTCCTGCCACTGAGCCAATTTTGTATCCAGCTTGCTACATTTCCTTGGATGCCATGGGCTTTATTTTTTGAACCTGTCTGCCATGCGGGAGCTTGGCAAAAACCTTGCAAAAATCCATGTAGACCACATCAACTGCATTACCATCATCAATCCTCCTTGTTACTTTCTCAAAAAATTCAATTAAAGTTTGTCAGGCACAACCTTCCCTGAACAAATCCATGCTGACTGTGGTTGATTAATCAGTGCCTTTCTAAGTGACAGCTTATCCTGTCCATCAGAATTGATTCCAATAACCACTGACTGGCCTATAATTATTCAATCTATCCCTCACTCCTATTTTGAACAAAGGTACAATGTTATCAATCCTCCAATCCTCTGACACCACAATTTATCTAGTGAGGGCTGGATAATGATGGTCAGGGAAGAAAATTGAACCAGAATTTTTTTTAAAATTCATTCATGGGATCTGGGTGTCAATGGTTAGGCCAGCATTTATTGCCCACCCCTAATTACTCTTCTTCAGAGTGCATTTAAGTGTTAACCACATTGCTGGCAGGTCTGGAGTCAGATGTACACCAGACCAGGTAAGGATGGCAGATTTCCTTTCCTAAAGGACATTAGTGAACCAGATGAGTTTTTAAGCACCATCAGCAATGGCTTTATGGTTATCATCAGACTTTTAACTCTGTAATTTTATTGAATTCAAATTTCACTAACTGCCATGGTGGGATTCAAACCCAGGTCCCCTGAGCATTAACCTGGGCCTCTGGAACACTAGTCCAGTGACTATAGCATTATGCCACCAACAGCTACATCAGGAATGTGGTCATCACCTGGAATGCACCACCAGAAAGTGTGGGGAAGTAGAGTCAATAGTAATTTGCAAAGGGGAATCGGATTTATATTATAAAAAAAGGAAACATTTGCAGGGCAATGGAGAGCAGGGAACTGGGATTAATTGGGTGGCTCTTAAAGAGCCAGCACAAGCTGCAAGATTCTGTGATTCTTTGACAGCTGCAAACTGTGTGAAGATGCAGCAAAACTGATTTCTACCTATTTTTACACACTTTGTGCACCTTTTTATGGGCATAACAAAGAGAAAGATTGGTCCCATGACATTTGGCAACATGCAGGTTCTAACATAATTACTCTAAATCCCAAAACATGTTAGCAAAAGCAAATCATGGTCCAAGCGATTTGAAAAGAAAAGCTGCTTTTGGGTGTCTGTTTGAACTGGCTGAAGAACGCTGAACAATACACCAAATACCGGTGCGTCTTATCACTGCAAGCAAACAGGATTCCCTACAAAAGAAATCTCTTTCCAGCAGTCCGCTTTTCACTCATATATAGCTGAATTGAACATCAGATAAGAAAGGCCTCTGAAACCAATATAAGCACTGGCTGTGTGAAAAGCCATGCTGCATCAAAACATTCATGCAAGGCACTATTTCAAATGAGGTGACGGTTCAGTGATGGTTGTTGCATTTACAAAGAGGGTCAATTGCCCTTTGAATCTTCAGTATCTACAGAGACTTAGCTCTGTTTTCCTTCCTCACAGTTTAATGTTTAAAAATCAAATGCCGGGCTTAGGCATAGAGGTTTGCTGCAAACAGATAACTGATCGGATAAATATTCAGTTCAGCACATAACAATACTTCTTGAATAGTCACGGCAATGAAGAAACAGAAGCCCCAGTTTTGCAATGCCAGTGGTGATGAGGGCTGTTTTGCAATGCCAGTAGTGATAAGGGCTGTTTGCCCTCGCCAAATTTAGCAAGGTGGTGCAGCAGTTCTTAAAGTATTGCTGAGAAAAGACATTTTCTCGAAGTTTTTTTGTCTTGCACTCATCAGGACAATCGCAAGAATACCAATGTCAGGGGAAGCAACACAATATCTTAAAGTGCTGTCATTCCCTATGGAAGGAGATGGCAGTTTTTGTTGTGGCAAAAGCTGTGCTTGCTGTAAGCTTACAGGTAAAGTGACCAGGGGTACGTACATTCAGAAATACCTGGAAGCAGAGATATGGAAGGAATTCTCCCTGTTGCTAAGGAAGCCTTGGAGATACTGCATCAGAGCAGAAAGCTACCTTCCGTTCAAAAGAGAGGTCAAAGCTGTTTGAGGGGAGATATTCAAGAGAGTGAGTGTGGTTTTCCCGACCATATGAACTGGAAGCAAGTGAGGAAGATGTGTAATAACATCGAGAAGCGTCATAGTAAATGTACTCATCTTTGCATTCACTGTTTTATTATTGGGCCATAGTTCAAATGGACCAACTCAGTTTGTGGTTGAAATGTGCCCACAGGGGTCGCAGGCAAAATGTGAATTTCCCTTTTCCACACATTGTTTAATTGAAGTGAAATGTAGGGCACTCTTTATGTGAGGCAGACAAGTATTTTGCATTGTGACATGTAAACGTTGAAAAGTATTCTCCAAACTAATGTTGTCAACAGCTGTCCCTCAATTTCAGGATGACATACACTCGGGTCATGAGTTTCTACCATGGGTCTTCATGGGCAGAATTTTACGAGTTGGCGAGCGGGGGTGGGGCCTGCTCGCTGATGCGTAAAGTGACACGCGGTGACTTCGGGGGGAACTCTCGATGTCACCGTGCCAGATTTAAATTTTCAGGAAGGCGGGATCGCAGCAAAATCAGCTGCGCGCCTGCCGACCTGTCAATGGCCAATTGAGGCCATTGACAGGGTCAATTAAGTAATTAAAGGGCCTGCCCATCCAACCTTAAGATTGGCAGGCAGGCCAAGAGCCCTGGCGCGAACTAGAAAAAACATGAAACCTCATCCATAGGCGGGATGAGGTTTCATGTAGGCTTTTAAAAATTTTAATAAAGATTTTATCAAAATTATGGACATGTCCCAACTTATATGAGGGAAATTTTATTTTTCTATTTTTATCTTTTTTACATGTACAGCCAATCTCCCTGAGGCTGCACTTAACCTCAGGGAAATGAGTGCACTCTTTCATGTGGATGCGCGAAAGAGCGCACTCTCGATTTTGGGATCCCCCCGCCCACACAGGGAGCGCATAATGCTTCTGTGCAGATGTCACGCTGGGCGGGCCTTAATCGGCCCACCCACATAAAATGGCTCTGTGCTTCCGATCAGGGGCGCTGATCGGAAGTGCACCCGTACGCGCCTGCCCATCAACTTCCCCCCCCCAATGTGGGGAAAATGTGTCTGAACAGGTCAATACTCAACCCACAAATCTTTGGGCACATGGGGTAGTATAATGTTCAGTTGTTCAGTGTTTGATTATTTTTCCCTGGTATCTGTTCTCTGTGTGTGATTAGTTAAGCCTGGGCATGGTTACTGAGAAAAAAGAAACTAAGCTGTGGCCAAGCAGCTGAAAGCATGAGAGCAGACATTTTAGAGCATTGAATAAAACTCCTGTTGCACACATATAACTTGGAGTAAATCATCTCTGCATATCTCCAGGCATAAGATACAACAAATTGCAATGAAGATGATGGAGAATAGTTTAAGTTGACTGGTCCCTGCACCTTTCCTTTCTTCACCAGCAGATCCACCCATGCTGTAGGATCGATGGATTTTGGGGTTTTAAGACCTACCTAGTCACAACAGGTATGGACAGTCTGCAGGTAGCAGCAACCCATTAGAAGTTAATGCTCATCCATTGCCTCGGGGCAATATGTTTGAGCAGTTCACAGAAGGCACACCTAATTTGATACGGCAGTATGTGCACTCAAAAAATACTTTGGGCCAAAGAAAAGTGTGATGATCAAGCAATATACATTCTGCCAGAGATGCCAGGGAAATGGTGAGCCCATAAAACAAATGTGGCAGTGTTGTGGCAGTTGGCTTTTACATGTAAATTTGGCACACTAACTAATTTGTGACCAATTAATTGAAAAGACTTCCATTCCAGAAAATAGTGAATGCCTCCTCAAGGACAATGTATGATTTAACCTTGGAAAAAGCCACGTCCTTAGCAGTCCAAATCGAATCCGCCATGTTAGATTTGAAGAGGTTACACAGAAATGTAACCTCAGACTCAAAGTGCAGGCAGAGCTTGCCCAACCAGCTCCAGTGCAAGGATTACGGACAAAGAGATCTCAGTAGTCTCATCAACACGTGCCCATCATGGTTAGATACCCTTAAAACTGTGCCCAAACTGTGGAAGTGCTATCGATTCACAACACCATGTCCAGCTCAAGGGAAGAGTGGAATTCATCACCTTGCTTATAATCACTGGCAATGTGTGCCTACCTGCTCCAATGGGAAGAAGGTCTTGTTCCAAGAGGCAGCAGATGTCAGCAGGGACCTAGTGTGAGCGCTTGAACATACTGAAGCTCTGGTGTTCAGACATGTTGACAGAGCTGATCCTCTTCCTATAGGCACTGTGTTGAGGATCTTGCCTCCTTCCAGCTGGATCTTGGCGTCCATCCCACTGACCCTGTATAGGAGCATGCAGGCGAGAGGAAGGAAGCTGAGGCTGCTGCTGATGTTGCTGCAGCTGCTGGTGAAGCTGTTGACGATGATGTGGCCTCTGCTCTTGCCCCTCAGCAGAGATGGAAGGTGGAGCTACATAAGTTGCTCCCATGCCATGGTGAAGGCTGGCAGCAGGGACGTACAGCCGAAGATGAGTGGAGTGCTTTCCAAGCAGCTGACAATCACTTATCAAGCACTGAAAGGACTCTCTGAGACATTCTTTGAACAGCAGCTTCTCAATGGCCACGGCTGGAGCTTTTCAGCATAACTTATCAAACCCTTCCCAGTTTGTCAGTTTCACTGAGGAAGCTCTTTCTGCTGTGCACTTGCTTCAGTGACCCTGATGAGTTGCCGACAATCAAGAAACAGTTTCTCTGACTGGGCAATCGAGGAATCAGGGCTAAAATAGCTTCTTAACAACCTAATCAGCTTCTAATTACTTACCCGACAGATCCAAAGGGTTTCCATGCTCTGCTTCAACCCAATCTGGGAAAAGCAGGCAAAGGATCCTTTTGGGTTCCGCCAGGGCCACTCCGCTCCTGACCTCATTACAGCCTTGGTTCATCATGGACAAAACAGCTGAACTCCAGAGGTGAGGTGAGAGTGACTGCCCTTGACATCAAGGCAGCATTTGACTGTGTGGCATCAAGGAGCCCTAGCAAAACTGGAGTCAATGGGAATCAGGGGGAAAATTCTCCACTGGTTGGAGTCATACCTAGCACAAGGGAAGGTGGTTGTGGTTGGTGGAGGTCAGTCATCTCAGTTCCAGGACATCTCTACAGGAGTTCCTCAGGGTAATGTCCTAGGCCCAACCATCTTCAGCTGCTTCATCAATGACCTTCCTTCCATCACAAGGTCAGAAGTGTGGATGTTCGCTGATGATAGCACAATGTTCAGCACTATTCATGACTCCTCAGGTATTGAATCAGTCCATGTCCAAATGCAGTAAGACTTGGACAATATTCAGGTTTGGGCTAACAAGTGGCAAGTAACATTCGTGCCACACAAGTGCCAGACAATAACCATTTCCAACAAGAGAGAATCTAACCATTGCCCCTTGACATTCAATGGCATTACCATCACTGAATTACCCACTATCAACCTCCTGGGGGTTACCATTGACCAGAAACTGAACTGGACTATCCATATAAACACTATGGCCACAAGAGCAGGTCAGAGACTAGGAATAGTGCGACGAGTAACTCATCTCCTGACTCCCCAAAGCCTGTCCACCGTCTACAAGGCACAGGTCAGGAGTGCAAATACTCCTCACTTGCCTGGATGAGTGCAGCTCCCAACACACTCAAGAAGCTTGACACCATCTAGGACAAAGCAGCCACTTGATTGGCACCACATCCACAAACATTTACTCCCTTCATCACCGACATACAGTAGCAGCAGTGTGTACCATTTACAAGATGCACTGCAGGAATTCACCAAGGCTCCTTAGACAGCACCTTCCAAACCCATGACTTCTACCACCCAGAAGGACATGGGCAGCAGATAGGTGGGAACACCACCAACTGGAAGTTCTCCTCCAAGTCATTCACCATCATGACTTGGAAACATATTGCCATTCCTTCGCTGTCGTTGGGTCAAAATCCTGGAACTCCCTCCCTAACAGCACTGTGTGTGTACCTACACCTTCTCAAGGGCAACTAGGGATGCACAATAAATGCTGACTCAGCCAGCAAAGCCCACATCCCATGAATGAATTTTAAAAAAGGATGGGAACACGTTGGCATCCCGATCCAGCATCGATTTCTGGGACTTTCCCACCCCGCACGCCCCCACCTTCAATGGTTTGAGGAAATTCTGTCCCACAGATCTCAGAAGTTGGGTAACCAAGCAGAGGATGTGAAAACTGAAATGCTGCCCTGCACAGACATACTGAGAACTCAGCCCAGTGATCAGAATAAACCACTAGCCACAATGGCCTTTTCTGTTTCCTGCTGCTGGTTCTTTTCTCCTCTGGACTGTAATATATAGAGAATTGAAGACCACAATTTATGCTCATGATCAACATTGCATTCCCACACTGAGGAATCAGACTCTATCTTGATTGTCTTTAATCAAATTAGTATTTGATGACATGCCCAGCATTAAATTTAGACAGCACATTTTTCTCTAGTTTTGGTACCTCAACAACTTTAATTAGAACTGTAGTGCATTTCTGTTTATGCAAGCACATAGAGACAGCTGGCCCCTTTACAGTTTGCAAATATTAACCTTTTATTTATCTCGGGGTTAGAACAGGATGTAAACATGGACAATTATGATGTTTCTTTGGCAAACTCTTTCACTGGAGTTGTGCTAGTGAAGTCAAGCATTTGATATCATCAATAATATTTTCAACATTGGATTCTAACTGCCATTTAATGGGTTAGAAATTAGTTTTTACTACCTTTTGGGCACAGGTGTGTAATTTGTGACCTGTCTGTGCCCATTGCTGTGGAAATAGGTAGCATGCAAATTTGGTGCTGCATCCTCATTTCCCTGATGCTTTCATTGGTCCAAGTGCAGCCCAGGCTGCTGGCTGCCTGAATGCTGAGCAGAGGACTGAGCAGCATGTTCTGATAGCATGTAGTGCAGCCAGCCTGCTCCTCTTTAAGGCAGTCTGTCCCTCTTGAAGGGAAGTTGCATGGAGTTGAAGAAAAACGGAACACCAGATCAGAGAGAGGGTTGTCATGTTCACTGATGTGGTGCTGGAGTCCTTACTCATAGAGGTGGATAGGAGGAGAGAGGCCATGCTTCTGTTGGGGGGAGGTGCTGGGAAAGTGTGCAGGAGGACCACAAGGACTACCCTCAGAGGGAATACTGAGCAGATGACCGGGGAGATCACTGCCAAATCCTAGCCCTGCAGACCTGCCAACTGTGCCACAAGAAGTCTAATGACCTCACCTGGGTGGTCAAGGTCAGTGAATGCATCTTCACATGACATCTCTTACCCACCAACCTCTCACGCTGCTTTCCCAAAATGTTCCATTTGATTTTAGCCATGTTAGATCCAGATTCTGAGAAGGATTTATTTGTTTTCCTTGAATTAAAAATGTGCCGTCATCAGAGGTGACACTGAAACCAATGGGAAACAAAAAAAAAACCAGCTGTTGTGTAAGTCAGATTATCAACTCACTACTGCTGCTTGCACTGGCTCCTGAGACCAATTTCAATCCCATCATTGTACTTCCCCTGCTTTTGTTAATGTCTGAAAATATGGAAAATCCTCACGCAGCCTTCCAGTGATGAAAAGGCATTTCTTTTCCAGAACTGAGCTCTTCTCATTACCCTATCACAGTTCCGCTCTTCTGCCCTTAGCAATAAATTTACATTGCATTTAATTTACATTGGGCTCCCATTCAACCAACAGTAGTTACACATGATAGACAATAAGTACACGAGCCTAACTTAAGGAGAAAACAAACCGTTATTTTCTAAAATGTTGAATACAATTTCTTACTCATTAATTTTCCTAGTTGAAATGATTTGCTTAGATTTGACATGTTTCTGCTTTCTTTGTTCCCCATAGTGAGTATAATAGGCTGGACTTTCAAACGAGAGGCAGGTAGATAGAGTGGGAGAATTTCCAGGCTTGGTGCACCTATCTTGGGAAAAAGTGCTGTGAATGGCCAATTTTCATTCCAGTTGGGGATGGGGGTTATGGGAAAGGGGTGGTGGATGTTGTGCAGTATTGGGCCCGCTGCCCCCAAATGCAAGTCAGAGGCAGCCACAGGGGCTGCTGAGTGCTGAGCTGCACTAGTTGAAAGGCCCGCATCGGGTCTTCAAGATTTTGCCACAGTTGTTTTGTTAAATATTAGACCCAGTAGCCCTCACCCCTCACACCCACTTCCCATGCACCATCCATGCCAGCTCATCCTGCCACTCTCTCCAATGGTGCCTCATACATCCAAGCCAACCCATGGCCCTCTACCCATTCCCATAATCCCTTATAGCCCCTATGCTAACTTAGTGCCAACTCATGCCAATCCGTGCCCCCTCACCAACCACCCTTTGCCCTTACACTCTCCATGCCTACGTACCCAGATTCCACCATCGGCAGACCTCAGGAGCCATGCTCAGATGAAACAAAATAAAGTTGCAAGTATCTATTATATAATTCACTATTTTTTTTTAAAAACTCTCATCCATGAAAGTTTAAAAATAAATAATTAAAATAATTTAATAATAAATTAAAAATAAAAATAAGGGACCTCCCATTTAAGATGAAAATGAGGAATTTTCTTTTCTCTCCCCGCATCTTTGGAATCAATCTAGTAAACCTCCTCTGAACCGCCTCCGATGCAACTACATCCTTCCTCAAGTAAGGGGACCAAAACTGTGCACAGTACTCCAGGTGCAGTCTCACCAATGCCTTGTACAGTTACAACAACACTTCCCTATTTTTATACTCTATTCCTTTAGCAATAAATGCCAAAATTCCATTTGCCTTCCTTATTACCTGCTGTACCTGTATACTAGCTTTCAGCAATTCATGCACAAGGACACTCCGATCCCTCTGCACTAAAGCATTCTGAAGTTTCTCTTAATTTAAATAATAAGTCGCCATTTTATTCTTCCAACCAAAATGGATAACCTCACACTTATCCACGTTAAATGGCCCAGCCGATTCGTAATTCATGCCCCAGCCCTTTCCTACACCCACAAACATGATGTGTGACAGAAATGGAGGCAGGACTTCCAAACCTGTGTCCCTGTCCGCAATCGTTTAGCCTCCGTGAAGTCTCCGTGTCGCCGCAAAAATTCAGCCCAATTTCTCTACTGAGATGATAGGTGGACATTGATCACTTTGGATAGGAAGTGACACTGGATCATTGTTGCTGCTGCTCAATCTTGAAACTGAAAGTCTTGCCCACTATTGAACCTCCTCCATTTCAAGGAAGACAGGTTTTAGAAGCTCTTCCTGCATAAGCCTGGGCAACCTAAAGAAATCTGTCCTGTCTGTGGCCGAATTGGTCCCTTTGCCCCGGGATCATTAAACCAAGGAAAACATTTCTTCATGTTGGTGGCACTGGCACAGAAGCAAATGAAGCCCCAGTTTGGCTTTTCAAGTGCCCTCGCCCTGGCAGATATCCAAGTGCAGCAGTCTGGCCCTGCATATTTAGACAGGGGACAGCTGCAGATGCTCCCAATGGGTTCACTCCAGCATTTATGCCAGGATAGAAGAACTGCAGAATTTCGAGCTCACTACTGATCTCACCAGTGCATTATAAAGCCGCAGAGTAAGCTTAGTGGGTTTATAATCAAGCCTCCTGATCCCCCAACATTCTGTTGTTTTTCTCGTTGGCAATGCCTCAACATTGAGAATGATGATAAATCTACTGTTATTCACAGATCTCATTCTAAGGTTTTCATGTTAATTCTGTTGTTCATTGAATATTGAGATCATACATTTCTGCCTAATTTGTAATACTTTGATATTTGCCACTGTCACTGCTAAATTTAATTTGCCCTTTGTCTGTCCAATTGCGTAATTGATCTAAATCCTTTGGAAAATCATGACTGCGACTTCTGACATAATTGCTTTCCCTGTTTTAGCATCACTTCTGCAAATTTAACAAGTTCAGAGAGGTGCGGACAACAAGACTAAGGAAGCCTAAGATGGCAAGTGACCGCAGGAGCCCATCAGATTATTAGGAATTGAAGTCTCCAAGCTGCTGTTTTTGGAAAGCAATTAACAATGCCTCAGTGCACCATAGCAACTGACTTTGTGCCTTTGATTTTGGGCATAGGGTCTGTTGAGGACCAAGACCTGCACTGCAGGGATTCACCAAGGGCAGAATATTGCGCTCGTCCAATCACAGGCGGCGGTCAGCTTCCCGACCACTCCTATCGGCCCCTGCCGAGCCCGCCCGACAAGGGGGAAAACCCTGGCCCAAGGCTCCTTCAACAGCACCTCCCAAACCCACAACCGCCACCACCTAGAAGGACAAGGGCAACAGATACATGGGAACACCACCACCTGCAAGTTCTCCTCCAAATCACACACCATCCTGATTTGGAAATATATTGCTGTTCCTTCAATGTCACTGGGTCAAAATTCTGGAACTCCCTTCCTAACAGCACTGTGGGTGTACCTACGGCTCAAGGGGGCAGTTCACCGCCACCTTCTCAAGGGCAATTAGGGATGGGCAATGAATGTTGGCCCAGCCAGCGAACCCCACATCCCGTGAATGAATTTAAAAAAAAGAAGCAGGGCCCGGGGTATAGAGGCTGGGGGTGCCTGGGCTTGCTGTTGTGAATATTATCCAGACTGAGCAGCAGACCTGAAAGACCGGCTTTAAAAAATATCGGAACCCATCAGCCTGATAGTTCTGATGTTTTTTAACTGACATTAGTCACGAATAGGAACTGCTGCTGCCGACCTTCAGGCAGCTTTAAAGGTTTTCCAGCAGGCTTTTCAAAACTAAAATTGGACCCACGAAGCTGC
This sequence comes from Cetorhinus maximus, assembly GCF_964194155.1. Classification (NCBI taxonomy): domain Eukaryota; kingdom Metazoa; phylum Chordata; class Chondrichthyes; order Lamniformes; family Cetorhinidae; genus Cetorhinus; species Cetorhinus maximus. The sequence continues at coordinate 124,038,299 of NC_135883.1, read as the reverse complement.
ATGAAGGTTAGAAGCAGCAGCAGTTCTTTCACAGCTACTGTTAGGAGTGTTCTTGGTTGAATATCTAATGGCAAGTCCCTGTATTCATTTTAGAGCTAATTGGATGCTTTGTGTGGGGGAGGTTGAGGGAGGGATGGAGGTGGGGGCGGTGGTGGTGCTGATGTGGGATGTGGGGTTTGCGGGGTGGGAGGTGGGGTGGGGATTAAATGGAGGTTTTGGGGGTAGGGGGTGGGATGGAAATTTTGGGGGTGGGACGGGAGGGTTTACGGTGTGGGGAGTAGGGTGATGAGGGATTGGTGGGGTGGGGGGTTGTGGGGGCAGATAGTAGCGTAGGGTGGTTGGGGTGAGGGGACGAGGTCAGGTGTTTAGGGCATGGGGTGGCTGGGTGATTGGGTGATGGGGGCTGGGGTGGGGGGTCAGGTGAGGAGAAGAGGGATGTGGGGTGGTGGGTGAGCAGGGATGTGATGGGTGGGGTGGAGGGTTAGGAGGGTCATTTTAAGTTTAAGTACCACAAAATTAAATGCTGTACACTTCTCAAAATTCTCCTTTGAATTTAAACCTGCATATGAATAGCAGTTTAAATTTTCATTATACTCTAAAGTAGACTCAATTCTGTTGATGTGTTGTGCTGCTGTACCAGATGCTTGAGAATCTTGCGCCTCATCAAAATAAATGTAAGAAACTAAAAACCAGGATTGATGCAAAACAGAGTGTACTACAAAAATAATAAAAAGACAAAACCAAAGGCTCTGTGTCTAAATGCACATAGCATTCGAAACAAAACAGATGAACTGATAGCACATATACAAATAAGTAAGTATTATCCGATAGCCGTTCACAGACATGGGGCAGAATTTTTAGCTCAGCGCCCGACCCGCTCAAGCATAAAATAGCGCGTGATGACGTCGGGTGAGCGTCCTGACGTCATACCGCGCCCACACGATATTTCAGTCGGTAGGCGCGCAAAAGTTGGAAGCACTCCCACCGACAATTAAGAGGGCAATTAAGCCCCTTAAAGTTCCAATTGTCTCCGATTTTTTATGGTCCTTCCAACCTTGCAGTTGATGGATGGGTGAGTCTGCCAGGTAGACTTTGCATTTTTGATCATACCTCCATGCCGACCTAAAAATCCTACCCATGGCTACAGGCTGACATAGGTTGGGACCTGAATATTGAAGGGCACTTGGCATTTAGGAAGGACAGGAAGTTAGGAAAAGGTGGAGGGGTGGCTCTGTTAATTAATGATGGTATTAGCACATTAGAGAGGGATGACCTAAGTTCAGGAAAACAGGATGTAGAAGCGGTTTGGGTACAGATGAGAAATGATAAAGGCAAGAAATCACTCGTGGGAGTGGTATACAGGCCTCCTAATTGTAACTACACAGTAGGAAAGAGTATAGAAGATGAGATGATAGGAGCTTGTCAGAAAGGTACATCAATAATTATGGGGAATTTTAATCTACATATAGATTGGAAAAATCAGATGGGCAAAGGTAGCGTAAATGAGGAGTCCATGGAGTGTTTTCGAACAGTGTTTTCTGGAGCCAACCAGAGGGCAGGCTATACTAGGCCTGGTATTGAGCGACATAAGATTAATTGATAGCCTACTAGTGAAGGCACTCTTAGGTAGCAGCGATCAGAATATGTTTGAAATTTACATTCACTTTGAGGGAGAAACGAGTGCATCCAAGACTCGTATTTTAAACTTAATAAGGACAGTTTTGAGGGCATGAAAGCAGAGCTAGCTAAAGTGAACCGGCAAATGAGGTTACAGGGTGGGTCAATAGAAGTTCAGTGGCAGACATTTAAAGAGCTATTTCAGAATACACAGAATATATACACTGCAATGAGAAAGAAAAATTCCAAGGGGAGGGCCCACCATCCGTGGTTAATTAAAAAAGTTAGAGACAGTATCAAACTTTAAAAAAAAAAGCATATAATCACGCAAAGATGGATGACAGGTCAGAAGATTGGAATGAATATAAAGAACAGCAAAGAATGACAAAAAGATTAATGAGGAGGGAAAATTAGAGTATGAGAGAAAGCTAGCTAATAATATAAAAATGGATGGTAAGAGTTTCTAGAGAAAAGTTAACATAGTGAGCCTTGGTTATATAGAAAGTATGTCTGGGGAATTGATAATGGAAAATAGGGAGATGGCGGATGAATTAAACAGGTATTTTGCTTTGGTCTTCACTATAGAGGACACAAGTAACATCCCAGAAATATTTGTAAATCAGGAAATGGGAGCGAGGGAGGAACTCGGGAAAATTACAATCACCAGTGAAGTAGTATTGAGCAAATTGTTGGGGCTGCAGGCTAACAAATCCCCAGGTCCGGATGGACTTCACCCAAAGGTCTTGAAGGAAGTGGCCAGTGAGATAGTTGATGCACTGGTTTTAATTTTCCAAAATTACCTCAGCCAGAATATAATGCTCGTCGGGCAGGTGCGCGCCCGACCCAAGTAACAGGCGACTTGATTGAAACCTTAAAGATCCTGAGGGGTCTTGACAGGGTGGATGTGGAGAAGACGTTTCCTCTTGTGAAAGAATCTAGAACTAGGGGTCACTGTTTAAAAATGAGGGATCGCTCATTTGACACAGAGATGAGGGGATTTTTTTTTTCTCTCAGAGGGTAGTGATTCTTTGGAACTCTCTTCCTCAAAGGTGTAGTAATCAGAGTCCTTGAATATTTTTAAGGCAGAGCAAGATAGATTCTTGCTTAACAAGAGGGTGAAAGGTTATCGGGGGTAGGCAAGAATGTGGGGTTGAGGTTACAATCAGATCAGCCGTGATCTTATCGAATGGCGGAGCAGGCTTAAGGGGCCGAGTGGCCTACTCCTGCTCCTAATTCGTACGTTCATATTGTTTGGCAAATTGATTGGTGAATCTTGAAAGTGGAAAAAATATCATGCATGGCAGTTGGGGAGTAAGGGGCCTGGAAACAGGGGTAACACCAGGGTCCGTGACTTCTCTCCCTGGGCCTGAAGGCAACATTGGGGATCTATTAGGGCCATATTAACAGCCTGAACTTGCAAACTCAGGCAAGTGCTGGCATGTTGGATGTAATGCGCTTCAGCTGCCCTGCACTAGACTTGTGTCCCAATGCATAATGGAAGAAAATGGCTGGTATGCTGATTATGATTATGGATGCTGATTACTTCTAGAAACCATTTAAGTTATTTTAGGGTAAGTTTCATGAAAATCCAGAAATTCAAGAGAGGCATGAATCAGGCAAGCAGACCTCCACATTAGAAGCTCTGATCTGTGCACTAGGAGTGTAGTCTATCGTGTTAAAAACATTTGTGGACCATATTTACCAGTTCTGATTTTTCTCCACATTTCTATTCGAACACTCCTGCTTATTGATTCAAGCTAGTCATTCTTATTATACTGTCCTTTCTGCGTATCAGTTACACCAAATTGCAGTGCAACCCAGTCAGGCTGGAAGGTGGGTGATTGCCCAGGGTGTTCTTCCTCTGGCTCCCTGGCAGCCACCCGCTGTGGGATTTTCTGCTGGCAGGTTTTAAATACATTCACCCAGGTAAGGCTGGCCTCTTCAAATGACATTGGAATTATCTGCTGATGTCATATGCTGCACTTTCCATCATTAGCTCCATATCAATCCTGGACATAAGGGATATGTTCCAGACAGGGAGAGAGAAAAGTGCTGAAATCCCTGTTCCCTTCCCAACTCTCCGCAATCAGTAAGCTTTTAAGAGGAAGATGTGTGTGTGTCTTTTAATCCCTGAGTGCGTGTACAATTTGAATAATCAGCAGCAGGGTTGAAATCAAGATTCTTGCAATCACCCCAAAATCTAATGCCACAGCACCACCTCACACAGTTACACACACACTCAAGGCAAGTACAGTTGAAGGGAATAGTGCACTTTTACAGGTTATAAACAAATAGTTCATATTCACGTGATTGTCTTGTTCTGGAAAACACACATTTCAGGCCTGATGAAGAAGACATCTTCATTCCTGAAGGATAGTTTAGGCGAATTCAACAACTGGAGTTGTGTGCCAAAGTTGTTTCAGGATTCTCGCGAAGGAATGGACTTCCTGCAGGTCACGAGGTTAGTGGCTTGTAGTCTCGTTACCAGGAGGTCAGTTTGCTGTATTAGTGGGCCCGAAAAGGAACAAGCTAGGAGACCTTGCGGTGTTATAGCCTCCAGTTTTTTTAAGGTTACTGCCTTTTCCACAGCTGCCGTCTCTCACTTACTGCAGTCAGCATTTTAAAGATTACAAACGGACAAACATGGCTGCCTTACCATGTGACTCCTGACAGTTTCAGTTCCTTTTCCAAATATGGTGTCGGTCTTAGGTTGATTAGCCACATTCTGGTTTATTGGTTGAACCTTCATCCTGAAGGGATTAAAAACAATCACTTTCTTTGTCTCAGAAGAAACTCACTCAATTCAGAAACATCTTCCGATGGGCTCATATGGGTGCAGTTGATGCCTTTTAGTCTGGACTATATCCTATTGTCCTTGTGAGACAATGAGGCAGTTTTTGAATACACAAGCCAGGTCACCTGACCTTCAGCTGCCACCTTTGCTGCATATTCGCCATTTTTAAAAAGAAAAGCCAATTTTACAGACTCTACATTGAATAAAGTTTGTATCTTGAAAGTTGGGAAAATATCTCTTTACTGGGCATGTCAGATGTCAAAATGATGAGAGGAGTTTTAAAAGTTCAATTCACTGCAATGTAACTACACTTCCTGAGCCAGGCAGTTTTACATTGTTTAAAAAAAAAAGCCCTCTTGTTCAACTGGCCCCAACGGTGACACATTCCTTTCCAATGCCACAAGCTGCTAACTACCCTGGAAGTCTGCTCCACTGCATTGTAATCCTTCCCCTGAACTGCAATCCCCAACGCCAGAAGTTCTGGCTTGTTCCAGAAATTCGGGGTCAAAAGCGCCTCCCTTGGGTACGTACCAAAGTTCCAGCCATCGGGCTTCACTGGACAGGTGGCAGATAGAGGTCAGTGCGGAGAAATGTGAAGTGATTCATTTTGATAGGAAGAACATGGAAGGCTGAGCTTTCACCTCAGCATGCAGGCATGCGCCTAACACGTACGAGCATGAAATAGCACACAATGACATCGGGCAAGCATCCCAAGGTCATCGCACACTCACGCGATGTTTTGGTTGGTGGGTGTGCGCAGGAGTTGGCAGAGCGCCTGCCGACAATGATGAGGGCTGTTAAGCCCATTAATCGATCAATTAAATAGAATTTTCCCCTGTCCGTCCAACCTTACAGTTGGCGGGTGGGTGAATAGGCCAAGCGGCCTTTCGATTTTTGAGGAAACCTCATTCACGGGCAGGATGAAGTTTCCAATGCTAATTAAAAATTAAATCAAAGGGCAGAATTTTCCCGTTGGCGTGCGAGGGTGGGCCCCGCACACACGCGTGTAAAATGAAGCGAGGTGACGTCGGGCGAGTGTCCTGACATCACCGTGTGCCATTGCAATATTCTTTGGGCGGGCACGCATTGATCTCCGATGCACGCCTGCCATTAATTAACGGGCCACTTAAGGCACCAATCAACTGCGATTTTTCAGCGTCTGTGCAATCTTCAGGTCAGCGCATGGGCGCTATGGGCAGGGTGGTATTTGTATAATCCATGGGCGGGATAAGAGGGCTCAGTGGGGAGTGTGCTCTGTCAAATATTGATGTTTCAAAGTTACTGATACTTGCCTGTATGATCTGCAATACTTCAAAACGCAAACCAGCTGCTTGGACTGGACCCACAGCCTTCAGGTCAGCACTCTGCAGTGAGGAATCTTTTTTGGGCCTGCATGTTTCAGGAAGCTTTCCTTAGCCTGGGAATGGGAGCTAAACTGTCCACTGGAGGCAGCTCCTCTGAGGAGGAAGAAAGGACTAGAAGTGGGAGGAGGCCAGGAGTGCACATTCAGCCTCCAGGGGAACCACTTTTGGGAGATCAGGCGCAGGCACAAGGGGTGCAGGGCCAAGAGGTTGTCCAAGGCGGAAAGGGCCGCAGAAGATACCACTATCCTGCTGCCAGCGTATACAGGCGGCGAAGCAGCTACCTCAATATGTCTGAGGTGCAGTGCTGAAGGAGGCTCCGTCTCTCAAGGGAGACAGTCAAATATATCTGTCAGAGGATAGGGCCTGAGATCTCCGCTAACTATATGGGTGGACACCCCATGCCAGTGTCTCTAACGGCCAGAGCTGCTCTCAACTTCTATGCCTCTGTCTCCTTCCAGGGGTCAGTGGGTGATCTTTGCAGTGTCTCCCAATCAGCTGTCCACACTTGTGTCAAGCAGGTTATAGACGCTCTGTTCAGGCGTGCATTGACCTTCATCCACTACCGTTGGGACCAGGCCAGCCAGACAGAGCGAGCTAGAGGCTTCACGGCCATTGCTGGCTTCCTCCGTGTCCAGGGTGCAATAAACTGTACACATGTGGCCATCAAGGCGCCAGTAGGTGAGCCCAGTGCCTTCGTCAACAGGAAGGGCTTCCACTCCATGAACGTGCAGATAGTGTGTGATCACAGGATGCAGATTCTACAATTCTGTGCAAGGTACCCAGGCAGCTCCCACGACACCTACATCCTCAGACACTCCCAGGTACCGGGGCTTTTCAGTGCTCCAGCCCGGCTGGATGGATGGCTGCTGGGTGACAAGGGCTATCCCCTCAGAAGGTGGCTCATGACACCTCTCCACCATCCAAGAACAGAAGCTGTGCAGTGGTAAAATAGGAGCCACGGCACCACAAGGGCTGTGGTGGAGAGAACCATCGGTCTTCTCAAGATGCGCTTCTGAAGCCTGGACCACTCAGTGGGTGCACTTCAGTACCCCCCAGATCGTGTGTTGGTGATAGTGGTTGCATGCTGCGCTCTCCTCAATTTGGATCTGGAAAGGGGGGATGCTGTGGACGATAAAGATGGAGACGCAGTGGCTGCAGATGCACACGGAGTCCAGCAGTGAGTCCGAGGATGAGCACACACACGGAAATGCTGAGGGGGTAGACGCTGATCCGGGTATACTCGAGGGAGGCAGGGACACCCGGGAGATTTTAATCCAATGAACCTTCAGCTAGCACATCACATATGGACCTCCAGGACAAGCCTGGGCTGTATGCTCCATACTCGATACCTGAGTGCAAAATCTGCCAAGTTAGGAACATTAACTAAGGTCCTTGTTAATAAAGCTGAATGTCCCACAAAGCGCTCATTACATTATTGGAAACCATCCACCAGCAGAACAAAAGAGGCACCCTCAGCCATGGTGACATGTCTGAATTTAATATTGCAACCAAAGAAACTTAATGAAACAAAATGAACAAGGTGTTTAAAAAATCACACCAACTCATAAAGACCTCATTGTGGGCCAACACAAAAGCACCAGTGATAAACCCGTGGTGTGCCTAAGGTGCCTTATGTTTACGCTTTCAGGTGCTACGTCTTGGTGCTGCCCCCTTGCTGGGAATGGCATCCGAGACAGCCTGCTGACTCTGCTGTCCTGTTGGCCTCGATGACCTTGGCTGTCGTCCTCTGGCTCATGGAGGCTGTGCTGGCCCCGCCTGGGAGGGAGCTGCCAGTTCCACAGATGGCATCTCCCCAATCGTCGCAGCCTCATCGGATGCAGCAGTCACTGGCAGAGGGACGGAGGAGCTGCCACCCTCATCTGGAGCACCCTGAGAGGAGCCCGCAGAGATGTCAGGCAGCTGCTGCGCCGACGTGAGATCACATTGGACCTCCATGCTCACTGTGGATGGATGGGCAACGAGCTGGGAAACTTGGTGCCCAGACCATCTCCTACACTGGCACTGACCAGCTGCGGTCAATGCCAATGTGAGGGCTTGCTGGTCAGAGTGCATCCCCAGGAAGCCCTGATGGGTCTCCTGGAGGAGCCTCTCCACGAGAGTCGCCACTCTTTCCATGGAGGACGCATGGCGCTCGGACATGTGGTTCATTGCTTCAGCAATAGTCCGCGTAGACTCCTCCACCATGGACACCAAGCGAAGCATAGCCTTATGTATCTCCACCAGATGCTCCTGCACACCCGGCCACATTTCCTGCGCTTGCTGCATCGCAGACGACTCCAGAGGTACATCATCAGGCACCGACTGAGCATGTGTCTGGCCCCCTGCAGTCCTCCAACTGCTGGCGCCATGGGCACTCTGTCTCTGCCAGCTCCTCCAGTGACTGTGAAGTGCCCTCACCACTGTGTAACCTAGTCAGGCTTTACTAATAGGGGCATAAAGTACAAGAGCAAGGAGGTTATGCTGAATTTATATAAGCCACCAGTTCAGCCTCAGCTAGAGTATTGTGTCACTGCACTTTAGGAAAGATGTTTCGGCATTAGACAGGGTGCAGAAAAGATTCACGAGAATGGCTCCACGGATGAGGAACTTCAGTTATGAAGATAGATTGGAGGAGTTAGAGCTGTTTTCTTTAGAGAAAAGAAGGTTGGGAGGTGATTGGATAGAGGTATTCAAAATCATGAGGAGCCTGGACTGTGTAGATAGGGAAAAACTGTTCCTACTCGTAAAAGGATCGAGAACAAGAGGGCACAGATTTTAAATAATTAGTAAAAGAAGCAAAAATGATACGAGGAGAAACTTTTTTACGCAGCGAGTGGTTAGGGCTTGGAAGGCACTGCCTGAGAGTGTGGTGGGGGCAGGCCCAATTGAAGCATTCAGAAAGGAACTAGGCTGTTACCTGAAAAGGAAGAACGTGCAGAGCTGCGGGGAGAAAGTGGGGAAATGGAATGAGGCGGATTGCTCATTCAAAGAGCCGGTGCAGACATGGGGGGCCAAGTGGCCTGCTTCTGCGCAACAACAATTCAGTGATCCTATGAATGTAAAAGTGCTTCGCTGTCTTTTAATGACCTGATAGTCTGTACTAGATCTTACTGTAAACAGTATCCTCTCCTGTTTGCTTCTTAATTCAGTCCAGAATGTTTTTCCTTCCTTGACATGCCCTTGAGCTTCCTTCATTTCCAAATGATCCTAAAACACCCCTGCCCTTAGGTTTTCCTGAACGATTTACAGCCTTCAATATTAAATTCTCAGCCATGTGATAAAGTGCTCCATATTTCATACATCTGTTTCCAAATCCAGCATCCAATTCTGGTTGCTTCTTGCATTCAAATACAGATTATTCACTTATATCTTTGCCCTGGTTATATTCATTTAATTGTTCATCATTTGTTCCAGTGCTATAGTATTTTGTCTTTTCCCTGATCAAATCCCAAACTTTGTTTTTCCATATTAATTTTGATTGCAAGGAGGGGCAGGCATAATTTTGGAACAAAACTTTTTAATTCCTTCTCCTGTATTAATGGCTGGTACCGTCAATTCCGCCTGTTGAGATGCAGCCCGAATTTAAATGTAACGTTAAAAAAAAACAGCTATTTATAAATTCCACATCATTTGATCTATCCAATAAACCAGCATTGTTTACACCCATAATTCTACTTATGGGCTATCTAATTCTAACAAAAACACTAACTTATAACATATTTTATAGCCCTTATCTTTCAATGTCAAGGCAATGTACTATAATTTACATAAAATTACTCTTGCCACCTTGTCCTTTGACATTTATCATCGCAGGCAAGGTGATTTGTTGAATCGGAGATCAATGTAACACAACAAACATTCTCCTCTAACAGGCATTTTCTTAATCGGTTTCTACGCGCTGATTTTATGAGTGGGTGGTCCCAGTGGGGATCCTCAGCTGGAATGGATATCAAATAATTATCTGCGCACTACCCGTAATTTTGCTTTTACTAATTCCAATAGAGACTAATCATGAGAAGCTCACCCGTGGTTTCCTGCAGGTGGGCTCCCTGCCTGGATACATTCATAAAATGACCCGCTACTATATTTACATTTTTGATTCCAGACTGTTCTCTTGACAGGAATATAAAACAGACCCTGGTATCATAACAATTTAAATCACCTACCGCGCAGGCAGGGTTAAAATCAAACCCTAATTCACACCATAAGTTTTGAATGTATTAACTTCCTCCAGGGAACTGAACTCACACTGAAAACTTTCCTGCAAATTTCCAAAATGCACAGAGACAAAGATCCTAATTTTAATTGCAATTACTTTTAGATCCTTTATTCCGCATATTATTCCATCTCAAAAAACGCTTGCTTGCTGCAGGACTGGAGAGAGGCAGTTGATCTGCCACCTCCCTTGCACTGGATGACTTTGGCGGGTGTCCTCTGTGTGGCTGTGGCCTTGAGCTGTTTGCCACGTTAGAAGACTCCTGCTGAGTGGCAGGAGAATCTTCAGTTGCCGGGACACTGCTCGATGACTGTGTCAATGGTGGATGGACAGAGGAGATGCTGCCCCCATCAGAACTGCCCTTTTTTATTCATTTATGGGATGTGGGCATCGCTGGCTGGGCCAGAGTTTATTGCCCATCACTAATTGCCCTTGAGAAGGTGGTGGTGAGCTGCCTTCTTGAACCGCTGCAGTCCATGTGGTGTAGGTATACCCACGGTGCTGTTAGGGAGGGAGTTCCAGGATTTTGACCCAGTGACAGTGAAGGAATGGCGATATATTTCCAAGTCAGGATGGTGAGTGGCTTGGAGGGGAACTTCCAAGTGGTGCTGTTCCCCATGTGTCTGTTGCCCTTGTCCTTCTAGATGATCGTGGTCATGTGTTAGGAAAGTGCCACCTAAGGAGCCTTGGTGAGTTTCTGCAGTGCACCTTGCTGCCACTGTTCGTGGTGGAGGGAGTGAATGTTTGTGGATGGGGTGTCAATTAAGCGGACTGCTTTGTCCTGGATGGTGCCAAGCTTCTTGGGTACTGTTGGAGCTGCACTCATCCAGGCGAGTGGAGAGTATTCCATCACATTCCTGACTTGTGCCTTGTAGATGATGGACAGGCTTTGGGGAGTCAGGAGGTGAGTTACTCATCACAAGATTCCTAGCCTCTGACCTGCTCAAAACTGCAATGTGTCGATGAAGTGAGTGCAGGATACTCCAGCCATCCTACAGTGTGTCAAAGATTTAGCTTCATTCGGGAGCTTCAGCAGCGCAGAGGCTTCTAGTTTCCAATGCTATGTCTCATGATCTCTTCTTGTGTCGCCCACAGGTTCTGATGTGATGGGGAAAGGACAGATTACTGTATCTGCACTGGAGCAAGTGCTATGAGCAGAGACCTCAGAGCAGTAACCATCACACCTTGCAAGCACCCACTCCACCAGCTCAGATACAGTCGCTTCGGTGGGTTCTTGTGTGCATATAGATAGCGTGGCACTGGGTTGATGAACATGTCACGAGTGAGCAGGAAGAGACAGAGGCAGTTGTGGGCAGTTTCTCCCAGACACTGTCTCAGTGTCCCCCAGTGTCTCTCCTCCTTTGGCCCCTCTGACTGAGGGACCACATGTGCAGCAGAGCCCAGTGACAGAGGTGCCACTGCACTGACGCTTGATGCAGCAGCCTCTGGAGATGTCTCCACTGGCACCTCTAAGACGAGGCTAGGAAAGCAAGCGCACACGTGGAGGAAGCTCTTGTTATGGTTGCAAGCCAGCTGAACGTTGAGGGAGTGGAAGTCCTTCCTGTTGATGGATCTCATCGACTGTTCACTGGGTGCCTTGATTTGTCACATGATTGGTAGTGTCCTGCACCTGAGGGAATCCAGTGATGGAGGCGAAACCCACTGTCCCGCATGTTGATGATGCTCCGTCTGTTTGGAATTGAATGTACTGCCCAGTTCTCACAAATGAGACATCAGGGACATGCAGGATGCAATGGTGTGCAGCCATTTGCGAGACACCATCAAGGCCAGCAGCAGATCCTGAGAGGGAGCCAGAGGCAAAGTTTAAGGCTACAGTGATTTTGAGAGCTACTGGCAAGACAGGGTGAGAGTGCTGCGAGGTGTGAGGCCTTCCACAATGAAGGCATAAACCTCAGTCTGGAGACTTGCAGTCTCCTGCAGCACTCGGTCTCAATCAGCTCGAGGTAGCTCCGTTTTCACTGGTAGATCCAATCTGAGGCTACAGCCTCCAGTGCCTTCCTGACCCTCTTTACTCACCTCTACCCTCCTGATGCCCAAGGTTCTGTGCTTCCTCTGAAGGAATGCTACAGAAAAACATCAGAACATATGAAATAGGAGCTGGAATAGGCCATTTGGCCCCTCGAGCCTGCTCTGCCATTTCAATAAGATCTGATTGAGGCCTTAACTCCACTTTTCTGCCTCAATGTGCTCCTCTCACTGGATTTGGAATCTGAGAGTCATGTTCCCATAACTATCTGCTGCCTTCCTTATGCTCAGGGGCCTCACAATTATGTCTGGGAGCTTTGCCCGCCCAGCCCCCCTGGCCCCCCTGCCAGTAGAACGCCAACCCTCTGCACTGCCCGAATGCTTAGTGAGCATTCTCCCATAAATATCATGAATATTAAGAAGGCATATGGGATACTTGCCTTTATTAGCCGAGGCATTGAATATAAGAGCAGGGAGGTTATGTTGGAGCTGTATGAAATGCTAGTTAGGCCACAGCTGGAGTACTGAGTGCAGTTCCTTTCACCACACTATAGGAAGGATGTGATTGCACTGGAGAGGGTGTAGAGGAGATTTACCAGGATGTTGCCTGGGCTGGAGTGAATAGAGCAATGAAGAGAGACCGGATAGGCTGGGGTTGTTTTCCTTAGAGCAGAGAAGGCTGAGGGGGGACCTAATAGAAGTGTACAAAATTATGAGGGGCAAAGATAAGGTAGATAGGAAGAAACTTTTCCCCTTAGCAGAGGTGTCAATAACCAGGGGGCATAGATTTAAGGTAAGGGGCAGGAGGTTTAGAGGGGATTTGAGGAAAACTTTTTTCACCCAGAGAGTGGTTGGAATCTGGAACACACTGCCTGAGGGGGTGTTAGAGGCAGGAACCCTCACAACATTTAAGAAGTATTTCGATGAGCATTTGAATGACCATAGCATACAGGGCTATGGGCCAAGTGCTGGAAAATGGGATTAGAATAGATAGGTGCTTGATGGCATGGACACGATGGGCCAAAGGGCCTGTTTCTGTGCTATATAACTCTATGGGCAGAATTTTCCCAATGGCATGTGGAGGCGGGCCCCGCACACCTACGCGTAAAATGATGCGCGGTGACATCGGGCGAGCGTCCCAATGTCACCGCACGCCATTGCGATATTTGGGAAGGCGGGCGCTATAAGTTTGGATGCGCACCTGCCAACAATTAAGGGGCCAGTTAAGGCCCTTGAGGTAGCAATTGATCTCGATTTTTCGCAGCCCGTGCGATCTTCAGGACGTCGCACAAGGACAACGGGCAGGCGAGTAGGAAACATTTGTATAAACCTCATCCACAGGTGGGATAAGAGGGGTGAGTGGGGTCACGAATGTGATGTTTGAGGTATTTAAGTGTGAATGTAACTTATACTTGCCTGAGTGAGCAGGAAGACTTCAAAACTCATACCAGCTGCTAGGACAGGGGTAAAAGCCTTGATCAGGACTCGACAGTAAAGATCATTTCTGGGGCCTGCAGCTTTCAGGAAGCCTTCCCTTAGACTGAGAATGGGAGTTGTGCTCTCCACTGGAGGCACCTCCTCTGAGGAGGAAGGGAGGGCCAGAAGGGAGATGAGGCCAGGAATCCACATTTAGCCTCCAGGGGAGCCACCTTTGGGAGGAGAGGCGCAGGCACAAGGGGTGCAGGGCCAACAGGAAGTCCAAGGTAGAAGGGGCCACAGAAGACACCACTATCCTGCTGCCAGGATATACAGGCAGCGAAGCAGCTACCTCAATATGTCTGAGGTGCAGTGCCAAAGGAGGTTCCATCTCTCAAGGGAGACAGTCATCTCCATCTGTCAGATGATAGGCCCTGAGATCTCCCCTAACTGTATGGGTGGGCTCTAAAGGTCACAGCTGCCCTCAACATCTATGCCTCCGGCTCTTTCCAAGGGTCGGTGTGTGATCTCTGCAGAGTCTCCCAATCAGCTGTCCACACTTGTGTCAAGCAGGTGACAGACGCTCTATTCAGGCGTGCATTGACTTTCATCCACTATTGCTGGGACGATGCCAGCCAGATAGAGCGAGCCAGAGGCTTCGTGGCCATTGCTGGCTTCCCCCGTGTCCAGGGTGCAATAGACTGTACACATGTGGCCATCATGGTGCCAACAGGTGAGCCCGGTGCCTTCGTCAACAGGAAGAGCTTTCACTCCATGAACGTGCAGATCGTGTGCGATCTCAGGACGCTGATTCTTCAAGTCTGTGCAAGGTACCCAGGCAGCTCCCACAATGCCTACATCCTCAGACACTCCCAGGTGCCGAGACTCTTCAGTGCTCCAGCCCGGCTGGATGGATGGCTGCTGGGTGACAAGGGCTATCCCCTCAGAAGGTGGCTCATGATGCCTCTCCGCCATCCAAGAACAGAAGCTGACCAGCAGTACAATAGAAGCCATGCCTCCACAAGGGCTGTGGTAGAGAGAACCATCGGTCTTCTCAAGATGTGCTTCCGATGCCTGGACCACTCAAGGGGCGCACTCCAATACCCCCCAGATCGTGTGTCGCTGATAATGGTTGCATGCTATGCTCTCCACAATCTGGCGCTGGAAAGGGAGGGACGCAGTGGATGAGGAAGACGTAGGCACAGTTGCTCTGGATGCACACGGTGAGTTCAGCAGTGAGTACGAGGATGAGCACGCACAAGAGAACGCTAAGGGAGTAGGGGCTGACCCAGGAGGCTTTAATCTAAAGAACTTTCAGCTAGCCCACCACAGATGGACCTTCAACACACTGCAGGCTCCACACTTGATATCTGAGCGCCAAATCTGCCTGGATAGGAACATTAACTAAGGCCCTTGTCAATAAAGTTCAATGTCAAACAACTCACTCATAACATCATGGGTTCCCGTCCACCTGCAGAAGTAAAGAATCACCCTGAGGTATGGCAACATGTCAAGATTTATTGAGTGAACAAATGTAACTTCATAAAGCAAAACAAAAATGGTATTGGACATCACGTCGAGTTTTTGACTAAATACTATGGGCCAACATAAAAGCACCAATGAGAAACCCGTGGTGTGTCTAAGGTGCCTTAAACTTACGATTACGGCTGCTACGTCTAGGTGCTGTCCCCTCCCTGGAACTGGCATCTGAGACAGCCTGCTCACTGTGCTGTCCTGTTGGCCTCGATGACCTTGGTGGACGTCCTCTGGCCCGCGGAGCATTTGACGGCCCCACCTGGGAGGGAGCTGCCAGTTCCACAGCGGGCTTCTCCCCAGTCGCCGCAACCTCATTGGGTGCCACTGGCAGAAGGGCGGAGGAGCTGCTGCGGATACGTGAGGTCGCTTCGGACCTCCCTGCTCACGGTAGATGGATGGGCACCGAGCTGAGATACTTGGTGTCCAAACCATCTCCTACACTGGCAATGACCAGCTGAGGTCAATGCCACTGTGAGGGCTTGCAGGTCCGAACGCAACTCCAAGAGGCCCGATTGTTCTCCTGGAGGAGCCTCTCCATGAGAGTCGCCACTCTCTCCATGGAGGAAGCATGGCGCTCAGCCATAGGGCTCATTGCCTTGGCGATCCTCCAGCACGGGCACAAGGCCACGCATAGCCTCATGTATCTCCACCAGATCCTCCCGCACACCCTGCTGCACTCCCAGCATTCTCTGCATCATGGACGACTCCAGAGGCACATAATCAGCCACCGACCGAGCATGTACCTGGTCCCCAGCAGTCTGCTGACTGGTGGTGCCCTGGGCACTCTCTGTCACTGCCCGCTTCTCAAGCAAGCGTGAAGTGCCAACACCGCTGTGCCCCTGGACAGTAGCTGAATATCTAATTCCCACCGAAATGCTAGTATCTGCGCTGGTGCCTGCCTGGCTGAGATGGTGTGACGCTGGAGAGTGCATTTGCTCAGGGGCTTCAGAGGTGAGATGTGGGCCCTCTGCCTCCTCCTCCAGGCTCTGCTCCGGTGATGCTGAAAGGAAGAAAAAGGACATTTGATTAGTTACAGTGCAGACAATGTCAACTTGCATGCCGCTCCCCTAGATCATTATGTGCTCATCCTTCCATAATCAATGGTAAACCCATGTTGCTAACTTCAATCGCTGAGCATTCAGCAGTGCCATGGCTTTTGGGACGCACACGGTGACCTGAGTGCTCGCCAAACATACCTCCCTGTGGCACCCCAGCCTCACCGCCACCAGTGGACCTTAGGGCATGGCGCCTCTCCAGATCCATGGCCTGCTGCTCAAAAGCCATTAGGATGGCCAACTGGGCCTGCCCTCCGCCAGTCCGCATTTGTTCAGACACATTGTGCGCAGTCTTTTCCTGAAAAGGAGAGAGGAGCATTGATTAGTCCAGCCTGCACCTGGATTCCCATCGCATCCCTGCCAACCCAGCCAGGGTGGGAGATTGCAGGACTCCAGTTCTTCATCACCCCGCAGCTGCCGCAGACTCACCCAAACAAGTCAGGGCTGACCTCCCCCAACCCCCATTGCCCAAATGCTGCCTCCTTCACATGTGGCACCACAAGGTGCTACTTTGCTAAGCAAGGAGGCACAAGCATGTGTAGCGCAAAGACCAGCAGATGGATTGGTGCCCCGCCACCTGGAAGCTCCCCTCCCAGCATGTTAGCACCCTGACTTTGACATGCTTCGCAGCTCTAGCACTCTGCCTAGGTGCAGACCCTTGGCTTTCAACCCCCTTCTATACTCTGGGTGTTAGTGTCACACATGCTGCTGATGCAGAACACATCCTAGCTCAACTCTCTCAGGGTGAACTGGGCATGGGCAATATCTGCTGGCCCACCCAGCGAGGGATACATGCTGTGAGAGATTCAATGCCGTTACTGTACTCAGAGTTGCCAGGGTTTGGGGGGTGGGGGATTTGGGGGAAAAGGTGACGGCTGCATTAAGTGACTTGAGGCAACATGGTACTCACCTTTCCCAAGCGCAGGAGATCGTTGAATCTTTTGCGGCACTGGAGCCATGTGCGCTCCACCACATCCTGGGAGCTCACACTCTCAGCCATCTCCTCCCACATATGCTTGGTCAGGTGGGGAGGCCTTCGCCTCCCGTCCCTCGGAAGAAGTACCTCCAGCTACGCTGCCACCTTCTCCAGGAGGGCAGCTAGGCACTCGTCGGAAAAACAAGGGGCACACTGCCCTGCTGGCCTGCCCTCCGGCCTAGCCTGCCCTGCTGGCCTACCCTCCTACATCAGGCACATTGCCCCTCTGATGTGCTCTTCTCCCGGCCATTGTGAGCAACCTTTCCAAGGCTGCCAGGCCTTCGTTTAAACAGGCCACCAGGTCACCATTGGACCCGGCAGTCTGAGCGCACCTGCCGCCGCCCGCCCATTCCCACAATGCATGGGAGTCGTGAGCTATGCTGAGCAAGCTTTAATTGGCCCGCCCACGTAAAATGGCGACAATCGAGTCCAGCCTGCCTGCACCCGCTCCAGCACAGCCCGCCCGACATGGGGAAAACTCTCCTCTATGGCTCACTTGGGTGGGATATTAGAAGTTAAACAGCATCCATGGAAACATATACCAGGATGCCTTAACATCATCAGGAAAGGATGAGAGGAAATTGAAAAAATATTACAGGGCTTTATCAAATGGGGCTACAAAAAGAATCTCTAATGAAAAATTCAGTTTTATAATAGCAATGGTCAATCATATTCTATAACCCAGTATTTATTCTTGTGGAACTCCAATTACCTTTCATGGCAATCCCAATCAATCACTTCTTATTTTGTTAAGAACAAACTTGTACGGCTAAGCAGTGTAATTTCCAAAGGCATAAAGCAACTGGCCAGAATAAAACCATTATATCTATCATATTATTCTTCCTCAGTGATATTTAATCAGGATTTTTCCACATGGTTCTTTTAAATAGTAGCCTAAATAATTGGATGGATTGATAAATATAAATTCAATGTCCCATTTTTTTGTGTTGTGACACAATTTGCCACTTGACTTAAAATTTGCCTCCTGATTACTTAGGAATTCCAGCCATGGTGATCGCTAGTAATTTAGTAACATTCTCCATTGAGTGTTCTGCAATGAGTGCACAGCTCCATAAAATGATGAGACATAGTTTGTGTGCTACGAGGTGAATTTCTGATCAGATTCTAGACTATCTGGGTCATCGACTACCACAGAGCAAGATGGCTTTTCATAGGCAGGAATAAGTCAAGAAGGAAAAAAGATTTAATCAAGTGCTGGTTGAGTCCTGAGTACCATATCAGGATTCTCCCCCTGAGTCAGAAAGTTGTGAGTTCAAGCCCGGTTGAAGGATTTCAAAGTGAAAGTTGGCCTGACACTCCCATGTAGTATCGTGGAGGTGTGGTCTTTCAGGTGAGCCATTAAATCAAGGCCCTTTCAGGTGGATGTAAAAGATTCCACAACAGCATTTGAAGAAGAGCAATGAGTTCCCTGATTTATTCCTCTGATTTAATATGTTGAGCTTTACATCCTCATGGCCTCACCCTTCCTAGGAACATAGAAACAGGAGTAGGCCATTCAGCCCATTGAGCCTGCTCTGCCATTCAGTTAAATCATGGCTGATCATCTACCTCAACACCACTTTCCCAGTCTATCTCCATATCCCTCCATTAATCTGTTGATTTCTGTCTTGAACATGCTCAGTGATTGAATTTCCACAGCCCTCTGGGGTACAGAATTCCAAAGATTCACCACCTGCCCAAGCGAAGGAATTCCTCCCATCTCAGCCTTAAATAGCCTACATCTTATCCTAAGAATACATCCCTTGGTTTTGGACTCACCAGCCAGGAGAAACATCTTCTCTGCATCCACCCTGTCACAGCCTGTAAGAATTTTATAAGTTTCAAAGAGGTCATGAGAACATAAGAACATAAGAAGTAGGAGTCGGAGTAGGCTATTTAGCCCCTCAAGCCTGCCCCGCTATTCAATAAGATCATAGCAGATCTGCCCCAGGCCTCAACTCCTCTTTCGTGCCAGCTCCTCAAAGCCCTCAATTCCCCGATATTTCAAAAATCTATTTAACTCCTCTTTAAATACTTTAGGTGATCTAGCCTCTACAACTCTCTGGGGTAGAGAATTCCAGGCATTCACTACCCTCTGAGAGAAGACATTCCTTCGCACCTCAGTTTTAAATCAATGTCCCCTTATTCTGTAACTATGTCCCCTAGTTCGAGACTCCCCCACTAGTGGAAACATCTTCTCAACATGCACCCTGTCAAGCCCCCTCAGAATCTTGTATGTTTCAATAAGATCACCCTCATTCTTCTAAACTCTAATGAATAAAGGTCTAACCTGTTTAGCTGTTCTTGATAAGTCAACCCCTTCATCCCAGGAATCAGCCTAATGAATGTCTTTTGAACTGCCTCCAAAGCCAGTATACCCTTTCTTAAATACGGGGGCCAAAACTGTACACAGTACTCCAGGTGCAGCCTCACCAACACGCTGTACAATTGTAACAAGACTTCCCTATTTTTAAACTCCAGCCTTCTAGTAATACAGGCCAAAATTCCATTTGCCTTCTTAATTACTAGCCACATCTGCATACTAACATTTTGTTTCATGCACAGGAACACCCAGATCCTTCTGTGCTGCACTTTTTTGGAGTCTCTCTCCATTTAAATAATAGTCTGCCTTTTGATTCTTCCTACCAAAGTGCATAGCCTCACACTTTCCTACGTTAAACTCCATCTGCCAGGTTTTTGCCCACTCACTTAACCTATCTTTATCCCCTTGCAGATTCCTTCTGACGCCCCCCCATCTATTTTTGTATCATCAGCAAATGTGGATATATCACACTCTGCCCCCTCCTCCAAGTCATTAATATAGATAGTAAATAATTGAGGCCCTAAGACTGATCCTTGTGGCATTCTACAAGTTACATCTTTCCAATCTGAAAAAGACCCATTAACCCAGCCTCTCTGTCTTCTGGGTGTCAACCAATCCTCAATCAATGCTAATACATTACCTCAATACTGTGAGCTCCTATCTTGTGTGGCACCTTTTCGAATGCCTTCTGGAAATCCAAATATATTACATCGACCAGTTCCCCTTTATCAACTCTGCTTCTTATATCCACAAAGAACTCTAGCAAATTTGTCAAACATGATTTCCCTTTCACAAAACCATGTTAACTCTGTTTGATGGCATTAAGTTTTTCTAAATGTCCTGCTATTTCCTCCTTAATAATGGACTCTAGCATTTTCCCAATGACAGGCTGACTGGCCTATAGTTCCCTGCTTTTTGTTTCCCTCCCTTCTTGAACAAGGGCATCACATTAGCAGTTTTCCAATCTGCTGGGACCTTCCCGGAATCCAGTGAGTTCTGGAATATTTCAACCAATACCTCCACTATCCCTGCAGCCACTTCCTTTAAACCCTTGGATGCAGGCGATCAGGTCCTGGTGACTTGTCTGCCTTTAGTCCCATTAGTTTCTCAAATACTTTGTCCCTTCTGATAGAGACCATTACAAGATCTTTCCTCCCATTAGCTGCTCACTTATCTTATAATCTTTGGGATGTTTATCGTGTCTTCCACCGTGAAGACTGATGCAAAATATCGCTTTAAATTATCTGCCATTTCCCTGTTTCCTGTTATCAATTCTCCAGTCACATCCTCCAAGGGTCCCGCGCTCGCTTTAGCTACTCGCTTTCTTTTTATATAACCGTAGAAGGTCTTGCTGTTTGTTTTTATATTTGTTTCCAATTTACTTTCATAATCAATTTTCTCCCTCTTTATTAGCTTTTTAGTCATCCGCTGCTGGTTCCTAAAAAATTCTCAATCCTCTGGCCTACTACTAGTTTTCACTGCTTTGTATGTCTTAGTTTTTGATTAGATACATTCCTTGACCACTTTGGTTAACCACGGGTGGTTCATCCTTCTCATCGAGTCCTTCTTTTTGACCGGGATAAATTTTTGCTGAGTATTATGAAATATCTGCTTAAATGTCTGCCACTGCTCATCCACTGACCTTCCCCTTAGTCTATTTTCCCAGCCCGCTTTAGACAAATCTTTCTTCATACCTCTGTAATTGCCCTTATTTAAGTTGAGGACACTGGTTTGGTATCTGAGTTGCTCGCCCTCAAACTGAGTATGAAATTCTGCCATGTTGTGATCGCTACCCCCAGAGGATCCTTAACTACGATATCTCTTGTTAATCCCACCTCATTACACATTGCGAGATCTAAAATAGCCTGTTCCCGGGTAGGTTCTACAATGTATTGCTCTAAGAAACAATCCCTGATGCACTCAACAAATTCATCTTCCATATTACCCCTGCCAATCTGATTTGTCCAGTCAATATGCAGATTAAAATCACCCATGACAATTGTAGTGCACTTCTTACACACCTCCATTATTTCCCAATTTATACTTTGTTATAGAGTGAGGCAACTCTTTGGGGGCCTATTGATGATTCCCACCTGTCAGTTCTTCCCCTTGCTATTCCTTATTTCCACCCAGATTCCATATCTATTGCACCTATATCATTACTCACCACTGCATTGATACCTTCCTTTATTAACAAAGCTACCCCGCCTCTTTTTTCTTTTCCCTATTTTTCCAAAACATCGATTATCGTTGAATATTGAGTTCTCTGTAACAGTTATCAAGTCATATTCATTTATTTCTATTTGTGCAGTCAACTCATTTATCTTGTTATAAATGCTGCGTGCATTCAGATAAAAAGACTTAAGCTTTGACTTCTTACCATTATTGCTCATTCTGACTCTGATTTCTGCTGCACTCTTCTGCTTATATTTTCTGTCCCTTGCTGTCATACTTTGATTATCATTCACCTCTTCACTACCCTGCACCTCTGATCTTTCATCTCTTTTTGATTTTTTAAACTTCCCTTCAATTGAACCCTCCCCCCCACTAATTAGTTTAAAGCCCTATTTACAACCCTAATCATGTGATTCGCCAGGACACTGGTCCCAGCATGGTTCAAATGAAGCCCGTCCCAATGGAACAGCTCTCTCCTTCCCCAGTACTGGTGTCAGTGCCCCATGAATCGGAACCCATTTCACCCACACCAATCTTTGAGCCACACTTTTACCTCTCTAATCTTATTTACTTTACGCCAATTTACACGTGGCTCAGGTAGTAATCTGGAGATTATTACCTTTGTGGTTCTGCTTTTTAATTTAGCCCTGAGCTGCTTGTAGTCCCTCAGCTGAAGCACTTTCCTAGTCCTACCTATGTCATTGGTACCTACATGGGCCACGACGTCTGGATCCTTCCCCTCCCACTCCAAGTTCCTCTCCAGCCCAGAAGAGATGTCTGTAACCTTGGCACCAGGTAGACAACACAACCTTCGAGATTCTCTGTCTTTACTGCAGAGAACATCTATTGAAGCATCTATTCCCATAACTATGCTATCCGCTATTACTACTACATTTCTCTTTTCTCCCCCCACTTGAATAGCGCTCTATACCACGGTGTTGGTGGTCAGTTCGCTCATTCTCCCTACAGTCTGTGCCCTCATCCACACCGGGAGCAAGAACCTCGTGCCTATTGGACAAGGGCACTGGCTGACACTCCTCCAAAGCTAAATTCTGGATCCCTATACCTGCCTCACTCGCAATCACACCCTCCTGTCCCTGACCACAGTCCAAATTTGTTGTAGTTAATCTAAGGTGTGTGACTGCCTCCTGAAACACAGTGGCCAGATAACTCTTCCCCTCCCTGATGTGTCACAGTATCCACAACTCGGACACCAGCTTATCAACTCTGAGCTGAAGTTCCTCAAGCAGCCAACACTTGCTGCAGATGTGGTCACCGTGGGTTGCATCGGAGTCCACCAGCTCCCATATAATACAGCTGCAACACATTGCCTGCCCAGCCATCTCTATTCTATTTAATTAATTAATTTGGATGTTAAATATTTTAAAAGTGTATTTCTTAGTGTACACCTCAGCTATAATAACGTATCCTGATTTAAACCACTTGATCAACCAAAAGAAACACGGAAGATTTACCCAGGAGGTTTTCCTGTGATGTCACATTTCGGCTCTGACAAGTAGAAACAGGCTGAGGGGGCTCTCTGCTGCTGGTTTTTATCCCCCGCCGCAGCTGCCCTTCTCACACAGGTTCACTCTCCGTGTGCTCTTCTTAAATTCCTAGCTCCTCTCTTTTCCAACTCCCAGCTCCTCTCGCACTCTTTTTCAACTCCTGACTCCTCTCACGCTCTTTTTCAACCCCTGGCTCCTCTCGTACTCTTTTTCTACTCCCGGCTCCTCTCACGCTCTTTTTCAACCCCTGGCTCCTCTCGTACTCTTTTTCTACTCCCGGCTCCTCTCACGCTCTTCTTCTACTCCCAGCTCCGCTCACACTATTTTTCAACTCCCGGCTCCTCGCGAGCTCTTTTTCTACTCCCAGCTCCTCTCACGCTCTTTTTCTACTCCCAGCTCCTCTCGTGCTCTTTTTCAACTCCCGGCTCCTCTCGTGTTCTTTTTCAACTCCCGGCTCTTCTTGCACTCATTCTTCAAAACTCAAGGGAATGTAGGCCCATACTCCCCAGTCTCTCCTCGTAAGACAATCCTGCCAATCCAGGGATTAATCTGGTGAATCTCCAATGCACTCCCTCTATGGCAAGTACATCCTTCCTATCTCCACAAACTCCTCTACCCCTGACAACTCTCCATTTCTTCAACTGGCCTCTTCTGCATTCCTCACTCCCTTCGTTCCGCAACTGGTGGCCATCATTTCGGCCCCCTAGGGTCCATGTTCCAGAATTCCCATCCTAAATCCATTTGCCTACACACTTCACCTCCTTCCTTAAGACCCTCCTTAAAAGCCAACTCTTTGAATCAGCTCATTTTCATCCATCCTGATATTTACTTTAGCTTGGCACCCATTTCTGTCTGATTATGACTCAGTGAAGTGTTTAGGGATGATTTTCTACACTAAAAGATACTTTATAAATTCAAGGTGTTGCTCTTGTAGCTAACGTGATCTCAACCTGCATAGCAATTGAGTGTCACCTTTAGTCTCAGTGTTCCAAGTTACAACAGAAAAAAATAAATCAACCGTGGCTCCCAATCTTGTGGATTGAAATTTCTCCTTTGAAGCAAAGGTTTGTTAAATGGGTGTTAATCATTTTACAGCTTATTTAATACACTCTCTTGTAAATTTCAGCATAACATAAGTCTTACAAAATATAGGATACCCCAGCTATGCGATAAAAGCTTTTAAGTAGCCAATAAAAGCAAATAAACTAATCAAAATGGCTCTGCCATGATGGCCTGAATTTTTAAGATGGCGGGCGGGCTCGGTGGGAGCGGGCGGGGGCAGTCGCGGAGCCGATCACCATTTTAGGCGGGCGGGCCAATCAAGGCACTGAGCTGCCTCAGGGAGATTGAATGGATATTGAGCAGGCTAGAAAAATCCGGCCTGATATTTCCAGGCCCATACGAAGCATATGAACATATGAACAAGGAGCAGGGGTAGGCCATTCAGCCCCTCAAGCCTGCTCCGCCATTTAATAAGATCATGTCTGATCTGATTGTAACCTCAAATCTGCATCCTGCCTAGCCCCGAAAACCTATCATCCCCCCTTGCTTACCAAGAATCTATCCGCCGCTGCCTTAAAAATATTCAAAGACTCTGCTTCCACCGCCTTTTCAGAAAGAGAGTTTCAAAGACTCACAGCCCTCTGAGTGAAAAAATTTCACCTCGCCCCTGCTTTAAATGGGCAACCCCTTATTTTTAAACAGTGACCCCTAGATCTAGATTGTTCCACAAGAGGAAACACCCTCTCCACATCCACCCTGTCAAGGCCCCTCAAGATCTTATATGTTTCAATCAAGTTACTTTTTACTCTTCTAAACTCCAGCGGATACAAGCCTAGCCTGTCCAACCTTTCCTCATAAGACAACCCACCCATTCCAGGCATTAGTCTGGGAAAGCTTCTCTGAACTGCTTCCAATGCATTTACATCTTTCTTTAAATAAGGAGACCAGTACTGTACACAATACTCCTGATGTGGTCTCACCGATGCCCTGAACAACTGAAGCATAACCTCCCTACTTTTGTAATCAATTCCCCTCACAATAAATGATAACATTCTATTAGCTTTCCTAATTACCTGCTGTACCTGCATACTAACCTTTTATGATTCATGCCCTAGGACACCCAGATCCCTCTGCACCTCTGAGCTCTACAATCTCTCACCATTTAAATAATATGCTTCTCTTTTATTCTTCCTGACAAAATGGGCAATTTCACATTTTCCTACATTATACTCCACTTGCCAGATCTTTGCCCACTCACTTAATCTATCTATATCTGTTTGCAGCCTCCTTATGTCCTCTTCACAACTTACTTTCCAACCTATCTTTGTGTCATCAGCAAATTTGGCAACCATCCCTTCAATCTCTTCATTCAAGTCATTTATACAAATTATAAACAGTTGAGGTCGCAGTACTGATCCCTGTGGCATGCCACTCGTTACATCTTGCTAACTTGAAAAAGACCCATTTGTGCCTATTCTCTGCTCCCTGTTAGCCAGCCAATCTTCTATCCATGCCAATATGTTACCCCCTATACCATGTCCTTTTATTTTCCACAATAACCTTTGATGTGGCACTTTATCAACTGCCTCTGGAAATCTAAGTACAGTACATCCACCAGTTCTCCTTTATCCTTTGCTCCCTCAAAGAACTCCAGTAAATTGGTTAAACATGATTTCCCTTTCACAAAGCCATGTTGACCCTGCCTGATGACCTTGAACTTATCCAAGTGCCCTGCTATAACTTCTTTAATAATAGCTTCTAACATTTTCCCTACAACAGATGTTAAGCTAACTGGCCTGTAGTTTCCCACTTTGTCTCCCTCCCTTTTTGAATAGTGGAGCTACATTTGCTATCTTCCAATCTAATAGGACCTTCCCTATGAATCTATGAAGTTTTGGAAAATTGAAACCAATGCATCAATTATCTCACTACACACTTCTTTTAAGGCCCTAGGGTGAAGTCCATCAGGACCCAGGCTCTTGTCAGCTCACAGCTGCAACAATTTACTCAGTACCACTTCTCTGGTGACTGTAATTTTCCTGATTTCCCTTCCCCACTTCCATTTCCTGGTTTGTAGCTGCAGCATGCTTTTGATGAAACCTTGTCGTGCACAATGAATTGGAGATGAGAATAAAAGGCACATAATTCAGTGATGATGCCCTCTGTGTTCTTGTAGATACAATGAATGAGTAGCCTCCACTCGCAAACTGAAATGGGAGAAGATTGTAAAGAGGGTCAAGATTATAAAGAGTGTCATAAACCTGTTGCATTAGTATTGACGGTGCCTGATCTTAGGAAAAATGCACAGGTAAGCAAAGAAGTATTTTCATTAAGTTGTACATAGACAGGATTAGATGCTGCAGATGGACCTGATTTGTTCCTCAGTTCTGCTATTTCAACAATATTTCACATTAAATTAGCAGCTGAACTATTCCATGACTTACATTGAAGGGAAACAATGAAGATTAATGAAAAGCTTAAATCCTCATGTGCTACAGATATATATTTAAAGAGCTATATACTGTGTCTACACGCTTCCATCGGGGCATGAAGACAAGCAATAAAGATAAATGTGAATTTGCTAGATTGGGCAAAGACTCTTGCGTATTCATGTCATGGACTCCAAGCATTTGTGCCTAGTCCTATCTCCTATCAAAATAAAGGAATTCCCCTAATGTGGAAGCAGCACGTTAAAAAAATACATATCAGAATTGTTGAAAATGAAAATATACATTGAAGAAGGATTTGATGATGGAGGTCATCTATGGAAATCAAGGGATTGAAAATCGGGTGGGTTTTACACCAGGTGCAATTCCACTTTGCTAAATTATCACCCAGGCAACAAAGGCAATCATTTTACTACATTTCTGGAATAATCCAGGATTGACTATGTCAGCTTGTGGAATCCAGAGATTTTGGCACTCATTCAGCATTATCGATTAAACAAGCAGCCTAGTAACTCTTGTATAAAGATGAGGGCCTGAAATTTAAGCACATCGCGTGCGCGCAATTGGCAGGCCAGGAAGCAGATGCATTATCCGCTCCGCCTGCGATCACAACCCGGATGCAATTTCACACTGGCTGGCCAGTCAAGGGCCAGCCAGCGAGAAACATGTCCAGATATTGGCTCAGTGTTGCCAGCAAGGGTAGGAGTGTGGCAGGCGTTGAGTGCAATGGTGACACGGAGGGGAAATTTAAAAGAGCACAGGCAGTGCCAGGAGTTGGGCAGGAGCCTCAGGGAGCTGACAACAAGAGAGTGCAAGATCATATGCTTGGCAGGGGTGATGGCCTCAGCACCCGCTGGGCACGCTAGGAGGGTGGTCAATGCCGGTGGAAACTCTGCCCCCCCTCCCACCATCCCCCCCTCCCCGTTCTCTGACAAATGGCCGCGCGCTCTAGTGGAGGCAGTGAGTGCCCGGCATAACATTCCATCATAACAAACACAGGATGGCAAGAGAAAGCCAACCCAACAGACAAAGAAGGCCTAGACAGAGATGGTGGGCATGACGTTGTGCACCACAAATGAATCCAGTGCCAGAAACAGTTCAATAATCTTCTCCACTCTACAAGGGTGAGTACCAACTTGGCCTGGAACTAGATGTCTTGGAAGGTGGCCATTCCTCGTGGTGCTTAGGGGTGTGAGATGCAGAGTGCCAAATGGCAAATGTCCCTGTGCATGCCAAGGCTGGGAAATGTGCCCACTTGCTTTGTATGTATAGAAGGATGAGGTTTGCTAATCTGATGAGCACCTCAAACTGCGTCTCCTTGGGGTTGGGGGAGGGGGATGATCGCAAGTATAGGATGATGTGGCAGGTAGAGGGTGCACTAATAAATGCCCTTTTGGCCGTGGAGGAGATGAGAAGCCATAATGCCTGGAGCACGCATGAATGGATGGTGGGGTCCCAACACACTGATACTT
The DNA here is from genome assembly GCF_964194155.1 of Cetorhinus maximus. Taxonomy (NCBI): domain Eukaryota; kingdom Metazoa; phylum Chordata; class Chondrichthyes; order Lamniformes; family Cetorhinidae; genus Cetorhinus; species Cetorhinus maximus. The sequence continues at coordinate 124,010,412 of NC_135883.1, read as the reverse complement.
TCCAAGTTTAAGATGGATGCCCTAGACATGGAATGCGAGCATGGAGCAAGATCCACAGGTCGCAGAGAGGCAGGCGTCTCGGATAAAGGTAAGAGTCCGGTGGACAGGTGGGAGACCAAGGAAGTGTGTAAGAGCTGTAGGATCGTGACATCTCTAATGAGAAGCTCTAATCAACAGTCCCCATTGCTCATCCAATCGCAGTGCCTCAGTGAGGCAATTGTCCATTGTGACAAGCAACCGTAGTTCATGTACAGTCACTTTGTCACAATGTAATCAACTGACATATATTCTGTTCCTCCCTCAGAAGCACCATCCTCATGATGCCTCATAATCCCTGAGGACCCTCCCTTCACACCCGAGAAAGAGCCACGGACAGATGCATCTGTGTCACATCATTTCTCTGAACCAAGCACCAGCGGAATTCCACCTGGTGTAAAACCCACCTGATTTTCGATCCCTTTATTTCCATAAGTGACCCCTGTTATCAAATCCTTCTTTAATGTATATTTCTAACGTGCTGCTTTCCAGATTGTACATTGGTGGGCAATAGCATATCGGATCAGTTGGTAGTGCACAGTGGTGAGGGAACATCACACTCACTTGAGGAGCTGGCAGAGGCAGAGTGCCCTGTGTGCCAGCATTTGGGGGCTGCTGAAGACCAGGACGATGCTGAGTCCAAGGCAGATGATGAGCCACTGGAGTCGTCCTTCAGGCAGTAGATGCTGGATGTGCAGCGGGATGTACAGGAGATCCCTGAGGGTCTGCGTGCCATGGTCTCTGTCATGGAGGAGTCCGTGCGGAGCATGAGCACTGCGTTGACCCTGAGCTCTGAGCGTTCAGCCTCCTTCATTGAGACAATGGCGACTCTCATGGAGAGGCAGCTCCAGGAACAGAATTAGGTGTTTCTGGGGCTGCGTTCGGACCTGCAAGCCCACAAAATGGCAGTGACCTCAGCAGGTAACTGCCAGTGTGAGAGATGGATGAGGCACCTAGTCACTCTGCTAGGTGCTCGTCCATCAATGGTGAGCAAGGAGGTTTAAACCAACTTCATGCGGATGGACCAGCTGCATGTTGCTTCTGTGTGTTCCTCTCAGCGTGCTCCAGACCAAGGCAGCATCTCCTCCGCCCCCTGCCAATGCCTGTGGCATCTGATGAGGCTGCGATAACTGAGGAGTGCCCAGCCATGGCGCTGGACACAGCCTCCCAGGCAGTGCCTGCACAGGCTCTGCCGGCCAGAGGACGTGCACCAAGGTCATCAGTGCTGACAGGACATCACAGTCAGCAGGCTGCCTCTAATGCTGCTGCCAGTGAGGGCGGGTGGCACTAAGACGCAGCGCTGGTGAGCGAAAGTTTACGGCACTATGACCACAGAGGGGTTGTCACGTGTGATATTATTTCAGTTGAAATGTGTCCTATGTTCAAATTGTGCAAACACGATCACCATTTAAAGTTGTTATTATGTTTCATGGTCTGAATGTGCTTTATGTTTCTCGTAGGTGTTGAGCATGGGAGTGGCTTGTGAGAGGTGGGAAGGGCTGTAAACTTTATTTCAGAGGTAATTAGTTGACACAGGAGTCAGAGGATGGCCTCATCAGGAATGTTCGGAGATGCAGAGGGATCTAGGCATTCTCGTACATAAGTCACAAAAAGTTAGTATGCAGGTACAGCAATTAATTAAGAAGGATAACGGAATGATATCCTTTATTATGAGAGGAATTGAACATAAAAGTAAGGATGTTATGCTTCAGTTATACAGGGCCTAATCTCAAATACTGTGTGCAGTTTTGGTCTCCTTATTTAACAAAGGATGTAAATGCATTGGAGGTGGTTCAGAGGAGGTTTACTAGATTGATACCTGTAATGAGTGGGTTGTCTTATGACGATAGGTTGGACAGACTGGGCTTGTTTCACTGATGTTTAGAAGAGTGAGGGGTGACTTGGTTGAAGTATATAAGTTCCTCAGCGGTATTGACAAGGTGAACAAGCATGTTTCCTCTTGTGGATGAGTCCAGAACTAGGGGTCACTGTTTTAAAATTAGGGGCCGCCCTTTTAGGACAGAGATGAGGAGAATTTTTTTCTCTCAGAGGGTTGTGCGACTTTGGGACTCTCTGCCTCAGAAGGCGGTGGAGATGGGGGTCACTAAATATTTTTAAGGCAGAGGTAGATTGATTCTTGTTAGGCAAGAGGATCAAAGGTTATCAGGGGTAGATGGGAATGTGGAACTCAAAACACAAACGGATGACCCATGATCTCATTGAATGGCGCAGCAGACTCAAAGGGCTGAATGGCCTACTTCTGCTCCTATTTTGTATGTTCATATGATCAGTAAGGAGGCATCACCCTTGCCCTCACTTTTAAGCCATGCTTTGGATGCCGAGCTGAATAAACGGAGAATCAAGGCCTCCATGGCTTCCCTGCCTCCCATGAGGTTCATCACTTCTGCAGTCACGTCCTCACCCTGGGCCTCCTCCAGCTCCTCCTCGGACCCATCAGTTGAATCATCCTCTGAGGTCTGGGGAACTATCTTGCTGTCTTCATCCTCCAAAAGATTCTCCCTTGACAGAGCCAAATTGTGCAGCATACGATGACAGTAAGTGAGACGCACTCTGAGGGTGCTGAAGTGCTCCCCGTGATCAGGCCAGGCAGCAGAATCTCAACTTCAGCAGGCCAATGGTCCTCTCAACCACCACCCTCATAGAGGCATGACTTCTATTGTAGCTCTCCTCTGCTTCTGTCCTTGGGTGTCCCCAAGGAAATTCTCCCCCAGTTTCCCCTACCCACCCACAGCCTGTCCAACCCGGCCCTCCATCCCCCATGCCCGGGGCCTGCCAGCCTGATAGCAGCAATAACCTGACCTCCTCCCCAACTTACCTCAGTGTCTGGTTTCCGCGATGATTGCCGTTGGGAACTGAATGCAGCTCCCGTTGGCACCGCTGGGACAAGAGAGTTGCCAGCTTTTGATTTCCAGGCAACTCTCGGAGGCCGGAATTCCTCCCCAGATGGGGGCTTGAAGTCTTGCCTCAAGTCACTTAATAGCCCACCGGCCATTAAATGGCTGCAGGACATGGCAGAGCACCGGTGGGCTCACCCCCAACAGTTATTTGCATTTTCTGTGTTTTCTGGAGGACACCTTGGCTTACAAGCTTTCTTAGAAGTTTTCTGCCCAGTGCACCCTTCAGGGCATTATCCTGTGCCAAATGGGTATTGTGCACCTCTGGAGGGACCTCCTCCTCTGGGGAGGAGAGGGCCAGAAGGGAGGGGAGGCCTGTCCGCAGGCAGCATCCCAGAGAACAGCCTATGGAAAGAGAGGCACAGCCACATGGGGTGCAGGGCCAGCTGGGAGTGCAGGGTGAAGGATCCGCAGAAGGGGTAAGTCTGATATTTTGGACAGGCCTGACATATCCCAACGAGGTGGGGGGAAAGGGTAGGGGGTGAAGGGGCCAGGTTTTAGGGGCAGGGGGAGGGCTAAAGGGGAGTGTATGATCTTGCGGAGAGGGGGGGATTGCTTCCGATGGGCATAGGGGACACCCCTCCCCCACTAAAGAAGGTACCTGCCCGACAGCAGCCTGTGCAGTGAAAGCTGCTGGGCCGCTCTCCTTGCCCCTGCCTTCTCATGCCACACGTAAATTAGTGGTGAAGGTGGAATGAGGCCCTCAAGTGCCCATTATTTGGCCAATTAAGGGCCTCAATAGGCCCAAGGGCAGGTGGGCTGCCTGATGCCTTCCCTGCCCACCGTAATATAGGAGACAGGTCAGGGGTAGGTGGGAAGGCAGTGGAAAAGCCACCTGCTCTATTTTACGAGCCAATCCCCCCCCCAGCTCCGCCTTCAAATATGCCAGCGGGTGGGTCGTAGGGTGGGGGAGTCAAATCCAGCCCATAAATTTAAATCCCACCATGGCAATTTGACAGGAATTCACTGGAATTTAAATTCAATTAATTAATAAAACTAGAATTAATCATGAGACTATCAGACAATTGTAAACACCCACCTGATTCATCAATGGGGAGGAAATTTGCCCTCCTTAGCTGGTCTGGCTTATAAATGACTCCAGGTCCACTGCAATGTGGTTGGCTCTTAGCTGGCCCAGCAAGCCACTCAGTTGCGTCAAAGTACTATAGAGAGAAAAGCACTGTGAGTGTACCTACACCACGTGGACTGCAGCGGTTCAAAAAAAGTGGCTCAATCTTCACCTTCTCAAGGCGAAATTAGGGATGGGCACTAAACGCTGGCCTTACCAGAGATACTCACATCCCGAGAATGGATAAAAGAGTCAACAACTTCAGGAATGGAGAGAGAAAAAAAACTGAAGGGCCAAATATTTCTATTCCAAAAAAACATAACACTCAAATGTAAGTGCCTTGTCGGAGCAAACATGATTATGTTTATAAGAAGTTTATTAGCAAGTGTTTATACTAAATGCTGTGATCAAAAACAGCCAGATGGTAAAAGTCTGTTAATACAAACCCCTTTAATGAGCAAAACATCCAAATCACTTCCACAGCAGGGGTAAGATGTAGGACAATACAGACAGTCTACTCATGATTAATTTGAATTTACCAGACAAGAAAATATATGTTTCGGCTGAATTTGATTTTAAAATTATTCCATACATAAATCCTTGTTTACACATTTGATATATTGCCATGAAAATCAAAGAGGACAGCAGATGGATCAAGCAAGTTATGATTTTTAAAAATTACATGTATATAATATACATACATAAATTTAGATATCTCAAGGACAGGGTCCTAATTAAAATAAACTCCCCTGACTCCTCAGAAAGGAACTGGACAATTTGGTGTTAGGGTCTTTTGGCTTCAATTGGCCCATCTCAACATAGCAAGTTTTTTTGGCATATTGCCTTTGTGACACTGAGTTAGGGAGGATTAAAATTAGCCAGAGTTCCCATTCCATCTCATCACCCCTACTGGAAAATGCATAGACATCGGTTGAAGAAATCATTGATTATGACATCCCTACTAAATAAATGCCAGTCGCTCCATCATTTTATCAATCCTTTATTTTATATAACTAATTCCCTGATCAGTACTCTGGGAGGCACCAGATTCCTCATGTCATCTTATTTACATAACTAGAATAACCTCCCTACAGCATTTTTAAATGTGTACAGGGAGCACTCTAATCTCTGGGGATGGGAATCCTGAGTCTAACATCTCTTAAAGGGCTGCTGCACTTAAAGCAAGGCAGGCTCTGTTTCAGTGAAGGCCAATGGCTGCTTAGAAGGACGGCTGGAGGAAGGAACACCAAGAACCATTCTCTGGAGAGAGCCTGGAGTTCTGGCTGGAGGAGGTGGTACCAATGAAAGTTACCATTTTGGAGGCTAAAGGAAATCTTCTAATTATACAGCAGACATGACAGGAGATGGCAAACAGAGTAAATGCAATTTACACCATCCATAGGTCATGAGTGTAAGCATGCAAACTATTCTCAGCACTAATGAAGAACACCTCTGATTGGCTGGCAGCTCTCTGATAGACTGTTAAATGACTGCAGGGCAGACATCCTTCTGCTGGATAGGTTCCACCACCACCCCCGCCAACTTTTTAGCCAGAAGGTGCAGGGACCATGGCGTCCCATATAGTTCAGCCCTAGGAAATAGAAGACACATCCTCCTCACAATCACCAGTGGGAAGCACTGGGGAGGTAAACACCAATACAAGAACACACATGGAGTGGGGAGGTATGCTGGCTGCACCTCCTTTAAAATGTTTCATTTAGATTTTGTTTGTCAGAAAGGGCCACATGACCAGGGCAAGCAGGCAAGAATGGACGAGAAGACAGGAAAGAGTCAGCCCAGCATGTTGGATTGAGGCCAGTGGAATACTGAGAGGATTATAGAATTGTTCCTGCAAAGAGTTAAGTGCCGCTATTAACTAAAAGTCCATCAATCACTGTTTGATTCACCTGTCTGCCCGTTTGTGCACCAGCCTCAGCAAATTCTCCTAACTTTTATTCTTTCTCCACTTCAACTGCCAAAGCTGCTGGCCTACATTCCTATTCTTCCAGGGGAATGGGTTCCCCTCGCTGACACAGATAACTGGGAAAATTCCTTGGGGATGTAGTACAGCAGGACACCAGAGCTGTTCTCATCAGACAGTCAGTGTGCCACAGCAAGATGACAACTAGATAATCCACATGAATTTGGGTGAAAGGGTGAGTCACATTGTACTTCTCTGCTTTCCTGTGGGGCTTCCTCACTGCTATCAGCGGTCAGGGTAGTAAGCACTCATTTTGGTGGCTAAGCAGTTGCCTATGCTTTCAAGAAGTGCTGGCCCTATGGACTGATGCAAGGAGAAGGCACTCAAGTGTCTTTTAGTCAATTATTATGGCTGTGAACTGAAATCAATGGGAAGCCAGTGCAATGAAGTCATGTGTGTCCTTGACATCAAGGCCGCATTTGACCGAATATGGCATCAAGGAGCCCTAGCAAAACTGGAGTCAATGGGAATCAGGGGGAAAGCTCTCCGCTGGTTGGAGTCATACCTAGCACAAAGGATTATGGCTGTGCTTGTTGGAGGTCAGTCATCTCAATTCCAGAACATCACTGCAGGAATTCCTCAGGGTAGTGTCCTCAGCCCAACCATCTTCAACTGCTTCATCAATGACCTTCCTTCCATCATAAGGTCAAGAAAAGAGGAAGGGATAAACCAGGGAACTACAGGCCAGTCAGACTAACCTCAGTGGCGGGGAAACTATTGGAAGCAATTCTGAGGGACAGAATTAATCTACACTTGGAGAGGCAGGGATTAATGAAGGACACTCAGCCAGGTTTTGTTAAGGGAAGGTCATGTCTGACCAATTTGATTGAATTTTTCGAAGAGGTGACCAGGTGTGTAGATGAGGGCAATGTATTTGACATAATCTACTTGGGCTTCAGCAAGGCTTTTGATAAGGTCCCGCATGGGAGACTGATAACAAAGGTAAGAGCCCATGGGATCCAAGGCAATTTGGCAAATTGGGTCCAGAATTGGCTGAGTGGCAGGAAGCAGAGGGTGATGGTCAAGGGGTGTTTATGTGACTGGATGCCTGTGTCCAGTGGGGTTCCACATGGGATCGGTGTTGGGTCCCTTGCTGTTTGTGGTATATATAAATGATTTAGACTTGAATGTAGGAGGGTTGATCAGTAAGATCGCAAATGACACGAAAATTGGTGGGGTGGTAAATACTGAGGAAGATAGCCTTAGATTACAGGAGGATATAGATGGGCTGGTCAGATGGACTGATCAGTGGCAAATAGAATTTAATCCGGATAAGTGTGAGGTGATGCACTTGGGCAGGATAAACAAGGCATGGGAATGCATGATGAGTGGCAGGACCCTGGAAAGTACCGAGGATCAGAGGGACCTTGGTGTGCATGTCCACTGGTTCCTTAAGGTAGCGGGACAGGTAGATAAGGTGGTTAAGAAGGCATATGGGATACTTGCCTTTATTAGCCGAAGCATAGAATATAAGAGCAGGGAGGTTATGCTGGAATTGTATAAAATGCCGGTTAGGCCACAGCCAGAGAATTGAATGCAGTTCTGGAATCTGCATTATAGGAAGGATGTGATTGCACTAGAGAGAACGCAGAGGAGATTTACCAGGATGTTGCCTGGGCTGGAGAGTTTTAGTTATGAGGAGATATTGGATAGACTGGGGTTATTTTTCCTGGAGCAGAGGAGATTGAAGGGGAACATGATTAAGGTGTATAACATTATGAGGGGCATAGATGATACAAAGATGTTGCAAAGCTTGGGGGTGTTGTAAACTATGAGGAGGACAGTGTAGAACTTCAAAAGGACATAGACAAGTTGGTGGAGTGGGCAGATAGGTGGCAGATGAAGTTCAATGCAGAGAAGTGTGAGGTGATGCATTTTGGTAGGAAGAACATGGACAGACAATATTAAACAAGGGGTGAAATTTTGAAGGGAGTGCAGGAGCAGAAAGACCCCTGGGTTTACATGTGCATAGATCTTGAAGATGGCGGATAGGTGGAGAGAGCAATTAATAAAGCATAAAGTATCCTGGGCTTTATTAATAGGGGCTTAGAGTACAATAACAGGGAGGTTATGCTGAATTTATGTAAGACATTCGTTAGACCTCAGCTGAAATATTGTGTAGAGTTCTGGGCGTCACATCATAGGAAGGATGTGAACACATTGGAGAGAGTGCAGAAGAGATTTACAAGAATGATTCCAGGAATGAGAAACTTCAGTTCTCCTTGGAGAGAAGAAGGCTAAGAGGAGATTTGATAGAGATGTTCAAAATCAGGAGGGGGCTGGATAGAGTAGATAGGGAGAAACTGTTCCCGCTCGTAAAAGGATCAAGAATGAGAAGGCACAGATTTAAAGTGATTTTCAAAAGAAGCAAATGTGACGTGAGAAAAAACTTTTTCACATGAATGGTTCGGGATTGGAACGAACTGCCTGGAAGTGTGGTGGAGGCAGGTTCAATCAAGGCATTCAAGAGGGCATTAGATAATTATTTGAATTGAAACAATGTGCAGGGGTACGGGGTAAAGGCAGGACAATGGCACTAGGTCATAATGCTCATTTGGAGAACTGGTGCAGACACGATGGACTGAATGGCCCCCTTCTGCGCATTTAAGATTCTGTGATCCTGTGATTTCAGTTGAAAGTGCTCCAGTTCCCAAAATGGCCTCTTATGTACCAGAGGTACATTCAGCATTCTCAGAGTAATTGGTCTCATGCACAAGCTGTTGTTCAAAAGTGGCAATTGACTTCATTGAAACTGGGGTCTCGTACACGCACAGTTGCAGTGGAGTTACATTGAAAATTTACCATTCTTTCCTATGCAATTTCCCAATGTCGTTACAGGAAAATAATTCAGTTTAAACATTGCTGGCCTGTTCAGATGGACTGAGAGGTTGGCCAGAACAAAATGGTGGACCAACAGTCTGCAATCTTCGTGGCTACCATTTTCTGATGCTGGCTGCAACACTTTGCCTCTGGAGAAATCAAATGAAAGCCCACTTTGCAGTGTTTTTGCCTGCTTCCAGAGGCATGTTTGCCACCTTCACAATATCACAGTGTTGCTGCCTTGGCAGTACTTTACACAAACAAAAGGTATAAAACAATGCAGCCTCAGCCAGTGCTAACTGGAAACAACATCTAGGACAGAACCATTTGCAGGTGGCAACTGTGCAACCTCTTCCATTAAATGTAATAGATGTGTAATCCATTTTATGTGTAAGTTGACTGATTCAGCGAGAGAAAGACACACACAAACACACACGCGCACACACAAACACGCATGCAGGCATGCACACACACCCCAGCAGACAAAGCCATTTATGCTCATCATTTTGTGCAGACCTTCCCCCAGTCCACAAATTGTGAATAAAAACATATGCAACTGTTTTACTATGGTCCTGAGGGCCTCTGTTCATGTTGCAAGGTAGAACCATAGCAAAACAGTTGCATATGTTTTTATTCACAATTTGTGGACTGGGGGAAGGTCTGCACAAAACGATGAGCATAAATGGTTTTGTCTGCTGGGGTGTGTGTACATGCGTGTTTGTGTGTGTGCGTGTGTGTTTGTGTGTGTTTTTCTCTCGCTGAATCAGTCAACTTACACATAAAACAGTTTATCTGTTACATTTAATGGAAGAGGCTGCACAGGTGCCACCTGCAAGTGGTTCTGTCCTAGATGTTGTTTCCAGTTAGCACTGGCTGAGGCTGCATTGTTTTATACCTTTTGTTTGTGTAAAGTACTACCAAGGCGGCAACACTGTGATATTGTGAAGGTGGCAAACATGCCTCTGGAAGCAGGCAAAAACTCTGCAAAATGGGCTTTCATTTGATTTCTCCAGAGGCAAAGCTGTAACAAAAATGAGAATGCACTTACAAACCAAATAGCTTGGCAGTGAAAAGATTACAGGCAAAGCCACAGAGATAAATCACAGTCTGCAATAAACACAAGTTATTAACAGGCAGATAACACCATCTGTGTTTCTATGTTTATTTTATAATTTTATATTTTAAATTTTCATTTAAGGCATTGGTGGGTCATCCATTCTAGAGAATCAGGCAGCATCAAGAACTCTCACATCTGTTGTGGCATAGGCTGCATTCCATTAATGTTAGAATTGCTTTCAATAAAATACAGATACTGCATTCAAAAGCAGGAGGGTCCCGGTGTGCAGAGGTTACACCATAATATTATAGGACACATCCAATGAACCAGCTGCTTTGTTCCTGCTGTCCTCTGTTGTTACATATTCACAGCAGTAAATTTTACGATTCAGCTCTCCCAATACAGAGCTTGGAGGTAACAGGAATGCATGTTGCGATGAAATTCTGTTGTCTGCACTGACTGTGGTTTCAAAGCTTGTATTTTTTAAGGCAGATTCTAACTGGAACTGAAATGAAACTTCAGCTAACTGAAAGAGAAACTGAACCTTCAGGTTTCTATAAAAACTAAAACTGAAACGGAAATGAAAACAGATTTGGAAACCTTAGGTTGCTAGGGAAACTGAGCTGGTTGAAACCAGGTGAAAAGACATTCAAGCTCAGAGATCCCAGTGGAGCAGCACAGGTGGGTTGAAGAAGATAGAGATTGGATCCAGGAGCTGGGTATAGGCAAATACAGAGCTGTTTCTGTTTCTTGAAGACAATATTGATGCATCCACACCATCAAGACCACTGTGAGCAGAGTCAAGGAGGTTCTGCAAACAAGCGCCATTTTGGTGACGACCGTGCCTGTGGAAGTCAGGTTTATTGGGTGCTGCTGTTGACTGGGAATCAGTCTAAACTCTCAAAGAAAAGGAAGGTGAAATTCTACTTCAGGAGGTTCAGTGCTTTGAAGAACTTTGTGACTGAAATTAGTGCTATATGTGCTGAGTGGACTGCCGAATAAATCTGTGAGATCTGTCTTTGTTGTATCTTCTATTTAATGTATAATTTATAGTTTATATTGATCACAATTTGCCTGTTAATTCACATTTAATCTATGTTGCTTTTGATTTGATTGTTACAGTAAAAGTTTTAAAATGTGAAATCTTGTCCATCGGGTTTTCTGTTGGGGGTCATTTGGGAAGTTCGGTTCTTTCACATTATTGGTCTCCATGGGGATCGTACAAAATCAATGGCGATAAATAGAACCAGTGTGCCTTTGAGGGTTTCAACTCTTTGCCAGCTTTTAAGTCCTCTTCATGATAGCTTTGCTTCAGTGGAGATCAGACGTGCAAATGTTAAAATGCCCCAATTCCCCATATACAATCCTATAGCACTCTGCACTAGGATAAGTCACCTTGTGAAGTCCGCCAATGGAGGGAGAAAATCCTTTGGATAGAGATGGATGGCTGTTTCTTTCAAACTTAAGCAATTTGTCTGAAACCTAATAGAAATGTTGATTTAAAAGTGTTGAGGTACTGCGACGGTTTGATTAATTAACGTCACATTGTAAGATGGAGGATCTCAAGAGGCTACACTCGGCTGAATTTCAACCTGCATTTTTCACACACTACTCAATTTTTTCTTGACAATGTCACAGGGCAAAATGATAAACTGTACCAGTACTGTTTCAAAGTTGGTAACTTAGCAGATAATTTCACAAACAAATGGTTTCTCTGTTGGGCCAGAATTATCAACAGCCCTCATTATTAAAGCTAACTGCAAAGTCCTTCTAAAAATTACTGTTTCAGGCAGTCCAGGAAACGTCTGGGGTATTACATACACAGAGGTAAAAGAGTGGGATGAACACTCTGGTCCAATGGCTCTTTGTTGGTATTTATGACAGATATATTTTTTTAAAGCCTTCTGCTGTGCTCCAGCATATACAGGATGCAAAGGAATAGGGAACTGCAAATAGTGACATTAAATGATTATATATCACTTCCATTGATACGGGCCATCTTTCCAGCCAGCATCATTCTCTTGCAGAGCCAGTTTCCTGCTAGCTCACCACAGATGAAGCTCCAGATTGGGACTCACGGTGAAACGGCTATCTGGCAAAACTTTGCCAACTTCCATTATCCTTTGAAAAAATTGATTAACCAAATTACATTGACAGAAGTCTTGATCATTTACTCTGCTATTCATCTAAAATTGTGTCACAAACTAAATATAGCCAAGCTTTGGAATGATAAATGTGAATACCAGGCTTTGCAATTTAAAAAGGTTTTGACTTCCAAAAATGGATTCTGAAATAAATGCCAGATTTGATGATGTTCCGGACTTGCTGACATCGTAACACTGTCACTCACACTTTGACAAGTTTTATTTTTCAAATCAAATATTTTCTTATAATCTCCACCACCCGCCGCCTGGTTCAAACTACAACCAGTTTACTATTGACTATTTGGTAGCATCATTACTGCCAATTACAGTAGTGTATCAGTTATGTCACTGCACTAATAATCAGGTGGGTAAAAGTCCCACCACAGCAATTTTCATTCAGTTTAAAAAGAAATCTCAACACAAAGGCCGCAAAACTTGGTTTCAGAGTGCCCATATCGTTGGCGTTACAAGTATTGATTTGATTCCACACTTTTGGCGCAAGCCACAGCATATGCCGTCTTGCATAGGGTGTTAGCATGGGTGCAGGACATGTGCACTGAAAGCATGCAGAGTAGGCAGACCGTGAAGCCAAACAGCCTTTAAAGCTGATTTGTCACCACTTTGGAGCTGACTTTCCTCCGAGCCACCTCTTCTACCTGTGCACAGCTAAAGATGCTGTCCAGCAGCAGGAAGGACACCCACCATTGTTGATGAACTTAGAGAAGTGTTTGGTGATTTGTACTGTTTTTTTTAAGTTGCTGAAGTTTACAGCCAGTGGGTTGGCAGGTGCTGATCCTGACTTCAAGGATTCTGCTAAGACCACTTGCTCCCAGACAGGTGTGCAATAGCTTGCATCCTGCTTGCCTGATTGACAGGGAGAGTGAGCAGAAGCTCACCTCCCCCAGGAGGCGAGGTGGAGTATAGCTCTCAGCAGGAGACCATAACTGCCCAGGCTGCTCAGGGACCAATTCTCCTATGTGAACCTCAGCGAGGAGCAGAGTGTGTCCACTTCACTAAGGAGCTTCTCACTGAAATCTGCCACCTGCTGCAGGGACAACTGGAGTCTCAGAGCAAGACAAGGGTGGCAATGCCAGTGGCTGTGAAGGCGACTGTGGCCATGAACTTGTATGTGTCTGGCTCCTTCCAGGTGGCGCAAGTGATATCCACAACATCTCCCAGTTCACCGTCCACTGTTGTTTAAGGGAGGTCACTGGGGCTCTGAATTCAAAGAGAACCGAATACATCACATTCTCTCTTGCCAGAGGGAAGCAGCTGGAGTGAGCACATGGCATTGCCAGGATTCCAGACTTCCCCATGGTGCAGGATGCCATTGGCTGCAATTACATCAATTTGAGGATGCCACAAGTCAGTTCAGAGATGTATCACAGCCAGAAGGGTTCCACTTGCTCAATGTGCAGTGATACACAGCATATCATGCAGGTTAATGCTCGGTATCCCTGCCATCAGGCATGGTGCCTTCAGTCTATGGGAATCAGCCTTGCCACCTGCATTTGAGCCACCACAACAACGGGTAGCTAGTGGGTGGCAGGGGCTCTCCACTGACCAGCTGGTATCTGATTCTGGTGTGCAATCCATGCACAGATGAACAATGTGCATATAAGAAAAGTATTGCTGCCATATAAAATGTGATTAAGCAGACAACTGGGGTCTGCTTAAACAAGGCTTCCACTACCTGGGCCACTCTGGAGGACTCCTACAGCACTCAGGAGAGCACATGTCTTGATTCATCTTGATCTGCTGCATGCTGCACATCTTCGGCATCATGAGAGCACAGTCTTGCCAAAAAGTATATAACAAACAGCAAAGAAGGAGGAGGAGAAAGATGAGGAGGAAGAAGGGGAGGGGTGGAAGAGGAGGAGTGGAGGGGGAGAGGTGGAGGACAAAGAGGAGTAGCAGGAAGAGAGTGAGGTGGAAGAAGGGAGGAGGCAACCAACACCTCACTTTTCTGGCCAGGCTGTTCTTGATCAACTCACCCAACTGCGGTGCCATTGAACACAACTGATCGGCTTTGTCTGTCTTTCAGATGCCTTTGTCTAGCCTTGTGCTCCTATGCAGAGCTACCTAAGTGGTACATCATGGCCAGTAAGAGGGGAGAATGGGGAGAATGTAGGTGACTTTGCAGGATGCCCTCAAACAGCTCCAGGCCTAGAAGGCCCAACTTCGGACTGCACCACCTTGGCATGGGTGGCAGCAGTCTTGGTTGGCTGGCTGACAGGAAACAGCAAGGGCACTGATACAGTGGTAATGGTGGGAGGCTAAATGCTGTTATTCTGAGAGAGCACAGCAAAGGGGTGCACCATGGACATACTGTCACTTCCCTGTGGCAAATCTGTTGGAAGATGAACTGCTAGAATGCTATATCACCCTGCAGGCCCCTTTGAACGCTGGTATCCACAGCTATGATGGGAGTTGCCTGAGCTGGTGTGGCAGCAAACTGAGCTTGCATGACTTCAGTCTGAGCATCCACTGCAGCACCCAAACTTTGAGTGGCTACTGCCTGTGCCGTTGCAATGTCTGTCTGGAGGGTCGCCTCACCCTCAATGGATAAAGGATCTCTCTCTTCCTCTCCGTCTCCTGCACCAGGACCTCCAGTGCAATGACTGAGAGCCCTGGGACACACTCAGTGCCCTGTTGTGCCAATTCACTCTTCCTACATGTCAGGAACTCTTCCCCAGCAGCTTCCAGAACCTGCTCCAACCAGACTGCACCTCTCCTTTAAAGAAGTCACTTTTAAGTATTACAGTTTACACGACCAACCCCCACCAGGATGGTCTGACAACTCTCTGCTTCTTCTTTGAACAGAGGTACAACCAATCCATAGTCACCACCACCCTCCTCTGCCTGGCTGAACTTTTTCTCACATTGAACAACTTCTCTTTTAACTCCACTCACTTCCTCCAAATAAAAGATGTTGCTATTGGAAGTCGCATGCTTCCTATGTATGCCTGCCTTTATGAGGGATATTTTTGAAGTGTAGTCATTGCTAATGAAAGAAAATGCAGCAGCCTATTTGCATTCAGCATGCTCCTGCAATATAACAATGATCAGATAATCTGAAGAAAGAGGAACAAAGATTGGTTCAAGACCCACCTTGCAGAAATGACTCCTGCCACGAAAGTGAAGAGTGCTGCTCACCTGGCTTAGAACCTGCCTCCTAAACCTAAAGCCTATGACAATTTCATGTTAGCCAAGGCAGTTGTTCAGAGGACAGCAAATTTCTGTGCCAACAAGTAGTGGATCAATGTAGGCGAAGAAATACAAATGCTGGTGACAATGGGAACCTTCATGCTCTGTAGGACAATATCAAAAGAGCCCCACCATCACCAAAGTTGTTCCTTTAAAGTGTGCAGATGGGGAAATACTCACTGACAGGAACAAGCAAATGGCCCACTGGATAGAGCACAAAACTCTGAGCTACACTCATGTGAGATGGATATCTCCCCACATGTGCTTGATGATCATCTGCAGCAACTTGTCATGTATGAGCTACATACAAACATACGAATTAGGAGCAGGAGTAGGCCACTCGGCCCCTCAAACCTGCTCCGCCATTCAATAAGATCATGGCTGAGCTAATTGTAACCTCAACCCCAGTTCCCTGCCTACCTCTGATAACCTTTCACCCCCTTGTTCATCAAGAATCTATCTAGCTCTGCCTTAAAAATATTCAAAGACTCTGCTTCCACCGCCTTTTGAGGAAGAGAGTTCCAAAGACTCGCAACCCTCTGAGAGAAAAAAATCTCCTCATCTCTGTCTTAAATGAGCGACCCCTTATTTTTAAACAGTGACCCCTAAGTTCTAGATTCTCCCTAAGAGGAAACATCCTTGCACCATCCACCCTGTCAAGACCCCTCATGATCTTAAAGGTATCAATTAATTTGCCTCTTAATTCCAGTGGATACAAGCCTAACCTGTCCAGCCTTTCTTCATAAGACAACCCGCCCATTCCTGGGGGAGAATTTTCTCCCTGTCAGGGGAGTTGGGTGGGAGCGGGTGCGGGCGTGCGTGCAGCCGATCGCCACCCACGATCGGCTGGCTGCCGTCATTTTATGTGGGGAGGCCAATTAAGGCCCACCCAGCATGACGCACGCAAGGAAGCGCTGAGCCCTGTGCGGGCGGCCGGGTTGCCTGAGTCGGGTTCTGCGTTCTTTCACACATGAGCTGCCTCAGGGAGATTAGTTTAAGTTCAAAAAAATTTAATAGTGGAAAAAAGACATTTTTAACACATGTCCCCTCATGTGAAACTGTCACATGAGCTGGGACAAGTCTATTAATTTTATAACAAGTTTTTACAAGACTTTAAAAACCTTCATGAAACCTCATCCCGCCCATGGATGAGGTTTCATGATAAATGCGAAGACCACCTGCCCACCAACCTTAAGGTTGAACGGAAAGCTCAGTTAGTTGTTTCAATTTATAGTTAATTGGCCTTAATAGGCCTGTCACAGTTTGGCGGGCGCACAGCTGGCTCGGATGCCGCCCACCGAACTGAAAATCTGAATGATGCTCGGTGACAACGGGATGCACACCCGACATCACCGCGCATCATTTTACACCTCGATGAGCGGGCCCTGCCCCCGCTCGCCGAGCCAAAGATTCTGCCCCTGGTGTTAGTCTTGTAAACCTCTGAACTGCTTCTAACGCATTTACATCTTTCTTTAAATAAGGAGACCAGTACTGTACACAATAGTCCAGATGTGGTCTCACCAATGCCCTGTACAACTGAAAAATAACCTCCCTACTTTTGTATTCAATTCCCCTCACAATAAATGAGAACATTCTATTAGCTTTCCTAATTACTTGCTGTACCTGCACACTAACCTTTTGTGATTCATGCACTAGGACACCCAGATCCCTCTGCATCTCAGAGCTCTGCAATCTCTCACCATTTAGATAATAAGCTTCTTTTTCATTCTTGCTGCCAAAGTGGACAATTTCACATTTGCCTACATTATACTCCATTTGCCAGATCGTTGCCCACAAACTTAACCAATTTATGTCACATTGTAGCCTCTCCTAAATATCTTTGTATCATCCGCAAATTTAACAACCATTTCTTCGGTCCCTTCATCCAAGTCATTTATATAAATTGTCAAAAGTTGAGGCCCCAGCACTATCCCTTTGGCACACCACTCATCACATCCTGCCAACCAGAAAAAGACCCATTTATGCCAACTCTCTGCTTCTTGTTAGCTATCCAATCTTCCATCCCTGCACCATGAGCTTTTATTTTCTGCAATAACTTTTGATGTGGCACTCTATCAAATGCCTTCTGGAGATCATGAACCCTCATTACTTGAGCTTGAAAAGGATATTGACTCCCTGGCAGCAAAGAAAGCATCTAAAAAGGACGGAATACCAGCTGAGCTACTCAGGTATGGAAAACTTCACGTGATGCCATAACTCCACAACCTCTTCCTCCTATCCTGGGGAGAAGGCTCTGTCCTACAGGATATTTGTGATGCAAACATCATCACATTATAAAAAAACAAAGGTGATCGAGGGGATTTCAACAACTACTGGGGCATCTCCCGCCTGAGCGTCACTCAGAAGGCTTTGCTTGAGTCACTCTGACAAGGCCCCATCGACTAGCCAACAGAATAAATTCGGAGGCACAATGTAGCTTTAAAGCCGCCCGACCCACAGTAGACACGATCTTCTCCCTATGGCAGCTTCAAGAGAAGTGCAGAGAGCAACAGACACTACTCTGTCCTGCCATGGTGGACCTCGCAAAAACATTTGACAACGTGAGCAGGTTGGGCCTTTACCACATATTAGAGAAAATGGGCTGTCCTCCCAAGATTCGCATTCTCTATGGTCCTTCCATAATAATGTGCACGGCATCACTCAGTTTGACAGTTCCACCTCTGACAACTTTGAGATCAAGATTGGAGTGAAATAGAGTCTTAGCCCGACTCTTCTGTATTTTTTTAGATGCATGTAACACAGGTGCTATAGTAATCATTGGTGGCTTTAATCTACATATAGACTGGGCAAGCCAAATTAGCACTAATACCGTGGTGGATAAATTCCAGTGCGCAGAAGTGCGTACGAGATTTTTTTAGACCAGGATGTCAAGGAACTGACTAGGGAACAGGATATCCTTGAGTTGGAATTGTGCAATAAGAAGGGGTTAATTAATAATCTTGTTGTGTAGGGTGCTTTAGGAAACAGTGATAATAACATTCTTCATTAGGATGGAAAGTGAAGTAGCCCAATCTGAAACTAGGGTCCTAAATCTAAACAAAGGAAACTATGAAAGTATGAGGCGTGAGTTGGCTAAGATTGATTGGGGAACTTCATTAAAAGGCATGACGGTGGATAGGCAATGGCTAATATTTATGGAACGAATGTATGCATTGCAACAGTTAAACATTCCTTTCTGGCACAAAAACACAACAGGAAAAGAGGCCCAAGCATGGTTAACAAAAGAAATTAAGGATTGTATTAGATCCAAAGAGGAGTCATATAAGGTTGCTAGAAAAAGTAGCAAGCCTGAGGATTGAGAGCATTTTAGAATTCATCAAAGCAGGGCCAAGAGGTTGATTAAGAGGGGGAAAATAGAGTATGAGAGTAAACTTGCAAGGAACATAAAAGCAGACTGTAGAAGCTTCCATAAGTATTTAAAAAGAAAAAGGCTAGTGAAGACAATTGTAGGTCCCTTACAGTCCAAAACGGGAGAATTTATTATAGAGAACAAGGAAATGGCAGAGCAATTACATCCCAGAGTACTTAAGGAAGTGGCCCTAGAAATAGTGGATGCATTGGTGGTCATCTTCTAAGATTCTATAGACTCTGGAACAGTTCCTACAGATTGGAGGGTAGCTAATGTAACCCCACTATTTAAAAAGGGAGGCAGAGAGAAAACAGGGAACTATAGACCAGTCAGCCTGATGTCAGTATTGGGGAAAATTCTAGAGTCCATTATAAAAGATTTAGTAGCTGAGCATGTGGAAAACAGTGGCAGAATCGGACAGAGTCATCATGGATTTATGAAAGGGAAATCATGCTTGACAAATCTACTGGAATTTTTCAAGGATGTAACTAGTAGAGTTGATGAGGGGAGCCAGTGGATGTGGTTTATTTGGACTTTCAGAAGGCTTTCAACAAAGTCCCACATAAGAGGTTGGCATGTAAAATTAAAGCGAATGGGATTGGAGGTAGTGTATTGAGATGGATAGAAAATTGGTTGGCAGACAGGAAACAAAGAGTAGGAATAAACAGGTCTTTTTCCGAATGGCAGACAGTGACTAGTGGGGTACCGCAGGGATCGGTGCTGGGGCCCCAGTTATTCACAATATATATTAATGATTTAGATGAGGGAATTAAATGTAATATCTCCAAATTTGCAGATGACACAAAGCTGGGTGGGAGAGTGAGCTATGAGGAGGATGCAGAGATGCTTCAGTGTGATTTGGACAAGCTGTGTGAGTAGGCAAATGCATGGCAGATGTAGTATAATGTGATTAAATGTGAGGTTAACTACTTTGGTAGCAAAAACAGGAAGGCAGATTATTATCTGAATGGCTATAAATTGAGTGAGGGGAATGTGCAACGAGACCTGGGTGTCCTTGTACACCAGTCGTTGAAGGTAAGCATGCAGGTGCAGCAGGCGGTAAAGAAGGCAAATGGTATGCTGGCCTTCATAGCCAGAAGATTCAAGTACAGGAACAGGAATGTCTTGCTGCAATTGTACAGGGCCTTGGTGAGACCACACCAGGAATATTGTGTGCAGTTTTGGTCTCCTTATCTGAGGAAGGATGTACTTGCTATAGAGGGAGTGCAGCGAAGGTTTACCAAACTGATTCCTGGGATGGCGGGACTGACATATGAGGAGAGATTGAGTCGGTTAGGATTATATTCACTGGAGTTCAGAAGAATGAGAGGGGATGTCATAGAAACCTATAAAATTCTAACAGGACTAGACAGGGTAGATGCAGGAAGGATGTCCCGATGGTGGGGGAGTCCAGGACCAGGGGTCACAGTCTGAGGAATGGGGTAGACCATTTAGGATTGAGATGAGGAGAAATTTCTTCACCCAGAGAGTGGTGAGCCTGTGGAATTCATTACCACAGAAAGTAGTTGAGACCAAAACATTGTATGTTTTCAAGAAGGAGTTAGATATAGCTCTTGGGGCGAAAGGGATCAAAGGGTATGGGGAGAAAGTGGTAGCAAGCTATTGAGTTGGATGATCAGCCATGTTCATAATGAATGGCGGAGCAGGTTCGAAGGGCCGAATGGCCTATTCCTGCTCCTAGTTTCTATGTTTCTAAATCCAACCTGGCCAATTACCGCCCCATCAGTCTACTCTCGATCAACAGTAAAGTAATGGAAGGGGCCATCAACAGTGCTATCAAGCGGCACTTGCTTAGCAATGACCTGCTCACTGAAGTCCAGTTTGGGTTTCGCCAGGGCCACTCAGCTCCTGACCTTATTACAGCCTTGGTTCAAACATGGACAAAAAAGCTGAGCTCCCAAGGTGAGGTGAGAGTGACTGTCCTTGACATTAAGGCAGCATTTGACCGAGTGTGGAATCAAGGAGCCTTAGCAAAACTGGAGTCAATGGGAATCGGGGGAAAACTCTCTGCTGGTTGGAGTCGTACCTAGCACAAAGGAAGATGGTTGTGGTTGTTGGAGGTCAGTCATCTCAGCTCCAAGACATCACTGCAGGAGTTCCTCAGGGTTGTGTCCTAGGCCCAACCATCTTCAGCTGCTTCATCAATGACCTTCCTCCCATCATAAGGTCAGAAGTGGGGATGTTCACTGATGATTGCACAATCTTCAACACCATTCGCGGCTCCTCAGATACTGAAGCAGTCCATGTCCAAATGCAGCAAGACCTGGACAATATTCAGCCTTGGGCTGACAAGTGGCAAGTAACATTTGCATCACACAAGTGTCAGGCAATGACCATCTCCAACAAGCAAGAATCCAACCATCGCCCCTTGATGTTCAATGGCATTAACATCACTGAATCCCCCACTATCAACATCCTGGGGGTTATCATTGACCAGAACTGAACTGGACTAGCCATATAACTACTGTGGCTACAAGGACAGGTCAGAGGCTATGAATCATGTGATGAGTAACTCACCTCCTGACTCCCCAAAGCCTGTCCACCATCTACAAGGCACAAGTCAGGAGTGTGATGGAATACTCCCCACTTGCCTGGATGAGTGCAGCTCCCACAACACTGAAGAAGCTGGGCACCATCCAGGACAAAGCAGTCCGCTTGTTTGGCACCACATACACAAACATTCACTCCCTCCACCACCAACGCACAGTAGCAGCTGCGTGTACCATCTACAGGATGAACTGCAGGAATTCACCAAGGCTCCTTCCAAAAGCAACCACAAAAAACAGCACCTTCCAAACCCACAGCCAAAACACCTAGAAGGACAAAGGCAGCAGATAGATGGGAACACCACTACCTGGAAATTCCCTTCCAATTCACTCACCATCCTGATTTGGAAAGATATCACTGTTCCTTCACTATTGCCAAGTCAAAGTCCTGGAACTCCCTTCCTAACAGCACTGTGGGTGTACCTATACTGCATGGACTGCAGCAGTTCAATAAGGCAGCTCACCATCACCTTCTCAAGGGCTACTAGGGATGGGCAATAAATGTTGGCCCAGCCAGCAATGCCCTCATCCCGTGAATGAATAAAAAAAAAATCGACTTTCACTTAAATGGAGTCTATTGAGCTTGTATCCTCATAACATTAAGGAGCCTAGCAGTCATAACATTGCCGAGACTGACAATCCAAATACATCTCTCTGATGTTGTAGGATGTGAATTCCAGTATAGAGCAGGGTATCCTTTGCAAACTTACTGGCCACCATAGCTTTGGACTACATCCAGTGTAAGAGTAAGAGTTATGTCCTCCTAACAATTTGCAAAATTGGCCACGGTATCCAATTATCGGAGAGGAGGGTGACGGAATGCCATCCTTTCAGATCACTGACATTGTTTATGGTGACGGAAATGCCAAACTTTGCTGAGAATTTCCACTCTTTCGCCAACATTGGGCTATTTGCTACTTGTTTGCAAATCAAATTTTATTGCCAGGTCAAGGAGTTGAATGAGATGGTGATCTTGGATTCTAGTCAACAATCCAATCTTAAGAGTTCAGTTAATAAACGATTTGCTGGAACTTGTTTCCCACAGTTCATGGGAGCATCTACACTTACATTTTGAACTACATTCCTACCTTGTGTTTTGCTGGCATCCTCAATATCTTTACCTTGCCTGGAGTGAACTCTTTCACTCATGCAATTACGCTTCACTCTTCATTGTATTGTCTTCAATAGATATTCTCTTTCTCATTCTCTCTCTCGGCAGTTCAACAGCATGTCCAAAAATAATATTTCCACTGACAAGTCAATTACCGAAGATATCAATTATTCTTCCATTCCTGTCAAAATATTTCTTTATAGTGTAGTAGAATAGTAATAAATATCAGCACACTCTAGCGTATTCAACAAGAAATCTGTGACCTTGATACTCAATCAGTATGCTACAGGCCTCCAATACTTACTGTTTATATAAACCATCCGCACATCAACAGGATTACCTGACCCACATGCCTGACTTATCATTCAGTGAAGGTAATTGTCTTTCTTCAGTTTTTGCTTTCTCAATATGCTCCATGACCCAGTTTTCCTCAACATGCTGCCCAAAATCAGTTGACATCTTGGAGGAAAATGCAGACCAAGGGGCCTGGATTTTTGCAGTTGGAATGACTCTTAAAAATGGCAGGTGGAACCCGATTTCGGGATTCCTGCCCCCATTCCCGATGTCCCCAATTTTCTCTAGCGCAGGATAAGGGTGCAACTAGTAAGCCTCTGAATGGCCTTCTCCCGTTCCTATGTTCCTAACAATTCGCTACGCAAAATGTTTTTCCTCATGTCACCCTTGCTTCTTTCATCAATCACCTTAAATCTGGGTCCTCTGGTTCTCCATCCTTCTGCCAGTGGGAACAGGTTCCCCCTATCTACTCTGTCCAGGTCCCTCATGATTTTGAACACTTCTATCAAATCTCCTCTTAATCATCTCTTCAACCTCAACCTCTCCAATCTATCCTGCATTGTAAGGCGATGCTGTAAAATTAGCAAAGTGCGACCACAATCACTGTGTCAACTTTTTGAGCATTAGCAATTCTCAACCCCACCTGCTCCCAGGATCAGAGGGCTGATGGAAATCTTTCATGACCCTCCACCTAACCCGCTGTGGTATTGCTTTTCACTAGAGAACCTCCTAAAATGGAGACCTTTGGCTCTATCTATCCACCCCTTCCATTTCTCCCCTTCCGTAGTAGGATAACACAAGTTCTTTTATCGCTACTGTGTAGGAACATTGGAGCAAGAGTAGGCCATTTGGCCCCTTGATTCTTCTCCACCATTTAATTAGATCATAGCCGATCTTCCACCTCAACGCCATCTTCCCGCATATCTCTGTATCCCTTGATACCTAGAAATCCATCAACCTCTGTTTTGAACATACTCAATGACTGAGTCTCCACAGTCGTCTGGATAGAGATTCACCACCCTCTGAGTGAAGAAATTCCTCCTCATCTTGGTCCTAAATGGCCTACCCCTTATTCTGAGACTGTATCCCCTGGTTCTAGACCCCCCCAGCCATGAGAAACATCCTTCCTGCATCTACCATGTCGGGCCATGTAAGAATTTTGTGCACTTCAATGTGGTCATTTCTCATTCTTCTAAATTCCACACAATACAGGCCCAGTCTCCTTAATCTTTCCTTATAGAACAACCCCGCCCTCCCAGGGATTAGCCTGCTAAACCTTCGTTTCATTCTCTCCATGACCAGAATATCCTACCTTAGATAAGGAGACCAAAACTGCACACAATACTCCAGGGGCAGAATTTTTAGGTTGGAATGCGGGCACACGCCCAACCCGATCGGACGCGAAATAATGCGTGATGGCGTCAAGCGTCATGCTCACTCAATATTTTGGTCGGCGGGCACACGCAAGTGTCAGAAGCACGCCCGTCGACAATTAAGAAGACAATTAAAGTTCCAATTGTCTCTGATTTTTCATGCTCTGTCCAACCTTACGATTGGTGGATGGGCGAATCTGCCAGGTGGACTTTGCACGTTGGATGAAACCTCATTCAAAGGCGGAATGAGGTTTCCATTATTAAATTTTTAAAAATTAAAATCTATGGACACAATTTTTAACATGTATATGTTCAGGTAACTGATTGTGATGCTTATACATTTTTTTTCGCAATTTAAAAATCTTTATTTAATTGTTTTGAAGTCTTCGTCTCCCTGAGGCAGAGAGCTGCCTTCAGGGAGCTTTCATTCAGTGCTCGCCCGCGCCTTGGCTTACGTCAATACCCACCCTCCTCCTGCCCCCACCCCGGCAGCACTGAGCATTTCAGCGCACGCTTCACACTGGTTGGCCATTAATTGGCCAGCCAGCATGAAATCACAGTCGGGGGCTGATGGCAGGCAGTGATCCGTTCCCTGGCCGGCCATGGGCCCGCCAATCACGCGCGCATGCCAACCTAAAAGTCCTGCCCCAGGTGCGGTCTCATCAAGGCTCTGTACAATTGCAGCAAGGCTTTCTTACTCCTGTACTCAAATCCCCTTGCAATAAAGACTAGCATACCATTTGCCTTCCTAATTGCCTGTTAGCTTTCAGTGACTTATGAACAAGGACACCCAGGTCCCTTTGGACATCAACATTTCCCAATCTCTCCCCAGTTAAGAAATACTCTGCATTTCTGTTTTCCTTCCCAAGTGGATAATTTCACATTTTTTCCACATTATGTTCCAACTGCCATTTTCCTACCCACTCAGTCTGTCTAAAACCCCATGAAGCCTCTTTGCATCCTCCTCACAATTCACACTCCCACAAAGTTTTGTGTCAGTAGCAAACTTGGAAATATTACATACAAAAACAAAAATAGCTGGAAAAACTCAGCAGGTCTGACAGCATCTGCGGAGAGGAACACAGTTAACGTTTCGAGTCCGTATGACTCTTCATCAGAACTGGTGCAACTTCCAGACTCTCTCAGTGTGTCATGCATTGTGCACCAGGAATTCTGTAACACCAATGGGCTGGCCTTTACTCACCTTTTACAGATCCCAGTGGTAAGGCTTGAAAGCAGCCTTTACAGAGCCTGAAGATGTGGCTCCAAAATAACCCCCAAAAAAACCTTTCACATATAGCCTTACAGCACCTCACTTTTACAGTTTGTAACAATAATTTATGGAAAAAATTAAGTTAGAATTTAATTGTAAAGTTATCCTTTCTTTTACGTGTTAGTGTGTTCCCTTTAATCATGCATAAACAAAGGTCAACTTGATCACTTGCATATTCAGCTGAAGCACTCAAGCATTGATTTGTTGTTAATACAATCTGTCAATATCCAATCACATTCACTTATTTATACTAAGAGGACCATTTTGTTAAGAATGATCTGACACCTTGGTGTTAACATGTTACAGAACTTGATGAGTTAGCAGATTAACTTTGGCTATGGGATCCAGTTGTCTGATTTTCTTTTTTGTATGGGTATTAAATGAGAAGCCTGGTCGCCTGCTTTAATGCTTCCATTATATTGTAAAACCACGACATGTGGAAGCAGTTGCACCTGATCCAACACCGGCAGCCAAGCCCTGAACTCCTGCATGTAAAGCTGCAGTTGGCAACTGGACTGAGCATTTAGCAACATTGCAAAACTTTAGTTAAAATTTAGTTAAAACTTGCTTCACGAGTGCAGTATTTAATTTTCTTTTGAAGGAACATTATTTACCACACAGCATTTCATAAAAGCTATTTCACTAGGATTTATTTCCCAGCTGCGTGCTATAACATTGAAAATTAGAGGTCTGGTAGTGGGAAGTTGGAGCTCTGGTCTGCCCTAACTGCTCCTGCTTTTGTACTCATCTCTTTTTCCAACATAACTTCGACTGGCCATGGGAAGTGCCTATATATGGGCTGCTAAATTTAAATGAGGCACTAGTGACATGGTGACATTGCACCAGCCAGGATTCCATCATTTTCACCTCAGTAAAATGGGATGTCAATGGTTCATGGGCAACAGATAGATATATAGAAATGACTTTAAAGGGTCTAACAGCTGGATCGGAAGATTTTCCAACCAAGCAGCTGGGGTAATTTTCTGACCTAATTTTCTTGGTGGGGAACCTCGACCATTGGCAGGCTTTCTGGTAATCTTCACGTGTGCTTTGTTTGTCAAACAATTTAAATGACAGCAGGAGCACAAGGTTGGGAAGAAATCCTTTTATTTTTGACTCAATTTTCTGGGCTTTTTTTTTGCTTTTTTTTAACCATTACCATCTATTCTGCCAGTTGTCTTTGTGTTATGTTTTGTACCACTAAGTCCCTTCTTCCCCTGGCACATTCAGCTTACCATTGAGAATTACAATATATATTTGCTGTTGAAGAAAAGGTGCAGCAATTTGGGGTGCCAGGTTAGTGAGGTAGTGCCTGCCCACTGATAACCCACCTAGGCCGGGAAACCCAGCAGCTAAAGAGAGGAGGGAGCTGCTGGAACCAGCAGGTAAGTGATTTTTAGAGCACTGTTTGTAGACCAGGAGGAGCAGGAGTGCTTCTCCCCACCCCAAACCCCCTGGCTGCTGCCACAATACCAACCCGCCAATACGCAAACACCCCTATACCCACAATCCTGAGCTTGTCACCTCTCCCTCCTAATTGCCAGTCCTATGCACCACCCCTCCCCACCCCCGGCCCCCCCAACCTTCTCCCTGACAATCTGTCCTGGTTCACCTTCCCTTACAAATGCCAGTCTAACTCCTCCCACCACCCCCACCATCAACATCTGATCTTTACCGATGGTCAGTGACCAACCCCAATGCTATTCTGCTGTGGCTTTCCAATGTTGGCTTTCCCAGTGGACAGCCAGTGGCCTATCAATCTGGCCAGTTGTCAGTCGGGAAACAAAGTCAGTGTCATGACATAATGTGTTGAGGTAGAGACTATTTGGAAAACACAGTTATAAACTGATGACATTATTGCTCTTTTGAGATTCTGCGGAGGTTGTAATATGATAAAGAAAAGAACAGAATAACATAAAAGTGGAATGCTCTGATATCATGCTTAGAGCGGCACTCTAAGGGACTGCAAGTCGAAGATATAGCTACAACATTGTAGCAACTGCTCCTCTCAACTGGGAATACAGGATGAACAAATTTAACCTAAGGAAATATGAAACAATAAAGTTCATTTGGGTCAACAACTCTCTCATTTCATTACTTATCATCATCAATCAGTGCATAGGATTTTTCTGACCTATACCCCATGTAACTACTGATCTCCAAAGACAGCAGACAAGACCACCGCAGTATTGGTCGACCGCCTCCACTATACAAACCTGACCAGCAGGTTTGCTTTGATGACATTTCAAGGGACATTGATAAAAATCTTTTAGAATTTAAACGCCATGCAGAACTGTCAAGAAACAGATCTGGATTTTCAGATCGTACTGGATGATGAAGCTCACTACAAACACAAATACCTGTAAAGGTGCAGTACTTTTTAAACAATGAACACCAAAGTTATTTTGTTTCTCTAGCAAGTAATTGAAGATACAAATTATGGACAATAATGGTAAATAACTAAAACCTAAGTTAACCTCAATCTGCTTTAAATCAGACTTCCCAAACCAGTAAAAGAAACAAAGTGAAAAAACTGGAAACCAACCAGGCTTTTCTCTGTTCATCTGCTGACTGGTACGCTATTTTGACATAGCAGTCATCATTGCCATCATCGGAAATCCCACACGTCGAGAATGATGCTTCCTTGCGGATGGCTGAATGGAAGTGAGATGTCAGTGTTGGCTGTGCGTTCCCAGATGGCTTATGAGCTCTATTTTAGCCTTGCAGGCTCTCTTCCAGTAAGGACATCAGAAGTCAGTTGATAGAGGCGGTGGTGGATTGTTGGCTCATGCAGCTGCCCTCCCTTTCCTTCTCTCTCACTGTTCTCCCTCAGTGGCTGCTTGTTTGGATGGGCAGTCTTGACACCATTTTTGATGATGGACATTTTGGTTACAATTGGGCATCTGCTTCCAATGTGTTGATGTTAATAGAGCAAACCTTCATGGACACTTTGAGATTGTCTTTAAAATGCTTCCTTTGGCTCCTGTGTGAATGGGATTCCTGGCGTAGCTCTGAGTAGAGCACCTGTTTGGACAGTCAAGTCATTCCTTACATATCTATATCCTGTTTCCTTGCCTATCATGGCTTTTTTTGCTGTGTGCAAAATGGCTGCCATTTATTATTAATATTATATAAAAAGACAGACATTAACTAACATTAAAATGGCTGTAAAATTGATTTGCTCCTAGATATGCAGTCATTTTCCAGCCACATTCAAAGAAAAGTGAAGAAACTATTCAATCTGTTCTTAAATTCTATTGTTCATGGCGTGCATGCCTGTCTATTTGTGGTAACTATGGTTTTATGTCATGTGTAGTATACCTTTAAGAAGGATGTTATAATGGAAGATCACAATGTGTAACCAATAGTGGAGTAGCACTCTGTAGTTAGTTAGTCATTACTTGGAAGTCTGGAGTCCGCAAGTGAGCAGCAGAAGTATGTAGATAGAGTTTGGTGTAGAAGCACACATGTGTAGCTGCTGAGTACCTTGTAAATAAACAGAATGTGTTCCATCCAAGAAGTGTCTGCAGAACTATTCTATCTAAAGAACCAAACTGGTCACCCCACAACGAGCATACAAGTCGTCACAAACTGAAGACAAGGATGGGATGAGGATAAAACGACGATAAAGCGAAGGCCCAACAAACTTGCGACGAGGATGCAACAAACCGTCGACAAAGAGAAAGAAGGGAAAAGTGAGGATAGAAGAAAGATACAATGGACTAGCATCAAGAGTAAAATCACGAAGGAAATCAAAAGAATCAAAATCGGGCTGTACCTCACACAGTTGGAGTAAATAGAAGTTTCCACTCAAATCATCAAAGCAAAACCCTCAAGGCATGCCACAATTCAGGAGACTTGATCCATTTGATCCAGCCACGGACGATTGGTCTCATTACATTGAACGTCTTGTGTTCTATTTCCAAGCGAATTAGATTACAGGAGAAGAGAAGAGGAGGGAGACCCTCTTATCTATATGTGGGAATAAAGCCTATGGCCTAATTCGAAGTTTGATGGCACCCAGTGCCCCAGATCTGAAAAGTTTTGATGAATTGGTGGACCTCGTGAAGGTCATTGCCAGCCAAAACCATCGGTAACAATGCAGCGTTTCAAGTTTAATTCAAAGAATAGAGCAATAGGGGAGTCAGTTGCTTTGTTATGTGGCAAGTTTGAAACAGTTAACAGAACATTGCAGGTTTGGTACATCTTTAAACGATACGCTCAGAGATCGTTTAGTATGCGGTGTGAATGAGGACACGATTCAGAAGAGGTCACTGCCCGAAACAAATTTGGATTTTAAGAAGGTGCTAGAGATAGCACTGGCCATGGAAAGCACAGTAAGGGATTCAAAAGCCGTACAGGGAGCACAAAATGGCGCCATCCTCCATGTTGGGTGGGGAGCCCCAGCCAAACAGGGCGCAAAAACGCAAGACTCTGCTCAGAAGCAGGTGACAGTCGCCATTAGCAGAAAAATAAAAAGAATTGACTCAGCAGCGAAAATAAGGAATAAAGGCAACAGAGGTGGAAATAAACAGAGTAGTAACGATTGGCAGTTTAAAAAAATCAAATGTTTTTATTGTCATTGAAATGGACACATAATGAGACAGTGCAAGGAAAGAATCTGGCAAACTTTCAAACAAAAGAGAAAACCCAGTGACATTTACAGTGTAGAAGAGCCTGAAGCAACAAATTCAGATAGTTATTCGTTATTTAATTTGAAGGTGGGGAAAACAGAACCAATTTATGTAACAGTGCAAGTGAATGGCAGGCCTATTCTGATGGAAGTGGACACATGAGCTTCCACTACAGTGATTAGTGAACACACCTTCAAATACCTGAATTATGGTGAACATAAATTAAATTTGGGAGAAACTGATGCCCAGTTAAAAACATACATGGGTGAAGGCATCCAAGTCAAAGGCATAAATAGAGTTACTGTCCATTACGGAAGTCAATCAGCAAAGCTACACTTGATGGTGGTAGCAGGTGGGACGAAATTGGCTAAAGGAGATTAAGTTAGAATGGGCTGACATTTTCCAGCTGAGAGTACATGGGATACCAGAGCTACTACAAAAATATGCCTCAGTCTTCAAGGATGAACTTGGGAAGATCCAGGGACTGCGAGCAAAAATTCAGGTGGACCCAGAGGCGACCCCGCCCCCCCCCACCTCCACGATTCATGAAGGCAAGACCAGTACCTTATGCACCACAGGAAAAAGTCGACACCGAGCTGAACAGATGAGAGAAACTGGGCATTATACAACCTGTGCAGTTCTCAGAGTGGGCAACACCAATAGTCCCTGTACTTAAACCTGGCCAAAATGTCCGAATTTGTGGAGACTACAAATTGACAGTTAACAAAGTGGCTAAGCTGGAAAGACACCCCCTACCAAAAATCGAAGACCTGTATGCCAAGCTGGATCCGCCTACACAAAGCTTGATATGAGTCATGCTTATCAGCAATTAGAGTTAGAGAAGGCCTCCCAGGAATTTGTCGCAATTAATACCCACAAGAGATTGTAACAATGTACTCAAGTTATCTTTTGGCATCACCTCAGCTTGCGCCATCTTCCAGAGAACAATGGAAAGTTTACTGCAGGGACTGCCCCATGTTGTAGTTTATTTAGATGATGTTCTGGTGACAGGACTCACTGAAAAGGAGCATTTAACGAACTTGTTTCTTGCAAGCTGGAGTGCATTTAAAAAAAGAAAAGCGCACGTTCCAAGTGAGAGAGGTAACCTATTTGGGTCACCGGGTAGATTCACAGGGCCTCCACCCAGTTGAGAAAATATGAGAGCCATAAGAGAGGTACCTGTGCCAAAGACCACCTCCGAGCTCAAATAATTCTTGGGAATGATCAACTGTTATGGGTGGTTCTTACCTAATTTGTCTACAGAACTGGCCCCCCTGGATTTTCTACTCAAGAAGAACCAACGTTGGTCTTGGTAGGCACCCCAGAAAGAAGCTTTCACTAAAGTGAAACAATTGTTGCACTCATCCAACTTATCAGTATATTTTGACCAGAGGAAAGAATTGGTGTTGACATGTGACGCATCCCCTTACGGAATGGGAGCAGTGCTCTCCCATTGGATGGACGATGGAACAGTCTACAATTTATGTGTCAAGAATGCTCTCCTCAGCAGAAAAGAGATACTCACAGATAGAAAAAGAAGGCCTGTCAATCAACTTTGGTGTCAAGAAATTTCACCAATTACGTATATGGCCATCATTTTACTATCGTTTCTGACCACAAGCCATTGCCAGGATTGTTCAGCAAGGGCAAGGCTATACCACCCATAGCCTCAGCAAGAATACAGAGGTGGGCCCGGATCCTGGCAGCATATGTGTATACTTTTGTACATAGGCCTTGAAATCAAATTGCAAACACCGATGCAGAGCCGTTTGCCTTTACAAGAAAATGATGAAGATGTCCCAATGCCACAAGAACTCGTGTTTTTGTTAAATTTCTTAGATTCTGGTATGTGCTAGACAGACCAGAGACTGGACAAGTAGGGACCTGGTGCTATCTCAAGTACGAGAACAAGTGCTTCATGGTTGGTCACAAGAGCCTGTATCTGATTAAACGAAACCATATTTTAACAGAAGACATGAAATAACCAGCCAGGATGGTACCTTTTTGTGGGGAGCATGAGTGATAATTCCACCAAAGTGAAGAAAGCCATTGTTAATTGAATTATACGGTGAATATCCAGGAATATCCCGAATGAAGACCATAGCACGCAGCTATCTATGGTGGCCTGCAATGGATGGAGAAATAGAGAGCTTAGTGAAAAATTGTGTGCAGTATCAGCAATTGCAAAAGTTAATTTCAACAGCTCTGTTACACCCTTGGGAGTGGCCAGGAAGATGATTACATATTCACTATGTAGGACCTTTCTTGGGAACAATGTCTCTGCTCCTTGTAGATGCACACTCAAAATGAATGGACATAAATCAGGTGAAGTCACCAATGTCTTCTGCTACAATTGAGAAGCTACATCAAAGTTTTGCAATTAATAGGTTACCAGAGGTGGTCTTAGCTGATAACGGCACAGCATTTACAAGTGCTGGGTTTCAATGGTTCATCAGCCTCAAAGATATAACTCATGTGAAAACTTCACCATATGCCCTTCTTCAAATGGACTGGCTGAAAGAGCAAGTCTGGCATGAAAAAGTTAACTGGAGATTCCCTAGCAACCAAGCTAGCACGCTTTCTCTTTCATTATAGGGCCTCCCCTCACATAACAACTGGTGTCACACCAGCGGAATTATTAATGAAACGCCGTCTCAGGACAAGATTGAGCTTAATAATGCCAACCTTAGTGGAGAAGGTGGAAAGGAGTCAAGGAAGTCAGAAAACTGAACATGACTGGCATAGTCATGAGAGGAAGTTTATTGGCGGAGAGACGGTATGTGTGAAGAACTTTGGACAAGGACCAAAGTGGTTACCAGGTGAAATAAATGCAGTGACTGGACCTCTATCTTACCATGCGAAGGTGGAAGGCCAGGTCATAAGGAAACATGTGGATCATTTAAGGAAGAGAGAAACAAACCAGCGAGAAATGATTCCACGAGTGTTCACGACTGAGTCAACTTTTCCTGTTGAAAGAACGCAACCTAGTACAGATGTGTCTGAAGTGCCTGTTGTACCTACAAGAGTTGAGGAAACAGGTTTGCAGGTGCCCATTGAAGAACCTGATGTTTAGACAACTCCAGAAAATGAGGTTCCGAACAAAACATCTGAAGTTGTAGAGCTGAGACGTTCTTCATGCCTAAGGAAATCCCCAGAAAGACTGAATTTGTAAATTACTTATCAGTGTAAATAATTTACTACTTTGTAAAGATTGTAATTGTAAATGTAAAAATATGTTTCCAAGTAAAGGGGGAGGGATGTGGTAACTATGGTTTTATTTGATGTGTAGTATACCTTTAAGAAGGATGTTATAATGGAAGATCACATGATCTTGTGTAATCAATAGTGGAGTAGCATGCGTTAACTCTGTAGTTAGTTGGAAGTCAGTAGTCTGCAAGGGAGCAGCAGAAGTATGTAGGTAGACAAAAGCAAAAAACTGCGGATGCTGGAAATCCAAAACAAAAATAAAAATACCTGGAAAAACTCAGCAGGTCTGGCAGCATCTGCGGAGAGGAACACAGTTAACGTTTCGAGTCCGTATGACTCTTCAACAGAACTAAGTAAAAATAGAAAAGAGGTGAAATATAAGCTGGTTTAAGTGGGGGATGGGACAGGTAGAGCTGGATAGAGGGCCAGTGGAGATAGCCAAAAGACGTCATAGACAAAAGGACAAAGAGGTGTTGAAGGTGGTGATATTATCTAAGGAATGTGCTAATTAAGGGTAGAAAGCAGGACAAGCAAGGTATAGATAGCCCTAGTGGGGTTGGGGTGGGGTGAAGGGAAGGGATCGAAATAGGCTGAAAGGTAGAGATAAAACAATGGATGGAAATACATTTAAAAATAATGGAAATAGGTGGGAAAAGAAAAATCTATATAAATTATTGGGGAAAAAAGGGGGATCGGAAAGGGGGTGGGGATGGAGGAGAGAGTTCATGATCTAAAATTGTTGAGTTTGGTGTAGAAGCACACATATGTAGCTGCTGAGTATATTGTAAATAAACAGAATGTGTTCCACCTAAGAAGTATCTGCAGAACTACTCTATCTAAAGTAGCAACTCGGTCACCCTGCAACAAACATGCAAGTGCGACTCACTATTTAACAACGGTTGCTGCACTTCATATAAACACACTGGGGTTGCATCTGGGAGAGCAATCTAACATTTCATTGAAATTCTAAACGGCATTAATAAAAACTAATCACAAATCACAAATGTCACAACAAAGTAAAGGTTGCAGTGCAACTTCTATGCTGAACAATAAATGTTGCTACCAGGGTCATGGGTCACGAAAAGTATGAGAAGGTGGAACGTAAGCTAAAGACTTTATTCTATTTGTTTCTTCATAACAAGTGATGACCACCATGCCTATCTCCTTATTGCAACCTCTGTAAATAAGCAAAGCAGAAGCCAGAATCAAGCAAACACTTTTTCATGTCCTTCTCAGCTTTCAGTTTAAAGCACTTCAGTCATTACAAACCATTTTATTTCAGTCCCTGTTTCCTTTGATTAAATATTTACATCCACCATGCACTGCTGACAGCTATTCTTTTATTCTCTCCAGCATAAAACATGGCCTGTAAATCACCTTCACTGCTGCTTTCTTTTAAGATCCCTCACAAAAGCCCTTGCTTGCTCTGCTCCTATTATTTAGATCCTGTCCTATGCAAATCAAAGTAGAGTAAAGAGCAGCACTGGTAATCATACAGACCAGCTTTCACTAGGCTCACAATAAAAGAATGGTTTCACATTTTATTACTTGCATTGCTACGTGATAAACTACAGCTTGTCACAACCTCCTGTGCTGTCTAAACAATCGGTAGAGATGAGCTGAAACCTTTCTAATTCTGTAACTTAAGAGGTTCCTATCTATTACGTATTTATTTTTCCTGTATGGAGAAAAGTTGAATCTACCTGCACTTCCTGTAACATTCAATTCAAAATGTTTTGGAATGTATTTTTACAAATTTTATAAATAAAATATAGTTTTTGGGGAAAGTCTTCCTGCAATTTCTGTTCAAATGAATGTCTAAGCATGAACCCTCTCTGCCTGGAGGTAAACCATATTTTTGCAGCCCACTTTCACTGTTCACATTGTTTAACTTCAAAAAATACAATCAATGCATACAAAGGCCTAAAATAATCAAAAACTAACTTTTTGAGGCTCATGGGTGCCTTGCATTATCGAGGATGAGTGTGTCACGGTTTTGAAGGGGAGCTTGAAAAGCTGCGCGTTTTCATTAGAACAAAGAAGATTGGAACGGTCACCTGCTAGGGATCATGAAGATTATGAAGGGTTAAGTCTCTTGGTAGACTCCTCATTTTTTGAGTACGTCCAAGCTGTAAGTGATTTCATCATCTCCTGTGGGTGCTATCATGACTGAAGAGTCCGTTACAGGGTCAGCATGGACAGCCACAGAACTGATAGTTCATATTGTCATTGTTGGTGCCTGGGGAGCTTCTGCAGCTGCATCACCTCTGGCTTTCCTCTATTGACCCAAATTTCAGCGCTGTCCACATGGGCCAGTCAGCTGTAGTCTTTTCCCAAGAGAGATGCTTTGCAATGCAGAAATTTGAAAGCCTCTTTTTTAGGGTGTCTCTATATCAACCGCCTTGATGTTGTTTGCTCTGAGACAGTTCTCTATAGAAGGTCTGCTTGGGGATTCTGTAGTCATCCATGTAGGGAACATATGGATTGCTTACCTAAGTTGAATTTTCTGGAGGGTGGTCTCCATGCTGTTGAGCCCAGCACAATGAAGGGCCTCGTTGTTTATAATTTTGTCCCGCCATCTAATTCACACAATGGGCCTTAGATGTCTTTGGTGGAAGCATTCCAGAGCTTTGATGTCACGCCTATAGCAGACCCAGGATTCTACGTCATACAGTAGGCCGGTAAGGACAATGTCCTAGTATAGTTTGATTTTAGTCTTCTGCTTAGCGCCATGCTGCTTCCAGGCATGATCATGAAGTCAACCGTAGGCAGAACTTGCTTTCTGGATGTGTGCACTGATTGCTTCATTGATAGTGACATCCCTAGACAGCACACTACCAAGGCATAAGAACCTTCCTGCTGTCTTCAGACTGGTGCTATCAACAGCTGCATCTGGTACTTCATTGTGCTGGCTAAAACATAACCTCGCTCTTCAAGATACTGATTTGGAGACCAAAGGTTTTGACAACACTTGAGAATTTGTTTGCCATAGCCTGGATGTCCTCCTTGTTTTGGGCAGTCATAGCACAGTGATCTGTGTAGCATAGTGATCTGTATAGAATAGTGATCTGTATAGAATAGTGATCTGTATAGCACAGTGATCTGTATAGCACAGTGATCTGTATAGAATAGTGATCTGTATAGCACAGTGATCTGTATAGCACAGTGATCTGTATAGAATAGTGATCTGTATAGCACAGTGATCTGTATAGCACAGTGATCTGTTTAGAATAGTGATCTGTATAGCACAGTGATCTGTATAGCACAGTGATCTGTATAGCACAGTGATCTGTATAGAATAGTGATCTGTATAGCACAGTGATCTGTATAGCACAGTGATCTGTATAGCACAGTGATCTGTATAGAATAGTGATCTGTATAGCACAGTGATCTGTATAGCACAGTGATCTGTATAGAATAGTGATCTGTATAGCACAGTGATCTGTATAGAATAGTGATTTGTATAGCACAGTGATCTGTATAGAATAGTGATCTGTATAGCACAGTGATCTGTATAGCACAGTGATCTGTATAGAATAGTGATCTGTATAGCACAGTGATCTGTATAGAATAGTGATCTGTATAGCACAGTGATCTGTATAGCACGGTGATCTGTATAGAATAGTGATCTGTATAGCACAGTGATCTGTATAGCACGGTGATCTGTATAGAATAGTGATCTGTATAGCACAGTGATCTGTATAGCACGGTGATCTGTATAGCACGGTGATCTGTATAGCACGGTGATCTGTATAGCACAGTGATCTGTATAGAATAGTGATTTGTATAGCACAGTGATCTGTATAGAATAGTGATCTGTATAGCACGGTGATCTGTATAGAATAGTGATCTGTATAGCACAGTGATCTGTATAGCACAGTGATCTGTATAGAATAGTGATCTGTATAGCACAGTGATCTGTATAGAATAGTGATCTGTATAGCACAGTGATCTGTATAGCACAGTGATCTGTATAGAATAGTGATCTGTATAGCACAGTGATCTGTATAGCACGGTGATCTGTATAGAATAGTGATCTGTATAGCACGGTGATCTGTATAGAATAGTGATCTGTATAGCACAGTGATCTGTATAGCACGGTGATCTGTATAGCACAGTGATCTGTATAGAATAGTGATCTGTATAGCACAGTGATCTGTATAGCACAGTGATCTGTATAGAATAGTGATCTGTATAGCACAGTGATTTGTATAGAATAGTGATCTGTATAGCACAGTGATCTGTATAGCACAGTGATCTGTATAGAATAGTGATCTGTATAGCACAGTGATCTGTATAGCACGGTGATCTGTATAGAATAGTGATCTGTATAGCACGGTGATCTGTATAGAATAGTGATCTGTATAGCACAGTGATCTGTATAGCACGGTGATCTGTATAGCACGGTGATCTGTATAGCACAGTGATCTGTATAGAATAGTGATCTGTATAGCACAGTGATCTGTATAGCACAGTGATCTGTATAGAATAGTGATCTGTATAGAATAGTGATCTGTATAGCATGGTGATCTGTATAGCACAGTGATCTGTATAGCACAGTGATCTGTATAGAATAGTGATCTGTATAGCACAGTGATCTGTATAGAATAGTGATCTGTATAGCACAGTGATCTGTATAGCACAGTGATCTGTATAGAATAGTGATCTGTATAGAATAGTGATCTGTATAGCACAGTGATCTGTATAGAATAGTGATCTGTATAGCACAGTGATCTTTATAGCACAGTGATCTGTATAGAATAGTGATCTGTATAGCACAGTGATCTGTATAGCACAGTGATCTGTATAGAATAGTGATCTGTATAGCACAGTGATCTGTATAGAATAGTGATCTGTATAGCACAGTGATCTGTATAGAATAGTGATCTGTATAGCACAGTGATCTTTATAGCACAGTGATCTGTATAGAATAGTGATCTGTATAGCACAGTGATCTGTATAGCACGGTGATCTGTATAGCACTGTGATCTGTATAGCGCGGTGATCTGTATAGCACAGTGATCTGTATAGAATAGTGATCTGTATAGCACGGTGATCTGTATAGCACAGTGATCTGTATAGAATAGTGATCTGTATAGCACGGTGATCTGTATAGCACAGTGATCTGTATAGCACGGTGATCTGTATAGCACAGTGATCTGTATAGCACGGTGATCTGTATAGCACAGTGATCTGTATAGAATAGTGATCTGTATAGCACGGTGATCTGTATAGAATAGTGATCTGTATAGCACAGTGATCTGTATAGCACGGTGATCTGTATAGCACGGTGATCTGTATAGCACGGTGATCTGTATAGCACAGTGATCTGTATAGAATAGTGATTTGTATAGCACAGTGATCTGTATAGAATAGTGATCTGTATAGCACGGTGATCTGTATAGAATAGTGATCTGTATAGCACAGTGATCTGTATAGCACAGTGATCTGTATAGAATAGTGATCTGTATAGCACAGTGATCTGTATAGAATAGTGATCTGTATAGCACAGTGATCTGTATAGCACAGTGATCTGTATAGAATAGTGATCTGTATAGCACAGTGATCTGTATAGCACGGTGATCTGTATAGAATAGTGATCTGTATAGCACGGTGATCTGTATAGAATAGTGATCTGTATAGCACAGTGATCTGTATAGCACGGTGATCTGTATAGCACAGTGATCTGTATAGAATAGTGATCTGTATAGCACAGTGATCTGTATAGCACAGTGATCTGTATAGAATAGTGATCTGTATAGCACAGTGATTTGTATAGAATAGTGATCTGTATAGCACAGTGATCTGTATAGCACAGTGATCTGTATAGAATAGTGATCTGTATAGCACAGTGATCTGTATAGCACGGTGATCTGTATAGAATAGTGATCTGTATAGCACGGTGATCTGTATAGAATAGTGATCTGTATAGCACAGTGATCTGTATAGCACGGTGATCTGTATAGCACGGTGATCTGTATAGCACAGTGATCTGTATAGAATAGTGATCTGTATAGCACAGTGATCTGTATAGCACAGTGATCTGTATAGAATAGTGATCTGTATAGAATAGTGATCTGTATAGCATGGTGATCTGTATAGCACAGTGATCTGTATAGCACAGTGATCTGTATAGAATAGTGATCTGTATAGCACAGTGATCTGTATAGAATAGTGATCTGTATAGCACAGTGATCTGTATAGCACAGTGATCTGTATAGAATAGTGATCTGTATAGAATAGTGATCTGTATAGCACAGTGATCTGTATAGAATAGTGATCTGTATAGCACAGTGATCTTTATAGCACAGTGATCTGTATAGAATAGTGATCTGTATAGCACAGTGATCTGTATAGCACAGTGATCTGTATAGAATAGTGATCTGTATAGCACAGTGATCTGTATAGAATAGTGATCTGTATAGCACAGTGATCTGTATAGAATAGTGATCTGTATAGCACAGTGATCTTTATAGCACAGTGATCTGTATAGAATAGTGATCTGTATAGCACAGTGATCTGTATAGCACGGTGATCTGTATAGCACAGTGATTTGTATAGCGCGGTGATCTGTATAGCACAGTGATCTGTATAGAATAGTGATCTGTATAGCACGGTGATCTGTATAGCACAGTGATCTGTATAGAATAGTGATCTGTATAGCACGGTGATCTGTATAGCACAGTGATCTGTATAGCACGGTGATCTGTATAGCACAGTGATCTGTATAGCACGGTGATCTGTATAGCACAGTGATCTGTATAGAATAGTGATCTGTATAGCACGGTGATCTATACACAGAAGCTTTCTGATTACGGCTCCTGTGACTTTGGTGAAGGAATGCAACCTGGAGAAATTGAAGAGCTTCCCAAATGGAACCTAGGGCAGGCTTTTCGGGTCTTCGGGCGGGTACAGCAGGCGGGCCCGGGAGCAGTCAGGAAACTGCCCGCGATCGGCCCCCGACCGCAATTTCACGCTGGCTGGCCAATTAACGACTGGCCAGCATGAAAGGCGCCCTGAGAAGATCAGCACTGCTGAGGTGGGGGTGGTAGGAGGGCGAGTATTGAAGTCTGCGCAGGCGCAGGGTAGTGCGCACTGAAAGCTCCCTAAAGGCAGAGAGCTGCCTCAGGGAGCTGAAGTATTTTAAACCAATAAATAAAGTTTTAAAATTCCAGAAAAAGTGTCCACACAGCGGACTCACTCACCTTAGCATGTACATTTGAAAAATTTTTCCCAAACATTTTTATTTTTTAAATTTAATTTCGGAAACCTCATCCTGCCCATGGATGAGGTTTCCTCAAAAATCAAAAGGCCGCCTGGCCAATTCACCTACCCGCCAAGCGTAATGATGGACGGGCAGCGAAAAATAAAGTTAATTAATTGATTAATGGCCTTAATAGGCCTCTTAATTGTCAGTGGGTGCACTGCCAGCTCTCGCGTACACCCAGCGGCCAAAATATTGCGCGAGTGCGTGACGCATGCCTGAATGCTGAGTGGAAAACGCTGCCCCTAATGTTGATATCTGCAGGTATGCCTCCGGTAGCTTCCTTAAGCATTGCAGCAAAGAAGAGATTGAAGAGACGGAGAGTCATAAAACATTCTTGCTTTATGCAGCTGGTTACCACAAAGACATAGGACATCTCACCACAGACACAAACACATCCAGCCATGCCATCATGCAGTGGGAACAGGATTTTGACAAACTTGTTCAGACTTTCTAGCTTAGAGAGTAACTGCCATAGACTGAGTAGACTCAAGTTGTCAAAAGCTCTAGTTAGATCTATGAACATCATATATACAGCCTGATGTTACTCTTTGCACTTTTCTTGTAGTTGTCTTGCTGCAAACACAATATCAGCTGTCCCTTGATTAGTCCTAAAACCACACTATGCTTCTGGGAGGACTTCATCTATGAGGACTTCATTTATATAGTAGATCCCTTATGAGGATCTTTCCTGTGACTGTGAGAGAAGATTTATTCCTTAATAGTTGCCGCTTACACTTTTGGATCCTTTCCACTTCCAGATGCTGCCTTTGTTGACATCTTTGAGATGCTGTTGAACTTTTTCCAAATCCCAGATATTTTCAAATTTGCCTGTAAGTTTGTTAACAAGTTTTGTTACACTTCCACTGGACTATTACACTTCCAAATCTCCGCTGGAATGCCGTTCGGGCTGGCCTTGTTTGATTGATTTGATTGCCTTTATTGCCTATTCAGTGGAAGAAGAAAGAGACAGACTCTCTTTCTCAGGCAACTGATGCAGAATATCTGTTGAGATGTTGGCTAGAATTTTCCAGCCCCCCATCGTGGTGGGTTCTCCCCGCAGTGGGGCCGGCGAGCCCATTGAAATCTCAGTGGGACCGGAGGGTTCCACCATCATGAGGGGCTGGAAAATTCTGACTGTCGAGCCTCTGTTGAGGAGCTCAGTGAAGTGCTCACATCACCTTTCCATTACAGCTGCCTTTTCAGGGATTAACCCATTTCCATTAACTGTTAGGATAGGAGCAAAGGTTGTAGTGGGTGAGCCATGTACAATCTTCAGTACAATGTAAAACACGGATCATTCCTCCCAGTTAGATGTTGCAGCTCATCAGCTTTTGCGTTCTGCCAGTCATACTGCCAGTCTCTTAAAACATGTTGAAGTTTGTGTTCAGCATTTTTAAAGGGTTGATGCTTTGTTGACTGTGGGGCTGCTAGAAGACTTGCATGTGTGATCTGTTTGTTTGAGATAGGAGATATTTTCATCATTCACATCAAACCAGTCTTGACACTTGCGCTTGCAGTATCCCAGGACCATCAGCATCCTGGGAATTACCACTGGCCAGAAACTGAACTGGACTAGCCATATGAATACTGTGGCTACAAGAGCAGGTCAGACACTGGGAATCCTGAGGTGAGTAACACACCTCCCAACTCTCCCAAAGACTGTTCGTCACCTACAAGGCACAAGTCAGGAGTGTGATGGAATTCTTTCATCTTGCCTGGATGAGTGTGACTCTAACAACACTCAAGAAGCTTGACACCATTCAGAACAAAGCAGCACACTTAATCGGCACCCCATCCACCACCTTAAACATTCACTCCCTCCACCACCGGCACACAGTGACAGTGAACTATTTATAAGAGGCACTGCAGCAACTCACCAAAGGCTTTCCAAATCCGTGACCACCACCACCATCTAGAAAGACAAGGGCAGCCAATTCATGTTGGAAGTTCCCCTCTAAGTCACTCACCATCCTTACTTGGAAATATATCACTGTTCCTTCATTGTCACTGGGTCAAAATTCTGGAACTCCCTCCCTAACAGCACTGTGGGTGTACCTACACCACATGGACTACAACAGTTCAATAAGGCAGCTCACCACCACCTTCTCAAGGGCAACTAGGGATGGGCAATAAATGCTAGCCCAGCCAACAAAGCCCACTTCACTTGAATTAATAAAAAAACATGGACTGCAGGGGTTCAAGAAGGTGGCTCAAGGGCAAATAGGGATAATCAACAAATGCTGGTCTTGCCACCGAAGCTCACACCCTGTGAAGAGAATAAAAAAGGATGCTTGCTGAAGTTTTGAAGATCTGATCATGGAGCTGTTTCCATTCATCTTCTACATCGCTTGGGGGAGGAAAATCAAAGTGCGGAGTGATGTCAAGTTGTGTAGCAAGGTCTAAGGCAATAGCATGGTTCTTGAGGAGCTTCACATCTAGCTTTAGCTGTGCCTGGCAAGTTGATTTACAATGTTTTGAAGGGTTACAATATGATAAGTATTGAGAAGTTGTTTCCATTGGACATAGTGACAAGGGGGCAAAAATTTAAGATAATCACAGAAATTAAAAGAGAGATTGGAAATATTCCTTTATACAGACAGTGGTTAGAATTTGTAGATCCCTGTCATAAACTATTGTTAAAGCAGTGTCCACAAAGGAGATTTTAGTTCTCACACAGAGAAATATTAAAGGGCAGGGGGAACAGCAGGAGATTTACAGGTGTCATGTGGAGAAATGCACCAGCACAGGCTTGACTGGTCAAATGATTCATTTATGTGCCGACATTTTGCTATTGAATGCTTATTTTGCTCTGTTTTTGAAGTGACTGATGATAATTTAATCTATTTAGGTGTATCTGTGAGACAACACAAAACCAAGGGTAGAAAATAAGGTCAACTTAAAGGAAGGGTGTCATGGAAGCATTGTACCATAAAATTTTTAAGTTCTCAATAAAAGGCCCTGAACTTTGATGTGTTATGGAGGCTGGATCTGTGAGGTATCCATAAGTACAGGATTGACTGGTGAAAAGGAATAATGCAAATTAGACTAATCTTTAAAGTTTTAGATTTTTGGTCCTCACCTACCACACAGCCCAATGGATCTTTTGTTTATTCAACATCTGTAGGTGCCCTTGCCATATGTAATCTTGCTCATAGATTCATAGATGTTTACAGCACAGGAGGCCATTCAGCCCATTATGTCCATGCCGGTCAACCAAGATCTGACTACACTAATCCCATTTTCCAGCACTCGGCCCATAGCCCTGGAGGCTATGGCAACACAACTGAATATCTAAATACTTCTTAAATGTTAAGAGAGTTTCTGATTCAACCACGCTTTTCAGGCAGTGAGTTCCAGACTCCCACCAACCTCTGGGTGAAAACATTTCTCCTCAACTCCCCTCTTAGCTGTCTACCTCTTACCTTAAATCTATGCCCCCTAGTTATTGACCCCTCCACTAATGGAAAAAGTGCCTTCTTATCCACCCTATCTATGCCCCTCATAATCTTATACACCTCTATCAAAGCCCCTCTCAACCTTCGCTGCTCCAAGGAAAACAATCCCAGCCTATCCAATCTTTCCTCATAGCTCAGACCCTCTAATCCAGGCAGCATCCTGGTAAATCTCCTCTGCACCTTCTCCAGTGCAATCACATTCTTCCTATAATATGGTGACCAGAACTGCATGCAGTACTCCAGTTGCGGCCTAACCAGCGTTTTATGCAGTTCCAGCATAACCTCCCTCGGCTAATAAGGGCAAGTATCCCATATGCCTTCTTAACCACCTTATCTACCTGTCCTGCTACCGTCAGGGATCTGTGGATATGCACACCAAGGTCCCTCTGATCCTTATTACTTTCCAGGATCCTACCATTCATAGTGTAATCCCTTGCCTTGTTAGCC
The DNA here is from genome assembly GCF_964194155.1 of Cetorhinus maximus. Taxonomy (NCBI): domain Eukaryota; kingdom Metazoa; phylum Chordata; class Chondrichthyes; order Lamniformes; family Cetorhinidae; genus Cetorhinus; species Cetorhinus maximus. The sequence goes on along the minus strand of NC_135883.1, from coordinate 123,966,185 downwards.
CTCCCCAACTGCATTACAACACATTTTTCCAGGTTGAATTCCATTTGCCACTGCTCTGCCCACCAGGCCAGTCCATTGATATCCTCCTGTTAATTCCCTCTAATATTTCACAGTCCTCCATCCTGATGCCTATACCTGCGTCGTCCTTTTCCATTGTGAAGACAGAAGCAAAGTATTCATTGAGGACTGTATCCACGTCTTCCGGGTCCACACAGATTACCTCTATGGTCCCTAATTGGACCTACTCTTTCCCTAGGTTATTCTCTTGCTCTTTAAATATTTAAAAAACCTTTGGGTTTTCCTTTATTCTACCCAACAATGCTTTCTCATGCACTTTCTTAGCTTTCCTAATTTCCGATTAAGATCCCCCCCTGCATTTTTTATACTCGTCTAGAGGCTTTGCCATTTTGAGCCCTTGTTATCTACCATAAGCTTCTTTTTTTTTTTTAATCCTAACCTTTATGTCCCTTAACATCCAGGGTTCTCCAGACTTGAACCCCCTTGCCCTGCACTCTCACTATTTCCTCCTTGAATGCCTCCCATTGCCCTGACACAGTTTTATCTGCAAATAGCTGCTCCCAATCCACTTGAGCCAAATCATATCTCATCTTAGTATAATTAGCGTTTCCTCAGTTTAGAACTTTTATTCCTGACCGAACCGTATCCTTTTCCATAACTATGCTAAATCTCACCGAGTTATGGTCACTATCTCCAAAATGCTCCCCTACTGATACACCTTCCACCTGCCCGGGCTCATTTCCGAATATTAGGTCCAGGACTGCCCCTTCCTTTGTTGGGCTTTCTATATACTGGCAAAAAACTTCCCTGGATGCAACTTAAGAATTTTGCTCCCTCCCTATCTTGCACACTAAAACATTCCCAGTTAATATTTGGGTAGTTAAAATCCCCTACTATTACTGCCCTATTATTCTTACACTTCTTTGAAATTTGATTACATATTTGATTCTCTGTCTCTCCCTGACTGTTTGGGGGCCTATAACACACACCCGACAGTGTGTTTGCCCCTTTTGTGTTTTTTACTTCTACCCATATGGCCCCATTTGATGATCCTTCCAAGGTATCATCCCTCCTCTCTGCTTGATTCTTTGATCAATATTGCGACCCCACCCCCCTCCTCCTCTTCTATCCCCCTCTCTATCTCATCTGTATACCCTATAACCAGGAATGTTGAGCTGCCAATCCTGCCCTTCTTTTATCCAAGTCTTGGTCATAGCTATGATATCATACACCCATGTGCCTATCCGTGCCCTCAGCTCGTCTGTCTTATTCCTCAGGCTCCTTGCATTAAAGTATATTCCATTTAGCCTTGCTAAACTCACTTCTTTCTTATCTAGCTGATGTTTCCTCTGCTCTCCAGACTCACTTACTAGTGTTTTAACTTCTAATTCCATCTTAGCTTTTCTCCTCTCTGAACTATTTTTCAGGATCCCATTCCCCTGCTAATTTAGTTTAAATCCTCTCCAACAGCTCTTTGCTAAATTTTGAAAGGTATTATAATGTGTATTACTTCTAGCCAAGAAAGAAGCACAGGAGAAACTGTAACGCAGATTATTATTTATAACTAGATCTAGAATTGAAAAATAATCCTTTGGCTAAAGCAAGCCATAACCTATCTTGTGTGCTTTATTTGTGCAATAGAGTTCAGGTGTTCTTAATATTTTATAATAATATCTGACATTGGGTCAACTGACAGAATGTTAGTTTCTCAACATGGACTTTACTCAATAACTATAGTGTTGACCTGGCCTTGATGAAACCACTTTTCTAGCAAATAAAAAACATAGTTCTAATCAACAGCCAGCTGACTACCATACTGAATTGTAAAGAGGAAATAGATATAACAGTTTACTAAAAACAAAGGTAACAGAACGACTAGGAAAATACATCGCGGGGTACCTGTGTGGAAATGGCTGGTTTTAAGGTGGGAAGTCGAAGTGCCTTTGCAGAACGTGCAACAGGATGGTGCCCAGCTTATCAGTCACAAAAGCCATGATTGTTCTCCCTAGTGGAAAGAAGGTTAAGAGGAGATTTGATAGAGGTGTTCAAAATTATGAAGGGGTTTTATAGAGTAAATAAAGAGAAGAGTAAATAAAGAGAAACTTTTTCCATTGACAGATGGGTCAGTAGCCAGTGGACAAAGATTAAGATAATTAACCCAAGAACCAGAGATAAGATGAGTAAAACTTATTTTATGCAGCAAGTTGTTGCAATCTGGATTGCACTGCCTGAAAGGGTGATGGAAGCAGATTCAATAATAACTTTCAGATAAGAACTAGACATGTACTTGAATAGAAAACTTTTGTGGGTTAATGAGGAGACAACTACCATTGGGATTAATGAGTCAGCTCCTTCAAAGAGCTGGCAGCATGATGAGTCAAATATCTTCCCTATGTTTTGTATGACTCTATGAAAATAATTGTGGGTTTTATACCTACTATAAAAGGTTCACCTAATCAGCTAATATAGCGTGGATCTGAGATCGGAGAAGGCACTTCTAGCAGGAAGGAATGGCTGCAGGCACTTCTTAAAAGAAACACAATCTGTTAAAAGTTTGATGCTTGTCAAATGAAGGCACTTAGCTGTGTTTCTTAAACTTGTCAAACAAACCTTTCATTTTGGCCTGTGGTGTTACAGCACTTTAACTCAAACATATTTTTGTTTGAAACATTAATTTTAACCTTCCCTCAAGTATTTTTGAGACCTAATGGTCCTCTTAAATTGCCGAATTGCCATTGTACAGAGAAGCTGTATTGTGATCGACCAGAGTAAATCAGTTATCAGTATTAAACTTCTTACTCAATACCCCCTCATAAATGTGTCTGGGTAGATAGATTCAGCCCAGGAGCCTTGGGTAAGGCACCTGCTTCACCAGAATCCTGGCAGTCTAAACACAGTCATCAGAAGGTTTCATAATAACGCCCTGCAGCCTTAAATTTTCCAAAGGATATAAATCTTACGTTACGGCTTTATTGTGCTTGCATTCAGCATGTTCAGCAGTTTCTATCTGATCTAGCCTACTGTGATTGATGCTAGTTTCTCTACAACACAAATCCAATAGTTAACGAGAGGCAAATTGTGAGGTCAAGCGAGAGATGAAATTGATGCCTGAGTGATCATTTTGTCATCATTATGAGCACACACATAAGACCAAGACCTTGATTCTCCTCCTGTTGGTGGGTGTTGAGGCTGCGTCACCTTAACATTCACAAATGTGAAACAACAACTTGCATTTATGTAGCACTTTTAGCATAATAAAAGTCCCTAGGATGCTTCACAGAAGCATTATCAGACAAAATCTGACACTGAGACACATAAAGAGATAATTGAACAGATGACCGAAAGCTTGGTCAAAGAGGTAGGTTTAACTTCGAGAGAGGGGTAGAAAGATGGAGGTGTTTAGAAGTGGAATTACGGGGCTAATGGTCTTGGCAGCAGACGGCACTGCCACCAATGATGCTTCAAGAAAAATCGGGGATACACAAAAGGGAAGAATTTTGGGGGGGTTTTAGGGCTGGAGGAGGTTACAAAGATAGGGAGTGCCGAGGCCTTGGAACAATTTGAAAACTAGCATGACAATTTTAATATGGAAGTGCTGCCAAAGCAGGAGCTAAACTAGGTCTGCAAGTACAAGGGCAATGGCTGGACAGGGCTTAGTGTGAGTTTGGATCTGGGCAGCAGAGTTTGGATCAGCTCAAGTTAATGGGGGGTGGAAAATGAAAGGTCTGCCTGGAATGTGCTGAAAGAGTCAAGTCTAGAGGTAACAAAGGCATTGATGTGAGTTTCAGCAGCAGCTGGACTGAGGCAGAGGCTGAGACGGATGTTAGCCTGCGGCAATTTCCTTCTAAAAGTCTTCAGCCAGGCAGGCCAGTTTGGAGGCCAGAAAGTTGCTCTTCATTGGCTGACTGCCTCGGAGCAAGACTTCCTATTTTTATACTCCATTCCATTTGAAATAAAGGCCAACATTCCATTTGCCTTCCCTATTACCTGTTGAACGCGTATGTTAACTTTTTGGGATTCATGCACAAGGACTCCCAAATCCCTCTGTGCTGTAGCCTTCTGCAGTCTTTCTCTATTTAAATAATATTCAGCTCCTCTATTCTTCCTGCCAAAGTGCATAACCTCACATTTTCCCACATTATATTCCATCTGCTAAGTATTTGCCCACTTACTTAACCTGTCTATATCCTTCTATGGACTCCTTGTGTCATGCTCACCATTTGCCTTCCCACCTATTTTTGTGTCATCCGCAAACTTGGCGATAGGACATTCATTTCCCTCATCCAAGTCATTAATAATACATTGTAAATAATTGAGGCCCCAGCACTGATCCCTGTGGTTGCCATCCCAAAAATGCCCCCCTTATCCCAACTCCCTGCCTTCTATTAGTTAGCTAACCCTCTATCCATGTTAACATATTACCTCCAACACCATGGGTTCTTGTCTTTTTAGTTGCCTTATGTGCAGTACTTTATCGAATGCCTTTTGGATATTCAAATATATTACATCTGCTGGTTCCCCTTTATCTATCCTGCTTGTTACCTCCTCAAAGAATTCTAATAAATTTGTGAGGCATGATTTCCCCTTCATGAAGACATGCTGACTCTGCTTGATTAGACTATGTATTTTACATTGACCGTTCACCAATCCTCTGGGACTTTTCCAGGATCTAAGGATTCCTGGAAGATTACTACCAGTGCATCCACTATCTCTGTTGCTACTTCCCTTAATATCCTAGGATGCAGCCCATCAGGTCCAGGGGACTTATTGACCTTTAGCCCCATTAGTTTCCCTAGTACTTTTTCTCTAGTGATAATTATTGTATTTATTTCCTCCCTCCTTTAGCTGCTTGGTTATTTAGTATTTTTGGAATGCTATTACTATCTTCTACCATGAAGACTGAAGCAAAGTATCTATTCAAATCCACTGCCATTTCCCAGTTTCCCATCATTATTCCTCGAGCCTCATTCTCTAAGGGGCCTATGTTCACTTTGGCCTCTCTCTTCCTTTTTATATATTTAAAGAAGCTCTTGCTGTCCGTTTTTATATTACTTGCTGGTTTACCCTCTCTTGGTTAAGTCTGAAGTCACCTTAACACATCCCGGAAAGTGCTGGCCCCCACTTGGATGGCCAGAGTTTAGTGCACTGTGTGGCTTCCTGAAACCCCAACCACCTCCGCCACAATCCATCTGACCGATTGGCAGTAGTCTCGCCCATTGGACCGCGTGCTGTGCTCTCAGCTCAGGTGCAGGCATTCTCCTTACCTGCCCTGCAAGGCTGCATTGTTAGCCTGAACCATGGGGGAGACTGGTCCTAACTGGGATGATGGCATTGCAAAGGATCTGTCTTCACCTCCACCAGTGAATGCTCCATGGCCAGCTTTAGCAAGGAGATTGAACAATGTACTCAGTTGTCCAACTGTTCTGCAGTCCACTAAAACACTCATTAGTTTGCAGTCTGTGTCCGAGGGGTGAAAAGCTCTGGAGCACTTGGTGACACTTTCACGCCTCTGCGTTGTTTGAGTGGACAGATAAGCTAGAGACCCGACTCCAACCATATCAATGTGGCTGCATCTGAACTGACTCAGCTGCAGAGGAATGGTCACTTTACACAAGGTTTCCGTAATGCGTGGCCGCTTCTCTCCCCCCCACCCCTGCTTGTGCACTACCTTCAACTGCACAGCAGCCCTTGTCCCCCCACACCAATGCGCCTCAACCGCAGGGCAACCCTTGCCCCCACCAAGTCATCTCAACCACAGGGCAGCCCTTGCCCCCATCCCCAAGTCACCTCAACTGCAGGGAAGCCCTTGCCCCCACGCCTCCAGCCTGCCTGAACCTTGAAGTCCAACAGGCAGCCAGGGTAAGCGCTGCACATCGTTGCTGTATCCTCACCTTCGAGCTCCTCTCAAAGTCCAGCCTTCCAATTGCACGCCTTATAAATGCTGTTGTGAAACATGGCGGCGTGCAATCGATGTGGGCGGATGATCCAGCAGTTGCGGGGCGGGGGTGGGTGGGGAGAGTGGTTGTGGGGAGGGATGGTAGGCTGGCATTATGCAGATGTGTTACAATGATGTTTCCAATGTCCGATGGCGGGAAACGCAGCCCGCTATCGACGGGCTGAGCAGACGATCGCAAACTGCTTTCACGACATTGTGAAACCAATTTTTGGCCTTCTCACCATATTGTCCACTCATGCTACTGAGCATAGCTGAAGCCAGTGGGCATGGACAATTCCACCCCTCATCACAGCATTCTCTTTCTTCTTACAGTTTTTGGAGCACCCTGTATTTATCTCTGACGGCAGTTGGTTCAGTTACTCTGCCCTCAGTTCCATCTGGTGGAGTGTGTGGAGCGAGCATTTGGCCATTGAAACCCTAAAGTTCATCACAGGGGCCCATGAGCAGGGCGCTGGCTGTTTGGGCCCAAGTGCTGCTCACCCATGTCCTAGCAAGCTCCAAACTTACAGCAAGCTGGGTGTCAACAGGAACTATATAGGAAGTGGTTCTCAGTTTGCTACCATCCAGTTCCAGGGACTAAAATTAGTTTCTTTATGTCTGTCTGACTAATCAGAACTGTAGGGCTAATGGAGCACAGTCCTGGAAGAAGTTATCCAATTGATAGTAACACTATGTATCATGGAATCTCACAGTACAGATGGAGGCCCTTCAGCCCATCATGCCTCTGTGGACTCTTTGATGAATTAGTACCATGCTATGTCATTTAGAAGACAATTCTTTATTTGCCTTAATATGCATTGTCAGCAAGGAGCCAACTGCAAACTGCTCCTAATTCATCCAAGTGTATGAAACATATGCCTAATTAACCACCTTTTGCTATCAAATCAAGCTACTTCCAAAGTTCTACACAATCTTTTGAACAAGTTTCTAGTGGTGAAAAATACTGTAAAGACAGAGTGGCCAAAAGTTAAGCAGACACATGCGGGAACTATTTCAAAGGTGTTCTATTGATGCTGATATTTTGTAGAGCACACCCACAAGCACATCCATAAACCTGCAATTATCCTTTTGCACCAGTCCACTAGCAGAAACTATATAAAGTCAATCATAATATATACACTAAAACTAACTGTATCCATTATAGAACAGAAGCTGAAATAACACATTTGAATAATACCTCTGAGCATAGATCCTGCAGGCAGTACATTTGATAATTACTCTCTAAATGGTGTAAGATGTTTAAAAGATGCAGCTGAAATTCATATTAACAATAATATCAGCACCAATTTTAAACGCAGTATAAACTGAAAGCTGAAAAGAGTAGCTTGGGGAATACATTTCAGGGGGTGAGAACAAAAATCATAAAGTATGAACTTGCTGCAGTTATACATCTGCAGTGCCAGAGACTCAGGAGCAGGTGGCCTGCCTGGGGAGCTGCATCTGGCACAGGGATATAAAGGGGAAAATTACTTTTTAAAGCATTGCTTGGTAGTGAGCTGTGCAAACCAGAAGGCCTGTTATGAACAATGAATAATTTTAAGTTGAATTTCTATATATTTGTGTGTTGAGAAAGTTTAAAATGGTTTCAGTTTCACTTAGGTTTGTTTATGAACCCTGGTGCGTGGGAGTCTGAATGGACTTGTGACTAAAAGGTTTCAGGTCTTTGGGTTTGTTTGTATGTATACATTTTTTTGAGGTTTTATAACCCCTTAAGTTAAAGGGAGAGGCTAAAGGGGGTTGAAAGTTCAGTGATTCTGCAAAAAGGAAACACAAAGTAGAAAAGATTTACTGTTGCCTAGCAACAGTGAATCAAGAACACAGAAACAGAAAAAGACAGGAGTTGAGAGAGTGTTCAGTGTGTGTCAGGGAGAGAAGGCAGGAATTTTAAGCTCTCTGAGGATTAGATAAACTACAAGGCCACTGGGGCAGTAGTTAACTGAATAATCAGTTATATGACTCAGTAAAGTGATCAGTTTAGCAGAATTACTACTGGAAGACTGAGTTTAGGGAACTCATTTGTTTGCTCTGCAGTTGAAGAAACAGTGAGTTTAGAGTTTGGTTTTTGGGTGTCTTGGGGAGAGTTACAAATTGAGTGAGAAGCATCAAGTGAATGCTCAGGAATTCACAAGAAGAAAACTGTTTGCAACGGTGCCAATCCCAAACAAAAAGCCTTCGTGTCAAGCTACTGGTAACTCTTCACTGGTTTGTGTGTCTGTAAAGTTATTGCTGGGGTAATGGAATAGTGTGAATTTGAGTCATCGTTTTGTGTTTGTATTGAAACCTTTCCAATCTTTTTGTCTGGTGTACTATAGTTCATATTTCTTGTTTTAATAAATATTTTGTCCTTTGTAATAAAGATTCATCAGCAGACTCCTGTGAATTTGTTCAGTAAAAAAAAAAGTTATGATCTATCAAGCCAGGTTTCACTCTGGGATCTGATTTGGCTGGTATTAACATCAGCTGGGTTCGTAACAGGCCCCAGGCCTGATGCCTGGCCTGCACTGAATTACCTGATCTCAAGCAGGGTAGAAATAATTGCACTACAGAAGGCTCAGATCCCTGGGCTCGGTTAAGGAAAACTAGCCAGGCTTCCTCCTCAGGATTAGGCTTGGCAATAAGTGAGGTGCTCATGAGCACTTGGGAAACCGTGCTGCAGCTTGAGAGGAGTAAACATTTAAAGAAATCTTTACAGGAAAGCTTACAAGTACAATTGAGGTACAGCTTCCACCCAACCTAATATCGGTAAAATCCAAACAGCAGAAAATAAAAAGTCCTTCATGAAACTTGACTTTTTGACATTAAAATGGATATTTAATTTTTAGTGCACAATTTGCAGTAGAGATAGCACCAACCTTCTTACAGATGTGGCAAGCTTCTGGGACACTCGCATTTTGTTGATTTTGTTTTTACAAAGGAATCAGGAGGTCAGTTATTATATTTGATTCTTTTTGTTTAAATTCTTTTCCTTCCCTCTGTTCCAATGAGTCAGACAATCGTGACCAGCCCTGCTATGGTGTTTGGAACAGGCCTCATATTTCTGGAAAGAATGCAGCACCAGTGGATAATGATGCTGGTAAAACTCACATGTTTTAATCACTGCAAAGGAAACCCAAATCTCTGTAGATCTTCATCATGTAGTTCCTAGCATCGACCAAAATTGAGAATGAGTTATCAGGAAAAAGATCATCCAGAGGGAGTCCAGGTCTTGACCAACCAGTTCAAACTGAATTTAATGAAGCTGGAATCATTCATAAGTGTGATTGTGTGCTAAAGAAAACCGTTTGGGGCAAAAAGTAGTCAAGTCCATAGATAACAACTTCTGGTCTCGATGCATCACATCAATATTAACCATTTTTTTTTGGCTTCAGTGGTGTTATGACTGATGCAGTTGGTACAGCTGAGTTATTTAAAAATACCAGAGGGAAACTTTAAACAACTGTCATTACCTATATTGTTAAGTGTTACGTTCGAGATATGACTCTAAATTCAGGAATCAGACCACTAGTTGTCGAGGTTTTACATTAAGCTAAATGAAACATTTTGTTAATTTACACAAGTTAAAATGTAGATACACATGGGCCTGAATTTTCCTGTCGGCGATTTGGGGGCGGGGCCCGCTCGCCAACGGGAAAATGACGCGGGATGACGTCAGGAGGAACCCCCGACGTCATCCCGGTCCCTTTAAATATTGAGGAAGGCAGGCAGACCGTGAAATCAGCTGTCCGCCCGCCGACCTGTCAATGCCCAATTAAGGCATTGACAAGATAATTAAGGTAGTTAAAGGCCCTGCTCGTCCAACCTTAAGGCTGGTGGGCAGGCCAGGAGCCCCAGCGGGAAATTGAAAAAACATAAAACCTCATCCACTGGCAGGATGAGGTTTCATATCCGCTTTAAAAATGTTTAATAAATTTTATGTGATATTTATTAACATGTCCCGTCTCGTGTGACATTGTCACATGAAGGGGACATGTTAATTTTTTTTTATTTTTCTATTTTTTAAGTTTCTAAAACTTTCACTGATCTCCCTGAGACAGCACTTTGACAGTTGGGGAATCCCTCCCCCCTCGCACAGGAAGCGCATAGCGCTTCCCGTGAGGCAGGCCGCTGGGCGGGCCTTAATTGGCCTGACCACTTAAAATGGCGGCGGGGCCCGCTTCGGCGGTGGAGTTCGGCTGCCCGCCCGCCGCCGAGCCGGTGGGGCCCGCCCGCCAACCTAGGGCAAAATTCTACCCATGGTTACAAATTACTACTATCACAACTTTTAACAAATTCTCAAACTAATCTCCATTAAGGCAACAGCAACCCATAGACTTACTCAAACAACAGTCAAAGAATTTCACCTTACGAATTCAATTCACTTTGGTTCCTGTGGAGACAGTTGGAGGCTTGCAGCTGCCTTTCAATCTCACATTGCTTCTGCTCTGCACACCTGCCACTACTGATTGAATGCAAATTCTCATTGTCTCACCAGCCTCTTTGAACTCCACCTTTTAACAATGAAACCCCTTTTATAGTACCAATTTTATTAGTAATATAAACATATTGCTTGGAATCTGCTATCCATTTTCACCCTACTTCTTGAATGCTCTATTCAAAAAATGCAAATGCACACTATCTCTCTTACATATCAAAACTAGTACACATCAAAGCACCCAGACTAGCTGGCTTTAATCCAATTAAGACACACCCACACACTAAACCTCTATTTTGAAAGAAAAATATTTTCCAAAATATTATATACATTAATAGCTTCATGACAGTGGGAAAAGTTTGCCCTTATTATTGCCTTGCTGTCTTGTATTATAACGAGTAAAATTCAATATCACAACTTAGTAAATACTTATAACACACGCATTGTAGCTACATGTCGTAAAGCTATAATAGGAGATACGCCAACGGAGGCAGATGAAATTAGAATACGGATCAACCATGATCTCACTGAATGGTGGATCAGACTCAAGGGCTTGAATGGCTTGTCCCTATTTCTCTAATCTGGCCAGGCTGCAAGAACTGCTCATTAACGTGAGCCTCTCAGCTGAGGTAAAATTTCTGTGGGTGTTCCTCGATCTTCTGCTGTGCCTTCGGTAGAAATGCTATGAACTCATTTGTTTGCCCTGCATTTGAAAAAACAGTGAGTTTAGAGTCCGTTTTTTGCGTGTCTCGGGGAAGAGATACAAGTTGGGTGAGAAGCATCAAGTTAATGTTCAGGAATTCACCAGCCATTCCCACCATTTCTCCAAGATTTCGCTAAACCTTCACCAAAGTTGGGGTGAGAGTTCGAAGAAGCTCGACAGGAATTGCAGGCACCATCCACAGCTGCACTGGGTGCTAAAATTCAAAATGCTGTTTGGTGTCATGCAGCAAATCAATTTGAAAACAAATATTCTCCTTTAAACCTGAGATACCTATGACCTAAATCTTTTGTAAAACATCAAAATCAATTTGTAAATACAGCCACTGATTTTCACAGAAATATGGGGAAAAGTGTGGAACTTAATCCACCAATGCCTGTAAAAATCCTATCATCCCGTAAATATAGCAGAATTTGGCTCATTTAATTCAGTGCCCCTAATTGTAAGTGGATGGATTCATGGGGACACTGGGTTTAATGTGTAGGGCGTGGGTCTTGGTGGTGGTCTAAGAAGCTGGCATTGCCACCAAATGGAGGCAATGCAACCGGCTAACATTGATCACGTGCCAACCTTCCAGTTAACAGTCAGGATACGTAGGGCCTATTCAGTGTTGTTCCAGGGGTGAGCCACGAGGCGCTGAACACCTGATGTGGAGGCAAGTGCTGATGCTATTTTTAAAGACCTGCATTCAGCCCTGCCTTGCATCCTCCAGAAAGGCACGACAGAAATCCAGAGAGGCAACTGGGTCCACATTGGGCCCCTGTAACCATAGGGAAGATCACTGCGGAGTGGAGAAACGTGAGAGCTGACCATCGTTGAGTGGAGGAACGTGGGGGCTGACCATCACTGAGTGGAGGAACGTGGGGACTGACCATCAGTGAGTGGAGGAACGTGGGGGCTGACCATCACTGAGTGGAGGAACGTGGGGGCTGAACATCACTGAATGGAGGAATGTGGGGGATGACCATCACTGAGTGGAGGAATGTGAGGGTTGATCACTGCGGAGTGGAGGAACGTGGGAGCTGACCATCACTAAGAGGAGGAACATGGGGGCTGACCATCGCTGAGTGGAGGAACATGGGAGCTGACCATCACTGAGTGGAGGAACATGGGGTCTGACCATCACTGAGTGGAGGAACGTGGGGGCTGACCATCACTGAGTAGAGGAACGTGGGGGCTGACCATCACTGAGTGGAGGAACGTGGGGGCTGACCATCACTGAGTAGAGGAACGTGGGGGCTGACCATCACTGAGTAGAGGAACGTGGGGGCTGACCATCACTGAGCGGAGGAACGTGGGGGCTGACCATCACTGAGTAGAGGAACGTGGGGGCTGACCATCACTGAGCGGAGGAACGTGGGGGCTGACCATCGCTGAGTGGAGGAATGTGGGGGTTGATCACTTCGGAGTGGAGGAACGTGGGAGCTGACCATCGCTGAGAGGAGGAACATAGGGGCTGACCATCGCTGAGAGGGGGAACATGGGAGCTGACCATCGCTAAGTGGAGGAACATGGGAGCTGACCATCGCTAAGTGGAGGAACATGGGAGCTGACCATCGCTGAGTGGAGGAACATGGGGGCTGACCATCGCTGAGAGAAGGAATATGGGGGCTGACCATCGCTGAGGGGGGGAACATGGGAGCTGCCCATAGCTGAGAGGGGGAACGTGGTAGCTGACCATCGCTGAGTGGAGGAACGTGGGGGCTGACCATTATTGAGTGGAGGAACGTGGGAGCTGACCATGGCTGAGTGGAGGAACATGGGGGCTGACCATCGCTGAGTGGAGGAATGTGGAAGCTGACCATCACTGAGTGGAGGAACGTGGGGGTTGACCATCACTGAGAGGAGGAACGTGGGGGTTGACCATCGCCAACTCAAGAGCAAGGATTACTACTCATCTGGGCAGTCGAGACAGCCAGCAGGATCCATGTGATTTGCTGGACAGAGGATACTGGGTACAATCACGGGTTAGCGATGCCTCCCTGCTGATTCCCCTCCAGGCTGTAAGGGAAAGTCAGGAGGTCCACTTCCCAAGAGGTAACAAGAGACCCTCCCACCTGACCAAGGAAGCCTGGACAGAGGTAGCAGAGGTGGCGGGTAGGAGCTGTGGGGTTATGACCGCCCCCCAGCCACCCCCAAGCCTGGGTGCAGTGCTGCAGGTGGGTCAATGACCTCCTCTGTTCCACCGAGGTAAGTCCTATATACTCTGTCCTTGCTGGGGTTTGCATGTAGCAACATGGGTTGATGCGCGACATTGGGAAAGAGTGACCAACCGGGCACTGGCAAGGGGGAGCGCTAGCACTAGCTGCATCAGAGCACTGACGCCAGCAGGGGAGGCAGCCCTGGAGCTGGCTGCATCATGGAGGCTCTGCACAGCCCTACATGGACGATGGAGGAGTCTATCCAGACCATGAGGCTGCCTCAGACTGCACTATTGTGGATACTGGGACGGGAGTCGTGAGCGAAGAGGATGAGGAGCCTTTGGGGTCATCCATCCACCATTGGTGAAAAGGAGTTTCACAGCGGGGATGGATAGATGGAGGAAATGTGAAGCCCTGACCCCCTAACCGATTGTGTTCCCTCATGCAGGTCTCAGCGCTCCAAAAATACAAGCAACTGCTGAGACCAGCAGTCCACCTCTGAGGAGAAGGAGGAGGAATCCACGGAGGGTGCAGCATCAAATCATTCCCCCAACACCATTCACCAGCGCAGATACTCTTTCGTCAGTGGCTTTGCGTTTGTGATTAGATTCAGCGTCACAAGTTGGTGACCACACCACAGACACACCCGAGCAGCTGACAGGCGCTGCGACAGTCAAGGCCACTGACAGCCAGAGAACTGCCGGGGGTGGGGGAGGGGGCAGGTCCTTGCTGAACCCCGAGCTGTTGATGGGCCTCTGGTGTTGGCAACACAGAATCTGCTGGAGTTGCAGCCAGACGTAAGGAAACATCTGGCGGGGCTGACAGAGGCTCTGCACAGTCACATGTGGACGACAGAGGAGTCCATCTGGACCATATCTTGGATGTGTACGCTCATGACTTTCTCTATGGAGTGGTCAGTGACCCTCAGGGAGATCCAGATCGAGCAGACCACTCAGGGGATGCTGGAGGTGTGCGCAGACCTGTATACCATTGCCTTTCCATGAGATCAGTGCAGCAGTGGCCAGGCAAGAACAGAATGAGGCATCTGGAGTCTCCTCCAGGTGCTCCTCCATCTCCGGTAGACAGGGAGGTCGAAGTGTGCCTTGCAGGGGAAGAGGGTGGGAGCCTTCTGCTTCTGGGGGCTTCTCTCATGGCACTCCACATAAGGATGGCGGCTCCTCAGCCCCTCTGCCAACGGTCCCAGTACCTCCAGTTGCCATGGCGGCAGAGAAGGATCCTGCACCCCTGCAGGAGACCCTCAGCAAACCGGGGCCCTCCAGGCCTCGGGCAGCCAGAGGACAGTCACCAAGATCATCGCATACCGCAGGGCAGCCCAATCAATAGCCTGCCAACATACAGCTGCAAACACAAGGGTCGCACTTCATAGGAGCACTCACAAGCAGATTAAGAAGAATACCTAGACTCACCTGGGTTTCCTGGGTGTTTAGACTTGTCACATGTTAAAGATTGATAGTGTTGTTCTAATAAGTGTATTTGACTTTGTGAAGTGGGTCGTTTATGGGGATATTGCTGCCTTGTCAGAATCAACTACACCCTCGCTCCTTCAGTGGGCTCCCAGTGTAGGGACAGGCCGAGTATGGTCATCTCCTTGACTGCGTCTGTGTGTGGTCAATAGAATTTCATCTTTAGGAGGCCAACAGCCTCCTCAATTGAGTGGGCAACCCTTGTCCTGAGGATCTATCCCTGAAGGCATGTAGGAGGCTGGAACTGCTGTGGCGTCTGGGAGTGTTGAAGTATTAGGTGTGTGACTACTCCTGGGTAAGCGGGCACACAATTGTAGGATGCGCTTTCAATGGTTGCAGACTAGTTAAATGTTGATTGAGTGGAACACCTTCCTATTGATGAATGCCACTGGCTGGTCCAAGGGAGCCTTGACGGTCATGTGGGTGCAATCGATGACATCTTGCATCTGGGGGAAACCAGTGATAGTCCCAAAACTGATAGCCCTCTCCACCTGGCTGTCTGGGTTGGCCCAGTTGCACACAGTGGCTGGTACTCTGAAACAAGGCACTGATCACCTCCTTGACGCAGCGATGAGCTGCTGCCTGGGAGATCCTACATTTGTCTTCAGTGGATCCCTAGAAAAAGCCAGATGCGTAAACGTTCAGCACCATGTTCATCATTAAGGCCACAAGCATTGGCCGTTCCACCAAAGTGACGGCCTCCCTTGAAAGCCAGTCATGGTTGACACCGTCACTTGGACATCTTCAAGTAGTTGAGGCAAGTCCAGGAGGCTCTTGACCCTGATGGACCCTCTTGGTTAGGCAGCCCACTGCTGGTCCCCTATGTAGCCTTCACTAGTGTTCCCTGCCAGAGGATAGCCGTTACTGCTGCTGCAGTGGAGCCACCAGCGCCTGGTCCCTCTTCCTTCTGCACTATTCTTCCTCAACACAGGCGTCCAGGAAGACTGGGTGTATGAGTCCTATGGCCAATGGTCCTCTCCATTTCTTGTGCACTGTCCTTGAAGACAACTTCCCCAGGGAACCTACCCTTCCCCAATGGCAGCAATCTTCTAGGTGGCCGCTGCGAGGCCACAACCACAATTTACTCCCGCTGCTCCTCTGAGCTCCAACTGAAGGCTCCAGCACTCCACCTTCAAGTCCTCCCTCCACACTCCGGCAATGGCCTCCTCTCCCCTCCCTTCCACCAATGTAAAAGGATAACTGAAGCCAACATAAACATGACTGGCTTCAACATGCTAACCTGATGCCTCACCTGGTGCTGCCCATTGGGAATCTGAAAGCCCAGGATGCCCATGCATCACTCATTTAACTCGGAATCCTACACTTAATCACAGTCAGAAGCACTTAAGTGAGACAAAATTACCTTGTCAACAAGATCAATTGCCTTCTGCTGCATTGTAGCCGTAGCGCCCACCCTGGAGGTTTCCTGCCACTCGCAGATTGTGGACCCGACATCACGTTGCGCTCCAGCATGTCCCCTCCCGATCCTACACCTCCCCCACACACATCACCCCCTACCACCTTGCACCTGCTCCTAAGGAGCACATTAAATTCTGCCCATGGAATTTTATTTCCAAATCTCAAGTTAAAATCCCATCTTCCTGTTTAATAAAAATGGAAGTTGATGCATTCAGGGAGCATAAATCAGAGGCCTGCATATGAACCAGACCTATCACTGGTCCAACTTTACATTCCTTCCTACATGGTTCCAGAATTGTCAATGAAAAATAAAAATAACTGCGCTATTTGAGATAAAAGCAAAATACTGCAGTTGTGGGAGATCCGGTATAAAAACAGAAAGTACTGGTAACTACAACCGGCTACCATTTCATTCCCTTTGTCTTTCGTTCCATGACATATTTGTCATTTAACCTCCCCGCCCTCTAACCCATTCCTGACCTTCCCTTTTGTTCCACCAGACCCTTCCCCCATTTACAACAGCAGAAAACCCATCACACTCCTACCTCACTTCAGTGCCGGAGAAGTCATGTTGGATTCGAAACATGAACTCTGTATTTCTCTCCACAGATGCTCCCAGACCCGCTGAGTATTTCCAGCACTTTCCGTTTTTATTTCAGAGCTATTTGAGAGTTTGCTTGATGCTGGCACAATTGCTTTTGCAAACCATCTGGTATCACAGTGTTCAATTAATGTCTCTGTGTCACACAGATGTGCTTTATGCAAACGGCAGCATAAAGTGACCAGCACCACAGCTAACTTCATCAAAAGCAGAAAGGGACTGATACCGGGCTTTAATGTGGATAATTATCTCTATTTAGTGTATGGCAGCCTTTTGGAAAATAAAAGGTGCTGGAAGGTGCCTACTACTCAGTATTTCTGGTGGTGTTGTTGCTCCCATTTTGAATGCTGGATGTTGTGGAAAATTATTCCAACAGCAAATGGATTCATGATAAAAAAAAATTAGAAAATAACTCTCAAGATGAAAATATAACTACATTGCCAATTAAGTGAAAACATAATTAGCTGCATAGCCAATTAAATTATGGTGCATTACCCTATTCTAAAACATGATGAGGAATTAAATTCAATACAAAGAAACATAATCCATATTAAATTAGTGAACTCTTCCAATTTTTAAAAAATTCTTTCACGGGGTGTGGGAGTCGCTGGCTGGCATTTGTTGCCCAACCCTAATTGCCCTTGAGAAGGTGGTGGCGGTGAGCCACCTTCTTGAACCGCTGCAGTCCACGTGGCGTAGGTACATCCACAGTGCTGTTAGGGAGGTAGTTCCAGGATTTTGACCCAGCCACACTGAAGGAATGGTGAAATAGCCACAGAATTCCCAGCCTCTGACCTGTCCTTGGAGCCACTGTAATTATGTACTTATTCTTTCATGGGATGTGGGCATCGAGAGCAAAGCCAGCATTTGTTGCCCATCCCTATTGGCCTTGATTTCAGTGACTTGCTAGGTCATTTCAAAGGGCACTTAAGAGAGTCTGGGTCTGGAGTCACATGCAGGCCAGACCAGGTGAGGACAGCAGATTTCCTTCCCTTAATGGCATTAGTGAACAAGATGGATTTTTATGACAATCAACACGGTTTCATGATCACTATTAATGAGACTAGCTTTTAATTCCAGACTTTATTAATTGCATTTAAATTCCACTAGCGGCCATGATGGGATTTGAACCAATGTCACAACCTATCCCCAAAACATTAGCCTGGGCCTCTGGATTACTAGCCCAATGACATTACCGCTACACCACCACCTCTCCCTATGGCTAGTCCAGTTCAGTTTCTGCTCAATGGTAAACCCCAGGATGTTAATATTGGGGAATTCAGCAGTAGTGATGCCATTGAATGTCAAGGGCAGATGGTTAGATTCTCTTTTGTTGGAGATGATCATTGCCTGACACTTACGAGGTGTGAATGTTGTTACTTGCCACTTGTCAGCCCAAGCCTGAATGTTGTCCAAATCTTGCTGCATATGGACACTGACTGCTTCAATATCTGTGAAGTTGTGAATGGTGTTGAACATTGTGCAAACATCAGTGATCATCCCCACATCTGACCTTATGATGCAGGAAAGGTCATTGGTGAAGCAGCTGAAGACGGTTGGGTCTAGGACACGACACTGAGGAACTCCTGCAGTGATGTCCTGGTGCTGAGATGATTGACCTCCAACAATCAGAACTAGCTTCTTTTGTGCTAGGTATGACTCCAACCAGTGGAGAGTTTTCCCCCGATTCCCATCGACTTCAGCTTTGCTAGGGCTCCTTGATGCCATATTTGGTCAAATGCTGCCATAATGTCAAGGGCAGTCACTCTCACCTCACCTCTGGAGTTCAGCTCTTTTGTCCATGTTTGGACCAAGGCTGTAATGAGGTCAGGAGCTGATTGGCCCTGACAGAACCCAAACTGGGCATCAGTGAGCAGGTTATCGCTGAGTAAGTGCCATCTGATAGCACTGTTGATGAGCCCTTCCATCACTTTGCTAATGATCGAGAGCAGGGGGAGTAAGTGACTGGGTTGGATTTGTCGCATTTTTTGCGTACAGGGCATGCTTGGGCAATTTTCCACATAGCCGGGTAGATGCCATGTTATAGCTGTACTGGAACAGCTTGGCTAGGGGCACGGCAAGTTCTGGAGCACAAGCATCCAGTACTATTGCTGGAATATTGTCAGGGCCCATAACCTTTGCAGTATCCAGTGCTTTCAGTCATTTCTTGTTATCATGTGGAGTGAATCAAATTGGCTAAAAGCTGGCATCTGTGATGTTGGGGAGCTCAGGAGGAGGCCAAGATGGATCATCCACTTGGCACTTCTGGTTGAAGATTGTTGTAAATGCTTCAGCCTTATCTTTTGCACTGATGTGCTGCCATCATTGTGGATGGGGATATTTGTGGAGACTCCTCCTCCTATTAGTTTAATTGTCCATCACCATTCACAACTGGATGTGGCAGGACTGCAGAGCTTAGATATGATCCATTGGTTGTGATCACTTAGCTCTGTCTATCACTTGCTGCTTATGCTGTCTGGCATGCAAATAGTTTTGTGCTATAGCTTCACTAGGTTGACACCTCATTTTTAGGTATGCCTGGTGTTGCTCCTGGCAAACCCTCCTGCACCCTTCATTTAACCAGGGTTGATCCCCTGGCTTGATGGTAATGGTAGAGTGGGGGATATGCCGGGCCATGAGGTTACAGTTTGTGTTAGAGTACAATTCTGCTGCTGCTGATGGCTCACAGCGCCTCATGGACGCCCAATCTTGAGCTGTTAGATTATCAGTCTCAGTAATGATAACCATGAAACTATCAGGCAGTCGAGAACCTGTGGAAGATAGATTTCCCCAGTGATGGGAGCTGGAGGTCCACCAGCCTCACCACAAAGACTTGGGAGGAGATCAGTGCCAATGCTGTGCAGAAGAGGACAGCTATCCATTGCAGGAAGAGGATGAATGATCTTATCTGCTCAGTCAGGGTAAGTCGACCTTCTCCTCAGTCTCTACTCACACTCTCATAAGGCCATCAGGCAATTGTAGGGTTACAGTACACAGGAGTCTCACACACTACCAACACAGGGGACATCATCACTGATTCACTCACATACTTTTACACTTTCATCTCTTGTCACATCCTGCACAAGTCGCATCATCAACCCTTACAAAGGTCCACTCAGCACACACAGAAGACAAGCATGCACATCATCTGCTTTGGCATCCATCTGGCTCACAGTCTGTCCATTTGTCTTCATGCAGGAAAATATCACCCATACGAACAAGGAGCAGGCGAAGGCCATTCGGCCCCTCGAGCCTGCTCCGCCATTTAATAATATCATGACTGATCTGATAATAACCTCAAACCTGCATCCCGCCTACCCCCAAAAAGCTATCATCCCCTTGCTTACCAAGAATCTGTCCACCTGTGCCTTAAAAATATTCAAAGACTCTGCTTCCACCACCTTTTTAGGAAGAGATTTCTAAAGACTCACGACTATCTGAGAGAAAAATTTCGCCTCATCTCCAGTTTAAATGAGTGACCCCTTATTTTTAAACAGTGACCCCTAGTTCTAGATTTTCCCACAAGAGGAAACATCCTCTCCACATCCATCCTGTCAAGACCCCTCAGGATCTTATATGTTTCAATCAAATCGCCTCTGACTCTTCTAAACTCCAGCAGATACAAGCCTAACCTGTCCAACCTTCCCCAATAATACAACCCACCCATTCCAGGTATTAGTCTGGCAAACCTTCTCTGAACTGCTTCCAATGCATTTACATCCTTCCTTAAATAACGTGATCAATACTGTACACAGTACTCCAGATGTGGTCTCACTAGCACTCTGTATAACTGAAGCATAAGCTCACTACTTATGTATTCAATTCCCCTCGCAATAAATGATAACATTCTATTAGCTTTCCTAATTATTTGCTGTACCTGCAAACTAGCCTTTTGAGATTCATGCATTAAGATACCCAGATCCCTCTGCATTTCAGAGCTCTGCAATCTCTCACCGTTTAGATAATGCACTTCTCTTTTATTCTTCCTGCCAAAATGGAAAATTTCACATTTTCCCACGATACTCCATTTGCTAGATCTTTTCCCACTCACTTAACCTATCTATGCCCCTTTGTAGCCTCCTTATGTTCTCTTCACAACTTACTTTCCTGCCTACCTTTGGGTCATCAGCAAATTTGGCAACCATCCCATCCATTTCTTCATCCAAGTCATTTGTATAAATTGTAAGCAGTTGAGATCCCAGAAATGATCCCTGTGGCACTCCACTCGTTACATCTTGCCAACCTGAAAAAGACCCATTTATGTCAGCTCTCTGCCTCTTGTTAGCCTGCCAATCTTCTATCCATGCAAATATGTCACCTCCTATATCATGAGCTTTTATTTTCTGTAATAACCTTTGATGTGGCACTTTATCAAATGCCTTCTGGAAATCTAACTACAGTACATCCACTGGTTCCCCTTTATCCACAGCATCAAATAACTCCAATAATTTGGTTAAACATGCTTTCCCTTTCACAAAACCATGTTGGCTCTGCCTGATTACCTTGAACTTATGCAAGTGCCCTGCAATAACTTCTTTAAAAATAGCTTCTAACATTTTCCCTACGACAGATGTTAAGCTAACTGGCCGGAAGTTTCCCGCTTTATGTCTCCCTCCCTTTTTGAATAATGGAGTTACATTTACTATTTTCCAATCTAATGAGACCTTCCCCGAATCTAGGGAGTTTTGGAGAATTGAAACCAATGCATCAGCTCACTATCTTACTCACCACTTCTTTTAAGACCCTAGGATGACGTCCATCAGGACCTGCACACTTGTCAGCCTGCAGCTCCAACAATTTACTCAGTACCACTTCTCTGGTGATTGTAATATTCCTGAGTTCCTCCCTATTTTCCATTTCCTGATTTATAGCTGCTTCTGGGACGTGTATACGCTATAGTGAAGACTGATGCAAAATACCTGTTTAATTCATCTGTCATTACCTTGTTTTCCATTATCAATTCTCCAGGCTCAACGTTCTATAGGACCAATGCTCACTTTGTTAACTAGTTTCTTTTAAAAATATTTATAGAAACTCTTACTATCTGTTTTTATATTTCTGGCTAGCTTTCTCTTGTACTCTAATTTTTCTCTCCTTATTAATCTTTTAGTCATTCTTTGCTGTTCCTTATATTCTGACCAATCTTCTGGACTCAGTCCTTAGAGAGATGTTGGAACTCCAAAGACAGACAGGGGCACATCAGGTTTTGTTGTCAGAGGCTGTCACCAGATTAGAACGATCAGTGATGTCATGGCACCAACATTCCAGCGCATCGAGGTCACCATTGGAAGGGTGGTCCAGCAATTTCTGGCGAATATGCACAAGGGCTAGCACACATCGCTTCAGCCAGGAAAACATTTCAGCAGTGGCTTGGCGAGAGGGAGATGGGGCACCTTGATCTTCCTCCAGGGGCCCCTTATCCTCAGGGATGCCCTCAGGCACCCACAGGGAGGAGAAGCGTCCACTGGACACTCTGGGGCCATCCACCCAGGGCTCTCCTGGGCTGACCAGCCGCTCCAAGTCCACCCTGCCTGTGACTCCATCAAATCTAGCTCCTCAGGCAGAAGAGGGTGGAACTTCCCATTAGCAGGAGAGCCAAAGCCGGGGCCCTCCAGAGGACATCCACCAAGGCCATCACAGATAACAGGGCATAGCAGTCAGCAGGCTGCTGCGAATGTTGGGGTTGCACCTAGATGTAGTGGTAGGGCAAGAAAATGAAGAAATTTTGAGAGCACAAAGGTGGCACGGGTGTTCACAAATTGTATATACTTTGCACGTATGTAAATACTTTCTGTTTCTGTGAATTTCTCATCTAGCAAATGGCTCTTCTATCTGATGCAATGTTCCAAGGACATACAAGTGTAGCAGATGCCCCCTCACTCCTCACAGATCTCCCATCGTGTGCTTCAGCTCTATGGTGTCTCATACCATCTCATTACTGCGTCACCTTTCTGTGCACAGTAGGGACATGAGCAAGGCTCTGGCTCCAGCAAAATGGTGGTTGGGCAATGCATATCTGAGACTTGCACCATAGGATCATATCATGTGGCCTTATGAGTATAGATGTTGCAGTCTGGCTTATTCACCTTTTGTTCTGCACTGACAAACGGTCAATGTGGACCTTATGGGTTTTAATGGCGGGCCACATTGGAGTCAATTTCACTTGGTGCATCTTTCAATGTCCCCCATGTAATGGCTGCCAGCCTTGAGTGTGGGTTACATAACCACAAATATTTGGGGATCTTATGCGCTCTGGCGGCCTGCAACATTATGTTGCATCCGTGTTTCCATGTGGACATGAGCCCTATAGTAGTCCCTACTAGCCTACTTGCATAATGCAGCACTGTGGACTTAGCTAATACTCAGTGGCTCCTGAAATGTCTGCTAGAGGGCAATGACTATTCAAGAACAGAGGTGTGTATCAAGACCCAGATGCCGGACTATTACATGGGAGGATGCCACTCTGGACCCGAAGATCTGGCTAGCATGGCTTGCCAAAATCCTTGAGCCAGCTCTCTGACAGGCAATCGACATGGTGATCTGATCATGAGAATGCCATTAGTGTGCTTGGTTTCTGTGTGGACATCTGAGACTCCTGGAATGAAAATGTTGAGGCCTCAAATGGGATCCAAGCTAAGTTCCGTTGCATCTGACGTGCTCTTTATAATCAGCAAATTAACTAATTAATGCCTACATGCAGTGTCGGCATTCTCAAGCCCGCAGATGCAAAGGCTAGGCTGCACAGGGAGTTGGGATACTCTTGACAAAGGCAAGGTCATGAATGACTGTCAGTGATCAGACGATGCTGCTGCTGAAGCTCTTGCAGTGCACACAAAGGTGACCTGACTTGCAGACCCGCATACATCACTGAGAGTGACAAATCACTGAGTCCAACAGAATGATCACATGCTGTGGACTCAGTATGATGATGAGGCCTGAACACTAATCTTGTATGAGGGATTGCCTGTGGCGGGATGCCGCAGTCCGGATTCAGATTAGACCTCAGACATCGGAGTGAGAACCAGAGAGTGCTAATTGTCCTCCTTGAGGACACTGAAACACTCCAAGCATACTGCCACAAGTGCACTGAGGTTGGCAGTGCTGCTCCTGCCTCTTGAAGGCTGCCATTGGCTGTGGAATGTTGGTGAGATGCTTGAAGAGATTGCACCATGTTGACTCTGCTCACAGTGTGTGCTGCTGGAGTTATCATCCCACAACAGAAAGGCCACATGGTCTAGAGGCTGCCTACCATTCCAAGGATGAGACCATCGTCACACAAGATTGTAACTACTCATTCCGAGATTGATATCCTTCATCGAGATGCTAAGGATAGCAAAGAAGATGTTAATGTTGAACTTGCATGGAGGGCACAGGTGAAAGAGGCTCCACTGAGCAGTCGCCATCATTGTCCTGGAACCTTGTGGCTATAAGCACCTCACGGGCATGTCTGCCACGTCTGGCCCATGCTATGGCCTCCTCCTTTGGAGCCCCAACTTCCTCGCCCTCATCGAGCTCAGCCTTCTCAACGCCGACAATTAAGAGGCTTATTAAGACCCTTAAGCAAGTAATTAATTTGTATTTTTTGCTGCTTGTTCTACCGTTCGGTTGGCGGGCAGGCGAATAGGCCAGGCGGCCTTTGCATTTTTTACGAAACCTCATCCACGGGTGGGATAAGGTTTCCAACGGTAAATAAGAAAAACAGAAAAAAAATTCAACTTCAGTGTAAACATGTCCCTCTTGATGTGACTGAGCCATATCATAGTCATATAATTAAAATCTTCATTTTCCTTTCTACAATTCTTCAGCTCCCTGAGGCAGCTCTGAGCCCTCAGGGAGCTTTCAGCTCCCCCAAGCATGTGCAGACTTCTGCGCTCGCCCTCCTCCAGCCCCCACCGGCAGCGCTGAGCGTTTAAGCGCGCCTTTCACACTGGCTGGCTGTTAATTGGCCAGCCGGAGTGAACTCGTGGCCTGGGGCCGATCACCCACCCGATGAACGGAAAATCCTGCCCCTAGTCTAGCAGCCATGACCTTTCGGACACAATCAGTCGTGGTGCTACCGAGCCACTCTTGGCAATGGACTTTGAAGTCTCCTATCCAGAGTACATTCTGTCATTGCCACCCTCAGTGCTTATTCCAAGTGTGTTCAACATGGAGGAGCATTGATTGATCAGCTGAGGGAGGGCGGTACGTGGTAATCAGCAGGACGTTTCCTTGCCCATGTTTGACCTGGTGCCATAAGACTTCATGGGGTCTGGAGTCAACGTTGAGGACTCCCAAGACGACTCCCTCCAGACTGTATACCACTGTGCTGATACTTCTGGTGGATCTGTCCTGCTGGCGGGAGAGGACATATCCAGGAATGGTGATGGTGGCACCCAGGACATTGTCTGTAGGGTTTGATTGGGTGAGTATGACTATGTTAGTGACTATGACTAGTCTGTGGGACATCTTTCCCAATTTGGCACAAGCCTCCAGATGTTAGTAAGGAGGGTTTTACAAAGTCGACCGAGCTGGGTGTGCTGTTATCATTTCCGATGCCTAGGTCGAGGCTGAGTGAGCCATCTGGTATCATTCCTTTTTGACTTAATAGCAGTTTGATACAACTGAGTGGCTTGCAAGGCCATATCAGAGGGCATTTAAGAGTCAACCATATTGCTGTGGATCTGGAGTCACATGTGGGTCAGACTAAGCAAAGGCAGCAGATTTCCTTCCCCAAAAGACATTAGTGAACTAGAATAGGTTTTTTTTAAAGACAATCGACAATAGTTTCATGGTCACCTTTACTGTGAATGGCTTTTTTTTTAATTCCAGGTTTATTAATTGAATTTAAATTCCACCAGCTGCCATTTTTGAACCCAGGTCCCCAGAGCATTAACCTGGGCCTCTGGATTACTCATCCAGTGACATTCCCACCACGTCAATGCTTCCCCTGTAGCACTGTTTCTACTCCTACAGGATCCCCATCACAACTTTGTTTCTCCCTCAATATCTATGTTAGGACAAATCATGCCTCCAGTCTGTTATATAATAATTTCTCTAGCCACCCTAATTTATGAAAACACCATAAAGTTATGCTTAGTTATTTTGATGTATAACTATTTTAATGCAGGCCCCCTCCTCCATTATTTTAGTTCTGTGTTGGTCAGAAATTTAAAACATCTCTTCCAACATATTGGACCATGATTTACTGTAGCTGGGCAACGAATGGTATCTGCCAATTTTTAAGCTTTCCCTTGCCATTTGATTGTGATGATATTTTATGCTGCATGTTGCTGAAAGTGCAAGCTGATAACATGCAGCAGGAGGAACAGTGCATCTGGGACCTCAGTGAACAGGACAAACACCTGTGCATCTCCATATCCATACTTTTTGAAGGATTGTGAAACTAACAGTTCAAGGGATGAAATGAAAGAAAAATTGGATTGAGAGAGAAAAAGACAGAATGGAAAAGTGAAAGCTAATTTTGACATTTTTAAAACATCCAACAATTAAAATCTGAAGGAATGAGACTCCACACTTGTAATAGGTAATTTCCAATACCAGAAATTGTTTGGCAGTAATTAACATGTGCCATAGACTGAAACAAACAAGATTTGTTCCTATCTTCGGTCTCCCTACCCCCACCGCTCAGACCATGACTCCACCACCAAACACCAAGCCATTGTTTCCAGGACTGTCACTGACCTCATCTCCGCCGGAGATCTTCCTGCCACAGCCTCCAACCTCATAGTTCCCCCAACCTCATGCTTCTACCTCCTTCCCAAAATCCACAGACCCATCTTAGCCTGTTCCTGCCCCAGTGAACTCATTTCTTCCTATCTTGATTCTATTCTCTCTCCCCTTGTCCAGTCTCTTCCCACCCACATTCGTGATTCCTCTGATGCCCTATATCATTTTAACAATTTCCAGTTTCCTGGCCCTAACCGCCTCCTCTTCACTATGGGTATCCAATCCCTCTACACCTCCATCCCCCACCAGGACAGTCTGAGGGCTCTCAGCTTCTTCCTTGAACAGAAGCCCAAACAATCCTTATCCACCACTGCTCCTCGTCTGGCTGAATGTGTTCTCTCATTGAACAATTTCTCCTTTAACTTGTCTCACTGCCCCCAGATAAAATGTGTGGCTATAGCTCTCCACTTGGGCCCTAGTTATGCTTGTCTTTTTGTGAGGTATGTGGAACATTCCTTGTTCCAGTCCTACTCAGGCCCTCTCCCACAACTCTTTCTTCAGTACATCGATGACTGTTTCTCTGCTGTTTCATGTTCTCGTCTGGACCTGGAAAAAATTATCAATTTTGCTTCCAATTTCCACCCCTCTCTCAACTTCACATGGTCCATCTCCGACACTTCCCTCCCCTTCCTTGACCTCTCTGTTTCCATTTCTGGTGATAGACTGTCCACCAATATTCATTACAAGCCCACCGACTCCCACAGCTACCTCGAGTACACCTCCTCATACCCTGCTTCCTGTAAGGATTCCATTCCATTTTCCCAGTTTCTCCGCCTCCATTGCATCTATTCCGATGATGCTACCTTCCAAAACGGCGCTTCTGACATGTCTTCCTTCTTCCCGAACTGAGGTTTCCACCCAACTGTGGCTGACAGAATCCTCAACCATGTCCGACCCATCTCCCATACTTATGCCCGCAACCCTTCCCCTCCCTCCCAGAACCAATGATAGGATTCCCCTTATCCTCACTTTTCACCCCACCAGCCTCCACATACTAAGGATCATTCTCTGCCATTTCTGCCAACTCCAGCATGATGCCACCACCAAACACGTCTTCTCCTCACCTCCCCTGTCAGCATTCCATTGGGACCGCTCCCTCCGTGACACCTGGTCCACTCCTCCAACATCTCCAATTTATCACCTTCCCACGGCACCTTCCCATGCAATCGCAGGAGGTGTAACACCTGCCCCTTTATCTCCTCACCGTCCAAGGCCCCTAACACCCCTTCCAGGTGAAACAGCGCTTCACTTGCACTCCTTTCGTCTACTGCATTCACTGCTAACAATGCGATCTCCTCTACACTGGGGAGACTAAACGCAGACTGGTTAACCGCTTTGTGAAACACCTTTGCTCAGACTGCAAGCATGACCTTGACCTTCCTGTTGGTTGCCATTTCAATTCACCATTTTGCTCTCATCCTCAGTTCTGTTATTGGCCTGTTATGATGCTCCAATGAAACCAAATGCAAACTGGAGGAACAGCACCTCATCTGCCAATTGAGCACTTTATAACCTTCCAGGCTTAACATTAAGTTCAACAACTTCAGACTATGAAGTCTGTCTTCAATTTTGGCCTTCGTTCTGCTATTAACACATTCAGCTGTCTGACCTTTATGCCACAATTAACACTTGCCTTAGTCTTTAACACTATCATTGCCACTCCCTTTGTCTTGTGTCCATGACATCATTGTCAAATCTCTCCTGAGCTTCCACCTATCCCTGATCTTCTATTTTGCTCCACCTGCTCTTCAACAGTATAAAACCCGTCACATTTCTATCTCCCTTCAGCTCTGAAGAAGAGTCATAAGGACGTTGAAATGTTATCTCTGTTTCTCTCTCCACAGATGCTGCCAGAATTGCTGAGTATTTCCAGCATTTTCTGTTTTTATTTAAGTTTTGTGGTGATTTTAGTTTGGATCCATCACACAAATACAATAACTTCAGGCCATTCAATGTATTTCAATGGTGAGCTAGACAATGAAATGCTATTTTTGTGGAGCTAATGGTGGAGCAACTCGAACAGCAACTTTCGGATATTTGAATCTAAAGCCACATCAGCCCCCTGCCTGAAGCTGCTGCAGCATTTACACAAAAATAACAGCAAGGGCCATTAATCTCACAGTTATTTTAACAGCGAATGTTAGCCCAACATTTATCCTATTCGATGGAACAGTTACCGTATGACGTCAAGTACTGAATAGTTACACTGTTACATAAACATTTGGCGTAGTTAATCAATTTTCCTGTAGATTTGAGCTGCTGTTTTGTTTTTGCAAGCAAGTCTCTAGACCAAAATATACCCGAAGCAAATCTGTCAAATAACAATAACCAGTGCAATCAGTGTAGTTGAAAGTGATTTGCTGAATTTTGCAACAAAAAGCTGAGCACAAATGGGAGGGGAAGTGCAACTCGTAGATCAATGTCAGAGTAAATATTGTGTTGTTTTTTAAATGATTTTATCATATTAAAAATATGGCTGCAGGATTTCAAATCTTCGGCAAATCCAACAGGGGAGCAGACATTTTTTAACCCCTGCTGTCCACCAGTTTATAAACTAATTCATCTTGTTATCACAAACAGCTCCGCAATTCACAATGGCCTGAATATTCTGGATGGTGTGGTCTCGCTTCCTGCCATCCGAAGAGTTTGCGGGGATCCCCGCAGCCATTTCACACTCGAATGAGTGTCCATTGGCTGCAGGCGGGACTTCCACCCTTCGCTCGGGAGGAAGTCCCGCCTTAGAGAGCTGCCGGCCAATCTGATTGGACAGGAGCTGCAGTGGATAGAAGTGCTTCAACTTGCCAGCACCTAAGGCCTGGGACTGAATGGCAAGGCAGGTTTTTGGGGTCCCGGGGTGGGGAGGATAGGAGAAGCCTGGGGAGGTGGAAAATGGACGACTGTGATGTCGGCGGAAAGGCCTGGGGAGGGAGTGAGATCCAGACCTTAAGTTGGTGGGTGGGGGCGCACAGAGTTAGAAGAGGGGGCTTCTGATGTCGGCACACCCTCCGCCACCACTTCCGCTCAAAGCCTAAGCCCATTATTTTTCGGGCTTCCCGCACACTAGGTAAATCTTCCCGCCAGCCTAAAAATTGAAGCTGGACAGGAAACGGCCCTTAAGTGGCCAATGGGCCTCAACTGGGGCAAGGGTGGGCGTTCTGTCTGAGGCCTTGGCCACCTCAGCGTCAAATCGCTGGAAAGTTAGGGTGGGCGGGAGCCCGGAGGGAAGCCCATTCCTTCTATTTCACGCTCCAACCCACCTAGAAACCCGCTGGCGAAGGAGTGTGAAATTTAATGTTTCTCATTAAGTCTTTTCCTAGCAGGATCAACTATATTTAATATTTGTCCTGGCTATGTGATGGTTTTGAAGCATGCATGAAAACAGGCGTGTCAAAAGTTTAGAAAACACAACTGGCCATCTTTTTTCCACCCAAATTCAGTTACTTTTGTTTTTACGAGTGCCTACTTGTGAATTTCACATCCAAGCACCGTGACGATTGTCATTGGTTTACCCAGAACTTTTAGTTTTAACAATGTGACATATTTTATGACTCCTACCACTATGGGACTGTTGTAGGGAGGCCAAGTTGCACTTTTAATGATAGAGTTGATCTGCAGACACTTCTTGGTTGGAAACAGTAAGTTAATATACTCAGCAGCAACTACACGTGTGCTTTCAACTCCAACTCCATCTCTATACTGGCTACTGAGGTAGCCCTTGCTAATCTCCTATTGGTTACTACAGATCATGTGATCTTCCTTAACAAGTATTACTCTTAAAGGTACATCGCAAACCAAATAAAACCATAATTACTATATTCCTCCCCCTTTAACTCAGCTATACATATAGTTACAAGTACATGTTTTTCAAGACAGCATAGTATTTACACTGGGTAAGGAATTTACAAGTTCAGTCTTTCAGGTTGTTTCCTGGTATGTGTGGAACGTCGCAGCTCCATAACTTCAGATTCTTTGTCAGGAACCTCCTTTTCTGGAGCATCAGGGGCTTTGATGGGTGCTGGCAGTTCTATATCCTCAACTCTTATGGGAACATCAGACATGTAAGTCCTGGGTTGAGTATCTTCAACAGGAAACACAGGCCCAGTCATTATCACTGGTGGAACCAAATCTTGGAAATTTGTCTCTCTCTTTCTTAAATGGTCCACATGTTTACGGATGATCCGGCCTTCCGCCTCCACATGGGAAGATAGAGGTCCAGTCACTGTGCTTGTTTCACCTGGTAACCACTTTGGTCTTTTCCCGAAGTTTTTGAGGTATACCAGCTCTCCCACGGTAAATTTCCTCTTGTGACTATGCCAGTCGTGACTAGTTTTCCGGCTTCCCTGACTTGTTTCCACCTTACCCTCTAAATTCGGCATTATTAAGCTCAATCTCGTCCTGAGATGGCGTTTCAACAACTCCGCAGGGGTGACACCTGTTGTTGTGTGAGGGGTAGTCCTGTAATGAAAAAGAAAGCGTGTTAGCTTGGTTGCCAAGGAATCGCCAGTTAGCTTTCTCATGCCTGTCTTGAACGTTTGAACCACCCTTTCGGCCAGTCCATTTGAAGAAGCATGGTACGGTGCAGTGATACCACTGTGTCTGATAAACCTTTGAAACTCAACACTCATAAATGCTGTGCCGTTATTGGAAACTGCTCCTGATAGTCTGTGAATGACAATACTCTAACCTAGTTTCTCAATTGTAGCGGCCGACATTGGTGACTTCACCTCATGTACATCCAGCCATTTTGAATGAGCATTGACAATGAGCAGAAACATTGTTCCCAGGAAAGATCCAAAGTATTCAATGTGTAACCGCACCCAGGGTCTCCCTGGCCACTCCCATGGGTGTAATGGAGCTGTCACTGGCAACTTTTGCAGTTGCTGACATTGCACACAGTGCTTTACTAAACTCTCCATTTTGCCATCCATCCCAGGCCACCATAGATGGCTGCATGCTATGTTCTTCATTCGGGAAATTCCTGGATGGGCACTGTGTAGTTCAATGAAAAGTGGCTCCCTTGCCTTTGGAGGAGCTATCACTTGTGCTCCCCACAATAAGATGCCATCCTGGCCTGTTATTTCATGCCTTCTGTTGAAGTACGCTTTCATTTCGTCAGGTACAGGCCCCTGTGACCAACCACGAAGCACTTGTTCTCATACCTGAAATAAGGCTGGGTCCCGACTTGTCCAGTCTCTGATCTGTTGAGCACATACAGGTGAGGAAACTAAGAAATTTAACAGTAAAACAAGTTCCTGTGGAACTGGGACGTGCTCATCATTTTCTTGTAAAGGCAAACGACTAAGGGCATCAGCAATTGCAATTTGGTTGCCAGGCCTATGTACAAAAGAGTATTTGTATGCTGTCAGAATTAAGGCCCATCATTGTATTCTTGCTGAGGCTATGGGTGGTATAGCCTTGTCCTCACTAAACAATCCTAGCAATAGTTTGTGGTGTGAAATAATTGTAAAATGGCAGCCAGGTACATACTGGTGAAATTTGGTGAAATCACCAAAGATGATGGACAGGCCTTCTTTTTGACTTCAATGTTGGCCAGACTTCTCTCAGATGCAAGCTCAACTTGTCTGAGCTCAGAGGCGGAGTTTCCCAAAATTTCATTATCTGCCTGCTTCTTGGGAAATTCTGCGACTTTTACTTCCAAAGCCTTTTTGGTTTCATTTAGCTGATTCTTCAGCTCTTCCATCCCTTTTTTGCATGTTTTCTGCCTCCTGAAAGATTGAACATTGTTGTGTCTTCTCTGCCAACTCATTCTTCAGAGAGGTGCTGAATTCTTTCTGTTTCTCTTCATACTTTTCCAGAGGTACAAACTTTGACCTGATGGAGCCTTGTGGTGTGTGAAGATCTTTCAACAGGTTTTCTTTTTCCCTGTGAAGGTTGCTCACCTCGTCCCGAACTCTGTCATCAAACAGGGTCTCTTCAAGTTTCTTCTGCTGTCCTTCCAGGTTTTGGCTTAAGACAGCATGTGTTTCTTCAGCTTGTTGAGTCCTTACACACTCCTTTTTCAAAACAGGAATGCTTCCATCTTCCTTTTGAAATCGGTGGCCAATCAAGGTTGATTTCCCTGAGCCAATTTCACCCCAGAAGACTTGGTCTTCTGACTCTCAATACCAACACTGGTAGCTTTGTCGATTGGCTTCCGTAATGGATAGTTACTCTGCTTATGCCTTTTACTTGAATGTTTCCACCTGTATATGTTTTCAGCTTGGCGGCTGTTTCTTCTAAACTTAGTTGATGTTCCCCATTATTCAAATATCTGAAAGTATGTTCTCTAATTACTGTAGTGGAAGCTCCCATGTCCACTTCCATTCCAACAGGTTTGCCATTTATTTTCACTGTGACAAATATTGGTTCTGTCTTTCCAACTTTCAGATTAAACAATGAGTAAACGTCTGAATTTGTTGTTTCAGGCTCTTCTACATTGTAGGTTTCATTGGGCTTCTTCTTTTGTTTACAAACCTGTTTGAACCTTTCCTTGCATTGCCTCATCATGTGTCTATTTCTGTGACAATAGTAGCATTCTGTTAAGTTATTTTTTTTTATTCTTTGGCTAGCGGGGGCTGTTTCCCGTTTCTTGGCAGTGTCTCGCTTTTTCGTGCCACTTAATGCTTACATTTCCCACCCAACAACCCTGTATTTCTTTTGAATCTCTTTCTGCACTTTCCATGGCCAGTGCTATCTCTAACATCTTCTTGAAATCCAGATTCACTTCGGACAATAATCTCCTCTGAATAGAGTCCTCTTTCACACCACACATGAAATGACCTCTGAGTATGTCGTTCAGAGTCGACTAAACTCACAATGTTCCATTAACTGCTTCAAGTTTGCCATGTAGCATGCAATTGTCTCATCCAGGGCTCTATTTCATGAATTAAACCTGAACTTCTGCATCATGACTTTGGTTGAAAGTGACCCTTCACGAGGTCCACCAACATATCGAAATTCTTCGAATCTGGGGCATTGGATGCCGTCAAACTTTGAATCAAGCTATAGGTTTTGCTCCCACAAGTACTCAAGAGGATCACTCGCCTCTTCTCTTTCTCCATAATCTCCTTTGCTTGAGAAAAGAACGTGAGGCTTTCTCTGTATTGAGACCAATCATCCATGGTAGGTTCGAAAGGATCAATTCCCCTAAATTGTGGCATTTTGAGAGGGGATAACTTCTTCAATTCTAACCGAGCTTGCTACTTACAATCACTGGGTGAGGTGCAGTGCCGATTTCTTTTTAACTTGATTTATTCTGTTCAATCCTGTTTTATCCTTGTCACCAGTTTGTTGCAGGGTGGCCAAGTTGTACTATTAATGATAGAATTAATCTGCAGACACTTCTTGGGTGGAACCATTAAGTTTATTTACAATATACTCAACAGCAACTGCATGTGTGCTTTCAACTCCAACTCTATCTCTACACTGACTGTTGAGGTAGCCCGTGCTACTCTCCTATTGATTACTACAGATCATATGATGTTCCTTAACAAGTATTATTCTTAAAGGTACATTACACACTAAATAATACCATAATTACTCCAGGTACATGTGCATTACTGAATCCCTGAGGATTTGAAAATGAAACATGCCAACTTTCTTTGGTTGATTTGGATCCTTCTTCCTCTATTACCCTTTGCATTAACCCAAAGCTGCTTCCACTGTTTAGCTAGGTAGTTCCTGCAAACTGATAGTGTTGATGTAACCAACACTTACAGTTTAAAGAAAAAAATACAAGAAAAAAAATCAATGTCAAAATTTTATTGTGATTTTTGTTCTTGGATTTGTTGATGTGATTCAGTTTAAGCCACACTGAAAGTATACAGCAGTATACAATTCTTTGTGCATCTGAAATAATTGAATTAAATATTTTTCATTTAATTTACCAACTAGGATATATTTCCCTATCTTAACAAAATGCTTATCAAACCAAATGATTACTTATTAAACCAAATGATTGCAGGCTTTCCAGTAATTAGTGATTAAACATTCCTCATCTCTAACAATAACAAATTCAGTTGGCCCCTGTGGATAACAAAAATGAATAAAGACCAGTTTTTATTCTGAACATCACTTAACCCTCAAGAAAACAAATAAGATTCTGAAAAAGAGTTGAAAAAGGACTCGAAACATTAACTCTGTTTCTCTATCCAGAAACGCTGCCTGACCTGCTGAGTCTTTCCAGCATTTCCTGTTTTATTTCAGATTTCCAGCATCCGCAGTATTTTGTTTTTATATTATGACATTAATAAGCACAGTTAAGCTAAATGTCATCCCAGTTACTTACACAGTTCACAATCACCACTTTTATGGGCATCAATGGCAGTTCCAAGAGTTCAGTGATTTAATATAAAAAGTTACCAGGCAGAAATGGGTGAATTGAAAAAAACAGTAAGCTACCTCAATATGCTGGCATTTCACTGCTCACTCTCAATGCTGAATTCCAAACCCCATCCAGAACGACGTGGGGCCCAGGAAGTACTAGCAGTGTAACCAGACAATGCTTTTTGGTATTAATAACCCTCGCACAGAGGATAAAGTGCCGGCTGAAATGGAAGCAGAGCAACTATTAACCTAAACAAGTAGTCTCTGATCACCGTGGGCCTTGCAGCTCAGAGGTACTATACTTATACAAGCACATTTTATAACTTATCCTTCTGTTTTGAAAATATTTTCTAGCCCTGGTTAGATCCCCTGCCATTTCATGCACTGATTTAACATTTTCATTCACATTAGTTTTTGCACATTTTGCTTCCGCTGTCTGTTGCTTTACCCCAAAGAAGAAGTAGTAACAAAGGAGCTTAGTAAACAGCAATGAGCAAGATGATCAACTGAACTCAGCTCATGTTGCTTCTTTTCCATAATCTGTCACTGAAAGTTAATGCTGGGATTTATGTGCATTGTATCTGTGATCTCACCATTCACATTCTGTCTCTACATCATTACAGAACATGGTAATAATGTCAATGACATATTATTTTCGGACCTGTCAACAGCAGGACATCATTTTCTCAAGTCAGAATCAATCAGAAATCATTTTTTGATTCATCAATCTGAAAAAATCTGGGAAAAAAGGATTTTACTTTTGGGCAATAAACTACTGAATGGAAATACTGGGGAAAAGCCAACAAATGTGTTATAACAGCTACTATTTTCAGGATGACAATGAACAAACAGTCTCACCTCAAAATAAACATTCCTGTTCCTCGTCTACTGATTTGATTCAATTATGTCACAGTTGATTGTTCCATTTGGGAATGGTGGTAGAGGAGATTTAAGCTACCTATTTTGCTATGAATTTATTCAGCTTATGTCAAGAAAGCCATCACTGTACGTGAAATATAACAGGGTAAATACTATTCAACTGTGCCTCGATCTGTCTCACATCAACCAGCTGCATTCTCTTGTAGACATTTTAAAGAGTGCTGTTTCAGTTGAAATATTTTTATACCAATCCATCCCTAAGTAATTCATATCTTGAAGAAACTACGCTGAAGATTCTTGTTCCACATTTCACACATTCCTTGAATCTCATAGGATACTGTGCATAAACTGAAGTATATTTATTCCAGTTATTTCAACAGTTGTATATATTTTTCTCAGTCTGATAGAACATCTGTAAGATAGTTTGATGATGCCAATGCTAAAGGTTAAACGGTATAAATTCAACTTTTATCAACAATTTGTTGGTTGGCTTAAATGGAAGCCCTAAAACTTGTCAATGTGGATTGGAACAAATACACCACAGTGATTTAATAAGGATACTTTGCAGCAGTTTTCTGTTCCTAAATAAGAACAAGAAGTTCTACACAAAATGGAAGAGTATAACTCATGCATTGATGGTTATTTGAAACACTACCAGTAGTTACCATGTCTCTACAGCAAGTGATTTTTTGTATCATTATGAAATTCAGACAATGTTCTGAGAAACAAGAGAGGGTATCAAATCCATGTCACAGCGGATTTCATAGAAAGTTCTCCTATTAAGCTGAAGATTCTTGCAGACTTTCTACGCAGTATCATTGTCAAGTGTCATCATATCATCTGTACAGCTACATAGAAGGTGGTGCCAGTGAACTGTTTCAACAGTTTTGGATTTCTCACATCATGACACACAAACTGCAACATGCAGCAGAGACTCTGCAGGCTGTCAACAGGAATGACATGAAAGAGGGGATGAGAGGTCTGCTCATAAATTATCGACCCTCCATAAATTATCATTCCCATAACTGAAATTTGGTTGATGCATTCTCAGATGGGAACAACATAGAATCACAGAATGGTTATAGCATAGAAGGAAGCCATTCAGTCCGTCATGTTTGTGCCAGCTCTCTGCAAGAGCTAAGCAGCTAGTCCCACTCCATTGCCTTTTCCACATATCCCTGCAAATTTTTTCTCATTGGATAATTATCTGACTTCCTTTTGAAAGCAATGATTGAATCGGCTGTACCACATTCTCAGGCAATGCATTCCAGATTCTTACCACTCGCTGCATGAAGTTTTTCCTCACACAGCCTCTGGTTATTTTTCCAACCTGTGCCCTCTGGTTCTTGACTCTTCTGCCAATGGGAAGTTTCTCCCTATCTATTCTGACCAGAGTCCTTATGATTTTGAACACCTCTATCAAATCTCCACTCAACCTTCTCTTCTCTAAAGAGAACAGTTCAAGCTTCGTTAATCTATCCCTATAACTGAAATCTCTCATCCCTGGAACCATTCTCATAAATCTTTTCTGCACCCTCTCCAATGCTTTCATATCCTTGTCCAGAATTGGAGATGATACTCCAGTTGAGGCTGAACCAACATTTTATGAACTTCATCATACCTTCCTTGCTTTTGTACTCTATGCCCCCATTTATGAAGTCCAAGATCCTGTATGCCTCATTAACCGCTTTCCTAACATGTCCTGCCACTGTCAACGATTTGTGCACATTCACCCCAATTGTCTTAGTTCCTGTTTTGAGTGTTTCTATAAATTGCTGTATCCCATGTCAGTGGTGAAAACTCAATTCAAAGCACACTCGTTCAGTTCATAGAGTCGATTGAATAAATGGATTTATTTTTGATGTCGCAATTGTTTTTTTTGCAAGGTTAAAGGAAAAGAAGTCTGCAATGCGATTTCAATTGCTATTTCTTCCTAAAGGGGCAAAGAGAGCAATCAATATTTCAGTGAAGTCCAGCTTCGCTAACTGGATTGAGTTCTTTGAGGAAGTACTAAAATCAGTCTGGTAGTTGTTACATAAAAGTACGTTGATTTCCAGAAAACCTTTGATAAAGTGTCATATAGTAAGTACATCATTGGAAAAGATTGCATCACATGAGATTTGTAAT
Organism: Cetorhinus maximus; assembly: GCF_964194155.1. Classification (NCBI taxonomy): domain Eukaryota; kingdom Metazoa; phylum Chordata; class Chondrichthyes; order Lamniformes; family Cetorhinidae; genus Cetorhinus; species Cetorhinus maximus. The sequence goes on along the minus strand of NC_135883.1, from coordinate 123,928,374 downwards.
CAGGTATTATCCTGGCTAGGTAACTGTTTATAACCCTAACACAGACAGCTACCACTAATTGGAGTAAACCTATGTGGCACTAGGTCAAGAATAGAGTTCCAAATGATTCAGTGTTGAGACTGATGTTGACCATAAACAATGCGGACAAGAGCATTAATGGAGCCTGGAACCATTCACAATTTTGCAGATGGCCTAAATGTGTCAATTGCTCATGGAAATTTAGATTAAATATAAATTGGCCAATTTGGAGAAGTTGGGGGATCGACCTATGTGCAGATGCATCTGTCCAACACAGTATCGGCAGAAGTGACCACCGCACAGTCCTTGTGGAGACAAAGTCCCGACTTCATATTCAGGATACCCTCCACCACTGTGCTAAATGGGATAGGTATTGAACAGATCTAGCAACTCAAGATTTGGCATCCATGAGGCACTGTGAGCTTCAGATGCAGGAGAATTGTACTCAACCACAATCTGTAACCTCAGGCCCAGTATAACCCCACTCTACCATTACCACCAAGCCAGGGGATCAACCCTGGCTCAATGAAGACTGTAGGAAGGCATGCCAGGAGCAGCACCAGGCTTACCTAAAAATGAGATGTCAACCTGGTGAAGCTACAACACAGGACTACTTGCATGCCAAACAGTATAAGCAGCAAGTGATAGACAGAGCTAAGCGATTCCACAACCAACGGTTCAGGTCTAAGCTCTGCAGTCCTGTCACACCCAGTCGTGAATGGTGATGGACAATTAAACAACTCACTAGAGGAGGAGGCTCCACAAATTTCCCCATCCTCAATGATGGAGGAGCCCAGCACATCAGTGCAAAAGATAAGGCTGAAGCATTCGCAAAAACCTTCAGCCAGAAGTGCAGAGTGGGTGATTCATCTCGGCCTCCTCCGGAGGTCCCCAGCATCACAGATGCCAGTCTTCAGCCAATTCGATTCACTTCACATGATAGCAAGAAATAGCTGAAGGCTCTGGATACGGAAAAGGCTATGAGCCCTGACAATATTCCGGCAATAGTACTGAAGACTTATGCTCCAGAACTTGCTGTGCCCCTAGCCAAGTTCCATTAGAGCTACAACAATGGCATCTACCCGGCAATGTGGATAATTGCCCAGGTATGTCCTATACACAAAAAGCAGGACAAATCCAACCCGGGCAATTAGCGCCCCTTCAGTGTACTCTCCATCATCAAGAAAGTGATGGAAGGGGTCATCAACAGTGCAATCAAGCAGCACTAAATGGCAATAACCTGCTCACTGATGCTCAGTTTGGGTTCCACCAGGGTCACTCAGCTCCTGACCTCATTACACTGGTTCAAACTGGTTCAAACATGGGCAAAAGAGCTCCAGACGTGAGGTGAGAGTGGCTGCCCTTGACATCAAGGCAACATTTGACTGAGTGTGGCATCAAGGAACCCTAGCAAAACTGGAGTCCATGGGAACCAGGTGGGAAAACTCTCCACTGGTTGGAGTCGTACCTAGCACAAGGGAAGATGGTTGTGGTTGTTGGAGATCATTCATCTCAGTTCCAAGACATCACTGCAGAATTTGCTCAGGGCAGTGTCCTAGGCCCAACTATCTTCAGCTGTTTCATCAATGACCTTCCTTCCACAATAAGGTCAGAAGTGGGATGTTCGCTAATAATTGCACAATGTTCAGCACCATTTGTGACTCCTTAGATACTGAAGCAGTCCATATCCAAATGCAGCAAGACCTGGACAATGTCCAGGCTTGGGCTGACAAGTGGCAAGTAACATTCATGTCATACAACTACCAGGCAATGACCATCTCCAACCAGAGAGAATCCAATGATCGCCCTTTATCTTTCAATGGCATTACCATCATTGAATACCCCACAATCAACATCCTGGGGATTACAACTGACCAGAAACTGAACTGGGCTAGGTATATAAATACTGTGGCTACAAGAGCAAGTCAGAAGCTAGGAATCCTGCAGCAAGTAACTCACCTCCTGACTCCCCAAAGCCTGTCTTCCATCGACAAGGCACAAGTCAGGAGTGTGACGGAATACTCTCCACTTGCCCAGATGAGTGCAGCTTCTACAACAATCAAGAAGCTCGACACCATCTAGGACAAAGCAGCCTGCTTGATTGGCACCCCTTCCACAAAAATTCACCTCCTCCACCACTGTCGAACAGTGGCAACAGTGTGTGCAACTACAAGATGCACAGCAGAAACTCACCAAGGCTCCTAAGACAGAACCTTCCAAACCCACGACTGCTACCATCTAGAAGGACAAGAACAGCAGATACATGGGAACACCACTACCCGGAAGTTCCCCTCCAAGCCACTCACCATCCTGACTTGGAAATATATCGTCGTTCCTTCACTGTTACTAGGTAAAAATCCTGGAACTCCCTCCCTAACAGCACTGTGGGTGTAACTACACCATAGGGACTCCAGCGGTTCAAGAAGGGAGCTCACCACCACACTCTCAAGGGCAATTAGGGAGGGGCAATAAATGCTGGCCTAGCCAGTGACGCCTACATCCCATAAATGAAGAATAATTTTAGAAAGTAGCAATCATTCAATGTGAATTATATCAATTAACTTGAATCAGGGCAGCACCAAGCTGCAATACAACAGAGCAGCAGCCATTAAATTTGACAGAACAGAAGGGGAGCGTTGGGAGCCGTGGTTGATAAATCATTGAAGGTGCATATTGCAGCATGGGTTGGGCTGTACAATTGTCTAAGGAAATTCGAGAGCATTTTCCTTAATTGGCCACAGATTTTTTTTCCTGTGGTTGCAATGTGTTTGGATAGGGCATGCTTCGCGGACCAGATGGTGCAACATTACGTTGGTCATTGTTTGATTTATTATAAACTTAAAATTAAACACATTATGTGCTAAAAAGTCCAAATTTTATTTTTCTTCGAAACTGGCACAGAATGTTTACTTTTATGCCTTGAGATATGAATAGAAAGTTAACTTGAAGTTGAGTATGGTGAAATGTAAGGGGCCTCAAACTCTTGCTTTGCCTATGGCCAAATAAGTCCTTAATGAAAGCTCGAGTGCAAGGGAGGTGAACTAATTGGCACAAGTAAAAGATCACAATTGATGGATAAACAACTATAATTTACTGCTGTAAATTCCCAACCCCTCCCCAACCTTCACTGAAGTCATCAACACATCATATAAACAGAAATATTCAAATAAAATCAAGAGAAAAAAAACGCAAAAAGACTTAACCATAGCTCTTTGCAACAGCTCACTTTTAAGAATTGGTATTGAAAGGAATACTATTATTATCTTTAACACTTTCCCAGCCTGGGGTGTACGCCAGGATAGAGCTGAAAGCAGTTTGGACATCCCATCAGTTCTACACTGCACTATGTAGAATCAAATCTAAAATTTTGATTTTCATATGAGCAAGCCTGCCTACCCTTCAGTTTTGGTATAATTACTCACAACAGGACATTTTAATTCCCTTTAGCTGACAATCTCAATTATTAAAATCTGTAATGCTGAATAGTAAGTTTTGTGCTCTTGGCTTTTATGTTTTAAAATGGTTCTGTAGCCAGTCCATACTGCAAGGTAACTCCATAAGTATGTAGGCCTTTTAACAAAGCACATTAGTAGTAATGCTCTGAAATTCCTTCCCTAAACCTCTCCGTCACTCTATTCTTCTTTTCTTCCGTAAGGCATTCCTTAAAGTCTGCTTCTTTGACCAAGCTTTTGGTCATCTGCTATAACACTCCTTGAGATGTTTTATTATGTTAAACGTGCAATATAAATATAATTTTGTATCCAAGAGGATAACGAGGAGTAACAAGTCACAGCTGACAATGACATTTCACCTAAAAGGATTACAGCATCAGCTAATACATGTCCCAGTCTGCAGTTTTGCAGCACTTTCCCTGTTGATACATTGGGCTGAAACTTCCGAGGAGTGGAAATCACTGTCGGATTGCCATTTTGCTCCTATTTTCTTTACCTTGCATTGGAACTCCGCATTTCTGACCTGGACATCCGAAATGGACCTCTTCAGAAAGGATGTTCTTGGAGTCCTTCCTCATAATGCAGGATCACTGGGTGAAGCCAAGCCATACCCCTTTCTATGGCAGCAACTATCTTGTTAAGTTTTCATTCACTAACACAGTGAAAAGCTTTGGGACATTTAAACAGTTTTTTTAACCAGGTTAGTGAATGAGTATGAGTGAGGTAAGTGGCAGGGTGGGTAGGGAGCTGGTAGGGTGGCAGGGTGGGTAGGGAGAGCTGGTAGGGTGGGTAAGGTGGGCAGGGCCAGCTGAGAAGGGTGGCGAAGTCAGGTAAGGTTGGCGGGGGAGTCGAAGGGTCGGGGGGAGGTTGGGGGTTCAGGGAGGTCAGAGGATCAGGGAGTAGTTGGTGGGTTAATTTTGGGGGGGGGGGGTGGTCAGGTCAGGTCGGGGCGGGGGTAGTTGGAGGGGCAGGCCGTGGGGGGGGGGGGGGGGGGGGGGGGGGGGGGGTTGGGGGTGAAACTGCAGCTCGGGGGCGGGGCCGTGTTCACAGGTCGGGTCAGGGAGATCGGAGGGTCAGTGGGTAGTCGTGAGGATGAGGGGAGAGTCAGGGGATGGTTGGAGAGTCAGGGGGGTGGGGTGGGTCAGTGTCCGTAATTATGTATAGTTACCCAGGAGTTAAAACTTTTCTTTTCTGTTTAACATTTCCTAGGTAACTATTCCAGTAAGTAAGTTGGAATCATCCGAAGTCTCCAACTCTAACCTAGGCCAGGATCTTTGGGTCAGTGAGCAGGGGGCGGGGCCGACGCGGGATGATGTCGGGTGGAACTCCTGATGTCACCCCGCGTCACTTCAATTTTCAGGTTGGCGGGGGCGCAGCCAAATCAGCTGTGAACCCATCAACTTGTCAAATGCCTATTGAGGCCATTTAAAAGTAATTGACTTAATTAAGGGATCTGCCCGTCCAACCTATAGGTTGGCGGGCAGGCCGGGAGCCCTGGCGGGCTTCAGTAAAAGCATGAAACCTCATCCATGGGCGGGATGAGATTTCATGAGGGTTTTTAAAAATTCAATAAAGGTTAGAGTTAAAGTGATGGACATGCCCCAATTCATGTGACAGTGTCACATGAGGGGACATGTCAGGGAAATTTTGTTTCTGCTCATTGACCATTTTTAAATTTGGCGCCGATCTCCCTGAGGTAGCACTTAGCGTGCATGTGCGAAAGAGCGCACTCTCGGCTGAGGTATTCCCCCCACCGCCCGCAGAGGGATCGCATAGCGCTTCCTGGCGGACGTCACGCTGGGCGGACCTTAATTGGCCCGCCCAAATAGCGGCACGCCCCTAAGCGGGGGCGCCGATCGAAGGTGCGCCCGCACGTGCCCACTCATGCACTTCCCCCCCCGATGGGGAGAAAATTCTTCCCCTACAGTTGGAGACTTTTTCGGAGGGTTCGAGATGCAGGAGAATTGCCCTGGACAATTCCCATGTAGTCAGTGTAGGGACTTTCGAAGAGTCCCGTCGCGCTTCTTGGGAGGTACCTCCGGGTATGACCATGTGGAGATCAGAAGTTCTGGGCCAAGGTATGTGTTTTACTCAAGAAACATTCATCTTTACTAGTTTCAGCCTATGATGATACACTTTTGAGTCCTCTTGTCAAAACTGCAGGGATTTATTCCAATAAATGATTTTTGGGTTGCTGATCATCCTGGTATAAAGCCAAAATTTACATTTTATCTTGGCAAGCCATTGATTGTTGATATCACAATTCTCTCATTAAGGGTGTTCAGTTTGTCATATCATATTCAAGCTTTTTTAACAGTACTTTTTGAAGATGATTTTCTTTATTTTTTCTAATTATTTCACAGTTGTAAAGTCTGTAGTCTTTTCTAATCCAAGCACTTCTTCCACTTTATCACGACAGCCATCAATCCAGTTTCAAAAATGCTACCTACGAGAGAAGGGGAAAAATTTAGACACATGAGGCATTTTAAGATCGACTGATTTAAGTGGCATAAGTAAAAGGACAAACATTGGGCTCCACTGACAGGTTTGAAGGTGAGGGTGGGGGGGGGTGGGGGGGGGGCGTGTAAAATTCAGTGGGTGACCCTGCCCACCACCTACCTGCCCACTTGCCAGTGTGCCAATTGAGGCCCTTAACTGGGCCTTAACCAACAGTGGGAGAGGCCCACACCAAGTGGCCAGCTCAACAGGTATCCCTGCACGAGGCAGATCGTGGGTGGGCGGGGAGGGGGGGGTATTTCCCTTCTTGATGGGCCCAACCCAAAGTCTTAACCTCCTAGGTTGCCCTCCGCCCACCATGACCTCTCAAACCCTGGCCCCTCCAGTCCTTCATCAGTGCCTGACCCCTAAATACTAACAAAGTCCCGATCCAGTGCTCGGTGCCTCCTCAAGCCTCGAGTACAGTGCCAGTACCCCAGTGGTGCTGCCAGTACTGAAGAGCTGTCAGCCTCTGATTGGCTGGCAGCTCTCCGAGGCAGGACCTGCTGTCCCCTGAGGGCTGCAAGTTCCACGTCCAGTCTTGGGGCAACCGTTCTTCCCCTGGGCAGGCTACCCACCCCTCCAGTCTTTTTAGTCAGGGGGATGGGGACCTCAGCACCCTGTAAAATCAAACCCTCCACGAGATATATAAAACACACCACTGAATCACACAAAGATCTCTTGGAGTTCAAACCCTCACAGAACTTAAGTTCCAAAATCCTCAAGTTTCCCTAGTTTTCTCCTAAAGTTGAGCTTTCAATTCAATTTTTGGACAAGTATATTTGACTAGATTTTCCAAGGGACATGTTAGGCACCCGGGAGGTTCAAACATCCTTTGGGCAATTGTTCTGCAGTGGGAACCGACCAAAAATGTGATTTAAATCGCAAACTTTGGATGGTTCCGACTGTCTCACATCAATAGTTATCCAGAAAAAGTTAGAAGAATTAAAATTACTTCTAGCTTCCGAGCAATTATTGTACGGACCTACCATCCCCCGACCCCTCCCGACAGTGCACAATGGGGGTCAAGACCGAGTAAACTGCCAGTCAAACAGGATTAATCGAACCATGGTCACAACAAGGGAAGCCTGTGATAATGGAAGCCAGAAAGGAGAGTGGAGTGGGTGCGAGGGGGAAAATAGCGAAGAGGTACGTAAGAGGTGCCAGGAAGAGGGAGAAAGAAAAGGAAGAGGGAAGGATGAGAAGGGAGCGAGGATGAAATGGAAGAGAAAACAGGAACTCAGAAGAGAATAGAGATTCAATAGGAAGAAAGGGTGAGATTGGGAAGAATGGGAAAGGACGACGTGCAAATATGCAGGAGGGAAAGGGACAGCTGTGGAAAGAATGAGACACGAGAGCTAAGATAGACTGAATGGGAGAAATGGAGAAGAATGTTGAAGTACGTTTAAAACTATGGGCATTCAGCAGTTCTCTTTTTTTAAAATGCTTCAGTGACCACCACAGAGTGGGGTAGAGTGTGCTTGTGGTAGGGTCCATGAACAAAGCACATGGAAAGTCAGTCCAGACACATTAACCGGGTGATATGAGCAGGAGGGAAAGACAAGCCTCAGAGGGAGACACTTGGCAGAAAAGCAGAGTAGAAGCATAACAGGACACAAGCAGAGATAATTTTTTATGGGCTAGTCTCAAGGAATGCTCCAAAGCAAGATTCATGAATGGGTGAGAGAGTTGGGGAGGCGCATTGCAACTGCATAATTCAATACAAATAAGATTAAACATTTTCAAACAAGCTATTTTGAGTTTGGAAAAGTGAAAAGCTCCAGCAAGAAGGTTCATGGTAAAACTCTGCAAGGTTAAAAAAAATGGCAGTGGAGTTGAGAATGCTGACAAACTTAAAGCACAGCCCACTTAGAAGTCAGAGCCTGTAATTGCAAGCAGACTGAAGGCATTTAACCACATATTCTCGCAATAAAATAGCAGCAATTTGTCATATAGCCATTATGTGACAAATACAGGTCACCTTTGCCATCAAAATCAACTGCTTACAGCAGCAACTAAAAGTGTGACATGTACTACAAGTAAATGTGAACACTTTTAAAATCAAATTTATCACAGCATAATGAGTTTTTAATGCACTTTCAGTAGAGCATCCATTGTTAGAATTCACCTCGTTGGCACATTTGTATAAGCAATAAGGCTTAAATTATCAAATTGTGCTGTACATTAGCTTAGTGATGAAAAGTCTTAATTTGTACGTATATTTGGGATGATTTGTGAATTTTGGGGTATGTTGTTAAGAAAATCTTAAAGTTGGCATCTCTTTAAGTGCCAAATACTGTGATTTAGTTCTAAGGAAGAACATGTGGGTCTTTTGGGAGTGAACTGAATTCTAACTAGGACACATTTGCACATTTGGGTTCCAGCGTGTCTAACTTAGCAATAAAGCACACCACAACAGCAATGCTGATTGGACAGGAAGGTGGCTTGAGGACTAGATGTTCCAGGGCCTCTGGTCTAAGATACAAGTTATGGTTTAACAGAAAGGATGCCAAGACTGCAAAACTGATGGGCAAAAAGAATGGTCTTGGGCCTAGAATGTTCTGAGAACCTCTGGTTAGAAATACGAATTAAGGTTAGATTGTTGTGGGGACACTAGGAGCGCACTTCCCAATGGTCAAGAGTTGCAAATATTGGGATAGAAGTCATTAATTGTGTCGATCCAGGTACATATGCCTGGGCTAAATGTTCCAAAGCTACCTGCAAAAGGGATATAAAAATAGGAGCGCATCACTGAGTTCTTTGCACTTGCCCAGAGTTAGTATTTGTCACATGACACTTGCTTGGGGGCATTTGTCAAGACAGAGTTAGGAGTAGGGCACTTGCCTAGGAAGTTAGCATTTGCGTCGGACATTGCCAGTCAATGGGTATTTGTCACAGGCTGAGGGGTTTCCGTAAGAACCCAGCATTAGGCTTAGTTAATAACGAAAATAACTATCATAGCGCTGAGGATTGTTGTAAGAATCCAATCCCAAAGATCAGTGGATCCAGTGTAGTCAGGACTTCCTCAAAAAACTCTAATAAATTAGTCAAACAAAATTTTCCTTTCATAAAACCTTGTCTGATTGCATTAAGATTTTCTAAATGCCCTATAACCTCCTTCATAATAAATTCTAACATTTTTCCAATGACAGATGTTTGGCTAACTGGCCTATAGTTTCCTGCTTTTCGTCTTCCTCCTTTCTTGAATAAAGGAGTTACATTCGCTATTTTGGAACCTGAAGGACCTTTTCCAGAATCTAAGGAATTTTGGAAAATTAAAACCAACGCATCTACTATCTCAGCAGCCACTTCTTTTAAGACCATAGGATGAAGTCCTTCAGGTCCTGGGGACTTGTAAGCCTTTAGCTCAATTTTTTTTTTTCAGTACTCTTTCTCTGGTGATTGTAGTTGTTTTAAGTTCCTCTCTCCCTTTCACCTCTTGATTTACAAGTATTTCTGGGATGTTATTTGTGTCTTCTACAGTGAAGACAGATAGAATATCTGTTCAATGCATCTGCCATTTCTTTATTTCTCATTAATTCCCCAGGCTCACTCTCTGGAGGACCCATGCTCACTTTAATTACACTTTTCCTTTTTAAATACCTGTAGAAATTCTTAATATCTGCTTATATATTTCTAGCTAGCTTTCCCTCATATTCTAATTCCTCCCCCATTATTTTTTTAGTCTCAGATCATAAAGTTTTGTTCATGGAAGGTGCTTTTAAAGTAAACAACTGTTTATAGAAATGAGCTGTTTCTGAGAGGATCAGAAACAGATAGATCAAACTCTGGCTAGTGACCACCAGTGAGATCACGGAAATCTTGTGGTTGTGAGGACGGTAATGGTGGCTGTGGAGTAGCCTATGGAACTCTTATAATGGGCCACTTTGATAGGATGACCCCTCCCCGGCGTGCTCCAAGGCAAGAATCTGGCTGGCCATCACGAGATCTGCTGGTGCCAGATTCCATTTTGCTGCCTTGGGTTTGATCAAGCAGTATTCACTACTCTGCCCTTGGGAAGGATATAGCGAGCATCAGGGTCCCGGAGGAAAGTGACGAGCAGCAGGATCAGAGAGCGGAAGAGAGACGGCAATGTTTCTGTTACAGGTATCTCTCACATACACTGTAGCTGGAATTTTAACTGCCCGTTCTGTGGGGCTTTATTATTTAATCTATTGTGCACTTATATGTGGAGCAAGACAGCATGCGTGCTGTGAGGTACAGTACTTGGTCAAATATATCCACTCCATGGCTCAGTATATAAAACTTACCATGCCACTGGAACAGAAATGATTTTAACGCTGCAGCTTTATGCCAGCCCTTGTGTATGTCGGGCAAATTGTGATTGTGTGAACGTCCCTGCTGTAAGCAGTGTGACTGTAACTAGGCTGCTGACAGGGGTCACTGCTTTAGGGATAGGACAATCATATCCAAGTTAGCACAGTTAGGGGAGGCGGAAGTGGTGTAGCAACGCATCAAATTTTGCAGAGTCCTGGATACCAGCACGTTAGATCACATGAAGCCTTTCCAGGACTTGGGTCACATCACTTACATCTAATCTGACAGTCATGTAAATTACACAGACCCTTCTCCCCCTTGGGAAGCACTGAGATAGATCATGAGGTCTTACCTGAAAAATGCACCTTTGAATGCAAGGTATATAAAGGAGAATGGTTTTGCAAAGTTAGTGGGAGAGCTGAAAAGAGAAGGAAACCTGAAGCTATTCTTTCGTACTGATCAATTAATTATGCTGTGTGATTAAAGTCTGTTCCGTATATTCCTCTACAAAGTGTCTTGTGTTTGCTCAAAGCATGTTATTGTGAACCATAGAAGGAAGGAGGTTGTTCAACAGTTGACTTAACAATGCTAATTGTTCATAAGTTTCATCACAACCTATATTCACACAACTTGGATGAACACATCCTACTAGCAGAGGTCAATGGACAGTTATTAAGAGTGTGAACATTGACTAATTGCTCCCTTTCCTCAATTAAAAGCAGATTTTTGCTTTCTGAGGATTGTCAGATCAGGTACTCTAGCAGCCTTTAGAATGCATTATTACTTATAAACCTCAGCCCTTCCTCTCAGGCAGTCCCTCGGGACCGAGGATAACTTTCCTCCACTCTGGGTTGTGACTAACAAGTCCAATGCTGGATCTGCACACTCTGCCACAGGGAGGCAGGTGGTGTTTGATGAGGTGTGTGGGTGGGACTCTCGGATTTTGGTACGCTCCTCCCACTGTTTGCGCTTGGCCTCCAGTTGAGCCTGTCAGAGACGTTCGAAATGGTTGGGACCTTCGTGGATGCTTCTTTTCCAGTTTGGGCAGTCTTGTTGGGCAATCTAAGAGATTCCAACATATCAGTGGGGATGTTGCAGTTTTTCAGGGCAGCTTTAATGTCGTCCCTGAAACATTTCCTCTGCCCTTCTGGTAATGCTCAACGTGACAAAGCTTAGAGTAAAGATCTTGTTTTGGGAGTCTTGTGTCAGGCATGCGGACGATGTGCCCATCCAAAGTAGCTGATTGGTCATCACCAGTGCCTCGATACGGGGGATGTTGGCCTGAGAGTTAACACTGATATTGGAGCGCCTATCCTGCTATTGAATTTGCAGGATTTTGCAGAGGCATCGCTGGTGATATTCTTCCAGGGATTTAATGTGTCTGCTGTACGTTGTCCATGTCTCTGATGCATACAGGAGGGCAGGTAGCACTGCAGCCCTGTGGACCGTGAGCTTGGTGCCAGATTTCAGGTCTTTGTCATCAAACACTCTTTTCCTCAGTCAGCCGAAAGCTGCACTGGAACACGAGGCAATGTTGAGTTTCATCATCAATGTCTGCCCTCGCTGAGAAGAGGCTCCCAAGGTATGAGAAATTATCCACGTAGTCCAATGGTTTGCTGTGGGTCTTGATAGTCGGGGGTGGGGGACACAGTGTTGCACAAAGGGAGCAGACTGGTACAGGGCCTTTGTCTTCTGGATGTTTAGCCTAAGGCACATTCTTTCATACACATCCATGAATACGTCGACAATAGCTTGAATTTCGGCCTCTGAGTGTGCGCATACACAAGTGTCGTCAGTGTACTGCAGCTCGATGGGTGGAGTGATCTTGGATCTGGGCTGGACACAGCATAGATTGAATAGTTTCTTGCTCGTCCTGAAGGGTAGCTCCACTCTGGCAGGGAGCTTCATGAGATGGGGTGGAGTGCTCTGGCGAGGAAGATGGAAAAAGGTGTTGCTGCGATAACACAGCCTTGCTTCATCCCAGTTTGCACTCATATCGGTTCTGTGGCAGGTCCATTGGTAAGGATCACGGCTTGCATGTCATTGTGCAGCAGAGGGAGGGTGGTGACGAAATTCTGAGGGCAGCCAAATTTGCTCCACAGTCTCTCCCGGTTGATAAGAGTCGAAGGTCTTTGTGAGGTCAAGGAAGACCATGGTGCTGCTCCCTGCATTTTTCTTGGGCTTGTCTTGCTGTGAAGATCATGACCACTGTGCCTTTTGTTGGATGGAATCCGCATTGTGACTCCAGTAGCTGTTCTTCATACGGGGAGAAGGCGATTGAGAAGGATTCTTGCAATGACCTTCCTTGCGGCAGACAGCAGAGATACCCCTCTGCAGTTGCCACACTCGGCCTTGCCTCCTTTTTAGAAGGTCACAATTACAACGTCTTGGAGATCCCCTGACACCTTCGCCTCCTTCCTGATGAGGGAGATGAGGTCACCCCTAGCTCATGTTTGAATCCACATATGTTCCATACCCCTTTCTAGCAAAATAAATTATTTAAACAACGGTGCTATAAAATGTCCAGAACCAGCCAAAGTTATTAGCCTTCGGAACAATTGTAAATCCTACTTTTGTATGAGTTGTGACCTATTAAAAAACAAAAGTGAAGTGAAATGGCTGCTGTTGTTTTTCTCAATTACAAGTAAATTAGTTTATACCTAAAGGAAATAAAGTTTCTAAATGTAACTTACTAACCAATCTTTTTGTCTTATTAGTAATTAAAATGCCTATGCACACAATAATGTTATTAGGTTCTGCTGATGACACTGAAGGTAGCAGTGATTATGTTGCTATTGACTTCTACAGTTTGACCTCAGTGTCCCCCAGAAATGCATAGTCTTTATTTTTGTTAACTGAATGAAAACAGCAGACAACTCACAACAGATCATAAGTATAATATTTCTCATTGCCATACAATGCCTAAGGTTATTTGCAGCTTGGGTGAAAATGAAGGGCAGATTCTGCACTGACTTTTCTTGATTTACAAGGACACGCAGTCTCCTTGGGAAATTAGAACCTGCTGGATGACTATCCATGTCTTGTGACTCTCTCTCTCTCTCTCTTACTGACTGTGTGACTCTCTCTCTCTGTTAGAACCATAGAACACTACAGCACAGAAAACAGGCCATTTGGCCCTTCTAGTCTGTGCCAAAATATTATTCCACTAGTCCCAGTGACCTGCACCTAGTCCATAACCCTCCAGACCTCTCCCATCCATGTATCTATCTAATTTATTCTTAAAACTTAAGAGTGAGCCCGCATTTACCACGTCAGATGGTAGCTCGTTCCACACTCTCACCACTCTCTGAGTGAAGAAGTTCCCCCTAATGTTCCCCCTAAACCTTTCCCTTTTCACCCTAAAGCCATGTCCTCTCATGTTTATTTCTCCTAATCTAAGTGGAAAGAGCCTACTCGCATTTACTGTTACTGACTGTGTGACTCTCTCTCTCTGTTACTGACTGTGTGACTCTCTGTTACTGACTGTGTGACTCTCTCTCTGTGACTGACTCTGTGACTCTCTCTCTCTGTTACTGACTGTGTGACTCTCTCTGTTACTGACCGTGTGACTCTCTCTCTGTTACTGACTGTGTGACTCTCTGTTACTGACTGTGTGACTCTCTCTCTGTGACTGACTCTGTGACTCTCTCTCTCTGTTACTGACCGTGTGACTCTCTCTCTGTTACTGACTGTGTGACTCTCTCTGTTACTGACTGTGTGACTCTCTCTGTTACTGACTGTGGGACTCTCTCTCTGTTACTGACTGTGTGACTCTCTCTGTTACTGACTGTGGGACTCTCTCTCTGTTACTGACTGTGTGACTCTCTCTGTTACTGACTGTGGGACTCTCTCTCTCTCTGTTACTGACTGTGTGACTCTCTCTCTGTTACTGACTCTGTGACTCTCTCTGTTACTGACTGTGTGACTCTCTCTCTCTGTTACTGACTGTGTGACTCTCTGTTACTGACTGTGTGACTCTCTCTCTGTGACTGACTCTGTGACTCTCTCTCTCTGTTACTGACCGTGTGACTCTCTCTCTGTTACTGACTGTGTGACTCTCTCTGTTACTGACTGTGGGACTCTCTCTCTGTTACTGACTGTGTGACTCTCTCTGTTACTGACTGTGGGACTCTCTCTCTGTTACTGACTGTGTGACTCTCTCTGTTACTGACTGTGTGACTCTCTCTCTCTGTTACTGACTGTGTGACTCTCTGTTACTGACTGTGTGACTCTCTCTCTGTGACTGACTCTGTGACTCTCTCTCTCTGTTACTGACCGTGTGACTCTCTCTCTGTTACTGACTGTGTGACTCTCTCTGTTACTGACTGTGTGACTCTCTCTGTTACTGACTGTGGGACTCTCTCTCTGTTACTGACTGTGTGACTCTCTCTGTTACTGACTGTGGGACTCTCTCTCTGTTACTGACTGTGTGACTCTCTCTGTTACTGACTGTGGGACTCTCTCTCTCTCTGTTACTGACTGTGTGACTCTCTCTCTGTTACTGACTCTGTGACTCTCTCTGTTACTGACTGTGTGACTCTCTCTCTCTGTTACTGACTGTGTGACTCTCTGTTACTGACTGTGTGACTCTCTCTCTGTGACTGACTCTGTGACTCTCTCTCTCTGTTACTGACCGTGTGACTCTCTCTCTGTTACTGACTGTGTGACTCTCTCTGTTACTGACTGTGGGACTCTCTCTCTGTTACTGACTGTGTGACTCTCTCTGTTACTGACTGTGGGACTCTCTCTCTGTTACTGACTGTGTGACTCTCTCTGTTACTGACTGTGTGACTCTCTCTCTCTGTTACTGACTGTGTGACTCTCTGTTACTGACTGTGTGACTCTCTCTCTGTGACTGACTCTGTGACTCTCTCTCTCTGTTACTGACCGTGTGACTCTCTCTCTGTTACTGACTGTGTGACTCTCTCTGTTACTGACTGTGTGACTCTCTCTGTTACTGACTGTGGGACTCTCTCTCTGTTACTGACTGTGTGACTCTCTCTGTTACTGACTGTGGGACTCTCTCTCTGTTACTGACTGTGTGACTCTCTCTGTTACTGACTGTGGGACTCTCTCTCTCTCTGTTACTGACTGTGTGACTCTCTCTCTGTTACTGACTCTGTGACTCTCTCTCTCTGTTACTGACTGTGTGACTCTCTCTGTTACTGACTGTGTGACTCTCTCTCTGTTACTGACTGTGGGACTCTCTCTCTCTCTCTCTGTTACTGACTGTGTGACTCTCTGTTACTGCCTAAGGTTATTTGCAGGTTGGGTGAAAATGAAGGGCAGATTCTGCACTAACTTTTCTTGATTTACGAGGACACGCAGTCTCCTTGGGAAATTAGAACCTGCTGGATGACTATCCATGTCTTGGGAAAATGTTAGAAATTGTCTAGACAGAGGTAGAATTGTGAACGACAAAGGATGAGGGATACTGCCATTGCAGAGTGGCACTGTGAACACGTTAGGTGATAATTTGAGGCCAAATATAGATTAAGCTCGAGATAAAATCCACAAACTCTTGTTTTCCTAGCCACTGTTTCCATCCCCCTCCCAGGCCACTCTATCAGGCTGATTAAGATTTCTGGCAACTTTGCTGCCCTATTTTACCCGAAGCTAAGCTTCCGACCCCATATCCTTTACGTCACCCAGACTGTCTACTGCAGAATCACAATGAATGTAGTTGGTCCAGAGTATAAGAATATGCTGTTTACAATTATTTGCCTCAAGTTTTGTGGAAATGTGACATTTTAATTGGAGCATGGAGTGAACACAATGATGTAGGTATTCTCATGTGTTGCCTCTTGTTGTGCTGCAATCATTTTTTCAAAGGGACACATCCAATCCGCTTGAGAATTACAAGGCAGCAGAATGAGAATCCTGTAGTTTCTGAGTGTAAGGTATCCTACCCTACTGGTATGGGGAAAAGAGCCATTTATGCGTTTGTTGAAACAAACATACCTTAGTTCCTTAGCATTCTTTTACTATCCCTAGGAATGCCTCGAATCTTGGGCAATGTCTCATGAAGAGGAAACCAAAACCTTTTCTAACAGCATCCCTCATCCTGTCATCGAATGAATAAGTTTTGCTCATCCAAAGAACTTAGATGCAACTACCTGTTGACAGGCCTGTCCACATTAGGGGTAGAACTGACAGCAAGTCACTGATGTCTGGTAGCCAGTGCCTGTTACTATTTTTTTAAAAATCTAGGCATAGAACTTCCTTCAGCACACAAAGCTCCCTGCCTGCTTGAAGGGTAGGGTATTAGGTAACCTTAATGGACAAGGCAGACAATCACCTTTGGTGCTATGCCAGTGATTGATTGTCTGTTAAATGAACACCATTAAGCACAATAATTAAAAAATGCATTTTTGCTTTAAGCCGAAGTCACAATGAGATGCATCATTTTCAACATTCTCAGGCATGTATAGATAATGAGGTGACGTTTTTCAGTTATTCAAGATCACTTTCATATATTATATATCAGACGTAACTCAGTCACTGCATAAGGATACCAAAGCATCATTGTTTGTAACAGGCACTACTATCTAAAAATAAGAAAATATGGTTGCTAAATCATTGCTTCAGGAGTGTGGTTAGTGATACAACTTAATTTTAACAAAACTTGCAACTCCTGATGTAACTGGTTAAAATGTGAAGGTTCAAAATATTCAACTGAATAAATAACCTATTTTCATAAAACGGCAGGTTTTTTTAAAGTTTGATCTGTGAGTTTTATCTCTTTGATCAATCAAATTGTGTGTTAGTAACCATAATGTAAACCAAAACTTTCATTACGATTAATATAATTTAAGTAACTGACCTTTCCAGCCAGCAAAATATAACCTAAGCAGTATGGATTCAACCAAAGCATCACTTTGGACAGTTTAATATATCAGACCAAAATGCTACCCTCTATATATAATTTCAAATATATGAAAAAGATGAAGAAATCACATGGGTTGTCTGCCTTCATAACTTTAACTGTGATACAAACAACATTTTGTGACTTTATATGAAGTTCTTCACAGCATTATTGTTGTGTGGGTGATGTATATTACAGACATAGAATGAAATATATAATTAGTACTTTTTTCAGACAAAGGGTAGTCGAGATCTGAAACTCTCTTCCTCAAAGGCTGTGGAAGCTGGCACAATTGGAGCTTTTAAGACTGAGATAGATAGATTTTAGTTACCTAAGAGTATCAAAAAATATGAAGCAAGGACAGGTAAATGGAGTTGAGGTTATATAGCAGCCATGATTTAATGGAATGCTGAACAGGCCTGAGGGGTTGAATGGCCTCCCCATATTCCTAATGCTTTTCTTCTCCTCCTCCTATGGCAGTCCTGTGGGGTCGATGGTGACTTTCTTCCACTCCAGTTCAATGGGTTCTGAAATGGCTGATAAGTCCCATTCACAATCTGCAGGCTCTGCCACATGGGGAGCAGAGGTCCTGAAAGGTTGGGTAAATGAGTTGTTTGGAGGTTTGTGTGTTCCCTCCAACACCTCGACTTCGCCTCTGCGTGCTCCCAGCAAAGTCTCGTGATGCGTTCGGTGCCTTCCCAAATAAAACTTCTTCATCCGGGCTTACTCCTGCTCCTGATTTGTATATTCATATATATTTCGGTTAGTCACAAGCCAGGAATTCCCATGAGTCGGCAGGGATGTTTGATCTCTTCAAGGATGCTTTGAGGACATCCACAAAGCATTTCCACTGTCCTCCTGGGAGTCTCCTGCCACGGCCGAGTTCAGAGTAGAACAGTTGCTTCAGGTGTCTAGTGTCAGGCATACTAACAACATGTCACAGTATTCACAGAATTGTTATGGCGCAAAAGGAGGCCATTCGGTCCATTGTGTCTGCACCGGCTCTCCAAATTGGCACTAAGTCATAATGCTATTCTTCTGCCTTTTCCCCGTATCCTTACACATTTTTTCTATTCAAATAATCATCCAATGCTCTTGAATGCCTTGATTGAACCTGCCTCCACCACACTTCCAGGCAGTGCATTCCAGACCCAAACTACTCACTGAGTGAAAAAAAAATTTGCAATTCACTTTAAATCTGTGCCTCTCATTCTCGATTCTTTTATGTGTGGGAACAGTTTCTCCCTATCTACTCTGTCCAGCCCCCTCTTGATTTTGAACACCTCTGTCAAATCTCCTCTTAGCCTTCTTCTCTCCAAGGAGAACAGTTCCAACCTCTCCAATCTATCTTCATAAGTGAAGTTTCTCATCCCTGGACCATCCTTGAAAACTTCTTCTGCACTGTCTCCAATGCGTTCACATTCTTCCTATAGTGTGGTGCCAGAAATGTACACAATACTCCAGCTGAGGTCTAACTAGTGTCTTATATAAGCTCAGCATAACCTCCTTGGTCTTGCACTCTATACCACTATTAAAGCCCAAAATACAATATGCTTTATTAAGTGCTCCCTCCACTTGTTCTGCCACCTTCAATGATCTATACACATGTATACCCAGGTCCCTCTGTTCCTGCACCCGCTTCAGAATTGTACCCCTTATTTTACATTGTCTCTCCATGTTGTTCTTAACAAAATGCATCACCTCACACTTCTCTGCCTTGAACTTCATTTGCCACCTATCTGTCCATTCCTGCAACTATATGGTCTTTTGAAGTCCTACACTGTCCTTCTCACAGTTACAATGCTTCCAAATTCCGCAAACTTTGAAATTGTCCCCTGCACACCAAGATCTAGATCATTAATATATATCGGGAAAAGCAAGGGTCCCAATGCTGACCCGTGGAGGACTCCACTACAAACCTTGCTCCAGCTAGAAAAATATCCATTGCCCATTGCGCTCTGTTTCCTATTACTCAGCCAATTTTGTATCCACATTGCTGTTGTCCCTTTTATTCCATGAGCTATAACTTTTCTCACAAGCCTGTTGTGTGGCACTGTACAAAATGCCTTTTGAAAGTCCATGTACACCACATCAACAGCATTACCCTCATCAACCCTCTCTGTTATCTTTTCAAAAAACTCTAGCAAGTTGGCTAAACATGATTTCTCCTTTAGAAATCCATCCTGGCTTTCCTAATCAACCCACGTTTTTCCATGTGACTACTAATTCTATCCCAAATAATTGTTTCTAGAAGCTTCCCCACCACTCAAGTTAAACTGACAGGTCTGTAATTACTGGGCTTATCCTTACAACCTTTTTGAACAAGGGCGTAATGTCTGCAATTCTCCAGTCCTCTGGCACCTCTTTTGATTCTAGGGAAGATTGAAAGAATATGGCCAATGCCCCTGCAATTTCCACTCTTACTTCATTCAATATTCTTGGATGCATCTCATCCTGTCCCAATGCCTTGTCAACCTTAAGTGCCAACAGTTTATCCAACACTTCCTCCTTATCAATTTGAATCCTTCTAGTGACAGAGTTTCTTCCTCTGTCACTGTGGCCTTGGTAGCATCTGCTTCCTTGGTAATGACAGATGCAAAGTATTCATTTAACACCTCAGCCATGCCCCCTGTCTCCATGTGTAAATCTACTTTTTGGTCCCTAATTGTCCCTATTCATCCTTTTATCACCCTCTTACTATTTATGCGCCGATCGAAGGCTTTGGGATTCCCCTTTATGTTGGCTTCCAATCTTTTCTCATAATTCCTCTCCGCTTCTTTAATATGCTTTCTCACCTCCCCTCTGAACCTTCTATATTCTTCTTGGTTCTCAGTTGTATTTTCTACCTGACACCTGTCATAAGCACATTTTTTCTTCTTTATCTTAATTTCTATCTCCTTTTTCATGCATGGAATGATGGATTTGTTTGCCCTGCCTTTCCCCTTTGAGGGAATATACCTCGACTGTGTCCGAACCATTTCTTCTTTGAAGGTAGCCCATTGTTCAGCTACAGTTTTCCCCATGAACCTTTGATCCCAGTCTATCCGGCCCAGCTCCGTTCTTGCCCTATTGAAGTCAGCTCTCCCCCAGTTAATTATTCTTACTCTGGATTGAAGATTGTCATTTTCTACCCTCATCCTAAACCTTATGATACAATGATCGCTGTATCGTAAATGTTCCCCCACTGATACTTGATCTACTTGGCCCACCTCATTTCCAAGAACCAGGTCCAACAGTGCATCCTTTCTTGTTGGGCTGGATACATGCTGCTGTAGAAAATTCTCCTGAATACAATCTAGGAACTTTTGCCCTTCTCCGCCTTTTATACTACCACTGTCCCGGTCTACATTTGGGTAATTAAAGTCCCCCATTATAACTTCTCCATAATGCGTGCATCTCTCTGTAATTTCCCTGCAGATTTGTTCCTCTACATCATTCCCACTATTTGGTGGTCTCTTGACTACACTGAGCAATGTAATTGCACCCATTTTGTTCCTTAGCTCTAGCCAAATTGATTCTGTCCTTGAACCTTCTGGGGCATCCTTTTTCTCCAGCACTGCAACGCTCTCCTTAACCAATACCACCATCCCTCCTCCCTTTCTTCCTGCTCTATCTTTCCTGAACACCTTGTACCCAGGAATATTTAGCACCCAGTCCTGCCCTTCACTGAGCCAGGTCCCTGTTAACGCCACAACATCACATTTCCACAAGGCAATCTGCGCCTGTAAACTCTCAATCTTATTTACTATACTGCGTGTATTCACATACATGTGCAGTAACTCAGACTTCATGACTTTCTCCCTTAGTCCAACTCCACCTGTTAACTTACTATTCTCTATTCTAGTGCTATCTATCTCTCCCAGCCTATGTCTGGCTTCGTAGAGAGGAGGCTCTCAAGACATGAAAAATGGTCCACATTTTCCAGGCTTTCGCCATTGATCTTAATCATCAGGGGAGGTGTGTTGTGGGAAGAGGACCTTAGTTTTCCAGGTGTTTAGTGAAAAGCCCATTTTCTCATAGGCTTCGGAGAAGAAGTGACAATGAAACTGAGCTCCTAACATTTCTAATACATTGTAAGTAGGACGAAAGTTACTCTCTTGCTCCCTTAACTATTAGCATATCAAAAATATTAACAAAATCTTCTCTTAGTTCTTTTTACTCTGAAGATTGATGGAATTGTGTAGAGTTTGTTCGTGGCGTCACTGTTGATCTGTCCTTCATGATTAAATAAACCACAGAAAATCCATGCTACTATAAATTATTCATGGCCCACTGAAAAGCTTAGGCTCAATGAACCGAATGGCCTTTCTTTTATTTTTCTCTGCCAAGGGCCTGGATTGACTGCGCCCAAAGCTTTCGCTTATCTATACAGAAGCACAATAGTCTATGGGTTACCTCCATTCAAAAACATCGTTTTCACAAAAAGACAATATCAAACTGTTGACAATGCTGGATTTAATATAAGGTTATACAATCCCTGCACTTAATGAGCCAATGAATGTCAATTCCATTGTTTAAGTTGTTGTTTGATTAATGAGTCAGAATGTTTGGTTTAACGTTACTGTGCTTTTCATTAAAATCTGATGCCTCAGCTTCAATGATGAGAAACTGATTAGATAAACTGTGCAATTTTAAAATGTCCCTCTGAAACCTTTATCAAAAGTTCATCGATTTTTACAGTAAATGGGTGCAAAGTTTGATAGTCTCTGAAAACAGGCATAGGGATTGTGATAATCAATTAACCGATGCCCATTGCTTCCAATGCAGGAAGCACACCAACTTCATGCAGGCATTAATTTAGAAGATAGCTTAGAGTTAGGATCAGTACTTGGTGAGAAACTGGGCACAAGTGGCCTGCATCTAGGATAGGGAGATAAAGGTAGCAGTGGAAGGTGAGGTTGCGTACAAGTTCTCCTGCAGATGACTCAGGTGAGGACTTTAATGTGGCAGCCTTTGGAAGAAGCTGATAGGTATGTGCAATGAAATGCTTAGTGCCTGGGCAGATCTGTCAGAAAGTTTGGGATCAATGTGAAGGAGCACGGAGGGATCCGGCACCAACTTGGCACACGGCTTTGCCCAGATCTTGGTGTCAATCCTTTCCAGCTTGGAAATGGTGGTTAACTCCATTAGTACACTGATGGACCCAAACATGATGTAGCAACTGATAGTTGGTGCCTCACATTCCTCTACAGCGCAAGCTGAAGCCACCCAATGTCTGCGTGCTGCCATGGAGGTTCCGACTTCTGTATTTCAAGGTCAGCTTGTTGCCATGGAAGCTCAGATGGTGCCCATGGAAGCTCAGACTGCTGCCATCATGGTGGGAGCGTTCAAAAGGGCAGGGTGTCACAGCAGTCCGGTAATCTGTCCTCCAACAGATTCATGAAGCACCACTCCGGAGATGTGGCAACAGCTTTGTGGAGCTGTCCTCAGGATGGCAGCATTCAAGCTCCCATCCCTGCCATTGTTGCCTGTCGTCAGTCTGCCTAGATTGCTGTTGCTCATGCTGAAATGGTGTCATTCAAAGCTGGGCCTCCTAGGCCCAAAACTGCTCAAGGTCATCCTGCAGTCTGCCCAACCGAGAGCCAGCGACCTTCCACCAGCCTTGTTGGGGTAGTGCTACATAGGAGCACTAGGACAGGAAAAGGCACACAGAAGCCAGGCACTAAGGGAATGCACAAGGGTGATAAGTTCTGAGTCAGAAGGTGATGGGTTCAAGTTCAACTTGGATTTGAATACAAAAAATCAGGGCTAGCACTCCAGTGCGTTACCGAGGAAGTGCTGCACTGCTGGAGGTGCTGTTCCTTGGCTGGGACGGTAAACTGAAGATCAGTCTAGCCTCTTAAGTGAATGTAACAGATCCCAAGTCACTATTTCAAAGGGACTTATCCCCGGTGTCCTGGCCAATTTTATTTCTCAATCAGCATCACAACAAAAAACAGATTATCTGGTCATTATCACATTCTATCATGTTGTTGTTTGTAGGAGCTTGCTGTGCACAAATTGGCTGCCATGTTTTCTACCTTACAAAAGTGAATATTTTTCAAAAGTACTTCATTGATTGTAAAGCGCTTCGAGGCATCTGGCGGTTGTGAAATACGTTATTTAAATGCAAGTCTTCCTTTCTAGTTGAGATTTTCATGCAATATGGCTTGGTTTGAGTTAGAAAGTTGGTTATGAATGGTTTTATGGTGGTTTCTATTTCAGCTTTGTGACCCAAGAAGACGTTGTGTTGGTCAGTGACAGGGGGAAGCTACAGTGAGGGTCTGTTGGTGAATGGGAAATTCGAATTGCATTTATTGGAATTGCAGTTGTCTAAGTCATTCATGAACACAATGGCCAGAAAGCGATATCTAGGTTGCCACCAAAATGTCTCAGCGAGTCACCATATAGCTGATGACAAGGGCTGTGCACTCATGATGATGTGGTTGTGCAGAGTGCATGAATCTTGATATCTGCTTTACTGAGTGCTGCAGGGCTCCTGCAGCATGGCCCAGGCAAGGGAAGAGACACCAAAGGTCTGCTCTATTATGTTGCGTGTGGCAGCATAGCTTTCCTTGTATAAATACTGTGCAGGTGTGGGTGGGTTGCACACCAGAGTGTTCAGTTAAGTCATCAGCGGATATCCCTTATCACCCAGAATCATCCTTTGGTTTGTAGTGGTAGTTCAAATGCAGGTGGCACAGTGGGCTGTCGCAGAATAAAGGCCTAATGGCTGCTGCCAGGGTTCCAGGTATTAACCTGTGTGAAAGTGGTTAAGTATCAGCTGGATGTTAAGGGAGTGGAATCTCTTCTGTTGTGGTGTACCTCAGAGTTGATTTGTGGCACCCACAAAGCAATGTACATGCAGTCAATGGCATCATGCACAATGGGGAATCCTCTTTAAGCTACGTTTTTACTTCCTCTGCTTCCTGCTGGCATGAGAGAGTGAAATGTATTCAACTCTTTTAGAATACAGTACCTCAGTGGCCTCCCTTATGCAACAATGATGGCAACCATTGCAAATATTGCCATTCCAGCCTAGAGTCTAATGCACATAAACTTGTTGCCACCATCACCTCCACAGATACTGGCAATGCCATCCTTGCCCTGCTCTGAGGTTGCAGTTCTGGTTGTAGCAGGCGACAGATTTGAGTGAGGCCATCTTTGCTGAAGTGCAGACTTCTTGCACACTGTTCCTCATTGAAGTTCAGGTAGATGAAATTGCTCCCTGAACACCTTGAGTGAATATAGTCTCCTCCTCCTACTCCTCCTCCTCCCCCTTCCAGCAGCTTGTCCTGCTCTGTGTTGCCTTTGCTCATTCTCCATTTCATACTGTAGACTAACGGGAATGCAAGGAACTGCACCCATAAATGGGAGCAAGTGGTATGTGCAAAAATCCTTGAAGTCAGGACAAAGTAATGCAACTCATGCCATACCACTCCCTGTAGAATTTAGTAACTTTACAGAACTTTAGAGACTACCAAATACTTCCACCCTTGCAGCAACAATAAGTAGAAATCAATTAACAACAAACAAGTAGCTCTGAAGAAGTCATACAGACTCGAATCGTTAACTCTGTTTCTCTCTCCACAGATGCTGCCAGACCGGCTGAGTTTTTTTGCACTTTCTGTCTTTATTTCAGATTTCCAGCAGCTGCAGTATTTTGCTTTTAACAAGTAGCTGATGGTGCCTTTAAATAGCGCTAGTGGGTGGTCTTTCCTGCTGCTGAGCACATGTTCAGCTGTGCATGTATTAAAGACAGGATGAGCCAGAGGCTTGAGCTCAAAATGGCAGTGTTCGTGTCAAATCAGTGTTACATGCTGACTAACGTCACCATCTGCCTACTCTGCACACTTCTGATGGATAGTCCCTGCACACGCCCTAACACCTAGAAAATGGCGGCTGGCACACCTTACACTAGACGTGTGCAAATGCTGTGGAGGCAAAGTGGCACTCGCAATGCCAAAAAAACAGCCGCTAAAGAGCCAAATTTTGTGGCCCTTGTCTTTTAATGTCGACACATATTTAACTTATTGCAGCCACCACTCCAAGTTCACAAACAGTTACAAGTAAAGTTGCCAGGGTTTTTTGTTCTGTTGGCACATGCATCTTTATAAGGCAGCCCATGGGTGTAAATTATCCTTGCTTCACTTCAATCAAATACAGCGCTCTCTCTGCACCAAGAACTGTCACTAGTCTCTTGGTGATGGGATGGCACATATGGTTTTTGTGGCCATCAGATCTTTAGCAACTGTAGACAGGACTTGATTGAATTTCATAGGCTGAAGAGTAGGAGCCCAGTTCCTCTCTGCAACAGCATGATGACATTTTCAAGAATGATACATGTTTTCCCTTAAGCAAGACTGTAATCCGACATCATTGTGAAGTATCTTCCACACAAAGAATTCTTACATACATTCGGCATTATGAACTGGAAGTCTCTGTAATTCTGATCCTCTTGAATGGAATCCACTGAACAATTGACATTGCCAACTAAGCTTTTAATTTGAAGGGATATGTCTCTATAAGATACAGTATAGCTTTTATAAAGACACCCAATATTTTACTGAGAAAGAAAGAGGAGGAAGAGGATGTATAAACTTTGGGGTTTTTTAAAAAGTTATTCAAATGACAAGTGCTCATAGCCATAACACCTCTCATCAAAATGAAGGAATTAGAAAAATATTTTTGATAAAGTATTAAAAGCAAATATCGTGAACGGGAGGATTACATACAAGGCCAATATTTTCTAATGATCAAAAATCCTTCTGTTGGAACACAAATTAGTCTCTCTTAAGAGTCGCCCAGAGTGAGAGCAGCATCTGTTCATTTTATTCATCACAATGCCAAATGCCTCTGTGAGACAGAAACAAGTTACAGTCAATAAAGTGATCCAACACCACAATCAGAGTCAGCCCCAGTGGATCAGTTGCTGTAGAGCCAGTATCACAAGGATACCTTTCTAAAAGGAGCAGATAGGTGTAACATGTTCAACATCAATAAGATAAATTACAGTGGGGAAACAACCATTTTCATTCCACCATTGAGAATAGGATTAACCACGCGACCAATAGAGGTTCAATATAATTAAATATAAGGTGAG
This sequence comes from Cetorhinus maximus, assembly GCF_964194155.1. NCBI lineage: Eukaryota > Metazoa > Chordata > Chondrichthyes > Lamniformes > Cetorhinidae > Cetorhinus > Cetorhinus maximus. Next base: position 123,902,183 of record NC_135883.1, on the reverse strand, counting down.
GGAGGCGGTGGTGTAGTTGAATTGTCACTGGACTAGTAATCCAGAGACCCAGGCTGATGCCCTGGGGGCCAAGGTTCAAATCTTACCACAGCAGATGGTGGAATTTGAATTCAATTAAAATGGGAATTAAAAGCTTAATGATGACCATGAAACCATTGTTGATTGTCATAAAAACTTATCTGCCAACTGCCATCTTCACCTGGTCTGGCCTGCATATGACTCCAGATCCACAGCAATGTGGCTGACTGTTAACTGCCTTCTGAAATGGCAACTTAGTTGTACCAAACTGCTAAAAAGGAATGAAACCAGATGGGTCACCTGGCATCGACCTAGGCGCCGGGAATGACAACAGCAAACTCAGCCCTGTCATCCCTGCAAAGTCCTCCTTACTAATATCTGGGGGGTTTGTGCCAAAATTGGGAGAGCTGTCTCACAGACTAGTCAAGCAACAGCCTGATATAGCCACACTCAGGGAATCATACCTGACAGACAAGGTTGGGAGGGAGTTGCCTTGGATTCCAGAACCTATGAAGACTCATGCCATGAGACCCTCCCCTCCCCTCAGCTGATGAATCTGTACTCCTCCATGAGCACCACTTGGAGGAAGCAACGAGGGTGGCAAGGATGCGGAATGTACTCTGGGTGGGGGACTTCTATGTCCATCACCAAGAGTAGCTTGGAAGCACCACTACTGACCGAGCTGGCCGAGTCCTAAAGAATATAGCTGCTAGACTGGGTCTGCGGCAGGGGGTGAGGCAACCAACAAGAGGAAAAAGCATACTTGATCTCAGCCTCATCAACCTGCCTGCTGCAGATGCATCTGTCTATGACAACATCGGTAGGTGTGACCGTCGCATAGTCTTTGTGGAGACGAAGTCCTGACTTCACACTGAGGATACCCTCCATTGTGTGTGTGGCACTACCACCGTGCTAAATGGGATAAATTTCAAACAGATCTAGCAACTCAAGACTGGGCATCCATGAGGCTCCATCAGCAGCAGCAGAATTGTACTCGAACACAATCTGTAATCTCGGCCTGACATATCCCCCACTCTACCACTACCACCAAGCCAGGGAATCAACCCTGGTTGAAAGAAGGGTGCAGGAGGGCATGCCTGGAGCAACACCTGGCATAACTAAAAAGGAGGTGTCAACCTGGTGAAGCCATAAATCAGGACTACTTGCGTGCCCAACAGCATAAGCAGCAAGTGATAGACAGAGCTAAGCGATCCCACAACCAACGGATCAGATCTAAGCTCTGCAGCCCTGCCACATCCAGTCGTAAATGGTGGTGGACAATTAAACAACTCACTGGAAGAGGAGACTCCACAAATATCCTCATCCTCAATCATGGAGGAGTCCAGCACATCAAAAGATAAGCCTGAAGCATTTGCAACAATCTTCAACCAGAAGTGCCAAGTGGATGATCCATCTTAGCCTCCTCTGGAGGTTCCCAGCATCACAGACGCCAGTCTTCAGCCAATTCGATTCACTCCATGTGATATCAAGAAACGGCTGAAGGCACTGGATACTGCAAAAACTAAGGGCCCTGACAATATTCCGGCAATAGTACTGAAGACTTGTGCTCCAGAACTTGCCGCACCCCTAGACAAGCTGTTCCAGTACAGCTCGAACAATGATATCTGCCCGGCAATGTGGAAGTTGCCCAGGTATGCCCTGTACACAAAAAGCAGGACAAATCCAACCCAGCCAATTACTGCCACATCAGTCAACTCTCATCAGTAAAGTGATGGAAGGGATCATCAACAGTGCTATCAAGCAGCACTTGCTTAGCAATAACCTGATCACTGATGCTCAGTTTGGGTTCCACCAGGGTCACACAGCACCCAACCTCATTACAGCCTTGGTCCAAACAAGGGCAAAATTGCTGAACTCCAGTGGTGAGATGAGAGTGACTGCCCTTGACATCAAGGCAGCATTTGACCAAGTGCGGCATCAAGGAGCCCTAGCAAAACTGGAGTCAATGGGAATCAGGGGGGAGAATTCTCTGCTTGTTGGAGTCATACCTAGCACAAACAAAGATGGTTGTGGGAGTTGGAGGTCAGTCATCTCAGTTCCAGGATATCATTGCAGGAGTTCCTCAGGGTAGTGTCCTCGGCCCAATCATCTTCGGCTGCTTCCTTCCATCATAAGGTCAGAAGTGGGGACGTTCACTGATGGTTGCACAATGTTCAGCACCATTCGTGACTCTTCAGGTACTGAAGCAGTCCATGTCCAAACGCAGCAAGACCTGGACAATATCCAGGTTTGGGCTGACAAGTGGCAATTGACATTCGTGCCACACAAGTGCCAGGCAATGACCATCTCTAACAAGAGAGAATTCAATCATCGCTCCGCCATTCAATGGCTGATCTTCTTGTGTTTCGAATTCCACATTCCCATCTAACCCTGATAACCTTTGATTCCTTTGCCTAACAAGAATCTATTTATAAAAACAAAAACAAAAAACTGCGGATGCTGGAAATCCAAAACAAAAACAGAAAACTCAGCAGGTCTGGCAGCATCGGCGGAGAAGAGCAAAGTTGACGTTTCGAGCCCTCATGACCCTTCAACAGAACTAAGTAGAAATAGGAAAGGGGTGAAATATAAGCTGGTTTAATTGTGGGGGGGGGGGGGGGGGGGGCGGGGGGTGAAGAAGTGGGGGGGTGTGGTTGTTGGGACAAACAAGCAGTGATAGGAGGAGATAACCAAAAGATGTCACAGACAAAAGAACAAAGGTGTTGAAGGTGGTGATATTATCTAAACGAATGTACCAATTAAGATTGGAGAGCAGGACAAGCAAGGTAGCTCTAGTGGGGGTGGGGTGAAATAAACCATGGGTGGAATACATTTAAAAATAATGGAAATAGGTGGGAAAAGAAAAATCTGTATAAATTATTGGAAAAAACAAAAGGGAGGGGGAATAAACGGAAAGGGGGTGGGGATGGAGGAGGGAGTTCAAGATCTAAAGTTGTTGAACTCAATATTCAGTCCGGAAAGCTGTAAAGTGCCTAGTCGGAAGATGAGGTGCTGTTCCTCCAGTTTGCGTTGAGCTTCACTGGAACAATACAGCAAGCCAAGGACAGACATGTGGACAAGAGAGCAGGGTGGAGTGTTAAAATGGCAAGCGACAGGGAGGTCTGGGTCATGCTTGCGGACAGACTGAGAATCTATCTATCTCTGCCTTAAAAATATTCAATGGCCCCACCTCCACCACTTTCTGCTGCAGAGTTCCAATGTTGCACAGCCCTCTGAGAGAAAAAATGTTTCCTCATCTCCGTGCTAAAAGGGTGACCCCTGATTTTAAAACAGTGCTCCCATGTTCTGGACTCACCCACAAGATGAAACATCCTTTCGACGTCCACCTTGTCAAGGCAGTTCAGGATCTTATATACTTCAATCAAATCACCCCTTCTAAACTCCAGGGGAAACAAGCCCAGTCTGTCCAACCTTTCCTTATAAGACAATCCACTCATTCCAGGTATCAATCTAGTAAACCTCCTTTGAGGTATCAATCTAGTAAACAGCCTCCAATGCATTTACATCCTTCCTTAAATAAGGAGACCAAAAGTGCATACAGTATTCGAGGTGCAGTCTCACCAATGCCCTATATATCTGAAACATTACATCCTTACTTTTATGTTCAATCCCTTTCGTAATAAAAGATTGCATTCCATTAGCCTTCTCAATTACTTGCTGTACCTGCATACAAACTTTTTGTTACTCGTACTAGAACACCTAGATCCCTCTACACCTCAGAATTATGCAGCCGTTCTCCATTTAAATAATACTCTGCCTTTTTGTTCTTCCTGCTAAAGTGAACAACTTCACATTTCCCCACGTTAAACTCCATTTACCAGATCTTTGCCCACTCACCCAACCTATCTATATCCATCTGCAACCTCCTCATGTCCTTTTCACAACATACTTTCCTACCTATCTTTGTGTCATCTGCAAATTTAGCTGCCATGTCTTCACTCCCCTCATCTAAGTCTTTGATGTAAATCGTAAAAAGTTGAGGCCCCAGCACAGACCCCTGTGGGACTCCACTCGTCACATCCTGACAATCCGAAAAAGACCCATTATTGCATATTCTCTGCTTTCTGCCAGCCAGCCAATCTTCTATCCATGCTAACATGTTACTCCTTACACCATGCGCTTTTATTTTCCATAATAATCCTTGATGCAGCACCTTATCAAATGCCTTCTGGAAATTCAAGTACAGCACGTCTACAGGCTCCCCTTTATCCACTGCGCATGTTACTTATTCAAAAAACTTCAATAAATTGGTGAAACATGATTTTCCTTTCACAAGACCATGACTCTTTCTGATTACCTTGAGCTCTTCTAAATGCGCAGCTATAACCTCCTTAATGACCTTCTTGAATAGAGGGGTTATATTTGCTACTTTCCAGTCTGATGGAACCTTTCCAGGATCTAGCGAACTTTGGAAAATTAACACCAGTTCATCGGCTACCTTATTAGCCACCACTTTTAAGGCCCTAGGATGTAGTCCATCGGGACCCAGAGACTTGCCAGCCTGCAGCCCCATCAATTTGCTCAGTACCGTTTCCCTAGTGATTTCAATTTCACCAAGTTCCTTTCTCCCGTTCACCTCCTGCTTTGCAGCTATTACTGGAATGTTACACAGAAGCAAAATATTTTTTCATTTCTTTATTATCTACTATTAACTCCCCACTGTCACTCTCTGGAGGACCAAAACTCACTTTACTTACTCTTTTCCTTTTCAAATACCTGTAGAAACTCTTGCTAACTGTTTTTACATTTTTAGCTAGCTTCCTCTCTTACTTTAATTTTTTTCTCCTGATTAACCTTTTAGTCATTCTCTGCCTTTCTTCCAATGCACTTTCCAATGCACTCCTAGCAGGCCTCCCACTATTGATCCTTCATATACTTGACTCTGCTGCCCGTGTTCTTAGTCTCATCAAGTCATGTTTACCCATCACCACTGTGCTTACTAACCTATATTGGCTCCAGGTTAAACAATGTCTCCATTTTAAAATTCTCATCCTTGTTTCCAAATCCTTCATGGTCTTGCCCTTCCCAATCTCTGTAATCTCCTCCAGCCCTCTAAGATATTTTCACTCCTCTAATACTGGCCTTTTGAGCATCCTTGACTTAGTTGATCCACTAATGGACAACTGTGTCTGCAGCTGCCTAGGCTCTAAGCTCTGATATTCCCTCCCTAAACATTTCTGCCTCTCTTCCCACCTTTAAGTTGCTCTTTAAATCCTTCCTCTTTGACCAAGCATTTGGTCAACTCCCCTGGCATCACATTGCATGACTTAGTGGCAAATCTCTGTGAAGTTCCCTTGGACATTTCATGGTAAATGTGTTATATGAATCTTGGTGTTGTTCTTGTTGTTTATGCAGACCTTAGAGAGGAGATGTGTACAAGAGTGCAGTTTATCAGACAGGCAACAGGGTAGTGCTGCCATCTACTTTGTAAGAACCTGCAGGGAAGAGAATCTGCCCAAACTACGTCTCTGTGGTTACAAAGGTGATGAACACACTCACCTACTATGGCACTGCGTCATCTCAGACAACCACAGGGAATCTCTAATCTCCAGCAGAGCACAGTATGAGTGTGCTTCCATCAGGTGACTAATACTTTCTGATAAGCTGGGAATTCATCACTTTGACATCACAGCAGAAAGCAGCAAGACACAGTGATGCAGTTTTATGGGGTCACTGTCTTTCACACAGTCCAGGCTAGGTAGCAACCACATTACCTTTGAGCTCTTACAGCAAACTCTCTCCTTAAAAGGAAAGGCTTCCATTCGCTGAACATTGTTATGGTGACAGCCAGTGTTAATTGCTGCGCAAACAAATCCCAGAGGGAAACTTGCCTTGCAGGCCACAACCTTTTTTTTATGTATCCTGATAACGAGGAGACGACATACTGATCTCAGCAGTAAAAGGTCCAGCAACACTTTTGGGCTTTTTAAAAAATAAAAGTAAAAGTTTTGTTAACAAAAAAAAAGAAAACTTAAGCACACAAGATTACAGTTACACAATTAAGGTTAGTCTTACAAAACATTTCCCCAAAAATGCTCTACTTGGTCAAACCCATAAGTAACCACTTTCCAGGCAACACTTCCTTACAGGTGTTTAACTATGAAATCCAGTGATATTACACAAGGCAAACTGCTGTAGCTTCAATAAAGGTGCACCACATGATCTTTATCTTCTTCCACTCTGGATGGAGTCCACTTCAGAATAAAACTGCTTGCTGCAGCCTAAGACTTTTCTGGCTTGACTAGATGGGTGATTCAAACTGCATCTTCCTCCAGCCCAGCACTCCAGCTATCACAACAGCTCAAACAGCTCCAGCTATCTCCAGCTCCTTCTCCAATTCAACAGCTATCCACAGTAACTCTAATACACTTTTTCCCCTTTCATCTTCTTTCTACTGTTCTTAAACTCCTTTGAAACCCAAACCCTTCCAAATATAAGATCTTTCATGTTTCCATCTTGTCTTTGCTTTTGGGTCAATAAAATATCATATCCTCACTACTTGTTTACCTATGAATTCCTGTAAGATGCAAACATTTTCTTGTTACACCTGACTCCCCTTTGATATTCAAACTCTCAACTTATCTAAAAATGTACGTCTTAGATCTAACCTATTTACTTGTACCTCAAACTTAACACCTCTATCCTTTTCATGTTTCCAAACCCCCAGACAACTTGACTCCTCTCAAACTCTTCCCAGCTTAATTAAATCACATACACACATAGACACCCAGCTTTCTTTACAGAATAACACAGTATACCGCCAAAATATTTTTTTAAATCCATTCTCACAACATATAGGCTATGTGACCACATGCAAAGGATCGTAGAAATCAATGCAGGATACATTATAAGTTGTTACAATGCACTCATCCTTTGAATTCTGGCTCTCGATTACCTCTTGAAGCAACAAAATCATATCAGCAGATGGTTTGTGGGTGACAAAAGCATGGGCAATGGCACCACTAAGAGTGCTTTGACATCAGGAGAAGAACAAGCCTTTACCAGATTGATCACGAACCCCATATGGCCTTAAAGGCATGTTTTCACTGTCTAAACTGGTCAGGAAGGCTCTGTTGTATGTTTCAGCTGGTGTGCCAAACACAATTGTAGTCTACTGCGCCCTCTACAACTTTGCCACACAAAAAGGGCTGGACTTTGACATTGTTGGGGATGTGGACCTGTCTTTGGTGGAGGCAGAACAACATGGAGTAGATCATTTTAATGATCTGTACTCAGGGTGCTCCCTAGTGACTGCTGCAAGAGTATTGGAGAACATACTAGTTCTATGTAACATAGCCTGCCATACACATTAATGCTGATCCTTTTGCTCCTCTACCTTCAAATAAAGAAACAGTCCTTAGATTCGAACCTCACCTAGAATATCAACAATTCAGACCTCTTTGCTTCTAAATACTTGTGCTAGTAATCATCACTAGAGTTAAGAAATCAGCACCAAACACGTGTACGATCTTCTAACCATGATCTAACTTCTATAAATAACAGATTTGAATATTGCTGAAAAGAAAAACATGTTGCTGTAGCTTTTTGTCTTGCACTCATCAGGACAAACATAAGAATGACAAATTTCAAACGATCACAACAATTTATAGTACATGAGGAAAGGGTGCTGATCAGTTGGCAAGTCAACCCTGATTAGCTAAAGCATTGAGAAGGAGAAAGCAATGGGGAACTATAGGCTCCCCAAGGTCCCTGGCAATTCAAAAAAGGCACAAGGCTTGAATGTACTCTTTTTGTTTGCAAAGAGCAGGTCCCTGCTTATGAACGTTTGCTGCTTCTATCAGGTGTGTATGAGATACATTACAAACTCCACTGATTATCTTAAGTTGCTTAAGAATCTAAAATTGTTTAAGAACTGCAGCTCGGGCACAGTAATTAAAACGCCGTGAGAGAGTGAGAGAGAGTAAACAAAACTCCCACATGACCTGATATGAAAAATTAATTTTAGAAGAGGACAGGTTATTGTAGCTATTCAGGATTGTTCAGCAAGTGCTGCCCAACCACAGAATCACATCCAACAGTAGAAGTTTTGTTTTGGGTTTTACAAGCATGCGCTGGTTGAGTATGGTCTGTACTCTGCCTATTACAAGCAAGCAAAGGAACATGATGTTTGACTTGATCAGTCAATTGCTGGGACGTATGGCCTATGTACCTGCATTGCCCCGGCACTGAAATTCATACACAATGTTGCTAAATCGCGTAATAGGCAGGACGTCTTTTCTTACTGACGGCAGCATCCTGTTAATGGAAAATACCACTGCATAGTTGCAGCATGAAATGGCTTCCGAAACATTTTATTCAAATTTTTGTGATACTTTGCTTTTCCAGCGTAATCTGAAGTAGACCGGGCACTTTTCAAGACTAAAAGTGGCAGGCCCGTTTCCGAGTGTGCATGATACACAGTGAATAGATCCGATCAGGATAGCCATTGTCCCACAGGATAGCATTGATGCTATCAAAATAACAAAGCACTAAACAAGAAAGTCATGTCAATGAATAGTTTGTGGGTGAAAAAGGAGGGTAAATGAGGTACATTCAATTTTATTACAACAAAGACCCAAGTGACCATAAGCGATCTACTCTTTCCCAACACCATGCTTCCTCTTACATGTGCTTGAAAGCATTCCCATGACATTTCTTTGATGTCTTTGACATTCCTGCACCAGCATTCCGAAGCAGTAAGAATTATAGATTTTTTTTAAAGCCCAAGCAATGCACAGCTTTAGCAGTCCAACTAAATGAATAAACTGATACATAGAAATAAGAAACATTATAATACTCAAACAATCCTCCAGATGATAATAAAGAGACAGACACATCAGCTCTGTCAGCATTAAAAGATGCAAGAGTTAGCAGAAAAAAAGGATCAAGTGAATAATTCTGGTTCAATTCACAATTGGGCTATATTCAGAGTCGGCGAATTTCAGTATAACCTACACTTAACAAAAGTAATCCAAGGTCAAAGAAAAATACTTAAACATCTTTTGAACTTGCTGACTGCAACATTCACACAGAGACGCCTCCAGAGTGAATGTACGACATCCAGTGGGAAACACAGAAGGAAATTCAGCGTGTCCATCTGTAGCATTTTACTGCAATCACTTTATTATCATTTAATTCCAAGTTAAATGCCAGTTACATGGCAATGATGAAGACATTATCTCAGCTCCAGCATTTAAAGGGCCAAACCAAAGATGGGATTTGGAGAAGGTAGGAGTTTGAACAAAGTGAGGGAGAATTTTCAGGATGGAGTCAGGCAGTCAAGAACCCAGCCTGTGGTGCAGGCAAGTCAGTGCATATCAGTGCTGGTTCTAAGCCTAGGTAAATCTGGCTGTAAACCACCCACCAAATCCAAATGATGGTTGATATGAATGGATATTGGACCCATGTTAGGGCTCACACTGCAAGCGATGCGCGGGAATGTGAGGAGTGGGTAAGGGTTACCATACAATGGACAAGGATGGATAAAGAAGGAGGTACAAAGGAGATGTGAAAAGATGACCAAACTCAAAATAAGAAGTCTAAATGTCAGCAGCTGACAGAGAGAAACAGTGAACTGATGGTGAGAAAAGAAATAAAAAATTAGGGTCTCCAGAAAACAAAGTAGAAGAACAGCAAAGCAAGAGAAATTGGTCGTGGATTGAAACTTTACTATCATGGATAGGGTGGGAAAAGAAATGGTATTGGGGTAGTAACATCCTTCCTAAGCAAGGAAATGAAGGACAAGGTGCTGGCAGTGGACAGAATCAGTGACAGGATCATCAAAGTAAAGCTTTAAATCAGGGGCCAGAACTTGGAACACAGGCCTTTGTTATATACCACAGAGCGTGTGTGGATCAGAGGAGAAAGAAGAATTCTGCACACAGATGGACTATGCAATTCAAACAAAACCAAGCAGTGACAGGGTAGAGGTGGCAGGTGACCTAAATGGACACGTGGGGAGAGAAAGAGTGGGATACAATGTTACCCATGGTGAACACGGTTTTGGAGAAGCAAATAAAGAAGAAGCCAAGATTCTGAAGTTTGCCATGTCGTACCAACCGGTAATACTAAACATTTGGTACCAAAAAACGCAGAAACCACCTTATAATCGACATCCCTGTGGCAGAGAAACACAATGGGACTACATCATGGTTAGAAAACGCCATGCAAAGGAAGCAAAGAGCTGCAAAGTATTCCCGAGCAGGGCACTGCCCACCCAGCATACAGCGCTGCTGGAAGAGCTGCTTGCAAAGAAAACAAAATGGCAGCAGGCAAGAGGGGGACAGAATATCAGGTGATGGAAGCTCAAAGATCCGCAAACGAAGGAGAAATCCAGACAGTGGATGGAGATACAGCTGAGAGAAATAGAAGGAGTAACGACAGACATAGTGGAAGACTGGTGGAACTTGGTGGCAGACCTGATTAGGAAAACTGGTGAAGTGTATAAAAGATCATCAGGGAGGAGAAAGTGAAAGGCTGGTCAAGAAACTTGGTAGTGGAATGAAAATGCAGAAAGTGCAGTAAAAGAAAAGAAGGAACTGTTAGGAACTGTCAGGGCTCAAAGAAGATAAAGTAAAAAAAAAAAGAGGCAGAAAGGAATGCAAGGAAAGCGGTTGCTAGAGAAGATCATGACCATGGAAGAAATATATGAAATTTTGGATCTCAAAAAGGGACAAAAGGATATTTTCAGAAAAGCAGCTGTGAGAGATAGGTTAACAAAGGATGTGGGAAATGTACGTAGGTATGTACAAGGGTGCAGGTGAAGTAACCTTAGTGAAAGAGGATGAAATTAAAGTGAGATCGCACCAATACTTTAACTGGCGTTTGGATGAAGAAAACCCAAGAGCAAAAACAGAAGATGCAGCTGCAAATTAAGGAATAACAACTAGCATCAATCTGGAAGAAATTGGAACAGCACTGAAAGGAACAAAAATGGCAAAACACTAGGACCAGATGAGTTACCAGCGGATGTATGGATCTGCCTAGGTGAATACAGAGTCCAGGTCCTGAACGAGCTACCCAATTGTGTTATGATAAGAGAGAAAATCCCAAAGGCATGGAGGGAAAGCATTTTGATGCCAATACTCAAAGGAAAGCAAGACATTCAATATTGCAAAAACTACTGAGGAATAAATTCCTACCATATACCTTCACATATGGAAGACAGCCATGGACCAGAGACTTGAGAAAAATAGTGGAAATTCATGAAGGTCAGTTCGGAATCATGCCCAGAAGAAGCACCACTACTGCCATTTTAGTTTTGAAACAAGTGATGGGGAAATATTGGGAAGGCCAATGCAAATGAAGATTGTATTCATCAATTAAGAGAAGGCTTATGGTCGGGTGCCTAGGGGGGAAGTCTGGAGATATGCAAGCATGTACGATTGTTATAGGACATGTACAAGGAGTGCCAGACAGGAGTAAGAAGCAGTGTAGGGGAGAGCTGAAGTTTCGAAGCCAAAATTGGATGGCACCAAGGATTGGCACTGAACCCCTTCCTCTTTCTGATTGTCATGCATGTTCTAACTGAGTAAGTGAGTGTTATGGTCAATGATGTTTGCAGGTGATATTGAGCTATTGTGGTGAGGATGATGAGAACATGACTGAGTATCTAGAGAACTGCAGAAAAGCACTGGAAGACAGGGGTATGAAGATCAGTAGACCAAAGGCAGAATTTATGGACTGTCAGTTTGAGCCTAGGAAAGAGGATCAGCGTGAAGATGTAAAGATTATGGGTGAAGACTTGAAAAGTCTCAAGGACCTAAGGTCAGTGGTGGCAGAAGATGGAAGTATGGAAATGGAAATTAAGCAATGTATTAGCTCTGGTTGGAGTGATTGGAAGAATTGTGGTGGAGTGTTATGTGATAGAAAAGTGACGCTGAAACTGACAGGAAGAATCTAAAGTTGTGAGACCAACTTTGCTATATGGAGCAGGAACTTGGGCAACATCAAGAAGAGAGGCACAATGACTGGATATTAATGAGATGTGGATGCTGAGATGGACATGTGGAGTAATGAGAAAGGTGAAAATCAGGAACCAGCACATTGGGAGTCAGTGAAGATTGTGAGAGCATTGAAGAAAGTAGCTGTGAAGGGATTGAAATGAAATGATCATTTGTTACGCAGAGAAAGAGGAAATGTGGTGAGGTGAAAGATGGAGTTGGGACTGCCAGGAAGGAGGAGGAGGGGAATAATAATAACAATAATAATAATAGTAATTTTGGGCCATCAAGGGCTGTGCCTTGTTGTAAATATCCATTACTTGATCTACTGCTGGGGTCAATGAAGAGCCAGAGGAAGATATTGTTCTTCAGCACAGAAGGATGAAGCTTGCTGCTGCCATAAAAGTGGCATGGCTGGAGGTGGCCCAGGGGGTCAGTAACAAGAACATTGTGCCACACTCTTGGATTCAATGTAAGAAGTGCTTTAATGACCTAACCAGGTCAGGAAAGGTGTGTACCGTTGAACATTCCGCAGATAAGGAAGCAGATGTGAGCACTGAGCAATGGTACAGTAGCATAGTGCAGGAATACGGGAACAGTGACACATTGGTAATGTTACTTGACTAGTAATCTAGAGGCTTGGACTAATGTTCCAGAGACAGGAATACAAATTCCACCAGGTAGCTGGTGAAATGTAAATCCAATTAATTAATAAATCTGGATTTTAAAAAACTAATGTCAGTAGGGATGAAGCTACTATATTGTTGTAAAAACACATCCAAGGGAAGGAAAGCTGCTGTTGATACCCAGTCTGGCCTATATGTGACTCCAGACCATAGCAATGTGGCTGACTCTTAAATGCCCCCTTGAAATGGCCTTAGAAAGCCACTCAGTTGTACAAAACTGCTATAGAAAAGTCAAATAAGAATAAAACCAGACGTTCAACTCGACTTTGACCTTTGCACAGGAAATGACGAAGATGGACCCTGCCCAGTCAACCCTGTAATGTTCCCCTCACTAACATCTGGGACGTGTGCTAAACTGGGAGAGCTGTCACACAGACTAGTCAAGCAACATAGTCCTACTCAACTCGACTTACAGCCAATTTTTAAGATTCCTCCATCACCGTCCTTGGTTATGTCTTGTCCCACTAGCAGACCAAACAGAGGTGATGACATAGTAGTATATAGTTAGGAAGAAATGGCCCTGGGAGTCCCCAGTATTGATTCCGGACCCCATGATGTCTCATAGCATCAGGCCAAACATGGGCAAAGAACCCTCCTGCTGATTACCACCTACTGCCTTCCCTCAGCTGATAAATCAGTACTCCTCCATGTTGAACATCACTTGGAAAAAGCACTGACAGTAGCAAAGGCATCAAATGCACTCTGGGTGGGGGATTTCGATGTCCATCACCAAGAGTGGCTCAGTAGAACCACTACTGACAGAAATAGCCAAGTCCTGAAGGACATATCTGCCATTCTGGGCCTGTGGCAGGTGGTGAGATTATCAACAAAGGAGGACACCTACTTTCCTTTATCCACACCAATCTACCTGTCACAGATGAATCTGTCCATGACAATATTGGCAAGAGTGACCATTGCACAGTCCTTGCGGAGATCAAGTCCCATCTTCACACTGAAGATATCCTCCATCATGTTGTTTGCCACCATGACTGTGCTAGATCTAGCAACTCAATCTGGACATCCATGAGGTGCTGTGGACTATAGTAGCAGATGCTTCAACCAAAATCTGTTATCTCATGGCTTGGCATATCCCTGTCTACCATTACCATCAAGCCAGGGTTCAGTGAGGAATGCAGATCATGCCAGAAGCAGCATCAGACATACCTAAAACTGTAATGCCAACCTGGTGAACCTACAACAAAGGACTATTTGCCTGCCAAACAGTGGAAGCAGCAAGCAATAGGCAAAGTTAGGCTATCCCACAACCAAAGGATCAGTCCTAAGCTCTGCAGTCCTGCCACATCCAGTTGTGAATGTTGGTGGACAATTAAACAACTCACTGGAAGAGGAGGCTCCACAATTATCTCCATCCTCAATAATAGGGGAACCCAGTATATCAGTGCAAAAGACAAGGCTGAAGCATTTGGAACCATTTTCAGCCAGAAACAAAGGCTTAAAGATTCCTCTTGGCCTCCTCTGGAGGCCCATAGCATCACAGATGCCAGTCTTCAGCCAATTCAGTTAATCCAGATGATGTCAAGAAACAGCTGAAGATACTGGATACAGCAAAGGCTATGGGCTCTGGCACAACATCCCAGCTATAGTTCTGAACACCTGTACTCCAGAACTAGCCAAGCTGTACTAGTACAGCTATATCATCTACCTAACAATGTGTATGTATCCAACAATACATATGTCCTGTCCAGAAAAAGCAGAACAAATCCAATCCGGGCAAATTTGTCTCATCGGTCTGCTCTCAATCATCAGCAAAGAGATGGAAAGTGCTATCAATCGGCACTTACACAGCAATAACCTGCTCAGTTTGGGTTCCACCAGGGCCACTTACCTCCTGACCTCATACAGCCTTGGTCCAAACATGGACAACAGAGCCTTATTCCAGAGGTGAAGTGCAAGTGAAGCCCTTGACACCAAGGCAGCATTTGACTGAGTGTTACATTAAGGAGCCCTAGCAAAATTGAAGTGAACGGGAATCACAGGGTAAACTCTCCACTGGTTGGAGTCATACCTAGCACAAAGGAAGATGTTTATGGTTGATCGAGGCTAATCACTTCAGCCCCAGGACGTTACTGCAGGAGTTTCTCAGGGTGGTGTCCTAGGCTCAACTATCTTCCGCTTTTTTTCTTTATTCTTTCATGGGGTGTGGGCATCACTGGCAAGGTCAGCATTTGTTGCCCATCCCTACATGCCCTTGAACTGAACATTTCAGAGGCCAATTAGAAGTCAACCACATTGCTTTGGATCTGGGGTCTAACCAGGTTAGACCAGGTAAGGACGGCAGATTTCCATCCCTAAAGGACATTAGTGAACCAGATGGGTTTTTACAACAATCGATGATAGTCATCGTGGTCACCATTACTGAGAATAGCTTTATATTCCAGATTTATTAATTGAATTTAAATTCCAACAGCTGCCATGATGAGATGCCCCCAGAGCATTAGCCTGGGCTTCTGGATTTCTAGGATTGCTATGTCGCCCTTCCCCCACACCGCACCACCCACCCCCTCACTCCCTGCCACTGTTGCATAAATTCCTTTCCCTCCATTATAAGGTCAGAACTGGGGACACTCACTAATGATTATACAGTGTTCAAATTTATTTACAACCCCTCAGATAATGAAGCAGTCTGTGTCCACATGCAACAAGACTTGGGCAACACTCAGGCTTAGACTGAAAGTGGCAAGTAATATCTGCAACACACAAGTGCCAGGCAATGACCACCTCCAACAAAAGAGAATCGAACCATCTCTCCTTGACATTCAATGGCATTACCATCGCTGAATCCCCCATTATCAACATCCTGGGAGTTACCATTGACCAGAAGCTGAAATGGCCCAGCCATATAAACACTGTGGCTACATGATCAGATCAGAGGCTGGGAATTTTGTGCCCAGTAACCCACTTCCTGGCAGCCTGTCCACCATCTACAAGTCAGGAGTATGATGGAATACTCTCCGCTTGCCTGGATGAGCGCAGCTCCAAAGACACTCAAGAAACTGGACACCATCCAAGACAAAGCAGCCCATTTTATCTAATTGACTAACTCCACCACCTTGAGTGTTCATTCACTTTACCACTGATACACAGTGGTAGCAGGGCATACCCATCTACGAGATGCACTGCAGTAACTTGCCAAGCCACCTTCAACAGCATCTTCCAACTCCTGACCTCTACCACCCACGACAAGGGCAGGAGATGCATCGAACATCACCGCCTGCAAGTCCCTCTCCAATTCACAGAACATCTTAACTTGGAACTATATCGCTGTTCCTTCACTGTCGCTGAGTCAAAATCCTGGAACTCCCTAACTGAACTGTGGGTGTACCTACAACATATGGACTGCAGCAGTTCAAAGTGGTGGCTCATCACTGCCTAACTGCTATTGTTAATGATCAGAGAGGGTTAAGTCCAACTGCGGGTACCTGGAGGTTTGGGCTAGAAGCAGAGGCAACAAGCAAAGGAAGGACCTGGAAATGTTAATCAGACCTGGCACAATTAGGGATGGACAACAAATGCTGGCCTTGCCAGTGACACTCGCATCCCAATATTTATTGTAATTTTCCATGAGTTTTAATCAGCCAGCTTAATTGCTGCTATGTTCATCCTTGCTTTCAATGATGAGTTTCAGGAAGCCCAGGGAGCCCATGGATGTGAGACTAAATTTAAAAGTGTGTTGAAATATCAGTTTGCACATATGAAAGGCTATGGAGCATGATCATGACTTTAGCCAGTGGGCAAATTCAAGTATAAATGCCACTATTTAAAGTTTTATGGGGCAAAGTTATTATGCAAGCTGTGAAGGATACATTCACTAGCAAGAAGTCTGGATATCCAAAAGAAGGGGTTCAGATTATATCAAACTACAAGGATAAAAATGGAAATATTTATATTCTCCATCTTGAGCATGAGATATATCTACAGAGGAGTAATACTCATTGCTAATAATCAGCATAAGGTAATGAGTTTTACAATTATTTTCCTTCCCATTACTTCACAACAACTATGTTTCTGCTTTAAAATATCCTGTCATGTACTACCTGAGCAATATTGATTTTATGGAATGGAACAAAATGGATATTAGAATAACATCAGGCATGCAATATTACCAGGCTTTTTGTTTCCAGTGAACTCCTTGACAATTATAAAATCAATATCAACAGGAGATATATATAAATATTTCTATTCACAAAAGCAAAATAGTGTGGATGCTGGAAATCTGTGATAAAAACAGAAAATGCTGGAAATACTCAGCAGGCCAGGCAACATCCGTGGAAAGAGAAACAGAGTTAATGGTTCAGGTTGATAACCTTTCATCAGAATGGTCATACATGGCAAAATACCTTGACTGTTTACAGTCAGCATAATAGCTTGCCTCCTCGTAGACTTAGACAAAAAATATTATTATTCATTCCCTAATGTCTTCAGATAAACATCAACTTTGGCTTAGTTGCAGCACTATCATCTGAATTAGAAAGCTGTGGGTTCAAGTTCCATAGCACAGGCTTGAGCACAAGGTCTAGGCTGAGACTCAAGTGCCGCTACATTGTCAGAGGTGCTGTCTCCTGAACAGCCATTCAGCAGGCTCTGTCTGTCCCCTCAAGTGTATGTACAAGATTCCATGGCATTATTCAAAGAATCATAGGGTAGTGTCCTGCTCTACATGTATAACTCAACGGGTAGCACAAAAAAACAAAAATGATTTTGTTATTTATCTCATCGCTGTTTGTGGGGCCTTGCTGTGTATAAATTGACTTCCATGTTTCCTTGCATTGTAACTGTGACTACACTTCAAAAGTGCTTCATTTACTAAAATTGCTTTAGGATATGCTGAAGGCATGAATGCACGTTCATACTTTCTTCATCCATAGTAGGTTGTATTATGGACAAGGAAGTGATAATAACAGAGTTAACGGGCAGGAGTTTCTGCCTGGCGGGCCCGACCCAATGTCCGGCGGGCAGGGAGCTGATCCCCACCAGAGGATCGGGCCCCGCCGCCCAGCGTGACGTCCAGCGGGAAGCGCTGTGCATTTCCTGTGCGGGCGGGGGGGATTCCCCAAAAGCAAGAGTGCGTTCTTTCGCGCATGCGCACGAAAGAGCGCACATCTCCCTCAGGCTAAGTGCTGCCTCAGGGAGATCGCTTCCACGTTGAAGAATAGAGAAAAAAAAAATTCTCTAACATGTCCCCCTCATGTGACAATGTCACATGAGATGGGACATGTTCATAATTAACATTAATTAACTTTATTAAAAATTTAAAAACCCTGCATGAAACCTCATCCACCGGCAGGATGAGGTTTCATGCAGGGCTTTAAAATTTTTTTCTATTTGCCGCTGGGGCTCCTGGCCTGCCCGCCAACCTTAAGGTTGGATGGGCAGGTCCTTTAATTGTTTTAACGATCCTGTCAATGGCCTCAATTGGCCATTGACAGGTCTGCGGGCCCGCAGCTGATTTTGCTGTGCCCCAGCCTTCCTGAAAATTTACATGGGGCGGGGTGACGTTGGGGGTTCCGCCCGACGTCATCCCGTGTCATTTTACGTGTCGGCGAGCGGGCCCTGCCCCCTGCTCACCGACAGCAAAATTCTGCCCAACGTTTCAAGTCTGTATGAAGAAGTCATACGGACTCGAAACGTTAACTCTGTTCCCCCTCCACAGATGCTGCCAGACTTGCTGAGTTTTCCCAGCATTTTCTGTTTTTATTTCAAAATTCTAGCATCCACAGTATTTTAATTTTATCTTAATGATGTCTGCTGCTTATTAAACTTGCCCTTGCAACCTTCAGCTCAAAATATTTTTGGTCCTTAAACATCTGAAAGTGTGAATTAATAATATCACAGTATGGGTGTCTGGGACTGAGTGAAGAGGACAAGCAACCGTGTGTCTCCTTCATCAATCAGGTAGAAAGATTAAAATATTAGATAGCACAAGGACTGAGAAGGAAGTGTAAATTAGAGTGAGTGAATTTGATGTCAAATCAGCTACAGAGCAAGAAATAAAGATGGGAAAAGAAAGACTGCATTGAGAGAAAAAAAGTTTAAAATACTTAAATTTGACTTTTTAAAATCTCCAACAATTAATACTTCAAGCAATGAGACTCCACTCATTTAATAGCCAATTTTCAATGTCAGAAAGGCTCATTTCCAGTAATTATTAGTTGCCACATCATTAAAGAGTACTGGAATGGACAAAACTTAACTTTCTGTGGCAATTTTAGTTTATGCCTATTGCGCAAGTACAGCAACTTCATACCATTCAATCCATTTCAATTTTTTAAAATTATTCACTCATAGGGTGTGGGTATCGCTGGCTAGGGCAGCATTTATTACCCATCCCTAATTGCCCTTGAGAAGGTGGTGGTGAGCTGCCTTCTTGAGCCGCTGCAGTCCATGTGGTGTAGGTACACCCACAGTGCTGTTAGGGAGGGGGTTCCAGGATTTCAATGGTGAGTTAGACAGCAATATGTTGTTTCTGTGAAGCTAATGGCGAAGTGGTGCAACTCAAACAGCAACCTTTGGATATTTTAGTTCACCCGCACATCTGCCCCTTGCCTGAATTTGCTGCACCATTTCCATATAAATAATAGGAGCACCATTAGTCTCGCCATTATTTTGACAGGAAAATCTGGGCCATTACTACTTCTTTATGCTATATTAGGTTATTCCAGTTGACAACAATACTAGAGGTTTTTATTTATTCATGGGCTTCGCTGGCTGGGCCAGGATTTATTGCCCATCCCTAATTGCCCTTGACAAGGTGGTGGTCAGCTGCCTTCTTAACTGCTGCAGTCCATGTGGTGTAGGTACACCCACAGTGCTGTTAGGGACACTACCCTGAGGAACTCCTGCAGTGCTGTCCTGGAGCTGAGATGACTGACCTCCAACAACCACAACCATCTTTCTTTGTACTAGGTGTGACTCCAACCGATGGAGAATTTTCACCCTGATTCTCATTGACTCCAGTTTTGTTAGGGCTCCCTGATGCCACGCTCTGTCAAATGCGGCCTTGATGTCAGGGGCAGTTACTCTCATCTCACCTTGGGAGTTCAGCTCTTTTGTCCATGTTTGAACCAAGGCTGTAATGAGGTCAGGAGCTGAGTGGCCCTGGCGGAACCCAAACTGAGCATCTGGGAGCTGATTATTTCTAAGCAAGTGCCGCTTGATAGCACTGTTGATGGCCCCTTCCATTACTGATGATGGAGAGTAGACTGATGGGGTGGTAATTGGCCGGGTTGGGTTTGTCCTGCTTTTTGTATACAGGACATAACTGGGCAATTTTCCACATAGCTGGTTAGGTGCCAGTGTTGTAGCTGTACTGGAACAGTTTGGCTAGGGGCATGGCAAATTCTGGAGCACAAGTCATCAGTACTAATGCTGAATATTGTCAGGGCCCATAGCCTTTGCAGTATCCAGTGCCTTTAGCCGTTTTTTGATATCATGTGGAGTGAATCGAATTGGCTAAGACAGGCATCTGTGATGCTGGGAACCTCTGGAGAAGGTCGAGATGGATACAAGCCAAATTCTTAAAAGTTACAAAAAAATTAAATGAAGTGACTTGAAGAAAGCAATTTGCTAATTTTTTAGTTCAAATATTTAAACGTCTTGAAACAGTTACAATGCATTTTGCTTCTATAACATAAAGTCTGTATCAGAAGAGTGAGTTTGATGGCCATGTCATTTTGCATTGGCTAATTGAACAATTAAGTTTTACACTGCTGCAATACTCCCCATGAATTGTCCCATTATACAAAATAGCAGTGATGTGCACCATGAAGTTGCTCGAATATGAAGCCAAGTACGAGATGTGACAATAATAATGGCATGCACTACTAAGCAGCATACAGTATTGCTGTAGGGTTGAAAGCTCCTGGTGCACAAGGAACTGTACTCTAGCCTGTGTCACCTTCAGGAAAGGACACAAAAGGTGAGAAAATTCAGGAGATTGTTTTAGAGCAAGCAAGCGTGGTAAAGCAAGATCAATTAGCTTACCAACATAGTGCCCTCAGCGGCACATTAATACTCAGCTACCTTTCAACCCTTAGACAACTAGTAAAGGAGGCGGGGAAGTTGCGGGGGGGGCACGGAATAGTGGGGACAAAATCTAAATATTGCACACAGCTTGCACAATGATAAATAGCAGTGGCACTTCAGTTTAATTATTAAAAAGGCAAGGCCAACAGAATTTAGCTTTGCAGTGATAACCGAATCTGTTCACAAAGGTACCCTGGTCAAAATACAGGGTACTATTGAGCGCAATCATCAGAATTCATCATCAGTTCTGAAAGGTCATTGATTGGATATTCATCAAGTCTTGAGGGACACTCTCTTACCGTAGCTTTATTTATCACATTATTGCCAGTCTATTGTATTTGAAGCACTTCTGTGGTTCCTGGATTGGTTGTGGCAAGCCATTCAACCAAGTTACACCACCAAGCCTAATTTGTTTTAACCAAACATCTATACACACACAGTCAGCGTCACTGACAGCAATGCAAAGTGGAAAGCTGGTTTTACTTTCCCCCCTCACACTTAAGCTAAGGGCAATGTGAACAACCTCAACAACCTTACGGTCACAATAACAATACTTGCATTGATTAGCACCTTTCACATAGTCAAAAGATGTGATTATCAAGAAAATTCTGATGCCAAACCACATGAGATATTAGGACAGGTGACCAAAAGCTGGGTCAAAATGGTAGGTGTTAAGGAACATCTTAAAAGAAGAGTGAGATGTGGAGAGTTTTAGGGAGGGAATTACAACACTTAGGCTCTTGGCAACTGAAAGCACAGCCATCAACAGTGCAGCGATTACTGAAGAGGCCTGATTAAGATCAGTTAATGAAGCCCAGGCTGAAGGCTAAACTTGGGATCTTCTGGTATGTGTGTCTCAGTTCCACACTGAATGCTGTTTTTTAAATAAAAAAAGCTCTTATTTATTTAGTTGCCACATTTTACCTTTTCTCAATTCATCTCCTATTCTTGCACATAAAATGATTTAAAAAGTGCACTTCTATTATGACAATCTGAGCAGTATGAAGAAAAAAACAATTTATATGTCATAATCTTTCTCCTAAATGCTCAGAGCAGGAAAGCAATAAAACAATGGCTTCTTGCTTTGGCTGCAATAAATCTCCACTAAAGAACTTAATATTCCTGTGTGTGTAAATTCTTCTCTATTTTAGGTTTATTGCTACTGCAAGACAAATGGAAAAAAGGAGGATTAAGGGTACAAACATCAGAGGTTAGCACTTGTATATTCCATACAATAGCAAACATCATACTGAATGGCAATTTTAGTTTTTAATTTCCATATACTTCACCCAGAAACAAACTTGTGCACCATTTATTTCAAGCACAATTTGGAGAGAGAATGAGATGTACATAAGCTGTGAGTTGTTATTACACAACATCAATCCAATTATATCTTAATTTAAAATGATGTGTTTAAATTAGGCCATTAGTTTTATTTCCAGTTTATCAATGTTATAATATACAAAAGAGGGTGCAATAAGAAAGTTAAAAATAATATCTGGGATATGACCAGATACTTCATGTTGTCCTCCATATGATGCCCATTCTGCTTGTTTCAGTGATCCAGGAAAGCATGAGAGATCCCACATTACCATTCAAAGAACAGGGGTTCGACCAGCCTACAGGCCAATATTTAACCGGCAAGAAAAGAAACAGCTAAACTAGTCATTCATCATTGTTGTTTGTGGGGTTTGGTAGTC
The DNA here is from genome assembly GCF_964194155.1 of Cetorhinus maximus. Classification (NCBI taxonomy): domain Eukaryota; kingdom Metazoa; phylum Chordata; class Chondrichthyes; order Lamniformes; family Cetorhinidae; genus Cetorhinus; species Cetorhinus maximus. Next base: position 123,879,773 of record NC_135883.1, on the reverse strand, counting down.
CAGAACAGAAGCTGCACTTTACCAACACAACAGCATTCATTATGCTTCAAAAGTACTTGCCACCTTTCTTGATACCTCCACTGCCACTGTTGTTATGATGTAGCAGACGTGTGACAGGCAGACCAAACTGACAAGGGAAAAGGGGTCGCACTAACACAATTTGCAATTTGTATTTATTACGAGATGTGAGTACTGAATTCAGAAGTAATGAGTCCACCTAGATATTTAGAGATTCTTAAAAAGTAAATTAAAATACTTATTAACAAAATAAAAGATTTCAAGCACATGCATAAGACTACAATCACTTACTACTCTAACAAGTGCTAAAATTCCTAATTGACCTGACTCCCAGTTACACGCCCGCTTTAAGGCAACAATCCATTTTTTTTAATATTTATATTTAAAACAGAATCAGTAAGTTAACATAGTACCCCTTTGACAGTGAAATCCCAAATGGTTTTTTCCAACTTCAGTTATTTTACATAGCAGACTTATGCACAAATGGCTGGAGGTTTCTTGAAGGCTGTATCACGTACTCCTGTTAGGTTTTACATGGCCTTCTTTACATAGCTTTTCATTCTCCTTTATATATGTTTTCTCTCTTTAATATGTAAATTCTATTGTTCCATATGTCTTCGAAACTGTATCATCCTCATAATATAAAAACTTTCATGTTGCCCAATATTGTCAGTAACCTTTGGGAAAAATAAACAGTCCTTAGTCTTGCATATCTGGCTAGTTGTAAACAGATGAACATCCATTTCAAATCCAACAATCCCTTCATTTATCTAAAAATGCAAACTCCCTTCACACCTTACATGCTAAGCCAGCATCCACGATTACTCATTAGCATATCAAACACATTTCTACACCTAGCATCTTTTGATAATTTCAAGCTTGTGGTCTCCTTGGCTCCAAATGTAATTAAATCACGCAGACAGACCCAACTATAATCACTCCCATAAACCTGCTTCACAATAAACCAGAAAAATATTATGAAAATTATTATACTTTTGTCACATTGTCCAACATCCAGTGAGCCGCAATTTCATCAAACTAAATACTGGGATGGCAAAAGTCATCATCATCAGCCTCCTCTACAAACGCCATATCCTTGCCACTGATTCCATTCACCTCCTTGGTCACTGTCTCAGGCTGAACCAGACTGTTCGCAACTTCAGTATCCTATCTGAAAGCTATGAGTAAAATAGGTCATCAATAAAAAGGGAAGGGACAAGCACTGGATTACAATCTCTAAGATTCTGGTTGAAGGGTTAGCTGCTTGCGTAGTGGTTAAACAAATGAGAAAGAATAATAGTGGTTAGGAGGTCTTGGACAAGAGGGTGTATTCTAAAAATTAGAGCCAGGCCATTCAGGAGTGCATTTAGGACATGCAATTAAATACAAACTCTCTTCTGCAAACAACAATTGATGATAAATTGATTGTTAATTTTGAAACTGAAATTGATAGGTTTTTATTAGCCAAAGATATTAAGGGGTGTGAAGCAAAGGCTGATACGTGGAGCTGGGTCATAGGTTAGCCATGATCTCACCGAGTGGCAGAATGGAGGGGCTAAATGGCCTACCTCTGTTTCCATGTTCTTATATTTTGCACTCCTGACAACCTGTTAACTTTCCTTGAAAGATATAAACATTTTTAGGAGCAAAACACGTTGGATTTTCTGGGTATTTGTTTTCTCCCTTGTAGGAATTTGTACACTGATATTGTGCTGGACTGTATGAGTATTGTATTTGAGCTGCCAACATTACATTACATATAAAGGTGAAAGCCTTGCAAGCTCGGGTGAATCTCTGAGCCACCACTAAATTCAAGTGGTCTTAGAGATAACTGGCTTTAAGTGCCTCGTTAATGAGCTTAATTGCCTTCCCGCTACCAGTAGGCAGGTTTCCCACACAGGCCCTTCCCGCTGCCAACTTAATTGAAAACAGTTTTCCCGATGCGGGTCCTCTTGCACGATTCTCCTGTCCCAGGACACCCCCACCATCTTGTCCCCTCTCACATTCTCCGATAAATCCAGCCCATAGGGCACAAGAAGTGATGAATCAATAGAAAACATCAGTTAGGCCTGTTAGAGAACTTTGTATAGTTCTGGGCATCCAGAACTTTTATTAGGGAGGTGACCAAAAGTTTGGTCAAAGAGATAGGTTTTAAGGAGTGTCTTAAAGGAGGCAAGAGAGGTAGAGAAGCAGAAACGTATGGAGAGGGAATTCCAGAGCTTAGGCCCTAGGCAAGTGTGCCAGATCTAACCTACCATAAGCTCACTGAAGCAAGGGGACACTGTAGTAACTACCCACTCTCTCCCTTAATCTATGCATTTGTTTTTTTAATTCCTACCCTGTATTTACCTATTGTGATCACAGGTCCACTGTTAGAAGAGAAAGCAAGAAGCAGAGAAGAACAAAGAAAGCAGGAGAAAACTTAGAAGTAAGCAAAGAGGAAAAAGAGAAACAAAGTCGAATGGATTCTTTTCATTTAAATAAAGCCGAGTGGTCAGGGGGGCCCGGGTGGGAATCGCCATCTGGCCAGCAAACACATTGGCTTTTTCATTAAAAATGTGACCTCTATTTTGAAAGTGATATTTGAAACTGTTAGAAAACTAAGTAAAAATATTAGAAACCATGGACAAAAATCCAACATTTTCACTGGAGTCACATGCTGCCATTCCCATCTTTATTTCAAATGGGCTGCAAGTTATCACCTGATTGAATAGTTCTGCCATTGTAACTGAACTGGAGAGTTGGGGAAGCAAGGTCACTGTAATTACCCTCTTGCTTTTATAAAGGTGCACAATGCTAACTTAAAAACAAGAGCCATGATCTTATTGAACGGTGGAACAGGCTCGAGGGGCTGAGTGGCCTACTCCTGCTCCTAATTATTTTGTTCGTATGCTTGTATTTTTTTGTTTCAAAACTTCTGTTTAGTGTGATGCTATACATCAGCAACATCATTGAACATTTTATGTGCACTTTTTAAATTGGTACTTTGGAAAGTTACACGTTCTTAGTAGCCAAAATGAAAAGAGGAAGGTTATTACAGAAATCAAATTAATTCAAGTTAATGAAAGCTTACTGAAGTTCACAAATCTCCACTATTTTACGATACGTGTCACAATAAAAGTATGCCTGTAAAAATGAATTATGAAAGCTTTTTCCAGGCATCATTAGAGCTACATTATAGGTTTATACTTGCAAAACATATTAAATTCCTTAAAAATGAAGCAGCATGTGCTGTTGAAAGCATATATACGTGCTGGGTGTAATTTAAAATCCTATTCAAGTACTACTAATAATATAATCTGTCTGAAATAGAGGGTGCCATTTACTGGACTGCAGATGAATAGAGTTCAACTGCCAAGGTGCTGGAACAGGTCATATACCAGGAATAACGTCCCCTTGGCTGTCACCCATCCTTCGCTGCTATGTAATGTAGATAGTCAGTCAAATCCCGATAAATAACTGTACTTAAGACAGGAAAAACAGTCAGCTAATGAGCGTAAAAAATAGGAGCAGGTAACTTGTTGAATAATTTAAACAATTCCAGCTGAGGAAGAAAATGTTCTAATAACAAGATGTAGTTCTGTGCATCAGCAGATAAGGATTCGATACAGGATGATGAATATTAGCTGTTCATTGCATAATCTCATTACAGAGGTAAATCTTAGCACTCGCAGCAGGGAGCCCTGCCCAACAAGTGCTCAAAGTTAGAAAATTAGCCCTTATGTGCCAGCTTATTTTCCCTTCTCATGAAACCATTAATATCCTCCCAGGTGACCATTCAAGCAGCTGTCCTCCATGCATACACCAGGATTGTTGGCAGGTTATTCAACTATGGAGAGCAGGAGAGTCACGTGCAATCTGTTCTCATCCGGCATGCATAAGCCGCTTAGAGGAATGGTCTTTAAATAGTGAACAGGGCCAAGAACGTGTCAATTTCCCTTGCCAATTAGCACCTCCACGCTCACCTACCAACTCGCCCGAGGTTGGAATTCAAACCTGACCTTCGTGGACGGTATAACTCATACACATGGCTTAACCACCTATACTAGATAACCAAACCACCTCAGCGCCTACCTCCTAGCTTAACTGAGCTGAACCCTAGAATTAAGACCAAGGGCAGTAATTTCCCGTTTCCGAGCGGGAGGGGGGGAGGTGGGTACCGCTCCCTGACGCGTCAAATGACGCGCGGTGACAATATGAAACGCCAACTCTGCTTCTCTCTCCATTGTTGCTGCCAGACCTGCTGAGCTTTCCCAGCACTTTCTGTTTTTTATTTCAATAAACTGAGGTGTAGGTGTCCATTCAATGTTTAGAGTACAGCAAGATGGGAAGAGAGAAAACTGTAGGAAAATAAACTGTCAAAAGCATTGATGATTATGTAATCTTGCACCATCTCATATTTACATTCCCACAGAATCTCCACCTTTGGAAAGGAATGAAAGATGTTCAAATGGATTATAACACTGCCATGAAGATTTATCTGTAGCGCTGATTGGTCTATTTCTAGAATAGAAATGATAAGTGATTTGAAAGGTCCTTTACGTTAATATATTATTTATATTCTCTCTCTTATACATAAATATGTAACATATATATATATATATTATATATATATATATACGCATATATAAAAATAAATCCATTTAGATTTATCACAGTGTGTTTTTGAAAGTAAGTTGATAAAAGTTATGTAATTTTGATACACTTTTTAAAGGGCTACAACATATTGACAAGGGCCAGGATTTCCCGGTCGGCAAGCGGGGCGGGGCCCGCTCACCGACGTGTAAAATGACGCGGGATGACGTCAGGCGGAACTCTCAACGTCACCCCGCCCCATTTCAATTTTCAGGTGGGCGGGGGCTCAGCCGAATCAGCTGTCCGCCCGCCGACCTGTCAACAGCCTACTGAGGCCATTAATAAAACAGTTTAGATAATTGAGTGTCACATGACGGGACATGTCAGGGAAATTTTATTGTTCTGTTTTTAGCATTTTTAAATGTGGAGCCGATCTCCCTGAGGCAGCACTCATAGGAAATCAATGCGCTCTTAGCCTCAGGGAGATCAATGCGCTCTTTCGTGTGCACGCGCAAAAGAGCGCACTCTCGGTTCAGGGAATCCACCCCTGCCCACACAGGGAGCGCATAGCACTTCCTGGCGGACATCACGCTGGGCGGGCCTTAATTGGCCCGCCCACGTAAAATGGCAGTGCGCCCTCAATTGGGGGTGCCAATCGGAGACGCACCCGCTCCTGCACTTCCCCCCTCCGACGGTGGAAAAATTCTGCCTAACGTGCCCACCTACATCAATGTGGTTGACTCTTAAAATGCCCTCTGAACAAGGGCAATTAGAGATGGGAAATAAATGCTGGCCTAGCCAGCGATGCCCACATCCCATGAACGAATAAAAATAAAAAATAGTTGGGGGGGAAAAAAAAAAGAGTATGGCCAGGGTTTAATGGCCCCTGCCACCTGGTGGGATATTACTGTACTGCCGAACTGAACGGAGATTTAAATAACTTACCGCATCCGCTGGGGCGAGACAAGCCGCAGCGGGGCCGAAAAATCCTGGCCAATGTTTCAAAATTTAATAGAACAAATTCACAGATTTTCTGAAAGGAAACCAGGTTTGTCATGATATTCAGTCTTGCAATGTGGCCAGCTGGAATTGAAGTAGCACAGAGCAGACAGCAGGAGCCGACAGGAAACTGCAAAACTACTGGGACAGGAGAAAGAATGAGAAATCTATTTCACACAAATTGAGAGAGAATCTAGCACAATGAGGAACTAAAATACTGGGCACTCAGACGAGCAGTTTAATGTTATTAAGGAGAAGAATAACGGAGTATATTAGGAACATAGGAGCAGAAGACCATTCAGCCCGTCGAGCCTGCTCCACCATTCGAACAGATCATGGCTGATCATCTAGCTCTACGCCATTTTTCCCCAATTTCTCCATATCCCATGATGTCATTAGTATCCAGAAATCTATCGATTCCTGTCTTGAACATGTTCAGTGATTGAGCTTCCACAGTCCTCTGGGGTAGAGAATTCCAAAGGTACACCACCTTCTTACTGAAGAAATTTCTTCTTATCTCAATCTTAAATGGGCTGTCCCTTATTCTGAGACTGGGTCCACTGGTTCTAAACTCACCAGCAGTGGAAACATCCTCTCCACACCTACCCTGTCACAACCTGTAAGAATTTTGTAAATTTCAATGAGATCACCTCCCATTCTTCAAAACTCTAGAGAATATTGGCCAAGGCCCAGTTTCCTCAATTTCTCCCCATAAGATAATTCTGCCATTCCAGGTATCGATCTGGTGAACCTCGGTTGCTCTATCCCCTTGACAAGTATATTCTTCCTTAGATAAGGAAAACAAAACTGTACACAATACTCCAGGTGTGGTAACACCAAGGCTCTATACAATTGCAGCAAGACATCCTTAGTCCTGTAATCAATTCCCCTTGTGATGAAGGCCAATATACCATTTGCCTTCCTAAAAGCTTGCTTCACCATGAACAAGGCTACCCAGGTCCCTTTAGACACCAACACTTCCCAATCTCTCACCATATAAGAAATACACTGCCTTTCTGTTTTATTTGCAAAAGTGATAACTTCACCCTTATTCACATTATATTCCATCTGCCATGTCTTGCGCACTCACTTAGCCTGTCCAAATCCCCTTGAAGCCTCCTCGCATCCTCCTCACAACTTACATTCCCACTCTGAAGAAGTCATATGGACTCGAAACGTTAACTCTGTTTCTCTGCTGTCAGATCTGCTGAGTTTTTCCAGCATTTTCTGCTTTTATTTCAGGTTTCCAGCACCTGCAGTATTTTGTTTTTACATTCCCATGGTGGGCATGAGTGGAAAATATGGCGGGACAGCCATAAATCAGTTCCACAACGTTGTGAAACCAGTTTGTAATTGTCCATTCCACCCGTGAATGGCGGGCTGCATTTCCCGATGTTGGGAACGTCATTTTAATACATCGGCATATAATTATAATTCCTGCCTGGCAGAATCATCATTTCTGGATCATCTGATTGCACGCCAACGTGTTTCGCAACTGTCCAAAAGCGACGTGCACCTGGTGAGCTGCACTTCACTCAGGACTTCGAGGTTTGTTTGCCTGCCTTGTTTCGGGCAGCACTTGCAGTCATCAGAGCCAGGCTTCGCAGGCAGCAAAGGGGGGATCATGGGCAGGTCTCTACCTACCAGACCAGCCGTAAGGCAGGGGTGGCTTTTCAACAGCTGCAGGGCTAGAGCTTGTTTGGCGAAGGGGGAGAAGAGGCCTCAGGCAAGGGAAGAGGCTGCAGGCTGAGGGAAGAGGGTATCCCAGGGAGTGTGTGGGGGCACGTGTTGATCTGTGCAAGTGGCCTCAAGATGGTGCAGGCTAAAGGGGCAATCTCCAGAGGAGGTGAGCCCAGGTTGAAATGTGAGGGTGTGTGTGAGAGTGTGAGTGGTGATGTCCCTTGCACTGGCAGTGAGTGAGATGCCAGTGAAAGTGTGATGACCTTGTGGGTGTGTGAGTTTAGAATGATGAGATAGTTGCCTTACCCTGACGGCACAGATGAAATCATTCAACCTCTTTATGCACTGGATGCCCAACCTCTTTTTTGCAGCATTGGCGCTGACCACCACTTCCACTGTCCCCCAAGCCGGAGCGGTAAGATTGCTGGACCTCCTGCGGCTAGAGCGAGGGTGGAGGACATCACAGCAGGCCTCCGAAAGGCATTCCAGTGACGGGTCACTGAACTCTTTTTGGCTTTCAGGGCCATGTCTTCACTGGAGCAGTCCTGGGCTGCAATCATTGAGAATTGTGTGCGCGACTGCAATTTAGATATGGTGCCCAGAGTGAGGAAACAGCGAGGTAACAACATGACGGGTGATTCAGAGCCTGCCCGCCAGTGAGACGGCGTGTTTTCTGTGGCTGCATAATTAATGAGGCGGGAAGTGAACAATACGGCGTGAAAAGCCGCCATTGCGGCCGGCGGGTAAAATATCCTTTTCCCCCACCCACTATTGTGCTTAGTGCAAACCTGCAACAATTTTGCCCTGCGATTCACATCACCTCTGAGGAGCTGTAAAACACGAGTCCTTTCAAAGCTGGTTCGACTCCGTGAAAATTGCAGAGGACTAGGGCATGCCTATCCCAGCAATGGAGCTGGCCAGGTCAGCAATGCAGGGCGCAGGTTTGCAACAGGCACTAGCCCGCACCCTTAATCCACACTGATGAAAATCTGGGGCGCCGGGAAATGGGTCGGGTATCCCGGAATCGGGTGCCGGCCGCAATTTTTTCCACTTCCACGGAGTCCCCCTGACACCATGAGAATCCAGCCCATCGTTTCTCAGCCACCCAGTCAACAGAAGAAACGCTTCGAGTTTTACATGTTCATTAAATATTTACCTGCCGAAAAGATTCTAGTCTGTGGTTTTTATAAAAGCTCTACACCCAAAAAGAATAAATTCAAAATCAAGATCAAAAATGTCAATGTTGTCCTTCAGTTCTGGTTTGATGCAGGTGAAAAGACACTGGGGACACAATGGATGAAACAAAATCCATTTTAAGCTTTGAGAACAATATTAACTACACATGGTGTTTTTCCTTTCAAAATTAGTTTGCCGATCAACTTGCATTTATATAGTGCCTTTGGCATAGTAAAACATCCCAAACAGGAGTATTATCAGAAAATTTTTGGAACACAGATCCAAGGTTTTCTGATTATTAACTCTTTGCTGTATTTCTAACACGAGAAAACCCACATTCGTGCACATCCGATTTCGCTTGATTTCTTTGATCCAAGCTCAGGGGAAAATAAAACCCACAATCAGAAGGTCTACGTATAAACATGTAGGGAGATTCATAACCATCCAGTTAAAATGGTAGGATAGGCATACATAATCTTGAAATCAGGTACTGCTGTTCTTTTAATCATTATTTTTTTTTTAAATCACCACAATTAAAAATTGCAATACAAAAGAATGACCAAAGGGTTAAAACTGCTTTCGGTGTGACAAAGGGATAACATACATTGCTGCATTATTAACACCAAAAACCAATGGAATGATTTACTGTGTCTGCCAATCTATTGTGTGAAGGGAAAGGTCATTATTCATACATGGGTAATTAAGTCAAATTATAGATTTACAAAAAAATCATTGCTACCAAAGTGGGTGCTGTGATATTTCACTCTCCATTAAATAGATATAGGAGGCTGTAGCTTTGTCCTTTATGGTATTCCAATTACCCTTCTAAGAGTTTTATGACAGATTTTAGAAACACAGAAAAAAAATGATTTAGTTATAGCTCCAGAAAATGTAAAAAAGATTACTTTTGCCTTAATTTCCTTTGAGTTCTCTAAGCTTGTTATTTAAGAAGTACCAAAGTACTTTAGGCTCCTGTGGCGAGGAACAAAATAGATTTCTGTAGTGATTCATGTTTTCCTCAGCTGCATAACAAACTTAATTTGAAATAGTAATCTTACATTTGGAAGGTAGCAAAGGAAACAGAATTAAAATCAATTTTGATGCAAAATGATATGATATTTAGGCAGACATGTAGAATATGATTACTGCGTACTCATTTACTGAGGGCATTGTCAAATAATACAGGATAAATGATTTCCATTTCAAAGGCATTAACGTACCATAATTGAACTTATAAATGAAGCAAGGGAGTGAAAATATCATCTCACTAAGCATAATCTTATAAATCCCTTAAATTTAAGATGTAAAACAATCCACCACTTTGATTTTGTGAAAAAGATAGCATGGTCAGTGCTGTGTTTCCATCGCCAAGTTGAAATTAGCAATTCAGTCATAGCTTCATTCTTGTACTGATAAATTATATTAAAGGAACAAACATAGAAGCAGATAAAAACTAAGGGCTCCCTGATGGCTGAGTGAGTAAATACACTGCCCATGTGATACTGTGCCATAGAAACAAAACCATTTCTCGTATGTACATCATGGGTAACTTTTTTCCCTGCAGCGTTCTCCTCAGCTTTTCCCGAATGGTGCTTCCATTTATTGGGACGCAGTTCCATGGTTATGAAAGCCATTAAGGGTTCTTGCCCAAACGTGTGATCTCCATGTGTGAGCTAGGAGAGTAATTGGCTGCACACTATTTGACTGTGGGGGTTATCATAACCCAGTCTTGTCCTCCTCACACATCGTCTGCATATCCATACTTTGAGGGAGTTGCTGGATAGCAGGTCAGGAGCAAGAAATTTGGTGCTTTTAGTTCCTCTCTCTAGATCATTAGATCCCTGTGGCCAACTGCAGTGCCCAAGGCCCATTATATCTCAGCAAACTCAACATAAACTGCTATTCAAACCCGAAGGTTCATTTTTATATTAATGGGAAACTCTTGAAACGTGGTCGGTGGTGAATTAGAAAAACTCAGCTAAAGTGCAGTCTACAGCCACCTCCGGGGAAGTTTCCAGGTTGTCTCTGCTGAAATGTACATGCCGGCCTCCTGCAGGCAAGCGAAACATGCCTCGTCATCATGTTTCTTGGCCTCACCCTGCTCCTCCTCGTTCTCGATGTCTTGTGCAGTCATAACCTGTTTGAAACCAATCTCCCATCGACAAATCTTTTAACTTTCTCACAGGTTTAGTCAGCGCAGGCTTTGCACGTCCTTTCACAGGGAGATCACGACGTCATATGATGGCTTGCCCAGCGCTCCATGATTTCACGCTCTTGGGTGGACTAACTACACTCTCTTTGTTGGCGCGGTCACATGACAAGCTTAGGCTAGTTCGGCTAATCCAGAGTTACCAGTGTGGAATTTTGGCTTATCACGGGCATCATCCTATGGGATTTGCTATTCCAGCAGTGGAAATAGTTTCGACATAACCGGAATTTCGTGTCATCAAAGTTTGATTCATCGCGATTTCAATGTAGTGTAAAAAAATTGAATATATATACATGCACACGTATATAAAAAATGAGTGGACTATATCTATTCTGCCTATCTGGTAAAGAAGAAAGATGGTTGTTTTCATTTGTCTCAACATCACCCTTTCAGGCAGTGCATTCCAGATCATAATAACTCACTGCATAAAAAAATCTCTTATCTCCCCTCTGGTTCTTTTCTTTTTCCCCTTTTACCTTGTATTTGTGTCTTCAGTTACTGACCTTTCCTGCCAGTGGAAACAGTTTCTTCCAGTGTACTCAACCTCTAATCTCTACATGTAGCTGAAGTCCCTCATCCCTGGTACCATAATAATAAAACTTCTCCATACTCCCTTCGAGGCCTTGGTATCTTTCCGAAAGGGTGATGCCCGGAATTGGACATAATATTCCAGGCCTAACAAGATAAACAGGTAGACAAGTAGATAGAGATAGATAAAGAGATGGAAAGAAAGGTCCCACAAACAGAATGACATAGTGACTAGATAATCTGCTTTTAGTGATGTTGCTTAAGGGACAAATATTAATCAGGGTGGCAGCTCTTCAAGAGGAAAATGAAAGGAGGACTGCCCAATACCAGAGGAATATGTGGAGAAACCACTAATTGTTACAAAAAGGAAATTGTATTGAAGTTTAATGGGTCCTCACACTGTCACCAACTTGGTCATCAATCCAGAAAATTGGTTAGTGATAGCAAAAAGACTTACCATAATCTATCAAAATTCTTTGAAAGACTGGAACTGTGTTAAAGGGCTAGAGGATGATAACTAATACAACCCTATTCAGAAAAGGGATAGTCAGGTAATTACAGACCAGTTAACTCACATCATGCTAGAAAAATTGCTGGAGACAACAATAAGGGATAATATTAGTGAATAACAAAAGCGACATGGGCTAATAAGGGTCAATCAACTCAGATTTTGTAAAATGCAGGCCATAGTCGGCAAGTTAAATTCTTTGGGGGAATTATACCATGCACAGACAAAAGGAATCCAATGGCTTGAAACATTTAGACTTTGAAAAAAATGTTTGATCAGTGCCAATTAATAGATGAAGGAATCCAGCAACAACAATGATAGCACGATGCCTGCAGGAGGGACAGTAGGAGTAAGTGAGTGGGAGTTTCTAAGACTGGCAAGATAAACCTGCTTCTACACCTCAGCTGATCTGGTTTGATTTGGAGGTAAACATTTAAGGATTAATATGAAAATTTGCTTATGGCATTAAATTAGGACCACAGCGAAGTTGCAAGGAAGAATGCAGGCGCTGGATTTTTTCTTCTTTCACGGGATGTGGGCATCACTAGCAAAATGAGTATTTGTTGCCCATCCCTATTTGCCCTTGGACTGTGTGACTTGCTAGGCCATTTCAGAGAGCAGTTAACAGTCAATCACAATGCTGTGGATCTGGAGTCACATGTAGGCCAGGCCAGGTAAGGATGGTAGATTTCTTTCCCTAAAGAACATTAGTGAACCAGATGGATTTTTATGATAATCGATGATAATTTCACAGTTGCCATTACTAATGGCTAGCTTTCAATTCCAGATTTTATTAATTGAATTTAAATTCCACCAGCCGCCTTGGTGGGATTTGAACCTATGTCCCCATAACATTAGCCTGGGTCTCTGGATTACAGTGACATTATCACTGTGCTACCATCTCCCCAAATTTAAATTCCACCAGCTGCTGTGTTAGGATTTGAACCCATACCCACAGCGCATTATCTTAGAGCTCTGGATTACTAGTATACTGACACTCCCACTATGCCACCCCCTATGAAGGCACAGGCGATTTAGGGGAGCAGACAGATTTGTGTAAATGCAGGGGAACCCAGACCAGTTGTACATTATTGAAAAAGAACAGAAAACGTGTCCAAAACCTAGGCCTGGTGGGGTTCCCCTTCCTGCCGTGCAAGGAGTTGGTGGTGAATGCATCGCTGCTGATTCTGGCTTCCCCTTAGCCATTTCATGCTCTAATGGGTGGTCAATGATTGGAGATGGTGCTTCCGCCCCTTAGTCGGGAGTAAGTCCCGCCTCAGAGAGTCTAAGTCCCAGGAGTCCAAGACCACGTAAGTGTGGGGAGAGAAGGTGAGGGCCGAGGGGGTTGGTGGGGTTGATGGGGAGGCTGGGGGGGTGCGAGGGGGGTGGGAAAGAGCACCTGCACGGTCTAGACCTTTTATTGTGAGGGGCGGGGTGCCCGATGTTGAAAGGAGGCTGTTGATGGAGGCCTCCATCACCAACCCCCTTCTCCGCTTGAGGCCTGAGCAGCATCTAGTGATGCTGGCTGAAGGATAAATATTGGTCAAGATATTGGCAGAGAAGAATTCCCCTGCTCTTCTTGGAAATAGTGGCATGGTATCTTTTTCATACACCTGAGAAGATATATGGGACCTTGGTTTAACATCTTATCTGAAATACAGCACCTCCGACAATGCAGAATTCTCTCAATACTGCACCGGAGATGTACATAACTCCAATGTGGAGCGAGCAGCAGCAGCAGATTCCTCCTCTGCTAAAATTTCTATGATTCTGTTACTGTTTTGTCACCCAAAGGTGAGGTCCCTATTTCTCTTACTTACAAAGGATGTCGAGAGAGATACAAACCAATAGCTAGCAATATTCCTAATGACTAATGAAGCTAAACACCGCAATCAAATGTTCCAATTAATCTGGGCAAAAATATGCCTTTTTTTTTTGAATATCCAATCTAGAGGATGGAATGTCAGTGAAGATGAAGTCATGCAGCTATCTACTTTATCAGCTGCATACAAGAATATGATGTAAAACTGGGGTTCAGGTCCTTTTAAAAAGGTTAAAAATCAGGGCAGTAGTTCTTACTGATCAGGAAACCATCAGATGTGGGGCAAGAAATGCTTTTATGTGTTGATGTTAAAGTTCAATTGTAGATAAAATAAATTGTAGCTGACTAGGCTGCATTTCAGATCACTTTGAAGACTACTGAAAGCAAATATATCAGCTGCTAAAGACATATTTAGTTAGTACTAAATATTACAGTCAGGCGCAGTATTCCTCTGTGCATAGCAATGGGTTAGGTTATGTACAATGTCTGTGTGGACAGGAAAATACTAAGTAGTAAATGGGCCAAGTCAATTATTGACCGGCACAATCCTTTCTTTTATTGTAACTGCTGTGGCAATTTTGGGAAGTTTCTATCTCGAATGCAATTTCATGGGGATTTTATTTCAATTCTTAATATTCTATTAAACATCCTAGCAATTTTTGCGCATCTTTTCCGATATGTCCTTATGAAACTCAATGTCAAATTTTGTTTGATAATACTTCTGTGAAGTGCCTGTTAAAGATGCTATATAAATACCTGTAAGTACCAACTACAGCATTTGTTTGTTAATCATTCAAAGCAATGAGTATTAAGCTATTTCAAGTACTGCTTTGGCAAGATTTTTTCAATCTTGAGAAAACCTACCATGTGTCCCTTTCTGAAGGCAGTTCATAATATTGGGGTAATGGTCCCACAAACACTAAAACACTATTGCTACCTTGCTCACATAACCCAGCCATTAATTGCCTCAATGACATTCCACCACGAAGGGTATTCCAGCCTCGACTACCTCTGTTCCTCAGACAAGGTCCATATGTACACAGGATTTGCAGCGGGGGCTAAATGATATGAGAAGAAAGACACCTTTTCCTACATTAACTCCGGGGGGGGGGGGGGGGGGTGATGTAGTGGTATTGTCACTGGACTAGTTATCCAGAGACCCAGGGTAAGGCTCTGGGGACCCAGGTTCGAATTCCACCACAGCAGATGGTGGAATTTGAACTCAATACATATCTGGAATTAGAAGTCTAATAATGATGACTATGAAACAATTGTCTCAAAAACCCATCTGGTTCACTATGCCCTCCCTTTAGGGAAGGAAATCTGTTGTCCTTACCTGGCCTACATGTGACTCCAGACCCACTCTGAAATGGCCTAGCAAGCCACTCAATTGTATCAAATGGCTACGAAGACTCCAGGAAGGAATGAAGCCGGATGGACCACTCGGCATCTACGGGAAACTCAGCCCTGTTGGCGCTGCAAAGTCCTCCTTACTAACATCTGGGGGCTTGTGTCAAAATTGGGAGAGCTGTCTCACAGACTAGTTAACCAACAGCCTGACATAGTCATACTCACGGAATCATAATCTTAGAGATAATGTCCCAGACACCACCATCACTATCCCTGGGTATGTCCTGTCAGTGGGACAGGGCATACCCAGCAGAGGTGGTGGCACAGGGGTATATCATCAGGAGGGAGTTGCCCTGGGAGTCCTCAACATCGACTCTGGACCCCCATGCAGTCTCATGGCATCAGGTCAAAGATAGGCAAGGAAACCTCCACCACCAACCCCCCCTCAACCCCCTCCACCCCATCAGCTGGTAAATCAGTACTCCTCCACAACTTGGAGGGAGCAACGAGGGTAGCAAGGGTAGCAGAATGTACTCAGGATGGAGTCTTCAATGTCCACCACCAAGAGTGGCTCGGTAGCACCACTACTGACCGAGCTGGCTGAGTCCTAAAGGACATAGATGCTAGACTGGGTCCAAGGCAGGTGGTGAAGGAACCAACAAGAGGGAAAAACATACTTGACCTCATCCTCACCCATCTCCCTGCCGCAGATGAATCTATTCTTGACAGTAGGAGTAACCACCATATAGTCATTCTGGAGACAAAGTCCCGTTTTCACATTAAGGATACCCTCAATTGTGTTGTGTGTCACTACCACGTGCTAAGTGGGATAGATTTCGAAAAGATCTAGCAACTCAAGACTGGACATCCATGAAGTGCTGTGTGGCCATCAGCAGCAGCAGAATTGTAGGCAACTACAATCTATAACCTCATGGCCTGGCATTTTTTTTATTCATTCATAAGATGTGGGCATCGCAGGCTAGGCCAGCATTTATTATCCAACCCTAATTGCCCTCAAGAAGGTGGTGGTGAGCAATCATCTTGAATTACTGGAGTGCATGTGGTGTAGGTACACCCACAGTGCTGTTAGGGAGGGAATTCCAGGATTTTGACCCAGCAACAGTGAAGGAACAGCGATGTATTTCCAAGTCAGGATGGGTAGTGGCTTGGGGGGGAACTTCTAGGTGGTAGTGTTCCCATCTATCTGCTGCCCTTGTCCTTCTAGATAGTAGTTGTCGTGGGTTTGGAAGGTTGTGTCTAAGGAGGCTTGGTGATTTCCTGCAGTGCACCTTGCAGAGGGTACACACTGCTGCCACTGTGCATTGGTGCTGGATGGAGTGAGTGTTTCTGGATGCAGTGTCAATCAAGCGGGCTGCTTTGTCCTGAATGGTGTCAAGCTTCTTGAGTGTTGTGGGAGCTGCACTCATCCAGGCAAGTGGGGAGTATTCTATCACACTCCTGATTTGCGCCTTAAAGATGGTGGACAGGCTTTGGGGAGTCAGGAGGTGAGTTACTCACCGCAGGATTCCTTGTCTCTGACCTGCTCTTGTACCCACAGTATTTATATGGCTAGTCCAGTTCAGTTTCTGGTCAATGGTCACATGGACTGCAGTGATTCAAGAAGGCAGCTCACCACCACCTTCTCAACAGCAATTAGGGATGGGCAATAAATGCTGGTCCAGCCAGCGAAGCCCACATCCCATGAACAAGTGAAAAAAATATTAAGGTACAGTTCACCAAAAATTATCCATTGATAGAGGTGGCTAGTGCTGAAGCTGCAGGAAGAAGAGGAGAGCACCGAAAGGCCAATTGAGTTTTTTATTTTAATGTACCAGGGCCGGGCAGGCTGCCCATGTAATCGGACAGTTGTACCCTCCAGCAGCAGCACCATAGCCACAGGGGCAGCCATTGCCATGGAGTGCCCATAAAGCCGGCCCCTCTCCCACTCCCACCTCACCTCTTGAGTTCAGGTCTTCTGTCCATGTTTGGACCAAGGCTGTAATGAGGTCATCATCATAGTCATAGATAGTCATAGTCATAAAGTTTTATAGCACTGAAAGAGGCCCTTCGGCCCATTGTGTCCACACTGGTCATCAAGCCCCTATCTACTCTAATCCCATTTTCCAACATTTGGCCTGTAGCTCTGTATGCTATGGCGTTTCAAGCGTTCACCTAAATACATTTTAAATGTTGTGAGTGTTCCCGCCTCTACCACCCTTTCAGGCAGTGAGTTCCAGATACCACCCCACCAACCCTCTGGGTGAAAAGCTTTTTCCTCAAATCCCCTCTAAACCTTCTGCCCCTTACCTTAAATCTATTTCCCTGGTTATTGACAACTCTACTAAGTGGAAAAGTTTCTTCCTATCGACCCTATCTATGCCCCTCATAATTTTGTACACCTCAATCAGGTCCCCCCTCAGCCTTCTCTGCTCTAAGGAAAACAACCCCAGCCTATCCAGTCTCTCTTCATAGTTGAAACGCTCCAGCCCAGGCAACACCCTGGTGAATCTTCTCTGCACCCTCTCCAGTGCTATCACATCCTTCCTATACTGTGGCAACCAGAACTGCACACAGTACTCCAGATGTGACCTAATAAACACAGCTCCATCATATAGCTCCATTATAACCTCCCTGCTCTTGTATTCAATGCCTCGACTAATAAAGGCAAGTATCCCATATGTCTTCTTAACCACCTTATCTACCTGTCCTGCTGCTTCAAGGATCTGTGGACATGCACACCAAGGTCCCTCTGATCTTCTGTACTTCCTAGGGTCCTACCATTCATCGTGTACTCCCTTGCTTTGTTAGTCCTCCTAAAATGCATCACCTCACACTTGGCAGGAATAAATTCTATTTGCCACTGTTCTGCCCATCTGACCAGCCCGTCGACATCGTCCTGTAGTCTAAGGCTTTCCTCCTCGCTATTTATCACACCACCAATTTTCGTGTCATCTGAGAATTTACTGATACATTCTCCTACATTCATGTCTAGATCATTAATGTACACTACAAACAGCAAAGGGCCCGGCGCCATACCCTGTGGTACACCACTGGACACAGGCTTCCAGTCACAAAAGAACCTTCGACCATCACCCTCTGCCCCCTGCCACTGAGCCAATTTTGGATCCAATCTGCCAAATTGCCCTTGTTCCCATGGGCTCTTACCTTCTTGACCAGCCTCCCATGTGAGACCTTGTTGACCTTGGAGAGAAAGTGGGAATATGGCGTTGAGATAGAAGGTCAGCTTTGATCATATTGAATGGCAGAGCAGGCTCACAGGGCCGAATGGCCTACTCCTGCTCCTAGTTCCTACGCTTCTGAAAGCCTTACTGAAGTCCATGTAGCCTACATCATCTGCACTACCCACATCTACACACCTAGTCACCTCCTCGAAAAATTCAATCAAATTTGTTAGACATGATTTCCCCCTGACAAAGCCATGCTGACTATCCTTGATTAATCCTTGCCTCACCATTTGGAGATTAATTCTGTCCCTCAGAATTTTTTCCAAAAGTTTCCCTACTACTGATGTTAGACTCACTGGCTTATAGTTTACTGTTTCTCTCTACCACTCTTCTTGAACAATAGTACAACATTAGCTGTCCCCCAGTCCTCTGGCACCTCTCCTGTGGCCAGAGACGATTTGAAAATTAATGTCAGGATCCCTGCAATCTCCTCCATTGCCTCCCACAGAAGTCTGGGATACATCTCATCCGGGCCTGGGGACTTATCCACTTTTAAGCCCGCTAAAACCGCTAATACCTCCTCCCTCTCAATGCTAATTTGTTCAAGTATATCACAGTCCCCCTCCCTGATTTCTATACCTACATCATCCTTCTCTATAGTGAATACAGATGCAAAGTACTCATTTAAAACCTCGCCTACGACTTCCGGCTCCTCACACAGATTGCCACTTTGGTCCCTGATGGGCCCTACTCTTTCCCTGGTTATCCTCTTTCCCCTAATATAGTTATAAAACGCCTTTGGATTTTCCTTCATTTTACCCGCCAGTGTTTTTCCATGCCCCTTCTTCGCTCTCCTAATTTCTTTTTAAGTAACCCCCTGTACTTTCTATACTCCTCTAGGGCTTCCGCTGTTTTGAACTCTCGGTATCACCATAAGCTTCCCTTTCTTTCCTTATCCAATCTTGTACATTCCTCGACATCCAGAGTTCTCTGGACTTATTGGTCCCATCCTTCACCCTTATGGGCACATGTTTGCCCTGCACTCTCATTATTTTCTTTTTGAATAACTCCCACTGCTCCGTTGTAGATTTTCCAACAATTAGCTGCTCCCAGCCCACTTTGGCCAGACCCTGTCTTACCATATTAAAATTGGCTTTCTCCCAATTCAGAACCTTTATTTCCAGTCCATCTTTGTCCTTTCCCATAACTGCCTTAAATATTACAGAGTTATGATCACTATCACTGAAATGCTCCCCCACTGACACTTTTACCATTTGCCCAGCTTTGTTCCCAAAAACTAGGTCCAACACCGCCCCTTCTCTTGTGGGGCTTTCTACGTGCTGGCTTAAAAAGCTCTCCTGGATACATTTTAATAATTCCGCCCCCTCTCAGCCTTTCACACCTTGTCTATCCCAGTTAATATTGGGGAAGTTGCCCCTACTATTATTACCTTATTATTTTTACACTTCTCTGAAATTTGCCTACATATCTGCCCTTCTATCTCTCCCTGACAGTTTGGGGGCCTATAGTACACTACCAGCAATATGATTGCCCCTTTTTTTTAATTCTACCCATATGGCTTCATTTAAGGAACCTTCTAAGATATCATCCCTCTTTATTGCAGTAATTGACTCCTTGATCAACATTGCAATACCGCCTCCTCTTTTACACCCCCACCTTCCCCCCCACCGTCTTGCCTGAAAATTCTATACCCAGGAAAAATGAGCTGCCAGTCCTGCCCCTCCCTCAACCATGTCTCTGTGATAGCAATGACATCATATCCCCATGTGTTAATCAACACCCTCAACCGCCTTACTCGCAAGACTCCTTGCATTAAAATAAATGCAATCCAGCCTTGCCATGCTCCTTTGTGCCTTAACTTGACTATATATGCTCTGCCTTCCAGACTGACTTGATTTTTCTTCTATACTTGTCTGTACATCACCCCCTACTATACCTCCATCTGTACCCCATCCCCCGCCAAATTAATTTAATATGCCTAATGAGCTAATATTTGCCACAATACACATATTTTTGCCCACATAGAAACCAATACCTTAAATGAGTTCATGTTCTGTAGTGACAGAGGGAGAGAGGCAGTTGAAGAAGCTAGTATGAGTAACAACTGCAGGCAGGTGTTCACAGGAAGAGTCATGCCGTGCACGCCAATATTCTTCTCCCATTTCTCTTGTAACCTGAAAAAAAAAAGGTCCTTTTAGAAAGCCAAAATTTAGAAACTTTCAAGAAAAAAGACTGAACGACTAATTAAAACTATGATATAGGACTGACCAAGAGGTAGTCTTCATCAACTTTCCTGCCACAGAACAACAGAAAGGCTAGTGACAGGAGGTGAAGAATCCAGGTGCAAATCCAGAACAGTGATTTATGCTCGGGCGTTGCAAAGATCAGAATCTCTCTAATCAGATCAGTAATTTCACTCATTTGGGTGACACCAAATTAATTTGTAAATGCATGTTGAAAAATCAGAAATAATGTCTCGCTCAATAAAAAAAATCTCATTAGTGCAGCTGTACATGATTAATTAAACTAATCTAAGTCTATAGTTAATTTCAATTTCCATTTTTTTGGTAATATAAAATCCTTAAATCACCGTATAATGAAGCACAGCAGCAAAACTTCCCCCCCCCCACCCCCAACAAAACATTACCACACATGCACACAGTTGCTGCACTAGTAATTCAGAGGCTGAATTAAATAACAGGAGACATGAGTTCAAATCCTACCGTAAGAACATACGGACATATAAATTAGGAGCAGGATTAAGCCATTCGGCCCCTTGGGCCTGCTCCACCATTTGAAAAGGTCATGGCTGATCTGATTGTGGCCTCAGCTCTACTTTCCTGTCTACCCCCCTGTAACTTTTGACTCCCTTGTTAAGCAAGAATCTATCTAAATCTTCTTTTTAAATATTCAGTGATACCATGGTAGCTAGGAAATTTAAACACTTTTTAAAAATCTGGAATTTAAAAACAGCTGGAATCGGCAATGGTCATCACAAAACTACCGGATTATCAAAAAACCCATTTGGTTCACCAATGTCCTTTACAGGAGGAAATCTGCCATTCTTTTCTGGTCTGGCCTACACATGACGTCAGAACCACAGCAATGTGGTTGACTCTTACCAGCCCTCTGAAATGGTCTAGCAAGCCATTCAGTTGTATTCAAATAGGAGATTAGGGGCAATTAGGGGTGGGCAATAAAGAGGTCCACGTTCCATGAATGAATTAAAACAAACACATACACAAGCTCCATCCCAGAGGAAAGAGGTGAATGCTTAGGGAAGCAGACTAGAAGAGAAGCATTTTTATCAAGACGTTGGGCTGACTAATCAAGGGAGAACAGATGGCTCGTCACCACCACACCACCCGGCACCCCATCCCCAGAAGCAAAGAGAGTGTGGAGCCGACACGCTCCACCCTGACTCGCCCCACAGCCATGAAGCTCTGTCTGACCAATTTGATTTAATTTTTCGAAGAGGTGACCAGGTGTGTAGATGAAGGCAATGCATTTGACGTAGTCTACTTGGACTTCATCAAGGCTTTGTTAAGGTCCCGCATGGGAGACTGATAACGAAGGTAAGAGCCCATGGGATCCAAGGCAATTTGGCAAATTGGATCCAGAATTGGCTGAGTGGCAGGAAGCAGAGGGTGATGGTCGAGGAGTGTTTTTGTGACTGGATGCCTGTGTCTAGTGGGGTTCCACAGGGATCGGTGTTGGGTCCCTTGCTGTTTGTGGTATATATAAACGATTTAGACTTGAATGTAGGAGGGTTGATCAGTAAGTTCGCGGATGACACAAAAATTGGTGGGGTGGTAAATAGTGAGGAGGATAGCTTGGATTACAGGAGGATATAGACGGACTGGTCAGATGGGATGATCAGTGGCAAATGGAATTTAATCCAGATAAGTGTGAGGTGATGCACTTGGGTAGGACAAACAAGGAACGGGAATACACGATGAATGGTAGGACTCTGGGGAGTACCGAGGAACAGAGGAACCTTGGTGTGCATGTCCACCGGTCCCTTAAGGTAGCGGGACAGCTAGATAAGGTGTTTAAGAAGGCATATGGGATACTTGCCTTTTTTAGCTGAGGCATAGAATATAAGAGCAGGGAGGTTATGCTGGAACTGTATAAAACGCTGGTTAGGCCACAGCTAGTGTATTGCGTGCAGTCCTGGAATCCGCATTATAGGAAGGATGTGATTGCACTAGAGAGAGTGCAGAGGAGATTTACTAGGATGCTGCCTGGGATGGGGAATTTTAGTTATGAGGAGAGATTGAATAGACTGGGGTTATCTTCCCTGGAGCAGAGGAGATTGAGGGGGGACATGATTGAGGTGTATAAAATTATGAGGGGCATAGCTAGGGCAGACAGGAAGGAACTTTTCCCCTTAGTGGAGGGATCAATAACCAGGGGGCATTGATCTAAGGTAAGGGGCAGGAGGTTTAGAGGGGATGTGAGGAAGAATTTTTTCACCCAGAGGGTGGTGGGAATCTGGAACTCACTGCCTGAAAGGGTGGTAGAGACAGAAACCCTCATAACATTGAAGAAGTATTTGGATGTGCACTTGCGATGCCATGGAATATAAGGCTATGGGCTTAGTGCTGGAAAATGGGATTAGAATAGTTAGGTGCTTGTTTGACCGGTGCAGACTCGATGGGCCGAATGGCCTCTTTCTGTGCTGTAGACCTCTATGACTCTATAGATAAATGTGGTTGTTTTGAAAATTATTGTGGTCCTTTGCTGTAAGACATTTTACCAAGTAAACTTTTCTTTTAAATGCCATTATTGAACATATTGTGCATCAGTGATCAACTGATCTTTGATAACACACTTCCAAACATGCAAACATATGAATTAGGAGCTGGAATAGGTAACCTAGCCCCTCGAGCCTGCTCCGCCATTCAATAAGCTCATGGCTGATCAAAACTTTTAACTCAGTGAAAAGTTTCACTTTCCTTGATGATACAGGTAATGTTATAAAGTATATGAAGCAACTTTATTCTTGGGTTTCAAACAGAGTGATTCTAGAAGGAAGGGCAAGTTCTAAAACATCTAGGGCATGACCGAGAAAAATGGACTATTCTGATCTTCCCGATAAAAATATCTGGACAGAGTCAGCTGTCACTCTACACTAATAATTAATTAACATGTTCTCCCTTTCTAAAATGAATTGAAGTATGGTCCATTAAATGACTTAAATGACTTAATTTGTATTAATCAGTGTGACGCAGAAACATACAGATTAAATTCCATCTTTCATGAGAACTTATTAGAAATTTATAAAACCATATACAGTGCAAGGCACAATGATACCTGGGTTTAATTTTGCTCCCAGGGCATTTTGAAAGATGACTATTTAAAGCTTCTTCCAATTAACATCCTCTGACTCTATTTAAAACTGCAACACCCAAGGAACTGGTTCTTTTTTAAGCCAAACCTGTTCAGGGTCTGATTAGAACAGTAATGTCATTCTACTGGGAAGATTAAATAGGTTTTTAATTCTTAGAGTTTCTAATTAACTTTTTCAATACTTCTATAATCCAACAAAGGGCATTGGGTTAAACAACTTAGTTTAATTTTACAATTCCCATTCTAATGAAGTGGAACTATTATTATGCAATTTCAACAAGGACAAGTTAAAGAAAAGGTTGCGAGTCCAAGTATTGTTTTAAATTGTATAGGTGCTGTAAAATTAGTAACAAGGTGGTTATTGCATATCTAAATTTACAGACAGCAATGTTTAACTTCATATAAATGTATGGTCAAATACTTAGGCTTTGAACTTCTGATCTCTGGCTGTTGGTGCCCTGGAGGTAGCCCCCTGCCATCCCCCAAGAGGCGCTGGGGTACTTCTCGGACATCCCAACGTACAGACTATGCAAGAATTGCCTGAGAAGTTTGGACTTCCAATGGGCAATTCTCCTGCATCTGGAACCCTCCAAAATTCTGAGTTACTGTCGGAGACTTCAGATGTTTCTGACTCACTTACCAGAAATAGTTACTCAGGAAAGGTTAGAAGGATTAAAACCAGTTCAAACTCCTAGGTAACTATACCACTGACCCCCCACCAGACTCCCCACCAGACCCCCTGAATACCCCCAGCCCCCCCAACCCCCCACCCTCAACTACCCTCCCAACCCCATGACAACCCTCCCGAACCCCTGACTACCCCACCACGAGCTCTGATTACCCTCCCAATCCCTGACACCCCACTGGACCCCCTGACTAGCCCCCGAACCCCCCGCTGACCACCACCTAACCGCACCAACTAGCCTCCCATCCCCCAACTCAACCCCTGACCTAATTACACCCCCGCAGCCACCCAACTCCTTCCTCGACTACCTGATTACTACCCATTCTACACCCTCACCCACCCACATGCCACCCTATCCCCTCACCCACCCACATGCCACCCTATCCCCTCACCCCACATGCCACCCTATCCCCTCACCCACCCACATGCCACCCTATCCCCTCACCCCACATGCCACCCTATCCCCTCACCCACCCACATGCCACCCTATCCCCTCACCCACCCACATGCCACCCTATCCCCTCACCCCACATGCCACCCTATTCCCTCACCCACCCACATGCCACCCTATCCCCTCACCCCACATGCCACCCTATTCCCTCACCCACTTACCTTCCACCCTATCCCTTCATTCATCCACCTGCCACTCTTCCCCCTCACCCACCAACCTGCCACCCTATCCCTGCACCCACCAACCGGCTACCCTAACCCCTCATCCATTCACCCGCCACCCTACCCCCTTCATCCACGCACCTGCCACCCTACCCTCTCACCTTGCTTTCTCTCCGTAGCTTCTCAAAGCGGCTTTGAGACCTTTAAACACTACTTACTGGAATACGGCAGCTAGTGCCATAAAAAGGGGGCATGGCCTGGCTTCTCCCGGCGATCCTGCAATATGAAGGAATGCTCCGAGAACAGATACACTTCGCATTTCTGATGAAGCCCAGTTCAGAAGACCTGACCAGAAGTGTGGACCTCCATCTTAGTGCAAAAAAACTAGGGGTGGAGTGGCAATCCCACAATGATTGCTGCTACTCAGAAGATTCAGCCCATTATATTTCACTCTGAAGATTTTAAACAGAAAACAAATTTTCATGTTGTGTTTAACTGTTTGCCTCTTAAATGATTTATTAACAAAAAATGGAAACTTTTAAAAACAAGGTCTAGATCTGTGAAATGACTATGCATATATATAATTTTTGATAAAGCCAATTGATCTGTATCTATTTCATTCATTTTGTATTGACACAGTGTCAGTCAGCAATTTTCACAATACGCAAGTCAGAGTGTGGAAGTAAATTATTTGAAATCACAGTTCCTATCCAGTGATCACTGTTTTCCCACCTTGACTGGCGTAATGGTCTGCCAACACTCAACTGCCAGGATTCATACATGAAGGACATACACTAGCTTGAGGCACCAGAAGTTGACAACCTTCTCAGTCAGGTCACTTTGCTCAGCAAACACGGTTGCACGCCTACCTACTGGTGAGTAAGTTGGTAAACAAGATACTGCAGACGCAGAGACCAATGTAAGAAGAAGCACATGCTGTTTATTAACACAAGTGACACAGCACTAACACATGTGTGCTTCTCCAACCAGACCCTATTCTAAACTACTGATTAACATTGTAGCCCGTGCTACACAGCAACTGGATAATACAGTCACGTGGTCAATCTGCTCACATTCTCTTAAAGGTGTATTGTAACTCGGATTACTACATCCCTCCCCCTTTACTCGAAAGTAGAATTTACAATCTTTACAATATATCGACTATTTACATAAATAAACTATTTACAAATTCAGTCTCTGGAGGCTTTTTCAAATGTGTTGAACATCATAGTTCTACGGCTTTGGATGGTTTATCCAAGGCAATCCCAGGAGTCTTTTGTCCACTAGGCTGTCCAGTAGGAAACTATAAGTTTGTTTCTTTGACTCTCTCAGGCTCAACCAATCCTACAGGCACTTCCAAACCAAGTGGAGTTCCTTCCACATGTCGTGTAGACTCCAACGGGAATGCTTGGCATATTCTTTCTTGTAGATCTGTTTCCCTTTTCCTGAGGTGATTTACGTGTCTCCTATTAATCCGGCCTTTGGCCGATATGTGATAGGAAAGGGGTTCTGTCACTGCACTAACTTTACCTGATAGCCATTTGGGCCCATCTCCAAAGTTCTTTGCAAAACCTGTGTCTCCAACAGTGATGTTTCTTTCACGAATGTGGTAATCATGTCCATGTTTCTGAGACTCCTGACTTCTCTCTACCTTCCCCTCTAAATTCGGCCTTATGAAACTCAAACATGTCCTGAGATGTCTCACCACCAATAACTCTGCGGGGCCAATACTGGACTGCCCTCTTGGCCAAACCATTGGATGCAGGGTGATATGATGAGATCTTCACATGTGTTATGCCATTGAGACCTGTAAATCTTTGGAATTCCCCGCTGGTGAATGCCATTCCATTATCAGACACTATTACTTCTGGTAACCCATGTATCATAATCTGTCTATGGTGGTGGCAGATGTGGGTGTTTTCACCTCGTATACATCCATCCACTTCGAGTGAGCGTCTATAATCAAGAGGAATATTGTGCCCAAAATAGGCCCCACGTAGTCAGTGTGGGGGTCGACCCATGGCCTTCCTAGCCATTCCCAGGGTTGCAATGGAGCAGAAGGGGGCAATTTCTGTACCTGTTGGCACTGTATGCAGCTCTTGACTAAGTTTTCTGTTTCTGTATCCATCCCTGGCCACCATAAGTAGCTGCGTGCCAACATTTTCATTCTAGAGATGCCGGGGTGAGCATTATGCAATTTGGTCAATAATGGTTGTCTTGCTCTTGGACGCACAATGACTCTTGCTCCCCACAGCTAGATGGCCATCCTGGCAGGTGAGCTCATATCTCCTATTAAAATAGGGCTTCATTTCATCAGACTTTGGCTCATTGGACCATCCCTGTAAGACTTGATCTCTGACGTGAAACAAAACTGGATCATGGTCTTTTATTTTATTTGTTTGGCATGTACTGGTGACAATTCCAGAAAGTTTAACAAGACAAGATCTTGAGGAATTGGGACGTTCACATTGCTGTCTTTTAGAGGTAACTGGCTCAATGCGTTGGCATTTGCAATCTGGCTTCCCAGCCAATGGATTAAAGTATATTCATAAGCAGCTAGAATCAGTGCCCACCTTTGGATATGTGCAGAGGCAATTAGCGGTATTGCATTATCTTCCCCGAAAAAGCCTAATAGTGGCTTGTGGTTGGATACAATAGTAAAGTGGCAACCATGGATGTATTGGTAGAACTTCTTAACGCCAAATACGATGGATAAGCCTTCTTACTCTATTTGTGAGTATCTACATTTTGCAACACCAAATGTTCTTGAGACGTAACCAATGTGCTTTTCAGAGCCATCCGCCTTCCGGTGGGAGAGTATTGCCCCTGCTCCGTAAGGGGATGCATCACAGGTCAAAATTAATTCTTTCTTTGGGTCAAAATGTACCAACAGGACCTATGAATGTA
The DNA here is from genome assembly GCF_964194155.1 of Cetorhinus maximus. Taxonomy (NCBI): domain Eukaryota; kingdom Metazoa; phylum Chordata; class Chondrichthyes; order Lamniformes; family Cetorhinidae; genus Cetorhinus; species Cetorhinus maximus. The sequence goes on along the minus strand of NC_135883.1, from coordinate 123,852,146 downwards.
GCAACTACTTTACTGTTATAAAAGCCTGTTGTTGTGGAGCTTTCCAAGTCCACCTGTGGTTTTTCTTAAGCAAACTTTATAATGGAGCCAGCACTGTTAACAAATTTGGGAGAAATTGACCATAATAGTTAATCATTCCCAAGAAGAACTTGAGTTCTATGGCGTTTCTTGGTGCTGGCGCCTCACAAGCAGCTCTCACCTCATCTTGCCCTGGGTGAAGGCCTTGCGAATCAAGCCTATGTCCCAGGTAAACCATTTCTTTTGCTTGGAAGATACATTTTTCTCTTTTCAAATAAACTCCAGCTTGTGAGATGCGCTTCAATACCTCTTCCAGGTTAGCCAGGTGTTCTTCATCAGTTAGTCCTGTTACTAGGGCATCATCAAGATAAACCACGCCATGGGGCAAACCTTGAAGCATATTTTCCATTGCCTGTTGGAAAAGGGCACAAGCCAATGAGACTCTGAAGGGTAGCCTGGTATAACCCCCTGGTGTTGATAGTCACAAAGTCCAGAGAGACCTTTTCTAGCTTGACTTGCTGGTAAGTGTGGCTCATGTCGACCTTCGTATATGTGGTTTCCCCCTGCCAGATTGAAATACAATTCATCAATTTTCGGTATAGAATGCCTGTGAGGCCTGGCCAGTTTGTTAACAGTCAACTTGTAGTCCCCGCATATTCGCACACTCTGGTCAGGCTTTAGTACTAGAACTATGGGTGCTGCCCATTCAGGTTGTAAGACTCCCAACCTTTCCAGCCTGTCTAATTCGACATCAACTTTTTCTCATAATGCATAGGGGACTGACCTTGCCTTCAAGAATCTGGGGGTTGCCCCAGGATCCATGTGGATTTAAGTTTGCAGCCTCTGAATCTTCCCAAGCTCTTCCCTGAAGATGGAGGCATATTTCTGTAATAAATCCTGCAGGTCTTTCATTCTGAGCTGAAAAATCACGGTCCACTCCAACTTTATTTCCTTAAGCTAGTTCCGAGCAAGTAGACTTGGACCCTCCCCTGCTACCACTATCAGGGGAAAATTAACAGACTGATTTCCATACTGTACTGGAACCTTGCATATACCTCTTACTCGTATGCCTTCACCAGTATACGTCTTTAGTTTAGCATCTGAATTTTCCAGATTTAATGAGTGGCCTTCTCCATTCAGATATTTGAACCTATGTTCCCCTATAATTGTCATGGATGCACCTGTATCCACCTCCATTCGGATGGGTTTTCCGTTGACTGGCTCTGTTTCTTCTGGTTCCTGTGGATTTCACGATTTCTAACTTTCTGCTTAAAGTTTTGTCTTAATCTGTCTTTACAATATTGCATAATGTGCCCATTATGATGGCAGCAGAAACACTCGATTCTTTTAAATTGTTGTTTGCTTGCAGGCTATCTGGTTTCATTTCTGCCATTATTATTCTGGGTTTTCTCTGTTAAACCATTGCTTTTTGCTGGTCTGTTAATGGTGGCTGTTTCCCGCCTTTCCGCAGGGCCCAGGGTTTCTGCGCCATCTCTACCCAGTGCTTCCCTCCCGACACGATAGATGACACCATTTTGTGCTGCCTTGATTGCTTCTGAACCCCTGACTGCGTTTTCCATTCCGAGCGCCAACTCCAACGCCTTGCTGAAATCTAAATTTGTTTCTGACAACAGCCTTTTTTGAAAGGCGTCTTCATTCACCCCACATACTAGTCGGTCTCTTAACATGTCGTTAATCGATGTCCCGAACTCACAGTGCTCTGTCAGTTGTTTTAAGGCTGCTACTTAGCAAGCGATTGTCTTTCCAGGGGTGCGACACCCTGAATTAAATTTAAAACGTTGACTTGTTCATGAGGGTTTGGGCTGAAAGTGGCTTTTCAGAAGATTTACTAATCAAAGCTCATGGAATCTGGGGTGTTGGGTGCTGTTAGACTACGAATTAGGCCGTATGTTTCACTGTTACATCATGTGATGTCTGATCAAACAGTTTGATACGGCCAAACTGTGGAATACTGGAGGGAGATAACTTCGACGACTTTGATGGATGCTGTACTTACAATTGCCTTACAAGGTACGGCTGATTTACTTCTGTTTAATTTCTGTGTCTTTCTTTGGTGTCATTGACTGGTCATGTTTTGCCTCGTTGCCATGTTGTTATGTTCCTTCTCTGTCGGGTCGCTTTGCTCAGCGAACATGGTTGCACGCCTATCTACTGGTGAGTGAGTTGGTAAACAAGATACTGCAGATGAGGGACCAATGTAAGATGAGGCACATGCTGTTTATTAACACAAGTCACAGAGCACTAACACATGTGTACTTCTCCAACCAGACCCTATTCTAAACTACTGATTAACATTGTAGCCCGAGCTACACAGAAATTAGGTAATACAATCACGTGGTTAATCGGCTCACATTCTCTTAAAGGTGTATTGTACCTCAGATTATCACAAACAACATATACTACTTTGTATGAATCTTCAGGGGAGGGGGGTCAAAATTAGACAGCATTAAAAACGAACAAGAATTAAAAATGCTGTTAGCTAGTATATTGGTTCACCAGCATGCTGTGACATTGAGTGATCAATGAGTCTGACTTCCCAAGAGAAAAACCGGTTCACTTAACTTATCCATTAGATGGAAATGTCATAACTTAGGTGCTTCTCCACACTGAGGGAAGGAAAACTGGAGTGAGAGTCACCACACACTGCTCTCATGCATCTCTTAGCAGAAGGTACACAACACCATTGGCAAAGATCAAGGAGAAGATTACTTGCTCTGCCTCAGTGTGGCACAGAGAAACCGAAAAGGCGAAGAGGAGAAAGGAAGAAGATTTAAATGGAAATAGAGGAAAAATAATATAAAGCCGATATGTGAAGAAGAATTGTGATTTATACACAACTCTTTCACAAAGAACGAATATTTAAGGCTACAACTGATAGCTCTTTTAAAACAGAAGGATTTTCCCACTGTAGCTTAAAGCCATTCCATAAAACATGACAAGCAGCGTGTTGAGCTTTGAGTTTCAAGGTTGCTTTATTAATAACCCAAAAATATTCATTCAGGTTTTTAGGAATAGCATGGATTGGCCACTTCTTTAAATGCATTTTTGCGCCTTAATACGAGTCAATCCCACAGTTCTGCTATTCTGACCAGAATTATAAGCAATTAATTACTATCTATGCCCTGCAACAACAACTCTGCAGGGTGCCAGCTCAATGCAAAACAAAGTTACCACTCTTCATTTAACCAAACAGCTTGTTTCAGTAATAGCTGCAGCATCTAGGGACTTAGCGACTACTAATTTGATATAGTCAGATAATCTTAGTAAATAACATCTGCCTAATGGTTACATTCAGACTTTTTGTCCTTCTGGATCATAGAAACATAGAAGCAGGCATCTCTCTCAATCGGTGAAATGTTAGGATGACCTCCCTTCAGTAGGGCATGTCATATTCTTTGACCCAGGGTGATCTCCACATACCACAGAATAAGCTCTATCATGTAACAGTGAAAAATTACAGTGATGCTATCTTTAGGCTTTTGATATACTCATCAGACAATAAATAAGTACCTTCCATTCTCAGTAATAATATTGCAGCTGTAAAACTACAACAGAAAAAGGATACAAGAAAAAGAATATAATGGTCTAGATTTTCCAGTCTCTAGATCATCGGAGACCAGACCCAAAGATGCGCCACGGAACCCCTCGGAAGTCCCAACGCACTGACTCTGTGGGAATTGCCCGGGAAGTTTGAACTTCCAATGGGCAATTCCCCTGCCTCCTGGGACCCTCCGAAAATGTCTCAACTCTGAGTTAGAGTCGGAGGCTTCAAACAGTTCCAACTTACTTAACTGGATGGTTACCCAGGAAATGGTAGACAGAAAATCCGAATCCAACTCGTGGGTAACTATACAACCAACTGCTCCCACAACCCAACCTGACTATCCCCACCAGTCAACTCCACCATAACCCCCAGACAGGCCCCTAACCTGACTAGTCCCCGCCACCTGACTCCATCCTGACCCCATGATGACCCCAACTCCCCCCACTGATGTCCCCCAACCCGACCTATCTAGCCCCCACCACCCGACTCCATCTCTGGCCCCCCACCCCTGCCACCGCATACCCCCCTGAATTCCCGATTCCCCACCAACCTGATCCAAGTAGCCCCCAACACCCGACTCCCACCCTGATACCCCCAACTACCCCCATGAATCCCCGACTCCCCACCAACTCGACCTGACTAGCCCCCACCACTCTACTCACCCCTCCTGATCCCCTAACTACCCCTCCGATCCGACCTGACTAACTCCCATCACTTGACTCCCCATTGATCCCCGCCCCGCCCCCAAACTACCCCCCTGCCCACCCCCCTGGTGAGACCACATCTGGAGTACTGTGTACAGTATTGGTCTCCTTGTTTAAGGAAGGATGTAAATGCTTTGGAAGCAGTTGAGAGAAGGTTTACTAGACTAATACCTGGAATGGGTGGGTTGTCTTATGAGGAAAGGCTGGACAGGCTAGGCTTGTATCCGCTGGAGTTTAGAAGAGTAGGAAGCGACTTGATTGAAACATATAAGATCCTGAGGGGACTTGACAGGGTGCATATGGAAAGGATGTTTCCCCTTGTGAGAGAATCTAGAACTAGGGGTCACTGTTTAAAAATAAGGGTCGCCATTTAAGACAGAGATGAGGAGGATTTTTTTTCTCTCAGGGGGTCGTGAGTCTTTGGAACTCTCTTCCTCAAAAGGCAGTGGAATCAGAGTCTTTGAATATTTTTATGGCAGAGCTAAATAGATTCTTGATAAGCAAGGGGGTGAAAGGCTATCAGGAGTAGGCAGGAATGTGGAGTTCAGGTTACAATCAGATCAGCCGTGTTCTTATTGAATGGCGGAGCAGGCTTAAGGGGCCGAGTGGCCTACTCCTGTTCCAAGTTTGTATGGTCATATGTATGTTCGTCTGAACCCCCCGACCCGACCTGACTAGCCTCCACCACCCAACTCCCCTCTCATGCCCCCGCCACCCAAATTCCCCCTGACCCCACCTCCCCTCCCGAGCCCCCGACTTGACCTGACCACCCTACCCAGCTACCACCCTACCCACTTACCTCAACCACCCTGCAACACTCATTCTCCAACACACTGAAAAGCTGTTTAAATGTCTCAAATCTTTTTGGTGTGTTAGTGAACACTTAACAGAATGCAGCAGCCAGTGCTGTAAAAAGGGTATGTGGTTTCTGCACGGATTCTTCCCGCTGCTCCTTCTGAGGTTTGCAACACTGACTGAGTTCTGCAAGATCCTCCATTGGAAGATTGGCCAGAAAAATCGGAGAAAAGTAAGTGGGTATTTTTTTTTTGTCTGATCAAGGTTGGAAACAGGGACTCTGACCCCAAATGATATTGCAAAAGAATTGGGGCTGGGATTAATCTAAATAGCTCCAGATGAAAAACTAACAACAGCACAAGTGTGATGGAGCAAATGACCTCCTTTTGTAATGTAATTTCTGTGTTATTAGAACTCCGCTCACCATCACAGAGTGAAACCAGGCTGAGAGGCAGCAAATGGCTTCATTACAGGACTCTAACTGCAGTAACCAATCTTATTTTCATGTTTATTCGTTTTGCTCCATACACTATATTCATCTATATTCCGCCTGTTGGGCAGAATATGGGGCGAAGTTGAAGTGCGGGCGCACACAGGCGCGCCTCTGATCGGGGGGATCGGGAGGCATGGTGCCATTTTATGTGGGCGGGCCAATTAAGGCCCACCCAGCGTGACATCCACACAGAAACGCTATGCGCTCCCTGTGCAGGTGGAGGGGGGAACCCTAAACCCGAGAGTGTGCTCTTTCGCGCATGCACACGCGAGTGCGCACTCATCTGCCTGAGGCTAAGTGCTGCCCCAGGGAGATCGCCTCTACTGTCAAAAATATTCAAAATAGAGGAAAATAAATTCTCTGACATGTCCCCTCATGTGACACTGTCACATAAGTTGGGACATGTTCATGATTTTTTAAAAAACTTTAATTAAATTTTTTAAAGCCTAAATGAAAGCTCATCCCACCCGTGGATGAGGTTTCATGCTTTTTCTAATGCCCGCCAGGGCTCCTGGCCTGCCCGGCAACCTTAAGGTTGGACAGGCAAGTCCATTAATTAGTTAAATGACTGTGTCAATGGCCTCAATTGGCCATTGACAGGTCAGCGGGCACACTTCTGATTTTGCTGAGCCCCCACTTACCTGAAAATTTAAATGGGGCGCGATGATGTCGGGAGTTCCGCCCAACGTCGCCACGTGTCATTTTACGTGTCATCGAGCGGGTCCTGCCCCCCACTCGCCGACGGGAAAATCCTGCCCATGGAGTCTTAAGGCATGAAGAATAGACCCCTATCCAGGACTGGATGACTAAACAGTATATCCTCTTCAGTCAGTACAACATTACAGAAAATATAAAGTTTGCTCTATTTTGCAACCTTACAAATGTACACAGTCTGTGAATTTTCTGAGCTTGATTCATCAGATAGCCTATTCTGATTAAACGCTACCCAGTGTTCTTTGCTAATACTGGATATAGTGAGTCCAACTGCAGTCAAATATAGTTTTGCTCATCCACAAGCTTATATTTCCCTCAAAACACAATAACACTACAGAAAAATATAGCCAGGGTCAATCAGGTTTATCTAATGCAGCTGACCTAATTAGTTCAGTTTAGAAATAGTTCTATCCAGATCTAAGCCTATAGTCCTTCTAATACCTATACTCAAATTCAGAACCAAAGGACACAAGGTAACTGTGGATTATGGTACCCTGAGACAAGTAAAATTGAACTATTCTGGGGAGGAAATTCAAAAAACAATCCTTTCTCCAGATCCTAGCAGCAACACACAAATTTCCCTTCATGACACCAGAAGTGTGGCTAATTCCTGGGCCATTAATTCAAGTCTAGATGGATAGATGAATTTAGAAATAAGCTTCATGCACATGTAGGCCACGAATTGCCAGGGCCTGATGGAGGCTCTCACTTTCCATGAATGTCTGCTTTTGGGGGGGCTGTCTGGAAGAATTGGGCATTGAAAGCCATTGCCAGAAACTGGCACTTTCAAGGTTCTTCTGCGTGCTACTATTTTCCTGCTTCCAATTGTGGAAAATGGCTAACCGCTTAATCTCTGGATAATCTCACTTATAGAACATATGTTCTGTTACATCCTGTTTGCATGGTTAATTTAGTGGAAAACTGTACCACCTGCTCAGGAAATCATCCACTTCACTATCCATTCCAGTGAGAGAGAAGAACCAAGCAGTAATCTATAAGAAGTACGTATGCCATTGGGGGAGGAGGGGGTGAGGGGGTGGGATGGGGTGGGATGGGATGGGATGGGATGGGATGGGAGGGGGTGGTGGTTGGAGGAGGGCCACGTCTAAAAATAAGGGCCAGTAACATTGTGAATCTTCCTAATTAGATGAAGAATACCATCAGAGTTCACTTGTATGAAGTTTTACATTATTGAACAAAAACTAATTGTCAATCAAAAACAACTTGCTTATATATAGCTCTGATGAAAGGACATTGAGCATGAACGCTGGGTGAAACGTAACGCCTTCTCCCGTGGCACGTTTGGTGAAGGGGTGATTTATTCATGTGGGGCGTGTGAATGGCCTTCCCATCCTGCCGCCAATTGAGGCCTCATTCTGCCACTGCTAGTATTAACCCACAGCGGGTGAGGGACTCGCCATGTGAAACGTAAACCCTGTCGGTATTGGGTTGTTTGAGGGTTTCCAGGGAGACTCCATCATTCAAAGATACTCAATGCCTATTAGAGGGATCCAGCATTGGGAAGGGTGGGGATATGTGTTTGAAAGCTCAGCATTAGATCGGACAAGATGAGCTTCCTCCCAACAAAAATATATTGACAAATGAATCTCCTGCTTCTCCTCAACTGCTACTGAATGTCCTGAGTTCCTCAGGGTAGTGTCCTTGGCCCAACTATCCTCAGATGCTTCACCAATGACACCAACTCCATCATGAGGTTCGCTGATGATTGTGCAATGTTCAGTACAATTTGCGGCTCCAAGACCTGGGATGTGGGCAATTGCCCTTATTCAGAGGGCATTTAAAAGTCAACCACATTGCTGTGTGGCACACACAGACCCATGACCAGGTAAGGATGGCTGATTTCCTTCCCATTACATTAATGAACCAGATGGGTTTTTACTACAATGGCCAATGGTCATCATCAGGCTTTTAATTCCAGGGTTTTTTTTTATTGAATTCGAATTTCACCACCTGCTATGGTGGGAATTGAACCCAGGTACCCAGAGCATTACCCTTGGTCTCTGGAATACTAATCAGTGATAATACCACTATGCCACCGCCTCCTCAGTGACATTACCGTCACTGAATCCCCCACTATCAACATCCAAGGGTTAGGGAGCTAGGAAACAGATTAAAAAACAGGACCTCAAAGGTAGTAATCTCTGCATTACTTCTGGTGTCACGCGCTAGTGAGTATAGAAATAGGAGGTTAGTCCAGATGGATGTGTAACTGGAGAGATGGTGCAGGAAGGAGGGCTTTAGATTTCTGGGACATTGGGACCGTTTCTGGGGGCAGATAGGTTGCACCTGAACCGGAATGGGACCAACATCCTTGTGGGGAGGTTTGCTGGTGCCTTTGGGGAGGGTTTAAACTAACTTGGCAGGGGGATGGGATCCTGAGAGGAGGTTCAGCAGAGAGAGATGCACAGCCAAAATTAGAAGAGAGAGCAAGTGAGTCTGGAAGGCATAGAAATTGTAGGCAAGTTAAGGCACAAGGGAGTTTGGCATGGTTGGATGGTATTTATTTTAATGCAAGGAGTCTGACTATTCAGGTAGATGAGTTGAGGGCACAAATTAATACATGGAAGTATGATGTCATTGCTGTCACAGAGACATGGTTGAGAGAAGGGCAGGATTGGTAGCTCAATATTCCAGGATATAGGGTCTTCAGGCGACGCAGGGAAGGAGGTAAAAGAGGAGGGGGTATTGCAATATTGATCAAGGAATCAATTGCAGCAGTCAGGAGGGATGACATCTTAGAAGGCTCCTCAAATGAAGCCATATGGATAGAACTTAAAAACAAAAAAGCAGCAATCACATTGCTGGGAGCGTACTATAGGACCCCAAACAGTCAAGAGAGAAATAGAAGTGCAGATATGTAGGCAAATTTCAGAGAAGTGTAAAATAATAGGGTAGTAATAGTGGGGGATTTCAACTTCCCCAACATTTACTGGGTTAGTCATAGTGTGATAGGTTTAGAGGGAGCGGAATTCTTAAAATGCATCCAGGAGAGCTTTTTAAGCCAGTACGTATAGGGTCCTACAAGAGAGGCAGCTGTACTGGACTTAATTTTAGGGAATGAAGCCGGGCAAGTGGTAGAGGTATCACTGGGGGAACATTTTGCAGATAGTGATCATAACTCAGTTAGATTCAAGGTTGTTATGGATAAGGACAGGATTGTCCAGAAATCAGAGTTCTAAATTGGGGGAAAGCCGATTTTAATAGGATCAGATATGATTTGGCCAGGGTGGACTGGGAACAGCTACTTTTAGGTAAATCTGCGTCAGAGCAGCAGCACTCATTCAAAAAGGAAACAGGGAGAGTACAGGACCAACATATTCCAGTAAAGATAAAGGGTGGGACCAACAAATCCAGGGAACCCTGGATGTCAAGGCATATACAGCATTGGATAAAGAGAAAAATGGGGGCTTATGGCAGACACCAAGGGCTCAAAACAGCGGAAGCCCTAGAGGAGTATAGAATGTGTAGAGGGGAACTTAAAAAGGAAATCAGGAGAGCAAAAAGGGGGCATGAAAAAACATTGGCAGGTAAAATAAATGAAAATCCAAAGTTATTTTACAAGTACATTAAGAGTAAGAGGATAACTAGGGAAAGAGTAGGGCCCATTAAGGGCCATAGTGGTAATTTGTGTGTGGAGCTGGAAGACGTAGGGTAGGGTTCTAAATGAATACTTTGTGTCAGTGTTCACAAGTGAGAGGGACAATGTGGGTATGGAAATCAGGCAAGAGGACTGTGATATAATTAAAGAAATTAGCATGGAAAGGGAGGAGGTTCTAAGTGGTCTGGCAGGCTTAAAAGTAGATAAATCTCCAGGCCCACATGAAATGTATCCCAGGCTGTTGAGTGAGGCAAGGGAGGAGATAGCAGGGGCACTGACAATAATTTTCAATACCTCTCTGGCCACAGGAGAGGTGCCAGAGGACTGGAGGACAGTCAATGTGGTATGGTTATTCAAGAAGGGAGGAAGGGATAAACCAGGGAACTACGGGCCAATCAGTCTAACCTCAGTGGTGGGGAAACTATTGGAAGCAATTCTGAGGGACAGAGTTAATCTACTTGGAGAGGCAGGGATTAATCAAGGACAGTCAGCATGGTTTTATTAAGGGGAGGTCATGTCTGACCAATTGGACTGAATTTTTCGAAGAGATGACCAGGTATGTAGATGAGGGGAATGCATTTGACATAGTCTACTTGGACTTCAGCAAGGCTTTTTATAAGGTCTCACATGGGAGACTGATAACGAAGGTAAGAGCCCATGGGATCCAAGGCAATTTGGCAAATTGGATCCAGAATTGGCTGAGTGGCAGGAAGCAGAGTTTGATGGTCGAGGGATGTTTTTGTGACTGGATGCCTGTGTCCAGTGGGGTTCCACAAGGATCGGTGTTGGGTCCCTTGCTATTTGTAGTATATATAAACAATTTAGACTTGAATGTAGGAGGGTTGATCAGTAAGTTCGCGGAGGACACGAAAATTGGTGGGTTGGTAAATAGTGAGCAGGATAGCCTTAGATTACAGGAGGATATAGATGGACTGGTCAGATGGGCATAATCAGTGGCAAATTGAATTTAATCCAGATAAGTGTGAGGTGATGCACTTGGGTAGGACAAACAAGGCACAGGAATACACAATGAATGGTAGGACCCTGGGGAGTACCGAGGAACAGAGGGACCTTGGTGTGCATGTCCACCGGATCCTTAAGGTAGCGGGACAGCTAGATAAGGTGTTTAAGAAGACATATGGGATACTTGCCTTTATTAGCCAAGGCATAGAATATAAGAGCAGGGAGGTTATGCTGGAACTGTATAAAATGCTGGTTAGGCCACAGCTAGACAATTGCGTGCAGTCCTGGAATCCGCATTATAGGAAGGGTGTGATTGCACTAGAGAGAGTGCAGAGGAGATTTACTAGGATGTTGCCTGGGATGGGGAATTTTAGTTATGAGGAGAGATTGAATAGACTGGGGTTATCTTCCCTGGAGCAGAGGAGATTGAGGGGGACATGATTGAGGTGCATAAAATTATGAGGGACATAGATAGGGCAGACAGGAAGGAACTTTTTCCCTTGGTGGAGGGATCAATAACCAGGGGGCATTGATTTAAGGTAAGGGGCAGGAGGTTTAGAGGGGATGTGAGGAAGAATTTTTTCATCCAGAGGGTGGTGGGAATCTGGAACTCACTGCCTGAAAGGGTGGTAGAGGCAGAAACCCTTATAACATTTAAGGAGTATTTGGCATGGCATACAAGGTAATGGGCTTAGTGCTGGAAAATGGGATTAGAATAGTTAGGCACTTGTTTGACCGGAGCAGACCCGATGGGCCGAAGGGCCTTTTTCTGTGCTTTAGACCTCTATGTCTATGACATGCCCTTAAAATTTATCGGATTCTAAACTGCTTAATCTATTTGTATGTGTGTGAACTTTGTGTGTGACTATGTGTGTGTGTATATGTTTCTGTGTTTGTGTGTGCGTGTGTGTATGTGTGTGTGTGAGAGAAAGAGAGAAAGTTGGAGCATTTTTATCATGTTACTTAGATTGGGTTAAGTACAATTAATACTATTCTCTCTTCTTCTTTAAAAAAAACTGAAAGAAACCTGTGTGTGTGTCTTTTATAGTCATAGCATGTAAACAGTTAAACGCTCACTGAATTGGCATACATATCTTTTTTTTAAATCCTATTGCACTCAGCCGAGGAATGGAAAAAGGGGGAGCTATCCTATCCCTCCTTACCTGGTCATAACAGTATCATTAAACGATATGATGTTGAAGTCAGGAATAAGAGGATCCAAGACTAAACTCAAGTAACTCCTGGTGAATCCAAGGGTATATGAGTTAGGAGGAATGACGCTTGGGTCTTTAGGCTAAGGAGATGCCTATCTGGAGACCAAGAGAAAGCCAGGTTTAGTTTCTAGGACTGATAAAGTATGAGTTAATAAGACAGGGGGTTGTTTAGCTTGTGAGAGAAGAGAAGCAAGACTTGGAATTGAATTGCCTTTGGTTTTAAATCAAAGTTAATCCCAAAGTGAAATAAAGTTGCCAGCGGCAGTTTAGCTAGAAGAATGATGATGGTTTCAGTTCTTGGACAGAAACTGTGCGCATCACAGGTTTAAGATGTTAAAATAGTTTCAACAGATAATTAACCACTGGAAGTAAATGACTAAGTATTGTAATATTTATTACATATAGTTAAACCCTGACAGAATGTGAATTGTAAGTTTCTCTCAAACTTAGCTGAATTACTAGGCAATGGAAATTTGGAATACAGAAGCGTGGTTGAAGTGGCTTCTAATTAAACGCTGTACAATTGACCGGCAGTTATAAAAAGCGGTGTGTGTTTTTTTAATATTCGTTTGCTAAATCTGCCACATTTTACCCCAGGAGTGTAGCAGTAGTGCTGCTCGTATTATTATGTACAGGAGTTGGCAAGCAACCCACCCTCAATAAGAAAACTGCTGTAGCTTATAAAAAATATTTCAAAATGTTATGTGGGCCTTATGCAAGACTTTATTACCACTTCCGTCCTATTTTAATTTCAGAAAGACATATCCTTCAATAAGCGCAGCGTGACATTTCAAGGAAGCCTGGGTCTCAACTGAGTCCAGGTCTTGATGTTTGCTAAATTAATGAAACTAAGTGTTTGATGAGCTCAGAACTGAAGGTCGTAAGATATGCTACGCATGCTGAGTGCAAAGACAATTTAGGAAATAAATGCGCCACTTCTAATTACTGATACTACAAGTAAAGATTAATCCTGAGGATTAAGAGAATTGACAGAACTACCCTGGAAGTTGCAAATGACTGATTGATTCTGTGGGGCACGGAGTATGTGAACCTGGTTAAAAGTGCCATTGCGCCTCCATGCTTTGCTCAGAAGAATAAAGTGGTAATTGGTTTGAACAAATGTATTCTCAGGGCACCTTGTAGGCAGTATGTAGTTTCCGCTGCAAATGTTCATGATCCTTCAACCCACAGGAAGGAGCAGATTGGTGAGTTGTTAAAAAAAAAATGTCCAATCAAACATTTATTGCACCTTCAAATAAACTAATTCCAGGAATGAATGCGTTATCCATGTCAGAGTACTTACTAACAGTTATGCGGCTCCCCACACCCCCACCCACCCACACCACCTCCTTCTCCTCACATCACCAGCATACACATTGATTTGGATTATTTAATTCAACAACAAATCATATTTTATTGCATTCTAGGTTTATACAGTCTGGCAAATTGTATAAGGCCATGTCAGCAAAGGAGGATCTCAATAACCTACCCGGTACAAGTTTTTCTTGGGGTGAATTTTATGCCCTGCACCCACCCCACCCCCCAGCACATTTGAAGGCTCGTAAAATAAAAAGGATGGCCTACCCACTGCCTTCCGGCCCACCCCCGAGCTGTCACCCATATTATGGTGAGTGGGTAAGGCGTTAGACAGTCCACCCATCCTTGGGTCTATTGAGGCCCTTAAGTAACCATAAATGGCCACTTAAGGACCTTGTTCTGCCTCTGCCGCTATAATTGATGTGGCAAGTAAGGTGGAAGCAAGGCGGGCAACCTGGCAGCTTTCACTGTGTGGCCTGCTGTCGGGCAAGAAGCAGGGGAGGTACCCATTGGAGGCAACCCACCGCCAAGATCATACCCTGCCTTTAAACCTCCCCTAGCCTCTAAATGATGGCTTCCCCTTTCTCCCTCTCCCCCCCTACACAGGCAGGCTTGTCCAAAAGCCCCAGACTTACCTGAAGTCTAGGATCCATCGCATCTTCATCTTTGTGGACTGCCTGCAGTCCCAGCAGTGGCCACTACTCGCTCCTGGCACTGCTGGGACTACAGAGCTGCTGGACAATCAGATTGGCTGGCAGCTCTGTAGGAGGGGACTTTCTGTCCCTGAGGGAAGGAAGCTTCACTCCGACCAAATTGAGAGTGCCCAATATCGCTGCTGGGCAACTGGGTTTCTGGTTGGGGTGGTACCAACAGACTTTTCGGTCGGAAAGCCTGGGTAACCTTGTTTCATATATTGTGACTGTAACGTTACATAGAGGATTGTCCTTGTTATCGGGCTACGACATAATGTTTACACTTCCCTGGTTGTACAGATAACACACGCCGTCAGTCATGAGTAAAAGTGAGAGGTGCAGATAACATAAAAAAGAGAAGGCTTCAGCATTGTTGGAAAAAGAAAGAAAATCTTCAACTTCCATAGTGGCTCTTGTAACCTCAGTACTTCCCAAACCACTTTGCAACCAGTGAAGTACTTTTTAAGTGTATTCACTGTTACTGTAGGAAACACAGCAACCGATGCATATTGATAGCAGTGTCTACAAGATGTGCTGCAACAACTCACCAAGGCTTCTTCGATAGCATCTTCCAAACCCGCAACCTCTACCACCTACAAGGACAAGGGCAACAGATGCATAGGAACACCACTGCCTGCATGTGCCCCTTCAAAACCACACACCATCCTGACTTGGAACTATATCACTGCTCCTTCACTGTCGCTGGATCAAAATCATGAATCTCTCTTCCTAGCAGCACTGTGGGTGTACCTACACCACACGGACTGCAGCGATTCAAGAAAGCAGCTCACCACCACTTTCTCAAAGGCAATTAGGGACGGGCAATAAATGCTGGCCTAGCCAGCGATGCCCAATCCTGTGAGCGAAAAAAAATTTGCACACAGCAAGCTCCCAAGAACACAAATGTGACAATAACCAGATAATCTATTTTAGTGATGTTAGTGAGGGATAAATATTAACCAGAACATTGAGAGAACACCCCCACTCTTTGAAATAGTGTCAGGGAATCTTTTCTGTGAAGACTGATGGGGGCCATGATTTAACATTGCATCTGAAAGACTGCACAAGCTCTGCCAGTGCTGCACACCCTCAGTACTACAAGTCTCAGTCTAAATTTTATGCACACTTCTCTGGGGTGGGACTTGAACCCACAACACTTTGAATCATAGGCAAGAGTGCTATGCACTGAGCCACAGCTGACACTCCAGTAATCTTTACGCTTTTCCCTTCCTTAGGGGCAAGTAAAAATATCCCTGTGTGTCTTCTGCATGATAGTAAATCGCTATTTCAGACCTCTGCTCCCTTCTCAAGTTGCTCATAAGACACAGGCTATGGAGCAACTCAAGTCATTGAAGTCAATGGAAGGAAAAGTCAGGCGGAGTGCGAATGGCTGGTCAATCCAATGTCATTTATTTTGCACCCTCACCTAGAGCTAAAATCTCTAATTGAGTTGTTTTGCAGTTGGAAGAATGTACATGAAACAAGACTGGGAAGAACAAAAGTGCTGCACATTTTTGGAATTCCAATCAGTGAGCTTACAAAGGGGGAATAGGGAAGGAACTTGCACTAATACACTTGGGGAGCTAAGATTGAGACGGAGTAGCAGAGGCATTTGTTCATGCTTTAGCTGAGCTGGGAGTGATTGCTATAGAAGAGCCTGAAGGTAGAAAAGTGTTCCATTCCCCTGCACTGATTATCTTACAGAGTCATGAGCAAAAAAGTTCACCAATGAAACATTTTAAATAAGGCTGGATAAGCACAAGTTACAACCAATAGAAAATTAGATTCTTGCACTCCTATGTGTCAAACCAGTGACTTTTAGGTTCCAAAATTACTGACAGAACGGCCAGCTTTACGAACATGCAAGGCAGCAGGAGACTGAAGACCAACACAGGAAGGGAAAAGAGCAACTGTAAGAATATAGCTTTGGGTTTTTTCAGCACTTTTATTTAAACAATGGCACAACAGTAATGTCGACAGAATTGGTTCAACGATGATTTGAATTTGAAACAAAAATTTGTTTTTTTCCCCTCAATGGGATTGATAACATCGAAGAAGGATGAATTTCAGGGCCAAAGACATGATATTGTAAACATAGATTATTTTTAAAAAACTATGGAGATAATGAACAGGATTAAAACACACAAGTCCTGTTTCGGGACAGGTTTTGTAAGCTGGGAGAAAGAGTCTCGTACAGGAAGTCCTGGTCCCCCACATGTTGCGGCACTTTACCTCCACAATGCACGTCTCTTTATTTTTACAGCATCCCAGTCTGGAGGTCAGCCTGATTGATGGACTGGCTCCCAGTCGGGTGAAGAGCACTTTAGAGCCAGCCCTAGGATTAGGCAAAGAACCTGAAGCTGCTTGAGTGGAAGTATGGGGGTGGGGACCTGATCACCGATTTGGGGGTGGGGAGGTGGGGCGGATGCCAGATTCCATGGGAGGAGAGGTGATGTCTGAACCTAGAGGGATGGGTCCAGTGGTGGGTGGGCAGTAGCAGGCAGGGAAGAAGGTAATTTAGGGAGCTGCAGGGGTGTACTCCTGCTCTTTGTGGCCCACATGCAATGCTGTAAAAGGACTTTGCTTTTCCCTGAATCTGTATGCCTCCCTTGAGCTGCCAGGTTTCCCCAAGGCCCAGGAAACTCAGCCAACCAAGTTCAAACCTGTAAGATCGGAAACTCCCAGCTTCATTACAATGTTTGTACAGCCAATCCACCCCCAGCGGGTGACTTAGTTGTCTGCTCCTGGACTGAGCCTCTGTTAAACCTGGAAGTCAGCAGGTGGGGGACAGGTGTCAAATTTTCAAAATTTTACATCTCACGCAATCCCAACCCAACTGTTAGTAGGGGTTAAAATGACATAGATGGGATATTGGAAGACAGGCTTTTGATTACATAAGAGGAAAGTGTTAGAGATGAGACTGCAGCAATACGAAATGGCAATAGTTTGCTGTACAGGATACATCCATTGTTTTGTACAACAAGGTAAGGCTTGGGAAACACAATAATTGTAAGTAACAATATGTTATGAAAAGATTTGTGGCCCTCATCCCTATCTGGCAGTCCACTGAAACAACTGTAGGCCATGAAACACATGACAGCATTGCATCCAACAGGATGTAGAAAATAATGTAAAAAGAGGTTCAGTGCTTGACTCCATGGGAACATTTTCAAGGAGATCAGGTGCTAAGCCATCCCCGCAATTTCCCCCTCGAAGTTCCCTGAACAGATTACATATGAACATACGAATTATGAGCAGGAGTAGCTCACTCAGCCTCTCGCGCCTGCTCCATTAGTCAATAAGGTCATGGCTGATCTGATTTTAACCTCAACTCCACATTCCTGCCAACCCCCAGTAACCTTTCACCCCCTTGCTGATCAAGAATCGATCTACCTCTGCCTTAAAAAATATTCATTGACCCTGTTCCCACTGCCTTCTGAGGAAGAGTTCCAATGACTCACAACCCTCTGAGAGAAATAATTTCTCCTCATCTCTGTCTTAAATGGAAAACCCCTTGTTTTTAAACAGTCACCCCTAGTTCTGAATTCTCCCGCCCAAGGGAACATCCTCTCCACATCCACCCTGTCAAGCCCCCTCAGGATCTTATATGTTTCAATCAAGTTGCCTCTTACTTTTCTAAACTCCAATGGATACAAGCCTAGTCTGTCCAATCTTTCTTCATAAGACAACCCGCCCAATCCAAGTATTAGTTTAGTAAACCTTCTCTGAACTGCTTCCAACACACTTACACCCTTCCTTAAATTATTTCAGATGCAAAATTGATGTATATTATGATGCATGGAACATTAAATGATGAATGTTTTGAAGAAGGAATAAATTAAGTTAATTCTCAGACATATTTCCATCTCTAGCTTTGCCAACCCGTTAAAAAGATAAAGAAGGAACTGTGAAACAGCAAATCACCCAATCCTACTGGGCAGAATCATTAGTGAATGTAGACAGAACTCTTAATCTTCCTATCCCAACCAAGCCCGAAGGGACCAAGTCCACACAAATTGCTTCAACTTTTAAATAATGCTTTTCTCAGCCCATGTGCAACCATAATAACAAACTTAACTGTGCCAATGTATTCTCCCCAAAGTGCTGTGCAACCAAGCACACAATAACTTCACAAAATACACATCTGTGTTTAAACCCTTGAAAACTTAATAAATGAACTGAGACAAATGATCAAGTTACAATCCAGTTGGTTTACTGGTAAATGGCAGTCTGTGTACATGCTAGTAATTAAAATTAACTTCTTTCTTTTTAAAACAGCTCTAAGGACCTCCACCTATGGCACCCATTCTCTTCACTTACTTCGTCGTCCATTGAAAATATTAGCAGAGAACGATCCACACAACTCAAAGTTAGGCTAGTGCTTTTGCCAGTGCTATGCAAGCAGTCTCATTGCAACCAAGTGTGAAAATAATGAAAATTCTGTCATGGAAGAATGAATGTCAATGTTTACAACAGCACGGTGGGATTAGATAAATCAAAAAAACGTGCAAGCCTTGGTTCAGACCCTGACTGGATAAGTACTCTGGAGATTTCTCGCCTAATGCAGCTCCACAGTGTTTGGCAGACCTCCAATTTCGCACCCTAGTGCCCATTATTCATACATGAGTGATAGAAGGCTATTCATCTGTGGAAAGCATCACAGCCAAGCTCAGTCCTGTCCTCACTCAATATTCACACATACGCACAAACTTTCCAGCAGGGATTACTGAATTGATCAGGGATGGCAAGGATGCCTGGTGATTTCATCCCCTACCCACACCAGCACAGATCAAAACATGAAGCATTCACTGTCAACTATCTCAGCCGGCTGAGCTTTATGTTGAAACTACGATCGAGAGCGTTCCTCCCTCTGCTCGAGATGGAGCAGTCTCATTTCTTCAACAGATAATTTACCTAAACCAACATGCTATGTGCACTGAACTTTCAATTCAGGAGATGATGAAAGCTCCTTGATGGTTGTTGTTTTTACTGAAGTCAGCTCTAGTGCCACTTCCAATTTTTCTCCTCTTATTAATATGATCAATGTGGCTCCACTCCATTCAGGATTATTTTTAGAAACCTTTCTTTGCATATTTTAAACCACGGAAATACTGCTGATATTTGAAAATGTAATTAAATCTCCTGTCAGGCTGAAACATATTCTCTCCAGGCCACAATTTCATTTCCCCATTAGCTCCAGTGTTCTTCGGCAAATTAGCATTAAGCCCCACTGGCGATGTACAAACTTGCTCTTTTTCACGAGAGTCACTCATCATCATTCTGCCGGGAATCAGCTTTCGCTTGAGGCTGCCTTTCTCTGTGGGACACAATATTTCCCTGCCGTCTTCTTTAAAATAATTGCCGCTGCAGTATTTAATTGTTTTTAAAAGAATTACAGAGAAAGATAAACTGTTGGAGACCCAAAATGAAGTAAGGGTTCATCCCTACAACAAGGGAGGCACAGAAACTCAGAGGTGTTCATCTTAGTAGAGGTGTAAGAAGGAGCAAGTGTTGGGGTATAGGGTAGAGAAAGTAGGGGGGAGGTCGGGGGAGGACTCGTGGGGATGAGGGGCGAGGGCAAGGGAGGCTGCATGGGGTTGAGGGGACCAGGTGGGGGATAAGGGCTGGTGCGTGTGGGACGGCACAAAGATAGAGCGAGCGCAGAAACAGGAGATGAAGGCGAGCATGCGAGGAATACAGGGAGCACACAGGGAGGATTAGAGCGAGTGCATAGGGAAGGATAGAGTGAGCGCACAGGGAAAGATAGAGAGAGTGCGCAGGGAAAGATAGAGTGACTGCACAGGGAGAATTAGAGCGAGTACACAGGGAAAGAGAGTGACTGCACAGGGAGAATTAGAGCGAGTGCACAGGGAAAGGTAACGTGAGCGCACAGGGAAAAAAAGAGTGAGCGCACAGGGAAAAAGAGTGAACGCACAGGGAGAGTTAGAGCGAGCGCACAGGGAAGGATAGAGTGAGTGCACAGGGAAAAAGAGTGAGTGCACAGGGAGAGTCAGAGCGAGCACAGGAAAGGATAGGGTGAACGCACAGGAAAAGATAGGGTGAATGTACAGGAAAGGATAGGGTGAGCGCACAGGGAAAGATAGCGTGAGCGCACAGGGAAAGATAGAGTGAGCACGCAGGGAAGGATAGAGTGAGCGGATAGGGAAAGATAGGGTGAGCGCGTAGGGAAAGATAGAGTGAGCGCACAGGGAAAGATAGCGTGAGCGCACAGGGAAAGATAGAGTGAGCGCACAGCGAAGGTTAGAGTGAGCGCACAGGGAAGAATAGAGTGAGTGCACAAGGAATGATAGCGTGAGTAGACAGGGAAGGATAGAGTGAGTGCACAAGGAATGATAGCGTGAGCGGACAGGGAAAGATAGAGTGAGTGCACAGGGAAGGATAGATTAAGTGCACACGGAAGGATAGAGTGAGCGCACTGGGAAGAATAGAGTGAGTGCACAGGAAAAGTGAGAGTGAGTGCACAGGGAAAGATAGAGTGATTCCACGGGGAAGGATAGAGTGAGTACACAGGGAAAGATAGAGTGACCGCTCTGGGAAGGATAGAGTGAGTGTGCAGGGAAAGAAAGAGTGACCGCTCTGGAAAGGATAGAGTGAGTGCGCAGGGAAAGAAAGAGTGAGTGAACAGTGAAGGATAGAGTGAGTGCACAGGGAAGGATAGAGTGAGTGCACAGGGAAGGATAGAGTGAGTGCACAGGGAAGGATAGAGTAAGTGCACAGGGAAAAAAAGAGTAAGTGAACAGTGAAGGATAGAGTGAGTGCACAGGGAAAGATAGAGTGAGTGAACAGTGAAGGATAGAGTGAGTGCACAGGGAAAGAGAGAATGAGTGAACAGTGAAGGATAGAGTGAGTGCACAGGGAAAGATAGAGTGACCGCTCTGGAAAGGATAGAGTGAGTGAACAGTGAAGGATAGAGTGAGTGCACAGGGAAGGATAGAGTGAGTGCACAGGGAAGGATAGAGTGAGTGCACAGGGAAGGATACAGTGAGCGCACAGTGAAAGATAGAGTGAGTGCACAGGGAGGGGTTGCGCAAGCACATGGGGTGGGATAGACTGAGTTGGTGTGGAGGGAACGATGGAAGGATGATGGTAATGTTGAGAGACAAGATGATGATGGTGGTGTGAGAGAAACAACAGGAGATGCGACCAGGGAATGAGGGATGATGGAAGAGCAGAACTAGTGGGGAATGGAAAGAAATATGTACAGGAGATGGAGGGGAATTGGTGGAATGATTGCAGTGGGACGGGGACAGGGAGAAGCGGGAATCACAGTGGGAGTTGTGAGACGTAGTCAACATTTACAGCGAGTGGCTACAGAAACATAGTCAGTTCGGGTGTGTAGTAAAGATTGCGATTCAGAGGTAGATTGTGTGAATGGTTGATGGGCCCCGTCACTCCATTTTCTGTTTTCTCTACATAAGTCATGAAAGTAGCTGAATATTTTTAGACTATCACTGATTATCAACAATATAGAACTCAAGCATGAAGTCATCTTAACCCAAATATTGCACGTAATTACTCTTTTGTGTAACTAAGTTTATTTACACAGCCAACTCGTCATTGAACATGCACCAATACACATTCTAACAAACATTTCAGATTAGGACTTGGATTTTTGTTCCGGCAGAGTCAATGCATTTCCCAGCTATGCACGCCCGGCACATGAAAAAGCGGCCCAGAAGACCGGGTTTTCGTTCCGGGGTGGCAGGGTTCCCTGGGAGTGGAGCCAGGCGACCTCGGAACAAGTGCACAGGATGCCGGGTGTGGGGATGGGCTGGGTGGAAGGCTTGCCTTGGTGCACCGGCACTGTAATGAAGTTTAAAAAAAACGTAGAACATCCCTCCAACCCTTACCTCTCACGCTCCCTCAACCCCCCTCACACTCCCTATGGCCCATCGATCTCAACCTATGCCACCTCAGGCCCACATGCCCACCCCCCATGCCCCCTCATGGCCTTCATGTCAACTTATGCCCACAACCACCCCCATGGACCTTTATAGCCCTATGCCAACTTAGTGTCAGACATTCCAACCCAAGACCCCCCACTCACCACCTTTTGCTCTTACACACACCATTTCGTGGGGCATTGGAACAGGAGGGATCTGTACAGTTGGGGCGGTCCCCACCTGAACCGATCTGGGACCAATGTTCTATCGAAAAGGATAAATAGGGTGGTCAACAGGACTTTAAACTAGAAAGTGGAGGGGAAGGGAAGGGTAAAACTCCGAGAAGTATGACTAATGGGAAACAAAGCAGCAGGTTAGCGTGTGGGGAGGTGGATTCAACTTCGTGGAAAATTATAAAAAAATTAAAAAGAAAGGAGAGCCCAGGAGAGGCTATTAAAGTCTCCAGAACACAAAATAGGACAGAGTGTTTGGAAAGGGCTAGGAATCTAACTTCAAGCACATCAGATAAAGGGACAACAATGAGAAAGGGGACGGGAAATACAGGACTGAAGGTGTTGTATCTGAATGCAGGCAGCGTACGAAATAAGGTAAATGAGCTTGTGGCGCAGATTGAAATTGGCAGGTATGATGTGGTGGGCATCACGGAGACATGGCTGCAAGGGGATCAGGACTGGGAGCTAAATATCCAAGGATATACATCCTATCGAAAAGATAGGCAGGTTGGCAGAGGGGGTGGGGTTGCTTTGTTAGTAAGAAATGAAATTAAATCGATAGCAAGAAATGACATACGGTCAGATGATGTAGAATCTGTGTGGGTAGAGTTGAGGAACCGCAAAGGTAAAAAAACCATAATGGGAGTTATGTACAGGCCTCCGAACAGTAATCAGGATGTGGGGCACAAGATACACCAGGAGATAGAAAATGCGTCTAAGAAAGGCAAGGTTACAGTGATCATGGGACATTTCAATATGTAGGTAGACTGGGAAATTCAGGTTAGTAGTGGATCCCAAGAAAAGGACTTTGTGGAATGTCTACGAGATGGCTTTTTGGAGCAGCTTGTGGTGGAGCCCACTAGGGAACAGGCAATTCTAGATTTAGTGATGTGTAATGAGGCAGATTTGATAAGGGAGCTTAAGGTGAAGGAACCCTTAGGATGAAGTGACCATCATATGATAGAATTTACCCTGCAATTTGAGAGGAAAAAGCTGGAATCAGATGTAATGCTATTACAGTTGAATAAAGGCAACTACAGAGGCATGAGGGAGGAGCTGGCCAGAATTGACTGGGACATGAGCCTAGCAGGAAAGACAGTGGAACAGCAATGGCAGGAGTTTCTGGGAGTAATTTGGGAGAAACAGCAAAAATTCATCCCTAGGAAGAAGAAGCATAATAAAGGGAGGACGAGGCAACCATGGCTGACAAGGGAAATCAGGGACAGCATAAAAGCTAAAGAGAAAGCATACAATGCGGCAAAGAGCAGTGGGAAACCAGAGGATTGGGAAGCCTACAAAGACCAACAGAGGACAACTAAAAAAGAAATAAGAAGGGAGAAGATTAAATATGAGGGGAAACTAGCCAGTAATATAAAAGAAGATTGCAAGAGTTTTTTTAGATATATAAAGGGTAAGAGAGAGGCAAAAGTGGACATTGGGCCACAGGAAAATGACGCTGGAGAAGTAGTAGTGGGGAACAAAGAAATGGCGGAGGAACTGAATAGGTACTTTGCGTCAGTCTTCACGGTGGAAGACACGAGTAACATCCCCAAAGTTCAAGAGAGTCGGGGGGCAGAGGTGAGTATGGTGGCCATTACCAAGGAGAAGGTGCTAGGAAAACTGAAAGGTCTGAAGGTGGATAAATCACCTGGACCAGATGGATTACACCCCAGAGTTCTGAAGGAGATAGCTGAAGAGATAGTGGAGGCGGTAGTGGTGATCTTTCAGGAGTCACTCAAGTCAGGGAGGGTCCCAGAGGACTGGAAAATTGCTAATGTAACCCCCCTGTTTAAGAAGGGAGTGAGGCAAAAGACGAGAAATTACAGGCCGATTAGCCTGACCTCGGTCGTTGGTAAGATATTATAGTCCATTATTAAGGATAAGATTTCAGAATACTTGGAAGTGCATGGTAAAATAGGGCAAAGTCAGCATGGTTTCATCAAGGGAAGGTCATGCCTGACAAATCTGTTAGAATTCTTTGAGGAGGTAACAAGTAGGTTAGACAAAGGAGAGCCAATGGATGTTATCTACTTGGACTTCCAGAAGGCCTTTGACAAGGTGCCGCACAGGAGGCTGCTCAGTAAGATAAGAGCCCATGGTGTTAGAGGCAAGGTACTAGCATGGATAGAAGATTGGCTGTCTGGCAGGAGGCAGAGAGTGGGGATAAGGGGGTCCTTCTCAGGATGGCGGCCGGTGAGTAGTGGAGTTCCGCAGGGGTCAGTGTTGGGACCACAACTTTTCACTTTATACATTAATGATCTAGATGAAGGAACTGAGGGCATCCTGGCTAAGTTTGCAGATGATACAAAGATAGGTGGAGGGACAGGTAGTATTGAGGAGGTGGGGAGGCTGCAGAAGGATTTGGACAGGTTAGGAGAATGGGCAAAGATGTGGCAGATGGAATACAATGTGGGCAAGTGTGAGGTCATGCACTTTGGTAGGAAGAATAGAGGCATAGACTATTTTCTAAATGGGGAGAGAATTCAGAAATCTGGAGTGCAAAGGGACTTGGGAGTCCTAGTCCAGGATTCTCTTAAGGTTAACTTGCAGGTTGAGTCGGTAGTTAGGAAGGCAAATGCAATGTTGGCATTTATTTCGAGAGGACTAGAATATAAAAGCAGGGATGTGCTGCTGAGGCTTTATAAGGCTCTGATCAGACCACATTCAGAATATTGTGAGCAATTTTGGGCCCCGTATCTCAGGAAGGATGTTCTGGCCCTTGGGAGGGCCCAGGGGAGGTTCACGAGAATGATCCCAGGAATGAAAGGCTTAACATATGAGGAATGTTGAAGGACTTTGGGTCTATACTCGATGGAGTTTAGAAGGATGAGGGGGGTTCTGATTGAAACTTACAGAATACTGAAAGGCCTGGATAGAGTGGACGTGGGGAAGATGTTTCCACTAGTAGGAGAGACTAGGACCCGAGGGCACAGCCTCAGAGTAAAGGGAAGACCTTTTAGAACAGAAATGAGGAGAAACTTCTTTAGCTAGAGAGTGGTGAATCTATGGAATTCATTGCCACAGAAGGCTGTGGAGGCCACGTCATTCAGTGTATTTAAGACCGAGATAGATAGGTTCCTGATTGGTAAGGGGGTCAAAGGTTACGGGTAGAAGGTGGGAGAATGGGGTTGAGAAACTTAACAGCCATGATTGAATTGCGGAGCGGACTCGATGGGCTGAATGGCCTAATTTCTGCTCCTATGTCTTATGGTCTTATAGTCTATGCCAACTCACCCAGTAATCACCATGGGCAGACCTCCCAAGCTGAGATTAAATAAAATAAAGTACCAAGTGTGGAAGAATAAAATACATCTACAGGACAACTAAGGGTTAAACAGTTAAAACCATAGTGGAATACTACAGCACAGTTCCCTCTTTTGTTCTAGCAGGTACACCTGCAGCTGCCAGCTAATTGAGCAGGAAAGGAGAAAAAGAGCTTCCTAGAATCCTTGAGACAAGGCTAGGATGTCTGCCCCCAACACAAAGAGACAGGATCAAGCAATGGTCATCTGTTCTCTAGAGTGTACATCCCCTAGCACTAAAGATAAGGTCAAGCATGGTTATCTATTCTCTGTCTCACTTTTTTATTACCAGATGGGCTTCCCCCAATATCCTGTATAGTCATAAATTAGAATAGACCAATTGTGTGTTGCATGCCAAAGACAATGATTCTCAATGTAATCAATTATTGAAGGTTAGACAGTCTTATCACCTTCAAGCTCTTTGATATGTACAACTTTTACTATAAATATGTGTGTACTGTGATGCTTCCTCAGAGTGCCGGCTAGCTCCATTGTATGCTGCTGGGCTCTCCATGATATCATGATTCAATAAAGGCTTCCGAGACAAACCTCCTGGGTCTGAGTGTTCACTCCGTTTTCCACGACAAATTGGCGACGAGGATGGGATCTGACTGAAGTCCAGTAACCTCTTAAATTGGAGAGGTGATTGAAATCCTGGGCCGTCGGATCTCTAAAAAAGAACCCTCGCGGAGAAAGGGAGGAGTAACTCTCCTAAGTTAGGGAGAATACGAACTGCATCCTAGCTGAGAGGGGGATTGCAGTGAAAGCATCCTAGCTGAAAGGGGGAGTGCTAGAAAAAGGGTAGCTACCAACCAGACTCAAAAGACCCAAGGAACTAGAGGACTTGTTCAGGAACTCTTAAACACCGGTGAGCGCATCGGGTAGGAAACGCGCCGCGCTGTTAATTGTGTTTTCTTCTCAGAAAAATGGGAGATCGCAACAGCAGAGCGGGCTCTGCCACTCCCCCTGCTTCGCAAAGTACTAAGAACAAACCGAAACCGGCAAAACCGGAGCTTAAGTCAGGAACTTTGAAGATGGGCAAGAAAACGGAAAAACATATGAAAATGGTAACCAGGGCTCGACAAAAGGTAGGAGGCCCGCTGGTCCCTCCGGGATCGCCAGCCGACATTGTTGTAAAAGAGACGGGTGATGACAGGTATGCCGTGCCTTTTAGCAGTGACTGATATGGCTGGACACAAGGGGAAGGGCTGTATCGTGGCAGTTTAAAATACCCCTCATCCAGGCCTGGTGGGATGGAGTGGCTAATGGGGCCAGAGATCCTACTTGGGATTTTGATTATATGATGGGTTGTTTTGAAAAATGGATGGAGGTAAAAAAAGTAGTAGTAGTATACCCAGGGGTTCGAGTGCCCTGGAGGTGAAAAGTAAGTAATTTCTGTGTTTTCTTTTGTGTCCATTACGGTCCTGAAATTGTCCAATATGTTTCTGATTGGGTTAAATGGACTCATAGTAAAGGAGAGAGCTTCCCACCAGCTGGAACTTTTAATCGGGACAAATTGAGCACTTATAATATGTTTTAAGGGAGGTGGATAGTCCGCTACTGAATTTTCTGTAACTTAAAAAAAAATTGATCTGTTACAAGAGCTGTTTGTGCTGAAGAGAGAGAGAGAAAAAGGGTACCCCTAGGGGGTTAATGAGCAGTCGACAAGCAGCAGCAGAGAAAATGTGAGCTTTTGTCAGTTTGAAGGTCCCTATAGGTGGAGCCTTCAAGATCCCTTTACTCCCCCACTGCTTCTCGAAGCTTTGTTTAGAGTTAAGTTCAATATTATAGGAGTATCTATACATACCTTTATCTATGTGTTTGTTTGCGTGCAATGAAGCATTTGTATGTGAGCTTTAATGTGTTTTCTTCCCTGGATTGTTTTTTGTGTGTGTAGTTGAGCACGTTAGAGTCGAAAGCCCCATATTAGATTAAAGGAAAAGTTTATTCAAATATTCCAAAGTCTTGAGTATAAGGTTTGAGTTGAGATTTCTGGCAAAAATCGTAATTTGAAGGGAGTGTAAAGATAAAGCAGGGCTTGCCTTTATCTCATCCTTGAGATGAACCAACCCTTGTACCACCCCCTCGCAGACTAGTAGGGAATAACCGTTATCATCAGCTTCCAAGCTGATTGGGATTAATACATACGAGTTCGTTCTAAAATTCTGAGAAAAAGAAATTGCTTGAAATTCAGAAGGATTCTAGGAAAATGAAAAGACGTAAACACAAGGTCTAGATGGTTCCAATGGATAAAAAGGGGTTTCTTAAGAAGAGATGAATTAAATATTAAAGGAAATCTGCTTTCCAAAAGCACTGGAATTTGAATTTGGGACAATCTTGAAATGTAAAGTGCAGTGTAATTTAACAGGTTACTTTTGAATCACTAGGATGTTATCTAAGATAAAGAATGTGTTGATAAACATAGGGAAATTATAACTTGGATACAAGTCATTACACATGAAAAAGAAGTTGTTTTAATTTTGATAGTGTAAATTACAGTTCTTACAAAGTTTAAAAATTTGAGGTTTGGTTCTTGATAAAGTTCTCAAAAGGGAATTTTCATTTTAAAAGGTCTGACAACAATTGGCACTAATTCAAATGCTGCAAGCTTTTGTGTTTGTAAGTCTGTTCCCAAAATATGAAGCTAAGCTCAAGACCTTGGCAAAGTTTGGCAGAAATCCAATTTTTGGCCGAGTTAATGAATCTGGGATAATTCTAAAAGAAAAGGGTCAGACACAATTTAGTGGGTTTCTTTTAAGACAATAAAAACTTGTCAATACCTGATTTCTGTTTTTAAAATTGTTATGAGAATATTTTAAAGTCTCTCCAGGCAACCTGAACAATATAAGATGGTAGCTGTTGCAAGTGTAATATGGTATGAGGCAAGTAGGAGAATGAGTTAGGGAAAGAGGACATAATGTACAAACTGTTTTAAGGGAAATGAATTTGATAATCTGGCCATCAACTGAGGCATTGGAACTGCACAGGGGGAGATAAACAAAGATCTAGAGACAGAGATCCCCGTTGAAACGGAATAGTTAATATGGCCTAAAGAGTAAGGAAACATTTTAAACAGTCAAGACAATAGAGAAACTGAACTCCAGAGAACCTTAGGATGATCATGGTCAGGGAAGAAAACTTAGAGGTAAAGGGAAAGCTGGAAAAAGGCTAAATAGATGTATTACTGACTATGTTAATGTGCCTGCAAGCTACAAAAAAGTAAAACCACAGGATTAACACCTTGATGACAGGCAGAGTTAAGCGGTTCCCAGAGAGAACCATCACTGGAAGTGAAAATACTGAGCCATTGAAAGATAGGATAAGAAGGTGCATTGTAGAGTTGTTTAAGGAATTGAGGTCTGACATGAGACAACAGCAGGAGGGAGTAAACTGGAAGGAGTTTACCCAAATGGATTCAGATCAGGGAACTCATTTCACAGGGAGAGTCATTAAAGAAGTGTGTAATCTTATGGAGATTAAACAGAAATTCCATATTCCTTACCAGCGTCAGAGTCCAGGGATGGTGGAAAGGATGAACTGAACTTTTTTTAAAAAATCAATCAAGAGACAGGGAACAGCCCAATATTCTAATGCACTGTGGGCTACCCCAAACAGGACCGCCAGGTTCACCCCATTTGAAATGATAACAGGTAAGGGCCATGCAATTACCTGAAGGTATTATAGTAGGAGGTGTAGGGCCACAGAAAGGAAAAATACAGCACAATGAAAGGGAATTAAGTAGGTGATTACATGAGTTGAGAGAGGAAGTTAGAGACTGACAGATGATTAAGGATATGGAAACAGGCAAATCCAAAGAGCAACAATGGACCATACCAGGTAATTATGACAGGTGATACATGCACACTTGTAGATATGAGAACGGGAAGTAAATGGAGGCATTACACACAGTTAAAGATACATGACAATTGACCAAGTGGTAACCCAGAGAACGGGAACCGATGTTAATGTCTCCACAGATCTACGATCCTGGTCGTGGGCCTATCAGTACTGGCAACAAGGTCAGGGATCATCACTGCTCATCCTGCACCGCAGGAGGAACTTTGGTACAGCATGGATAGTGCCGAATGCGACACGCAACGGGGAATGATAAATGTAACAGTAGGAGAACAAGTGCTTTCAAATTGTAGTAAGGGTTTGCTTCAGATCGAGCATGGGAGGACCGCCACTACCCAACCACCTCCCACCTCTACTTTCACAGTCTGAGTAGAGATAATTGAAGCCCCTCAAACCACACCGACTGATCCATCTTGTCCGACTATGCATCCAGGACCGACGAATGGTTTGGTACTGGTTAATCAGAAGTTTTATATGATAATGTACACCATGAGCTGGTACCCATAGTCTTGAATGTATCCGGTGTCGTCCTCCCCAATGGTGCTCAACCAATACCCAAGCACTCTATAGGGCTCTGACGCGCCAATTGATGACTGAAGCAGTTCAGTTCAGTGGCGAGATGCGATCAGGCTTGGGAGGGAACTGTGTTAAGCGCAGCCTGATAAATGGTGCCACTATGATATTCAAAATAGGGACATCATTGGTTAATCCAAAGCCTGGCTACCGTGCTCGAAAGTCATGCGGGGACTATCAATAAATTAATGGAAATAGGGAAAAATATTTCAGACGAAGTGAGCAGAAATGATGTTTGCAACACCTATAGATCTTGGGCACTGGAACAAGCCCGAGAAAATTTAAGAAAGACTAAAGAAGGGGTAGTCCCTTCATGGGTAACTAATGAGCATCTATTGAATCTCTCACGACACAAGAATCATGACTTGACTGGTTGCCAGCTCAGGGGTTTAACACATGTATGTAGAATGAATGTTGAATGTATAGTGAATAGTAATATGCTAATAGGCATTGTATTAGTAATACCTGTCATACCTATGTCTATGACATAACCCAGGCATGACGCCCACAGTGACTGCTGGTACGGGACCCCAGCCATGCGGCCCATTTGTACACCTACAAATGGACTTTATACAAATGCCTAAATGTATGGAATATAATTATGTTTTAGTTCAAGTATGTTTGTTCTCGCGATGGGTGGAGGCGTATCCCACCCGACGAAATGATGCTGTTGTTGTTGTAAAATTGTTGTTCATTTTACTGCTAAAGTGATAAAGGAACTGTTGAAGGCCTTACAATGCAACCATCACCTTTCCTGCCCATACCACTCCCAGTCTACTGGGGCGGTGGAAAGACAAAATGGTATTCTGAAAAACAAACTAAATTATGTGAAGAAACTGGTTTGAAATGGCCTGAAGCTCTACCCTTGGCGCTCATGGCTATGCACTCTCACCCTAACCGTACCACCTCCCTCTCTCCTTATGAAGTTGTAATGGGATGTCCTATGCGCCTCCCAGTGAACCCACCCTTGTCTGCTAGGGAAATGGACATCCACACTATGGATGAGGGAATGATTACATACTGTATAGTGTTCACTAATTCTCTCAAGAGCTTGCATATACAGGTAGTAGAAGCTCAGAAAAAGCCCACCATTGAAGACTGCCATCAATACCAGCCCGGGGACCTAGTCCTAGTAAAGACCTTCAGGAGAAAGAACTGTTTGGAACCTCGATGGGAAGGGCCTTTCCAAGTCCTGCTCACCACCCATATGGCCGCAAAGGTTGAAGGACGCCCTTGTGGTTCCACGTATCGCACATCAAGCGGACGCTGACCTCGGACGGAAGGGGTTGTGCAAGAACTTTAACTGAGCCGTCAGAATGCTGATTCTGATTTGGATCCTGTCCTGCGTGGTCCTTGCGGGGACATGGAATACCAATTCTTCGGTTCAACGAATGCAGGCCGTAGCCTCGCAAGTTCATCAAACTAAATGTTGGATTTTTACTCATTTTCCTCTATGCAAAACAGCGGCTGAATTGCATGAGTGGGTGGAAAGGACCCTACCTTGTGCTGCTAACAACTTGAACGGCCCTGAAGGTTAATGGGAAGGAAGACTGGGTCCACGCCACTCGTTGTAAAAAAAGACATTGTCCGGTAACAATATAGCAGCTGTTACAAAGTGATCTAACTTGTATTATGTATTGAAACGGAAGGTTTGAGTAATTTTTATAAAAAAAATCCTTGGTGGTCTGTAATACTAGGTTGGTTCTCCGGTTGGGGAAGTTGGTTGCTATACGTTTTAATTGGGTTGGTCGTAGCATGTGTTATAGGGTGTTGTGCATGTATTGCTTTGCAGATTTGCTGTTCCCAGGTTATTAACAGTGTCTCTACTGGATTAGGAGGAGCTCCAGTTGTCCCTCAATTGATATGCACTGGCCCCAGCGAAACCCACTGGTGGGGAGAAAAAGTTTACCCTGCCAGGGATCGACCTTTCCCTTATGGTTATGAGCCCCCTTATGATGATGAAGATACTATTCCTCATTGGTATTAATCTGAAAGATTAACAAGGAGGGATTGTGGAAGAATAAAATACATCTACAGGACAACTAAGGGTTAAACAGTTAAAACCATAGTGGAATACTACAGCACAGTTCCCTCTTTTGTTCTAGCAGGTACACCTGCAGCTGCCAGCTAATTGAGCAGGAAAGGAGAAAAGGAGAATCATAAACAAGCTTCCTAGAATCCTTGAGACAAGGCTAGGATGTCTGCCCCCAACACAAAGAGACAGGATCAAGCAATGGTCATCTGTTCTCTAGAGTGTACATCCCCTAGCACTAAAGATAAGGTCAAGCATGGTTATCTATTCTCTGTCTCACTTTTTTATTACCAGATGGGCTTCCCCCAATATCCTGTATAGTCATAAATTAGAATAGACCAATTGTGTGTTGCATGCCAAAGACAATGATTCTCAATGTAATCAATTATTGAAGGTTAGACAGTCTTATCACCTTCAAGCTCTTTGATATGTACAACTTTTACTATAAATATGTGTGTACTGTGATGCTTCCTCAGAGTGCCGGCTAGCTCCATTGTATGCTGCTGGGCTCTCCATGATATCATGATTCAATAAAGGCTTCCGAGACAAACCTCCTGGGTCTGAGTGTTCACTCCATTTTCCGCGACAACAAGTATCTATTGCAGACTTTATTTTAAAAAAAGGTGGTGTGAAAGAAACAACAGGAGATGCAAAAAGGCCCCAGTTAATACACTGATATTCCTTCAACTACATTATTCCTTATAGCAACAAATGTTTCATTCAATTGCATGATCCCCTCCTGATCCCCTTCACTCCAAAGAGTCCATACCACTTGGAGCTGCCAATCAAACTGTAAAATGGCAGGCACCCTACTGTGATAATGGATGGTTGTGAGCACTAATCCAGTAATGGTAGTCCTAAGGCTCATGTTAACAGACAGAGCAAAATAGCAAGCAATCATTTTTTTAATACTCCAATCAGTTTTTTTCAAAGTGTTAAAGGGCAGGACTTTTAAATGCCTTGACAGCTTAACTGCTCCCTTTGACACTTTTGACAGCTGTTTTTGACAGTTCCTCTTGACAGTTCATCTTGACAGTTTTCACAGTTGTTTTTGACAGTTATAATGAGCTTCACATTTCCAATGAGTTGATGCATGTTTTCATGCCTACTTTTAGTAATCCTAGAGGGAACCTTACCTCTCCCAAAGTCACCTGGCCTTCCCCCAAAGGGCAGCTTACCTCCCCCAAAGGTGACATGGGACAACATCCAATGGGGTACCTTACCTCTCCAAAGGGGCACCCTAGCTACCTTAATGAATCTGCAAAGTTCCGACCTTCCCCACCAGGTCTAATCTACACACGTTCTCTTACATCTCTTACATCAAAATCACACAAGTGGAGGCAGCTGCTGATTTCTAAAACGCACATGCATGAATCCCAACACATGTCCATTCCTACCCCTGCGAAAATGGTAAATGCCGTATTCGGGGGCGGGACCTCCAGGATTCGGGCCTCTTCCGCCATCTTCGCAACAACAGAGAAGGTCTCCATTGTTTCAAAAAATCCAGGTCTAAATGTCTCAATAAAGAAGTACTGTGTTCCCATTAACTCCATCTATTACTATAGGATATGTGATGACCTTTGACCCAGAAGCAGTACAGTAAGGAAAATTTGTAATTTCTTCAAAGCGTCTGTATCTGTAATTGTTTTTAAGAATGTTTGAAAAGGGCTTTTAAGAGTATGCATCAATTGTAAAAGAATCATTGTAATTTTCTTGAATAATAAGAAATAATGGTCCATGTGAGCTGGTGACACTTGACCTGGAAGCAGTACCAACAGGGAAGAAGTTAACATACGGAAAGCCAGACATGAACATATGAATTAGGTGCTGGAATATGCCATCCAGCCCCTGAAGCCTGCTCCACGATTCAATAAGATTATGGCTGATCTGATTTTGGCCTCAAGTCCACATTCCACATGCCCTCAATAGCCTTTGACCCCCTTGTTAGTCAAGAATCTATCTACCTCTGCCTTGAAAATATTCATTGACCCTGCCGCCACTGTTGTCTGGGGAAGAGTGCCAAAGATTCACAGCCCTCTGAGAGAAGGGCACCTTACCTCGCCCAAAGGTCACCTGACCTCCTCCAAAGATGACCTGGCACCATAACCAAAGGGGTACCTTACCTCTCTTACATCACAGTCACGATGGGCTGAATGGCCTCTTTCTGTGCCATAACATTTCTATGGTTCCATGGTTCTTTTCATCTCCATCTGAAATGGGAGACCCCTTATTTTTAAACTGTGTTCCCTAGTTCTAGTCTTTCCCACAAGGGAAACATCCTTTCAGCATCCAGCCTGTCAAGTCACCACCCGTGATCAGGTCCACGCTGCCATTTTACACGGGCGGGCCAATTAAGGCCCATCCAGTGTATTTCTCAACTCCCAAGGATAGCGGGAGTGGGCGGGCGGCGGCGGGAGTGCACTGACCGCCGGGTCCAATGGCGACCCAGCAGCCTGTTTAAATGAAGGCTGGGCAGCCTTTGCAAGGCTGCTCACAATGGCCAGTAGAAGGGCTCACCAGAGGGCTTCTGGTAAGCAGGCACGTCCGGAGGATAGGCCAGAGGAGCAGGCCAGGCCGGAGGATAGGCCAGCAGGGCAGGCCAGGCCAGAGGGTAGGGCAGCGGGGCAGTGTGCCCCTCGGTTTTTGGATAAGTGCCTAGCTGCCCTCCTGGAGGAGGTGGCAGCACAGCAGGAGGTCCTGCTTCCAAGGGATGGGAAGCGAAGGTCTCCCCACCTGACCAAACATAATAGGAGGTGGTGGCCGAGAGTGTGAGCTCCCAGGATGTGGCGCGACGCACATGGGTCCAGTGCCGCAAAAGATTCAACGACCTCCTGCGCTCAGGAAGGGTGAGTTCCATGTTGGCAGAGGTTACTGAATGCAGTAGTCACCCTTTCCCCCCAAACCCCGACCCCCGGCAACTCTGAGTACAGTTACAGCATTGAGTCCCTCATGGCATTTATCTCTCACTGGGTGGGCCAGCAGATATTGCCCATGCCTATTTGACCCTGAGAGGGTTGTGCTGAGATGGGTTCTGCACCCGCAGCATGTGTAACACTGACACCCAGAGTATAGAATCGGGAGGAAGCTCAAGGATCTGCACCTAGGCATTGCGCTGGAACTGCGAAGCATGTCAAAGTCAGGGTGCTAACATGCTAGGAGGGGAGCTTCCAGGTGGCGGGGCACCAATCTATCTGCTGGCCTTTGCGTTCCACGGACTTGTGCCTCCTTGCTTTGCAAGGTTACACCTTGTGCTGCCAAATGTGATGGAGGCAGCATTTGGGCAAGGGGGGGTCAGCCCTGGCTTCTTTGTGTGTGTGCGGCAGCTGCGGGTTAACGAAGAACTGGAGTCCTGCAACATCCCACTCTGGCTGGGTTGGCAGTGATGCGATGGGAATCCAGGTACAGGGTGGACTAACCAATGCTCTTCTCTCCTTTTCAGGAGAAGACTGCACACAATTCCGCTGAGCGGATGTGGACTGGCGGAGGCCAGGCCCAGTTGGCCACCGAGCACTGAGGTCACCATGTGCGTCCCAGCAGCTATGGCACTGCTGAATGCTCAGTGATTGAAGTTTGCAACATGGGTTGACCATTGATTATGGAAGGATGAGCACATAATGATCCGGGCGTCTTGCAAATTGACATTGTCTCCACTAATCAAATGTCCTTGTTCTTCCTTTCAGCATCACTGGAGCAGAGCCGGGAGGAGGAGGAGAGGGGCCACCTCTCACACCTGAGGGCCCAGAACATATTAACTCACCACCTCTGCCAGGCAGGCACCAGCCCAGATACTAGCACCTCGGTGGGAATTAGGTCATTGGCTAGTGCCCCGGGGCACGGTGGTGAGGGCACTTCACACTCGCTTGAGGTGCAGGCAGAGACAGAGAGTGCCCAGGGCGCCGGCAGTCAGAGGACTACAGGGAACCAGGCACATGCTCGGTCAGTGGTTGATGATGTGCCTCTGGAGTCGTCCATGAGGCAGCGAACGCTGGAAGTGCAGCAGGGTATGCAGGACGATCTGGCGGAGATACATGAGGCAATGCGTGGCATGATGCCTGTGCTGGAGGAGTCCACGGGGAGCATCACCGATGCAATGAGCCTCATGGCCAAGCATCATGCTTCCTCCATGGAGAGGGTGGCAACTCTCATGGAGAGGCTCTTCCAGGAGAACAATCAGGGTCTCCTGGGGTTACGCTCGGACCTGCAAGCCCTCACAGCGGCACTGACCTCAGCTGGTCAGTGCCAGTGTGGGAGATGGTTTGGGCACTCGTGGTGACCCACGTCGGTGCAGCAGCTGCCTGTCATCTCTGCAGGCTCCTCTCAGGGCGCTCCGGATGAGGGTAGCAGCTCTTCCACCCCTCTGCCAGTGACTGTGGTGGCGACTGGGGAGATGCCAGCTGTGGAACTGGCCACTCCCTCCCAGGTGGGGCCATCAAAGGCTCAACGGGCCAGAAAGCGCCCGTCAAGGTCACCGAGGCCAACAGGACAGCACAGTGAGCAGGCTGTCTCAGGTGCCAGTGCCAGCGAAGGGACAGCACCAAGACATAGCACCCGTAAGCGTAAATTTAAGGCACCTTAGGCACACTATGGGTTTCTCACTGGTGCTTTTATGTTGGCCCATCGTAGTTCATTCAGACTTAGTGTGATGTCCAACACCTTTTGTTTTTGGTTTCTGAAGTTAATTTTGTAATCTCATTAAATTTTGAAATGTTGCCATGCCTCAGGGTGATTCCTTACTTCTGCAGGTGGACGGGAACCCATGCTGTTATGAGTGAGTTGTTTGACACTGAGGTTTATTGACAAGGGCCTTAGATAATGTTCCTATCCAGGCAGATTTAGCACTCAGGCATTGAATATGGAGCCTGCAGCCCTGGCATGTGTTGAAGGTCCATCTGTGGTGTGCTAGCTAAAGGTTCTTTGGATTAAAGCCTCCCAGGTGTCCCTACCTCCCTGGAATATGCCTGGGTCAGTGTCTATCCCCTTAGCGTTCTCCTGTGCGTGTTTATCCTCGGACTCATTGCTGGACTCATCATGTGCATCCAGAGCAACTGCATCTATGTCTTCCTCGTCCACTGCGTCACCCCTTTCCAGTGCCAGATTATGGAGAACGCAGCATGCAACCACTTTCAACGACACACGATCTGGGGGTATTGGAATGCGCCCCTTAAATGGTCCAGGCATCGGAAGCGCATCTTGAGAATACCGATGGTTCTCTCCACCTCAACCCTTGTGGAGCCGTGGCTCCTATTGTACCGCTGCTCAGCTTCTGTTCTTGGATGGCGGAGAGGTGTCATGAGCCACCTTTTGAGGGGATAGCCCTTGTCACCCAGCAGCCATCCATCCGGCCGGGCTGGACACTGAAGAGTCTCGGCACGTGGGAGTGTCTGAGGATGTAGGCGTCATGGGAGCTGCCTGGGTACCTTGCACAGACTTGTAGAATCAGCATCCTGTGATCACACACTATCTGCACGTTCATGGAGTGGAATCTCTTCCTGTTGACGAACGCACCGGGCTCACCCCCTTGTGCCTCGATGGCCACACGTGCAATCTACTGCACCATGGACGCGGAGGAAGCCTCTGGCTCGCTCTGTCTGGCTGGCCTCGTCCCAGCAGTAGTGGATAAAAATCAATGCACGCCTGAACAGAGTGTCTGTCACCTGCTTGACACAAGTGTGGACAGCTAATTGGGAGACTCTGCAAAGATCACCCACCGACCCCTGGAAAGTGCCGGAGGCATAGAAGTTGAGGGCAGCTGTGACCTTTAGAGCTACTGGCATGGGGTGTCCACCCACATAGTTTGCGGAGATCTCAGGGCCTATCATATGACAGATATAGTTGACTGTCTCCCTTGAGAGATGGAGCCTCCTTCGGCACTGCACCTCAGACATACTGAGGTAGTTGCTTTGCCGCCTGTATACCCTGGCAGCAGGATAGTGGTATCTTTTGCGGCCCCTTCAGCCTTGGACTTCCTGTTGGCCCTGCACTCTTTGTGCCAGCGTCTCTGCTCCCAAAGGAGGCTGAATGTGGACTCCTGGCCTCCTCCCCCTTTTAGCCCTCCCTTCTTCCTCAGAGGTGGTGCCTCCAGTGGAGAGAACAACTTCCATTCCCAGGCTAAGGAAAGGCTTCCTGAAACCTGCAGGCTCCAAAAATGATCTTTACTGTAGAGTCCTGACCTGAAGGCTGTTATTCCTGTCCAAGCAGCTGTGAAGAGTTTTGAAGTATACCTGCTCACACGGGCAAGTAGCAGTAACTTTCACAATTAAATATCTAACAGATCACATTCGCGACCCCACTTACCCCTCTTATCCCACCTGTGGATGAGGTTTATACAAATGTCTCCTACTCGCCTGCCCGTTGCACCCGTGCGACGTCCTGAAGATCACACAGGCCCTGAAATATTGCAGACAATTACTGCCTCAAGGGCCTTAAATACCTGATTAATTAATGGTGGGCGCGCATCAGAGATCATTGAGCGTCCACCCACCTAAATATCGCGATGGTGCGCGGTGATGCCGGGACGCTCACCCGACGTCACCACACGTCATTTTACACGTCAGTGTTCAGGGCCTGCCCCAGCATGCCAACGAGAAAATTCTGGCCTATGGAATTTTGGAAAATTAAAATCAATGCATCTACTATCTCAGCAGCCACTTCTTTTAAGACCCTAGGATGAAGTACATCAGGACATGCAGACTTGTCAGCTTTCAGTTCTAGTAATTTCCTTGGTACCCTTTCCCTGGTGATTGTAATTGTTTTAAGGTCCTCCCTCGCTTTCACTTCCTGATTCACAATTATATCTGGGATGTTACTTGTATCCTCTACATTGAAGGTAGTTGCAAAATGTCTGTTCAATTCATCCGCCATTTCCTTATTTTCCATTATTAATTCCCCATTCTCACGCTAAAGGACAACGCTCACTTTATTTATTCCTTTCCTTTTTAATTAGCTGTAAAAACTCTGACTATCTGTTTTGATATTTCTAACAAGCTTTCTCTTGTAATTTAATTTCTCCCTCTTATTAATCTTCAAGTCATTCTTTGCTGTTCATTGTATTCTGTCCAATCTTCTGACCTGCCACTCATCTTTGTAGAATTATATGATTTTTCTTTCAAACTGATACTATCTTTAAATTCTTTAGTTAGCCAAAGATGGTATATCCTTTCCTTAGAGTATTTCTTTCTCACTGGAATGTATCTTTTCTGAGTATTCTGAAATATCTCCTTAAATGTTGCCACTGCATCTCTACTGACCTATCCCTTAACTTAATTTCCCAGTTCAATTTAGCCAGCTCTGTCTTCATGCCCTCATAATTGCCCTTATTTAAATTTAAAACACTAGCTTTAGATCCACTCCACTCTCCCTCAAAACGTGTGAAATTCAATCATATTATGATCACTGCTACCCAGGGGCACGTTCACAATAAGGTCCTCAATTAATCCTGTCTCATTGCATATTACCAGATCTAGTATAGCCTGCTGTCCGGTTGGTGCTAAAACGTGCTACTCTAAGAAACTGTCCTGAATACTCTCTATGAACCACCCATCCAGGCTGCCTTTGCCTATCTGATTTAACCAATCTATACGTAGGTTAATACCATACCTTTCTCAAAAGCCCTCATTATTTCTTCCAGTATACCCTGTCATATAGTGTGGTTACTGGTCAGAGGCCTATAAACCACTCCCACATTCTTACCTTTATTACTTCTCATCTCTACCCAAACTGATTCTACATCTTGATCCCCAGAACCAATGCCATCCTTAATTAACAGAGCTACCCCTCTAGCTCTCACAAAGAAGAACTGCTGACAAAGGAGAGCTGCAGCAGAAGGGAGAATAGAGAATATACATTTACAAGGAGTTGTTTTTGTTTTTTTTTTAAATCATTCACGGGATGTGGGCTTCGCTGGCTGGGCCAGCATATATTGCCCATCACTAGTTGTCCTTGAGAAGGTGGTGGTGAGCTGCCTTCTTGAACCGCTGCAGTCCCTGTGATGCAGATACACCCACAGTGCTGTTAGGAAGGGAGTTTCAGCATTTTGACCCCGCGACAGTGAAGGAACGGCGATATATTTCCAAGTTAGGATGGTGAGTGACTTGGGGGGAACTTCCAGGTGATGGTGTTCCCATCTATCTGCTGCCCTTGTCCTTCGAGATGATAGTGGTCATGGGTTTGGAAGGTGCTGCCTAAGGAGCCTTGGAGAATACCTGCAGTGCATCTTGTAGATGGTACACAATGCTGCTACTGTGCGTTGGTGATAGAGGGAGTGAATGTTTCTGGATGTGGTGCCAATCAAATGGGCTGTTTTGTCCTGGATGCTGTCAAGCCTCTTCAGTGTTGTTGGAGCTGCACTCACCTAGGCAAATGGTGAGTATTCCATCACCCTCCTGACTTTTGCCTTATAGCTTTGGGAAGTCAGGAGGTGAGTTACTCGTCGCAGGATTCCAAGCCTCTGACCTGCTCTTGTAGCCACAGTATTTATATGGCTAGTCCAGTTCAGTTTCTGGTCAATGGTAACCCCCAGGATGTTGATTGTGGGGAATTCAGTGATGTTAATGCCATTGAACGTCAAGGGGTGATGGTTAGATTCTCTCTTGTTGGAGATGGTCATTGACTGGCACTTGTGTGGCGCAAATGTTACTTGCTATTTGTCAGCCCAAGCCTGGGTATTGTCCAGGTTTTGCTGCTTTTGGGCATGAACTGCATCAGTATCTGAGGGGTCACGAATGGTGTTGAACATTGTGCAATCATCAGCAAACATCCCCACTTCTGACCTTATGATAGAAGAAAGGACATTGATGAAGCAGCTGAAGATGGTAGGGCTGAGGACACTACTCTGAGAAACTCCTGCAGTCATGTCCTGGAGCTGAGATGACTGACCTCCAACAACCACAACCATCTTCCTTTGTGTAATACAATTAAACAGGACAGAAAGTTGAAGGCAGTGTTAGAGCAGGGATAGTGAATTGGACAATTTTACATTGCTGCTTTAGTTTTGCAGAGCCGATCAGCCCATTTAATGGGTTTCATTAAAGATGTCAGATAAAGGAGTCTCTGGGGAATCTAGTACCATCAAGCCTGCCATGAACCTAGCTAAGGAAGTACACCGTTCAGGTGATGACCGTTTCCGGGGGCCTTGCATGGAATGCGACTGATGATGAATACGACTTGAGGGCTAAATCAGTTAAGTGAGAAAGTGAAAGATCCTACATACCAGGGGCCAAGTTAGAGAACTTTGGAACTGCATGTGATGCCACACGTCTGCGGGGACTGATGCAGGTACCTGTGACTGTGTAAGGCGTATCTTGGTTACATTGGCTATTGGAAGTGCAATTTACCTTTTTTTATGAATTATCATTTGCCTGTTAATTCATGTTTAATTTGCATCGGTTCTGTTGCATGTTAAAGTAAAAGTTCCAAAAAGTGAAATCTTGTTGGTAACTCCTTCATTTGGGACTATTTGGTAAATTTGGTTATTCTGGTTTATGGTTCCGCCGCAGTGATCATAATAGATATTGCGCATTTCATATTCTAAAAAATTATTTCATTAGTGCTGTTTCGGTAAACAAGGTTCACTTTTTGTTAATCCCGAAGTATGAAATCTGATCAATGTCAATATTAGAGTTATTATTAGAAAAGCTGGGATAAGGTCCTTTGAAATTACTATTAAATTTAAAAGAAAAATACATATTAAAGAATTAATATTGAGATGAAATGGGCAACTGCATCCTAAGCATGCGGATAAGCACACAGAAAGTTCTCAAGAAATATATTTAAATGAAAAGAAAAATAAAAGTGGGTCATACATTTCAGCTTAGTTAGCACAGTTAAATATTAGCACAAACTGAATGATGCATCTTTTCTGATTCATCTGCCGTCATGGCTGATTTCCATCACTGTTTTTAGAGAAACAGATGCAACTAAGTATAATCACAGCAGGATTAAGAGGTTGATTTTGTCTGTTCTTTTTCACCACTGCTGATACCTCAGATTTGTACAACTTGAATTGAGGTAATTATGCTTCGACATTTTACAAGGTTTGAACTTGAACTTCTGTACGAATACACAATTGAAGATGCTAAACACCAATTTTACTTGTGTGTAATTGACACTTTCGTGAAATTAAAACTACTTAGATTTATGTGTCATGACTAGATAGCATGAACTGGTTTTTCTGTATCCGGGCTCAGCTAGTGCCTTTGGTTTCAGGAATATAAATTCAGACAT
Organism: Cetorhinus maximus; assembly: GCF_964194155.1. NCBI lineage: Eukaryota > Metazoa > Chordata > Chondrichthyes > Lamniformes > Cetorhinidae > Cetorhinus > Cetorhinus maximus. The sequence continues at coordinate 123,809,932 of NC_135883.1, read as the reverse complement.
TTCAGTGCGACCTCAATGGAGTGCTGGGAGTTTGGTGAGTTGAGGGAGTTTGGCGAGGATGGTGCTCATTTGCTTTTTCTAACTTTTTCACCCTGTAAGAAGTAGTTCTTGCTCCACTACAAGGGAAGAAGCTAGCTGTTTGGTAAGTATCTGGCGAGTGATTAAGATATGTTATTAGTGCTTAGTGTTAGGGGCAGTGTGTTAATAGCTATCTTAGGACACAGGAGTTAAGGCAGATCTATAAAATCTGACTGCAGAATTCCGAGGTACAGAGGGATCTAGTTGTGCTAGTGCATTCTTTTTATTCATTCATGGGATGTGAATATCACTGGCTAGGCCAGCATTTATTGCCCATCCCCAATTGCCCTTGAGAAGGTGGTGGTGAGCTGCCTTCTTGAACCGCTACAGTCCATGTGATGTAGGCATACCCACAGTGCTGTTAAGGAGGGAGTTCCAGGATTTTGACCCAGCGACAGTGAAGGAACGGCGATATATTTCCAAGTCAGGGTGGTGTGTGGCTTGGAGGGGAACTTCCAGGTGGCGGTGTTCCCATGCATCTGCTGCCCTTGTCCTTCTAGATGGTAGCAGATGTAGGTTTGGAAGGTGCTGCATAAGGAACCTTGGTGAGTTCCTCCAGTGCATCTTGTAGATGGTACACATTGCTGCCACAATGCATCGGTGGTGGAGGCAGTGAATGTTTGTGGATGGGGTACCAATCAAGCAGGCAAACTAGTCCTGGATGGTGTCAAACTTCTTGAGTGTTGTTTGGAGCTGCACTCATCCAGGCAAGTGTAGAGTATTCCAGCACCCTCCTGACTTGTGCCTTGTAGATGGTGAACAGGCTTTGGGAAGTCAGGAGGTGAGTTACTCGCCGCAGGATTCTTAGCCTCTGACCTGCTCTTGTAGGCACAGTATTTGTATGGCTAGTCTAGTTCAGTTCCTGGTCAATGGTAGCCCTCAGGATGTTGATAGTGGGAGGATTCAGCAATAGTAATGCCACTGAATGTCAAGGGATGATGGTTAGATTCTCTCTTGTTGGAGATGGTCATTGCCTGGCACTTGTGTGGGACGAATGTTACTTGCCACTTGTCAGCCCAAGCCTTGATATCGTCCAGGTTTTGCTGCATTTTGACATGGCCATGAGTCACAAAAATTTAATTTGCAGGTACAGCAAGTAATTAAGGAGGCTAATGAAATGCTATCCTTTATTACGAGAGGAATTGAACACAAATGTATGGATGTTATGCTTCAATTATACAGGACATTTGTGAGACCGCACCTCGAATACTGTGTGCAATTTTGGTCTCCATATTTAAGGAAGGATGTAAACGCATTGGAGGCGGTTCAGAGGAGGTTTACTAGACTGGTACCTGGAATGAGCGGGTTGTGTTATGAGAAAAAGTTGGACAGGGCTTGTTTCCACTTGCGTTTGGAAGAATGAGGGGTTACTTGATTGAAGCATATAAGATCCTGAATGGTCTCCACAGGTGGATGTGGAAAGGATGTTTCCTCTTGTGGGTGAGTCCAGAACTAGGGGAACTGTTTTGAAATTAGGGGTTGTACTTTTAGGACAGAGATGAGAAGAATTATTTTCTCTCAGAGGGTTGTGCGACTTTGGAACATTCTGTTTCATGAGGCAGTGGAGGTGGGATCATTGAGCATTTTTAAGGCAAAGGTAAGGACATAGATGACTATGTGGGGGATAGGATTAGTAAGTTTGCGGATGACACAAAGATTGGCCGGGTGGTTAACAGTGAGGTTGAGTGTCTTGGGTTACAGGAAGATATAGACGGGATGATCAAATGGGCAGATAAGTGGCAGATGGAATTTAACCTTGAAAAGTGTGAGGTGATACACTTTGGAAGGAGTAATTTGACAAGCAAGTATTCAATGAACGGCATGACACTATGAAGATCTGAGGAACAAAGGGACCCTGGCGTGTGTGTCCATAGATCTCTGAAGGTGCAGGATGTAAGTAGGGTGGTAAAAAAGGCATATGGGACACTTGCCTTTATCAATCGAGGCATAGATTACAAAAGTAGGGAGGTCATGTTGGAGTTGTATAGAACCTTGGTGAGGCCACAGCTGGAGTAGTGTGTGCAGTTCTGGTCGCCACATTATAGGAAGCATGTGATTGCACTGGAGGGGGTGCAGAGGAGATTCACCAGGGTGTTGTATGGGATGAAACATTTAAGTTATGAAGAGAGGTTGGATAGACTTGGGTGGTTTTCATTGGAGCAGAGAAGACTGAGGGGTGACCTGATTGAGGTATACAAGATTATGAGGGGCATGGACAGGGTGGATAGGGAACAGCTGTTCCCCTTAGTTGAAGGGTCAGTCACGAGTGTCTCTGCACAATTTACATTCCCAAGGCTGCTTTTGACCAACTTCATGTGCTCCATGTTGATACCAGATCATTGGTTCCATAGTAGCCCAGATTCCTTGATACCAACTCTGACTTTAGAGAAGAGTTGCATATGAGAGTCTGCAAAACTCCCAGTTCATACAAAGTCAAACTTGCAAATTTACCCCAGTCAGCTGATGGGACGTAGTTTGATGCTGGGTGTAGCTCCACACAAGCGGTGCAGCTAACCTCTGTGGACAATTTGAAAGGACAGCCAATCAACAGCAATATTAATAAGGGCACAGCCAATCATTAGCACTAGCAGCAGCTGCTGTTTATTTGGGTCATTAGCAACACCCAGTGGGTAAAGAGAAGTTGCAAAATCCCGTCCCAGCAGTGCCTGCCAAAAACTGGCACCCAATTTACTTTCATTACTTTACTGGTTTGCACCTGATGGCAACTTTGTAAAGCATCAGACATAGAAATAAAGACACAGAGATACAATTAAATGCACTGGCATCTTTTTCACTGGACTTAGAACCATGGAAAAGTTACAGCACAGAAGGAGGCCGTTCAGCCCATCTTGTCCATGCCAGCCTGAGGACACCCAGGTGCCCTTTCTAATCCCACCTTCATGCACCCAGCCCATAGCCCTGCAGCTTACAGCACTTTAGGTGCAGATCCAGGTACTTTTTAAAAGAGTTTAAAGTTTCTGCCTCTACCACCAACTTGGGCAGCAAACTCCAGACACCCACTACCCTCTGCGTAAAAAAGTTCTTCCTCATGTCCCCCTAAACCTTCCGCCATTTATCTTGAATCTATGTCCCCTGGTTCTAGAATTCTCCATCAAGGGAAACAATTTTATCCTGTCCACTCTATCTGTTCCCCTCATAATTTTGTACACCTCAATCAAGTCACCTCTCAGCTTTCTTTGTTCCAGGGAAAATAACCCCAACCTATCCAATCTCTCCTCGTAGCTACACTTTTCTAACCCTGGCAACATTCTTGTAAACTTCCTCTGCACTCTCTCCAGAGCTATTACGTCCTTCCTGTAATGTGGTGACCAGAACTGCACACAATACTCCAGTTGTGGCCTCACCAGTGTTTTATACAATTCCAACATTATATCCTTACTTTTATATTCTATACCTCTGCCAATGAAGGAGAGTATTCCATATGCCTTCTTTACAACCTTGTATACTTGAACTGCTGCCTTCATGGACCTGTGTACTTGTACGCCAAGATCTCTCACTTCATCTACCCCTCTTAGTATGTTCCCATTTATTTTGTAATCCTTGTAACTGTTTGACCTCCCTAAATGTATGACCTCACACTTTTCTATGTTAAAATCCATCTGCCACTTTACCGCCCACTCCACCAACCCATCTATAAATCTTAAGATTATGTGGCAATTCAGTACATCTTCAAGCTGAAATTTTAAGTTTCACAGCCCTGAAGAATATAGAACAAACCATTCTCAATAGGCTAGACAACAAACATGTCCTTACTGTTGCAGGTTGATCTGGTGAAATTTGAGCCAAGGTTGGCAAAGCCTTCATTATTTCGCTGTAAAGGCCTTCACATTTCTAACAAGCCAGTTTGAACATCTAGGACCAATAATAAAATGAATGGGTCAGGAGGCAGCATCTTCTACAAAGCAGAGTACTGCTCTGGAATGTCAGCCTGTATTTTGTTCTCAAGTCCTCTGGGGTGCGAATGAAACCCACAACCTTCTAACTCAGAGACAAGAGTGTGACCAACTAAACCCATAGCTGACACACTGGAACAACTTCTATTTGGGTGGGAAGCAACTGTTCTGAGAACATATCCTGACACAATTGTGGAGGTGGATGGGAGTCGTGACAGCACACACACATTGTTGGGTTTTATCAGGTGAAATGGGATTATGAGTAACTATGGAGATACATTCGCTACTTTTTTTAAAAATGCCAGCGAAATCAATTTATAGGATAAAAATTATAACATCCTTGGATTGGTTAATAACACCAGCAAGTGCAACTTCAGAATGAAGGGTAATCCTCCTGATTTACTTCTGGTAATGATACTTACGGAAACCTTTACAAGTCACTGGCTGGGCCTCTGCTGGAGTAGTGTGTGTAATTCTGGGCACCACACTTTAGGAAGGATGTCAGGCCTTGGAGGGGATAGAGAGGAGGTTTACCAGGATGGTACCATGGATGAGGAACTTCAGTAACGTTACGAGATTGGAGAAGCTAGGATTTCTCCCTAAAGCCAAGAAGGTTAAGGGGAGACCTAAGAGTTATTCAAGGTTATAAGAGATTTCAACAGGGCAAGTTGGGAAGACCTGTTTCTTCTGGCTAGTGGGTGGGTAATCAGAGGTCACAGATTTAAAATAATTGGTGAAAGATAGAGGGAAAATGAGGATATAACCACATAGAGGGTTATTATGATTTGGAACATACTGCCTGAAAGGATGCTGGAATCAGCTTCCATAGGAATGTTCAAAAAGGGAATTGGATTTGTGTTGGAAGAACTAATTTGCACGGTTATGGGGAGAAAGCTGGAACAAAGCTGAATTGGATAGTTCTTTCAAAGAGCCAGCATGGGCATGAATGGTCCCTTTGTGTGCTGTATTTCTACGCTTCTAAACTGACCTGAGCTTTTACATAACTTTTTTTTTTAATCTCTCTCAGGAAAGGCAGGCTGGATGGACCAGATATCCTCTTCCCAACCACCATGGCTCATTTCAATGAAAACAGTTTTCAAAGCAATAGCTTTTTTTCAATCTGATAGTTAATTTTAATGAACTGAATGGCCCTATTTCACTTCAGCACATGAGACTGTTTAAAAAAAAAACAGCATCCCAGGTGAACTAATGGCTAATTGGGATGGTACAGGCATTTGTATAATTTCTTGTGGCTAACTGGGCATTGGAGAGCTAAACATCAAGATTCAAGAAACCGTTAAATTAGATCATAATATTTCATAAGATGTGCTTCATGGTACCATTTTCTAGGAATCATTATTTTCTGCCGATGCAAGTTATTGCACAAAAGAAGTAAAAAATGAACATGGAAGTACCATCAACAATCCCCACTGAGCAGCTTGAGACCTTACATCATCCCCTGTAGCTTGTGAATAAATCTATATATTTTTTCTCTTCCTTTCCAACCTCAGACACAATTCAATCACAATATGGCTACAGGCTGCTTCAAAGTAAAAGGCAATGGACTGAATCTTAACTCCCAAAGGAGAGCAGGTTGTGGTTACGTCACAGATTAAAAGCAAAAACATCTTTAACATGAACTCAACCTGCCCACTTTTGTCATTTAATTATTATAATGAGGGTGCCTGCCTTCATTTTAACAACTTTTCTATTTGAAATACATGCCAGGCCTTGGGAGACCCAGCAGGTGCAAGGAGGTAAGAAGGGCTGAATAAACAAGGTAAGTGCCTTTACAGCACTGCTTGTGGGCCAGGAAGAGCAGCAATGTTCCCTCCAGGCCCAACAAGCTACCCAGTAAAACTTCCTCAACAATCTGTCTCCTTCCCCCACGCCCCCTTCCAACCACCCCCCCCCCCCCCAATCACCTGACTTCGACTCAAACACACCATCAGCTCCTCCCAACCACCATTGGACCCATCCCCCCACCCCATGATCAGGATCCCCACCAGCTCATTCACTCCCCCACTACACTTATCTGCTCTCGTAAGCTGTGGCCTTGTAAAGCAGGCTTCCTGCTTGAAAAGCCTCCAGTCTGTTAATCAATTTGCATGCAGGCAGGAACCCGACAGAACAAAATTTAAATGTTTTGTGTACCTTTTTCCCAAGGCTATGTTTTCCTGCTTCCCTTGGGATTTTACTTCCCCAATTGTGAATTTTAAGAAATTTGCATGGGCAATTCCCACCCTCAGTTGCCCCTAATCCTACGTACAAAGAGAAGGTGGGGGCGTGTATAATATTTTTTCACATTATAGTTCAGCTTAAATCACAGTTCCAACGTCAGTCCCCTTTCAAAAAAAAACACAGCTACTTTTAATATTATAAGTGTTGTCAATGAAAGTTGGGTGGAGGACAGTAAAGGAAGAGAAGAAATTCATCTTGTTCATCTTTGAAGATTAATGGATTGCTATGAAATTATGCAGTAAATGTGCCTCTTTTACTTCTCTTTTCTTCTGTTAACTCAGTAGATCATAGTTTTATTCCAATGCTGCCTCCTAAACCCGAAAATTTTAATCCCGAGAAAAGTAAGCAGCACAAGCAGCTCCACAAATGGCTGTATAGATGAATGCCATCCCCAATTTGGAGTGGAGTCGGGTTTAATACATGGTGTTGGTGCTGAGATAGTAGATAGCAGTAAGGAAGGGTGCTACCAATGGCCTCACTAAACTCATGGGAACGAGAATAAAAGATGTGCCAGAATTCTCACTCTTGGTCGTTTTCCAGTGAATCCAGCTGGAAAATGTACTTATCTGGGCTTTGGGAGAAAACTATGGAGAGGGCTGGGTTACCCCTTGCAGTTCATACATTTTCAAACCAAGTATTAAATATACATTCTTGGATGCTCATAATATGTCTCAAAAGACTAATTTTTAAGAAAGCATATTTTTTTAAAAAGTGACAAATTCTATTGCAAGCATCCTGTTTTACCGGTAACTTTATTTTGAAACAACAGCATTTAAATATTTAACAGAGCACACAGCTGCCATTAAAGAATTTATGGGATGTTTACTAACCAATCTGAAATCATCAACTTCTGAACAGGCTTTGGCTGAAAAGATCTTGAGCTAAAACTATGGAATCTCTCCAACTGTTTCAAACTACACATTCACTTGGGGGAAAATTGGGCAGAATTTTACATTAGGCGTGTGCCCGACAGGCCGGAATATAAACTGACTCCGGCACGTGCCCGCTGATAATTGAAAGGCCTATTAAGGCCATTAATGAACTAATTAACTACAAATTTATGCTGCCCGTCCAACCTAACAGTTGGCTGGCAGGCAAAAAGGCCAAGCGGGATGAGGTTTCCTAAAGCTATTACAGATTAAATAAAAACTTTCTTAGAAAAATAAAAACATGTCCCATCTCATGTGCCACAGTCACATGAGATGGGACATGTTTCATTAAATTTTTAATGTTTTATTTATTTACTTTTTTAACACAAAGCGCTCCAATCTCCCTGAGGCAGCTCCATGCTGGACCCGACTCTCCCTCCTCCCCCCACCCGCATGGGTAGCACTCAGCGATCCATGCTGGGTGGGCCTTAATTAGCCAGCCCGCGTGAAATCACAATGTGGAGCCGATTGCGGGCAGCGGTCGGCTCCACGACCACCCCCACCCGCTCCCACCCTGCCCGTCCGACCAATGTCAATTCCTGGCCATACTGTTTAAATCTTTCATTTTCCACTATTATCAAAAGATAAAACCAAATAAACACGAGGCTCTATACAGATCTGAACAAAGTTCAGTGAACTACTTAGGATACAAGAAGGAATAGGATGTTCATTCAAAGGAGATCTGAAAAAGGTTCTTTTTGGGATTGGAGTGAGATTAGTGCCATAGGTCAATTCAAACTGTGACAAATGAGTGGGGTGGCAAGGCAGTGGGAAGCCCCTTTGATAGCTTATCAAGCACTAACAATAATTTGGTTTCCAATTGTCTTTGCCAGATTTTAATAAAATATGCTACAAATACTGAAAATCAAATAATATCAGAATGCTGTAATTGAAGGGCCAGTACTTGTATATTAGAGTCAATTACTATTGTACTAAAACCTCAAGAACAAGAAGGTAATGCTAATGATAAAGAAAAGAACATGTTTAAAACTGAAACCAATAATCTGAATTGGCTACCTCCTCTGTTGATGCATCACACTAAAACTTAAAATTATACAAACTGCTAATCTGGTCCACCTTATTGCATGTTAATGATTCATATTTATTGCAAATGTGAATCAGAAATACAATTCATGTTCTTCTCAGCAAAGTACCATTATCACACACGCCTTAAGGAAAATACCATTGAAACAATACATAAACCTTCATGAATCAAGTGCTCTGAAACATGGCATCTGCTGAGCTTTAGTTCTGGATGCTGGCTGATAGCACAGATGAATTTTTTAAAGGTGTGTCATAAAATCCAGATGCTCCTTCTTTCAAGGTTCTATCATATAACAGAATGGCAGACTCCATGTGCAGACCCCCTTGAGAGAGATTGCAGAATTCTGCAAAACAGTGGCATCTGGGTGTCCTGGTACATGAATTGCGAAAAGTTAGTACGCATGTGGAGCAAGTGATTAGAAAGGTAATTGGAATGTTGTTGTTTACTGCAAGGGGAATGGAAAGCAAAAGTAGGAAATTTTTGCTTCGGTTGTGTGGGTCATTGGTGAGAACATGGCCTGAATTTTACCTTTGGCGGGTGTGCATGATCGCCGGACCCAGGAGCAGTCGGGAAATGGAACGCCGACTGCAATCGGCCCCCGACCACGATTTCATGCTGGCTAGCCAATTAATGGCCAGCCAGTGTGAAATGCACGCTGAAAAGCTCAGCGCTGCCGGGGTGGGAACGGGAAAGGGGCAGGCGATGATGTTTCCGCGGGCGTGGGTGAGTGAGAAAGCTCCCTAAAGGCAGACAGCTCCTTCAGGGTGCTGCAGGCTTGAAAAAGCTCAAATATAGGTTTTGAAAGCTGCAAAAAAATGTCCATGCATCACAATCAATCACCTGAAAATATAGCTGATAAAAATGCTGTCCATAGATATTTATTTTTATTTTATTTCATAATGGAAATTTCATCCCACCCTTGGATGAGGCTCGATGAAAAATGCAAAGGCCGTCTGGCCAATTTGCCCATCTGCCAACCGTAAGGTTGGGCCATGAAAAATCAGAGACAATTGCCCTGTAAATGGGTTTAATTGTCCTTTTAATTGTCAGTGGGCACGCTTCTGACTTCTGCGCGCGCCCGCCGAGCGAAATATCATGCGAGTGCACAATGACGTCAGGACGCTCACCTGACGTCTTCCCGCGCAATTTTATGCTCAATCGGGTTGGACGCGTGGCTGCACTCGAGACGTAAAATTAAGTACTGTGTACAATTTGTAAGCCAATGCACTATTTACCTTTTTATTTTATTGATCACTTTTAATCATGTAACCATGCTTTTATTTTTTCACAACAATGAATTTTGTTATGACGTGGCAGACGATGTGTGCCAGGTGGACTATACCCACAAAGGAAGCTTGGTCACGCTATTACAACAGTTTTGCAATTTGTATTTATTAAGAGATGCGTGCACTGAATTCAGAAGTAATGAGTCCACCAAGACCTTTAGAGATTTTAAAAATTAAATTAAAATATTTATTAACAAAATAAAAGGTTTCAAGCACATACGTAAGACTATAATTACTTAATACTATAACAATCCCTAAAATTCCTAATTAACCTGACTCCCAGTTACACACCCCCTTTAAGGCAACAGTCCAAAGTAGATTTTAGGTTTTTTTAAAAACCAGCAAGTTCACACAGTACACATTTGACAGTTGAATTACAAATGGCTTTCCTCAACTTTAGTTACTGCACACAACAGACATTTGCACAAACGGCTGGAAGCTTCTTCAAGGCTGTTTCACACACTTCTGTTAGATCTTATGTGGCCCCCAACATAGCCTTTCACTCTCCTTATATACGTTTCTTTCTCTTTAATATGTAAATTCCATTGGTCCATATATCTTTGGAACTGTACCATTTCCACAACATAAAAATTTTCACGTTGCTAATATTGTCAGTAACCTTTGGGAAGAATAAACACACTGCTTAGCTTTGCTTATCTGGCTAGTTGTAAACAGACTAACATCCCTTTGAAATCCAAACAATCCCTTCACTTATCTGAAAATGCAATTTCCCTTCACACTTTACATGCTAAGCCAGCATCCATGTTTGCTCATTAGCATTTCAAGTACATTTCGACACCTAGGTTCTTTTGATAATTTCAAGCTTGCAGTCTACCTGACTGCAAATGTAATTAAATCATACAGATAGAACCATCTACACTCTCACCCATAAACCTACCTTACAACAAACCAGAAAACTATTATGAAAATTGTTATACTTTCGTAACAATGTAAGCTGGTTGTCGTGGACAGTTGGCCTCATGGTGGTAAGAAGATGGAGCTGCTAAGGGAGAATTCTGACCGAAGACATTATTCCTGGAATAGTTTTAACTAAAAGAGACACACACACATAGATATGTCAGGGCATGTCTCTGAGGTGGTGGTTTGCTACAGACACTCCATCTACAGAAACTGAACTGGACAATGGCCACTTGGGAATGTGTGAATGGTCTTCTTCCTTCATATGTCATTCTGGACAGATGAGATGAGATGAGCTGGGCTAGATGGCCTTTGTCGTCCATAATTATCCTGCAAACAGAGGGTGGAATCAGGCTGGAGTTCTGTTTATTTTCTTGTTAATGGAAGTTTACTGTGAGCGGCCTTTGTGAGGTGAATTTGCCAGGACAAGAGTGTGTAATGGGCCCATAGTATATCAATAACCTGTTTTATCCTGCAAATGATCCTCAAGAGTCTTTTCCATTAACTTCAATTTTGTCCTTTTGTCTACTTACCAATTATCTCACTCTACCTTAGTGCTTTTATGAGCTTTTTAAGGAATTAATTATCATGATAAAGTTGTGTTGCATAGTCAATATTGAAAACATACTGTACTGAGAAGCAGCAAAGTCTTCAGACTTGCTGATCAAAAAAACACAGGTACAATTATGAACCATTCAGTCTTTGTCGTCTGGCCTCTTAAAAGTTGTGTCACCTGACACCCAAGGACTCCAATACTTCTCGCTGACAGTGAAGGCCTATGTTGTTCAATCTTTCCACTTTGTTGCTCAGGAGTCATTTGATCTTTCTACCCTGTGAGATTACTGATAAAATAGGATCCAATTACAGCCCTTCTGTGAAATAATTATGTTGAATAATATCATGGGCAGGGGAAAGTCTTCTACTTTTTCTACAGAATGGAAAAGATCTTGTGCAGTTTATCTGGGTTACAGGTATTGAATCTTTCCCCCAAATATGAATTTACTGTCACCATATTCATATGGTGCAATGTGCAGAACATGTTAATAAGGGTTGAGGCAGCCACCAAAATCTGTTATGGTCTGCACAGTGTTATAAATAATTAACAGGATATCTTCCGGTCAAATTAACAATATTGCACGATGCTGTTAAAGTAAAATTTGTACACTCTGGCTTGTTTAATAGTTGCGTTTGGATCACCTATAGGACACACACAAACTAACACCTCATTATATCATTGCTGCTCTTAATATTAATTACCCATGCTGCATAGATATCAGACAATATTTGTAATCAGATGCCAACAATGGTTGTTATCATTTTACTGGGTCCTTTCTGTGATTGGCGAATTGATTGGTGGATCTTGAAAAGGGAAAAATATCATGCATGATCGAGGGGGGTAAGGTTAAGTGGGGAGGGGATGTGGGGAATGAGGGGCCCCGAAAGAGGAGAAGCACCAGGGCCCATGATTTCTCTGCCTGGCCCTGCACACAGGAGACAGGCATTAAGTGCATGAACAAGGGTGATTAGTTTACCTTTATACCTATGGCATAATTTCATTTAAAAATTTGGTTTGGAATGTTTATTGTGTGGTGGCCTTTATTTCTACATTGTGGCCAAAGTGACAGAAGGAAGTAAAGAGTGTGGGATTGTTACGAGAAGGGAATTGGGAACTGAAGCATAACCACCCTACTATTGCATTCAATTCCCCTTGCAATAAACTATAGCATTCTATTTGCTTTCCTAATTACTGTACCTGCATACTAACCTTTTGCAATTCATGCACTAGGACACCCAGACCCCTCTGCATCTCAGAACTCTGCAATCTCTCACTATTTAGATAATACACTTCTTTCTTATTCTTCCTGCCAAAATTTCATATTTTCCTGCATTTTACTCCATTTGACACATCTTTGCCCACTCACCTAACCTATCTATATCCTTTTGTAGTCTCCTTATGTCTTCATCACAGCTTACTTTCTTACCTATCTTTGAGCCATCAGCAAATTTAGTAACCATATCTTCGGTCCCTTCATCCAAATCATTTATATAAATCGTAAAGAGTTGAGGCCCCAGCACTGATCCCTGTGGAACACCACCATTACATCCTGCCAGTCAGAAAAGGACCCATTTATGCCTACTCTCTGTGTCCTGTGAGCTAACCAATCTTGTATCCATGCTAATATATTACCCCCTACACCATGAGCTTCAGCAACACAAGCTTAAGAGATGGCTGTTGTCTGGAGCACTGAGCTCCAAAATAACTCTGATCTGTCTGCTTTGTGCACATCTGGAGAACTATTGCCAATATGGCAAGTTATGCAATTTGCAGAAGTGCGCTTGTGCAAATTGGACATCATTTCAGTCCCCAAACAGCACAAGTAGCACCGAAACAATGGGTGCTACTGAACCCAACTTCGTGCTCAGTTAAACAAATGGCAAGAGAAGTTAGCATTTCATCAAATTTTGAAGCATATTATATCATCACTGAAAAATATAATATTTTTCTGAAAATTGGATAGAACAGTGGAGTAAATTTTAAAATAAACTATTTCATACACAACATATAGCAATGTTTAAAGATTTGACTATATTTTCCTTCCACCCTTATCCACTGTGTCCCCATTAAAACATACCTTAGCAAACGTACTTTAGTTCTGGCCTGGGATCCAACCTGCTGTGCACTCCAGGCACACAGGCTTCGATTCAGAGAACAGAAAGACAGTAATTGGGTATTTCAAAAGAAACAGCAGAATGTATTTATTAAGATAGATGATATATCAAATGCAAGAAGCAATTTGTTCCATCTTTAGCTTGTCTTAAAAATGCAATCTGGAGGTGGGGGCTCCCCCTTCATGAGAGTACAATAAATTTACAAGTTCTAATTAACATTTTTTTACCCTCTTCCTAATGTAAAGAGACAGCTTATCTATTCAATGCAATGTGCATGTCAAGACTCTGCAATAGTGTGGCGAATGAGCAAGTCAGTAAAACTTGATAAATGATTTACCAAGATTCCTCATATCAACAGGCATTACAACATTCAAGATGTAGTTTTATAAAAATGAAAGTATGCTCCTGTAAATTACATAATTGGTTAGTGAAGGATTTGAGGTAAACCTCATTGTGTCCAAAGCACAGCTGGCAAGTAATTAGCCTTAGGACTAAGATACTGAGCCAGATTTTTTTCTAAATCCTGATGTGTTACTGGTATGTTGATGTAGTTGCTGCTTTGTTCTGATTTCCCACACAGTCATCGTTTTTGGAATAAGATTCAAAAGATTCTAATAATAAAGTTCAATACTTTTGACTATCGCTATCAGCATCAGCAGCCATTATCCAAATTAATGAGCTGCACTACAAAGAGTGGTCATCAATTAAAATTATATTTATTTAGCCAACAAGTGCCAGAAACATCAGAAAGGATGCTCACTTGCAGAAACTGCACAACCTGGGATCATATGGAAGATAAATTAAGCCGATTAATTCAAAGCATTAATTTAGTCCCCTTAAACCAAGGTGTTCAGTAACTTCTCCAATTATCAATCTTTGAACACAAAATAATCAAAAAAATCAGCAATATAATAGAAATGAAAACCTAACTCCCATCATGGTTTTTAAAAATATATGTGTAAACAATCACCGATGTTAACATTTGCCATTAAGTTCAGTTTATTTGCTGTAATTACTTCGCCAGTTGATGATCTGTGTTACATAGAAACATAGAATATAGGAGCAGGAGTAGGCCATTCGGCCCTTCAAGCCTGCTCCGCCATTCATTATGATCATGGCTGATCATCCAACTCAATAGCCTGCTCCCGCTTTCTCCACCTGTCCTTTGATCCCTTTCGCCCCTAGAGCTATATCTAACTCCTTCTTGAAAACATACAATGTTTTGGTCTCAACTACTTTCTATGGTAACGAATTCCATAGGCTCACCACTCTCTGGGTGCAGAAATTTCTCCTCATCTCAGTCCTAAATGGTCTACCCCATTCCTCAGACTGTGACCCCTGGTTCTGGACTCCCCCACCATTGGGAACATCCTTCCAGCATCTACCCTGTCTAGTCCTGTTAGAATTTTATAGGCTTCTATGACATCCTCCTTCATTCTTCTGAACTCCAGCGAATATAATTCTAACCGATTCAATCTCTCCTCATATGTCAGTCCCACCATCCCAGGAATCAGCCGGGTAAACCTTCACTGCACCCCCTCCATAGCAAGAACATACTTCCTCAGATAAGGAGACCAAAACTGCACACAATATTCTTGGTGTGGTCTCATCAAGGCCCTGTATAATTGCAGCAAGACATCCCTGCTCCTGTACTCGAATCCTCTGGCTATGAAGGCCAACATACCATTTGCCTTCTTTACCGCCTGCTGCACCTGCATGCTTACCTTCAGCAACTGGTATACGAGGACACCCAGGTCTCGTTGCACATTCCCTTCTCTCAATTTATAGCCATTCAGATCATAATCTGCCTTCCTGTTTTTGCTACCAAAGTAGATAACCTCACATTTATCCACATTATACTGCATCTGCCATGCATTTGTCCACTCACTCAGCTTGTACAAATCACACTGAAACATCTCTGCATCCTCCTCACAGCTCACCTCATCCTTCTCACAGCAGTGTTTAATTCAAGTTACATATTGTGAATGAGCAGTGTACAAATGGTTAAAAACCCTACCAGTATAAGTTTTGAAAGTTACTAAAATGAAACTGAAAATTATTGCATCCAACTGTTTCCAATAATTTTAGAATTGGCCTCTCTACCAAAGTAATCCAAAACATTCGCTAGGCCACTCAGCTCTAGACCTCAATACAGTCAAACATGGACAAAAGAGCTGAATTCCAGTGATGAGGTGCAAGTGACTACCCTTGGCACCAAGGCAGCATTTGACCAAGTGTGCCATCAAGGACCACTAGCAAAATTGAAGTCAATGGCGATCAGATGGAAAACTCTCCACTGATAGTAATCATACCTAGCACAAAGGAAGATGGCTATGGTTGTTGGGTGCCAATCATCCCAGCCCCAGGACATCACTGCAGGAGCTCCTCAGGGCAGTGTCTTGGCCCAAACATTTTCAGTAGCTTCATCAATGACTTTCATTCCATCATAAGGTCAGAAGTGGGGATGTTCACTGATGGTTACAGAATGATCATTTCCATTCAAAACTCTGCAGATAAAGCCTGCAAGTAGCAAGGCCTGGACAACAGTCTGGCTTGGGCTGATGAGTGGCAAGTAACATTCACACCACATAAGTGCTAGGCAATGACCATCTCCAACAAGAGAGAATCTAACCATCTCCCCTTGACATTCAACAGCATTATGATCTTGAGCATTGCTGGAGAAAAGAGACATTTTTTGTCAAATCTTTTGGACTTGCACTCGTCAGGACAATTCGCGAGATTGAGAATTATCCTGATGAGTGCAAGATGAAAAGCTTCAACAAAATATGTCTTTTTTCCATCAATACTCTTTACTACCAAACAACTATTAGCATTATACTCGGTGAAACCCCACCATCAATAATCTCGGGATCTCTGTTACTGCATCAAACGAGGTCAGGACCCAAAATGGTCCCGATGTTTGGTTTCTGATGTTCCAGGTAAAATTCAGCCCATAGAATCCAATAGCATAGAAAAGGTCATTCAGCCCATCATGCTTCCGTTCACTCTTTGCAAGAGTCATCTCATTAGTTCTAGTCCCCAGCTCCTTCCCATAGAGCTGCAATTTTCTTTTCCTCCATAAGTAGATAATCAATTCCCTTTTGAAATTCATCATGAAATCTGCTTCCTCCACCCTTTCAGGCAGTGCATTCCAGATTGCAATAACTTGCTACATTAAAAAAAAATCCTCATCGCCCCTCTTGTTCTTTTGCCAATTACTTTAAATCTGTGCCCTCTGGTTATTGATCCTCTTGCCAATGTGAACAGTTTAAACATTAAAGAGTTTGCAGTTCCCCTGAGCGGTATAACCAAAATGTTAGTGTAAATGCAGCAGCCATCATTGCAGTGACAACTTATCTTAGTGATTACATGTTACAAGTTTTTCTATTGACTCTTGAAAGGAAAACTCTGCCAGAGTGCAATCCTGTCAGTGTAACTAATTGGCTACAATTACATTTTTTGTAAAACAAACAAGGTCTGTAACATTAGCTGTGTATGGGGAAGGAAATCCTACCCCTAGATTCGCACCCAACGCAGGGAAATAGTCTAATCAGGATATAAAGATGATTTATTTTCATTATTATCCTTTAATGGGATGTGGGCATCCCATTACCAGCATTTGTTGCCCACCACTAATTGCTCTTGAGAAGCTAACTTCTTGAACTGCTACAGTCCATGTGGTGCAGGTACACCCATTGTGTTGTCAGAGAGTTCCAGGATTTTAATCCATTGAAGGTTGAAGGAACAGCAATATAGTTCCAATTCAGGATAGTGTGTGGCTTGGAGGGAAACTTACAGGTGGTGGT
Source organism: Cetorhinus maximus (assembly GCF_964194155.1). Taxonomy (NCBI): domain Eukaryota; kingdom Metazoa; phylum Chordata; class Chondrichthyes; order Lamniformes; family Cetorhinidae; genus Cetorhinus; species Cetorhinus maximus. The sequence continues at coordinate 123,793,045 of NC_135883.1, read as the reverse complement.
GTTCCCATGCATCTGCTGCCCTTGTCCTTCTAAGTGGCAGAAGTCATGGGTTTAGAAGGTGCTGTCAAAGAGTGAGTTGGTGAGTTGCCGCAGTGCATCTTGTATACGGTACACGCTGCTGTCATTATGCGTTGGTGATGGATGGAATGAATGTTTAAGGTGATGGATAACATGCCAATCAAGCGGGATGCTTTGTCCTGGATGGTGTTAAGCTTCTTGAGTGTTGTTGGAAGCAAGTAGAGTGTATTCCATTGCACTCCTGACGAGCTTTGTAGATGGTGGGCAGCCTTTGGGGAGTCAGGAAGTGAATTAATCTCTGCAGAATTCCCAACCTCTGATCTGCTCTTGTAGCCATTGTATTTATATGACTGGTCCAGTTCAGTTTCTGATCAATGGGAACTCCCAGAATGTTGATAGTGGGGGATTCAGCAATGTAATGCCATTGAATATCAAGGGAAGATGTTGGATTCTCTCTTGTTGAAGATGGTCATTGCCTGGCACTTGTGTGGTGCAAATGTTACTTGTCGCTTATCAGCCCAAGTCTGAATGCTGTTGAGGTCTTGCTGCATATGGATATGGACTGCTTCAGTATCTGAGGAGTTGCAAATGGTATTAAACAATTGTGCAATTATCAGCAAACATCCCAACTTATGACCTTATGATAGAGGGAAGGTCACTGATGAAGTAGCTGAAGATGGTTGGGTCAAGGACACTACCCTGAGGAATTCCTGCATCATGTCCTTGAACTGAGATGATTGGCCTCCAATAACCACAACTATCTTCCTTTGTGCTCGGTATTGACTCCAACCAGTAGAGAGTTTTCTGCCCAATTCCCATTGACTTCAATTTTGCCAGGTTACTTGATGCCATACCCAGTCAAATGCTGCCTTGACTCTCCCCCTTCTTGGCTTCAGCTCTTATGTCTATGTTTGGACCAAGGCTGCAATGAGGTCAGGAGCAAAACCTAAACTGAGCATCAGCGAGCAGGTTATTGCTGTTCAAGTGCAGCTTGATAGCACTGTTGACAACACCTTCCATCACTTTGCTGGAGATTGAGAGACTGATGCAGCAGTAATTGGCCGAGTTGGATTGGCCCTGCTTTTTGTATACAGGACATACCTGGGCAATGGGGGAGGTGATGGCTTAGTGGCATTATCGCTGGATTCGTAACGTGGGGACCCAGGTTCAAGTCTCGCCACAGCAAATGATGGAATTTGAGTTCAATTAAAAGTCTGATGATGACCATGGAACCATTGTCGATTGTTGTAAAAGCCCATCTGGTTCACTAATGCCCCTTTAGGGAAGTCTGCCATTCTTACCTGTTCTGGCCTACATGTTCACATTCATGTACAAGACCCTAGACCCACAGCAATGTGGTTGATTCTTAAATGGCCTAGCAAGCCACTCAGTTGAGTCACAACAAAAGAATGAAAGCAGACGGATCACCTGGCATCGACCTAGGCACCGGAAACGACAATGGCAATCATAGCCCTGTCCACCCTGCAAAGTCCTCCTTACTAACACCTGGGGGCTAGTGCCAAAATTGGGTGAGGTGTCTCACAGCCAGACATGGTCATCCTCATGGAATCATAATGTCCCAGACACCACCATCACCATCCCACCGGCAGGACAGACCCAGCAGAGGTGGCGGCACAGTGGTATACAGTGGGAAGAGAGTTGCCCTGGGAGTCCTCCACATCGACTCCAGACCCCATGAAGCCTCATGGCATCAGGTCAAACATGGGCAAGAAACTTCCTGCTGATTACAACATACCGCCCTCCCTCAGCTGATGAATCACTACTCCTCCATGTTGAACACCACTTGGAGGAAGCACTGAGGGTGGCAAGGGCCCAGAATGTACTGTGGGTGGGGGACTTCAATGTCCATCACCTAGAGTGGCTCGGTAGCACCACTACTGACTGAGTCCTAAATGACAACCCTGCTGGGTCTGTGGCAGGTGGTGAGGCAACCAACAAGAGGGAAAAACATACTTGATGTCATCCTCACCAACCTGCCTGCCGCAGATGTATCTGTCCATGACAGTATCGATAGGAGTGTCCTGCCTTCACATTGAGGATATCCTCCATCCATCATGTTGTGTGGTACTACCACTGTTAAATGGGATAGATTTTGAACAGATCTAGCAACTCAAGACTGGGCATCCATGAAGGCGCTGTGGGCCAGCTGCAGCAGCAAAATTGTACTCGAACATAATCTGTAATCTCATGGCCCAGCATATCCCCTACTCTACCATTACCATCAAACCAGGGGATCAACCCTGGTTCAATGAAGAGTGCAGGATGGCTTGCCAGGAGCAACACCAGGAATACCTAAAAATGAGGTGTCAACACAAGGCTACTTACATGCCAAAGAGCATAAGCAGCAAGTGATAGACAGAGCTAAGCGATCCCACAACCAACGGATCAGATCTATGCTCTGCAGTCCTGCCACATCAAGTCGTAAATGGTGGTGGACAATTAAGCAACTCACGAGAGGAGGAGACTCCACAAATATCCTCAATGATGGAGTAGCCCAGCACATCAGTGCAAAAGATAAGGCAGAAGCACTCGCAACAATCTTCAGCCAGAGGTGCCAAGTGGATGATTCATCTCGGTCTCCTCCAGAGGTCCGCAGCATCACTGATGCCAGTCTTCAGCAAATTCAATTCACTCCACATGATATCATAAAACAGCTGAAGGCACTGGATACTGCAAAGGCTATGGGCCCTGATGATATTCCGGCAATAATACTGAAGACTTGTGCTCCAGAACTTGCCACGCCCCCTGGCCAAGCTGTTCCAGTACAGCTCAACACAGGCATCTACCCGGCTATGTGGAAAATTGCCCAGGTATGTCCTGTACACTAAAAGCAGGACAAATCCAACCGGGCCAATTACTGCCCCATCAGTCTACTCTTGCTCATCAGTAAAGTAATGGAACGGGTCATCAACAATGCACTTCCTTAGCAATAACCTGCTCACCGACGCTCAGTTTGGGTTCCGCCAGGGCCACACAGCTCCTGAACTCATTAAAGCCTTGGTTCAAACATGGACCAAAGAGCTGAACTCCTGAGGTGAGGCATAAGTGACTACCCTTAACATCAAGGCAGTATTTAACCAAGTGTGAAATCAAGGAGCCCTAGCAAAACTGGAGTCAATGGGAATCATGGGGAAAACTCTCCACTGGTTGGAGTCATACCTAGCATAAAGGTTGTGGTTGTTGGAGGTCAGTCCTCTCAGCTCAAGGACATCACTGCAGGAATTCCTCGCGGTGGTGTCCTCAGCCCAACCATTTTCAGCTGCTTCATCAATGACCTTCCTTCCATCATAAGATCAGAAGTGGGGATGTTCCCTGATGATTGCACAATGCTCAGCACCGTTCGTGACTCCTCAGATACTGAAGCAGTCTATGTCCAAATGCAGCAAGACCTGGACAATATCCAGGCTTGGGCTGACAAGTGGCAAGTAACATTTGCACCACACAAGTACCAGGCAATGACCATCTCCAACAAGAGAGAATCCAACCATCACCCCTTGATGTTCAGTGGCATTACCATCACTGAATCCCCCACTATCAACATCCTGGGGGTCACCATTGACCAGAAACTGAACTGGACTAGCCATATAAATACTGTGGCTACAAGAGCAGGTCAAGGGCTAAGAATCGTGCAGCAAGTAACTTACCTCCTGACTCCCCAAAGTGTGTCCACCTTCTACAAGGCACAAGTCAGGAGTGTGATGGAATACTCCCCACTTGCCTGGATGAATACAGCTCCCACAACACTCAACAAGCTTGACACTGTGCAGGCCAAAGCAGCCTACTTGATTGGCACCACACCCACAAACATTCACTCCCTCCACCACCGACACACAGTAGCAGCAGTGTGTACCATCTACAAGATGCACTGCAGGAATTCACCAATGCTCCTTCAACAGCACCTTGCAAACCCATGACCGCTATCTAGAAGGACAAGAGCAATGGATAGATGGGAACAACACCACATGGAAGTTCCCCTCCAAGTCACTCACCATCCTGATTTGGAAATATATCGCCGTTCCTTCACTGGGTCAAAATCCTGGATCTCCCTTCCTAACAGCACTGTAGGTATACCTACACACATGGACTGCAGCGGTTCAAGAAGGCAGCTCACCACCACTTTCTCAAGGGCAACTAGGGGTGGGCAATAAATGCTGGCCCACCCAGCGAAGCCCACATCCCGTGAGTGAATATTAAAAAAAATTTCCATGTTATTGGGTAGATGCCAATGTTGTAGCTGTACTGGAACAAATTGGCTAAGGTCATGGCTAGTTCTGGACACAAGTCTTCAGTACTATTACTGGAATATTGTCAGGGGCCATAGCCTTTGCACTATGCAGAGCCTTCAGCCATTTCTTGACATCACATTGTTGACAAAGTAACAAATTAATGGTTAATGGAAGCTTTTCCGGCCAGAACAAACACAGCCAAATTTACTGCGAAAATTCTATTAGAGAAGGTGTTTACCCGTTGGGGTTTACCCCGAAGCATAGAATCGGATCAGGGAACACATTTTACAGCCCAAGTAATGCAAGATGTTATGACCCTTTTTGGGATCAGACAGAGATTCCACATACTCTATAGACCACAGTCTAGTGGAATTGTGGAAAGAATGAATTGGACATTGAAAAACATGATAGCCAAAATGGTGCAGCAGCACAAGACAACCTGGCAGGTTGTTCTGCCCTATGTGCTGATGATAATCAGGAATACCGTGGCTTCATCAACAGGCTACACTCCTTATAGACTCATGACAGGAAGGGACATGAGGGGAATGGAGGGGTTGGTAGGTTTGGATTTGTCCGAACCCGAGGTAGACCACATTATATCAGAAAAATGGGTACAACAGCGAGTAGAAACAGTAAAAGAAACAAATTATGTAGCCGCTCACCGACAGGGAAAGAAGAAACAGCAAAGCCAGGCTTATTTCGACGCAAAAGCTAACCCGATAGAGTTGAGCCCCGGACAAAGAGTAATGATTAGAATACATCAACCCACCTCATTCTTGAGTCCAAAGTTTGCTGGCCCCTATGAGATAGTAGATAAAGCTAGCCCATCTGTATACAAGATATTAACGACACCAGATAAGAGTGGCTGGTATCATATTAATCAGCTAAAGTTAGTGGGAGAAAAACAAGATAATCACCATTGGCATGTGCTGCTCGATGCTAATGATGTTCCGAATCCCGAAAGTCAGGGAGATCAAGAACAGGACCAGCTACAGATCAAAAAGGAGGTGATTGAAAACAAATTTGATACTATCCGTTCACATACAAAGGTGAATCCAGGGAAAAAACGAAAGAAAAATAAAACAAAGAGGGGGAATAAGTGGGTTAGGAGAAACAGACGGTTAGAATCTGAAACAAATTGGAAACAGGAATTGGACGGTCTGGCTCAGTACATGGAGAGACTGGGCTTAAAATAGTACTCAAAAGAAACTATAAATAAGAGCAGAAATTACACTTGTTCATTACAGGTCCGGCCTAAAATGAAAGGGGTAATGCATTTTGTTGCTATCGGATTGACCATCATCAGAACTGCGGTTGAACCTGCCTCGGAGTCGTCACAACGAATGAACGTACCTGAAGTAGTGTCTACAGAGGAGGGATGTCCCGAGACCAGGAACAACTTTGCTCTGCAGAATAAGACAGTCCGAACCAACAAAGGGAAAAGAGAGGACTTAAATTTGTATTATACAGGAATGGATGGGTCAACGTGCGCAGGAAAAACTTTGGGTATACCGGAGGGAACGGGAGTACAGTTTTCATGCAACAAAGTTCTAGAGGTGACATTGTCAGTAATCCCAGAGGGAAAAATTATTAGTCAATTTGTGGGTCCATTTATTGAGCGACCATCGGGGAGCGACGGTCGAGGTAAAATTATGGTCCACTGGGACCACACCTATGTGAATATTGACTGGGGTAGCAACTCATACCAGAGGTGTCCATTCTGCCTGTTAACAGCCAGTCCTTTTTACAATACGCCCTTGTGGGACAAACGTATTACATAGCCACAGAGGCTACAAACTATAGCAAAGGATGGAAACAGTGCCCTCTGGAAGGACACAATGTGGCCATTAACAATGTGACCTTAGACTTGGTTATCGGTGGACAAGTTCTGCCTAAGCCAATAATGAGGATGGTAATAAATGAAAACCTCACAGTCCAACGTACCAATATAGACCAAGATCTGCAGAAATATGTTCCTACTGAACTACCACCTATTCAGCACCTGACTGCGGATTGGATGCAAATAGCGGAGAAAGCCAATGAGATAATTCATCAATGGACTAAACATACTAAAATAATTAGAACTCATGCTGATAAAGCAGAGGAACTGCTACGGGACCCCGAGTTCTGGGATAAATTTTCGAATTGGGGATCTAATTTTCAAATACATCCGTGGGTCAGGATTTTATTACATGCTGCTGTAGTTGTGATCTTATGTGCTTTAATACTTGTCATATTCAACATATATCAGCTCAGAAGGTGGAAAATTTAAATTTTGCACCGATTGAATGTTAGTGCTATAATGAAACAGGAGAAACGATTATCAGTATAAGGATACTGTGTGAAGTATATTTTATATATGTTTCTCTTTTATATTTTTATATAACCATATGATATCGCAGATGTAACATGCCCATTGGGGGACAATGACAACCTCAGGAGTGGTACACAGAAAGGGAGAATAATGATCCTAAGATAAGTATCTTTGGCTCAAAAGGGGGGAAATGTTGGCCAGGGGCTGCAGCTGAACTGCCAGACACAGGCAAAAGCAACTTTTGACCTGAAGTAACCTGAGTCCAGTTGCTGGCCTGACTTTTGAAACCTGACTCCAGTCACTGGGTCCAAACTGGCTGGAACCAGTTCTGAAGTAGCTGACTGTCTTGAAGACAAAGGAAATGTGATGAGTCCTTATTTAGAAAAGGGGGAAACGAGGTGATCCTGCAAGTCTTGGAACAGAGCCAATGGAGAAGATGCCACAGATCAGGCAAGTAGGCCTAAACCAACGGGAAGAGAGACAGCACAGCTTGAAGAGATACGATTCAGTATAATACTGAGAGGATTTCGGGAGTGAGGCAGCGAGACTCTGGAGAACAACCATCGCAGAAGCAGAAGAACCTACGTCAGCAACATAGAGATGCAAGAGAGAGAGAGAACGGAACGCCTGGCCAACGTCAGCTCTCCTTTTCGGGTGTTAGCTTTTATATTCTGTGACCACTCAGGGAGTGTCAGAGAAACCTAGTGGGTGTGCGTTTAGATCCCAGTTTTGGGTATAAAACTGTATAACCTGCTGTAAACTGCATGTCTATATTTAATCAGATGTATAAGCTATATGTAGATAATTTAACGACGTGAATAAAGCGAGTTTAGATTAAGAGAGAATTGACTCTTCTCCTCTGTGTACTAAGCCAATAACCATTACCGGTGATCTCCGGCAACAACGTGGAGTGAATCAAAAAGGCTGAAGATTGACAACTGTGATGCTGGGACCCTCAGGAGGAGGCAGAGATGGATCATCCACTTGGCACTTCTGGCTGAAGAAAGTTGCAAATGCTTCTGCCTAATCTTTTGCACTAATGTGCTGGGCTTCCCCATCAAGGATGGGGATATTTGTGGAGCCTCCTCCTGTTAGCTGTTTGTTCACGACTGAATGTGGCAGGACTGCAGAGCTTCGATCTGATCCATTGGTTGTAGGATTGCTTAGCACTGTATTCCATGCTGCTTCTGCTTTTTGGCACGCAAGTGGTCCTGGTCAGGTTGGCACCTCATTTTCAGATATGTCTGGTGCTGCTCCTGGCATGCTTTCCTGCACTCTTCATTGAACCAGAGCTGGTTCTTTGGCTTGATGGTAATGGTAGACTGAGGGATATGCTTGGCTATGAGGTTACAGATTATGGTTGAAAACTGTTCTGCTGCTGTTGATGGCCCACAGCTCCTCATGAATGCCTAGTTTAAGCTACTAGATCTGTTCTGAATCTATCTAGCATGGTGGTAATACCGCACAACATGGAGGGTGTGCTCAGTGTGAAGATGGGACTTTGTCTTCACAAGGACTGTGTCATGGACAGATACATCTAAGGCAGGTTGAATGGTGAGGACAAGTTCTAATAGGTTTTCCCTCGTCTTGGTTTTCCCATCACCTACCATGGACCCAGTCTGGCAGAAATGACCTTCAGGACTCAGCCAGCACAGTTAGTAGTGAAGCTATTGAGCCACACTTGGTGATGGACACTGAAGTCCCCTACCCAGAGTACATTCTGTGCCCTTTCCACCCTCAGTGCTTCTTCCAATTGGTGTTCAACATGGAGGAGTACTGATTCATCAGCTGAGGGAGGGCAGTAGGTGATAATCAGGAGGTTTCCTTGTTCGTATTTGACCTGATGCCACGATGAAAATGTTGAGGACTCCCAGAGCAACTCCTGCCCGACTGTACATCACTGTGCCACCACTTCTGCTGGGTCTGTTTTGCCAGTGGGACAGGACATAGCCAGGGAGGTGATGTTGGTGTCTGGGACATTGGCTGTAAGGTTTGATTTTATGGGTATGACTATGTCAGGCTGTTGCTTGACTAGTCTGTGGGACAGCTCCCCAGCCCCACAAGTCCCAAGGGTGTTAGTTAGGAGGACTTTGCAGGATTGGGAGTGCCTTTGTCGTTTCCAGCTCCTAAATTGATGCCGGGTGACCCATCAGTTTCATTCCTTTTAGCCTTTGATACAAGTTGTTACAAGTGAGTTTCTGGAGTCATATGTAGGCCAGACCAGGTAAGGATGGCAGATTTCCCTCCCGAAAAGACATTAGCTAACCAGGTAGGTTTTTATGACAATCGATGATATTACCAAGACTAGCTTTAAATTCCAGATTTTTATTAATTAATTGAGTTATATTAATTAATTGAATTTAAGTTCTACCAGCTACCATGGTGGGATTTGAATGCATGTCCCCAACGCATTAGCCTGGATCTCTGAACTAGTCCAGTGACATTACTGCTACACCTATGTGTCCCTTGTAGTTACCTTATGAATAAAACATCTGTTCCTTATAGTGGAACTACCAAATGAAGTTTTAACTGATGAGTCTTACAAGAAAGAATAAAAATAGAGAAAATAAGAAGCAAGATTCCCTGACGGCTCAACAAGTGTATCAAGTCGTACACACCAAAAAGCCTCCACCTTAACCCCTGGCGTGTATCAATTTAACTGATCTTGGCTGACATGGCAGTGGATAGTGCTATCATTGACCTCAGCACCAAGAGCTTGAGAGGAGAAGATGATCCTCAAGTTTGCCATTCTTGATTGCGACTCATTGAGCTCTATTCAGAGTACTTGTGTGAAGACAGGTCATGGATAAGATCCAGTTCAGTTATGATGGTTCCCACCACTAAGTACCCAGACAGAACTATCAAAATGCAAACATGAATAATAACACCCCTCCCCCTCCTCCCCCTAACTCTCTCTTGGTCTCCTATTTAAGGAAGGATGTAAATGCGTTGGAAACAATTGAGAAGGTTTACCAGGCTAATGCCTGAAATGGTGGGGGGGGTGTCTTATGAGGAAAAGTTGGACAGGCTAGGCTTGTATCTGCTGATATTTAGAAGAGTAAGATATGACTTGATTGAAGCATATAAGATCCTGAGGGGTCTTGACAGGGTGGGTGCTGAAAGGATGTTTCCTCTTGTGGTAGAATCTAGAATTAGGGGTCACCCATTTATGTCAGAGATATGGGGAAATGTTTTCTCTCAGACGGTAGTGAGTCTGTAAAGCTGTCTTCCTCAAAAGCCGGTGGAAGCAGAGCCTTTGAATATTTTTAAGGCAGAGCTAGATAGATTCTTGATAAGCAAGTGGTTGAAAGGTCATCGGGGGATGTGAGCATGTGGAGTTGAGGTTACAATCAGATCGGCTATATTATTGAATGGCGGAGTAGGCTCGAGGGGTCAAGTGGCCTACTCCTGCGCCTGACTCATATGTTGATTTGTTCCCTCCACACTCCTCCCCCCACTTTTCCCCTCCCTCCACCCCACTCTACCCTCCTCCCCTCATACTGGGGCCTCAATGGAATCAAAATGTTATCTTGCCATTAAAGGCAAGTCAAGTAAACTCAATCCATTAGTGGCTCCGATATGTAAATTTAGCTGCAAAACCCTTCTTGTTTTAAATGGACAGTGAAAACCACTACCTATATTGTAGAAATTCAGGTCACCCTAGGCATTCATGTTTAATCTTTACAGAAATAACATAAATTGCCCATGAAAGGGTGAATTACATTGCACAAATGGGATCTGACAGTTTTACAATATAGCCTTAGTCCAGCAGGTCACTAAAGATGGACATATGGTCTCATCTGTTCCCTTATGTGCAGACCTCAGCTTTCTGCAACCCACACACGTTTCACCAGGTCAAGTAACAAGTTATATAAATCTCCATCAGGGAAAAAGAGAATCAAATTTAAGTTTTCATGACCCTCGGCGCAGCATCAATTTTTCTGTGCTGAGATGGAAGCAATGTAAAATTCCCACAAGTTAAATACAAACATCGAGACGTTTTAAAAAAAAATCACAGCTTGAAGTAAACATTCATTTGGAATGATCAGTCGGGCCTGGTCAAAATTATCTCTGAATCTTTGTGATTGTCTTTGTTTGTAACAATCAAGGGGCTCAGTTGTACCTCTAAATGAGTCTAAATGTGAACAAGCTGTGCAATTATTTCCATGTTGAGGCACGAAACAATTCACCAGTTTCTAGAAGCAGAAAGTTCAGAGAAGTTATATTTTGCTGACTTAATACTGCCACAAAGGAAAAAGCAGTGAACAATTACCCTCAATGCCTGGGTGTAAAGCATCATATGGGCTATGTGCAACGAGGAAAATCAGGCAGGAGGATTTTGATGTTCTAGTCCCCGATAAAACCATTGGGCAGAATTTTTAAGTCAGCATGTGGACGCGCGCCCAATCGGACGCAAAATTGCGCAAGGTGGCATCGGGCAAGCATCCCGATGTCATCCCACGCTTGCGTAATATTTTGGTTGGCGAGTGCATGTGAGTGTCGGAAGCTCACCCGCTAACAATTAAGACGACAATTAAAGTTGTTAAAGTTCCAACTGTTTTTCGTGGACCATCCAATCTTTTGGTTGGTGGATGGGCGAATCTGCCAGGCGGACTTTGCATTTTTGATGAAACCTCGTCCAAGGGCAGGAGGAGGTTTCCATTATTAAATTTTTTAAAAAATGTATTGACAGAATTTTCATCATGTGTGTGTTCAGGTGACTGATCCTGACGTGTGAACGTTTTTTCCAGATTTTTAAAAACTTTATTTATGGTTTTAAATTCTTCAGCTCCCTGAGGCAGCTCTCAGCCTTCAGGGAACTTGCCCTCCTCCCGCCTCTCTCCCCACCCCCCCCCCACCACCCCAGCAGCACTGAGTGTTTCAGCATGTGCTTTACACTGGCTGGCCTTTAATTGACCAGCCAGCATGAAATCGAAGTCAGGGGCCGATCGCGGGCAATGGTCCGTTTCCCCGGCCGCTCCCGGGCCTGCCGATTGCGTCCGCGTGCCAACCTAAAAGTCCTGCCCATTAACCTCTCTCACCCTGACTGTACAGCTCTCATCTCCACTCCCTTAAGTCCAAGGGACTCAGACTTGAAAGGATATGGCGGACAACCGGTTTAACCATCCACCACCAGGATCTGCCGAGACCACTTAAAACATGAACACACGAATTAGGAGCAGCAGTAGGCCATTCAGCCCCTTGAGCCTGCTCCACCATTCAATAAGATCATGGCTGATCTGATTGGAACTTCAACTCCACATTCCAGCCTACCCCCAATGACCTTTCAGCCCCTTGCTTATCAGGAATCTATCCACCTCTGCCTTAAAAATACTTAAAGGCTCTGCTTCCACCGCCATTTGAGGAAGAGTTCCAAAAGCCCAGGACCTTGAAAGAAAAAAATTCTCTTCATCTCTGTCTTAAATGGCGACACCTTATTTTTAAAGAGTAACCCCTTGTTCTAGATTCTTCCACAAGAGGAAACATCATTTCAACATGCACCTTGTCAAGACCCTGCAAGGTCTTATATGCTTCAATAAAGTTGCCTCTTACTCCTCTAAACTCCAGCAGATACAAGCTTAGCCTGTCCATAAGACAACCTGCCCATTCCAGGCTTTAGTCCAGTAAACCTTCTCTGAACTGCTTCCAAAGCATTTACATCTGCCCTTAAATAAGGAGACCAATATTGTACACAGTATTCCAGATGTGGTCTCACCAATGCCCTGTATAACGAAAGTACAACATTTCTACTTTTGTATTCAATTTCCTCACAATAAACGGAATGCAAAGGATACTGGAATGCAAAAATACCCACCCCTCCCCCGGCTTCTTTTCTCTACTGCAAACTCTCTTCTTAAGCCCCCCTCTCCTGCTCCCTCCACCCTCAACAAGCGAGAAGATCATGGACTCCTTTGTCACTATGATCCAGACACTCCAATCAGCTGCTTCTGCTGCATCCCTCCCTTCTACTAGCCCATCTGGCCAAACTCCTTTCATGCTCCCCCTACCCTAGCCCTAAACTTACATCTTTATCTAGTTTCTCTTCTATCTCCACTCATGCCCTCTCTAAGCTCATCTTGTCCATGAGATCACCTCCTGTTCCCTTGATCCTATTCCCACTAAACTGACAATCATCCAATTTCCCCTGTTGGTCCCCATGTCAGCCAATATTATAAACAGTTCTCTCACTTCAGGTGTTAGCTCTCTTTCCTTTAAACCTGCTGTCTACACTTTCTTCTCAAAAGAAAACCCTTGGTTCCCCCGCCCTTACAAACTAGCATCCCATCTTCAACCTCCCTTTCTTCTCCAAAGTCTTTTGTCGCCTCCCAAATTCTTTGCCATCTTTCCCAAAGCTCCATGTTTGAATCCCTCCAATCGGATTTCTATCCCTGTCACCACACCAAAATGGCTCCTATCAAAGTCACAAATGGCATCCTACATGACTGTGACAAAGGTAAACTTTCCCTCCTCGTCGTTCTTGACCTGTCCACAGTCTTTGACAAGATTGACCACAGCATCCTCCTCCAATGTCTCTCCTCTGTTGGCAACTTGGGTGGGCCTGCTCTTACCTGGTTCCATAAGAACATAAGGAACAGGAACAGGAATAGACCATTCAGCCCCTCAAGCCTGCTCCACCATTCAATAAGATCATGGCTGCTCTTCTTGTGTTTCAATTTCCACATTCTCATCTAACCCAGATAACCTTTGATTCCCTTGCATAACAAGAATCTATCTAACTTTACCTTAAAAATATTCAATGATATCGCCTCCACCACCTTCTGAGGCAGAGAATTCCAAAGTTGCACAACCCTCTGAGAGAGAAAAAATTTCTCCTCATCTCTGTTCTAAAAGGGAGACCCCTAATTTTAAAACCCTAGTGCCCCCTTGTTCTGGACTCACCCACAAGAGGAAACATCCTTTCGACGTCCACCTTGTCAAGGCCATTCAGGATCTTGTATACTTCAATCAAATCACCCCTCATTCTTCTAAACTCCATTGGAAACAAGCCCAGTCTGTCTAACCTTTCCTCTTAATACAACCCACTCATTCCAGGTATCAATCAAGTAAACTTCCTTTGAACCGTCTCCAATGCATTTACATCCTTCCTTAAATAAGGAGGCTAAAACTGCACACAGCATTTGAGGTACGATCACATTAACTGTATAACTGAAGCATAACATCCTTACTTTTATGTTCAATCCCTCTCGTAATAAAGGATAGCATTCCATTAGCCTTCGTAAATACTTGCTGTACCTGCATACTAACTTTTTTGTGACTTATGTATGAGAACACCTAGATCCCTCTGCACCTCAGAATTATGCAGCCGTTCTCCATTTAAGTAATACTCTGCTTTTTTGTTCTTCCTGCCAAAGTGCACAACTTCACATTTTCCCACATCAAACTCCATTTGCCAGATCTTTTCCCACTCAATCAACCTATCTACAGCATCTGCAACTTCCTCATGTTCCTTCACAACATACTTTCCTACCTCCCTTTGTATCATCTGCAAATTTAGCTACCATGTCTTCACTCCCCTCATCTAAGCATTTTAGTCATTGATTTAAGTCATAAAAAGTTGAGGCCCCAGCACAGACCCTTCCTGCGGGACACCACTCGTCACTTCCTGCCAATCCGAAACAGACCCATTTATGCATACTCTCTGCTTTCTGCCAGCCAGCCAATCATCTATCCATCTAATATGTTACCCCCTAAACCATGCGCTTTTATTTTCTGTAATAACTTTTGATGTGGCACCTTATCAAACGCCTTCTGGAAATTCAAGTACAGTACGTCTACAGACTCCCCTTTATCCACCGTACATGTTACTCCTTCAAAAAACACCAATAAATTGGTTAAACGTGATTTTCCTTTCACAAAACCATGCTGACTTTTCCCGATTGCCTTGAGCTCTTCTATGTGCCCAGCTATTGCCTCCCTAATGATCAATTCTAACAACTTCCCCATGACAGATATCAAGCTAACTAGCCTATAGTTTCCTGTATTCTACCTCCCTCCCTTCCTGAATAGAAGGGTTATATTTGCTATTTTCCAATCTGATGGAACCTTTCCAGAATCTAGTGAATTTTGTAAAATTAACACCAGCGCATCAACTACCTCATTAGCCACCTCTTTTAAGACCCTAGGATGTAGCCCATCAGGACCCGGAGACTTGCCAGCCCGCAGCTCCATCAATTTGCTTAGTACTGTTTCCCTAGTGATTTCAATTTCACCAAGTTCCTTTTTCCCTTTCACCTCCTGATTTGCAGCTATTACTGGAATGTTTTTTGTATCCTCTGTAATGAACACAGGGGCAAAATATTTGTTCATTTCTTCCGCCATTTCCTTATTATTATCTACTTTTAACTCCCCACCGTCGCTCTCTAGAGGACCAACACTCACTTTACTTACTCTTTTCCAATTTAATGTTAACACTATCCGTTTTTAAATTTCTAGCTAGCTTCCTCTCATACTCTAATTTCTTTCTTCTGGTTAACCTTTTAGTCATTCTCTGCCGTTCTTTATTTTCTGACCAATCATCTGTCCTGCCACTCACCTTTGCGGAGTCGTATGCTTTTTCCTTAAGTTTTAAGCTTTCCTTAACTTCAGATAATGGGTCCTCCCCGTAGAATTTTTCTTTATATGAGGAATGCACTTATTCTGAATACTCTGAAATATCTCCTTAAATGTCTGCCACTGCTTCTCTATTGATCTATCCTCTAGCCTCGTTTCCCAGTTCACTTCAGCTAGCTCAGCTTTCATCCCCACATAGTTGCCCTTATTTAAGTTTAAGATACTAGTCTTAGATCCACTCTTCTCCCTTTAAAACTGGATGTAAAATTCAATCATATTGTGGTCGCTGCTACCTAGGGGTGGTTTTACTCTGAGGTCATTATTTAATCCTGTCACATTACACAATACCAAGTCTAATATAACCTGCTCTCTGGTTGGTCCCAGAACAGGCTGCTCTACGAAACTCTCTCGAAAGCATTCCAGGAACTCCTCATCCAGGCTACTACTGCCAATCTGATTTTCCCAGTTTATGGGCAGAAATTTCCCTCCATAGGAGGGGGGATTGTGCGGGGGCGGGTAGGAACCCGATCAGCACCTCCAATCGGGGCCACACCACCATTTTACGTGGGCGGGCCAATTGAGTCCCGCCCAGCATGACACGTGCCCAGAAGCACTGATCACTCCCTGTGCAGGAGGGGGGGAATTCCCTGAGTCGGGGCCTACGCCCTTTCGCGCATGCACGCAAAAGAGCACAGAAATCTCCCTGAGGTACCTCTGTGCCTCAGGGAGATTAGTTTAAGGTTTGAAAATTTAAATGAAGAAAAGAAAATATTTAAGACATGTCCCCTCATGTGATAGTGTCACATGAGCTAGGACATGTTCAATGAATTTTTTCAAAAACTTTAATTAATAAATCCTTCATGAAACCTCATCCCGCCCGTGGATGGGATTTCATGAAAAGTGTGAAGGCCGCCTGAGCTCTTCGCCTGCCCACCGACCTTAAGGTTGGACGGGCAGCATTCCTAACAACTTTAATTACTTTCTTAATGGCCTTAATATGCCTTTAACAGTTTGGCGCCGAACTGACAATCTAAATGACGCGCGGTGATGTCGGGACGCACACCTGACGTCACCACGCGTCATTTTACATATGGGCGAGTGGGCCCCGCCCCGGCCTCAAAAATTCTTCCCTATGCGTAGGCTAAAATCACCCATGATTATTGCCATCCCTTTATCACAAGCATACAATATTTTCTCTTGAATACTTTTTCCTACACTGTGGCTACTGTTAGGGGGCCTGTAGACCACTCCCACTAATGACTTTTTTCCCCCACTATTCCTCATCTCCACCCAAAATGATTCTATATTCTGATCTCCTGAACTAAAGTCATCTCTAACTATTGCACCAATGCCCTCTTTGATTAACAGTGCTACCCCTCCGCCTTTACCTAGCTTCTTGCCCACGTCCCCCTCAATATTAATGACCCAATCTTTGTCTTCCTGCAGTCACGTCTCCGTAATTGCTATCAGATCATATTGATTTACTTCAATGTGGGCCATCAATTAATTTACTTTGTTACGAATGCTACGCACATTCAGATAGAGAGCCATCAGTTTTGTCTTTTTGTTACCTTTGTAACATCTAGTCTTGACTGTTGATATATTCTTAGGTTTTTTTCTCTCTCTCTCCCTTCCTACCATTCTCTGACCCTCATTTCTCATATTATTATTTTGCTCTCCTGTCTTGACTCTACATCTTGAATTGCTACCTCTACCCAAGCTTGATCCCTCACCCGTTGTTTAGTTTAAAGCCCTCCCTACTTCCCTAGTTCCATTCTTATTTATCTAATCACAGGCAGAGTATCATGTGCAATGGCTTCTCTTTCTGCACTATTAGACTCTGGTGTCCCCTAAGGATCTTTCCTTGGCCTCCTCCTATTTCTCATCTACATGCTGCCCCTTGATGACATCACCAAAGGCACAGCATTAGTTTTCACATGTACACTGAGGACACCCAGCTCTGCCTCACCACCATCTCTCTAGATTCCTCTGCTACTGCTAAATCATCAGACTGCTTATCCAATATCCAGAACTGGATGAGCAGAAATTTCCTCCAATTAAATTTTGGGAAGACTGAAGCCATTGTTTTGGATCCCTGCTTCAAACTCTGTTCCCTAGCTACTGACTCCATCCCTCTCCCTGGCAACAGTCTGGGATTAAACCAGTCTGTTCGCAATCTTGGTGTCACATTTGATCCCAAGATGAATTTCTGACCTCATGTTCGTGCCATCACTATTTCCACCTCCGTAAGATCACCTGACTTTGCCCCTGTCTCAGCTCACCTGCTGCTGAAACCCTCAGTCATGCCTTCGTTACCGCTAGACTCAACTTTTGCAACACAGCCCTGGCTAGTCTTCCACATTTTACCCTCCATAAACTTACGGCCATTTAAGATTCTGCTGCCCGTGTCTTAGCTTGAACCAAGTCCTGGCCCCCAATCATCCCCCCTCTCCCGCTCACTGATCTACATTGGCTCTCGGTCATACAACATCTTGATTTTAAAATTCTCATCTTTCTTTTCAAATTTCTCCATGGCCTTGCCCCTCCTTATCGCTGTAATCTCTTCCAGCCCCACAACCCCTGAGATAACTGTGCTCCTCTCATTCTGGTCTCTTATGCATCCCCAATTTTAATTACTCCACTAATGGTGGCTGTGCTTTCAGTTACCTAAACAACAAGTTCTAAACTACCCTCCCTATGCCTTCCCATCTGGCTTTCCCCCTTTAAGACACTTCTTAAAACCTACCTGATTGACCGAGCTTTTGGTCATCTGGCTTTATATCTCCTGATTTGGCTTGGTGTTATCCCTTGTTTTATAATGCTCCTGTGAAATGTCTTGTGATGTTTCATTACTTTAATGGTGCTTTATAAATAAAAGTTATTGTTGTTGTCATGTGAAATCACATGCCCGTACAGTACTGGAGAGCACCCAACTCATTATGAAAAACAAAAGATTTCATCAGCTACTTAGCCTAGAAATTTTACATGACACTTAAAGGATCAACAGATACAGGTTTAAATTTACTGACACTTAGACTTACTTTGCCACTCAGGGAAGGCAGTTTCATATCCAATTAGAAATAGAAGTGAGCTCCAAGGGGATGCATACTTTAATTGTTTTTTATTTCTCCAATAACACTTTTTTTTAAAAAAGCATTGAGAGCATCAACCATACAAAAGGCATTGGGGCAAATGAAGGACAAAGGAAGACAGCAGAGAAATGGAAAGCATAGGCTCCACCACAATGGGCCAAAGGGCCTGTTTCTGTGCTGTATAGCTCTAGCACTCTATGACAAACTAAGTATTTACCAGGTGCTCTACTTCTGGAACATCCAAACTTTTTGTCACAGTGACCACTATGCTGCTGACCAGGAATCCCAGTGGGTCACGCTAAAAAAGCAAAGCTCATTGTCATTTTGCATCATCTTGAGTGTCGCAAAGGCACTGCTACACATCAGCTGTTCTGAGTATAAAAGCATTTCTATTTAATTAAATACACATAGAAGAACCCCCTAAGCTAAGTCAGAAACATAAATTTATTTTTAAAAACTAAGCACACTTACTTATTAATTAAATTAAGCTTTCATCCGAGCTAAATTAGATACATTAAAAATTAATGTTGGTTAATTAAACATACATAAAAGCATTCTCCCTCCTCCGCCTCTGTCGCCCTCCCTGACTTCCCACCTCTCCCCACCTCCCCATTCCCCCCTGCACCCCCCAGCCATATCAGAAAGATGCTGCTTGAATTCATCAATGAGGTAGTGGTGCTGAGAGCTGACCTTTCCAAATCGCCAGTGACACCCACATACAAACAGAGGTGTGCCAGCCAACATTAAAAAAAAATGGAAACTGAAATGGAGCAAACAATAATGCTGCAGCATTGAAAAAATATCATCCACAGCAGTGACGGCAAAATTCCCCTCAAATCTGGTGTCCTCGTCAAATGTAGACTGCCAGGATTATAACATCAGTAACTTGGAGACATAACTTCTTAATTCCCTTTAAATATTTTGATACATGTGCAGAACTACCAGCTGAAAGAATGCTATCTTTTTACCAAACAGGTGCAGTCAGTAACATCACATGATAAGTAAACAGAGTTAGAAAATGGAAGTGTGAAAGTTCAAATATCAGTGCGGAATTGTCCCACTGTCAGAATTGTCATCTTTCGGAAGAGACATTGTGCTGGAATTTACAGGCCACCAGCGAGCAGGAAAGGAGGCACCCATAAAACAGAGTGTTGTCGCATACAAGCCACTTACAGGCCTCATCCCGCCGCCGCTCAGATTGAACGTGCAGCAGAACAGGCCTGCGCCCATCGTGCAGCCCGGCAGGTTTGACCCTGCAAGCTGGTAGCCAGTCAAAGGGGGAGGAGAGTCCTCCTTTCCAGGCCTCTGCTGCCAAGCGGAGGCTCCCCCCTCCCCGACAACAATTTTCCCTCCCCAAGTCCACCCTCCTGCCCTGTCCAACATGCACCCCAACCCTGCCCCTCCCCAACCAGGGGCTGCCAGCCCAGCGAGATCCCAGGCTTACCTGAAGGTCTGGGCCCATCACTGCTTTGCAGAACTGCCACCCACCGTTTGGCTGGTAGCTCTAAGAGGCAGATCTTCCTCATGAAGAGCAGTTGAAGTCTCACCTCTTAACAATTAAAGTTCCAACGACCAAAAAATTGAAGTGGGGTGAGCCAGCCAAGCGGAGGCATGCTCACCGCCAACATTTCTGCTGGGGTGAGGGAAGCCCACCCTAAGCATATAATCCAGCTCATTAAACCAATGCCTGCCATCTTGGATGGACACAAAATATCTCATGGAGCTCAGAAGACTAGGGTGTTCTCCAAGCGGTTCTCCTGGCCAGTAATTCTCCCTCAGCCAACACCACCAGAACAACTCTGCTATCCATTCGTTCATTCGCCTGCTGTTTGTGGGACGTTACTAGGCACAAATTGTCTGCAAGATTTGGCTACATAAACAAGTGACTGCCCTTCAAAAGTAATCCCTTTTTCTCCTGGCCATTATCACACTTCTATTTGTGGGAGATTGCTGTGCACAAATTGACTGCTGCGTTTCCTACATTCCAACAGTGATTACATTTCGAAAGTACTTCATTAACTATAAAGTGCTTTGGGACACACAGTGATCATGAAAGGTGCTATATAAATGCATGTTTTTCTTTTAAGAAACACCTGAGCGTACTGGGCACAGCAAAGGCGGCTGGCCCCAACAACAACCTGGCTGTGTTGATGGTCTATGCTACACAACTGGGTGAAACCCAGTAAACTTGTTCCAGTATATCTGCCTAGAAAATTGCCCAAGTATGTCCTATTCACAAAAAGTAGGACAAATCCAATCCAAAAAATAACTGCTAAATCAGCCTACCTCCAAACATCATCAAAATGATGCTATCATCAAAACAGTGCTATCAAGCAGCACTTGTTCACCAATAAGCTGTTCACCGACGCTCAGGGCCACCTGGCTGCTGACCTCATTACGGCTTTGATCGTGGATAATGGGGCTGAATTCCAGAGACGTGGTGAGGCACAAGCGAGTGCCCTTGGCATCCAGCTAGCATTTAACTTAGTAACAGCATCATGATGCCTTATTCAAACTGAAGTCAATGGGGATCATGGGGAAAAAGTTCTCCAGTGGCTGAAGTCATACCTAGCACAAAGGAAGATTACTGTAATTGAGACCAATCATCTCAGCCCCAGGGCATTGCTACAGGCGTTCTCCAGGGCAATGTCCAAAGCCCAACATGTTTCATCAATGGCCTTCCCTTCAGCACAAAGTCAGAATTAGGGCCGTTCTCTGATAATTGCATAGAGTTCACGTCCATTGGGAATTCCTCAGCTAATGAAGCTATCTACGCCCATCTACAGCAAGACCTGGGCCATATCCAGGCTCGGGCTAATGTGGGGCACGCTTGTTACTTACAAATTAAGTGCCTAGCAATGACCATATCCATCAAGAGAGAGTCAAATCACCTCATCTTGACATTCAATGACACTACCATCACTGAATCACCCACCATCAACATCCTGGTGGTTACAAACAAGCAAGCTGCTGGATGGCTCCCTTCCTAAATCCCCAAAGCTTTCGGACAATCCACAAGGCTAAAAACAGGAGTGTAATGGAACACTCTCCTCTTCCCTAAATGCGGGCAGCTGCAACATTCAAGAAGCTCAACATCATCAGGGCAAAGCAGACCATGAGCAGTACCTCATCCACAACCTTAAGCATTCACTCAATTCACCACTGGAGCAGTGTCTGCAGTGTGTACCATCTACAAGAGGCACTGCAGCAACTCGGCAAGGTTCTTTCAACTGCACTTTCCAAACCCTCAGTCTGTACCACCTAGAAGGACAAGAGCAGCAGATGTATGAAACATCATTTCCTGGAAATTGCCCTTCATATCACCCTGACACACATAATGGTGTTCCTTCATCGCCACTGGGTCATAGTTCTGGAACTTCCTCCCTAATAGCACTGTGGGAGTACCTTCATCATATGGGCTGTAGCTGTTCAAGACAGCACCTCATTAAGCATCATCTTCAAGGGACAACAAATGTCAGTGACTCCTACATCCTAAGTATGAGCGTTTTCAAAAGAAAATTACACAGTAGTTCACTCAATAGCTTGAGCATTTACCTATAGTTCATTGCACATTCCACTCTTTTCCCACAGCAGACTGAATTCCAGAGTCATTCTGCTCAAGGGGCACATCACAATAACAAGGTGGGCAAGATTTAGCACAAGCTAATCCATGGGGCTAAAAACAAAAAACTACTGCAGATGCTGGAAATCCAAAACAAAAGCAGAATTACCTGGAAAAACTCAGCAGGTCTGGCAGCATCGGCGGAGAAGAAAAGAGTTGACGTTTCGAGTCCTCATGTTTGAAGGGTCATGAGGACTCGAAACGTCAACTCTTTTCTTCTCCGCCGATGCTGCCAGACCTGCTGAGTTTTTCCTAGTCCATGGGGCTGTTTATCCCACTTTTAGCAATCATGTATCTTCGAGCCCTATTAAAACCTCACAAAAATATTGAAAACAATAGTACTTACATTTTGTTTCTTTCCTTTAAACAGGGGTGATACAGTACTTTTACAGCATTGTTTCCTTCACATAATTTGTTAGACGACTCAGGCTTCACTGTGTCCTTGCCAATTGCAGCAAAATCGCTATTTGAATCATTGTGTGATCTCACCAGTAGGGTGTCAGAATTCAAAAGCCAGAGCTATAGAAAGGGGATAACAGAAATAACAAAAAACTGATATATAATGCATGTGAACATAAACAAGGCACTTGAAAATAAAGGACACTATTTTTAAAAAGACTCAGCTATTCAAAAAGCCACCTGCAGCTCACTTCTGATCAATGTCTTGTTAGGATTCCCGTAAAGGCTGATAACTTTTTAAAAAGAAAGGAAACCCCATGACGCCAACGGAAAGAAAACCACTGGACAAGAGTTCACTTTTTAAAACTTTTACTGTAACAAACCAACTAAAATCAACGTGATTGTAACATTAATTAACGGGAAAGGATATTTCAACTTAGGTAAACTTTGCATTAAATAGTTAAAACAACAAAGGTATGCCTCACGTAGTTACAAGCACCCGCACTACTTCGCACACAAATGTCTCATCACATGCAATCTCACAGTCTTTCCAACTTGGTCTTCATTTTGTAGGGTCTCTCATTTCCCATCAATTTGTTTTGCCTCTTGAACAAAAGCCGTAGCATCAGCCAGCAACCATATTCCACCCGGAAGTTCCTGGAAACGATTACCATCAACAAGGCGCACATAAACCCTTTCTCACTCAGATCGTGACAGTGCTGGTGGCACAGAATCCCCAGAGGTTCCATTTTCCAAACCCTTTAGACGGTCTGATAGGCTCTGGCACTAGTTCAACAGCAGTAATGGGTATTGTTCGATGCACAATCCCTCACTCTTCCTGTCTTCAGTCCTGTCCTTTTGAACTGTATAGCGCACACAGTAACAGAGGGCAGAATCATCCCAGATTTTCACAAAGTGCGGTAGCGGGCAGGAAAAAAGCTGTTTTACTGCCGGCTGCAATGGTGGGTTTTCGCACCGCATCGTCCCGTTCCCGTCACAGGAAACACACCGTCTCGCTGGCGGGCAGCCTCCGATTTGCCCGCCACGCCGTTACCTCGCCATTTCCTCATGCAGGGCACCATTTTTAAACTGCAGCCACGCGCATACTTCTCAATGCTTGCAGCCCAGGACTGCTCCGGTGAAGACACGGCCCCAAGAGCCAAGAAGTGCAACCCTCCCGAATCAGTGGTGCTTCTCTGGGATGCCTTCTGGACGCCGTGGAGGCCCGCCGTGATGTCCTCTAGCCCCCTCTCTGGCCGCAGGAGACCCATCAGTCTCACCATTCCAGCTTGGCAGGCGGTGGCAGAGTGGCCAGTGCAATGCTGCACACAAAAGGTCAGCCACCCAGTGCAGAAAACGGATGAATGATCTCATCCGTGCCACCAGGTTAAGGCAACTATCTTATCACTCCAAACTTACAGCCTCACAAGGCCATCATACATTTAGTGGCATCTCACTCACAGCAAGCTTAAGGGACATCATCATTCACTCTTTCACACAAATCCTCACACCTCCATCTGGCCTCATCTCCTCTGGAGACTGCCTCCTCAGCCCTCACCATTTTAAGGCCACTTGCGCAGATCAACATGTGCCCCCCCCACACACATCCTGGGATACCCCACTTCCCAAGTAAAGCCCTCACCCTGCAGCATCTTCCCTTGCCTGAGGCCACTTCTCCCCCTTCCCCAAGCAAGCCCTAGCCCTTGCCTTACGATTGGTCTGGTAGATGAGCTCACCTGTTCGTGAGCCCCCCTAAAAGTGTTGTGGTGCTGCCTGGTACTGATGATTGTGAGTGCTACCCGAAGCAAGGTAGGCAGACAAACCTCAAAGTCCCAAGCGAAGTGCAGCTCACCAAGTGCACATCACTAATGTACAATTATGAAACATGTCAGCGTGCCCAGATGATCCAGCGTGGGGAGATGATTCCAGCGAACAGGGCTTAATAAAATGCTAAAGTGTTGAAATTGGTTCCCAAAGTGCAGCAGTGGGAAATGCAGCCCACCATTGACGGGTGGAGCAGACGATCACAAACTGGTTTCACGACAGCATGAAATCAATTTTCAGCCTTCTCAGCATTTTGTCCCCCACTCCCCGCCTGACACCAACAGGACCAGAAAATTCCAGCCAGAGTCTTTGCTTGGTTCTCAGAGACCTGTTTCAACACTAGGATCTGTTCAAAGACTGGCAAACAGAAAACTATTCCTTTCAGAAAGAGCCGAGCAAGTTTTCTCCTTGCACAGGTTCCCAATCTTCTGAACTGCCAAACAGAAAACAAAGGCTGAAACCCAATTCCACTACAATTAGCTTTCTAATAGTCCTTTGCTTCTCAGCTGTTCACCACCATGGCAATGCCTGGTAATGTGGTTGTTTCTTCGAACCTAACAATGTCCTAATCAGGAAACCAATTAAAACTCTTTCAAAATAGTTCCCAGCCCACGTTGTTCTTACAGGGACATTGCAGAAAAGCAAACACAGGCTTTTCCCAGCACATGGGTCATCACAGTCACACCAGTGATAAATACATTGACAAACAGCGTTAAAGCATGAAGCCAGTTTCCAGGTCATCAGTCACTGACAGTATATGTTATTCAATCTCTTTGCTGATACATCTAGACTATGGGTGATGCAATCCCTCTGGCAATTCAATGGGGTTATTCGAATGGGGGAATTGTTGCATTGTGGTTATATTGCTGGAATAGTGATCAGGACACATGAGTTCAGTTCACAGAATCACAGAATCTTAACGGCACAGGAGGCCATTCGGCCCATCATGTGTGCACCAGCTCTCCAATGAGCATGATGACCTAGTGCCATTGCCCTGCCTTTTACCCGTACCCATGCACCTTGTTTCTATTCAAATAATCATCTAATGCCCTCTTGGATGCCTCGATTGAACCTGCCTCCACCACACTTCCAGGCAGTGAATTCCAGACCTGAACCACTCGTTGTGTGAATACGTTTTTTCACACGTCACATTTGCTTCTTTTGTAAATCAATTTAAATCTGTGCCCTCCCGTGCTGATCCTTTTATGAGTGGGAACAGCTTCTCCCTATCTAATCTGTCCAGCCCCCTCATGATTTTGAAAACTTCTATCAACTCTCCTCTCCAAGGAAAACAGTCCCAACCTTCTCCAATCTATCCTCATAGCTGAAGTTTCTCATCCCTGGGACCATTCTTGTAAACCTCCTCTGCACTCTCTCCAATGTGTTCACATCCTTCCTATAATATGGTGCCCAGAATACAATATTCCAGCTGAGGTCTAACGAGGGTCTTATATAAATTCAGCATGACCTCCCTGCTCTCGTACTCCATGTCCCTATTAATGAAGCCCAGGATACCCTATGCTTTATTAACTGCTCTCTCCACCTGTTCCGCTACCTTCAATGATCTATGCACATATACACCCAAGTCTTTCTGCTCCTGCAACACTTTCAAAATTCCACCCCTTACTTTATATTGTCTGTCCATGTTCTTCCTACCAAGATGCATCACCTCACACTTCTCTGCATTGAACTTCATCTGCCACCTATCTGCCCACTCCACCAACTTATCTATGTCCTCTTGAAGTTCTACACTGTCCTCCTCACAGTTTACAACACCCCCAAGCTTTGTATCATCCGCAAACTTTGAAACTGTCCCCTATACATCACGATCTAGATCATTAATATACATCAGGAAAAGCAAGGGTCCCAATACCGACCCCTGGGGAACTCCACCTTCCTCCACTGTGAAAAACATCCTTCGACCATTACTCTCCGCTTCCTACTTTTAAGCCAATTTTATATCCACATTGCTACTGTCCCTTTTATTCCATGAGCTATAACTTTTCTCACAATTCTGTTGTGTGACACTGTATCAAATGCCTTTTGAAAGTCCGTGTACACCACATCAACAGCATTACCCTCATCGACCTTTTCTGTTACCTCTTCAAAAAAACACCAGCAAACTAGTTAAACACGATTTCCCCTTTAGAAATCCATGCTGGCTCATCCTTATCAAGCCATGTTTTTCCATTATTCTGTCCTGAATAATTGTTTCTAGAATCTTGCCCACCACTGAGGTTAAACTGACTGGTCAGTAATTGCTGGGCTTATCCTTACAACCTTTTTTGAACAAGGGCGCAATGTTTGCAATTCTCCAGTCCTCTGGCACCAACCCTGGAATCTGGGGAATTTAAATTCCGTTAAATAAATAAGTCTGGAATAAAAAGCTAACATGAGTGATAACAACAATGTCACATCCTCTGTGTGACTATAAAAACATCCTGTGTGTGTGTTGTAAAAACACATCTAGCTCACTAATGTTATTCAAGAAAGGAAATCTGCTGTCCTTAGCCAGTATGACTTAAATAGGATGCAACAGTGATCATAATACATTTGAATTCCTTATTAAGTTTGATAGGGTAGTATTAGGTTAAAAGAAGTTTACAATTTTGCAAATAACAGCAGCAAGCCTGAGGGTTGGGAATGTTATAAATATCAGCAAAGAACATCCAAAATGTTGATAAAAAGAAAAAAAATGCAGGGCTGAATCTTCTGGCTGGCGTGCAGGTAGCAGAGTCCGCACGCCACTGCTTAAAATGTCGCGCGAGTGTCCCGACTTTAGCGCGCGGCATTGAGATATTTCGGTCAGCGGGCACGCTATGCAGTGGGACGCACGCCCGCCATTAATTAAAGGCCTTGTTAAGGCCATTAACTCTCCAATCGACCAGGATTTTGAGGTGCCCGTGCGAGCTTCGGCTCGGCGCACGGGCCCAACGGGCAGGCAGGTAACTGACTTTTTTTTACAAACCTCATCCAGTGGTGGGATGACGTTTGATATCGGAATTAAAAACGTTTAATAAAGGTTTTGTGTACTTCATTAACATGCCCCACCTCGTGCGACATTTTCACATGAGGGGGACATGTTAATGGATTTTTTATTGTTCTATTTTTAATATTTGCCAGCCTTTCAGCGATCTCTCGGAGGCAGCACTTTGCCTCAGGGAGATGTGCGCTCTTTCGTGCGCATGCACGGAGCAGCGTACTCTCGCGTTTGGGAAATGGCCCCCCCACCTGCATAGGAAGTGCATAGCACTTCCCGTCGGGCGGCAGGCTGGGTGGGCCTTAATTGGCCCACCCATTTAAAATGGCGGCGGGGCCCATTTCGGTGGCAGCGATCAGCTGCCTGCCCGCCCGCCCAACAAGGGCAAAATTCTGCCCACAATATGAGAGCAAACTAGCCAGGAATGCAAAAACATATTGTAAGAGCTTTCTCAAGGAACGTAAACAGGAAGCGAGTCGCTGAAGTAAATGTTGGTCCCTTAGAGACAGAGACAGGGGGCAGCACTCTCCACCCCCACCCCCACCCCGCCCCCCCCCCCCCCCCCACCCCCACCCCCGCCAGGCGGGTGCGGGTGTGTGGGTTCCCAATTAAGGCCCGCCCAGCATGACGTCTGCCCAGAAGCGCTGTGCGCCCCCTGTGCAGGCGGGGGGGATTCCCTGAGCCAGGAGTGTGCTCTTTCGTACATGCACGCGGAAGAGCGCACAGATCTCCCTGAGGCAAAATGCTGCCTCAGCGAGATCGGCTCAAGTGTGAAAACTTTATTTAAGGCAGAAAAAATACTTCTGACAAGTCCCCTCATGTGACACTGTCTCATGTGCTGGGAGATGTCCGTTATTTTCATATAAAATTTTCTGAACATTTTAAATCCCTCATGAAACCTCATCCCGCCTGTGGATGAGGTTTCATGCTTTTTCAGAAGGTCGCTTGGGTTATTCGCCTACCTGCCAATCGTCAGGTTGGACGGACAGACCATTAATTAGGTAAATTAATTTTTTTAAAGGCCTTAAGTGGCTGAGTCGGCTGCGTGCCCACCGAACTGAGAGTCTAAATGATGCAGGGTGACGTCAGGACGCACGCCCGATGTCACTCCACGTCATTTTATGCGTCGTCACCGCCCCCACTCGCCGACCGGAAATTGCTGCCCAGGTTAAATTATCATAGGGGGTGAGAAAATGACAGGGACTTAGCACAAAATATTTGTTCAGTCTTCATAGCAGAAGACACAAATTACATACCAGAAATAGAGGGCAATGAAGGGGCTAAGAATGAGGAACGTAAGGTAATTAATATCAGCAGAGAAAAAGTATTGGAGAAAATAAAGGGACTAACAGCTAACAAATCCCAGTACCTGATGGCCTACACCCAAGCGTTCCAGAATAAGAGGCTGCAGAGATAGCGGATGTGCTGGTTCTGATTTTCCAATATTTCCTAGATTCTAGAACAGTCCCAGTGAATTGGAAGTTACCAAATGTAATTCTACTATTCAAGAAAGGAGGGAGAGAAAAAATAGGTACTACAGGCCAATTAGCCTGACATCAATCGTCAGGAAAATGTTGGAATGTATTATTATGGAAATCTTAACAAAGCACTTAGAAAATCATTGTATGATCATACAAGGTCAATATGAACCAGAAATCACGTTTGACAAATTTATTGGAGATTTTGTGGATGTAACTAGTAGAGTGATTGAAGGGAAACCAGTAGAGGTACAGTTGAAATATCAAAAGACATCTAAAAGGTGCAACACAAAAGGTACATATTTGATAGGTGCCACGCATTAAGGCCCAGAATTGATAGTAACATATTAGCATGGATTAAAGAATTGGTTAACAGGCAAGAAGCAGAATTGGTAGGTTTTAAATTAGTGGAGTGCTGGAAGGATCACTACTGGGAACTCAGCTATTTACAATCTATGTTGTTATCTTAGCTAAAGAGACCAAGAGCAACAAATCCAAGTTTGCTGATGATACAAAGCTAGGTGGGAATGTAAGCTGCGAGGAGGACACAAAGGACAGGGAGCACAGACCTGCATGAGAAGGGTGGCAGCGACGAGAGATGAAAACCAGTGGCAGAGAGCCCCTTGCGCACATTTCTACCTGTCAGAGCCGAAGTGTGACATCACAGGAAAACAGGTAGGTGATTGGTGGGTATCTCTCCCATGTCTCTTTTGATTGGTCAAATGGTCAAGATATTATTTACAGCTGAAGAGTACAATTAAGAAATTCATTTTTAAAATATTTAACATCCAAATTAATTTATTAAATAGAATAGAGATGGCTGGGCGGGTGATGTGTTGCAGCAGTAATATGTGGGAGCTGGTGGACTCCGGTGTGATCCACGGTGACCACATCTGCAGCAAGTTTTGGCTCCTCAAGGAACGTCAGCTCAGAGTTGATGAGCTGGAGTCCGAGCTGCAGACACTGCGACACATCAGGGAGAGGAACAGTTACCTGGACACTGTATTTCAAGAGGCAATCACACTCCTAAGATTAATTACATCAAATTTGGTCCATGGTCAGGGACAGGAGGGCAGGTGAGTGAGGCAGGTATGGGGATCCAGAATTTAGCTTTGGAGGAGACTCAGCAGTGTCCTTATCCAATAGGTATGAGGTTCTTGCTCCAGGAGTGGACGAGGACACAGACTGCAGGGAGGCTGAGTGAACTGACCACAGCACCGTGGTACAGAGCACCATTCAAATGGGGGGAGAAAATGTAGCAGTAATAGGGGATTGCATAGTTAGGAGAATAGATACTGTTCTCTGCAGCAAAGACAGAATCCCGAACGCTGTGTTGCCTACCTGGTGCCAAGGCTAAGGACATCTCTTCTGGACCGGAAAGGAACTTGGAGTGCGAGGAGAAGGATCCAATTGTCGGGGTCCACATAGGTACCAATGACATAGATAGGACTAGGAATGAGGTTCTGCTGAGGGACTATGAGCAGCTCAGGGCTAAATTAAAAAGCAGAACCACAAAGGTAATAATCTCCAGATTACTACCTGAGCCACATGCAAATTGGCGTAGGGTAAATAAAATCAGAGAGGTAAATGTGCGGCTCAAAGATTGGTGCGGGAGAAATGGGTTCTGATTCATGGGGCACTGGCACCAGTACTGGGGAAGGAGAGAGCTGTTCCGTTGGGATGGACTTCATTTGAATCATGCTGGGACCAGAGTCCTGGCAAATCATATAACTAGGGTTGTAGATTGGGCTTTAAACTAATTAGTGGGGTGGAGGGTTCAATTGAAGGGAAGTTTAGAAAATCAAAAATAAACGAGAGAGCAGAGGTGCAGGGTAGTGAAGAGGTGAACGATAATCAAAGTGTGACAGGAAGGGGTAGAAAATATAAGCAGAAGAGTGCAGCAGAAATTAGAACCAGAATGAGTAATAATGGTAAAAAGTCAAAGCTTAAGGCTCTTTATCTGAATGCACGCAGCATTTGTAACAAGATAAATGAATTGCCGGTACAAATAGAAATAAATGGAAATGACTTAATAGCTATTACAGAGATGTGCAGGGTGACCAAGACTGGGGACTCGAAGTTCCAGAAAAATAGGCAAAAAGGAAAAGGAGGTGGGGTAGCTTTGCTAATAAAGGAAGGTATCTGTGCAGTGGTGAGTAGTGATATAAATGCAATAGATCGTGATGTGGAATCAGTTTGGGTGGAAATAAGGAATGGCAAGGGGAAGAAGTCACAGGTGGGAGTCGTCTATAGGACCCCGAAGAGTTGCCTCACTGTAGGGCAAAGTATAAACTGGGAAATAATGGAGGCATGTAAGAAGGGCACTACAATTGTCATGGGTGATTTTAATCTGCATATTAACTGGACAAATCATATTGGCAGGAGTAACATGGAAGATGAATTTGTTGAGCGCATCAGGGATTGTTTATTAGAGCAATACATTGCAGAACCTACCCGAGAACAGGCTATTTTAGATCTAGTAATGTGTAATGAGGTAGGAATAATAAGAGATCTTGTAGTTAAGGATCCTCTATGGGGTAGCAATCACAACATGGTAGAATTGGGAAGGTCAGTGAATGAGCAGTGGCAGACATTTAAGCAGATATTTCCTAACGCTCACCAAAAATTTATCCTGGTCAAAAAGAAGGGCTTGATGAGAAGGACGAACCACCCTTGGTTAACAAAGCTGGTCAAGGAGGATATCCAATCAAAAACTGAGTCATACAAAGCAGCGAAAACTAGTGGTATGCCAGAGGATTGGGAATTTCTTTTAGGATCCAGCAGCAGATGACTAAAAAGCTACTAAAGAAGGAGAAAATGAATTATGAAAGTAAATTGGCAAGAAATATAAAAACAAGCAGAAAGAGCTTCTGCGGGTATATAAAAAGAAAAAGAGTAGCTAAAGTGAGTGTGGGACCACAGGGGGATGCGACTGGAGAATTTATAACGGGGAACAGGGAATGGCAGAAAATTTAAACCAATATTTTACATCAGTCTTCACGGTGGAGGACACTATAAACATTCCAAAGATATCAGATAAGCAAGGAGCTATTGAGAGGAAAGATCTTGTAACAGTCTATATCGCAAGGGACAAAGTAGTTGAGAAACTAATGGGACTAAAGGCAGACAAGTCACCAGGACCTGACGGCCTGCATCCAAGAGTTTTAAAGGAAGTGGCTGCAGGGATAGTGGAGGCATTGGTTGAAATATTCCAGAATTTACTGGATTCCAGGAGGGTCCCAGCAGATTGAAAAACTGCTAACTCTGTTCAAGAAGGGAGGGAGACAAAAAGCAGGAAACTATAGGCCAATAAGCCTGTCATTGGGAAAATGCTAGAGTCCATTATTAAGGAAGAAATAGCAAGACATTTAGAAAAGCTTAACGCAATCAAACAGAGTTAACATGGTTTTGTAAAAGGGAAATCATGTTTGACAAATTTTCTAAAGTTCTTTGAGGATATAACAAGCAGAGTTGATAAAGGGGAACTGGTCGATGTAGTGTATTTGGATTTCCAGAAGGCATTTGATAAGCTGCCACATAAAAGGTTATTGCACAAGATGAGAGCTCACGGTATTGGGGGTAATGTATTGGCATGGATTGAGGATTGGTTAACACAAAGAAGACAGAGAGTCGGGATTAATGGGTCTTTTTCAGGTTAGAAAAACATAACTAGTGGTGTGCCACAAGGATCAGTCCTAGGGCCTGAATTATTTACTATCTATATTAATAACTTGGAGGAGGGGACAGAGTGTGATGTATCCAAATTTGCTGATGATACAAAAATAGGTGGGAGGGCATGTTGTGATGAGGACATAAGGAATCTGCAAGGGGATATAGGTAGGTTGAGTGAGTGGGTAAAAACTTGACAGATGGAGTTTAATGTAGGAAATTGTGAGGTAATGCACGTTGGTAGGAAAAATCAAAAGGCAGACTGTTATTTAAATGGAGACAAACTCCATAAAGTGCAGCACAGAGACATCTGGGTGTTCTTGTGCATAAAACACAAAACGTTAGCATGCAGGTGCAGCTAGAAATTAAGAAGGCAAATGGAATTTTGGCCTATATTACTAGAGGGTTGGAGTTTAAAAATAGGGAAGTCTTGGTACAAACTATACAGGGTGTTGGTTAGGCAGCACCTGGAGTACGGTGTTAAGTTTTGGTCCCCATATTTAAGAAAGGATATACTAGTATTGGAGGCAGTTCAAAAGAGATTCACTAGGCAGATTCCTGGAATGAAAGGGGTTGACTTATCAACAATGGCTAAACAGGTTAGACCTTTATTCATTAGAGTTTAGGAGAATGAGGGGTGACCTTACTGAAACATGCAAGGGGGCTTGACAGGGTAGACGTTCAGAAGATGTTTCCACTAGTGGGAGAATCTCGAACTATGGGACATAGTTACAGAATAAGGGGGCACTTATTTAAACCTGAGATGCGAAGGAATTTCTTCTCTCAGAGGGTAGTGAATGTCTGGAATTCTCTACTTTAGAGTTGTGGAGGCTAGATCACTGAAAATATTTAAAGAGGAGGTAGATAGATTTTTGAAATATCGGGGAGTTGAGGGCTATGAGGAGCTGGCACAAAAGGGAAGTTGAGGCCTGGGGCAGATCAGCCATAATCTTATTAAATGGCGGGGCAGGCTTGAGGGCCGAATGGCCTACTCCTGCTCCTACTTCTTATGTTCTCAAATTCTTATGTTCTAAATCAGCTGCAAAGAAATATAGACAGGTTAAGTGAGTGGGCAGTAAGTTGGCAGATGGAGTATAATGTGGGGAAATGTGAGGTTATTCAATTTGGTAGAAGAATATAAAAGCAGACTGCTGTTCAGAGAGACTTGGATGTATTTGTACAAGGAACACAGAAGGTTAGCAGACAGGTACAGGAAGCAATTAGGAAGGCAAATGGCATTTTGGCCTATATAGCAAGGGGATTGGAATACAATAATAAGGAAGTTCTCCACACCTGGAGAACTGTGTGCAGTTTCAGTCTTGATATTTAAGGATGCAATTGCCTTAGAGGCAGTACAGTGAAGATTCACCAGATCGGCACCTCAAATGAGAGAGTTGTGCTATGATGAAAAGCTGAATAAACTGAGCTTCTGCTCTCTGGAATTTAGAAGACTGAGAAGTAATCTCATTAAAACATACAAGATTCTGAAGGGACTTGACAAGGGAGGCACTGAGAGACTGTTTCCCCCGGCTGGGGAATCGAGAACGCCATAGCACAGTCTCAAGATAAAGGGATGATCATTTAGGATGAAGATGAGGAGAAATTTCTTCACTCAAAGGGTTGTGAATCTTTGGAATTGGTTGTTCTATCATTGAGTATATTCAAGGCTGCGATAGACAGCTTTTTGGTCTCTCAGAGGATATGGGAATTGGACAGGAATGTGAAATTGAGGCAGATGATCAACCATGATCATATTGAATGGCAGAGTAGGCTTGAACAGTTTAAATGTCTACTCCTGGTCCTATTTCTTATGTTCTTACAAATGATGCCACTTGTCGTAAATGAGTTTGAAAAAACATAACCTAATGCCTAACGCATCTACACTGGAATACACAAGAGCAGCCCAGAGTGATTCGCATAAAAATCTCTTCATCCAATTTAGGCTTTCTTTACTTCTTGGGAACAATGGCCTGGATTCTCACTGAGTCAGGTTGACTCGGGAGCCCTTTAAAAATGGCCAGTGGATCTCGATTCCGGAATTCCAGACCCCATTCCTGGGCTGCCTGATTTTCAGGAGTGCCTTTAAAGGGTGAGGGCTGGTTCCAGTAAAAAGCCCACACCCAGCACTCCCGACCTGGCCAGCTCCATTGCGGAGAAAGGCGTGTCATACTCCCCCACAATTTTCATAAAGTCGGGCCAGGTTTTCAATGAGTCATGGTTCATGGCCTCTCAGAGGAGTCGTGAACCATAGTCTGCACGAAGGACCTTTAAATAAGTAAGTTCAAAAGTCCTCCTCATGCCCCCTAAGCTAAGCTCTGCCTTTCCACCCTCCCCCTTTGGCACTACATGCCCCCTATACCAAGCTCGGTCCTTACACCCACCCCTTGTGGCCCCTCATAACAAACCACGGCATTTCTATGCCCCATGGCCCACTGTGCACATTCTAGAGTCAATGAACGCTATGCTATATAGTTTTATGTGTTAAAAAACTTTCAGAAAAAGTAATCCATTCACAACTTTCTCATATGTTTGAAAAAAAGTTTTCACTGCAAGCTAATAAAAGTATCATTCAATCATCCAAGCCCTTTAAAGTATCAAAAAGCACAAACTCTTGAAGCCATTTAACTTGTGTAAACAAAGATTGTGAAATTGACAGCAGAGATCAGAGAGCCTGAGCTGTCAAGCAAACACTGTTTCCACTGGGGAGCAGCTGTTCCAAAAAGAGTAATGGTTGTCTGGGCTCTCCACCAAGCATACATAATAAAGCTTACTTGAGGGCCCAGACAACCATTAAGTTTGTTGAAACAGCTGCTCGCCAGAGGAAACATTGTTTGATTGACAGCTCAGGCTCTCTATTTCTGTTGTCAATTTCACAATGTTTGTTTAAACAAGTGAAGTGGTTTCAAGAGTTTGTGGTTCCTGGTTTTGATATTTTAAAAGGACCTGAATGATTGATGCCTCTATCAGCTTGCAGTGAAGACTTTTCTTTCAAACACACCAGAAAGTTATGAATGGATTACTTGTTTTCAAAGCTTTTTTTAAACACATCCAACTGTACGCGATGGGTTTCATTGATTCTAGAAAGTGTTCAGTAGGTCAACGGGCATAGTTACATAAATTGGCATAAGGGGCAATGAGGGGCTGGGTGGAAGGGAGGGGTTGGCATAGTGGACACGAGGGGCCATAGAGGGTGGGTAGCGGACATGAGGTGGTATGCACAGGGCATGGGGAGTGTTTGGAGGGTGAGGGCTGTTTTTATTTTAACTGGGACAAGCTTTTAAACAGCCCGCCTCTGGACCCACCAGCCCATGGCTGACTCTGCACTTCTTCTCAGGTCGGCTGCCCGAGCCTGCCTTCCCAACTTTGTAGGCATTTTCTCCTGAGGTGGGCGGGCCAAGCCAGGGATTTTCCAAACTCCTCCTACCTGCCTTGAGGATGAAAATCCAGGCCAATGTCACTGATACTAGTGCCAGTGTTATTATATTTTAGTCAGTGCTGGCTGCCACCAAGAGAAGAGATCAAACATCCATCCATCAATTTTCACACCACTTCTTCCTGGTGAGGGTGGTGTTGAGGTGGCAATAAGCTGAACAGGCCCGACCAGACTTCCCTTTCCTCAGCCACAGATTCCAGCTCCTCCTGGAGGATTCCCAAGCGTTCCCAGGCCAGCAGAGAGATCCAGCATGTCCTGGGTTGGTCTCGAGGTCTCCGCCCAGTGGGCCATGCCCGGTACAGTTCCAGCAGGAGCCTACCGGGAGGCATCCTTATCAGATGCCCGATCCACCTCAACTGGCCCCTCTCGATCCGAGGGAGCTGCGACACTGTTCCGAGGCTCTCCCGGATTGCCAAACTCCTCACCCTGTCCCAGAGAGTACGCCCAGCAACCCTGCGGAGAAACCTTATTTCCGCCGCTTGTGCCCGCAATCATATCCCTTCAGTCATTACTCACAGTTCATGCCCAAAGGTGAGGGTGGGGACGTAGATCGACTGGTAAACCGAGAGCTTTGTCCTAAAACCTTCGCCACCATGGTCCGGTAGAATGCCCACAGAACTGCAGCCACCGCACTGAACCACTGGTCAATGTCACACTCCCCCGGCCGAACAAGATCTCAAGATGCTTGAACTCCTCCACTAAAGGAAGCTGCTCCCCCCCCTCACATGGGGAGAGCAACCCACTCTTTTCCAGGAGAGAGTCATGACCTCAGATTTGGAGGTGTTGATTCGCATCCCAGCCGCGTCACACTCGGCAGCGAAACGTTCGAGTGCGCGCTGGAGATCACGGTCAGCGGAGGCAAGAAGCACAGCATCATCTGCAAACAGCAGGGATTCCACCCTCAAGCCCCCAAACTGGACAGTCTCCGTGCCTTGGCATCCTGTTCATGAAAATCATGAACAGGAGTGGAGACAGGACGCGTCCTTGGCTGAGTCCAATACCCACCTTGAACGAATTTGACTTAATGCCGAGAATGCGGGCATAACTCTCGCTCCGCAAAGAGAGGGACCTGATAGTACGCAGAAGCAGCACCGGCACCTCATATTCCTGCAGCATCTGCCACAAAATATCCCGAGGAATGCGGTCATGCGCCTTCTCCAGGTCTGCAAAACAGAGGTAGACTGTATTAGCAAACTCCCATGAACCCTCAAAAATTTGTGAGTGGGTGAAGAGCTGGTCCACTGTTCCACAGCCAGGGTGGAATCCGTACTGTTCCTCCTGAATCTCAGGTTCGACAAACAGACAAAGTCTCCTCTCAGGAATTCTGGCCTAGGCTTTCCCGGAGAGGCTGAGGAGTGTGATCCCTCTTATAATTGGAACACACCCTCTGGTCCTCTTTATGGGGATCACCACCCCAGTTTGCCAATCCAGCGGTAATGTCCCCAACTTCCACGCAACATTGAAGAAATGCGTTAACCATGACACCTCAACATTGCCCATCACCTTCAACATCTCTGGACAAATCTCGTCCATCCCTGGTGCCTTACTGCTATGGAGGCCCTTGACCACTGCAGCAACCTCAGCAACAGCGATAGATCCGATCTCACCGGAGGGTTCCAGCGCTGCCACCTGTAAGAAGGGCATGTCCACCGGGTTGAGGAGTTCCTCAAAGTGTTCCTTCCACCTCTCGGCGATCTCCCCAGCTGTGGTCAGTGTTTCCCCGCCCTTGCTGAGAACAGCTTGGGCGACATCCCGCCGACCCCTCCTAATGCGCCAAATGGTTTGCCAGAACAACTTTGATGCCGTCCAATAGTCAGTCTCCATGGACACTCCAAACTCCTCCCAAGCCTAAGCTTTCACTTCAGCAACCACTGCTGCTGTAGCCCTCCTGGCCTGCCGGTACCTCTCAACCAATCAGGAGGCCTATCCACAAGCATTACCCAGAAAGCCTCCTTCTTTGATGGGACAGCCTCCTTCACCACTGGTGTCACCAGGGTCCTAGGGTTGCCCCCATGACAGGTGCCGACACGTTCAAGACACAGTTTTTCACAGCCACCTCAACAATTGAGGTCTTGAACATGGTCCATTCGGACTCAATGTCCTTGACATCACCCAGGATACAAGAGAAATTCTTCCAGAGCTGGGAGCTGAAACCATTTCGCACACGAACATCCACCAGACACTCCCAGGCGACCCTCACAGCATGTTTGGGCCTCCCATGACTCTCCGGCCTACTTCCCACACGCAGAATCCAATTCACCACCAAATAGTGATCAGTTGACAGACCCAAGTGTCCAGAACATACAGCTTTTAGGTCCCATGACATAACTATAAAGTCGATCATTGACCTTCAACCCAAGGTGCTCTGGTACCAGGTACACTTATGAACATCCTTGTGTTCGAACATGGTGTTCGTATGGACTATCCATGACAAGCACAGAAGTCCAGTAACAAGTCACCACTCGGGTTCAGATCAGGGAGGCCTTTCCTCCCAATCACCCCTCTCCAGGTATCCCCATTGTTCCCCACATGAGCATTGAAGTCCCCCAATAAGACTACAGAGTCAGTAGATGGCACCCTATCGAGCACCAATCCACCATCTCTCAGAAGGCCAAGTACTCCGTGCTACTGTTAGGCACATAAACACAAACAACAGTCAAAGCTTTCCTCTCTGAGGCCCAAAGCCTCATTGAGGCGATTCTCCTCATCCACTGGGACAAACTCCAACTGTGTGGCACCCAGTCGGGGGCATTTGAGTATCGCCACACTCGCCCAGGGCCTCTCACAGGGGGCCACTCCGGAGTAGGAGACAGATCACCCTTGATCGAGAAGTTTGGTTCCAAAGCCAACGCTATGTGTGAAGGTGAGACCAACTATATCTAGTCAGTGCTTCACCAGCTCTGGTTCCTTCCCCACCAGTGAGGTGACATTCCGGGTCCGAAGAGCTAGTTTCCATCACCAAGGTCTAGTCCATCTTGATCTGTCCTAATCTCACTCACTGGCATCACATCCCACCCCCACCCTTCGCCTTGCAGGTGGTGGACCTACAAGGCGGATCCACGGAGCCATTTCGGGCTGAGCCCGGCTGGGTTACGCGGGTGGCCCGGCCACCAGGCGCTCACCGGCAACAGCACCCCCAGGCCTGGCTCCAGGAGTGGGCCCTGGTATCCCTGTTCCAGGCGAGGTTCCCTGGGTTATTTCTAGAACCATCATGGGGGTCTTTGGTGAATTGCTCTTTGTCTGGGACCTCACCTTGGACCTGTTCACCAAGGGAGACCCTATCAGGAGTTCTAGCCTCCAGACGATGAAGCTCCGTGGATCACATAAGCGCCACCACCCCCCCAACCCCCTCACCACGACAAGGTTACGATCCTTGGAGGAGAGTCAAACAGCAAAGTCCAATAGTGCCATATCATGTTGGGAGGACAATCATCAAACTGCAGTCAGACTGATATAATTAGCTTAGAGTTTTCATCA
Organism: Cetorhinus maximus; assembly: GCF_964194155.1. Taxonomy (NCBI): domain Eukaryota; kingdom Metazoa; phylum Chordata; class Chondrichthyes; order Lamniformes; family Cetorhinidae; genus Cetorhinus; species Cetorhinus maximus. The sequence goes on along the minus strand of NC_135883.1, from coordinate 123,753,921 downwards.
GCATGGGGACTGATCACAGCTGGTATCAAGCTTTGAAGAAGAACATACAGCCTCCATGGATGAACCTGTTCTCTGTTGGGAGGTGGGGGGGTGCAGTTGGGGTGTGCAGGTAAATGCAATTCTAAGTGAACCCTTACCTAAAGCTCAGTGCAGACTTGTTTTAGTTGTGCCAAACGATGCCAGAACTAATTTATTTATCCAGACAACTCCTGACTCAAAATAAAAACAGAAAATGCTGGAAATACTCAGCAGGTCTGGCAGCATCTATGGTGAGAGAAACAGTGTTAATGTATCAGGTCTGTGAACTTGTATCAGAATAGCCTGACTTAAAGGGTAGCTTCTCACCTTTGGAGCTGGTATTTCAGGATTTGACGTTCAAAAAAGCTCAAAGCATCAGTTACAGTGAACACCATCGAGCAGTTTGTAAAGATCTCCGGTAGCTTTTAATACTTTCTGCAAACTTGTCCGTACAGTCAGACAGGCGGAGCGAGTGACGAAGGATACGAACCCAAAACTTCAACTCTCTCCACCGATGCTGATTTACCAGCTCTGTATGTCTGCAGCTCTCTCTATTTTTGGTTAGGGTTTCTGGTGTGAATTCTCTTTCAAGAATCTTGATAATCTGGCCTAGACAAGAAACTGTGGCCTCAGCCTAAATCCTTTAAATATACCAACACGCAGATGCTCAAGAGCGCTTTCAGCTGGAATTAACTGAAGCAAGGCAATGCAAAACATTCCATAGCCACATATGCCAACCATCCACATTTTATGTTGACAAGTGTGCTGCATCCTCACATCCAAGTTTGCAAGTAGCAAATCAGTGTCGAGTGAAACCTTCCTTGTGCAGGAGTTAACCAATGTGCTACCCAAGGCTCAGCCTTAATAGCCCCACTCCACTCCCAGATCTCACCTCACGCTGTGGATCAAACCCTGCTGGAAAGAAAAAACGCTGACAGGGAATAATGTGGAATGAAGTTTAAATTCCACCGGCGTGAATGTAAGTCCAATATTAATCTGGTCACTTGTGAGCTAGCAACAGGTAAAAAAAAAAGAAACCCAAAAAGCCTCCAGGTTGTCGTTAATAAATCCAACCAGCTCACCTAGAGACACCTTCCAGGGCTGCAATTTTTAAAATCACGCCCACACCCAGTTCCCACCCTTACCAGCATTTGAAAATCGGGCCCCCGAAGTCGCTGTCAGTTTCAAAGGTGTAACGATGACCAACACTGACAGCTTCACCATCATTGTCGTTGCAAAGCCCGGGCCAATCTCAATAATGCGCCCAATGCTGGGCATCCAAACCTATGTCACCCTGGACTCAGCAGCCCAGGACCACCCCTGTCCTCCCCAATCTCCTTCAAATTTTCCTCTTTCCCAGCGGTGCGCTCCCACACTTCAAGCTTCTTCCCACCGGACTGTCCAACAACCAGCTTAATGTGAGCAATTCCAGGGGAGATCCACTAGTGTACACAACAGAGCCAATTTACTCCAAAACCACAAGCTTCAGTTTTTCAGCAATAGTTGCACTGTTTAGTTTATTCTCGCTTCTCTATTTAGCATTACAATTAGATAGTCTATGCCGTTAAAATAAAAAGTTCTGAGAATGTGAATTTTATTTATAAATCTGTGCAAAAATGTAATTTATTGCTAAGTTGTTGATGTTACAGAAACTAAGAAAAATGATACATATGATGTGCTGGTGTAAGAAGATATGCATCCTTAAATCAAATTCTAGGTTTGGCAAGGCAAGCTTGTTCAGCTCCACAGTTTGTGTTGGTGTTGAAATTGACAGATTAAACTGCAATGGATATAGGAGCTGAATTTATTGCATTAAATTCTACAATGTGACAAGCTGACATTGTAAATCGCTGTTGTCGCTGATTTACCTAAACCATTGGTGCACATCTCCTTCAACCTCAGAACTCAGAACATTTCCAGATCAAAATAATGAGGGCTGGACGGACATCACAATATATTCACGAGGGGACTGAGTAACACAGTGACTTGCCCAATGATTTTTCCTCATTTTTTTAATGGGGCAAGTGCCTAGCTTCTTCCCCTTGATGTTTATCCTAATAGCACAGCCAGTGTTAAGACCCTAATGTCAATGATGTTTGTACACTGCTTCCCATACATGTCTGCATTATTATTGTACACTTTTTACCAGCACTGGTTGAATCTGTGGTGTACAGCCACAGGCTAATCCTGGCCTGTTAGGTATTTCGCATCATTCCACCCAAGCGTTTCAGAGTTCGAAAAATATTGGCATAATGAGTCCAGGCTTCACACTGAGGTTAAGCAATTCTGTCAAAGGGATACTATTCCAAGGGAAAAAAAAGCCATGTCAACAATTCCAGGAATGATGGGATAAGCCTCAGCTCTCAAAAGCAGGTCATGTCAGAAGCCAAAATGCAAAAAAATCTGGAAGAGGAACCAAACCCATCACGACCCCTCCCACCTCCAGGATAAGGGGCAAGCGTGTAATTCGTGAGAAGTGGTTTGGTCATTTAAATATTATGATAAGGCTGCATGCCTTCATTTTAACAGTCATTCTATTTTTAACCACAGGCAGCTGGGTTTCTCAAGGTTTAGTAAACTTAGCAGCTTAAAGGAGGCAAGAGGGCTGAATCCATGAGGTCAATACCTTTACAGCTCTGCTTGTGGGCCAGAAAACATCCCCCCATGCCCAGTAAGCTACCAAACAACCCAATAAACCCACGTCCAGATAAATCCTGCAGGGCATTCAGGGAATCAGTTCTTCTGGGCTTGCTAACCTCACAACAGTCCCCCTGCACACTACTCCCTTCACCACCCAAACCCACACAGAACTCACTATGAGGCTAAAGCTAGACCAATGTTTCTGTAATTGATAAAGTTATCTCTGTGTACAGTTCCAGTAAAATTTCTTTATTCTGGACCCAGTTTTGGAGATTCGCAACCTATGGGGTATCGTTTAATTCCCTGAACTTGCTAGCTAATCTGTGCATTAACAGCAACAAATGTCATTAGTAAAACATATTTTGCCATTGATTCACAAAATTGCAACAACTCAAAGCCGTAGGACCCTGGTTTGCACTTATGTGATCCTTCCTACACTCGTTATGCCACTATGCCTTTGAAATGCTGCTGACTTCTTTTTACAATATTATTTTTCTACAGATATTCTGCAGTCAACTGGGGCCAGCATAAGGAAACTTTACCGGCAAATATTTCTGTTACAGAAAGACCATCCCAGGAATTATTTACATCATTTTTTTTTCCAGGAATAATATCCTTCAGGCAGAAGTACACGTTATCAGTGAATAGCCTGCTCCCATTGTGCCAAAGTTTTTACAATTATGAAATGCCTGGGTAGAATGATACAAAATACCCAGTAGGTCGGGATTAGCCCAAGTGTATACATCGCTGATCCATTCAGAGCTTATAAAGTGCTTACAACAACAAGAGGAAGCGATGTACAAAATCACCATTATCAGCGGGAGCAAATAACTTTAGTAAAACGAAAGTTTTGGTCAGCATGGAATCAACCACGGTGAAGCATGAACAACACCAATCCCAATTAAATATTAAACTGTGCTTATGGAAAATGAAGATGAAAAGTTCGAAAAGACAGTCCTGGCAAATTGTTCACTCAGGTAAGAGCTTCAAATATAAGGGGGTGAAATTTAAAAAAAAATAGAAAATGAAGTCAAATCAGGTGGAAACTTTCCACCCAAATAGTTAGAGATGTTAGACCATTTACCAAAATTGGCCACTGAGGTGAATCGTGCTAATGGATCTAGGAGGCAATTAGTGTGTTTATAGAGTAAAGCTTTGCGGTGAGAAGGTGGGAAGCTGAAACTGATCAATCAACAGTGGTGAAGGGCCTAAAAACCTTTCCCCATTCCTAAAAAACTCTTGTGAATTCTATAACATTCTTTACCCTGAAGTGTACTGTTCAATATTCACACAGGTACAATTTGGATGTATATTATTAACACTTTCGAATCAGTGTATCGCTAACTTTGTAGTGAGTCTGTGACATTCTGAACATGCTATTCATGTGATACCACAGACCAATCAGAGGCGAAGCCAACAGTAGCACACAGCCTTCTTGAAAAAAATGGCTTTTATTTTTAGCTTCTTGCCTCTTGCCATGTATTGCTTTCTCTTGAATGTTTTGGGTTCCAATTAACTCAGCCTTTCTGTGATGCCTGATCCAAGTCTCCTGCCCTCTTTAACAAGTAACACTGAAAGATCAATTAGTAGCACGCAGAAAATATGAATTTAAGAAATCACAGACTGAGTAAAGGAAATCCTGTTCATCGCATCAGTCTCTTTTACAGATCATGCCCAATATATGTGTCACGGACTCAACCCAACCCACTTGAAAGATGGATCTCCAACTATTGTCCCTATCACCACCATCACCCCCTTCAGGTACTCAACTCAGAAGCGTTCCTCCAATGTTACAGCACAGAAGCAGTCCATTCAATTCAAACTATACTGGCTGTCTGAATGAATCTCCCACTTAACCTCACACCTACGTCCCTTCTCCATAACCTTGTCAATTTTTATTTTTCAAATATTTATCCATTTCCCTGCTAAAGCAATTATGAATTTGGTTTCCATCACTGTTTCTGGTAGGGCATTCTCTATCTGCATTAAAAAAATTCCTAACCTCTTGCTGCATTCTCTTGGTAATGATTGTAAATTTATTCCCTCCAGCTACAGGCTCACCAACCAGTGAAAATAAGGTTTCCTCATTCATTTCATCAAAACCCCTGATAATTTTGAATGCTCACAGCTAACATTATCTTTCATCTGCTATATTACATATTATCCATTCAATTTCAGCTTTGTGAGAGCAGCGAGATTATTTCAACTATGAAAATAATAAGTTTCCAATCATATCCAGATGTTCTATAATTTCATTTACATTAGCAAGAATTCAAAGAATTCACAGAGTAACAATTTCTAAATATTATCTTGGTAGAAAGTGAGCACTTGCATCATTGCGCTTTAAAAGGATGTGTTTGGATTCAGCATTCGCTCTATAATAGGGTGCATTTATTTTACTTCCCCCTCAAAGAGACCCTTTTAAAGCATGCAAGTTGCAATGCGGAATAAATACAAAATACAAAACCCACACATTCGAAAGATTGCGGTAATCACAATTATTGCTCATATTAAGAAGACTGTAACTGATAGGTTACTTAAAATATACCCAAACAGTTTAACTATTATTCTAATAATAAATTATGTTTGAATGCCAGGCACATTATATGGCACTTTCCTACAAACAGGATCAGAGTATTATTCAAAGTACACCAAACTGCCTTGAAAGAGCAACATTTTACCACCACGCATCCAAAGTGACAGTCAAAAATTGCTTGCTGTATCACTTTAGAGGCAGTGTTTTTCAAAGACAATATAGGGCTATGAAAAATTGTTTACGAAAACCTCTGATGCTTTTGAATACCTGTTCAAACTCTGCCACCTAGAGGCGAGATTTGAAAGGCAATCTATCGCCTGTCTTCAGTGAAATCCATTTGTAACTTCATACTAACGTATGATCATCTCCAGGCATTTCACAAACATTTAAGAACTGTTATCACTTATACCTCGCCTCATTATGTAAAAACCCTGAAAAAAGGCTTCTTACCAAAATATAGGTTTTTCCATCACACCCTTGAATACAGAATCTAAAGGTACTCTGAGCGGATGACAACTCCTTCAGTCGGCCAGCAAACACGGTCTCCACAAACAAAGATCTAAAAAAAAATTCAAAATGACCTTTTAATCAGTGAACTCTTTCTTTTCCCCTCCTTTCCGGAAGATGCCAATTTATGTGAGGGTATGATTCTACAGATGCCAAAATCTCTCCAATACCTCACCATCTTTGTGGGCCAAGACAGCCAGTACATTATTTGACCAAAGCGTCTGTTACTTTTAATGGGTAAAACTGAAATGCCAGATTATATTACTTCTAATCAAAATACTGATTCAGCTTTCAGTCCTCTGAATGACAAGTGGTGCAGTGGCACAAATCACCCAGACCTGCCCACCATTTTGTTAGCCCTGGTCCCATTTCCGCCATACTGCCAGCCTTCAAACTCTTCCAGGAATCACAGTCCTAGACCCCACTACATCGCCCCAAAATTGCCATAGAAAGAAGAGCACATGACGTGAGAAGGGCAAGAGAGAGCAGAATGGGAGTAGGGAGCTGCAGCAGAATGAAGGGGTAAAGAATGTGAAGATAGAGCAGAAAATCCCTTCAGGTCTCATGTCAACTGATCTCACTTATCACTTCCCACTCAAGACAAAAAAGAAATACAAAACGCACAAAAGAGCACATGACAAGGGAAAGGCCTAGTGAAACAAATAATAATGAGACAGCAACACAAAGACAACAGACTATGTGTCCTCTGACTTACTATGAGAGACTTCCAGAGGATCTATTAGTAACATTAAAAATATTCCATACGAGGATAATACGCTTGCATTTAGTTTGTACCTTAATACCGCAAAATGCCTCAAAGGGCTTCACATAATAAATTACTTTTTACAATACATATATTTGCTGTCTTCTGTTGAATATGCCACTGCCTGTATTTCCTCCTTACCAGCACGTCCACTGACTATTCTTTTCATGCTCCTGATCCTTCTCCTGCTTTTCTCATTCCTACCAGCTTTCCCAATGATGATCACTGTCACGTTAACCAGAAGGAACCAGATACCCCTCATATCCGCTGCTGGTCACTGCAGGCCATCAATGGCATAGTGCTGGTGATGGATGGTTATTTCCAGTGGCTCGATAGCTTCTGGTTGTGGTGGTTGCTTTGGGCTAACTAGATAGCTTGTCACTGGATCAACTGGACCAGTCATATAAATACTGTGACTACAAGAGCAGGTCAGAGACTGGGGATTCTGTGTCGAGTGACTCACCTCCTAACTGCCTAAAGCCTTTCCACCATCTACAAGGCACAAGTCAAGAGTGTGATTGAATACTCTCCACTTGTCTGGAGGAATGCAATTCCAACAACACTTAATATGCATTGATGCGATGCACTGCAGCAACTTGCCAAGCCTCCGCTGACAGCACCTTCCAAACCGCCAACCTCTAGTCATGTCTCAAAATACTTCACACAATGGGCTGGATTTAATGCAGCCCATCATGACGGAAAACAGGGTGGCCGGGCGTTCTTAGTTGCGAGAGAGGCCCCGCCCCAGTTTCCCGGTAGAGGCAAATCCTGCACTCCCACCCCACTTTAAGTCAGAGGGTGGAAGGGCCTGACAAGGGTTCCAAGGTCAGTGACTGTAAGTAATGTCCTGAGATATGGACGAATTCAATTCAAATCATAGATACATGTTGGAAATATCAATGTGAGGGAACAGTACCTTTCACATATCTGCCTTTTCAAAGCCTTGCTTGCCAGAGGCTGGACCAGCACCTCGGTGACATAAAATTTAACGGTATCTGTAAGAAAATAAATCACAAACATCTGCAATGTAATGGAATATGTTCATAAACCTATGTTTTACACATCCCTTAAAAAATCCTGACAAACTAGAATCATAGAATGATTACAGCACAGAAGGAGGCCATTCGGCCCATCATGCCTGTGCCAGCTCTCTGCAAGAATAATTCAGCTGTCCCACTCCCCCCCACCTTTTCCCCGTAGCCCGGTGTATTTTTTCTTTTCAGATAATTATCCAATACTCTTTTAAAAGTTATGACTGAATCTACCTCCACTACACTCTCAATGCATAACAGACCCTACACACTCGCTGCATAAAAAGGTTTTTCCTCATGTTGCCCCTGCTTCTTTTGCCATTCACTTTAAATCAGTGTCCTCCGGTTCTTAACCCTTCTGCCAATGGGAACAGTTTCTCACTGTCTGCACCCCTCATGATTTTGAGCACCTCTTTGGTCTGGAGGACAGGAAACTACATAATGTCCACTGGCATTCTAACCCTTCAACTCTATGTAGTCCACATCAACAACTTGTATTGATATACTACTTTTAACACAGTAAAATGCCCTAAGGCACTTTACAAAAGTATTAACAAATTTTGACACAGCCACAGAATGGAATAATAGATCAGGTGGGAATAGGTTTTAAGGAACATCTTAAAAGGGGATGAGAGAGAAGACAAGAGAAAGGGAAGTTCAGAGAGAGAATTCCAGAACTTAGGGCCGAGGTCACTAAAGGCCTGGCCACCACAACTGAATCAATGAGATGTGCAAGATCCTCCAAAAATTGGAGGATCGCAGAGAACTTGGAGGGTTGTCAGGTTGAGGGAGTTTACAGAGACAGGGGGGGGTGTAGAGGTTGGCGAGGCCATGGAAAGGTTTGAAAACAAGGTTGCTGGATCAGGAGCCCATTAAGATAAGTGAGAAGGTGATAAGTGAATGGGACTTGCCTATATCCTAATTCACACCAGGTGTTTTGAGTGAATTCAAGTTTATGGAGGTGGAAGATGGGAAAAGCAAAGGGGTTTCCCGACAGAGTCCTATAATATTCCATCACAAGATAGACATCAACTCTACAGAACACGACTGATAGTGACAAGTAGAATAAAACATTTCTCTCTGCCACCTTTGCCTCAGCATAGATCAGATCTAGTTACTGAAGCAAATATATGGTTTGCAACTAGAGAGAATCTGCCTCCTTGCAGGGAGTGCAGAAATTGTCAGATGCACATGTTCACAGTGTAACTTTCAGTAGCATTTACTTTATTTACCATAAGGTCAAATTTAGTCCGGAACAAAAATTTATCTTCTTGAAATAAAAATGTCTAGTTTTAGAAGTGGAGTATAGGAATTAAAAGTGGGTGTATTAAAAAGATACACTAAATACATTAGACTTAGCTCCATAGAAGTCATATGGACTCGAAACGTTAACTCTTGTTTCTCGCTCCACAGGTGCTGCCAGACCAGCTGAGTTTTTCCAGCATTTTCTGTTTTTATTTCAGATTTCTGGCATCCGCAGTATTTTGGTTTTATTACATTAGACTTGGTCCTTTGCTTATGTTTCTTTCCATGCCTAGCTTTTATCGTGGAACAGGTCACCAGCCTGTCACTAAAGGCTATAGCTTGCCGAGCGCCACTCCACATCAAGCATCACTGACCAGGAAACTCTACCGCTCTTACCGCCTGCCATAGGCATATCAGAAGGATTTACAAGTTGATAATCAATCTGTTTGGCCACATCATGAACACACCTTCTGTGGCAATCAAGTCCTGGAGTAGGACTCGAAACCGGAGCTTCTGGCTCAGGGGCAGGGGCACTACTGACTGCGTCACAACACCTCCTCTAAATACGTCGCATTCCTCACAAATCCCGCATACTGCACCCAACCCTACCCAGTCCCGGAAAAATGCAAGAGGGACTGGCCTGCCTTAGATTTCTACTTACTAGTTAGGTCCGCATCCCTGCCCTGCACGGGATACAGATCCCAGTGGCAACAAGGTTTCCTGATTTACCTTATCCGCAGGACTTTTCTGTGTACCCGATACCTATTCAGGTTGCTTCTCGGGGACACAGGGGATGGGATTTTAACTCGCTCAAAAACCATTCACGTACAGAGTTAAAATCAGGCCCAAGTGGGCTTTAGCATGTGAGCTAACATGATTCTAATCATTCCAAGTAAGATGGTTCATCCCTTCTCTCAGTGGTGCAATCCACTCCTACACTAAATAAGCCTCTGGACACAGCGGTGAGTAATTGACTTTCGTTTTGAAAGCATGACCAAGACTGCCAAGCTATATAATTGAATTCATTCTACAAATTATCATATGCGGATGAAGACTTCAAACCCAGAACCATCTCAACCTAACCTCACTGTTAAAAATAATGAAGAGCTGGCACTTATGCAGCTATGGATTAAAACATTGTAAAGCAGCAGAACGCTTCTAATTTTCAGTCAAATTTTTGCTGTCAGCTTTGATATCTCCAGCATGTTTCTCTTCATATTCCCTTTTTGTACCTCTTATTAGATTCTATGTATCTCTATGTTCATCCAGCAGACTGGGAGAGGTATAAAAAGCAACAAAGGAAATTAACGATACAAAAAGGGATGGGAAAAAAAACTGCCTGGGGCTATCAAGGCTAACAAAAAAACAGAAAATGTGCTGCAGGTGAATGTGGACCTTTTAAAGAAAGATGTGGCCGAGACTATGCTGGATAATAAAGCAATGACAAACTTGTTCACTGAAAACTTTGTATCTGTTTCACAGGATGAGGACAAAACACCACCACTACAAAAATAAGGCAAGGGAAGGAACTTGTTGGAGTTAATTTGTTGATAATGCAGAAAATAACAAGGCTTAAGACAAAAAAAAATCTTCAGGACCTGATCATTTCCACCCCAGAGCATTAAAAAACAGAAGAGGAAATTGCAAATGCATTAGTAGTCACTTGGTAGTACAAAACGTGAGTATTGCTGAAAAAGAGAGGCATGCTATCAAAGCTTTTCAACTTTCACTCACCAGGGCATACACAAGAATGCCAAATTTCAAAGGGAGCGACACTTTACACTGCATGAGAAAAGGATACTGACTGGTGGGCAAGTCAACTCTGACTGGTTGAGACAATGCCATGCAGAATGCACCAGGGAACTATTGTACCCCACGCTTTTGTTTAATTCAAAAAAGGCACAAGGCCTAGACATGGAGAGGCAATGATAGAGTGGTATTGTCACTGGACTGGTAATCCAGAGACCCAGCTGCTAATCCCACTACAGTAGATGGTGGAATTTGAACTCAATAAAAATCTGGAATTAAAAGTCTAATGATGACCAGGGAGGCATTGCCAATTGTCGTAAAAAATCCATCTGATTCACTAATGTCCCTTTTGGGCATGTCTGACCTACACGTGACTCCAGGCCCACAGTAATGTGGTTGACTCTTAAATGCCCTCTGAAATGGTCTAGCAAGCCACTCAGTCATATCAAACTACGAAAAACTCAATAAAAAGGAATGAAATCAGACAGACCACAAGGCACTGACCTAGGCACTGGAAACGACAATGGCAAATACAGCTCCATCAACCCTGCAAAGTCCTCCTGGCTAACATCTGGGGGCTTGTGCCAAAATTGGGAGAGCTGTCTCACAGACTAGTCAAGCAACAGCCTGACATAGTCATCCTCATGGAATCATACCTTACAGGCGATGTTCCAGACTCCACCATCACCATCCCTGGCTATGCCCTGTCCCACCTGCAGGACGAACCCAGCAGAGGTGGCGGCACAGTGGTATACAGTCGGGAGGGAGTTGCCTTGGGAGTCCTCAACATCGGCTCCGGTCCCCATGAAGTCTCATGGCATCGGGTCAAACATGGGCAAGGAAACCTCCTACTGATTACCATGTACCGCCCTCCCTCAGCTGATGGATCACTGCTCCTCCATGTTGAACACCGCCTGGAGGAAGCACTGAGGGTAGCAAGGGCACAGAATGTGCTCTGGGTGGGGACTTCAATGCCCATCACCGAAGGTGGCTCCGTAGCACCATCACAGGCCCAGCTGGCCAAATCCTAAAGGATATGGCTGCTAACCTGCATCCACAGCAGGTGGTGAAGGAACCAACAAGAGGGAAAAACATACTTGATCTCATCCTCACCAACCTGTCTGCTGCAGAAGCATCTGTCCATGGCCGTATAGGTAGGAGTGACCATTGCACAGTCCTTGTGGAGACAAAGTCCTGTCTTCACATTGAGGATACCCTCCATCATGTTGTGTGGCACAAACACAGTGCTAAATGGGATGGATTTCAAACACATCTAGCACTCAAGGCTGGGCAACCATGAGACGCTGTGGACCATCAGCAGCAGCAGAATTGCACTCCACCACAATCTGTAACCTCATGGCCTGGGATATCCCCCACTCTACCATTACCACCAAGCCAGGGGATCAACCCTGGTTCAATGAAGAGTGCAGAAGGGCATGCCAGGAGCAGCAGCAGGCATACCTAAAAATGAGGTGTCAACCTGGTGAAGTTACAACACAGGGCTACATGCATGCCAAACAGTAAAAGCAGCATCTGATAGACAGAGCTAAGTGATCCCACAACCAATGGATCAGATATAAGCTCACAGTCCTGCCACATCCAGTTGTGAATGGTGGTGGACAATTAAACAACTCACTGGAGGAGGCTCCACAAATATCCCCATCCTCAATGATGGAGGAGCCCAGCAAATCAGTGCAAAAGATAAGGCTGGAGCATTTGCAAGATTCTTCAGCCAGAAGTGCCGAGTAGACGATCCATCTCGGCCTCCTCCGGAGGTCCCCAGCACCACAGATGCTGGGCTTCAGTCAATTCAATTCACTCCACGTGATATCAAGAAACGGCTGAAGGCACTGGATACTGCAAAGGCTATGGGCCCTGACAGTATTCCGGCAACAAATTTCCGTGCCCTTAGCCAAACTGTTCTAGTACAGCTACAACACTGGCATCTGAACGGCTATGTGGAAACTTGTCCAGGTATGTCCTGTACACAAAAAGGACAAATCCAATCCAGCCAATTACCGCCCCATCAGTCTACTCATGATCATCAGTAAAGTAATGGTAGGGGTCATCAACAGTGCTATCAAGCGGCACTTGCTTAGCAATAACCTGCTCACTGACACTCAGCTTCTGACTTCATTACAGCCTTGGTTCAAACATGGGTGAAAGAGCTGAACTCCCGAGGTGAGATGAGAGTGACTGCCCTTGACATCAAGGCAGCATTTGACTGAGTGTGGCATCAAGGAGCCCTAGCAAAACTGGAGTCAATGGGAATCACGGGGAAAACTCTCCATTGGTTGGAGTCACACCTAGCACAAAGGAAGATGGTTGTGGTTGTTGGATGTCAGTCATCTCAGCTCCAGGACATTACTGCAGGAGTTGCTGCATCATCAATGACCTTCCTTCCATTATAAGGTCAGAAGTGGGGACGTTCACAGATGATTCCACAATGTTCAGCTCCATTCACAACTCTTCAGATACTGAAGCAGTCCATGTCCAAATGCAGCAAGACCTGGATAATATCCAGGTTTGGGCTGACAAGTGGCAAGTAACATTTGGGCCACATAAGTGCCAGGCAATGACCATCTCCAAGAGAGATTCTAACCATCACCCCATGACATTCAATGGCATTACCATTGCTTATCCCCTACTATCAACATCCTGGGGGTTACCATTGACCAGAAACTGAACTGGGCTAGCCATATAAAAACTGTGGCTACAAGAGCAGGTCAGAGGCCAGGAATCGTGTGATGAGTAACTCACCTCCTGACTTCCCAAAGCCTGCCCACCATCTACAAGGCACAAGTCAGGAGTGTGATGGAATACTCTCCACTGCATGGATGAATGCAGCTCCAACAACACTCAAGAAGCTCAACACCATCCAGGACAAAGCAGCCCGCTTGATTGGCATCACATCCACAAACATTCACTCCCTCCACCACCAACGAACAGTGGCAGCAGTGTGTACCATCTACAAGGTGCACTGCAGAAACTCAGCAAGGTTCCTTAGGCAAACCCACGGCCATTACCATCTCGAAGGACAAGGTTAGCAGGTATATGGGAACACACCACCTGGAAGTTCCCTTCCAAGCCACTCACTGTCCTGACTTGGAAATATATCATCTTTCCTTCACTGTCGCTGGGTCAAAATCCTGGAACTCCCTCCCTAATAGCACTGTGAGTGTACCTACATCAAAGGAACTGCAGCTGTTCAAGAGTGCAGCTCACCACCTCTCTCAAGGGCAATTAGGGATGGGCAATAAATGCTGGACTAGCCAGCGACGCCCACATCCCGGAAATGAATTAAAAAATGTTCCTTTTGCCTGCAGAATACCAGTCCCTGCATATGGATATATGTAGCTTCTAGCAAGCGAAAGTGAGCCACATTGCGAGTCTGAATGACAATTTCAAATTGGTTGTTAGTATAATTTTTGGTACACTTGGGATTGTTCAACAAGTGCTGTCCAATCACAGAATCACATCTAACATTAGACATTATGTTTTGAATTTTGTAAGCACGGGCTGGTTGAGTAGAACCATAGAACCATAGAACACTACAGCACAGAAAACAGGCCATTCGGCCCTTCTAGTCTGTGCCGAAATATTATTGCACTAGTCCCATTGACCTGCACCTAGTCCATAGCCCTCCAGACCTCTCCCATCCAGGTATCTATCCAATTTATTTTTAAAACTTAAGAGTGAGCCCGCATTTACCACATCAGATGGTAGCTCGTTCCACACTCTCACCACTCTCTTAGTGAAGAAGTTCCCCCTAATGTTCCCCCTAAACCTTTCCCCTTTCACCCTAAAGCCATGTCCTCTCGTGTTTATCTCTCCTAATCTAAGTGGAAAGAGCCTACTCGCATTCACTCTGTCTATGCCCCTCATAATTTTACAAACTTCTTTCAAATCTCCCCTCATTCTTCTACGCTCCAAGGAATAAAGTCCTAACCTGTTTAATCTTTCCCTGTAACTCAACTCCTTAAGACCTGGCAACATCCTAGTAAATCTTCTCTGCACTCGCTCAATCTTACTGATATCCTTCCTGTAGTTAGGCGACCAGAACTGCACACAATACTCCAAAGTTGGCCTCACCAATGTCTTATACAACCTCACCATAACATCCCAACTCCTAAACTCGATACTTTGATTCATGAAGGCCAGTATGCCAAAAGCTTTCTTTACAACCCTGTCTACCTGTGACATCACTTCCAGGGAATTCTGTATCTGAACTCCCAGATCCCTTTGTTCCTCCGCACTCCTCAGTGCCCTACCATTTACTGTGTATGTCCTACTTTGGTCTGTCCTTCCAAAATGCAACACCTCACACTTTTCTGCATTAAATTCCATCTGCCATTTTCTGGCCCATTTTTCCAGTTGGTCCAGATCCCTCTGCAAGCTTTGAAAGCCTTCCTCGCTGTCCACAACGCCTCCAATCTTAGTGTCATCAGCAAACTTGCTGATCCAATTTACCACATTATCATCCAAATCATTGATATAAACAACAAACAACAATGGTCCCAGCACAGATCCCTGAGGCACACCACTAGTCACAGACCTCCAGTCTGAGAAGCAATCATCCACTACCACTCTCTGTCTTCTCCCACACAGCCAATTTCAAATCCAGTTTACAACTTCTCCCTGGATACCAAGTGTCTGAACCTTCTGAACTAACCTCCCATGTGGGACCTTGTCAAAGGCCTTACTAAAGTCCATGTAGACAACATCCACAGCTTTTCCTTCATCTACTTTCTTGGTAACCTCCTCGAAAAACTCTACAAGGTTCGTTAAACACGACCTACCACGCACAAAGCCATGCTGACTATCCTTAATCAGACCTTGGCTGTCCAAATAATTGTATATCCGATCTCTCAGAATACCTTCCAATAATTTACCTACTACTGACGTCAGGCTCACTGATCTGTAATTACCTGTTTACTTTTGGAGCCTTTTTTAAACAACGGAACAACATGAGCTACCCTCCAATCCTCCGGCACCTCACCCGTGGCTAAGGACATTTTTAATATTTCTGCCAGGGCCCCTACAATTTCTACACTAGTCTCCCTCAAGGTCCGAGGGAATATCATGTCAGGCCCGGGGGATTTATCTACCTTTATTCGCTGTAAGGCAGCAAGCACCTCCTCCTCTTTAATCTCTATATGTTCCATGACACTACTGCTTGTTTCCCTTCCTTCCTTATACACTATGCCAGTTTCCTGAGTAAATACTGATGCAAAAAAACTGTTTAAGATCTCCCCCATCTCGTGAGGCTCCACACATATATGACCACTCTGATCTTCAAGGGGACCAATTGTGTCCCTTACTATTCTTTTACTCTTAATATACTTGTAGAAACCCTTCGGGTTTACCTTCACATTATCTGCCAAAGCAACCTCATGTCTTCTTTTTGCCTTCCTGATTTCCTTCT
Source organism: Cetorhinus maximus (assembly GCF_964194155.1). Classification (NCBI taxonomy): domain Eukaryota; kingdom Metazoa; phylum Chordata; class Chondrichthyes; order Lamniformes; family Cetorhinidae; genus Cetorhinus; species Cetorhinus maximus. The sequence goes on along the minus strand of NC_135883.1, from coordinate 123,738,007 downwards.
TAAGTATTTTCTTACATTTTCTATACTCTACAAGTACCTCATTTGCTCCTTGTTGCCTATACCTGCTATACACCTCTCTCTTCTTCTTAACCAGATCGCCAATATCCCTTGAAAACCAAGGTTCCCTATGCCTGTTAACTTTGCCTTTAATCCTGACAGGAACATGCAAACTCTGCACTCTCAAAATTTCGTCCTTGAATGCCTTCCACTTACTGAACCCATCCTTGCCAGAAAACAACTTATCCCAATCCACTCTTCCTAGATCCTTTCTCATTTCCACAAAATTGGCCTTTCTCCAATTTAGAATCTCAACTTGAGGACCAGACCTATCCTTATCCATAAATAACTTAAAACTAATGGCATTGTGGTCACTGGACCCAAAATGTTCGCCTACACATACTTCTGTCACCTGACCTGTCTGGTTCCCTAATAGGAGATCAAGTATTGCATCCTCTCTTGTTGGTATCTCTATATATTGATTTAGAAAACTCTCCTGAACACATTTGACAAACTCCAAGCCATCCAGCCCTTTTACAGTATGGGAGTCCCAGTCAATATGTGGAAAGTTAAAATCTCCTACTATCACAACTTTCTGTTTCTTACATCGGTCTGCTATCTCTCTACAGATTTGCTCCTCCAATTTTCTCTGACTATTTGGCGGTCTATAATACAACCCTATTAGTATGGTCACACCTTTCCCATTCCTCAGCTCCACCCATATGGCCTCTGTAGACGAGCCCTCCGGGCTGTCCTGCTTATGCACAGCTGTGATATTTTCCCTGACTAGTAATGCCACTCCTCCCTCTTACATCCCTTCCCCCTATATCACGTCTGAAACAACGGAACTCCGGAACATTGAGCTGCCAGTCCTGCCCCTCCTGCAACCAAGTCTCACTAATAGCAATAATGTCGTAATCCCACGTGCCAATCCATGCCCTAAGCTCATCTGCCTTTCCGACAATACTCCTTGCATTGAAATAGATGCACCTGAGAACATTTCTGTCACGTACAAACCTTTGATTTCTGTCTATACATGCATTCCTCGCTTGACCTTTATCCTCCTCCACCTCACTATCTGCTCTAACACTCTGGTTCCCCTCCCCCTGCAAATCTAGTTTAAACCCCCCCGGAGCAGCACTAACAAACCTACCCGCAAGGATGTTAGTCCCCCTCCAGTTCAGGTGCAAACCGTCCCGTCGGAACAGGTCCCACCTTCCCTGGAACAGAGCCCAATTGTCCAGAAACATGAAGCCCTCCCTCCTGCACCATCTCCTTAGCCACGTATTTAGCTGCATTATCCTCCTATTTCTAGCCTCACTAGCACGTGGCATGGGTAGCACTCCTGAGATCGCAACCCTGGAGGTCCTGTCCTTCAACTTTGCACCTAACTCCCTAAACTCTCTTTGCAGGACCTCCTCCTCCTTCCTATCCACGTCATTGGTCCCTACATGGACCACGACATCTGGCTAATCACCCTCCCTCCTGAGAATACTGAGAACTCGATCCGAGATATCGCGGACCCTGGCACCAGGGAGGCAACAGACCATCCGGGATTCTCGATCTCTCCCACAGAACCTCTTATCTGTCCCCCTAACTATCGAATCCCCTATCACTACTGCTCTCCTCTTTTTCCTCCCTCCTTTCTGAGCTGAGGGTCCAGCCTCGGTGCCAGAGACGCGACCACTACAACTTGTCCCTGGTAGGTCGTCCCCAACAACAGTATCCAAAATGGTATACCTATTGTTGATGGGAACGGCCACAGGGGTGCTCTGCTCTTTCTGTCTATTCCCCTTCCTTCTCCTGACAGTCACCCAGCTGTCTGCCTCCTGACTTTTAGGGGTGACTGTCTCCCTGAAACTCCTGTCTATTACTGCCTCTGCCTCCCGAATGATCTGAAGTTCATCCAGCTCCAGCTCCAGTTCCCTAACTCGGTTTGTCAGGAGCTGCAGCTGGATGCACCTTTTGCAGGTGTAGTCATCAGGGACAATTGTGCTGTCCCAGACTTCCCACATGCTGCATTCGGAGCACTCGACTGCCCTAACTGCTGCCTCCATTACCTACACCTAATTTAATTAAAGGAACTTACCCGGCCTTACCCCACTGGGAGCAAGCTCGTACTCAGTCTCTGCTCGTCGAAGCCTCTCGAGCCAAAGCCTCAAAGCCTCTCGAGCCAAAGCCTCAAAGCTCCACTCCTTCACTGGGCCACTCACACACTGGCCACTCCTCTTCAGCTTCCCCTCCTTTTATTTTCAAGCTCCGCGCTCTTTTTCAAATGACCTCCCTTCAAGCTCCGCGCTCTTTTTCAAATGTACGGTCAGTACTCTGCCTATTGCGAACACCGGAAGGGATGTGCTGTTTTATACGATCTGCCAGTCATTGGGATGTACAGCCTACATACCTGGCATCGCACCAGCTCTGAAATTCATATATCACATTACACATTTTTGTGGTACACAGATGTCTTTTTAGCTTGACCGCAGCATCCTGTTAGTGGGAAATACCACTCACGTCGCTACTGCATAGTAGCAGCATGAAACGGCTGGCTTCATCTGTTGCTCAAACATTTGAGATACCTTACCCTATGAGGTAGACTGTCCACTTATCAAATTGAAAAGTTCCGATCTTAGGCCCATTCCTGAGTATATGCAATACACAGCGAGCAATGATTTGATCAGGGTAGCATAATCCCGCAGAATAGTTTTGATGCGCCCTATTTCAGCATCAAGCTTGCACGGTGAGCAAATGGCTTGGGCCCTATTTGCGAGATTGCCGATAAGGTCAATCTTATAGCACATGGAACTGTAAGAATCCTAACGCGTATACTGACCAGTGAAGGTAGGCTTATGGTAAACAGTAGTAGAGAGCCAATTAGTAGATTTCTCAACTAGCACGTCAAGGAAAGGGAGCTCATTAGACTGCTCCATTTCAAAGCACAGGGTGGAGCATATTAAGGTATGCAAGGAAATTCTTACATGCAGCTGCAGATTCAAATATAGCAAATGTATCGTCTACATATCAGAAATATGCAAGGAGCAGGAGTCTAGGGGTCATTCCATCAAAAACACTTTTCTCATGAAAACTGACGAAAATGTTAGCGAGACCTGGACTTAGAGGTGATCGCTCCAACAACAATCAAGAAGCTCAACACCATCCAGGACAAAGCAGCCCGCTTGATTGGCACCACATCCACAAACATTCACTCCCTCCACTACCAACAAACAGTGGCAGCAGTGTGTACCATCTACAAGGTGCACTGCAGAAACTCAGCAAGGTTCCTTGGGCAGCACCTTCCAAACCCACAGCCATTACCATCTCGAAGGACAAGGTTAGCAGGTATATGGGAACACACCACCTGGAAGTTCCCCTCCAAGCCACTCACCGTCCTGACTTGGAAATATATCATCTTTCCTTCACTGTCGCTGGGTCAAAATCCTGGAACTCCCTCCCTAATAGCACTGTGGGTGTATTTACACCACAGGGACTGCAACTGTTCAAGAGTTCAGCTCACCACGACCACCATTTATTTGGGCATGTATCGTGTCATTAAAGCTAAACTCAACTGCACGAGTTGCTAAGGTCATAAGATCAATGAATACAGATTCAGAGAATTGCAGGGCATCTAGATTGCCATGATATAGTGCCACAGGGTAAATGTCTATGGCTTCCTCGAGCAGCACATTAGGGAATAGGCTCGGAATGTTGAACAAGCACAAAGACACGCATTGCTGTCAATATGCAAGTCACGTATAGTCTTCATGAAGTAATTTTTCACCATATTTGTGGAAAACGCACACAGAGCTAGTTGTAGAAACTCACTCAACAATTTGATCAATTCATGTTGTGCAGAGCCAGTCATAGATAATAATGGGACATCACGTTTGTGTGTCCTGAGTAGCACGTCCATACGTGGACACAGTAAACCATGTGGACTAGTCTTATCACTTACGCCACAAGACAGCATGTTACTCTTACACAAGTCGAGCAAACTTTCTAACAAGTGATTTTAAATAATTGGTAATAAATTATAGAGGAAATGAGGAGATTTTTTTTCCACAGAGGGTCGCTAAAGTCTGGAACACGTTACTTGAAAGGGTGGTGAAAGCAGATCCCATGGGAACTTGCAAATGACAATCGGACATATTCTTGAAGAGGACTAATGTATAGTGTTATAGGGAAAAAGCTGGTTATGGGACTCAATTGGACAGTTTTTTCAAAGAGTTGGCACAAGCATGTTGGGCTGAATGACCTCTTTTTCTGCTATAAGATTCTGTGATTCGAAATGTCAATCCCTATCTGATATGGTTCCTGATCCCTCCATAGATCCATGAATGCTTAGACTAAACTTTTTTTTCCCCACCTGCTGCAATAGAAAACCTGGCTCAGATCAGAAACAGGTAGTGAGCTAGGAATTAACAAGCGTGGGTTGGGGCAGGCAAGCCTGAGACTCTAGCAAAGGCACCATACCCTAACCTTGGAATGAAGTTCTGGGAGTACTCGGAAGGGCTGGTGGGGGGAAGGGAGTGTGGGAGTGGGCCACATGGCCTGCCTGGGAGTCTGATGGGAGGCCTTTGGGCCCTTTTGACAAGCCTGAATATCAAAGAGACATTCTGTGCTATCAGTCTCCACTCAGTAAAAACTAATTTTGCATAGACCATTATATCAGACTTTCCATCCAGGTTTTTGAGCTCAATTTATAACTAGATCCCAAAATAGACACCTATTGCAGAGGTGGGCAAGTCCTGTGTCCTGAGCCACATACAGTTTTACTGTGGGTAAAGTGTAGTTCAGGCCTTTCATTATCTAACCATGTAATCAACTCCCACCTGGAACCTGACAGGCAAATATGTGAAATTAAAACAGAAAGTGCTGGAAATACTCAGCAGAACTGGCAGTATCTGTGGATGGAGAAACAGAGTTAACGTTTCGAGTTGAATATGACTCTACTTTGGAATTAACACATGACACTGCCCCTCCAACTACAGACATTAGCATGGACTTTCAGTGCACCTCCAAACTCTTCAGCAGCAAACAGGCCAAATGGAGGCTGCAGACAATAATTGAGAAAGTAGCGGAATGGGAAGCACAGAAAGAAAGAGCTAAACAAGGAGAAGGAAGAAAGCAAGGCAGAAATAGAGATAAAAATAAAGCAAGTTTACGGAGGCAGACACAACAATGGAATGAAAGACAAAGTGGAATGGCAAAAGGAGAAAAATTAGGTCAGGAGAAAGGGGGAAACTAAAGAGAGGGGGCATATGCAAATATGGCACTAACATAGCTATACACTATGGTCTGAAGTATCATAGAGCAGTAAGAGCACATCATACCTGATGAAGTCACATCTCCCAGCACCTTCCTACAGCGCGTGCAAACTACTGTATTATTTTCTCTTGGAATCTGCAAGAAACCAAAAGTGAACAAGGTGACCATTCTGAACAAGACATTCATTTTTGACCTAACATTAAACAGAAATGTCCCTGCAGTCAATCACATGACTCCAAATCAGAGTGTTATTTCAAAATCCCTCAAGGCTCATTGCCTCAGCTGGGGATCTTTGTCAGCTGCCAACTGGGCCACTAAAGGTGGAAGAAGATACATAACTGACACATTTCGGCCTTGAGCTACAAAAAGGGGATAAATGGGTTTGGCCCATTCTGTTACATTTCCGCTGACCAATCACAGAAAAACACTGCGTCCAGCCAGCTGTAGCTGTCAGAAAGCTTTTCAGAGGCCTCCAAGGGAAATGAAGATATGCAGCCTTACTTTTAATTGGTTGTCTCAATAGGATTCTGAATGGAACTATAACCCATGATCAGGACAATCATTATTAGGCCAAAAGGCATTATTAACGGGCACATTAAATTAAAGCAAAATATAAAAAACACAGGAGACGTATAATGTATGCATATCAATGCTTATCAGGTTTACTCCTTTCCCAGACTGGGAAAAAATATCAATCTACTAAGGTAAAATATTTTAAAATCTCAATTATTACCCATTTTATTTTTTATGCTGCAAGGCAAGTAGGTACTGTTAGCTTGTGGAAAGCTATAACAAATCCCAAAAACAAATCATCAAAAAATAACATTTTAACATCTGATAAGTTATGGATTCCTTAATAAAATTATGTTCAAAAATAGTTTTTATTGCTAAATATTTGCTTTATCCCGCTTACAATAAATTGCCGATGCCATGGGTTGAACCTCAACTCCTAATATTATCTGCTCAGCCTATGGTTGTATCCAGAAAAACAGTTTATTATAATAAAGCGAAGAAACATAACTGGTGTTAAAAGATATGTTAATCCCAAGAGTACTACAACTGGTCACAGACCCTGGGCTAATGAAATGGAACATCAGGCAGGGTTTTAATTATTATTCATTATCCAGCAACATTTACATGACCCCTGCAAAGACCCTGAAAACACAGCGTCAGTTTCCGTATGTACAATGACGACACGTAGCTCTACCATACTACTGCCTCTCTCAATTCCTCCACCATCGCTACATCAAATGCTTGTCCGGCATCCAGTACTGGATGAGCAGAAATTTCTCCAATTAAATGTTGGGAAGGCCAAACCTTGGTCCCTGTCACAAACACCGCTCTCTGCCCTTCCCTGTCTGAGGCTGAACCAGACTCTTTGCAACTTGAGTGCTATAACTACCGTGAGATGAGCTTCCAACCACACATACAGTCATTTTGGTGTCATACTAGACAGTGGAATTTGAATCCAATAAAAATCTGGAGTTAATAGTCTATTGATGACGGTGAAACCATTGCGGATTATCCTAAAAACCCATCTGGTTCACTAATGTCCATTAGGGAAGGAAATCTGCCATCCTTACCTGATCGACATGTGACTCCAGGCCCAAAGCAGTGTGGTTGATGCTTAAATAGGGGGTGGGCAATAAATGCCGGCTGAGCCAGCAACGCCCATGAACAAATGAAGAAAAGAATAAACACAGGCCATCACTATGACTGCATCGTTCCACCTCAGTAACACTGCCCAATTCCACCTCTGCCTCAGCTCATCTAACACTGAAACTATCATGCTGGGAACTCTGTGGAGAGTAACTCACCTCCTGGCTCCCCAAAGCCTGCCCACCATCTACAAGGCACAAGTCAGGAGTGTGATGGAATACTCTCTACTTGCCTGGATGAGTGCAGCCCCAGCAACACTCAAGAAGCTCAACACCATCCAGGACAAAGCAGCCCGCTTGATTGGCACCCCAACCACCACCTTCAACATCCACTCCCTCCACCACTGACGCACAGTGGCAGCAGTGTCTACCATCTACAAGATGCACTGGAGCAACTCACCAAGGCTTCTTCGACAGCACCTTCCAAACCTGTGACCTTTACCACGTAGAAGGACAAGGGTAGCAGATGCATGGAACACCACCACCTGCAAGTTCCCCTCCAAGCCACACACCTTCCTGACTTGGAAATATATCGCCGTTCCTTCACTATCACTGGGTCAAAATCCTGGAACTCCCTCCCTAATAGCACTCTGGGTGTACCTACATCACATGGACTGCAGTGGTTCAAGATGGCAGCTCACCACCACCCTCTCAAGGGCAATTAGAGATGGGTAATAAATGCTGGCCTAGCCAATGGTGCCCACATCTGGTGAACATATAAAGAATTGCTACCTCTAGATTTGACCATTCTAATGCCATCCTGGTCAGCCTCCGAAACTGTAAACTTGAGGTCATCCAAAACTCCGCAGTTCATGTCCTAACTAACACCTAGTCTCGTTCACCCATCACCCCTATGTTCACTGACCTAAATTGGACCCCGGGTAAGCAATGTCTCGATATTAAAATTCTCATCCTGGTTTTCAAATCCTTCCATGGGCTTGTCCCTCCCTATTTCTGTAATCTCTTTGAGCTCCATATCCCTCTGAGATATCTGCGCTTCTCTGACTTTGGCCTCTAGAGTGTCCCTGATTTTAGTCACTCCACCACTGATGGCTGTGCCTTCAGTTGCCAAGGCTTTCATCTCAGGAACTCCCTCCCTAAAACTCACCACCTCTCTACCTCATTTTCCTCCTTTAATGCGCTCCTTAAAACCCAGTTCTTTGACCAAGCTTTTTGGTGGTCTACCCAAATACCTCCTTATGTGGCTTCATGTCATTTTGGTGTCATATTTTGTCTTACAATGTCCCTGTGAAATATCTTAAGATGTTTTATTACATTAAAGGCACAATATAAATGCTAGCAGTTGTTGTTTCTGTACCATATGTTATACATACCTTCAGGCAATTATGAATCTAATTTAAAGATGGTTTCAGCTTGTTCTTCTGCAATGAAAGGCTCAGAAACACATCAAATGAACTTCCAGGCCTGAAGAGCCTCTCCATCATTGCGAAAATGGCAGAAGAGAGCAAAATCCATAAGTCCTGGCCCGGACACCGCACCTACCATTTCCACGGGAGATGGGTAATGGAAATGAGCTGGGGTCAGGGTTTGCGCATGAGCATTTCGCAGAGGCAGCTTCCCATAGAAATCAGCAGCTGGCTGCAGTCATGTGGATTTTGTTGTGAGAGGTGTCTGAAACTCGACGTGCGCAGATTTTATCTGGTAGGGGAAGGTCAGAACTTTGTGGACACTTTTGGATAGCCAGGGTACCCTTTTCAAGAAGTAAGGTACCCCTTTGGCTATGGTCCTGGGACATCTTTAGGGCCAGTCAGTTGCCTTTTGCGAAGGTCAGGTATCTTTAGTGAGAGGTAAGATGCCCTTTGGGATTTCTGAAAGTAGGCATGAATGTGCATAAAAAATGCATAATCTCATTGGAACTGTGAAGCTCATTGGAAATGTGAAAAACAACTGTCAAAAGTGTCAAGAGGAACTGTCAAAGATAGCTGGCAAGCTGTCAAGGCATTTAACTCTTTGAGAAAACTGGGGTGTAAAAAAAAAGCTTGCTTTTTCTGCTCTGTCTATTGACACAAGTCTTAGGTTTATCATTACTGGATTAGTCTGCATGACTGATTTCCCAATTGTACATTATCACAGTAGGGTGTCTACCATGTCACAGTTTGATTGACAGCTCTAAATGGTTATGGACTCTTTGAAGTGGTACAACGAATTTCAATGCTTGTTTGTATAAGGGATTATGCAATTGAATGCAATGTTTGTTGTTATAAGGGATATTGTAGTTGAAGGAAGGTAAATGTAGTAATTGGGTTTTTATGAATATGATTGCTTTTTAAAAAACTAAAGTCAACAATAGACACTTGGAACTTCATTTTATTCAAGTTCAGCATGGGTCTTGAGGTCTACCCACGGTGGATATTGGGTGAGTTGGTATGGTAGGTATATGTGTAAAGGGTGTTGCATGAATTGGCACTAAGTTGGCATGGAACTATGAGGGGTCTTGGGACTGGACAAAGGAGCATAGGTTGGCATAGAGGGTATGAAGGGCCATGGGGCTGGGTGGAGGGCATGAGATGGCATGGGTTGGCATGGGTAAGGAGTGGGGTGTGTGGGGGTGTTAAGGGGGTGTGAGAGGTGAGGGCTGGAGGACTGTTTTATGTTTCTCTTTTTTTTTAAAACTTCAATACCTTCTTATGTGGCTTCATGTCATTTTGGTGTCATATTTTGTCTTACAATGTCCCTGTGAGGTATCTTAAGATGGTTTATCCGCCCAGCCCACCTCCGCACCCAGCATCCTCCACTCGTTCCAGGGTCACCCAGCCCGACTCCCAGGCTGCACACCGCCACCTGAGAATAAAAGTATGACCTTCCAGGCCACTTTCTCCCCATCAGCTTTGTGGTGCCAGGAAATGTCTCGACTCTGAGCTTCCAAGCCCCCAGACGGGTAACAGAAATGGAGACTGTGGAACTATTTAAGAACAACTGAATGCCACAATGGTTGGGGAAATAAGAAATAGGAGCAGGAGTAGGGCATACAAAGCTCATTATTTCTAGCCAGTTTCGGTCACATGACCAATATGGGTATTGTCCACCCAGAATTGCTCAAAATCATTACTATACAATGGAGACACTAGGTAAGTTCTTCATCTTACTCAGGAGGAACTTGTTTCTGCCTAGCTCTCATTGTTAGGGTTCCAATTTGGAGATTTGGGGTTTGGACTTGTGTTTTGGGTAAATCCCCAGACAATAGTAAGTGTAAATTCCATGGATAGTATTCATCTTGGTATGTTCATTCCAAAGGGAAGCTCCTACCCAGGGTAATTCAATCAGGAACTTTCTGAAAGCTACACAGAGTCTGTGTTGAAGTTGCAAAGGTCACCTGATCCCTGGCAGCCATCTTAGCCATTTTGTGAGTGTCCATTTAAATAAAATAAAAGGCAGTTTCAGAAGCTTCCATACGAACTTCCACAAGCCCATGGACAGAATTTTCTCGTTGGCGTGCCTCTGGGGAAGAGTATAATAGAGCATCAATGTGCAGGCCCTGTACGCCGAAGCATAAAATGACGCGCAGTGATACCGGGTGTGCGTCCCAACATCGCCGCGCGTCATTCCGATCTTCCATTCGGCAGGCTCACACCAGAGTCGGCTGCATACCCGCCAAACTGTCAAAGGCCTGCTAAGGCCATTAATAAACTAATTAACCAAATTGACAGGGCTGCCCGTCCAACCTTAAGGTTGGCGGGCAGGCGAAGGGCCCAAGCGGCCTTCACATTTTGCATGAAACCTCATCCACGGGCGGGATGGGGTTTCATGAAGGTTTTATTAAATTAATAAAAAAAATTTTGACACTTCATAATCATGAGGGGACATGTCTGAATAATTTTTATCTTTCCTTTTTTTACAAGCTTTAAAAGTAAACTTTGTCTCCCTGAGGCAGTTCCGTGCCTCAGGGAGATTTCTACGCTCTTTCGTACGCATGCACAAAAGAGCACAGAACTCAACTTTCCCTCCTCCCCCTGTCCGCACAGGTACCGCTGAGCGCTACCAGGCGCGCGACACGCTGGACGGGCCTTAATTGGCCTGCCCACGTTAAATGGTGGCGCGCAGCTGATCGCGGGCGGCGATTGGCTCCGCGCCTGCCCAACGGGCAGAAAATTCTCCCCCATGTTTAAAATTATGATTAGGACATGCCTTTACTGAGCATGACATAGGTCATTAACTGGTATCTTGACACCAACTCAAACTAGGTCCCCCCTGTGTACATCCCTACCTTCTTGAAAGAAGTGTTTTCCCTCCCAGGGGTATCTATTAGCACACTTTAAACTTTGCACTGTTAGGAGAATCTGGGAACTTGGCGTGACCATCCTACCTCTGGGGAACAGTATAATAGAGCATCATTGTGTTGCATGCATTTTCTATATGCTCCTAAATTCCAGGATTATAAAGCAAAATTACAGAAATTAAGAGCATGGTCTTTTTTCCCAACCCCCCAAAATACTGAAATAGAAACTGAAGAAATATTTGAGTTCTGTTTTCCCAGATTACAACATTGGCCACACTTCAAAAGTATTCCACTGACTGTAATGGATTTTGGGACATCCTGTGTTTGTACAAGATGTTAGATAAATGCAAGTCTTTTTTTCTATTAAAGCAGAAATGCAAATACAGACTTCATCCTGCTTTTCACAAAATGTAGTATCTTTATGTTTTGGTATCTAATATTGTCAACACAGTCAAGCTGAAGCTTACGTGTATCCCTTTCAAGTATTTATCTGTTGAAAATGAAGCCCCTACCTGCACCAAATGGGTTCCGGTGTTATCTGCACTCTGCCTGGCCTCTGATTGACTCGCCTTCTCTTCGTGCACAGCAGTATTGTCAATGCTCGCCGCATTCAACAACAGGAACATATCACCTAATAAACAGTCATCCAACCTTGGCTGTAATGCCTTGGTGAATGGATCAGGATGGCAGCACCAGTGTTCCACCAAATCATTCCAATTTCCACTAGGCAACGGCAGAACTCTCTGAAACATCCTACATGTAAATAAGCACATCATTAGTCATTAAAAAATGCCACGCATGCCTTAGCACTTCAAAAAATAAATGAAAAAATAAAATCATGACAATTCTCAATTGCAATGCCATCAATGCAAGACTTACCTCACAGTAAGCTTACTCAGCTTCTGACCTTATTACAGCCTTGGTCCAAACATGGATAAAGGAGTTGAACTCAAGAGGTGAGGGGAGAATGACTGCCCTTGACATCGAGGCAGCATTTGAACGAGTGTGGCATCAAGGAGCCCTAGCAAAACGGAAGTCAATAGGCAACTGGTTGGAGTCATAACCAGCACAAAGGAAGATGATTGTGATTGTTAGAGGTCAATCATCTCAGTCCCGGGACATCACTGCAAGAGTTCCTCAGAGCAGTGCCCTAGGCCCAGCCATCTTCAAATGCTTCATCAATGACCTTCCCTCTATCACAAGGTCATCAGTGGGGATGCTCACAGATGATTGCACAATGTTCAGAACCTCAGTAGCCTGTGTCCTTATGCAGCAAGACCTGGATAATAGTCAGGTTTGAGCTGATAAGTGGAAAGTAACATTTGTGACACACAAGTGCCACAATTACCATCTCCAGCAAGAGAGAATCTAACCATCTCCCCTTGACATTCAATGACACTACCATTGCTGAATCCCCCACTATCAACATCCTGGGGGCTAACATTGACCAGAAACTGAACTGAACCATAAATACTGTGGCTACAAGAGCAGGTCAGAGGCTGGGAACTCTGTGGCGATTAACTCACCTCCTAACTCACCAAAGCCTGTCTACCATCTCCAAGGCACAAGTCAGGAGTGTGATGGAATACTCTCCACTTGGCTCCAACAATTCTCAAGAAGCTAGATAACATCCAGAACAAAACAACCTGCTTGAGTGGCACCCCATCCACCACCTTTAACATCCACTCCCTCCACCACCAATGCGCAGTAGCAGCAGTGTGTACCATCTACAAGATGCACTGCAGCAGCTCACCAAGGCACCGTCGACAGCACCTTCCAAACCTGTGACCTCTACCACCTGGAAGGGCAAGGGCAACAGATGCATGGGAACACCACCCGACTTGCAAGTCCCCTCCACGTCATACACCATCTTGACTTGGAACTCCCTCCCTAACAGCACTGTGGCTGTTCCTACACCACATGGACTGCAGCAATTCAAGAGGGCAGCTCACCACCACCTTCTCAAGGGCAATTAGGGTTGGGCAATCAAAGCTGGCCTAGCCAGCGACGTCCACATCCCATGAACGAATTTTAAAAAATAAAAGTACATTTCACCAAAAATTATAAATAGTTCAGGATTTGTACCATTACAGAGAGATTGCCCATGTCATTGCTCATGATAAATCAGATGAAAAGCTGTTAATAGGAATATCATGCATTGCAGCATCTATTGCTCCGCTGCTGGGTGGTCAGCATTTAATGCGACAAAGATCAACAACTGTCAATTAAGCAATGGGCAAGGTTCAGAATTTAGTGTCATTTTCTTTTTTAAGCATTACTTGCAGTTATTCAGAGGTTCCAGAGATTTGGGCTCCTGTGTCAAAAAATGAATGTTTTTGTCTCTTTACAGTTTTTGTTTTGTGTGTGACAGAAATTTGAGTGTCATACTTGAAATTTGACAGACAAATGACAGACACGAAATGCAAATTTGTTGTATTATTCAAAATATATTATGATTCTAACTTTAAGCCAGTTTTAAAACTGGTTCGGTAACCCTCAACTTGACACTGCCATTGGGCACAATAAAGCGCCCAGTCTGATACAACGGCTGTAATGCTAAGGCTATCCTCTCCACCATCATATGATGTGCCAAACAGGAGATGATTACAGACTGTCAACGTGCACAAATGTCAAGGCTCAAGTGAGAACAGTAATCCTGATGAAATAGCAGAAATGCAAGTTTGGTTTTATTGAAACCAGCGAAGAGAGAACACTTTAATTTGCAATATCATTAGCAATTCTAAAATTAACAAGTCTTGCCTGAGGCACACTACTCCTTTAGAAGTTCTCTAAGCCTCAGAGGTACATTTATGTAACACTTTTCACAACCTACTCATGCCTGAGTGACCTGATTGATATTTTTCAAGAAGTAACTAGGCAGCAGACTGGTGAATATCGATGGGCATTATTTATAGGAGGCAAGTCTCTCATAAGAGACTGTCAGCTGAAGCAGAAGCTCATGGAATTGATGGCAAATTATCCACCTAGTTAGGAAACTGGTTGATTGACAGGAAACTGGGTAGGGATAACAAGAAGGTACTCTGATTCACAGGATGTGTCTAGTGGTGTCCATGAAGGATCTGTTTTGGGTTCTCAACTATTTATGGTATTCATTAGCAACTTAGATGATGGGAGAGAAAGCCACATATCCAAATTTGCCAATGAGACAAAGATAAGCAAGCAGTGTAAGCAGTGTAGATGGAAACACAAGATTACAAAGCAATATTGGTAGATTAAGTGAATGGGCAAAATTGTGGCAAATGGATTTCAATATCGGCAAATCAGAGGTCATCCACTTTGAAGCTGAAAAACAGGATTGAATAGTGTCCTTTCCAAATGGTGTAAAGCTAGAAACATTGGCGGTCTAAAGAGACTTGGGGGTTCAGATACATAGCTGATTTTCTGACATGAACAGAGACAGAAAATAAGCAAAATCTAGAACACTAGAATACAAAGGAGTACAATACTTCAGCTATACAAAGCCCTGGATAGACCACACCTGAACCACTGTCAGTAGTCCTAGGCACCATATATTGGAAAGGATATACTGACCTTGGATGAAGTGTAATGCAGATTTGCAGGAATGATACCTAACTTCAATGAGTTAAATTGAGTTAAGATTACACAAACTAGGATTGTATTCCCTGGAATTTAGAAGATTAAGGGACAATCTGATCAAAATTTTCAAGATATTGAGGGCAACAGATAGCTTCTCTCTCTTTATTTCCATTGGTTGGGGAATCTAGAACCACGGGAAGTAATCTAAAAATTAGAACCAGACTTTGAGAGTGAAATTAACAAACACTTCTTCACACAAAGGGTGATAGAAGTTTGGAATTCTCTTCCACGAACAGCTAGGTCAATTATAAATTTTAAATTTAAGATTGATAGATTTTTGTTACATGAAGGTTGATATAAGGCAAAGACAGGTATATGGAGTTAAATCACCTATCAGCCATGTGTTCATTGAGTGGCGACAGAACACACTAGAGGGGCTAAATGGTTTCTCCTGTTGCTAGATTCCTAAAATGCTTTAGTCGATGAAACGATGGTGAACAATTAAACAACTCACTGGAGGAGGAGGCTCCACAAATATCCCCATCCTCAATGATGGAGGAGCCCAGCACATAAGTGCAAAAGATAAAGGCTGAAGCATTTGCTACAATCTTCAACAGGAAGAGCTGAGTGGATGGTCCATCTCGGCCTCCTCTGGAGGTCCGCAGCATCACAGATGCCAGTCTTCAGCCAATTCGATTTACTCCACGTGATATCAAGAAATGGCTGAAGGCACTGGATACTGCAAAGGCTCTGGACTCTGACAATATTCCAGCAATAGTACTGAGGACTTGTGCTCCAGAACTTGCCACACCCCTAGCCAAGCTGTTCCAGTACAGCTACAATGCTGGCATCTACCCGGCTATGTGGAAAATTGCCCAGGTATGTCCTGTACACAAAAAACAGGGCAAATCCAATCTGGCCAATTACCGCTCCATCAGTCTACTCTCCATCATCAGTAAAGTAATGGAAGGGGTCATCAACAGTGCTATCAAGCAACACTTGCTTAGCAACAACCTGCTCACTGTCACCCAGTTTGGGTTCCGCCAGGGCCACTCAGCTCCGACCTCATTAAAGCCTCGGTTCAAACATGGACAAAAGAGCTGTACTCCCGAGGTGAGGCATAAGTGACTGCCCTTGACATCAAGGCAGCATTTGACCGAGCGTGGCATCAAGGAGCCCTAGCAAAACTGGAGTCAATGGGAATCAGGGGAAAAACTCTCTGCTGGTTGGAGTCATACCTAGCACAAAGGAAGATGATTGTGGTTGTTGGAGGTTAGTCATTTCAGCTCCAGAACATCACTGCAGGAGTTCCTCAGGGTAGTGTCCTCGGCCCAATCATCTTCAGCTGCTTCATCAATGGCCTTCCTTCCATCATAAGGTCAGAAGTGGGGATGTTAGCTGATGATTGCACAATGTTCAACACCATTCACGACACCTCAGATACTGAAACAGTTCATGTCCAAATGCAGCAGGACCTGAACAATATCCAGTCTTGGGCTGACAAGTGGCAACATTCGCGCCACACAAGTGTCAGGCAATAACCATCTCCAACAAGAAAGAATCAAACCATCACCCCTTGATGTTCAATGGCATTACCATCACTGAATCCCCCATTATCAACGTCCTGGGGTTACCAGTGACCAGAAATTGAACTGGACTAGCCATATAAATACTGTGGCTACAAGAGCAGGTCAGAGGCTAGGAATATTGCGACGGGTAACTCGCCTCCTGACTCCCCAAAGCCTGTCCACCATCTACAAGGCACAAGTCAGGAGTGTGATGGAATACTCCCCACTTGCCTGGATGAGTGCAGCTCCCACAACACTCAAGAAGCTTGACACCATCCAGGACAAAGCAGCACACTTGATTGGCACCACATCCACAAACATTCACTCCCTTCACCACCAACGCACAGTAGCAGCAACGTCTAACATATACAAGATGCAATGTAGGATTCACCAAGGCTCTTCAACAACACCTTCCAAATCCATGACCACTACCATCTAGAAGGACAAGGGCAGCAGATAGATGGGAAAACCACCACCTAGAAGTTCCCCTCCAAGTCACTCACCATCCTGACTTGGAAATATATCACAGTTCCTTCACTGTCGTTGGGTCAAAATCCTGGAACTCCCTCCCTAACAGCACTGTGGGTTTACCCACACCACATGGACTGCAGCAGTTCAAGAAGGCAGCTCACCGCCACCTTCGCAAGGACAACTAGGGATGGGCAATAAATGCTGGCCCAGCCAGCGAAGCCTACATCCCGTGAATGAAGTTAAAAAACACATTTAAAGTGTAACCATTGTTGTCAAGTAGGGAAACACAGCAGCCAATTTGCACACAGCAAGCTCCTACAAACAGCAAGGAGGTAAATGATCAGATATTTGTTTCAGTGCTGTCAATTGAGGAATAAATATTGGCCAGGGAAACAAGAGAACTCCCCTGCTCTTCTTTGACAAGAGTTACACCATCTTTTACATCTACCTGAGACAGAAGACAAGGCCTTGGTTTAACAGCACCTCCAACAGTACAGCACTCATTCAGAACTGCCCTGAAGTACCAGTCTAAATTACGTGTTCAAATTTTCACCGTGGGACTTGAACCCACAACCTTCTGAATCAGAGGGTGCCACTGAGTCAACACCTAACACCTTTCAATGTTGAACAATGTATTAATTATACTATTATACACATAAACTATTTTTGTTTGCAGATACCTTTTCAGTCATCCATATGAAAAATAGATCAAAAAATGCCTTACTGTTTCTTGAGTACAGACTGTCCACAGGTTTGGCACTGAAACGTATAGCTTGCCTGGGCTTTCAAGGTTTTTATCACAGTCGGAACCAACTCTAAAGAAACATGAAATATCAATTATTATTTTTGACACTTGAGATGAACTCTGCAAACTTAGATATCACCGTTAAAGGAAAATTAAGAAATTAATATTACAAGAAAATGTATGCAAACTTAACTTTCTCAGTATTTTAAATATAAGTTTTGTCAAATATTTAATATACCCCCAGATAATCTTCTTACTTAAAAGTATTAATAATAACATGCCACTTAAAAAAGCACAGTCTTTTCACCACACATGCTTTCTATCCTTGCAGATTTAATAGCCCAAAGCTATATTTAATACTGTAGCCAATACAACTAGCAGATTTTTCTTATAACAGTACTTTTTTTCTTTTCTAGGAAAATGGGCAGTATCCTACACAAGTTCAATTAAACCTCCAGGCTACATGCATGCCTACAAACTTCCAGAAAGTGTTACTGGCATGCAATTAAGAGCAGAAAGTTAGACACTTTTTCCCGCTCTTAGCCCAAGGAGGCTGAGCCCAACAGTAACATTACCATCTTTGACTATCAGTGGAGCAGTGGAGATTAAAACTGAGGTCCTCCAATCACATTGTACATTTAACCATTGAACCACAGTTTGCCATGCTGTGGTAAATCAAATTATGGGAGCTCCGAATACACTTACAAGGCAGGCAAAAGCCCCTCCTAATTTGGCATGCTTTTACGATGCTAAGGATTGACCTGGTCACATCTATTAAATAACCACATCAAAATACAGACTTGGAGCTTTCAATTGGTTAGCGATCTGGCCTTGAAACCAGTTTTTAGCCATTAATAAAATATATTTTTGGAAGTTTCTCCCAGTGCTAAAATAAATTGTGGGAGGCAGAAGGAAGAGGGAAGAAGGCAAATCAAGAATTAGATTAAACAAATTGCTGGATCGGATGATAAAAGTTAAATTAATAAAAGAAGAAACAAATTAAGTGATTGGTGGAGAGGAAAGACTGGAGGAAAGGAACACAAAGTAAACAAAAGTGCTCACACGTCTTACTTAAAATTATATCTGAAGTGTGTTCTGAAGCTATATATCACTAAACACCCATTAACAGCTTCGCTATGATGATTTACCGTTTAAATGCTCAAGGCGTGTAAACCATTATATCTTTTAAAATGGCCCAGGTCAGGAATGGGTTATTTCTAAGATCCAGTCAGAAGCCTAAGGTTAACTATGAAATGTAACTATCTAGTGAGCTGTTGGATAAATAACAATTTTGTGTAAAGTGTGAGATTTTTAAACCACAGAACGTATTGGCCAATAATTTTCAGTATAATTAATTTAGTCAAAAATATAAGAGATGGTCACCTGCAGGTCTATCAACCTGAACTTGCAGCCTCATGTGGAATCCATCTCCCATAACGTACTGGAGACTGCGGCAGGAGGGTGGAACAATTCTGACCCCTACTGGCAAATCTAAGTTTAAAAAATGCCCCGCAGACTGAAGATGTATGGATGATGGGCCAAGAGTAACTTGCAATTCTGAGTAATTCTCTGGGAAGTTTCTGCTCAAAGAAGAATACAATGCATTATTCTGTTGGCACATACTCAAAACAGCATTGAAATAAGTCGGCACACTGTAACTGATAGATACAACATCCAATGTCAAAACACGCCTATGTCTCTGAACATATTATTCTTATCTTTACATGAAGGATCTTGTGAACATCATTTGATATCAGGTGATAACAGTGCCAAGATTCAATGTCATTATGCAGATTCAATTAGAAACAGGCTGCATAATAAGTCCTTGGTCAGAGATGACTAGATATTCATTAGGAGTTTCTTTAAATCGACAGCCAAAGATGAAAATTAATGACGAATCAGCTAATAACACCTAAAGAGTGCAGTGCCACGTGTTAATTTATATCAGTTATCCTGAGCCCAGTAATGGCAGAAATCAAGACCAAGAAGAATGCATTAGAAGAAGCTATCACAAATTAGGCCAATTTCAATGGATACCTGGTTAAATATGACATTTTTTTTCATTCTTAGAGCACAGTATCTGCATCACAGAAAGATAAGAGTCAAATTACAAACTGCATCTACATAGCATCTTTACCATGGAAAAAATTCCCCAGGAACTTCATAGAGGGATAGTCAGAAAAATGAAACCTTAGCCAAAGCAGATTTAGAAGCTTGGTTACTAGGTGAAGGTTCTTAAAGGAGGAGAAGGTGGAAAGGCCAAGGAGTGAATTCTAAAAAAAAAGGGCCCAGGTGATTGAATATACAGCTACCAATGGCAGAGTGATGGAGATAGATACAGAAGAGGCCAACATCAGAGGAACGAACAGTTCAGGTGAGATACTGTACTATGGCTGGAGGTTAGAGAGATCGAGAAGGGTAAGGTCATGGAGGAATTTGAACACAAGAATTGGGGTTGTAAATTTGAAGTGTAGGAGAACTAATATATGTCATCAAGGACAGAGATGATGGATTGGTGGGGTTTGATGTAGAATAGGATGCAGATGCAGATCTTTGGATGAGCTAAAATTTATGGAAGGTCAAGAATGAGAGGCTGGACTGGAGAGCACTGGACTGATCATCCCAATAACTAACAAAGGCAAGGAAAAAGGCTTCAGCATGAAATAGGTTACAGACAGGACAGATATTCCAAGGTGGAAAGAGGCAGTCTTTGATGGAGCGGATGTGGGGGCCAGAATCTCAGATCAGGGTCAAATAGGATGCTGAGGTTACAAAGAGTCTATTTCAGTCTGAGACAGCGGCCAGGAGGGTGTAGAACGTGAATGAGGGGATAGTGACTTGAGTATGGAGTTTATGGTGAGGGTGGAAGATGATGGTCTTCCCAGTGTTAACTGGAGGAAACTGCAGCTCCAGGGTAGTGAAGAGTTTGAGAATGGTGATGGAAAGGTAAAGAATACCCAGTTTACCACACATGAAAAGCCCCTTCATTGCCAGCACTTCTTCATAAACTGTATTTATCACTCTGAAGAAGTCATATGCACTCAAAACGTTAATTCTGTTTCTTTCCAGAGATGCTGCCAGACCTGCTGAGCTTTTCCAGCACTTTCTGCTTTTATTTTGTATTTATCACCATTTTTTCTAAAGTGTAATTATTGTTGTTTTGTGGTCAAAAGTGGCAGTCAATTGATACATAGCAAGATCACACAAGCAACAAGTGACAAAAGTAGTCAATTTATCAGCTTGTAATGTTGCTTGAGGTACAAATATTGGCCTGGACACTGGAAGAACTCACTATCCCTCTAATAGTGCTGTAAATCTTCTGCATCTAACTGGGCCAGCAGACGGCGATTTAATGACTTATCGAAAAGTTAGCAACTCCAACAGTACAAACATTGCCAATTGGTTCAAGCCCAGCTCTACACTTGAGCAGAAATCTCAACCAACACATCAGCCCTAATCCTAGAGAAATATTAAATAGTCCATGTGCATCTTCTGGCTTGGTTTTCCCCAGTCCGGTTTACCAACTAAAAAGCAATTACATTTCTTTTTTAAATCCTTATTGTTCCACCGAAAACCGGAGGATATATGATTCCGACCTTGACACTCTCAAGTCTATTTGTCAAAGTGTATAGAAAAGCTGCTTCACTAGAGCTGCGATGTATCTGGTGAAGGTTCGCGGTTAGTGAATTGTCAGTTCAGAAACACGTTTGTCAAGGTGCCCAGCCAGTCACTGTGAGTGTGTATAGTCATTGAAGAAAACAATTTACCCAATTATCAAGTGCCCGCTTTGCGTGCTGTTTCTGATCTCTAAGAAGACCCGTGGTTGTATCAGTTTTCTCTGCATTTCCCTCTCCATCCTGGGGCTCAGGCTCGACCTGAGGAAATCCTGAATGAAATGGAACAAAGTAACAACCAACCAGCGCGCGGCTCCCCCCACCCCCAGCCGACTCCGGCGCGGGGCGCATGCGCACACTCCCCCACCCAGCCGTCTCCGGCGCAGGGCGCATGTGCACACACACCCCCCGACTCCGGCGCCGGGCGCATGCGCGTATCTCCCTCCAGCCGACACCGGTGCACGCTAAGGACACCCCCCCAGCCCCAAGAAGACCCGCGGGCAGGAAAATCCATTTTGACACAGCGCCCTCTGCGGCCCGGGAGGGTGAGTCGCCTCGGCACCCTGTTTTTGCTGTCCTCCTTTCAAGGGGACGAATGTTAGGTGTTTTTGTAAATATGAATGTCTGTCCCAGGAACTCCAAAATCTTCCTATGCCCCACCCTTTTCACTCATTTTATCTTCAGTTCTGATGAAGAGTCATATGGACTCGAAACGTTAACTCTGTCTTTCTATCCACAGAAACAAAAATAGCTGGAAAAACTCAGCAGGTCTGGCAGCATCTGCGGAGAGGAACACAGTTAATGTTTCGAGTCCGAATGACCCTTCAACAGAACTCAAGTTTCTATCGACAGATGCTGTCAGACCTGCTGAGCTTTTCCAGCTATTTTTGTTTTTGTTTCAGATTTCCAGCATCCGCAGTATTTTGCTTTTACATAGAATTATGAACTTGATTTTCCAGACAGTTTTCTCATTAGAAACATCAAACTTTATTTACAGGCTGCAGCAGCAGTTACATGCTTCCATCAAGCTCCACAACTAGAAGAAGAACTCCCACTATAAGGTTCCCCGCACTTAGGTCTGATTTGTTTGCAGTGTCACGTGATACTATACAACACAATAAGTCTTAAAGCGACAGTCACTACATTCCTTAAAGCTACAATTACTACATTCCCCTCCCTTTAAATTTTTTGTACAGTTTGTACTTACAAGAACATCTATCTTCATGACTTTACAAATATATACATGGGTCTTGGAATTATAAGTTCAGTCTCTCAGGTGGTTTCCTGATCCAGGTGGAACGTCACAGCTCCACAACTTTCGGATCTCTTACAGGATCCACATTATCTGGAACTGCAGCAATGTCAGGTACCTCCTTAGGCACAGGCAGTTTAGTGTTATCCACTCCGACAGAGACATCTGGTATGTCTATCCTTGATTGAACAATTTCAACAGGGACCACGGGTTCTACAATGGTTACAGGCGGAACATCATACTGTTGGGGTATCTCCCTTCTTCTCAAATGATCTGGGTGATCCAGCCCTCCACTTCTACGTGGTACGACAAGGGTCCAGTCACAGAAACTATTACACCAGGTAACTAGTCGCATCTTGGAAAGTTATATGACTTTTCCTTTCAATGCCTCTTTAGCTTCATTCAGCTGATTCTTCAGCTCTTTGCTAGACAGATAGCTTCACTGAACCGGCAGCGCCTTGGAGTTTATCCAAACTCCTGTCTCCAGCTATACACAAGTCCCAGGACTTCCTGTGAGCCATCTCTGATTACTAGGGCATTCCCTGAGCCCTCTCCGATTACCAGGGCTTCCCTTAGCCCTCTCCGATTACCAGGGCTTCCCTGAGCCCCCTCCGATTACCAGGGCTTCCCCTGAGCCGTCTCCAATTACCAGGGCTTCCCTTAGCCCTCTCCGATTACCATGGCTTCCCTGAGCCCTCTCCGATTACCAGGGCTTCCCTGAACCCTCTCCAATTACCAGGGCTTCCCTGAGACCGCTTTGAATTTCTTCTGCCTTGCTTCCATTCTACTATTTAAGACAGACTTCATTTCTTTATGTTCTTTATGTTGCTGAATGGTTACACGTTACTTTAGCATTTGATCTTGAAGGACAGTCAACTGTTCTTTCAACTTTTCAACCTTTCTTGTTGCCCTCTTTCTGGTTTGTCCTGTGCCTTTGCCCTCTCTCTGGGGTCCCTTGTTCCCTTTGGCAGAGCTGTCCCCTCTCTGAGGTCTTTTGTTGCCTTCAGCAGAGTTGCCCTCTCCCTGGTGTCTCTTCCAATTTTCTGTCCATAGTCATTTTTCTTGTACTTACCATTTTAAATGTATTGCCACTTTAAGAGCAGTCACTTTCTATGCAGCTATTGGCTTTTCCGTGCTGTTTTTGAGCTTCCCATGCTTTTTGTGTTTTGGCGGGCTCACCAAATGTGGCTGCTTTTTTTTTTAACTTTGTAAAACTTCATTCCTTATTGAAAACACACAGCAGCAATTTCTTCCCCCTTTTCTGGGTGATACTGCAGGGTTTTTTTCTTTTTCCTTACTAACTCCACAGTTTCTTTTGATGTTGGATGTCCCACGCTTTGGGAGATCCAGTGGTCTGATCGGGACCATTTTTTTAATTTAAAAGTGCAGCACTGCTTTCTGCTCTGATTGCCCTTTTTTAAAAACTTACAAGCTGTCAACTCTGCAGCAAGCGTTTTTTGTTTATTTTTGCCCCTGCAGGTCCTCTTTTTTTTAATGTTGGGAGCGGTCTAGGAGATTTCTCAGCCATTTGGATCAGGGCCTGTTTTTTCCTTTAAATTAAAACAATAGCGTTTCTGTTTCTTCTGTTTGAACTCTGCAGCATTCCAGGGGAATATGTTTTCCTTTTCTTCTGTTAAACAAGATACTCACAGTCGCTGGGCGAGGGACAACACCAGACCCGATCCCATCCACGTTGCCAGCTTGTTATGGACTTGATTTTCCAGATAGGTTTCTCATTAGAAACAGCAGACTTTATTTATAGGCTGCACCAGCAGTTACATGCTTCCATCAAGCCCCATAACTAGAAGAAGAACTCCCACTCTAAGGTTCCCTGCTCTTAGAGCTGATTCATTCATACTGTTACGTGTTACTATACAGCACAATAAGTCAAAGAGCTACAGTCACTACATTATTTAAAGCTACAATTACTACACATAAGTACGGTAAAGGTCCAGCTAGCTGTCTCCCTGCTTGCTTCTACACAAAGCTCACAAATTGACAGTATCAATTTGATACTACCCTTAACTTTGTTGGTTAACCATGGTTGGTTTATCCCCTTCCTAGAATCCTTCTTCCACACTGGGATATATCTTTGCTCTGAGTCATAAACTATTTTCTTAAACGTCTGCCATTGTTCATCAACTGTCTTTTGTGGCAAAGATTAGTGGTAAGCCAGAGGATTGGGAAAGTTTCTAAAAAACCAATAGAAAATGACGAAAAAAATAATAAAGAGGGAGAAAATAAACTTTGAGGTAAACTAGCAAGTAATATAAAAACAGATCTTCTTTAGTAAGCTCTTCTTTAAATGTATAAAAAGGAAGAGAGAGGCCAAAGTCAATATAGGCCCCTTAGAGAATGATGCTGGGGAAATAATAATGGGGAACAAGGAAATGGCAGAGGAGTTGAATAAATACTTTGCTTCAGTCTTCACGGTAGGAGATACTAATAGCATTCCAAAAATACTAAATAATCAAGGGGAAAAATGGAGGGGAGGAAATAAATACAATAACTATCACTAGAGAAAAAGTACTAGGGAAACTAATGGGGCTAAAGGCTGATAAGTCACCTGAACCTGATGGGTTGCATCCTAGGATATTAAAGGAAGTAACTGCAGAGATAATGGGTGCACTGGTAGTAATCCTCCAAGAATCCTTAGGTTCTGGAAAAGTCCCAGAAGATCGGAAAACTGCCAATGTAACATCCTTATTCAAAAAGGGAGGGAGACAAGAAACAGGTAATCATAGGCCAGTTAGCTTAACATCTATCATTGGGAAAATGTTAGAGCCTATAATAAAGGATGTAATAGCAGAGCATTTATAAATGCATAATATAATCAAGCAGAATCAGCACGGCTTCACGAAGGGGAAATCATGCCTGACAAATTTATTAGAATTCCTTGAAGAGGTAACAAGCAGGATAGATAAAGAGGAAGCAGTCGATGCGATATATTTGGATTTCCAAAATGCAATTGGTAAGGTACTGCACATAAGGCTACTTAATAACATAAGAGCCCATGGTGTTGGGGGTAGTACATTAGCATGGATAGAGGCTAACTAATAGAAGACAGAGAGCTGGGATATGGGTGGCATTTTCAGGGTCGCAACCTGTAACAAGTGGAGTGCCGCAGGGATCAGTGTTGGGGCTACAGTTGTTTACAATAAATATTAATGACTTGGATGAGGGAAAGGAATGTACAATTGCCAAGTTTGCGGATGACACAAAAATAGGTGGGAAGGCAAGTGGTGAGGATGACACAAAGAGTCTACAGAGGGATATAGACAAGTTAAGTGAGTGGGCAAAAACTTGGCAGATAGAATATAATGTGGGAAAATGTGAGGTTATGAACTTTGACAGGAAGAATAGAGGAACTGAATATTACTTAAATGGAGAAAGACTGAAGAAAGCTGCAGCACAGAGGGACTTGGGGGTCCTCCTGCATGAATCCCAAAAAGCTAATATACAAGTTCAGCAGGTGATAGGGAATGCAAATGGAATGTTGACCTTTATTTCAAAGGGAATGGAGTATAAAAATAGGGAAGTCTTGCTAAAACTATACAAGGCACTAGTTAGACCACACCTAGAATACTGTGGACAATTTTGGTCCCCTTATCTAAGGAAAATATACTGGCATTGGAGGCAGTCCAGAGAAGGTTCACTAGGTTGATCCCGGGTATGGAGGGATTTTCTTATAAGAGGTTGAGTAGGTTGGGCCTGTACTCATTGGCGTTTAGAAGAATGAAAGGTGATCTTATTGAAACATACAAGATTTTTAGGGGGCTTAACAGGGTAGATGCTGAGAGGTTGCTTCCCCTTGTGGGAGAGTCTAGGGCATAATCTCAGAGTAAGGGGTCACCCATTTAAAACAGAGATGTGGAGGAATTTCTTCTCTCAGAGGGTAGTGAATCTGTGGAATTCTTTACCACAGAGGGCTGTAGAGGCTGTGTCCTTAAGTATATTCAAGGCTGAGTTAGACAGATTTTTAATCAGTAAGGGAATCAAGGGTTATGGGAAAAAGGCAGGAAAGTGGAGTTGAGGATTATCAGATCAGCCATGATCTCATTGAATGGCAGAGCAGACTCGATAGGCCGAATGGCCTACTTCTGTTCCTACATCTTATGGTCATTAAAAATGCATGTACATAAACAAATCCATTAAACCTGACCTTTTTGCTCGGAGACCCTCCAGACTTCCCGGTACCAAGCTCACAAAAAACTAAATGAAACTGAAACCATGTTCAATGTTTCTTAACACACAAATATAAATATAATTATATATTGTTCTCAACAATAGAAGGATAAATATTGGCCAGGACACCAGATAACTACACCCCCCTGCCCCCACCCTTCTAAAAAACGGTACAATGGGATCTTTTACATCCACCTGAGAGGCAGGCAGGGCCTCAGTTTAATCTCTCCAAAAGATGGCACCGGTGACAGTGCAGCACGCTCTCAGTACTGCATTGAAGTTTCAGCCTAGATTTTTGCATTCAGAACCTGTAGTAGGACTTGAACCCATGACCTTGTGACTCAGAAGCAAGAGTGCAACCCACTTGGAAATGGTACATGTGGTTGATTGTGCTGTTTCACTGGGGTTTCTACAGGGGTGGATTTACAGTGAAACACACCATGCCGTCGAACAGGGCCCCAAACGGTCGGTGGGGGGGGGAGCCAAAATGATGTGTGCTGAACTGTTGGAAGTGCCATCAAAGGGAATCGCACTTCATATTTTACGTTGAAGACAGGTTGAGTAAAAATCCGTGCAAAGAGAAAGAAAAATATACCCTGCGCAAATCTGCCCAATATTCCCTCCCTTCTCATCATATCCTTTAAAACTCGCTGCTCCCCCTGCCTGACCTGCTGAGGCTTACCGCTGCAAAGTGGAAGATGATACTGTACACAACCGGGACTGTGCCAGGGATTGGAACAGAGCGTACACATGTTGAGAGAGGTAACACAAGGAAATCGATCTGTGATTCCTACGTGAAGCATTTTGCCAAATATACAATTAAAAAATCGGTAGTTTAAAGTGCCTGATCTTATTTAGACGCTTAAAGTTTAATAAAATGCATTGCTGAAGAACAGCCGGCAATCAGGGGAGGGATTTCAATATGCTGTGTTAACTTGCTATAAAAAAGTGGTCCTATATTTTTCCTTGGTATGACTGCATTGCTGAGTTGCTTTTGGATCCCAGCAGAGTGTGCGATGTTAGGCGGCTTTTTAAATTTTTTTATATAGAGAGCTATATCTAATAATAAAGATTGCGAGTGAGGCAGGCCTGTGGGCTGCACATGGTGCAGCTGGGAAAACACAAAAACCAGAGAAGTGTGTGTTTTATAAAAATACAATGTCCTGTCCTAACAAGGATCCCAAAGTAGCTGGTGCTACCATGAACCATCAGGGAATGAACTAAGTCACTTGATTTGTAGAGGAAATTTGAGACAAGAAAAGACATAGTTGGGTCATGAGGAATGGTGAATTTATTTCTGTATGATTTTGGTTAAAATTCTAAACCTTAGTGCTTCAATTACTTCTCTCTGACCAAGTGAATTGTGTTTATTTAAGATTTTTTTTTCTGGACTCCTTCGCTCACTTATCCCTTGTGAGAGTCACTCCCCATTTAAGAATTTCTCTCCTCAGTTGGCTTTCTCTGTGTCAACACCGGAGGAGGTGGAGGTACAATCCAAGTACCTATTCAGCCTGTTCTCTAAGAATTTCTGTGAGATGATGCAAACCCCAGGGGTGACTCTGGATTTGATGCAAAGCCCCCCATCCCATCCCACATCAGCTGACCACACGTTCAGGCTTACTGCCTGCTCAGTAATTTTGACATGCAAACTCTGGCTTTTTCTCCAAAGGCTGTGCGCTTGCAAAACAAGAGATCCAATCATGTGTCCCCCATCAGGAGTTTGAACTGGACTGGCCGTGCTATTGCGATAGATTGTGACAACTCGCATTTTTCACAGCTCAGATCAAGTCAATCTAGGACATAAATCCAGAAATTCAGCTCACGTTAATACATGTCTGCTACAAACTGTCTGCTCTGCCTTGATCTTTGAATAAAGGAACGTTTTGTTTTGAAGTGCCAGTGTTGGTTAATTAGACATTTGGTAGCACAGAACTTGAGTATTGCTGAAAAAGGAGACATGTCTAAGCTTTTTGACTTGCACTCATCAGGACACTCGCAAGAATACCAATATAGTGTATGTGAAGAGAGTGCTGACTGGTTGGCAAGTGGCATTGCCATGGAGAACGCACCAGTGATGGTGCCTGACAGTTAACTGCCATGCATTGTTTGAAATTTAAACCAGGCAGCTTGAGCCTGATTGGTCAAGACATTGCCCTGAGGAATGAGTCAGCGAATGGCTGTCCCTTATTTTGTTTAGCTGAAACAGGCACAATGTATATACATGTCCTTTCTGTCTGCAAAGAACAGGACCCTATGTATTAATATATGTAGCTTTCAGTACATGCAAATGCACCACACTGAGCCCAACTGACAATCCAAACTGGTTGTCCGCGTAACTCTTAGCGCACTGAGAATTATTTAATGAATGTTGCCAATCACACCTAATGTTACATAGAAACATATAAACTAGGAGCAGGAGTAGGCCATTCGGCCCTTCGAGCCTGCTCCGCCATCCATTATGATCATGGCTGATCATCCAACTCAATAGCCTGCTCCAGCTTTCTCCCCATACCCGTTGATCCCTTTCGCCCCAAAAGCTATATCTAACTCCTTCTTGAAAGCATACAATGTTTTGGTCTCAACTACTTTCTGTGGTAGCGATTCCACAGATTCACCACTCTCTGGGTGAACAAATTTCTCCTCATCTCAGTCCTAAATGGTCTACCCCATTCCTCAGACTGTGACCCCTGGTTCTGGACTCCCCCACCATCAGGAACTTCCTTTCTGCATCTACACTGTCTAGTCCTGTTAGAATTTTACAGGTTTCTATGAGATCCCCCCTCATTCTTCTGAACTTCAGCGAATATAATCTTAATCGGCTCAACCTCTCCTCATATGTCAGTCCCACCATCCCAGGAATCAGTTGGGTAAACCTACGCTCCACTCCCTCTATAGCAAGTACATCCTTCCTCAGGTAAGGAGACCAAAACTGCACACAATATTCCAGGTGTGGTCTCACCAAGGCCCTGTACAATTGCAGCAAGGCATCCCTGTTCCTGTACTCGAATCCTCTGGCTATGAAGGCCAACATACCATTTGCCTTCTTCATCGCCTGCTGTACCTGCATAATTACCTTCAGCGACTGGTGTACGAGGACACCCAGGTCTCGTTGCACATTCCCCTCTCTCAATTTACAGCCATTCAGATAATAACCTGCCTTCTTGTTTTTGCTACCAAAGTGGATAACCTCACATTTATCCACATTGTCCTGCATCTGCCATGCATTTGCCCACTCACTCAGCTTGAACAAATCACACTGAAGTATCTCTGCATCCTCCTCACAGCTCACCCTCCTGCCCAGCTTTGTGTCATCTGCAAATTTGGAGATATTACATTTAATTCCCTCATCTAAATCATTAATATATATTGTGAATAACTGGGGTCCCAGCACCGATCCCTGCGGTACCCCACTAGTCACTGCCTGCCATTCAGAAAAAGACCCATTTATTCCTCCTCTTTGTTTCCTGTCTGCCAACCAGTTTTCTATCCATCTCAATACACTACCCCCAATCCCATGCACTTTAATTTTACACGCTAATCTCTTATGTGGGACTTTGTCGAAAGCCTTCTGAAAGTCCAAATAAACCACATCCACTGGCTCCCCCCCATCAACTCTACTAGTTACATCCTCGAAAAATTCCAGTAGATTTGTCAAGCATGATTTCCCTTTCATAAATCCATGCTGACTCTGTCTGATTCTGCCACTGTTTCCCACGTGCTCAGCTATTAAATCTTTTATAATGGACTCTAGAATTTTCCCCACTACCGACGTCAGGCTGACTGGTCTATAATTCCCTGTTTTCTCTCTGCCTCCCTTTTTAAATAGTGGGGTTACATTAGCTACTCTCCAATCTGTAGGAACTGTTCCAGAGTCTGTAGAATCTCAGAAGATGACCACCAATGCATCCACTATTTCTAGGGCCACTTCCTTAAGTACTCTGGGATGTAGATTATCAGGCCCTGGGGATTTATCGGCCTTCAATTTCCCCAACACCATTTCCCTACTAATACTGATTTCTTTCAGCTCCTCCCTCTCACTAAACCCTGTGTTCCCCAACCTTTCTGGTATGTTATTAGTGTCCTCCTATGTGAAGACAGAACCAAAGTATGTATTTAGTTGGTCAGCCATTTCTTTGTTCCCCATTATAAATTCCCCTGTTTCTGACTGTAAGGGACCTACATTTGTCTTCACCAATCTTTTTCTTTTCACATACCTATAGAAACATTTACAGTCAGTTTTTATTTCCCTGCAAGCTTACTCTCGTACTCTATTTTCCCCTTCTTAATCAATCCCTTGGTCCTCCTTTGCTGAATTCTAAACTGCTCCCAA
The DNA here is from genome assembly GCF_964194155.1 of Cetorhinus maximus. NCBI lineage: Eukaryota > Metazoa > Chordata > Chondrichthyes > Lamniformes > Cetorhinidae > Cetorhinus > Cetorhinus maximus. The sequence goes on along the minus strand of NC_135883.1, from coordinate 123,707,130 downwards.
TCCTCAGGTCTGTTGTTTTTCTGGCCAATTTATATGCCTCTTCCTTGCATCTAACACTATCTCTAATTTCCCTTGTAAGCCATGGTTTGGCCACCTTTCCTGTTTTACTTTTGCGCCACTGTTGGACACTGTTTTGCGCACAGTTGGACACTGTTTTTAGTTCTGCAAGCATGGGTTGGTTGGGTACGATCTGTACCCTGCCCATTCTGTACAGCGGCTGGGACATGCTGTTTGATACAATCCACCAGTCTTTGGGACGTATGGCCTACATACTAGCATCACACTGGCACTGAAATTTATATGCCACATTACTCATTTGTGTGATAGGCAGAATGTCTTTTTGGCTTGACGGCAGCATCCTGTTAGTGGTGAATACCACTTGTGTTGCTACCTGTTGTTCAAATTTTTGAGATACCTTACCCTTCCAGGGTAATCTGAATTAGAATGGGCACTTTTCAGGGCCAAAAGTGATGGCTTTAGGTCCGTTCACAGTTTGCGCCATATATAATGTGAAATGATCCGATCAGGGTAGCCATTATCCTGCAGGATGCCTTTGATGCGCCCTATTTCAGCATCAAACTTGCATGGTGAGCAAATGGCTCAGGTCCTATTTACAAGGTTGCCGATAAGACCAATCTTGGTCTCCGTGGTGGAGGAGTCTACGCAGATGATCGCCGAAGCAATGAGCCACATGTCCGAGTGCCATGTGTCCTCCATGGAGAGAGTGGCGACTCTCGTGAAAAGGCTCCTCCAGGAGACCTGCCAGGACTTCCTGGGGATGCGCTCTGACCAGCAAGCCCTCACATCGGCATTGACCTTAGCAGTTCACTGCCAGTGTTGGAGATGTTGTGGGCATCAGGTTTCCCAGCTCATTGCCCATCCATCCACGGTGAGCAGGGAGGTCCGAGGTGACCTCACGTTGGCACAGCAGCTGCCTGGCATCCCTGCAGGCTCCTCTCAGGGCGCTCTGGATGAGGGCACCAGCTCTTCTACCCTTCTCCCAGTGACCGTATCATCCAGTGAGGCTGCGACGACTGGGGAGATGCCAGCTGTGGAACTGGCAGCTCCCTCCCAAGCAGAGCAAGCACAAGCTCCACGGGCCAGAGGACGCCCACCAAGGTCATCAAGGCCAACAGGACAGCAGAGTCAGCAGGCTGTCTCAGATGCCACTCCCAGCGAGGGGGCAGCACCAGGACGTAGCACCCAGAAACGAAAGCATAAGGCACATTAGGCACACCACAGGTTTATCAATGGTGCTTTTGTGTTGGCCTGAGATTAGGTCCTTATGATTTATTTTGGATTGTTTACATTATTGTTTAATAATTGTGAGAACTTCTGCTTCACACATTAAATGCCGGATGTGTGACGATGGCTGAGGGTGGCTCATTTCTTCTGCATATGTATGTTTAAGAAAAGTGTCATGAGTGATTTGTTGGACACTCAGCTTTACGTACAAGGCCCTTAGTTACTGCTGATGACTTGGCAGATTTTGCACTTAGGTGTCAAATATCGAGGTGGCAGCCCGGGCTTGTCCTGGTGATCCATCTGTGTTGTGCTAACTGAAGGCTCGTTGGATTAAAGTCTCCCAGGTGTCCCTGCCTCCCTGGAGTAGTCCCGGGACAGCGTCTACCCCCTCAGTATTTCCCTGTGCGTGCTCATCCTCGGAATCACCGCTGGACTCACTGTGTGCAGCTGCAGCCGCTGCGTCGATGTCTTCATCATCCACTGTGTCCCCCCTTTCCAGCGCAAGATTGTGGAGAGCGCAGCATGCAACCACTATCACCGAGACACAATCTAGGGGGTACTGGAGTGCGCCCCCTGAGCGGTCCAGGCATCGGAAGCGCATCTTGAGAAAATCGAAGCCTTTCTCCACCACAGCCTTTGTGGTGCCATGGCTTCTATTTTACCGCTGGTCAGCTTCTGTTCTTGGATAGCAGACAGACGTCATGAGCCACCTTCTGAGGGGATAGCCCTTGTCACCAAGCAGCCATCCATCCAGCCAAGCCAGAGCACTGAAGAGACCCAGCACTTGGGAGGGTCTGAGGATGTAGGCGTTGTGGGAGCTGCCTGGGTACCTTGCACAAACTTGTAGAATCTGCACGTTCATGGAGTGGAAGCCCTTCCTGTTGACGAAGGCACCGGGCTCACCCGCTGGGGCCTTGATGGCCACATGTGTACAGTCTATTGCACCCTGGACACGGGGGAAGCCAGCAATGGCCGCGAAGCCTCTAGCTCACTGTGCCTGACTTACCTGATCCCAACAGAAGTGGATGAAGGTCAATGGATGCCTGAACAGAGCGTCTGTAACCTGCTTAACACAAGTGTGGACAGTTGATTGGGAGACACCACAAAGATCACCCACCGAGCCCTGGAAGGAGCCAGAGGCATAGAAGTTGAGGGCAGCTGTGACCTTCAGAGCAACTGGCATGGGGTGTCCACCTACACAGTTAGAGATCTCAGGCCCAATCACCTGACAGATATAGTTGACTGTCTCCCTTGATAAGAGCCTCCTTCGGTACTGCACCTCAGACATATTGAGGTAGCTGCTTCGCTGCCTGTAAACCCTGGCAGCAGGATAGTGGTGTCTCCTGCGGCCCCTTCCACCTTGGACAACCTCTTGGCCCTGCCGCACTTGTGCCTGCGCCTGGCCTCCCAAAGGTGTCTCCCCTGGAGGCTGAATGTGCACTCCTGGCCTCCTCCTTATTCTAGCCCTCCCTTCCTCCTCAGAGGAGCTGCCTCCAGTGGCCAGATCAGATCCCATACCCAGGCTGAGGGAAGGCTCCCTGAAAGCTACAGGCCCAGAAAAGATTCCTCACTGCAGAGTGCTGACCTGAAGATTAAGAATCCAGCAAAAGCTGCTGGGATGTGTTCTGAAGTACTGAAGTTTTAAAAACTTTCTCCAATAAATACTTCACAGAGCAGATTCACGACCACACTGAGCCCTCTTATCCCGCCCGTGGATGAGGTTTAAACAAATGTCTCCTACCCGCCTGCCCGTTGTGCCCGATCGCACGGGCACCGAAAAATCGGCATCAATTGAAGATTAAAGGGCCTTAAGTGGCCTGTTAATTAATGGCGGGCGCGCGTCTGACTACATTGTGCTCCCGCCCAGCGAAATATCGCGATGGCGCGTGGTGACATCGGGACGCTCACTCGACGTCACCGCGTGTCGTTTTACGCACGGACACGCGGGGCCCCCTCGTGGACAAGCAGGGCCCAACCCCCCCCCCCACCGTGGACATGTGGGGCCCGCCCCCCCCACACGTCAAATGAAAAATTCTGGCCCAAATTTCTGTGACACGATGCACCTTTTAAGATTTTACACGGCCACCCCCACATAGCCTTCCATCCTTCTTTATACATGTTTTTCTCTCTATTTAATGTTTAAACTCCCATTGTTCTACATGTCTTTGGAAATCTACTTTTCCCATAACATAAAAATTTTTCATGTTGTCAATATGGACATCGCTTTTGGGAAAAATAAACATATTGCTTTGCCTCACGTATCTTGTTAGTTGTAAACATTACACCATCCCTTTGAAAATCAAACAACCCCTTCACTTATCTAAAAATGCAATTTCCTTCACACCCTATCTGTGGGACGCTCATCCTAGTTTATCCATCTCCATTTCAAAAGTCTGTTTTACACCTACTCTTTTGATAATTCCAATCTTGTAGTCTAAGCATCCCTAGTCTAATTAAATCAATCACACATCAGTACCATCCACACTCACACCCATAAGCCTGCAATAATATTATGAAAAATATGGGGCAGAATATTGAGCTCGGTGGGTAGGCGCGTGCCCCACCCAGCCGAGTGTAAAATGACGCAGGATGATGTCGGGCGAGCGACCCAACGTCAACACATAGCCCTGCGATATTTCATTCGGTGGGCGTGTGCCAGAGTCAGCAGCACACCCGCCGACGATTAAAAGACCTATTAAGGCCATTAAAAAGGTAATTAAATTCAAATTTATGCTGCCCGTCCAACCTTACAGTTGGCGGGCAGGCAAAAACGCCAAGCGGCCTTTGCACTTTTTAGGAAGCGGGCAGGATGAGGTTTCCTAAAGCAAATAAAAATAAAATTAAAATTTTACACTTGAATCAAAAACATGTCCCTGCTCATGTGACAGAGTCACACAAGGGGACGTGTTTTAAGACATTTTTATTTTGTTCATTAGTTTTTCTAAACAGCGCTTCATCTCCCTGAGGTAGCTCCGTGCCTCAGGGAGATTGAAGCGCTCTTTCATGCGCATGCGCGAAGTTTGCACTAGGCCGGTTTGCCCTCCTCCCCCACCCCCCCCCCCCACCCGCACAGGCAGCACTGAGCGCTGCCACTCGCGTTCCATGCTGGGCGAGCCTTAACTGACCAGCCCGTGTAAAATCACGGTGCGGTGCCGATCCTGGGCGGCAGTCGACTTCTTGACCACCCCAGCCGAGCTCTCCCGCCAAGGGCAAAATCCTGCCCATGATAGTTTTGTGACATTACCACATGCCATCTGAGTAAATGATATCAATGGATCAAAGGAACACAACATATATGGAGGCAGAGAACTGTAGTATTTGAATGCAGCAAAGTCCCGCCTTTCGCGACTTCCTTTGCACTACAGCCTTCATACAGCAGATCATTCATTGCATGAGCAATTGTTCACCTACCTGAGTTTTCTTTCCTTTCTCTCATTAAAGACACTTTATTGTAAATAAAATTATTCCGTAAGTCATGACGGAGCAGAGACCTTGACACGTTTTAACAGAGAGATGATGTCAAAGTCTCTGGAAGCCGATTCCTTCCATTAGTCCTGGCCGTAGACATTTAATTCTCTGTTTTTTCAGCACCTTCCTGACAGGCATGAGAAGCAGTGCCTGGAATGGATGTAGCTGAAGTCCAGCCCAAATGGAGAGATTAATCTGGAAATGTCCAAATCTCTTGGTCCAGAGCTGCAATAATGCCTCTGTTCAATTTTGAAATGTTCACCGATTTACTTTTCTTTTTATGTAAAAAGCTTGTCTGCCGGTTTTGATTCATGCTTTACTTAAATGAGGATTGTCTCCTTTTAAAATTTTCAGTACAAGTCTTGGATGTTAAAAAAGCAGATGAGTGTGTCGTTGGGTTCTTTTGTCGCAACATTGAGCTCAGAGGCTCCCCCCATCTGTCACATAGTATAATTTTCAAATTATCTAATTTGTAAAACATGTTCATTGTTCGCAATTTCGCCATTTGCAAGGTTTCACAGGGACGTAACGCCCGCGAACAGCAGGGCTTTACTGTACAGTAAATACACCAATGTATTCTGTTTTTGCCAATAATAGTGTTATATTTAAGTAGTGAATACTTAATCCATTAACACAGTAATCCAACTATCGTGTCATGTGAGAAGGCAGGCAGGGAGTTTGATCTTAACTGATTCTGAACTAATAATAGGGCATTGAAATTTTAAGCTTAATCAGAATTTGATCTTGTCAAATTAATTTTAATTTTGATATTTCACAATTCAGTGAATAGAAATTATTTGCACTTTAATAAAAGTTCTGTCCTAAAGAAAGGCTTAAGAATTATATAGAAACGGATTCAGCTGCTCTGATTATCGTCTCTGCCACTGAAAGTGGGCAGAGGTAATGTTTTCACCCTTCTGTCAGTCTGTTAGTCTATAAACAATTCATCTCAAAATTTCAATGAAACTTGGTACACAGATAGGGTATGGTCCAAGCAAGAGCTAATTAGTTTTTGATGGAGATGTGCATCTGGATCTGGAACCTGGAATTTTTTAAAGGATCCGTCAACATTGGGAGATAGGGCGAATTGACCTTTTTTAGAATGTTGTGGGTTGTTTTATTTAGAATGTTGTGGATTGTCTCAGCTGCTGTGGTAAAATTTGTCAAACTATCAAAATGTGAGCAGAGTTTTTAAAGCAGATTGAAGAATCATGTTGGACTCGAAACATTAACTCTGTTTCCTCCCAAGTTTCCAGCACTCCCTGTTTTTATTTCAGATCCCCAGCATCCACAGTATTCTGCTTTTATTTCAGAGCAGGTTGTTGGATGTTGATTGAGCTGAAGCCTTCTCAGTGAGATGGAAGCTCTTAATAAAAAGATTTCTTTTTTCAACATTGTAGCTACAGGGTGTCACACAGGCAGGAAGGAAGGAGGAGCTGCATAATTATAATAATGTTGAGTTAACACAACGGGGCGGAGGTATGCGCTCTAGTAAGTGCCCTCTTCACTTGGTTATGTTTTGGACTGTCTTAAACGCAAGGGAAAATGACATAATAAAAAGGACATGTGACCTCCAGCTAGTTCTACCTAGCAAAAAGCAAATGTGACTTGGTTACCATGGGGACATTGGGTCCAGGTCAGGTGTTATATGTCATATGCCAGGTTTAGCACCTGAAAACAAAGGCGGAAGCAAATGCTATTGTTATTGCAAATTTTCTGTCTCAGAGACTTGCTAAGCCATGTTACTGTAAGGGATAAAAAATACGACAGTACGCAATTTGAACAGGAACAGAGAGAGGGTGGGGTTCCTGGGTCAGAGAGACAAAAGCAGCTGTGAGCAACAGGGAATGGGCTGTTTTATGTTATCTACCAAGTGGAATGCTGATGGCAGCTGGCCGTCTAGTCAAGGAGAAGGAACCAGCAAGGATTTAAGAACTCTGAGAGATTCGTCCAGTCGTGGCCAGGGGAAGGAATCATTGGGATGAGCCATGCTGCTGGAAGTCAGTTTGGGATTTCTTGGAAGACTGAGGGAAACAGTTTTTGACAGATCTTGGCATTATAGCTCAGTGAAATGGGAAGCTGAGAGTAACTTGAACAAACTGCAATTCCGTTGAAAGCATGTTTTACAGTATATTTATGCAGTGAGGGTGTTATCAGTCATGTAGAGACATTAAGAAAGGTTATTTATTCTGTAGTTCAGAGTATTAGCTGCCTATTAAGTAATGTTTAGTCGTTGCTTTTAGTTTGTTTCTTACAGTAAAAGTTTTAAACCTTGGAATCTTGTTATGCAGTTCCTTCACGTCGGTCACTGGGAATTCAAGGCTTTTTAAAAACCATTGGTCTCTATGAGGATCATAACAGGATTCAGTATATCAAGTGAGAAAATCTTACTTAGGAAATTGGAAGCAAATTCACATCTTGTTTTATGCATAAACTAGGCATCAGGAGATTCTTCTGCTGCATCAGCCACTGGCCATTATCCAATAGCATTCTCAACTATTCTCATCAGACATAATGAGATGAGGTTGTAAGCAGTTCCCAAGAAGTGATTGTGTAACAACTAAAGAATAATTTAGCAATCATTTACAGCCAGCCAAATCTCCCTATTTCAAATATAATCACTGAGACTAGTTGAGACTAGCCTCACTATCAACAATCAAGCCATTTAACAAGAGGAAACAAAACAACAGACACAATTTTCGGTACATACCGAGTAGTTCAATTAGTTACATGTTAAATTCCTAAAAATGAAATTTTGAGATCCTGTTTGCCTTTCACTGAAATTCTCTTGCTTCTTGATTGCATTTAGTGACCATTTTTTCCAACTTTCTCTTCTTCCATCCTCTCCTGAAGGTATTGTGGGCGTTCAGTCCCACTATACTTTATCCAAATAGCCTTCTTTCATGCACATTCAAGGACAGTGACAGTCAACAGGTTTGTTGACAATGAAAGCATCGCAGCAGACATCATGGGCAAGATTTTAACCTCAAAACACATCCACTTTCACAGAGTTAAAATCTTGCCCCACATGTGCAAATGTTTCAGCAGAGCCACTGGATCGTGCTGAGCTCTAGGATTCCAGACTTTTTTTTAAATTCATTTTCGGAAAAAGAGCGTCACTGGCAAGGCCAGCATTCATTGCCCATCCCCAAATGGCCTTCAGAAGATGGTGGTGAGCCACCTCTTTGAACTGCTACAGTCCATTTGCTTTAGATACACACAGTGCTTTGATACACCCACTGTGCTTAAATTTATTTGATGCAACTGAGTGGCTGAGTAGGCCATTTCAGAGAATATTTAAGTGCCAACCACATTGTTGTGGGTCTAGAATCACATGTAGTGCAGACCGGGTTAGGATAGCAAATTTCCTCCCCTGAAGGAAATTATTGAACCAGTTGGATTTTTACAACAATGTGGTAGTTTCCTGATCATTATTAATTAAATTAGCATTTTATTCAAGATTTATTAATTTAATTTAAAATCCCCATGCTGTCATGGTGGAATTTGCATTCATGTCTCCGCAGCATTGTGCAGGTCTGATTTTGCCCTCCATAACCACAGAAGGTTTGAGGCCAATTGTTGCACTGTGTCACCACCCCTGACTGAGATCAGCTCTCTAAGGACAAGGCAAGGACAGACCTGACACCCTTCTTGATTAATACAACTGAGTGCTACATCATTAGGGGCTTGTGTCAATTGCTAGCCAAGTGCTAGATAGAGCGCCATGCAATACAGATATATCCCACTATTGGGAAAGCAAAAAATTGGCATCCAGGACTGTTTGAATCGTGCCTATGTTGGACAATTAGAGAGCTACACCAGGCTACACTACAGTGTGTTGCACACTCCAGCCGAAAAAGATGAGCAGAAGTAGAACATCTTTCAGAACATGGCCACTGCTACGCCGATTATTAGTGTCAAAAATGGAAGGCTCATGCGAAAGAGTTTAGTTCACCGTTTACGACAAAGTTGGTTTACTTAAAGTGTGGTCAAGTAGACCTGTCATGATGACATGTCACAACTCCCCACACAGGCTCTTTCCAATCTCAACCAATGTCACACCAGGGAAAGTAATTTAAAAAAGGCCTGGGGATTCCCTACTTGGAGCAAGTGGGTAATCAGCAGAGGTAACCCTCCTGCCTGTCACAACATCAGAGGCTTCGGATAGGTCAATTGTTCATAGTTTTGGTTGGGGTAAGGTGTACTTAGCAGACATGGAAAAGAGAAATGAAAGACAATATATGAAACACTACATTGAAATAAAAATATTCAACTGAGAACTAAGCAGTTTATTTTATTTCTTTTAAACTTACGCTCTTTTCTAAGATATCCCATGAGACAGTCATTTGCCTCAGTATCGCCAACCAAGAACCAAACAAGTACTTCCCCATCCCCTTTTTAAAAGGGCACAAGACAAAAATAAATTTATAAAATTAAATAGTGATATTATTTACAGTATTGGTCACACCTTCCAGTCCTTGCAGTGTGCACCAATCATGGAAGGCTTCAAAAGTGCCAGTCGACACTGCACATTCTTTCTCCAAGGCCAACTGGAAGTGGACAAGGTCCAGGCAGATGCAAGCAGCCAGAACAGCTCCCCCATAGGCTGTGTAATTTCTGCACCTCTTTTTGAAATGTCAACATCATTTAATGAGTCCAACCTCATAGCATTACTGAATGCCTGGTTAGTGACATCTGTATCAACTGTTTGCCTGAACTGGGAGGATCAGTATGGATAACAGAACTCTGGAAGTAGCATAGCAACTAAAGGATTTTTCAAACCTTTGAAGAAATATTGAAATTTTTCCAAATTCTGTGCCAAGAGTATATTCCACTCCACTAGAAATTTCCATTGTAGCTGAACCTAACAATTCACAGCCCGTGTGGAGTATAAATTGCAACTTCTTTTCTCCTCATTTCTCTTTATGCGATTCAGTGTCAAATGTTGATTGACAACACTCCTATGAAACATCTTGCTAAAAGCACTATAAAAACATAAGTTATGTTGTTGATTGAATTGAAAATCCTGTTCCCATTATAATTTCTATGTTTGAATTGTATTTATCCTTTTGCATATTAGCACTGTGTCAAGTGTCTCCTTGGACCTGTGCCATGCATTACATCAGACCAGAACAATCTACCTGCCTTTTGCAATATGGTAATTAAAGAGATACTACTTTTTTTGGGGGGGGTGGGGGAGGGATGCAGTTGAGTTTGAGGGGCTGAATTTATGATTTACTTATAACTCTTTTGTAATGGGAAATAAATAAGTTGCAGTTCACCAATCCAAAATATAAGCAGTATTCTAACCGTGTTTTCTACTTCTATCAGCACCTATTAAACATCATGCTGTTGTATTGAAAAGACACTAACTGACTTACTGTTCACTGCCAAACTTTGTAAACTCATTGTTACTACCAGTGTCTGCTTTAAATAACTACTCATTCAGCCTTCATCATCCCTGGTGAGACCAGCAATGATCTTTTCTTTAAAAAATTTACATTTTCTATGCACAACAATGGACGAGTTTCTATTAGATAAGATTTTGGTAACATCCTTAGGAACAAATAATAAATTCTGTCTGATAAATGCTTCTGCAGTAACTGTAGATTTAAGGAGTGTAGTGACCATAGCTTTAAGACTTATTGTACTGTGTAGTATCACATGACAGTGTGAACAAATCAACCCTGAGCGCGGGGAACCTTAGGGGTGGAGTTGTGTGTCTAGTTGTACATCTTGATGGAAGTGTGTAACTGCTGCTGAAGCCCTGTAAAGCATTTGTGGGAGTAAAACTTATAATTTAATCCGTAGTTTGATGGCTCCAAACGCTCTCCATTCAAAAACCTTCAGCGGATCGGTAGACCTCTTAAAGGATCATTTTCAACCCAAACCCTCCGTAATCATGCAGAGGTTAAAATTTAATTCAAGAGTAAGAGGTGGGAGACCATAGCAACATACATAGCGAAGTTTAAACAGCTAACTGAACATTGTGACTTCGGGGAGACCCTAAACAATATGTTAAGTGATTGTTTGGTCTGTGGTGTGCATGATGATGCTATTCAACAACGGTTATTAGCTGAAGTAATTATTGATTTTGAAAGAGCATTGGAAATAGCGCTTGCGATGGAAAGTGTTGAGCAGGATTCACAGGCTTTACAGGGTGTACAAAATGGTGCAGTTTTCTATTTGGGACAAAACAGACCACCAGGCATGGTGCAAAAACCAGGGAGTCAGCCGCAAAGCAGGAGGCAATACCTGCTACCCAAAAATTTAAACAAGTATACAAGAGACAGCTCAGCAGCAAATTTAAAAATGAATTGTTACCGATGTAGAAATACCCATATCCCTGAAACTTGCCGTTTTAAAAAAGTGGAGTGCCATTATTGCCATAAAAAAGGGCACATACTGAAGCAATGTAAAGCAAGTTTGAGACAGGCTCCCAGGCAGCAAACTAAACTGATCGAGGTGCACAATTTGGAAGAACCAGAAACCACTAATTCCGATGTTTATTCTCTATTTAAGTTGAAAGTAGAGAAAACAGCCGATCACTGTTACTGTGCAGGTCAATGGAAAAGCTTTGATTATGGAAGTGGATACCAGTGCATCAACCACTGTAGTGGGGGAGCACCCACTCAAATATTTAAACAAGGGGTACTCAACAATTGAATATGGAGCAGATTCAGCCAAATTGAAAACATATACTGGTGAAGCCATACAAATGAAAGGTGTTACCACTGTACCTGTTTATTACAAGCTCCAGACAGCACAGCTCCCTGTGATTGTAGTGGAAAGTAAAGGACCAAGCCTTCTAGGTCATAATTGGTTGAGGAAAATTAATCTTGATTGGCCAGTGAGATTTCAAAAGGAAGCCAGAAGAGTTCTGAGTTGGAAAAGGAACAAGGCAAGGTACTTCAGAAAGAACCCAGAGCATCAAAGGACCTTAACAGGATGCAAAAGGAGTGTGTAGCCATTCAGCAACCTGAGGAAATGAAGACTCTCTTAAACAACAACATGGAAGAACAGCAGAAGAAACTCAAGGAGACTCTGCTGAATTACAAAATTCAAGATGAAGCAAGTGAGCTTCGCAAAGAAAAGGAAAACCTGCTGAAAGACCTTCACAGTCTACAAGGCTCCCTCAGGTCAGAGTTCATACCTCTGGAAAATTACGAAAATTGCGAAGAGAAGCAGAAAGAATTTAACGTTGCTCTGAACAAACTGAAGAACCAGTTGACAGAGAAGATGCAGCAATGTTCAAGGTTCCAGGAAGAAGCCAAAAGATACAAGATGGAGACAGAAGAGCTGAAGAAGCAGTTGAGTGAAACAAAAGAGGCATTAGAAGAGAAAGTCGTGGATCTTTCCAAAATGCAACTGGGTGATGAAGCCAAGGGTAGCTCAACCCCTGAACTGAAGCAAGTTGAGATTTCGCCCGAGAGAAGTCTGGCCAACTGTGAAGTCAAAATGAAGGACAAGAGTAAACTCTGGTAGGCAGAAGGAGACAAGATGGAAGATGGTTCAGAAAAGACAATGAGCAACCCCCCACACTACTACAGGCTCAACACCTTCAGAATTATTTATGAAGCACCGCCTTCATACGAGATTAAGCCTGGTTTTCTCAATATGGAGGGGAAGGTAGAGAACAGTCAAAAAGTGACTCATGATTTGCATAGACGAGAGCGAGAATTTACTGTCGGTGAAACAGTATTTGTATGAAACTTTGGTGGTGCATCGAGTAGGTTACCTAATATAATAGTTTCTGTGACCGGACCATTGTCATACCACGTAGAAGTGGAGAGCCGGATCATCCAAAACCCGGATCATTTGAGAAGAAGGGAGATACCCCAACAACCTGTAACCATTGTAGAACCCGTTGTGATTGATCAACCAAGGATAGACATCCCAGATGTCTCTGTCAGAGTGGATAACACTGAACTGCCTGTTCATAAGGAGATACCTGATGTTGCTGCAGTTCCAGAAAATGGAGATTCAGTAAGAAATTCTTATGCCGTGGAGCCATGCTGTTCCACCCAGATCAGGAAACCACCTGAGAGACAACTTATAATTTCATAACCCATGTATATATTTGTAAAGACATGAATGTAGTTGTTCTTGTAAATACAAACTGTAAAAAAAAATTGAAGGGGGAGGAATGTAGGAACTGTCGCTTTAAGGAATGTAGTCACTGCAGCTTTAAGACTTATGCACTGTGTAGTATCGTGACAGTGTGAACAAATCATTCCTAAGCGCAGGGAACCTTAAGGGTGGAGTTTGTGTCTAGTTGTGGTTCTTGATGAAAGCGTGTAACTGCTGCTGAAGCCCTGTAAATAAAGTTCACTGTTTCTCATGAGAAACCTGTCTGAAAAATCAAGTCTATAACGCTTCTTTGTTGTTTGATCAATTTCATGCTTCCATTGAGCAAAATATTACAAAGGGGTGGACAGCATGCAGCACCCCCACCACCCCACCCACAGCAAGCTCCAGGCCAGCCCGGCCCACAACTAGGGAGAAGAAGGCGGCCCAATGGATCCCGGAGACAGGCAGGACCAGGATCTTGGGCAGGGAGGGTTTGAGCAGATTAGGGAGGGGTGTGGGGCGGCGTGGGGCCCTGATCCACAAAGGGCAACCCCTGAAGCTAGAACCCCCATACTTTCCCGCCATCCACTCCCATCCAACTGTCCACACCAACCATTTTATGGCATGGGCAGCATTTATTGGGGTCAATTGGCTTGGTAAGAAGCCCAATTTACCCTTAGGCCAGAATCTTTGGGCCCCGCTCACCGACATGTAAAATGACGCGCGGTGATGTCGGGTGTGCGTCCCAACGTCACAGCGCATCATTCCAATTTTCAGTTCGGCGGGTGCACACCAGAGTCGGCTGCAAGCCCGCCACGCTGTCAAAGACCTATTAAGGCCATTTATATAGTAATTTAAATACTTAACGGAGCTGCCCGTCCAACCTTAAGGTTGGTGGGCGGGCGGGTGAAGAGCCCAGGCGGCCCTCACATTTATCATAAAACCTCATCCACGGGTGGGATGAGGTTTCATGAAGTGTTTATGAATGGAAAGAAAGTTTTTATTAAAGTTCATTGACATGTCCCAGCTCATGTGACATGTTTAAAATTTTTTTTTCTTTTCTTTATTAAATTTTTTTAAAATCAAACTAATCTCCCTGAGGAAGCTCTGTGCAGCGGATGCGCGAAATTGGCCCACTCACATAAAATGGCGGCACACAGCCGATCGTGGGCGGCGATCGGTGGCGCGCTTGCCCGCACCCGTTCCCGCCTAACCCCGCCAATGAGGAGAAAATTCTCCCCTTAATTATCTATTTAAGTATGGAGGACGGGCTGCTGATTTTGGAACCCGCCCACTCTCCCTTATTATGCGGGTGAGCTTAGGGGTGGGTGGGAAGGTGGTGGGATGGACACCTGCCCTATTTTACATGCCCCCCACCCACTGAAAGCACACCTGGCAGGGCAGGTAAAATGCAGCCCATTCTTCCCACTCACACACCAGTCTTTGAAAACATTAGGTTTCATACTAAGTTTAAAATAGCATGTGAATTTATTTCATAAAAGATGAATAAGCACATAAGTAACAGTCAGCCAACAATTTAATTTTAATTTCACCAACAGCACACAGCTTTCCAGTTAACTCTGAATGAGCAAATCAGAAGATTAGAACTAAGGTACAACTTTGCAAATAACTTTTAAATAATTGTTTCTTTACTTCCAAATTCTTAGCACTGTGGGAGCTTAATTACAGTAACCTAAACTTTCTTGAAAACCAAAGCAGACTTTTTATTGCTGCCTGCTGTCCAACTGACCAGTTTCCTCCTTCCTCTGAGATTTTCAAGCCGTCTCTCTGATTTCAAATAAATTGTTCCTCTTTATATTCTAGAAAAGAGGAATCAGAATTTGGGGATTTTTGATACTTCCCTGTTCAATTTTTTTTAAAGGATAAGTCATATAAAAGCAGAAGCAATCACACAGCATTATTTAACTTTAAATTATTTTCCCCTCCAGGTTGTAACTGACTAAACTTTAAATATTGTTTCATACTAAGCCTCGTACAGTGCCCTCCACTGTAATTGTTCCTCAAGCTGCTTATGCACTGTGTTAGGAACAGTCATTAAATCAAAATCAGATAAAATACCTTACTTTTGGCAGAGTAACATATGTTCAAAAAAAATTCCAATTTCTCAAACGCACATGTTGATTTTTATATATCATAGCACTAGGAAAATAAATCCCTAGAAAACATTAAATAAAGCAAATTTACTTTAGTCATTAGAATATTTGCATTTTAGAATGCAACCAGCCAAATGTTTGTACGTGTTGAAAATCCCATGCAAAATTATCATCAAGTGTTTAAAATGAGTAAAAAGAAAAAATGATAGGTGGATTAAAAAGCATATTTAATACATTTGTTTACAGCAATACTTCTATCTGTTGGAGTAAATATATTGCGCCAACAACAACTTGCATTTATATGATGCCTTTCACATTAAATAGAGTTGCAAGGCACTTCACAGAAGCATAATCAGATGAAATATTAAAAATACATCTGTCCTTTTGAATGTAAAATGTTGCCACAAACTCTATGCATGAAATATTAAAGCAAGCATCATGGCTACAACATATGAAGTAATGATGATGGACAGAAATATCTTAAGTAAAGTAACTTAGCAGTTACAGTAACCCAACAGACATGAGTTTAAATTCCATTATCGTAGGCTGTGAATAATTCAATAAATCTAGTCATTCGATGGTTTGTAGCAGGAAAAAGATGACCAAAACAGGCAGGCAGATTGTTGTAAAAGCTCAGCTAGATCACTAATGTTTTTAAAGAAGGGAACCTGGCCTACATGTGACTCCAGTAAAATACATGTGGTTAATGCCCTGTGAAGTGGGCGATACATGCAGCCTTGACAATGTTGTCTACATGCTGAGAAAAAATAAAATAGTGCAAGGAGCGTAACAGTAAAGGGGGAGTACTGCAGTGGACAGTGATTTGGGAGAGAAAAGAAGTTCGTTAGTTTAGGAGTAAGTTATTTATGCTCATTCCATCACCAGCTCAAAGTCTCTAAACACCCACACGGTACAATAAATATTTTTGTAACCCATCTAGTTTATTTGTTTTTAATGTGTATCATTTCACTTAGTGTAAAAATATAAATCCAACCAATTTAGCAGCAGTGGAATTTCCTTGTCTCCCACCTCAAAAGAATGGAAGAAGGTTTACAATTTCCATTTTCAACAATCCATGTATTGTTGCCATGGAGAGTAAGTCTATGCAATTGATGGACATGGTTAGTATATCAAACTCGAACTGTCTCGAAACACCTTTTTTTAAAAATGTGAGATAAATAGCTGTGTGTGTATAATTGGAACTTCACTTTTTTCCTTCACCTGAGCAATTCTGTATTCTGATGAAGTGTATAAGTCAAAAATGCTGATCTGCATTTTCTCACTAGAGAGGCTGATTGACTTGCAACCTTGTCCCAATAATTCCTGTTACTTCCATATTATTTAATTTTGGCAGTGCATTAATTTTTTTCAAATCAGTTTTATCTTAACCATTCTTCTTTCCTGAGGCTATTGATTCAACCTTTTGGATCTATCAGTACAGCTGCCCAAATATTTATGGGAGGACAGGAGGGTGGGAGAGCAGAAATCAATGAGGTTGGGGGCTGCAGAGATCCTGTCACCCTTCCAGGACCTCACTGTAATTATTTTCTTCCCTGAAGAGCCAGCGGCAGAAGGGCCACAGCCAGGAATCCTTGGGAACAGTCTCTGGCAATCGGATAGCAGAGCAGGCTGCAAGTCAGGGGTTCTACAGGCAGGTATCTAATTGGGGTGGTGTGGAGAAAGAGATTCCTCAATCAGCAGACGGTATCCAAAGGGTTCGTTGAAGGGCTGGAGGGAGCTGCTCCTGCTCCTCCAAGCCCACAAGAAGTGCCATATAAAGTGCTTACCTCATAGAGCCAGCAGCTCCCCTCTACATTTGACTGTCAGGTTTTCCAAACCAGGGGATCACTTCACGCTGGACTTTGGGGAGTTGGGGAAGGGTTAATTTCAAGGTTAAGATGTTTTAAGAACTCTCACCTTGACAGTGAATGGCTGCAGGCTCTTTACCTGCAAGGAGCATCACAGGCAAGCCTACCTTCCCCAACAGCTGCATACTCACAGTCTTATCAGAAGTCACTAGACAGAGATGAGTTGGATACTGTCCAATATTCCTCTCTCTAATTGAGGGTAGCTGAGAAAAGTTCATTGATCATGGACTGAAGTTCAGCTTTAGCGCTAGCTTTGCCTGTGTGGCTCACTAGATAAACCAATCAGCTATTAGTGGATGGCACAGGATAAATTAAAACACAACCAGCGAACTGTACCTCCTACTCTGTGATGCACCAGCACAGCAGTCAATTTTCAGAAGTATGTGTTCTACATGACAATTCACACCCACATGCATAAATGGCATTGATGTAAATATCTAAGCTGGGCGTGCACAGTATATAATTCCTTGTTAAACCTGGCCATCCAAATTTGTAGCACCATAATGCAAGGCTTTAATAGCATTAAAATAGATGACATATACTACTGACATCTTTTCCATTGGGCTGCATCTTCCAGTCGACGAGCAGGGGGGGCGGGGCCCGCTTACCGACACGTAAAATGACAGGTGGTGATGTCGGGTGGGCATCCCAACGTCACTCGTGTCATTTACATTCTCAGGTCGGCAGGCACGGAGCCGAGTCGTGCTATTAAAACCATTAAAACAGTAATTGAAATTATTAATGGACCTGCCCGTCCAGCCTTAAGGTTGGCGAGCAAGCCGAGAGCCCTGGCGGGCTTCTGAAAAAACACGGGCGGGATGAGGTTTCATGAGGGATTTAAAAATTTCAGAATATTTTAAAATAGAAGTTATGGACATGTCCCAACTCATGTGACAGTGTCACATGAGAGGACATGGCAGCAAAATTTTTTTCTCATCTTTATTTAATGTTTCAAACCTGAGCCGATCTCCCTGAGGCAGCACTTTGCCTCAGGGAGACCTGTGCGCTCAGGGAATCCACCCCCCCGCCGCCCGCAGAGGGAGCGCACAGTGCTTCCTGATGGACGTCATGCTGGGCGGGCCTTAATTGGCCCGCCCACATAAAATGCTGGCGCACCCCCAACCGGGGGCGCTGATCGGGAACCCGCCCTCCTGCACATCACCCCCGACAGGGGGAAAATGTTCCCTATCGTGTTTTTTCAGATCCTCTATTTTTAACAATGAGATAAACTAGATCTAAATCAACAGCCATGAGTCTCTCATGAGCATTTTCCAACACTATAAGGTAGAACTTGCAGCTGGTGAAGTTCAAATGAAAATAGCCCTTACTACATTTCCCTATGGGCTATTTTTATACATGTATTAACCAACCAGATTAAAATCCACATTAAAACAGCACACACTGGAATATGGGTGGAGCATGTTAAGCATTCAGATGTGAACTTTCAGAAGGTCTACCCATTGATTTATTGGTATTCTGGTTTATTTAAAGAATTCTGGAATTTTGTAAATGTTCTATGGTGTCCTAGATTTTTGTTTCTCCTTCATCAGTCCCTCGATTACCTGTAGTAAAATATGTGTGCGGTTATTTAACTATTTTCACAACTGAAAGGTCATTGAGTAGTCAAAATATTAATCAGTTCAGTATTTTCTACTTTTAGGGAACTGAGCATTCAGAAGGATGCCAAGGTTGATACAAGCATCCTTAGAGCTGAAATATACAGTTGGATAGAGCTGTAGTGTGCAGCTGGGAGTACCTAGGAGCGAAGGTATTGGGAGCTGCATTTTGGAGTTAAATATTTCCATGGACAGAGCTTTTGGAGCAATTTGTGGATGAATTTGGTAATGCTTTGAGCAAGTTGGGGTGGGGAAGGAAGAGGTTTGTAGTTGGGAATCCTGCAAATTGGAAAGGCGCAGAGAACGGCTGACAGGAGCAGAGAATGTGATTCCTGGGAGCAGGGACTGATCCCTGGGAACAGGGTGTGACCCCCTGAGAGCAGAGAGCATGATCCCCGAGAGCAGAATGTGTGACGGCTAGGAGCAGAGTGTGACAGCTGGGAACACGGAGTGACCCCTGGGAACATGGTGTAACACCTGGGAATAGGGTGTGACCCCTTGGGAGCAGAGACCGATCCCTAAGGACAGGGTGTGACACCTGGGAGCATAGAGTGCAGCCACCAGGAACAGTGACTTCAAAAGTGCTAAGTGCATGAGCAAAGATGAAGCGGGAAGCTGCAATGATCATAGAAGCCTGAAAGATCATATTAAAATATATAAAAAGGAGACCTGAGGGGTGGTGGAGTGGGGGAGGCACTGAGATTATGTACTTAAGGGAGCCTGAAAGGTTGCAAATGTGAAGCAACCTCCCAAAAAAATAGTACAGCCAAAACATTCAAACTCTTGAAAGGGCAGAAAGGAACCTTGAGTATCCTAAGTACTGTGAGGTGAAGATGAATAGAGATATTAGAAGAGAAGATGAATGAATTTACTCATAAGATTTTGTGATTTTTTGGCATGTACTTAATTTTTGTGAGTGCTTATTATTTGATAGCTTTTATTTTATTGATTTTAAATGGGGTGGCTGTGGAAATCAACATGGTTGATTTCAAAAAGGACCTTGGAAAACACTTTTACCCTTTCATGGGATGAGAGCGTTGCTGGTGAGGTCAGCGTCTGTGACTCATCCCTACTTTCAGGGATTTTAATGTGTTTTTGTGAATGGGAATGTTTTTAAGAATAGTGAAATAAGCATTTATGACTGATTAGTTGAGATTTCACTATAAAACAATCAGGATACATTGCTATAAAACAATCAGGATACTTTGCTGTCAAATTTTAGCAGTATACAATAAACAATTCAAATTACATTCAGGCTTAAGAAATAAAACCACTGCACACTTACAACATTTGCATCTTTATGCCAGAGCATCTAAAGTTATGTTTTCCTAACTTTGCATAGCTGACATCAGGTACTGTCTGTGCCATAGCTCTTGTATCCTTGTAAATGGCTTCCTCGGCTGTGCAGTCACCTTTATGATTATTGAAAGCACAGCAGCCATTTTTTTTCATCGCTAAGGGAGCAAGAGGAACTTCGCACCTCAGGGTTAAGTTTAGAAGGTTGTACAAATTGTAGATGTGTATTAGGGAGGAGGCCTTTTGTTAAAAGAACACTTCCCTCCTGCCAACGCAATATGGCCGTCTGCATATGCGCACTGGTCTGCGCAGATGTCACTCTGCTGCACCCAAAACATGGGCTTTGTAGGCAGGAAATGTATGCAGGTCTCAATAGCTGCACTCTCACCACGCATGGACTGGCTCCCAATTATATCAAATAATTGTCAAAGAGCCATCATTAACAATTCCCAAAAGAGGCAAGAAAAATATTGCTGATGCTGCAACTTGGAAGCAGGGAACTCTGGAGGCATTCAACACAAGATGCTGCCTGAGTGTCTCCAAGATTTTCTGTTTGTTTCTTTAAATTATAGACTTTACTTCTGCATTAAAATGGTGCAAAAGTTTCTTTTTCTTTTTGACACTGAATGCACTTCAATCTAGCGGTGTCAGGCTTGTGAAATCCTGTTCTGCTCCCAGTCTGATACAACGCATTCATGGCTGCATGAGTCTATAAAACAGTAAACATGGTGGAGAAACTGTAAAACTGTGCATGCACGGCGTTAGCAGCAAAGGCAGCCTTAAAAGAATCTCTTAAAAATATCATTGAAATTTGTAATGAATATGCCGATCATGTAATTCCATGTGCCCAACTTTCCCAGGTGTCCTTTACTCAATTGTAACAAAGCTTAGTTCTGATTTATGTTTAATTGAACCATGATAAACATGGTATTCTACACATCCAACATCTCTTCAGGAAAGTAATAAACATTTCTTCAAAGATACTGTGAAGGATCCCAGGCATTAACTTAATTAATGTTTGTTTACTTCATTAGAAAGCAAGTAGTGCCTCTGTTCTAAAAGCAGCCTTCATAAATATCAGTGATTGTGTGGAAGTCCTTCTGGTTTCACATCGTGTGAATGCTTATGGAAGACCTTCTATAAAAGTGCCATTTTTAAGCGCTTTTGGATGAGCTTGAATCCTCTGCATTGAGTCACATTTCAAATGTTTTGCTTGTCTGTCAGATCTCTTCTCACAGAATTCTCTACAGTGCTTTATAACTAGGTAACTCATCTCACAGAGGTTTAGCAGTATGCACAAAACTGAGGAGGCAACCATGAAATAGAGGAAGATGGTCTTTTCAGTCGGCCGACCAACAAAACAATCCACCACATTGGGGCAAGGCCTGATGTCACACTTCAGAAGGTGAGGAATAGTGAACCCATTGTACATCCACACCAGCACAAACAAGAAACTTAATTCAACTCCTGTTTTGAACAGTAGACTAAAGAAATAGGTCCACCACAGTCCCCCATCTATGTTCCCTTTGTCTTTATACAGTTTCTTTTTGTATTTCTTCTCCCTTTGTTCCCTGTAACCTACATGCATGACAACCAAAAGAGAAGGGGTGGAAACTAAGATAAGTTGCAGTGCCCAAAGTCTTGCATGGGACACTGGAAAGAAGTGGTCAAAACACACATTTTCACAACCAATTTGCCTTGTGTTGCAAGTAAAGTCCTTCTGCTCATCGTTCCAGACACGCTCTGCTGCCACCACGTAGACAAGGACTCGGAATATGAACATAACACTCAACCAGATTCTTCCCACAACGGTGGAGTATTGATTCACTCCACTTAAAACATCACGGAGTAAACTCCAGCTCATGGTTCCTTAATTTGCTGAAGGATCTGAGGAATGGAGAAAAGAAATTCAGAAATAACACACTATAGAGTTTATTGAATTAATATGCTGAGGATTAGGGGGACTAAGCAACGGCTTTTCCACCACATATTTTTATGATATATTTTAACAACAACTTGCATTTATATAATACCTTTAATGTAAAAAAACTTCCAAAGGCGCTTCTCAGGAGCGTTATAATAGCCACATAAGGGCAGCTGACCAAATGCTTTGTCAAAGAGGTGGGTTTTAAGGAGAGTGTTAATGGAGGAAAGTGAGGTAGAGAGGTGAAGAGGTTCAGGGAGGGAATTCCAGTTGTGATTTACATATAATTGAACACTACAAAACAATCTTATCAGTTCTTCCTGCACCATTACAAAGGCTTGTAAGTTTCTCAATGTCTCAAAGATCAACAACAAAAACTTACATTAACATTTTTAACATAATAAAAGATCTCAAGGTGCTTCACAAGAGCATTATAAACTGAGCCATGTAAGGAAATATTAGGTCGGATGACCAAAAGCTTGGACAAAGATTAGATTTTAGGGAGTATTTCAAAGTAGGAAAGCGAGGTGGAAAGATGGAGAATGTAGGCAGGGTATTCCAGAACTTGAGGTCTAGGCAACTGAAGGTGCAGCCACAAATGGTGAAGCGATTAAAATCAGGAATGCACAAGAGACCTGAACTAAAGGTGCGTAGATATCTTGCAGGACTGCGGGGCTGGAGGGCAGGGATAGGGAGGGAGGAGTCCATGGAGAGATTTGAAAACAAGGATGAGAATTTTAAAATCGAGATGTTGCTTGACCGGGAGCCAGTGTAGGTCAGTGAGCACAGTGAGTAATAGAAGACTTGATGAGAGTTAAGAGACAGTCAGCAGAATTTCGGATGACCTCAAGTTTACAGAAGGTAGAATGTGGGATACCAGCCAGGAATAGTCAAGTCTCGAGGTAATGAAGGCTTGAATGAGGTTTCAACAGCAGATGGGCTTAGAAAGGGGTGAAGACCAACTCTTTTATAGTTTAACCAAGCACTACACCTTCAGTTTGAAGGTCTTAGACTTATATTTGCAAATTGCGTAAATGCCCCTCGCCCACCAAAAGTATGAACCCTAAATTGTGAGGGTTCTCCCCATGGTTTTCCATGGAAAATTGTGAAGGAGTTTTCCCTTACACAACCCTGGTGGACAATTCAGAGCTAAGAGCTGAAATTCAGAAAATTCATGCGGTGCTCCAATGATTTGGCAGTATACCTGCTTATTATGTTTGCGTTTTTGATAAACATTGATTTACTCATTCCCAGATCCCTTTCAGCCTTCTCCATTTATAGAGTGATTCTATCTGCCCATTTGTTTTGTAGCGAATATTTTGCACTTACCTAAATTCAGGTTCACCTGCCATAGTTCTGATCACTTGCAAATAATTTCCAGATCCTTTTGTCTGCCTTCCCTAATTTAAGGGCCAATTTTTTTCTAGGTAGATTTAGAATATCAAAGTTGAGATGTGATGGCATGAATGTTACTTGACACTTGCCAGTCCAAGCCTGGGTATTGTCTAGGCCTTGCTGCATTTGGACATGGACTGCTTCAGTATTTGAGGAACCACGAACGGTGCTGAACATTGTGCAATTATCAGTGAACGTCCCCACTTCTGAACTTATGGTGGAAGAAGGTCATTGATGAAGCAGCTGAAGATGGTTGGACCGAGGACACTATCCTGAGGAACTCCTGCAGTGATGTTCTGGAGCTGAAATGACTGACCTCCACCAAATACAGCCATAATCCTTTGTGCTAGGTATGATTATAACCAGTGGAGAGTTTTCCCCCCCAATTCCCTTTGACTCCAGTTTTGCTAGGGCTCCTTGATGCCACACTCGGTCAAATGCCTGCTTGATGTCAAGGGCAGTCACTCTCACCTCACCTCTGGAGTTCAGCTCTTCTGTCCATGTTTGAACCAAGGCTGTAATGAGATTATTTTCATATGTGTCAATTGGTAAGGGAACAGGTGAGTGCATTCACTCCTTTCATTAGATAGAAGGCCTGGGCAGAATTTTGCCCTCAGTGGGCGTGCCGTCCCTACCGGCTCAGCGGCGGGCAGACAGCCGACCCCCACCGCTGAAACGGGGCCCGCTGCCATTTTGAGTGGGCAAGCCAATTAAGGCCCACTCAGCGGCCTTCCCGACAGGAAGCACTACGCGCTTCCTGTGCAGGGGGGAGAGGGAATCCCCAGCTGTCAAAGTGCGCTCTTTCGCGCATGCACGCAAAAGAGCGCACGGCTCCCTGAGACAAAGTGCTGTCTCATGGAGATTAGTGACAGTGTACAAAAGTTAAAAATTGGAAAAATAAAAATATTATTAACATGTCCCCCTCATGTGACAATGTCACATGAGATGGGACATGTTAATAAAAACAACATAAACTTTATTAAACTTTCTAAGAATGAACATGAAACCTCATCCCACCAGTGGATGAGGTTTCATGTATTATCAGAAGCCCGCTGGGGCTCCTGGCCTGCCCACCAACCTTAAGGTCGGACGGGCAGGTCTTTAATGATCTCAATTAGCCCGTCAATGGCCTTAATTGGCCATTGACAGATCGGTGGGCGAACAGCTGATTTCACTGTCTGCCAGCCTTCCTAAAAATTTAAAGGGACCGGGATGATGTCGGGGGTTCCTCCCGATGTCATTTTCCCATCAGCGAGCGGGCCCCGCCCCCATATCGCCAACGGGAAAATTCTGGCCCCTATGTCAGCTCATTAATTTTACCTGTTTGTGCAGGATTACTTTTCTTTAACTTTGTGCTACAGGTTACCTAAGTTGCATTTTCAGTCCTTAACTAGAGTGGCAGTTAGCAGCCGAGTTGAGTATGTGTAGCCAGGATAAGAATGCTGACAGCAAGGTGCCTTTCACCTTTGGACCTGTTCTGCCTGTGAATACAGTTTGCCAGACGAAAATTTTTTTTGTATATATTGTCTAATGATATGAAGTACTGAGTGAATAATAATTCCTGTAGAATTCCTTGCATAGTAAATAATTTGTTTCTTTTTTTTAATGGTACAAATTTTATTACTCTGGATTCTACATTTTAAAATAAAGCCTAACCTTAGGGAGATTAATATGTGGAGTGGTTTCATTGAGAGGTCCAAATTAAAATACAAGCAGACCTTTAAATTGGGTTCCAAAACAAAAACAAAAATACCTGGAAAAACTCAGCAGGCCTGGCAGCATCTGTGGAGAGGAGCACAGTTAACGTTTCGTGTCCGCATGACTCTTCTGAAGAGTTTTTGTTTTTGTTTTTGTTTTGGATTTCCAGCATCCGCAGTTTTTTGCTTTTATCTTTAAATTGGGTTTCTTGGTTAACTTTTTTTGTAAATTGATGCCACGTTTTGAATTAGGCAACTTCACAGCTGAGTTTACCTATAGATTAGCATCAAAGCTGTTTTGCATTGACACAAATTACTGGCAGTATGTAAATAGGACCAGCTGGCTTTGGCTGTCAAATTTTAATTCGCTTGGAGAACTTGTTTGCAGACTGCAATAATCTTTAGCAAATATACCATCCAGTTTCATTGCATTCTTTCTTATTCACAAATTTGATTAATAGAATCAAAAACCAAATCAGAAACAAATTCCAACTCTTCTGGGATGAATATTTATGTTAAGTGTGGGGAATGGTGTATTTATTATGCATTTTGTAACCGATGTCAGAGCTGGCTTTGTGTAAATCACTCCATTGTAACAGAGGAGTTCATTCATCATCAGCAACGCATTCAGTTATTCTTTTACTATGGAACACCTGCCTCACTCTGTCAGCAATAACACTGAGTTTGTCAATTTTCAAGGTCTCATTCATTATGTAACAATCGTCACAGGCCTCAAAGCTCCAGGCTCCTGAGCAATAGTGATCTGTCAGTAACTCAGTGAGGTTCAGCTCATTTCGGGTATTAATACTTGTTTAGTGTTTCACTTTTTAATTTGTTTCTAAGTTAACATATACAATATTGAATTGTGCATATATATTTAATTAATATATTGAACTTTAGTCTGTCCCCTGTCTGATTTAGTGCAGGCCAGAACATTACTTTTTTTTCTGGGGTGATTATCTGGACTGTTCAAGGTGAGGATGTCAGTACTGCAGAATGGATCAATCTTTCGCTTTTTGTACTTGCTGCCAGTACCAGGGGCACCTATGAGTCAGAGAGTTCTGGAGGTCAGGAATATAGAGACACAATAAGCAACTTTTTTCTTATTCATTCATGGGATGTGGGCTTTGCTGGATATGTCAGCATTTATTGCCCATCCCTAGTTGCCCTTAAGAAGGTGGTGGTGAGCTGCCTTCTTGAACCGCTGCAGTCTATGTGGTGTAGGTATACCTACTATGCTGTTAGGAAGGGGGTTCCAGGATTTTGACCCAGCGACAGTGAAGGAATGGTGATATATTTCCAAGTCAGGATGGTGAGTGACTTGGAGGGGAACTTCCTGGTGGTGGTGTTCCCATCTATCTGCTGCCCTTTTCCTTTTAGATGGTAGTGGTCATGGGTTTGGAAGGTGCTAAGGAGCCTTGGTGAATTCCTGCAGTACATCTTGTTGCTGCTACTGTACGTTGGTGATGGAGGGAGTGAATGTTTCTGGATGTGGTGCCAATCAAGCAGGCTGCTTTGTCCTGGACGGTGTCAAGCTTCTCGAGTGTTGTGGGAGCTGCACTCATCCAGGCAAGTGGGGAGTATTCCATCACACTCCTGACTTATGCCTTGTAGATGGCAGCCAGGCTTTAGGGAGTCAGGAGGTGGGTTACTCATCACACGATTCCTAGCCTCTGACCTGCTCTTGTAGCCACAGTATTTATATGGCTAGTCCAGTTCAGTTTCTGGTCAATGGTAACTCCCAGGATGTTGATAGTGGGGGATTCAGTGATGGTAATGCCATTGAGTGTCAATGGGCGATGGTTAGATTCTGTCTTGTTGGAGCAACAGCAAAAGAAGTGTAATCCCTACACTGTCCACACTTGTTGCATTTATTCTTGAGCATCTATTTTTAATTTCATTTTGCCAGTTCATCCCAGCTATTGACTTAAAAAGGTCATCCAAGGGTGAAGTTTAAAACGAGCTCTGAAGATTATGGGGTGGATTATTTCTGCGCTCAGTAATTGGTCAGGCAGTGGGCGTGGCCTGGAACTGCGAGGGAGCATCGCATTTTCCATGGGTATACCAGTCCACAATTAATCTAAGTGACCTTTTAATTGGAGAGAAAGTGGACGGGCCACCCAGCATCAACCTAGGCACTGGAAAGGACAATGGCAAACCCAGCCCTTCGACACTGCAAAGTTCTCCTTCCCAACATCTGGGGGCTAGTGCCTAAACTGGGAGAGCTGTCTCACAGACTAGTCCAGCCACAGCCTGACATAGTCATCCTCACGGAATCATACCTTACAGATCATGTCCCAGACACCACCATCACCAGCCCTGGGTATGTTCTGTCCCACCGACAGGACAGACCCAGCAAAGGTGGTGGCACAGTGGTATACAGACGGGAGCGGGGTGCCCTGCAAGTCTTCAACATCGACTCCGGCCCCCATGAAGTCTCATGCCATCGGGTCAAACATGGGCAAAGAAACCTCCTGCTGATTACCACGTACCACCCTCCCTCAGCTGATGAATCAGCGCTCCTCCATGTTGAACGCCACTTGGATGAAGCACTGAGGGTGGGAATGGCACAGAATGTACTCTGGGTGGGGGACTTCAATGTCCATCACCAAGGTTGACTCAGAACCACTACTGACCGAGCTAACAAAGCCCTAAAGGACATAGCTGCTTGACTGAGTGTATGGCATATGGTGGGGGAACAACAAGTGGGAAAAACACACTTGACCTCATCCTCACCAACCTGCCTGCCGCAGATGCATTTGTCCATGACAGCATTGGAGTATAAGAGTGACCACTGCACAGTCATTGTGGGGACGAAGTCCCGCCTTCACATTAACGATATTCTCCATCATGTTGGGTGGCACTACCACCATGCTAAATGGGATAGATTTCGAACAGGTCTAGCAAATCAAGACTGGGCATCCATGAGGTGCTGTGGGCCATCAGCAGCAGCAACAGACTTGTACTCAACCACAATCTGTAACCTCATGGCCCGGCATATCCCCCAGTCTACCATTACCACCAAGCCAGGGGATCAACCCTAATTCAATGAAAAGTGCAGGGGGGCATGCCAGGAGCAGCACCGGGCATACCTAAAAATGAGGTGTCAAACTGGTGAAGCTACAACACAGGGCTACTTGCGTACCAAAGAGCATAAGCAGCAAGTGATAGACAGAACTAAGCAATTTCACAACCAAAGGATCAGATCTAAGCTCTGCAGTCCTGCCACATCCAGTTCTGAGTGGCAGTGGACAATTAAACAACTCACTGGAGGAGGACGCTCCGCAAATTTCCCCAACCTCAATGATGGAGGAACCCAGCACATCAGTGCAAAAGATAAGGCTGAAGCATTCGCAACAATCTTCACTAAGTTTCCACTCAAAAGCATTTGCATATCAACAAAGGCAAAATTTGCCAAGAACTAGTTTAATTTGGCAATGTTTGAAAACAATTTTTTGAAAAAAAATATTACTTGAAAAAATATTCCTCAATGTATTTAAGAATGGTGACTTGGAAACACAAATGTTTGAAAATTGATTTGTCACAAAAAAAATATTTTCAATTCCAGTGTCAATCCACTGGCTGCAAGTTACCTGATTCTAAATTGTTTGAAAATTACTTTAAACAAAAATGCAAAACTATTTTCTAGTTAGAATGGGGTACAGTAGTGACTTCTTTAGTAAATTTAAAAGAAAACATTCAAAACCATTTAAAACCATTTAGTGTCCTTGCAACCAAAAGTTCCAGTTTAACTTTTGGAGCCTCCTCAAAGTTCTACAATCGAACTTTAGTGGAAACTCTGGGTGATGATTAATCCACTCTGGGGACATGGCCGGGTTTATGCTCAGGGCCTGCTTCTAGCATGATATTTTTAAAACTAGATCACAAAAACTTAAATTGTTCTGTATGCAATATATGCTTAAAATTTCACGATATCAGGGCAAATACTCTGAGAATATCAGAGCAATTGTGTGGAAACTCCAGGTTGAGGATTAAGCATGCATATCACTGTCAAAGTGTGATGTCACACACATTGAAGAGCTAAAAGAACAACAAAATCTACCACTGCAATATTCATGCCACTGCCTTTTTAAGGGAATAAATAAGGGAGTTTATCGAACGCTTTTGAGATAGTTTCTTAGAGCAGTGCATTCTGGAACCAGCCAGAGAGCAGATTATTTTTGACTTGGTATTGTGTAATGTGACAGGATTAATTAATGACCTCAGAGTGAAGGCACCCCTAGGTAGCAGGAACCACAATATGATTGGATTTTACATCCAGTTTGAAAGGGAGAAGAGTGGGTCAAAGACTAGTATTGTAAACTTAAATAAGAGCAACTATGAAAGCTGAGCTAGCTGAATTGAACTGGGATACCAGGCTAAGGGATAGATCGATAGAGAAGCACTGGCAGGCATTTAAGTGGATATTTCAGAATACTCATAATAAGTATATTCCTGCTATAAATCAAAATGGTTAACTAAGAGGTTAGGGAAAGCATCAAACTTAAGGAAAAAGCATATAACTGCACAAAGATGAGTGGCAGGTCAGATAATTGCTCAGAATATAAAGAACAGCAGAGAATGACTAAAAGGTTAATCAGGAGCAAGTAACATATTAGCCTGGACAGAAGATTGGCTAGCTAGCAGGAAACAGAGAGTATGCATAAATGGGTCTTTGTCCAATTGGCAGGATATGACGAGTGGAGTCCCACAGGGGTCTGTGCTGGTGCCTCAACTTTTTACAATTTATATCAATAACTTAGATAAGAGGAATGAAGGCATGGTAGCTAAATTTGCAGATAACACAAAGGTAGGTAGGAAAGTATGTTGTGATGAAGGCTTAAGGAGTTTGCAGACGGACATAAATAAGTTGATAGAGTGGGTAAAAATCTGGCAGATAGAGTATAATGTGGGAAAATGTGAAGTTGTTCGCTTTGGCAGGAAGAATAAAAAAGCAGAGTATTACTTAAATGGAGAACGACTGCAGAATTCCGAGGTGCAGAGGGATCTAAGTGTTCTTGTGCATGAGTCACAAAAAGTTAGTATGCAGGTACAGCAGGTAATCAAGAATACTAATGGAATGCTATCCTTCATTATGAGAGGAATTGAACATAACAGTAAGAATGTTATGCTTCAGTTATACAGGGCAATGGTGACACCACGCCTCGAATCCTGTGTGCTGTTTTGGTTTCCTTATTTAAAGGAAGGATGTGAAAGCATTGGAGGCAGTTCAGAGGTGGTTTACTAGATTGATACCTGGAATGAACGGGTTGTCTTATGAGGATAGTTGGACAGGCTGGACTTGTTTCCCCTGCAGTTTAGAAGAGTGAGGGGTGACTTGATTGAAGTAGATAAGATCTTGAATGGTCTTAACAAGGTGGACATGGAAAGGATGTTTCCTCTTGTGGGTAAATCCAGAACTAGGAGGCACTGTTTTAAAATTAGGGGTCACCCTTATAGGACAGGGATGAGGAAAAATCTTTTCTCAGAGGGTTGTGTGACTTTGGAACTCTGGTGGAGGCAGGGTCATTGAATATTGTTAAAGCAGACGTAGATAGATTTTTGTTTGGCAAGGGAATCAAAGGTTATCGGGAGTAAATGGGAATGTGGAACTCGAAACACAAAGAGACCAGCCATGATCTCATTGAATGGCAGAGCAGGCCTGAGGGGCTAAATGGCCTACTTCTGCTCTTATTTCGTATGTTCATATTTTAAGTTGAATAACGTTAACTGAGTCAAAAGCTATAACTTCCAGCGGCAACAGCAGCTTAGCAAATGACACCAACTTCGAAAACAACAACCCACAATCACACCTGGTAGCTTCTGTGGCAGAACCTGCCTCTCAAGTATTGGCCTCTTCAGCAATCAGCAAAGGTGCACCATGTGAAGACACCCCATCTGAAATGGATTGTTAACTGTCTGTCCATCATCTTCCATAAATGTAAGGATGCCAGAACTGAACTGAACTACTTCAATGAAATTATATTCTAGGTGTTACATAAATAAGGCAGCCAATGCAATATTTCTTCCTCTATATATTCCATCTACACTTTACATAAATGCAACCAATTCTCATAGGGCAGGATCTTTAGGTTCAGCGTGCAGGCATGATTGGCTGGCCTGGGAGCGACCGGGGAACGAACCACCACTCGCGATCAGTCCCCGACCACAATTTCACGCTGGCTGCCCAATTAACGGCCAGCGTGAAGCGTGCTCTGAAATGCTCAGCGCTGCCAGGGTGGGGGCGGGAGGAGGGCAGGCACTGATGTAAGCGCGGGCGCGGGGGAGCACAGAATGAAAGCTCCTTGAAAGCAGAGAGCTGCCTCAGGGAGATGAAGAATTTAAAACCAATAAATAAAGATTTTTAAGTCCAGATAAAAATGGCGACACATCAGAATCAATCACCTGTACGTGTACATGATGAAAATTCCGTCCATACATTTTTATTTTTTTTAATTTAATAACGAAAACCTCATCCTGCCCTTGGTGGAGGTTTGATCAAAATGCAAAGTCCGCCTGGCAGATTTGCCCGTCTGCCAACTGTAAGGTTGGGCAGACCACAGAAAATCAGGGGAAATTGGAACTTTAATGGACTTAATTGCCCTCTTAATTGTCGGCGGGCGCACTTCTGGCTTTTGCGCATGCCCTCCGACCAAAATATCACATGAGCGTGGGATGACGTTGGAACCTCGCCCAATGTCATCACGCGCTATCTTACACTTGAGCAGTTTGGGCGCGCATCCGCATGCTGACCTGAAAATTCTGTCCATAGGCTTTACTTTTCTAGCTGTTCCTCCTTCAGCAATGGAGAGTAAAACAGAGAGTTTAAATGCATTCAGAGAAGTGTATTTATTTGTGGTAGCACCAGCCCCTCTTTATCAAGTTATTTTCTTAGCACCCCATCCCCGGCCCTTACACCTCCTGTTTTTCCAAAGTCTCTCACCAACTGTAACCAAGGGACCCAAGAGGTGACTTTCTCTCTGATATCCGTGAAGGGATGTATGAGAGAATCTCAAAAGTTCCTCTTCCTCCAATTTTACATCCCAACATGAGTATCTCTGAACCTTCATTCACAGTATAGGAGACTGGGCACAAATCTGCTCTGTGCCACTGAACCCAGCTTTGGTGCTGTGAGGCATTGTGCTTTGCCATCACCAACTATGAAGGATAGCAACATAAAGCAGCAAGGGGGAGGCAGTGGTGTAGAAGTAATCCAAAGGGCCAGGCTAATGCTCTGGGAACACGGGTTCAAATCCCACCATGGCAACAGGTGGAATTTAAATTCAATTAATATATCTGGAATTAAAAGCTAGTCTCAGTTATGGCGACCACAAGACTATTGTCATTGTTGTAAAACCCCATCTGCTTCACTAATGCCCTCTAGGGAAGAAACTCTGCCACTTCTTTAAGAGCACTGTGTGGTGGTGGTCATTCCTACCAATACAGTCATGGACAGAGACATCTGTGGCAGGCAGGTTGGTGAGAACAAGGTCAAGTATTTTTTTCCCTCTTGTTGGTTCCCTCGCCACCTGCTGCAGACTCAGTCTATCAGCTATGCCCTTTAGGACTCATCCAGCTTGGACACTCCTTCACACTGGAGATACCCTCCATTGTATTGTGTGGCATATCCACCCTGCTAAAAAGGATAGATTTCAAACAGATCTGGCAACACAAAATTAGGCACCCATGAAGCGCTGTGGGCCATTAGCAGCAGCAGAATTGCATACAATCACAATCTGTAACCTCACGGCCCGGTATATCCCCCAATATACCATTACCATCAAGCTGAGGGATCAACACTGATTCGATAAAGGGTGCAGGAGGGCATGCCAGGAGCAGCAAAAGGCACACACTAGACTACTTGCATGCCAAACACCAAAAGCAGTATGTTACAGACAGAGATAAGTGCTCCTACAGCCAACAGATCAGATCTAAGCTCTGCAGTCCTGCCACATCCAGTCATGAATGGTGGTGGATAAGTAAACAACTAACAGGAGGAGGCGGCTCCACAAATAATCCCATCCTCCAAGATGGGAGGAGCCCAGCACATCAATGCAAAAGACAAGGCTGAAGCATTTGCAACCATCTTCAGCCAGAAGTGCCAGGTGGATGATCCATCTCGGCCTCCTCCTGAGGTCCCCAGCATCACAGAAGCCAGTCTTCAGCTAATTCGATTCACTCCATGTGATAAATGACTGAAGCCATTGGATATGGCCCCTGACAACATTCTGGCAATAGTACTGAAGAATTGTGCTCCACAACTAGCCATGTTCCTAGCCAAGCTGTTCCACTACAGCTAAAACACTGGTTTCTACCCAGCAATGTGGAAAGTTGCCCAGGTATCTCCTGTCCACAAAATTACCAACTGGCCAATTACTGCCCCATCAATCTACTCTCGACCATCAGTAAAGTGATGGAAGGTGTCATCCAAAGTGCTATCAAACAGCACTTACTCAGCAATAACCTGCTCATTGACGCTCAGTTTGTGTTCTGTCAGGACCACTCAGCTTCTGACCTTATTACAGCATTGATCCAAGCATGGACAAAACAGTTGAGCACCCATGGTGAGGTGAGTGTGACTGCCCTTGATATCAAGGCAGCATTTGACCGAGTATGGTATCAAGAGCCCTGGCAAAACTGGAGTCAATGGGAGTCAGGGAGAAAACTCTCCGCTGGTTGGAATCATACCCAGCACAAAACAAGATGGTTGTGTTTGTTGCAGGTCAATCAACTCAGTCCCGAGAGATCACTGCAGGAGTTCCTCAGGCTAGTGTCCTCGGCCCAATTATTTTCAGGTGCTTCATCAATGACCTTCATGGGCTGACAAAAGGCAAGTTAACATTCACGCCACACAAGTGCCAGGCAATGACCATCTACAACAAGAGAGAATCTAATCATCTGTCCTTGATATTCAATGGCATTACCATTGCTGAATCCACACTATTAACATCCTGGAGGTTACCTGGGGGAAACTAAGCTGGACCAGCCAAATAAATACAGTGGCTACAAGAGCAGGTCAGAGGCTGGGAATTCTATGGAAGTAAATCACCTCCTGCAAAGGCTATGGGCCCTGACAACCATTTACAGCCTTTCCACCATCTACAAGACACAAGTCAGGAGTGTGATGGAATCCTCTCCACTTGCCTGGACAAGTGCAGCTCCAATAACACTTAAGAAGCTCGATACTATCCAGGACAAAGCAGTCCCGTTTGATTGACACCACATCCACCAGCTTAAACCTTCACTCCCTCCACCATTGGCTCTTAATGCCAGCAGTGTGTACTATCTCCAAGATGCACTGCAGCAACTCGCCAAGTCTCCTTCAACAACACTTCCCAAACCCGCAATCTAGGAGGACAAGGGCAGCAGATACATAGGAAGACCACCACATGCAAGTTCCCCTCCAAGCTACTCACCACCCTGACGTGGAACTATATCACCGTTCCTTCACTGTTGCTAGGTCAAAATCTTGGAACTCCCTTCCTAACACCGCCAAAACTGTAGCGGTTCAAGGAGGCAGCTCACCACCGCCTTCTCAAGGTCAATTAAAGATGGGCCATAAATGCTGACGTTGCCAGTGACGTCCACATCCCGCGAAAGAATATGAAAAAAATGCAATATGGGTAAAAATGTTCTTAGTTTTAATGTTCATTTTAACAGGATGGATTTTCTTTCTCTTATAATGTACATACTCAGATTATCCTTGGGCCCTTCCCTCAAAGGATTTTATGTACCTTTTCATTATGAAAGCTAATTGAGGATGTAGGTTTTTTTTGCTCCTCCTTTACCTCCAGTTTGTTTCAAATTCCAGTTGGCTGATTTGGCACTGCCATCTGTCTGTTAGTTTTTAACATCATGACATGGATTATTGTAAATCTGTTTAATGCTGAAAGCAATTTCATGGACAAGGTGTAATTCCTTTTGTCCAGCAGACATGGAATGCGTATTTAACTTCTCTCTCAGAGGGTGGAATCTTACCACCTTTGAAAATATTCCTCAGTTGGGGTAAAATGTAAATCCTGACCTCAATAGTCTGTGAGTCCCACCCACCTGCATGATCTTCCTGGAGATGACAAATTAAGAGGCCTTCTGGGAGCCCCACCCAATTAGAGACAGTAAGAGGCTCCGCAGGTGAGTGGGCAAGTGGAGGCACCCAAAGATCTGGGCAGCCGGCAGCCTGACTAGGAGAGGTGGGCACTTTCGATGTAGGAAGGGGATTGTGAGGGTGCCTCAAGATGGAGGCAGCACCTGAAGACTGCAAAAAATATTTAAATTATCATGTGGCCACAGGTGCCACGCCAACATTGTGGAGGGGCACCCCTATACAGGACAATCCCTAGCTGTGGCTGTGGTCCTCTGGCACTCGCCTTTCTAAGAGAGCGACAAGTTAAAAGAGGTCTCACTGGCCCCGTGGCCTGCCTCAGTAGGCTGCCTTCAATCACCTGCAGGCTTTGGCCTCAGCAGGACACCTGTCCACTCCCAGTAAGAGCCCGCTGGAATTACCAATTTGTCCATAAGTGGGTACTTAATTGCCGCTGATTAGCTACTTGCTGCTGCCAGGCAGGTATCTAATGCTGGTATCACCCCAGCCCCAGCAAGATTACTAGGAGGCAGGAATGTGTCGGGGAGCCAAGCTATCTTTCCAATTTCCCCCCAGGCGGGTTGGTCCCGCCTCCAACCCCATCTCCATGAGTCTCATAAGATTCCACCCAGAATTTCTGTTGCTTCCAGTTTGCTACACATACATATTATACATGCTGTAGTGATAAAGGCAACAAGACTGTTTTTAACATTTGCAGCACTCGATAAATAGAGGCAACTAAAAGAGGAAAAATGGCGCTGTAGTAACTATGATATCAATGGCATTTAATTTTCCAGTTCTTGGTACCAAAATTTTAGTGACATGCCAAGAAGCAAGAATATCTTCTTGGGTGTTAATGATTTAGTTGATTTTAATATTGCACACTGGGGAGGAGATAACTATGCTATAAATCTGTATTCATGCACCATAGCATTCTGCCACACATTCACACTAATTATACTGTTAGAATAACTTATTGACCTTTAAGTAACAATGCAATTTCTTTATTACTAAGGTTGAAGAAAACATCTGCCCTTTGAGTGATTGACATTATACCTGTCATATTCTATTTTAATTCGATATCAATGAAGCTGTGGACTGTGAGAGAAAGAATTAATTTGTTTAAGTTACCTTCCATTGGGAATGATGAAAATGAGGTTCTGCTGATGCACTTGATACTATAGCACCACCCACTCCTCACTTCCTCCGCTGCAACCTCTCTTATTTCCCTAGGTCATGATACACCTCTTTCCTTCAGATCTTATAGTGCAGAAGAAGACACCCATGGGTTTAGTTCTAAGTATTTTGTAATAATCAGCACCAAACAAACACTGAACTTTCTAAATTTATTAATACCAAATAGAAGAACAAACCAACAGGAACAAATTAAAGTGTATGCTGCTAAAACAAACAGATGAAGTCAATTATTGTCTCAGTTAAACATACTAATAGGTTAAAAACAAAAAGCTAAAAGCTACTGCGGATGCTGGAAATCCAAAACAAAAACAGAAAACAAAGAGTCTTCTCATGAAGACTCGAAACGTTGACTGATTTCTTCTCCACCGATGCTGCCAGACCTGCTGAGTTTTTCCAGGTAATTCTGTTTTTGTTTTGTATACTAATAGGTTATTGCTTTCCTCCAGATACTATGACACATCACACAAACCCGTTCCATTAACAATAATTACAGTAATAAGGGGTTGGTTATTGTTCTCACTGCTTTCATATCCGAAAGCCAGGTCCACATTCTCTTCATAACTTCAATTCTTTCACTCACTCAGCAGCAAAAACAATCACCCTGTTTCAAGAAACAACTGAGATCAGTTTTAACTTGTGAGCAATACCACAGGCTCCATCAGCAGGGTTCAGAACCCTGTTTCTCCAAATTGATTTGATGATTGCCTACTTTTGTTTCATTTATTCACGGGATGTGGGCTTCACTGGCTAGGCCAGCATTTATTGCCCATCCCTAGTTGCCCTACTTTCAAAGTGTGTGTGTGTGCGTGTGTTTGTGTGTGTGTAATTTAGATTTAACTTAATAGGGTCATAGAATCATACTACTTCAAAGAGGTCATTCAGCCCATCATGCCTATGCTGGCTCTTTGAAATCACTGTCCATTTAGTCCCACTTCCCTGCTCTTTGACCAGAGTCTAGAATTTTGTTCCTATCCATGTATTTATCCAATTCCCTTTTTCTGTCATCTATGTACATTAGTCAGAAACCAACAGGTTTTCAAAAGGTGTTGAGTTGTGAATCTCTGTATTCTCATTTAATTTCTGGTACCTGGCTTTGAAACCAATTTGGATGGAAGTTCCTCCTATCTGCGAATTGTAAGGTGCTATAAGCATTGAGTTTAATCAATATCACCCTATTTCTAAGTAGGTATGTGGGTCATGGCACAGACTAGTACTAAACTGGAAATTTAACTCCGCAATACCACGAAGTTAGTAGGCTTGGGAATTACAATGATTTACCCTGAAGCAAAGGAGAGTACTCAAACATTGGGTGGCTGCTGTTTGTGCTGCAATGGAAGCTATGACATCGACCATCAGATGCCGCATCATATTTGAGGTTGTATGTGTACTAACAGAGTTGGCCACAAGTTCCATACTGAAAAGGATGGGCTCCAAACTCTACACAAAGCCCCATGACAAGTTGGTGTTAAATTCCTCCACACTCCTTGGCAGCGACTGCAGGCTTGCTGACAGGCCTGCTGATGCACCAAGCATTTTCTCACCAGTGTTCTTCTCTAGGCTGCTCCATCAAAATGCTCATCTGAATCCTCTGCAGCAGAGCCTGTTTTTGTCCTTGCCCCCCACTGAGCTGGCACATAGCCCTCTGCCCTGGATGCTCATGATATCCGCCCC
The DNA here is from genome assembly GCF_964194155.1 of Cetorhinus maximus. NCBI lineage: Eukaryota > Metazoa > Chordata > Chondrichthyes > Lamniformes > Cetorhinidae > Cetorhinus > Cetorhinus maximus. Next base: position 123,669,488 of record NC_135883.1, on the reverse strand, counting down.
CTTCTGATTAGCCAATCAACACTGAAGTAATTCAAATGAGCTTGTAGCACAAAGTCACAATTAACAGGCACGGGTTATTCGCACGTCACAATTCCAGTGCCTGTTTTTGGAGGCTATTGAATTTAGCCTTCAATATCAACTGCTAATGACAAAGTACTTCATCGCTAAAAGTGGTGAAATTAAAACTAATGCATTGCTTTCAGAATTTGCTGAAGAATTGGATGCAAATCAACATATGTTTAATTCCCATCATATTCCGTGACATTAAGTAACATGCTTGAGCCACAAATCCGCAACTGACAAAGGGCACAAATTTCCAGTGTTTCTCCTGTTTATCTGCATCACTTTGTGGAAGAGCCACAGAAAACCTAATAAAATGGCACAAGCGGCAGAAAACTGGGCAACTCAACCCAATTTCTTTAATTACTTGTTCATAGAATTGTCACATATTTCAAGCAGGAAAACATGGCACCTCCAATTTCTATGGCTAAATCATTTATAAATTTTGAGGTCCCAGCACTTTCTGCGATTCTGAGAAATAGTCGAGAATTAATATAACCTCAATTTCAATTTTAGTAGGTCATTTTCTTACACAGACTGATAAGATTTATCCTGAAAATCACATTTTCCTTTGTGGTTTTTTTTTTCTGGGGAACAGACAGGGAAGTGGATTTGAGGTCAAAATCAGATCAGGCCATAGTCTCACTGAATGGCAAAGCAGACACAAGGACTGTGTGGAAAACTCTTGCTCCTAATTCTTATGCTGTTTTGCAAAGATGCTCTCATTGAGTTGAGATCTTCAGTAGAGAGCCTTACGATATAGTGGTTGGTAAACTGCAAGGTGCTGCAAGTAGATCTAGCTCCAGCCTGGAAATAACCAGACGCACAAAGGTTCATGAACACAGCCACCTCCACAGCCACTGACAATCTGGTCCTTGCCTAGTCCTGAAGTTGTGGTTGTGGCTGCAGCAGGTACCATATTTCAATAAGGAAACCTTACTGAAGCACAGGCATCTCAAATGCTGAGGTTCAGGGAGGAGAATCGCTCCCTGGATTCTCTGGGTAGATATGACCTCCTGCTGAGAACAGTTCACTCCTCCTCCTCCCTCTTCCAGCTGCTAGCCCTGCTCTGTGCCACCTCCATTCATTCCCCCAGACATGTTGTATTCCGTTGGGAACGTTTACTGACGCACCCATGTCTGGGAGCTAATGATTCATGCAGAAACCTTGAAGTCAGAAAAAACAATGCCGCTCCCTGTGGACTTTTGAAACAATTAGAGAAAGCACCGTTTGTAGAATTGGAGAAATAGGCAGAAAAGATTAATCAGTAGAAAACCTTTAAGTTATTGATGATCCCATGAAATAGCGCAGGTCCTTCATGTTGCTGAACACATATTCAGATGTGCAAGGTTGAGAGAGCATTAGCTGGAGTATTAAGTTCCAAAATAGCATCACCAGAATCAAATCAGTATTGCAAGATGATTTACTTCATTATCTGCCCACTCTGTACACTTTCGGTTACTGTTTACTCCATACACACTAATGTCCTCACCAATATCGATCTGAAATGATTCGCTACAAAAGTGTGTGCATACCCATTTTGGAAGTCTAAGGAAACACATAGTACCCAAAAAATGGGGGCAGCAATTCCAATCCTTTACCCACTGTTTTTTTAATATTATGTTGGTTAAATAGATACTCAAGAATTTCAGTGGCCAGTTTTAACCCTGATCCCAGATTGTCTGGAAGCCTCCCAGAATGACAGATTTATAGCCCATGCTCTGCTGTGAGCAACCCAGGAGAAAACAAGGAAATAGGGTTAATGGGCAGCACCAATGCATTGAGATGTTGCAACACTTTGGCGAGCACATGCGGCGGCCATTAAGCACAGGGTAAGTTCCTATTAGTGCGTTGGACTATATTGGAGCATGTATGAGCACTGTAGGCAGTAAAGTTCCCAGATAATAGCTATTAGTATTTTGGCCGTAACAATAGCAGTTTTAGGAAGTACTTGTGATACCTTTTCTATTCCAATTACAGTACTTTCTCCATTTGCTTCCCTCCTTCCCTTTTCACTACTTCATTTCTGAAGTTGGTAACCTGCCTGGGAGGGAAATATTATGTAAATTTGAGAATGAAATCAACATTTATTTTTCACCATTAAATCTGGTTCATGTTCAAACTGGGCTGTGCATCAATGCCATGATCAATCGAGAGGGTACCAGCTGCATCAATAAGACAAGTACATCCTTCTTGGCACCTTAGGAAGCAAGTGTTGATCAGCACAGCATAAAGATGTAGACAAAATTCTAATATATTAAGCAGCTATCATCCTAACCCAATTTATGGGGAGGCAATGGCGTAGTGATATTGTTGCTGGACTAGTAATCCAGAAACTCAGGGTAATGCTATGAGGATAAAAGCAAAAAAACTGCAGATGCTGGAAATCCAAAACAAAAATAAAAATACCTGGAAAAACTCAGCAGGTCTGACAGCATCTGCGGAGAGGAATACAGATAACGTTTCGAGTCCGCATGATTCTTCAACAGAACTAAGGAAAAATGCTCTGAGGACCTGAGTTCAAATCCTACTATAGCAGATGGTGAAATTTGAATTCAGTAAATATCTGGAATTAAAAGTCTAATGATGACCATGAAACCATTGTCTAGCCTACTTGAGACTCCAGACCCACAGCAATGTAGTTGACCCTTAAATGCCCTCTAAACAAGGGCAATTTGGCATGGGCAATAAATGCTGGCCTCGCCAGGGACACCCACATTTCATGAATGAATAAAAAAAATGAATGGCCTTGAGCATTGAAGATGGCATAACAGGAACGCAACGGTTTCCAGATGCAGCATTTTGAATACTATAGGATGGAGTACCCATACCAACGTTCAGGAGCAGCCAAACACTTTCTGCATAGATGTGGTGATACTAACAAGGGCGGGCGGGCGGGCAGCCGATCTCAATTTGCCATGAGGAGGGCAAATGCAAGGCAGGCAGCCAGCACAAACAATCCGAATATGCACACAAACAAAATATGATCAACTGGGGCTTGCAAATGGAAAGCCGGCAGCTGGAAGTATATATCCTGTTGAAGATGACGACGGTACAAGTTAGTTTCCGGTACACTGAGACTTGCTCGTCACCCGTGTGCCTGTGTCCGCTGGGACAGTACAGCATACCGAGCCATCTCAGGCTTTATTGTAGACCGCACTGAAGGGGCAGCACTGCCTGAGAACAGCTCCTGCCCCTTTCACACGGTGCGGCTCAAATTATGTAAAACAACAGAGTTGACAGCAAGATCAGATCATGTTATAGCGGTTGCTCCATCTATTGATTTGCTGGCTCACAGCTCTCGCACCCTTCCTCAAATTTAGCTAGGTGCCAATGAACAAATTCCATCAAAATGCACGTGGCTGGGCTCCCCAGGCTGGGGTTTTTACACATTTATAGCTCATTTGTTGAGGGTGGATGTCTAGTTTTGTCGGATTTGCCCTTACGACGCTTGAGAAAAAGGAAAACAAAGAGGATCTTGCTGTACATTAATGTTGCCAGGCAACCCCCAACCACCACACCCTCTACTCCTGCCATTCGCCTCTGGGAGGAAGGTTGCCTCAATTAATTTTAAACTGAATCTGGATTTAAGTCTACAAGTATCTTCATAATTGCAACTGAAACTCTTTCGAGTTATCAACAGTCACAGATTGCAACTCTTTCGAGTACAATCACAGTTCTTGGTTTCCGGGAGTGGGACGTGAACCCACAACGCTCTGATTCAAAGGCGAGGGTGCTATGAACTGAGCCACAGCTGACACCTCTGTCTAACTGAGCCACGCATGTCAACAGGGCTCCAGGTTTGATCCTTGGTCTGTGCCGAGTTAGCTGATCGACGCTATAATGGGTCTCAGGACCCTTGGGCTGAGTTGGGGCTGGGGGTGGGGTCGTAGTGGGGTGTAGGGCGGGAAGTCCAGCAGAGTTCCTGCTCCAGATCTGCATCTAGTGGGACCATGGCGTGCCTGTGGACTCTGAGTGAGGACAACATTGTGGCTCCACGGTGACATCCAAAATGATCGAATCAGCAGCCGACACTGGGTGGGTTTAAAAAGGCCACTTGGCAAAGAATAGGGGGCTGCCGGCGCTCACGGAGCCCAGGGTCATGAGAGGATCAAATTAGATTCGAAAACTAATGACAGGTATTTCGGACCCAGTGCAGTTTTAACTCGGTGTATGTGAATGAGTTTCCAGTGAGTTAAAATTGGGCCCTTCAATGACACGGTGAGTTGAAGGTCCGGGTACTGCCCCCATTCACAACATGACTGCAGGGAAAAGATGGCATCAGTCCATCACCCTGTGAGTAATCCAGTGTTGCACTTCTATTATTGCAGAAATGAGCTACCGTTTATTCAGATCACCTTTTCTGTAGTTACAGCATAAAATGTTACCCAGGAAATGGTCAGAAAAATCATGGAAACTCTGTAAGGTAGGTAAAAAGAGGTTAAAAGTTTGAGAAAGCAGGAATCATTGTGGCCTGTGCATCTCTTTATATTAATGACACTGTTAAATGAAATTAGGCGGAATCTCTACCGGAGTTTGACTTGACGAAAACATAAAATAAATTAAGGAACGAATGTTCATCCCAATTCCACTACATGGCTTGGATGTCCGAAATGTAGCAGAGCGCAAATAAACTGTCACGTTCCGAGCTCCGATCTCATTGTTCCTCGGAATTAAAACACACAAAATAAATGAAAGGATTGATTTACCTTGTAACTGCTGGCAATTCAGTCTTCTCCGGATTACCGCTCCAACAAGTTTATGATGCAAACTGAAAAATGGTCTTCTCCAAATATAAAAGCAAACCGGGAGTCCTCACAATAAGTTCTGTTTCACTGTATGTTGGAAGTAAAATGATCTGCTTGTCCTTCCCTCACTAATGATCTCAGAAGGTGTAAACCGAGTTTACAACGCGCCTGTAACTACCTCCAATCGTTCCAATTAGAATCACCCTTAACAGCCAGTTTCTGTTTTGAGAAACATTTAACTGCACAAACAATGGCTATATTCTCATACAATTTTCCCCCTTTCAAAAGAAGTGGTTAATTAAAATAAATATTCCTTTCTCCTGAAGGAGTGACCACTGCACCGAGGTGCAGTGTAAGGGTATAGATGATAAAAGCAAAAAACTGCGGATGCTGGAAATGCAAAACAAAACTAAAAATAAAACTACCTGGAAAAACTCAGCAGGTCTGGCAGCATCTGCGGAGAGTAACACAGTTAACGTATGACTCTTCAGCAGAACTGAGTAAAAATAGAAGAGAGGTGAAATATAAGGTGGTTTAAGTGGGGTGGGGGGTGGGTGGGACAAGTAGAGCTGGATAGAGGACCAATGGTAGGTGGAGATAACCAAAAGATGTCACAGACAAAAGGACGAAGAGGTGTTGAAAGTGGTGATATTATCTAAAGAATGTGATAATTAAGGGTAGAAAGCAGGACAAGCAAGCTACATATAGCCCTAGTTGGGGTGGGGTGAAGGAATCAAAAATGGCTAAAAGGTAGAGATAAAACAATGGATGGAAATACATTTAAAAATAATGGAAATAGGTGGGGAAAGAAAAATCTATATAAATTATTGGGAAAAAAAAGGGGGGATCGGAAAGGAGGTGGGGATGGAGGAGAGAGTTCATGATCTAAAATTGTTGAACTCAATATTCAGTCCGGAAGGCTGTAAAGTACCTAGTCGGAAGATGAGGTGCTGTTCCTCCAGTTTGCGTTGAGCTTCACTGGAACAATGCAGCAGGCCAAGGACGGACATGTGGGCATGAGAGCAGGGTGGAGTGTTGAAATGGCAAGCGACAGGGAGGTCTGGGTAATGCTTACGGACAGACCGAAGGTGTTCTGCAAAGCGGTCACCCAGTCTGCGTTTGGTCTCTCCAATGTAGAGGAAACCGCATTGGGAGCAACGAATGCAGTAGACAAAATTGAGGGAAGTGCAAGTGAAATGCTGCTTCACTTGAAAGGAGTGTTTGGACCCTTGGACGGTGAGGAGAGGGGAAGTAAAGGGACAGGTGTTGCACCTTCTGCGGTTGCATGGGAAGGTGCCGTAGGAGGGGGTTGAGGTGTAGGGGGTGATGGAGGAGTGGACCAGGGTGTCCCAGAGGGAACGATCCCTGCGGAATACTGCCAGGAGGGGTGAAGGGAAGATGTGTTTGGTGGTGGCATCATGCTGGAGTTGGCGGAAATGGTGGAGGATGATCCTTTGAATGCGGAGGCTGGTGGGGTAATAAGTGAGGGCAAGGGGGATCCTATCATGTTTCTGGGAGGGAGAGGAAGGTGTGAGGGCGGATGCGCGGGAGATGGGCCGGACACGGTTGAGGGCCCTGTCAACCACCGTGGGTGGAAAACCTCAGTTAAGGAAGAAGGAAGACATGTCAGAGGAACTGTTTTTGAAAGTGGGATCATCAGAACAGATGCGACGGAGGCGAAAGAACTGAGAGAATGGGATGGAGTCCTTACAGGAAGCGGGGTGTGAGGAGCTGTAGCCGAGGTAGCTGTGGGAGTCGGTAGGCTTGTAATGGATATTGGTGGACAGTCTATCACCAGAAATTGAGACAGGTCAAGGAAGGGAAGGGAAGTGTCAGAGATGGACCATGTGAAAATGATGGAGGGGTGGAAATTGGAAGCAAAATTAATCAATTTTTCCAGGTCCAGACGAGAGCATGAAGCAGCACCGAAGTAATCATCGATGTACCGGAGAAAGAGTTGTGGGAGGGGGCTGGAGTAGGACTGGAACAAGGAATGTTCCACATACCCCATAAAGAGACAGGCATAGCTGGGGCCCATGCGGGTACCCATAGCCACACCTTTTATTTGAAGGAAGTGAGAGGAGTTTAAGGAGAAATTGTTCAGTGTGAGAACAAGTTCAGCCAGACGGAGAAGAGTAGTAGTGGATGGGGATTGTTCGGGCCTCTGTTCGAGAAAGAAGCGGAGAGCCATCAGACCATCCCGGTGGGGGATGGAGGTGTAGAGTGATTGGACGTCCATGGTGAAGAGGAGGCGGTTGGTCCAATTTCCACCCCTCCATCATTTTCACATGGTCCATCTCTGACACTTCCCTTCCCTTCCTTGACCTCTGTGTCTCAATTTCTGGTGATAGACTGTCCACCAATATCCATTACTAGCCTACCGACTCCCACAGCTACCTCGACTACAGCTCCTCACACCCTGCTTCCTGTAAGGACTCCATCCCATTCTCTCAGTTCTTTCACCTCCGTCGCATCTGTTCTGATGATCCCACTTTCAAAAACAGTTCCTCTGACATGTCCTCCTTCTTCCTTAACCGAGGTTTTCCACCCACGGTGGTTGACAGGGCCCTCAATCGTGTCCGGCCCATCTCCCGCGCATCAGCCCTCACACCTTCCTCTCCCTCCCAGAAACATGATGGGGTCCCCCTTGTCCTCACTTATCATGCATTCAAAGGATCATCCTCCGCCATTTCCGCCAACTCCAGCATGATGCCACCACCAAACACATCTTCCCTTCACCCCTCCTGGCGGCATTCCGCAGGGATCATTCCCTCCGGGACACCCTGGTCCACTCCTCCATCACCCCCTACACCTCAACCCCCTCCTACGGCACCTTCCCATGCAACCGCAGAAGGTGCAACACCTGTCCCTTTACTTCCCCTCTCCTCACCGTCCAAGGGCCCAAACACTCCTTTCAAGTGAAGCAGCATTTCACTTGCACTTCCCTCAATTTAGTCTACTGCATTCGTTGCTCCCAATGTGGTTTCCTCTACATTGGAGAGACCAAACGCAGACTGGGTGACCGCTTTGCAGAACACCTTCGGTCTGTCCGTAAGCATTACCCAGACCTCCCTGTCGCTTGCCATTTCAACACTCCACCCCGCTCTCTTGCCCACATGTCTGTCCTTGGCCTGCTGCATTGTTCCAGTGAAGCTCAACGCAAACTGGAGGAACAGCACCTCATCTTCCGACTAGGCACTTTACAGTCTTCCGGACTGAATATTGAGTTCAACAATTTTAGATCATGAACTCTCTCCTCCATCCCCACCCCCTTTCTGATTCCCCCCCACTTTTTTTCCAATAATTTATATAGATTTTTCTTTCCCCACCTATTTCCATTATTTTTAAATGTATTTCCATCCATTGTTTTATCTCTACCTTTTAGCCATTTTCGATTCCTTCACCCCACCCCACCCCCACTAGGGCTATCTGTAGCTTGCTTGTCCTGCTTTCTACCCTTAATTATCACATTCCTTAGATAATATCACCACTTTCAACACCTCTTCGTCCTTTTGTCTATGACATCTTTTGGTTATCTCTACCTATCATTGGCCCTCTATCCAGCTCTACTTGTCCCACCCCCCAGTTTATATTTCACCTCTCTTCTAGTTTTACTTAGTTCTGTTGAAGAGTCATATGGACTCGAAACGTTAACTGTGTTCCTCTCCGCAGATGCTGCCAGACCTGCTGAGTTTCTCCAGGTATTTTTATTTTTATTTTTGTTAAGGGTATAGATGACCCTTGACTACTTCATCGAGCATCTGTTCTTCATGTGACAGTCTTGTGGGTAAGGAGTAGAAATTCGGGGGTCTTTTAAGCCGATAAATGACAGCGGCACCCAAACTGGGAGATCTGAGGCTTGGTCCAGATGGGCCTCGGGTCTGGTGATAATTGAATTGAGCTACTAGCGGCTCCAGAGGCAGCCTGCATGTTAGCGGTGCTCCAATTTGGTCTGTCTGCCTCGCAAGCGGCGGCCCTGAGGTAAAACCCAGGTGACGATGGTTGGGGGACAGGTAACAGCAGATGTCCGGAGAGCTGTGGAGCCAGAAGGAGTTCGGCTATTCCTCCCAACTCCACAGGAGGGTAACAAAAAAAAACACATCTCACCTTCTTGTCATTGCTGCTGCAATCCCAACTACACCTGAGTGGAGCAGGCCTGGCCCCTGTTCTGCTCAGCAGGCACAAATCTTGATGAGGGGCACCATTAGGCCTTTGCCTAGCTTATACAAGGGGCTTAGAATCAGCCTAAAGTGGCCATCCAGGATAGCTGAAAATGGTCAACCTGGAACATAGGATTTATTTCAGGTGTCCTTCAGGCGAATGGCTTTGTGAAATGGGTAATCCAGTTTCTACTCCTCAGTTAACTGCTGCTTCAATTATAGGGCCATCAAAACTGATTGCAATGCTGATGGCAACAGATACAAGCTTCATGAATTGCTGGATCATGATGATGTGTGATGACCATCTTTTGTTTCTTTCTATCGCAAAACAGGGAGTATTTTGACCACAGAGATAAGATCAGCTAATTGAGCACAGACTGGTAATTAAACTTGAGACTTTACTGGTTTGCATGGTTCTGCTTTGGACCATTCAGTGTACTACTTGCCAGTGAGACATTGAGAGAACTCCCAATGAAAGCTTTACATGTATTTATAGGATGCGAACTATAAACTAGTTGGTATGTTTGCTTTAATGGACTCAATTTACATGAAAGTTTCTGTCTGTTTTTTCCTCTACTTTTCCGTGAGACTCCCTGTTAAGACACAGCAGATGGTAAATGCTAAGCTGTTCAAATCCCAGGGGGAAACTTGAAACAACTGTCACAACTAATTTTCAATTTGTATAAATTTTGAGATGCGTGCCCTGAATTCAGTAGTAATAAGATCACCAAGTCTTATAGGATTTTATAAAACTAGATTAAACATTTGTTAGTAAGAGAAATGATTTAAATACATACATAGATCTCTAAATTACTGCTATGATAACTTCTAAATCCCCTAATCAATCTAACTCCCAGTTACACTTTTGTTAAGGCGACAGTAAGATACATAGATTTTAAAAGACCCAGGCAAAGAAACATGATACCCTGAACAAGTCGAATTCCGAGTGAGTTTTCTTAACTTCAGTCCTTTGAGGACAGCAGCTTGAGGCAGTGATGCTGAAGGCTTTTCACACACTCGTAAGAACTTAAACATGCCTTCCCTTACAAACAGTCTTCTCTTCTTTATGCATATCTTCCTCTTTGAATGCAAATACCCATTGTTTCACTACCAGTAATCTTTGGGAAAAATAAACACACTGTTTCTAAACTTCACCTGGCTAGGTGACATGTTTCACCCCTCCTTTGAAAACGATCTGGCCTGGTTTGTTTCAAAATGCAAATATTCCCTTGACAACTATGTTTTTAAACTTCCCCATGTTTACCTATTTAACATTTCAAACCTAACCTCTCTTCTTAGATCAAAGCACCCAAATTAATCAATTAACTCTCTCTCACACACACACACATGCACACACCCATACACACAAATATAGACACATAGACACATCCCACTATTACTCTATTTCACAATAAATTCCAATAACATTATGTGAATTAGTATGTCTTCTTGACAGTCTCCTTTCAGTTTTCCTTTCTCTTTCCTTTTCCCAGGTTTTTCTAGAAAATGTTAACCGCTCTCAGGCAGAAACACAGGATGGATGAGCAAATGACCCGCAAACCATAGATGCATGACAGTATCCCTTGCACAAAGTATATATTTGAGAATGGCACTTGGTCTCTCTCATGTCAGTAAGGCCAAGCTCCCTAATTCAGAGTGTGGAAGATCATGGCGACAATACTGTCCCCAGATTTTCAGCCTTCCTCGGTTTGATATTTCTAGTAAAATCAAAGTTGTGCTCCTTTACAACTTGTTTACTGCTTCACTAAGTGAAACAAAAAGAATTCTTCAAAAAAAACATACTTGTGATGTTGCTACACATAGGGACCAGAGGAATTTTTACCTCATGGTGTCTAAGTTAATGGCCACATTGTAATTCAAACTATTTCAGTAAGAGACAAATCCTTTTCTTGTAATATCACTTCTGAAGATTATAAATCCATAGTTAAGTTAATAATTTTTACATACCCAGGGAGGGAATACATTCTTTAGAGATAGTGAGCTCTGCCATCACTCACCTACTTTCAATGAGTCATTCTTCAGTCTGACACCATCATTGCAACGATAGTGAATATTATTGATATTGTTTCTCCTTTCTCGCAGCAACACAAGTTCTAGAAATAAATGGCTTTCGACTGGCAGAATGTTTAAAGTGCTGTGGGACAAGTCAATCACTGGGCTGATTTGCATATTCAATTTTTTATGTTGCAAACAGATCAAAATCTGCCAGCAGGCATAATGGCCTTTGACTATAACGTGAAGTCACTGTGTTGAGATGGTTTACACTGGCAATTCATGAATAACTAATGAATTAACAAAAATTATTTAGCTGAATTGGAAACAGGCAGACACAGTAGCTAAAGATCCTCACCTTCACTGCAATGCAATGGGAATGTTAAAGGTCAGGACTTCCGTTCACCTGACTGACTCTAACCTGAACCCGAGGTGTTGCCCAGAGACAGCATCATTGAGATCATTAAGGTGGGATGCTTACCATTCCCATTAGCACTTGGGGGCTTACATTGTGGGAGGAAGTGTGGCTGCAGGAATTGAATGCCTGTCTGGTAAAATTAGTCACGACTGGTAAAATTAATCTTCATGGCTCTAAGAAACTGTGACAATCAACTTTCTGCTTCCTACTATTTTAGGCATTTGCCCCTTTTCTGTTCGGCTATTGCACATGCAAACAATATGGAAGGAAAAGTCAATGGCCATATTGTAAACTGAGAGCCACTCTAGAGGAAAGAAAATAATTTTCTGACAGTCTTATTTTCCCTAAATGGGTGTTGTGCACCTGTAGTACTACTCAAATGCTCTAGACACATTTTGGAGGATGTGGAGTTGACTGCTGATTATAATATTTGAACAATAATAAGCCTTACACAATGTTTTTACAGGCTTCTAGCATTCTTGCAATCAAAAGCTTAAAGTACACCAGGCATGTGATACGTCTTAAATCTCTGCTTGTACCATCATATTGTCAGCCTATAAGCATCTGCTCCTGCTCACATGACCTTACACCGCTTTGGCCGATTGTCCCACACAGCAATTATACAGCAGGGTACACGGTGCCCCCACCACTTGTACCTGTAAGCATTCCTTCTGTTGCATTTATCCTTCTGATTGTAGCTACCTGATCTATAGAAGGGGAAAAAAACCTTCAAAACTTCAGGACATCCCACAGCATTTTACAGCCAACAAAATACTTGTAAAATGTAGTCATTGTTATAATGTAGAAAATGTGCTAAACATGCAATCACACCTATTGTAATGGGCACCATGACATTTATATAACATCCTGACAATTAAAACCTCTCACCTACCTTCCTGACAATTAAAACCTCTTACCTCTGGTGCTTGCAGGAGAAGGCTGCACATCGTAGATGGGAGCAAACCTGCAAAGGAAGGGGCCTCATAACTTGTAGATATTAAATGACTGAGGAGGCCACTCTCCAGATTATTGCTCTAAAGAATCCTATTTACTTACCAGCACCAAAGCATCCAAGAAAGCACAATACTATGTGAATGAATCTGCTGTAAACTGTGCTTCATGTTTATGATGATGAAAGCATTTGTAACTTATATTCCTTTTCACCTTCTCTAGGTGTGCCACCAGAAACTGTACAAGGGTCAAGTGGCACATACCTGGCTAGTAGTTTATAGCAGTCATCTCACCCAGCCTTACAAACAGCAGCTCACATACAACTATCCCATCTTCTAGGCACAAAGACCCTGGGCCTGCTGCAGTACATCTGATGCACCTCAAGTCTCAAAATGCAGCAGGTACATGGACTCTTGGAGCCCTCATACAGACTTTGTGCAAGGCTCATTATAGCCATCATCTCAACAAAATATAAATCAGGGGGTGAGATTTAAGCCCAATAGGTTGAGGGCTAAGTGCTTACATGGGTGCTTCTAGGAAAACCTCCATTAGTATCTTATTGATCAAGCTCTCTGCTTTTATTGCCATAATCCTTTACAGAATCATAGAGTCAATAAGGCACAGAATGAAGCCATTTGGCTGGCTCGCTGTATAGCAATCCAATCAGTCCCATTCCCTTGCTCTATAGCCCTTCAAATTTATTTCCCTCAACTGTCCATCCAATTTCCTTTTGAATTTGTTGACCACCTCGACTTCCACACCCTTGTGGGCAGTGAGCTCCATTCGCTGCATCAAGAAAAGTTCTTCCTTATGCTCTTTCCCCCTCCATCTGCTGCCCAAAAGCTTAAATCTGCATCCCCTACTCCTTGTATGATCAGGAAACAGCTTTTTTTTGTTGTCTACCTTATCTAAACCTGTCAATCTAGTACACCTCTATCAAATCTCTCTTCAATCTCTTTTGTTTCATAAAGAATAACCCCAGCTTCTCCAACCTAACTTGGTAGTTAAAGTCCCTCATCCCCAGAACCATTCTGATAAATCTCCTCTGCAACCTCTCAAGGACCCTCACATCCTTCCTAAAGTGTGGTGATGCTGAGCTGTGACAAAATAGCTTATATGAAACTGCTGAGTTTAAGAGGAGATTCTCTGAACACTGGATACTCAGAGGCAGATTAACTAGTTTACACCAAAAGGTTTACAACTGGCATAAGCAGTCTAACTGAAGTCTCCACTTCATTTTCTCCGCCCACAAAATATCACTATGTAAGCATGTTTTAACTAGGACCTACAATCCTGATCTGAATGGGGGCAGAAGGAACTAGACCCACAGCAAGGTGACCTGAATTCAACCATGATAAAACTTTCATTATTTAATGTTAGAAGCAAATATAGATCATATAATCATACAACGGTTATTGTAGAGAAGGAGGCCACTTGGCTGGCTCACTGCAAGAGAAATTCAGCTGGTCCCACTCTGCTCCCTTTTCCCTGTAGCCCTGCTATATTATTCTCTTTAGGTGCTTATCCGATCTTCTTTTGAACACCATAATTGAATCTGCCTCCACCACACTCTCAGGCAGTGCATTTCACATCCTAACCACTCACTGCATCAAAAGGTTTTTCCTTTTAGCACCAGTTCTTTTGTTAATCACCTTAAATCTGTGTCCTTTGATTCTCAACCCTTCTGACAATGGGAAGTTTCTCCCTATTTACATCCCTCATTTTGCATGCCTTTATCAAATCTTCTCTCAACCTTCTCTTCCCTAAGGAGAACAACCCCAGCTTCTCCAATCTACCCATATAACTGAAGTCCCTCATCCCTGGATTCATTCTTTAAATCTTTTCTGCACCCTCTCTTACGATTTCACATCCTTCCTAAAGTGTAATGCCCAGATTTGGACACAGTATTCCAGTTGAGGCCAAACTAGTGTTTTATAAAGCTTCATCATAACTTCCTTGTTTTGAACTCCATGGCTGGGATTTTTCAGAGATGGCAGGATTACCTGCAGGGGCCACATCTGGAGCAGCATCTGGTGGAAGAGGGCATCAATGGACCTGTGCGCTCAAACTCAGGTAAGTGGAGACTGTGGGCACTCGGCCCAGTCAGGCAGGGTCTCAGATTCCTGACACCTTTGAGGGTCCACAGAGGCTGCAGGGTCAGCTCCTCAGGACAAGGGCTATGCACAGAGGACATGGCTGATGACACCCGTGCGGCGGCCTCAGACTGCAGCAGAGCGATAGTACAACGAGGCTCATGCCGCGACCTGGGCTTTGGTGGAGTAAACAATAGGCACTTTAAAAAAGAGGTTCAGGTGCCCCAACAGGTCCAGTGGAGCACTGCAATACAGTCCCGGGAGGGTGTTGAGCATCATCGTTGCTTGCAGCACACTCCACAACCTGGCGCTACAAAGTGGGGAGGACGTAGCTGAGGAGGACATGGAAGAGCTGCACGTTTACTCCAATGAGGAAGACGTCGAAGGCGACGATGGTGATGAGGTCCTCGAAGGCGAGGATGCCGGCGATGAGGCCGTCACACTGGCCAGATGAGGCAGACGCATTCGGGAGGCCCTCATAGCAGCAAGATTCATGAAGGATGATGACGAGATGCAGTGAGGACAATCCTGACATCCTCACATTGCATCTGTGAATGTTTGACTGCTGTGTGGCTGAATGCAGCGCACATACCCTCAGTGCTTAGACTCATGTCATGGAGGTGCAGTGGAGGCCCTAATACTCGCTAGATTCCAGGAGGATGATGACAACATACAGTAAGGACACTCCATAGATCTTCACATGGCCTCTGTGAGTATCTGACTCCTGTCTGGCTGAGGGCAGCTCCCTTGCGCTCTGTGATCAGGGTCATATCATAGAGACGCAGTTGTAAAACTTTAAATGCACCTGATCCTTTGTCAGCCTTCAGCACCTGACCCCTTCAGGAGCACAGCATCACTGGTTACAGATGCTGAAGAGATGGGGGGTCAGCCCCACCTCAAGCATGCTGAGAGCACATGGAGAGAATGACGGAACTCTGGGACACCTGCCCACGACATTCTGGCAGTAATGGCCAGAACCATCGAGGTTCAGGCATCACTAATGTGTCCAGGGAGTGTGAGGCTGGACCATCACTTTGATCTGAAGGTTATGCACTGCACAGGGAAGAGGCCCTGGACTGAGACACCTGCCTTTATCTTGTGCAGGAACCAAGGTTTCAAGTCTGAGTGACACGAACACTGCAACATCAGAACAAGGAGCCATGGGCAAGGAGACATTCTTGGGAGTTTATTTACAATAGTGAACATTATGTACAAGTGATTAACACCCATGCCCAGGCTGTGCAACTACATCTTCTTAACTTTCCTAACCCTGTCTTGGTGCTCCCCGGACATCCACAGCGGAGGTGGAGGCAGCCTGCTGCCTGTTATGCTCTGCCTGTGATGATCCTGGCAGGCGTCCTCGAGAGACCTGGAGGGCCTCGGCCTGCATTCGGAGTCCTGCTGTGTGGCAGTGACACCCTGCTCGAGCTGTGGGGCTGGAGCTGCTGGGGTCACAGGAAGAGAGGTTTCAGATGGACACTCCCGGAGTCACCTAGGTGGATGGTGCCGGGTGTGCCCCTGTTGATCCTCCTCACTATGGGTGCCCCAGGGCCCTGGCTGACACCTTGAGGCGAAGGAGAAGCTGGCAAGAGATCGAGCTGCCCTGGACCCCTCTTGCATTGACACTGCTGGAGGCCAACTATGGCGTCAGCGATGAAATTCAGCCCGTGCAGCAGTGCAGGACTGATGTCATGGACCAAGGTCTCCATGGCAGCCACCATCCTCCCAGTCTTGACCTCAGTGCATTGTCACCCCAGCGCTATCACCTCAACCTAAAGGTGGAAGGGCTCCTCCACCATGCTTTGCAATCTGAGGAGCGCAGCGGACATCCTTCCCTGATGTTCCCAAACTTGCCTTTGCAGCTCCAACAACTGAGACATGACCGAGTCCCAAGGCTCATCATCTGACTCGGACTCAGCAAATTTCTGGCCTTCAGCAGCCCTGCTGTGGATCAGACAGTCTGATGTGCTCACCAGATTGTGACCCCAAGGCTACTCCAGAGCTAGGTCCCACAAAGGTGTGTGTGTCTGCGCTGGTGGAGGGTGTGGGTGAGCGCTGTGACAGGTCTTCAATTAGGGTGTCATCACATTCTTCTTTCAAGGTGCCTTCGGGGCTTGAGTCAAGGACCTGGGTCATGGACCCCCTCAGCTGCTTCCCAGTTGGGCCTGTGAAAGCAAGGAGAGATAATTAGCACATGGCCGGGGACTGCGGAACAGGAGAACTGACTCACCACATGGTTGTCTGAAGGAGTTTGAAGTGGGGAGGGAGTCCGGGGGAGGAAGGAGTTTGTGGGGAGGAAGAAGTTCGGGGGAGGAAGGAGTCCGAGGGGGGAATGTCCAGGTGAACGTACAAGAGAGGGGTCTGTGGAGCCAATGACTGCCTCATGGCGTGAACTGAGGGTGGGCGTGGTCAGAGGGAATGGTGAGAATGAGAGAGGTCAGAGTGAGCCAGTAGGGTGGGAGGGTGAGTGTGCGAAGGTAACCGTAGAAGGCATGATGAGGGTGGTTGGCGGGGACTCAGGGGCAGACACAGACCCTGGGGGTGGGAAGGAGGAGGTCGGGGAGGTCAGTGTGGATGGGGGTGGGATTCTCAGGAAGGTAGGGAACGTGGACATCCTGGAAAGAAAAGTGTTTTGGCAGGCAGGTGGCAGTGGGGAGGTGGAAGGTGATGCCAGGGGATCAACAGTGATGGGGGAAAGACATGAGTGACTGGGGGAAGGAAAAGGACGGGGGAGATAAACACGTACTTCACCAGTGCCATCTTGCAAAATCGAAAGTGGGCGGAGCTTCATGTTGGGCGGGCACAGCTGCTGCACAGGAGTGTGATCAGTGGGTGGGCAGAGATGCAGGTCGGCTCAGATGGACAACTGAAAGAGAACCCCAGCAGGCAACATTGAAAATGATCGGGACACGGAGGCGTGTGTGATGGTGGAAGGATCCGCGTGCGTGGGAGAGTGCTTACACAAGGCTCTAAAAGGCCCTGCCGCGCACACACTTCTCCCTCCAGAATCACTCGTGGGCTAGCTGCGTGCAACTGAACTGCTAGTGAGGGAGAATGCAGGTGGAGGACTCGCGAAGCCTGTAAATGAAACTGAAAGACACTGTTACACATTATTCAGTGAAAATGAATATATTTTCAGATTATAAAGTGACAACACGTGTTCACCTGCGCAACCACTTGTGATCAGAAATTCTTAACTTTCCTAGTCTTACCACTTCTAGGTGCTGCCCTGACATCTGCAGCAGGGGTGGAGACAGCCTGTGCAATGATTGGCCCTGTTGCCTCTGATGACTTTGGCGTGGGTCCTCTGGAGAGCCGAGGCCGTGAGGGCCCCGGCTTGCTTTGTCTGTCCTCCTGTGGATCAGCTGCTCCCTCTGTGGTGACAGAGGACAAGGTTGAGGGGGTCATAGGCAAAGGGTACTTGGAGGGAGAGGACAGTCTCTGAGATTCCTGAATGGATTACCCAGGGGTGTCCAGCTCCTTCTCCTCCTCCCTTTGGGTGCCTGAGGGTCCCAGCTTGACTCCTTGAGGGAAGGAGTGCCTGGAGGGATGTCAAGGAGCCACATTTCCCTCTTCTGTTGCCATTGCTTGAACTTACCCATGGCTATCACGATGGAGTGCAGGTTTGTGTACATTTCTGCATTCTGCTGGACCAGGGTCTCCACTGTGTCCACCATCCTTCCCGTGGAGACCTCCATACACACACATGTGGGCACCACTTCATCAGAGAGCAGGTGGATGCACTCCTCCGGCATTATTCAGGGCTTCCAACAGCTCTGCATGATGTTCTCCCGCCTTCTGCTAACTCTCCACGATGAGTTGGAAGGCTGAATCCAGAGGCTTGTCATCAGACTCAGAACCTCACAGATGCCTGTGACCACCAGATTGTGAACCCGAGCCTGCTCTAGATCTAGGTCCCACCGAGGTGTGTGTCTCTGTGCTGGTGCACGTTGTGGTTAAGGGCTTTGACAGGCCTCCCAGGCTGCTTATTTCCAACTTTTCAATGGAGGAGGTGTCCTCTTGGCTGGAGGTGAGGACATGGATGGAGCTGAGGGACTGGCTGGCTGAGGGTTGGCCACTTGGCAGAGCTCCCTGTGAACCAAAGTAGAGATAAGTAGTGCATGGCAGCAGAGTCAAGAGTAGGAGAGAGAGAGCACACATAGCTGTGTTGAGAGAGGGATGATGGGGTGCAGGATCCTCATGAGGGTGTTCGCCGCTGACCTCACCATCGCCACAGGCACGGCCCATGTGCTCACTGGTCAGCACGATGGCATGCTCCTCAAAGTGAATGAGGAGCCTAATGTGGGCCACTCCACCCCCAGTCTGGGATCTCTCCCTGCTGTTGTCAGCCAGCTTCTCCTGCATGAAAACAGATGGAGAGAGTGTGAGCAAGACACATGGCACTGCGTGGAATGTTTGTGTGGTGAGTGGAGCCATGGACAGGATGAGGATGTGAGCTCCAGAGGATATGAGCCTGATGGAGATGTGTGGGTATGTGTGAGAGTTAGTGGTGTTGTCCCTTGAAGTGTGAGATCCCTGTGGATGTGTGATGGGTTTGTGAGTGTGAGAGTTGAGAGTGATGAGAAGAGCGACTTACCCTGCTGGAACAGATGAGACCATTCATCCTCTTTCTGCACTGCAGGACATTGGTGCTGACCACCGCTGTCACTGCCTCCCATGCAGGATCGGAGACCTTGCTTGCTGGCTTTCGCCCAGACTGGGATAGAGGACATCGTGGCAGGCCTCCACGGCGTCCAAAAGGCATTCCAGAGATGCATCCCTCAATCAGGGGGCCGCAGTCCTCGTGCTTTTCGGAGCCATGTCTTGTGTGGTACAGTCCTGGGCTGGAAGCGCTGAGAGGTGTGTGCGCAGCTGCACTTTAAAAATGGAACCTGGCATGAGGAAGCGGCGAGGTGACGGCATTGCAGGTGAATCAAAGGCCGCCTGCTAGCGAAATGGTGTGTTTCCCAGGAATGCATGATTAATGAGGCAGGATTAGGACGATACAGCGCGAAAACCCACCAGTGCGGCCAGCGGGTAAAACATCCTTTTTCTCACCAGCTACCACACTTAATACAAATCTGGGATGATTCCGCCCAGAGTTTAGAAACAATGACCAATATGACTGCAGTAAAATATTCCACAAGGAAAAGGTTTTAGTTTCCGCTGCACAAATCCTTCTCTTCTAACCCCCTGTAAAAGGAGTTTCCAAAACCCATCACTGTCAGTCCAAGATAAAAATTCACAACATTCTCTCTTCCTGCTGCCAGTGATGACCACCCATACGCCCTGCTGCACATTGGCACATTGACCCCTATGATGGCCATTAACCTGGACCTGTTATCAGCATGCAACTGTGCATGCACGACACTGGCAGCAAACATTGCCAATGACAAACACTTATAGTTTCATCATCATTAATACTGCAGAATTTATGTTCAGACAAACTCAGATATTTTCATCCTTCATAATGAAGCAATTTTTTATGTGAAAATGTGTTCTTGCCAAACAATTACTTTATGTAGCACAGACTTACCAAACAAAATCCAGAATTTGTGCTGATTTTCCAAATTCATCAACCGCATGCAGAACTGTGACGACCTGCACGCTCCAATCAGGTAGATTTCACAGAATAATACATTGTACTAACTCACATCATCTGCAATATGTTGAGAAGTGTGGCATTTATTTTGTGATGGTTAAATACTAATCATATTTCACTTTCAGCACATGAACTAGGTTTTATTCATAGATGGTTTCCATGATTAAGAAATTATGTTTCCATAAGTGTTGTGTTTGATTGTTTGTTACCCTACTCGTTCTTTTATATAAACAATGTTTATTAATGACTGTCAACTCTCATCAAATATTACACACAAGAGAATGGAATTTTCTTTGATCTTACCCCTACATCAGATACAATGCAAAGTGATCAGTTTTAAACATTTGCTGAAGACTGATTCTTGTGAAGTGAGTTGACAAAAAGTGTACCACACGGGTATAATGGGCAATTATGTTTTATATAATTCTAAAACCAATGGCTAATTAATGGCCTTTTGCAAACTTTTTACCTCAGTTATTTTGCCTCAGTAAAGTTGAAGTTGGCTTTAATTCAGGGCAGGAATCAATGGTGCGGGGACCAAATCAGATGGCAATCCCCCCCAGCCGTACCATTCTGGTGGGAGGGGGTAGGATGGATTAAAAGTTACTCCAGGATGTCTGGACAGTGAGCCAATTGGTGAGTTCTGAAAGGAAGTAGTGTATGGATAGTTTAAATATTTCACATTGACAGTGGTATGTCTAGTTTCTATTCCACTCTGAGCATTTCCAGTTTTTCAGAAAGCATCCAAACCAGTTAACTATGGATTCCTCTCTGCTTCGTATCATGTCCCAGAGAAGCAACAAAATAGCGTTTGATCTTTAGACCTAATATGTGTTTATCCTCTCACTGTCGCTGGGTCAAAAACCTGGAACTCCCTTCCTAACTTCCTTCTGTGTGTGTGCCTACTCCAGGTGGACCGCAGCGGTTCAAGATGGCAGCTCACCACCACCTTCTCAAGGGCAATTAAGGATGGATAACAAATGCTGGTCTTACCAGAAATGCTCACATCCCATGAAAGAAGAATAAATAATTAAATACACAATTAAATAAATAGATCTGTGGATAGCAGGCGCTGCTTATCCATCTGTCTTCCATAATCAATATTTCATGAGTTTAAAGTTCCTTCCCCATGCACAGGTTTTATTGCTGGTAAAATCCACTTTAGCAACAACTTGCATTACATGGCACCTTTAACTTAGAAAATTGGCTAAGCATACTACACAGGGGTGTCATTAAAAAAAATAGGTGCCCAGCCAAGGAAGGAACTTTAGGAACGATGATCAAATGTTTAGTCGATGAGGAAGAGAGGGATGAATGAAAGGGATTTAGGGAGCAAATTTCTAATGTGCGTCTGAGATAGCTGAAGGCACGGCTGTCAACGATGAGACAAAAGCAAAGGTAAAGACACAATAATTCCGAAACAGCAAAGAGTTCAAGGAAAGGCCTAAAGTAGGTTACAGTGATAAGGAGGTGTGAGGGCATAAAGAGATATAAACATTTAAGAACTGTTAGATCATCAAAGAGAGCATTACAATTTTGTTTTTTTAAGTGCATTTATCTCTTCTAATGATATCACAGCAGCCGATGTAAGTGGATGCTGGTCCTTTATAATCTGGAAGCTGTAGATTCTATGTAATTTACTTTAAAGAGGTCATGTCAACAGGGTCTACCAATTGCAATAAACTGCATACTGGAAGTTACGTAGGGCGGGATTTTCTGGTCCCGTCAGCGGCAGGCGTCATGGTGAGCGGGATAGGAAAATGTGGAGAATGGCAAAAAGTCAGTAGTTTTCTGCTCCTGACTTTCATGCCGGAACAGGTAGCCTGCTGTGCCATGTCGAGAACTGCGTTTGTATTCATTTGAATATCATGAATAGTCATTAAGAAGGCAACTCACCAGAATCATGCCCCCAACTCCATGTCAAATGGTCACATTTGAAGACTAGACCAGCGTGATTCACAACCAGATATCAGTGAACTGCACCTGGCAAGCACCAATTCATTCATGACCTCGAGGAATGGTCGCCTACCTTTTGTCGCACTGCACTTGTGGCTGCTCCAACTCCATGCCAAGGCTGCACAGAAACTCAAGGGGCTGGGGGGGTCAGAGCCAAGGCTTACCATGCAAGACCTGCGGGAAGGCAGGGAGTGGAAGGGGATGGAGGGCAAAGGTTTGATTGAGTTGGGAAGGGGGTTAGACAAGGCAGAGGCTAAGAAAGAGGCTGGAACGCAAAGGCTTGACTGATGGCGGGTGGGGGTTAGACACGACAGAGGCTAGAGAAGGGGCTGGAATGCAAAGGCTTGACTGAGCGGGGGAATGATTGGAGATGAGATCAAACAGACAAATGACTGTGGCGGGGTGATGTTTGGGGAAGAGAGCACTCATACACATGACTGTGGCGGAGGTGGGGGGGTGTTGGGTGGAAATAAAAGGGGAGAGAAAGTGTAGACAGTCTTGGGCAATAGAGACACGGGTAGTTAAGGCCACAAAGCAAAGTCAGTCCTGTGGATCTGGGCCACAATTTAGTGGGCTGTGCTATGGCATATGGCATGCCTGACCTTGTGCCAGTACAGGGAGGGAGAGGGCCTGTCAGTCCTGTGTCAGTTGTACCCAGCATGATGCGCAGGGCATGGTCAGTCCCTCACACATGTCGATCCTGGGGGTTGATACTGGGCCACAGATGGCATAGCCACAGCCAGGGGAGGCATCTGCAGCCTGTAGGTGGCGAATAGGTAATGTGTGTGGGGAGAGGGGGGGGGGTGCGGCATTTGATGGTCTCATGGGGAGAGTCCCTGTAAGCCACAGTACAATGGACCTCAAGATGGGGAGGGGTCAGGTCTACATGGCGCATCGGGACGTCAATATCAAACAGTTCGGGGAGGTAGGTACAGGGATATCAATGACTACAACGAGGAGATCAGGGATTAAAGGGGGAGGGAGGAGAGTGATTGGAGAGAGGGAAACCTGCACATGATTCTCCTCTAGAATGATGGGAGGGATTTTTACAGTCATAGCGGGTCAAAGCAGGTCTGTTAGTGAAAGCTTAGCACCACCATTTTTCAAGCTGATCTAATGACGCAGTACAAAAACAGGCATTGAAAAAAGTTGCCAGGGGAGTGCCGGTAGGGCTTGTGGGCCAATTGAACATGTGCCCTACTAATTGCCGCTTTTCCAATTTTTTAAAATCTTTCACGGGATGTGGGTATCGCTGGCTAGACCAGCATTTATTGTCCATCCCTAGTTGCCCTTCAGCAGGTGGTGGTGAGCTGCCTTCTTGAACTGCTGCGACCATGTGGTGTAGGTACACCCACTGTGCTGTTAGGGAGTGGGTTCCAGGGTTTTTTATACAAGTTGAAGAGAATTTAGAGCTGATTGACCCAGCGACAGTGGAGGAACGGCAATATAGCTCTAAGTCAGGATGGTGTGTGGCTTGGAGGGGAACTCGCAGGTGGTGGTGTTCCCATGCACCTGCTGCCCTCGTCCTTCTGGGTCTTAGGGGTCACAGGTTTGGAAGGTACTATTGAAGGAGCCTTGGTGAGTTGCTGCAGTGCATCTTGTAGATGGCACACACTGCTGCTACTGTGCGTTGGTGGTGGAGGGAATGAATATTGAAGGTGGTAGATGGGGTGCCAATCAAACGGGCTTCTTTGTCCTGGATGGTATCGAGCTTCTTTGGTGATGTTGAAGCTGCACTCAACCAGGCAACTGGAAACTATGCCATCAAACTCCTGACTTATATATTGTAGATGATGCACAGGCTCTGGGGAGTCAGGAGGTGAGTTACTCTCTGCAGAATTCCCAGCCTCTGACCTGCTCTTGTAGCCACAGTATTCATACAGAACCACAGAACCATAGAAAAGTTACAGCACAGAAAGGGGCCATTCAGCCCATCGTGTCAGCGCCGGCCATAAAAAGGAGAAAAAGAGGCTAGCCACTTATTTTTAATCCCACTTTCCAGCACCTGGTCCATAGCCTTGCAGGTTACTGCACTTCAGGTACAGATCCAGGTACCTTTTAAATGAGTTGAGTGTTTCAGCCTGAACCACCAACTTTGGCAGTGAATTCCAGACGGCCACCACCCACCCCACTGGTGAAAAAGTTTTTCCTTATGTTCCCCCTAATCCTTCTACCAATCACTTTAAATCTATGCCCCCTGGTAATTGAACCCTCAACTGGAGGAAACAGGTCTTCCCTGTCTATCCTATCTAGGCCCCTCATAATCTTGTACACCTCAATTAGGTCACCCCTCAACCTCCTCTGTTCTAAGGAAAACAGCCCTAGCCTATCCAATCTTTCTTCATAGCTGCAATTTTCAGATCCTGGCAACAATTAAATCTCCTCTGTACTCTGTCCAGAACAATTATGTCCTTCTTGTAATGTTGTGGGCAGAACTGTACATAAAATTCCAGCAGTGGCCTAGCTAGTGTTTTATATAGTTTCAGCATTACATCCCTGCTTTTGTATTCAGTACCTTGTCCAATAAAGGAAAGCATTCCATATGCTTTCTTTACCACCTTATCCACCTGTCTTGCCACCTTCAGGGGCCAGTGGACATGCACTCCGAGGTCTCTCGCTTCCTCAAACCCTCTCAATATCCTCCCATTTATTGAGTATTCCCTTGCTTTGTTTGCCCTCCCCAAATGCATTTCCTCACACTTTACCATATTGAGTTCCATTTACCACTTTTACACTCACTCAACCAAACCATTGATATCATTCTGGAGACAACAGCTATCCTCTTCATTATCAACTATGCAGCTAATTTTTGTGCCAACTGCAAACTTCCCAATCGTGCCTCCCACATTTAAGTCCAAATCATTAATATATATGACAAACAACAAGGGGCCAAACACTGAGCCCCGTGGAATGCCACTGGAAACCGTTTTCCATTCGCAAAAACATCTATCAGCCATGACCCTTTGTTTCCTGTTGCTGATCCAATTTTGGATCCAACTCACCACCTTCCCCTGTGTCCCATGGGATCTCATTTTCCTGACCAGTCTGCCATGTGGGACCTTGTCAAATGCCTTACTGGGCAGTTTTGCATATTGTCGGGTAAATGTTGCAGCTGTACTGGAACAACTTGGCTAAAGTTCCTTCAATACTATTGCCAGAATGTTGTGAGGACAGATAGCCTTTGCATTATCCAGTGCCTTAAGCTGTTTCTTGATATCACATGGAGTGAATAAAATTGGCTGAAGACTGGCATCTGTGATGCTGGGGACCTCAGGAGGAGGCAGAGGTAGATCATCCACTCGGCTCTTCTGGCTGAAGATGGTTCCAAATGCTTCAGCCTTGTTTTTTTTTTGCATTGATGTGCTGGGCTTCTCCAACATTGAGGACGGGGATATTTGTGGAACCTCCTCCTGTTGTTTAATTGTCCATCACTATTCACGGCTGAATGTGGCAGGACTGCAGAGCTTATATCTGATCCTTTGTTTGTGGGATCATTTAGCTCTTTCTATTGGATGCTGCTTTCACTGTTTGGCATGCAAGTAGTCCTGTGTTGTAGCTTCACCAGGTTGACACCTCATCTTTAGGTATGCCTGGTGCAGCTCCTGCCATGCCCTCCTGCACTCTTCATTGAACCAGGGTTGATCCCCCGGCTTGTTGGTGTTACGACCGGCCCCGGACGAGGTCACCCAATTTGTTAACTTCCCGAACGGGACCCCAGTTTTGTTACGCTCCCAGGTGAGGAGGCATGAGCTGGCTCCCCTTCTTTATTCAAGCCCACCTTTGATTGGTCATGGATACCTTTTCCTAGTCCAAATGTATTCACTTTTTAGAAGGAGCCAATTTAACCAGGCTTTCTTGAGTCAAAGAAAGAGTAAATCTATTGGTTACTAAAAATCTGAGAAAAATATTAAAAACACAACACATACACAAAAATCAGAAATGAGAAGTTAGGAGTCCAAATATAAGTTAAAAAAAGATATTCAAATCAGTCTTTTGCTTGTCTATATGGCATGGATGGCGAAATGTTGCGGCTGTTAAGTTGGGTGATTCCAGTGGAGCTGACTTTGTAGTTTCGTTGTTGGTTTGGAGACACTTGGTTCTGCAGGATAGCTGAAGAAACTATCCTATTTCCATTTTGATTGTGGCTTTGCTGAGCCTTGCCTCCAGCAACAGAGAGAGGGAGAAAGAGAGAGAGAGAGATTTTGCCTGCAACTGCATGGGTGACGTTGGTCTTCTTGTGCCGTCACTCTCACAGCACACTAGCACACCAGCACACTGCACTGCTCCGCAGCTAGTTTTTTAATCCATTTTTCCCTGGGTATTCCTGTAAAGGAAAAAAAAACACGTGTTGCGCCCAGAGTCTGTTTTCTTTGATCTCTGACCATTTTACACATTCTGAGAGATGATCAACAGGAGATAGATTTTAGGTGACTGCTGAGGCACAGTAATCAGTTTTTTGTCTCTGCAGCCACAGGAGATTAAAG
The DNA here is from genome assembly GCF_964194155.1 of Cetorhinus maximus. Taxonomy (NCBI): domain Eukaryota; kingdom Metazoa; phylum Chordata; class Chondrichthyes; order Lamniformes; family Cetorhinidae; genus Cetorhinus; species Cetorhinus maximus. The sequence continues at coordinate 123,643,003 of NC_135883.1, read as the reverse complement.
TTCAGTCTTTTGCATCTTTCCTGTCTCCCTTTCAAGTGTCTCTGCTTGTAGAATGCCATGACTCCTTTTCAGGTGCGACATTCCATGTTCTCTCAGGACAGGTCTGTCAGTATAATCCATATAGGAATTTTCTAGAAAGTGTTCACTTTACATTATCAGCCATCTTTTGCTCAGTGTTCTTGCTTGTATTTCTTTAAAAACACACAAGTCTTCCTTAAAAAGTTCAATATGTCTGTAAGTAATTCATGGCTGTAATAGGCTTTTCATACCAATGGTAATGGTAGAGTGGGTGATATGCCAGGCAATGAAGTTATGATTGAGGTTGTATACAATTCTGCTGCTGCTGATGGCCCACAGCACCTCATAGATGCCCAGTTCTAAGTTGCTGGGTCTGTTTGAAATTTATCCCATTTAGCACGGTAGTAGTGCCACACAACACAATAGGGGGGTATCCTCAGTGTGAAGGTAGGACTTTGTCTCTACAATGACTGTGCAGTGGTCACTCCTACCAATACTGACCTGGACAGATGCATCTGCGAAAGGCAGGTTGGTGAGGACGAGGTCAAGTAGATTTTTCCCTCTTGTTGGTTCTCTCACCACCTGCGTGGTCTCAGTCTAGCAGCTATGTCCTTTAGGACTCGGCTAGCTCAGTGGTGCTACTGAGCCACTCTTGGTGATGAATATTGAAGTCCCCCACCCAGAGTACATTCTGTGAGAGGAAGGCACAACTGAGACATGTTAGGAACAGTCAAATGCCAGTGAAGGGAATGTAGCACCTTAAGTCATGTTGCGCATTCTTGCAAAATTATAAACCCAACTGGGGCTATTTTAGGATTGGCTTCTAAAGACCCTCTGTCCCTTTCATAGGAAATCCCAAGTGTCAAAATGCATATGCCTAAAGGCCCTAAGGACTCTAAACTTTGCAGCTGGCAGTTTGAGATTTTTAAGGCCCCCTCCCCCATAATACTCTCATGACATGAGTGCAAGTTAGGGCTGCTGTGTAATCCAAAGGATTCAGTCTGACAGTGCCCTGACTAAGGCTTCTGTCACTTGGCAGAACACAGTCAGATCAAAGCCGCTGTGTCAAAGCTCTGTCATGCCTTTGTCATTTGTTGTGGGGGACAGAGGTTGGGGGTTGGGGGTTGGGGTTGTGTGCCCTACCAGTGATCCAGAAGGCTGTAATAACGCTCCAAGGGACTCAGTGGGATGTAATGTCTGGGATGAAAGTGACCCTTGAGCTCCACAATGACTCCCTAGTTAGCAACATGTGACATTGCAGGCTTATGTTCATTCATGTTTCTGTTCAATGTTTCCGCAGAGCCAAGCGTGAATGCCTCATGGAAGCAGCAGTTCATCCTGACATTCAGGCAACTAAAAAGGAGAACAGCCCATCGCTGCCAGACTGAGCTAAAGGAAGAACCTCACCAGGATGAATAAGGGCCAGCAGAGCCCCCTCAAGACCCAGAAGCTGAGGATGACAAAAGTCATTGAGCAGAGGCGTCTTGCAAGACCAAGGGTGTACAGAAGATGCCTCTCATACCTGCAGATGAGAGAGAGACAGTGCCGTAGAAACTTTCATTTGTCTAGGGGTGTGGTGTCTCACATCTGTCACATTCTGAAGGAGGAATTGACACCACAGGAACTGGGAGATCATCCATTGCCAGTGGCTCTGAAAGTGACTGCCACTCTGGACTTCTTCACGAGCAGCTCATTCTAAGGCTCCACTGGGGATCTCAGCGGAATTTCTCAAATATCTGCTCACAAAAGCATTCGAGAGGTTAGGGACACCCTACTTAGCAAGGTGCACAATTATGTCCAGTTCCCCCTAGATGAAGCCAGCCAGGCTGCCAGAGCACTGTGATTTACAGCAATCTCTGGATTCTCACAGGTGCAGGGTGACATCGACAGTCCTCACATGGCTTTAAGAGCCCCCTGGAAACAGCCATTACAATTCATCCACAGGAAGAGGCCCCACTCTCTCAATGTGCAGCTGCTCTGCAACCAGAAGCAGATTACGCAGGCATGTGTGAGATACCCTAAACTCCCACGACTTCTACATCTTGAACCATTTGCAGGTGCCACCAATCTTCCAGGGCCCTCAATGCATTCAGGGTTGGCTCCTCAGTGTCAAAGGTTACCCGGAAAAGACGTGGTTGATGACGCCCGTTCGGCAGCCACAAAGTGCCTCAAAGGAGAAGTATAGCTCTGATCATTTTGCAACACGCTCATTACTTGAGCAGACTATTAGCATCATTAGTACACTCCAGTACTCTCCCCCGGGGCATCTCACACATCATCATGGCTTTCTGCTCTCTACACAACCTGGTGCTCCAAAGGGGAGATGTCTTGCCAGAGCGAGTGATGGGGGAGCTGCACCTCTCCGCCAATGATGAGGATGTCTGAGAGTATTGTGACCACATCAGATGTTAATAACTGAGCAAACCAAATCCCAGAGGGAAACTTGCCTTATAGCCATGCTCTTTTTTAATATTCTGAAAATGTGAAGAAAATGTAGTGATCTCAGCAGCAAGAAATCAGTAACACTTTGGGGATTTTTAAAATTAAAAGTAAAAGTTTTATTAACAAGAAGAAAAGAAAACTTATGCACACAATATTACAGTTACGCAGTTAAAATTAGTCTTACAAAACATTCCCCCAAAAGACTTGCAACTTGGTCAGACCCACAAGTAAACACCTTCCAGGCAACACTCACTTATAGATGTTTAACTATAAAAATCCAGTAATATTACCCAAGGCAAACTGCTGTAGCTTTAATAAAGACATACCACACAACCTCTTTTTGTTTTTATCTCTTAAACTGTCTTCCACTTTGCTATGGAAACCCAAGACTTCAGAACAAGACTGCTTTTTGCAGCCCAAGACTTTTCTGGTTTGATTGGGTGGTTGAATAAATAGCATCTTCTCCCAGCCTAAAGCTGTTTTCAGGAGATCTTCCTCACACAGCCAGTAACCAACAGCCAAACACCAACAGCCAACACCTAATACCTAAGCTGTCCACAGTAACTCCAAAATACCTTTTTCCCCTCTTTCATCTCAGGTTCCATTGCTCTCACACCTCTTTGAACCTCAAATCTTGTCAAATATAAAATCTTTCATGTTTCTATTTTGTCTCTGTTTTCGGGTCAATAAAATGTAATATACCCTCTTCTGTTTACCCATGGAACTCCTGTAAGATGCAAAAATGTTTCTTTTCACCTCTGACTTCCCTTTGATATTCAGACGAACTCTCAACTTATCTAAAAATTCACATGTTAGATCCAACCCATTTGCTTGTATCTCAAACCCCCATAATATCTCTTTACAAATGCACAAACCAAACACCTCTATCCTTCCGTTTCTTAAGCCTCCCAGACAATCTGTCTCTAATAACCTTTCCCCAGGTTAATTAAATCATTTACACACAAACACACACATAAACACAGACAACAAACCTTCTTCACAGAATAACACAATATTCCCTAAAAATATTTTTAAAAATAACATCCATTCTCACAAGAGGGTTGAGCTCATAGAGGGTGAGCTAGCTGATGCCCCAAAGGAAGACCCAATAGCTTGGGCCAGACAAGGCAGGCATGCACATGACATGCTTATAGCCACCATGTTCCAGGAGGATGATGACAAATAACTCACATGAGCCTCTTTGACCAGTATCCTCCATAACCTTACCACCTTGGTTGCAATCCTACTCTCTCAACACAGCACATTCATCTCTAAATGAGGAGTCATGATGTCCTCATCCTTGAAAAGGTACAATAGCCTTAGGAGCATGTGGTCTTTCTGTTACTGGATAATAACAGCAACAGAGTGTTTGTGCGCAGAGTTGAGACGGTGCAGCCTCTTCAAGTATCTCGCCAACATTCCACTGTCTACAGCAGCCTTCAAGAGGCAGGAGCAGCGCCGCAATCTTCAGGGCTGTCGTGGAAGTATGCCTGCAGTTTGGCAAGGCACCTCAAGGAGGACAATCATCACTCAGTGGTGCTTGCCTTCATGTGTGAGTTTGATTCTGAATCCATATTGTGTTTAGCCCGCACAGGCAATTATTCATGCAAGGCAAGTTTTCAGGCTTCATCATCATACTCAGTCCCCAGCATTAGATATATCTTCAGGATGCAGTCATCTGTAACTCTCAGTAATGGATGCAAGGCTGCACTTCAACTGACCTTTCAGTGGACCATGAAAGTTTCAGAAGCAGCGTAGTCTGATAACTGCCAAGCACTCGTGACTGTGCCTCTGGTTGGAGTCTCCCAATGTCTTGTGCTGCCTAGCCGTGGCATTGTGGACCTGAAAGAAAATGCTGACACTCCATCTAGGCCATAAGGACCCAATCATTGATAATAAAGAGCACACATCAGATGTCTTAGAGCCTGGCTCTGATCCCATTTGAAACCTCCACATTTTCATTCCAACAGCCTGGCATATGCACACAGAACCCACCACGCCAATACGATAGTAACTTACACATCACCATGTTGATTGACCATCTCAGTGCTGACAGAAGGTAAATGTAACAGACGCTAGCCAGACCTTCTGGCCAGCATTGCATCCTCCTATGTCCAAGTCAGGCATCTGGGGCTTCTGTACACAACTCCTAGGTCACAGTTTTAACCATCTAGCAGGAATCGCAAGGCTGACCATATATCAACAAGGTTCATAGCTCTAAATCATGGAGGTTGAATGGCAAATGTTATGACTGGGATGAGAGGAGTGCTCGAATTACCAAACCCCACTGCTCCGCAGGTCATACCATTCATTTAAATGTTTAATTTTCTCACCGAAATGGCCAATTGTGTGCCTATACTTCTAGTACCCAGAAGAAAAGAGGCTCTGAGCAGGCTTCTTCCAAAAACTCAGAATGATTAGTTTATTTTAAAACAAAACTTCTTTTAACAAGCTGCAGTACTGGTTCACACTCAGTTTAATCGGGAAGTGTAACCATCGATCCCTTCCTAAAGAATTCCCCCAGCACACACACAGACACACGCACGCAGACAAACAAAGGACAAATAGATAGAGTCTGTCTGCAGAGATGGGCTTTAGAGGATGGGCTTTACAAAATAAAGGATAAAGTCCGCAGGGTCTCTACATTGTCGACCTGGAGTTCCCTCATGTGAAGTCCCGGTGGATATGTAGAAGTTCTCACCAACTGGTCTCAGCTTTGTAGGTCCAAATGCAGACTGGTTACACTCAGGTGAAGGTTCTCTGACTTACAGGGTGATAGCCACACACAATTTTAGACAGGGTAGAGAGAGGGAGCCAGCTAGGGTAGCCTCCCTTTTTCAGCTTGTTCCCCAACAAGACTGAAAGCAAAACCACAGGTTCAAACTTAAGGTTTGCCTCTGCCATGTGATTGCCTTTTTGTCTTCCAGCTTTTCACTCATTAAAGTATTTTGCAATTCAAAACAAACAAACAACTCCTTCTCGTGGAATATACCTATTATATTTTCGATACGTTGCATTATGTTCCAGTCAGAATGATTGCAAAATGTGTAATTGTTATCAATTCCGCCAAATTTACAATGATACTGTTTAGCTTTATTCTTTGTGAATGCCTATTCAAAAGACAAATGGTAAGTTTAATGTGTGAAATAATGGTGCAATGATGTGTGTCGATTGAATTCTTTTTCATTTTAAAACACACATGGACCATTTGCTCTTACAGCAACAACTCACCTTTCAAGATGAAAAGAAATTCTGTTGATGGGGTAAATTAAGTATGAATCAACTATCACCAGTCTTCAGTATCATTGTACATGATTGGAGCATTATGCTAAGATAGTAGTCTTGGACAGCATATGCAAAAAAAAAACCTTCAGGAAACTGGTAGTTCCAGTGCGGATTTTGAAATCAGAAGAAATTTTTATGCTAAAAGCAGAATACTGCGGATGCAGGAAATCTGAAACAAAAACAAAAATAGCTGGAAAGGATACAGTTAACATTTCGAGTCCGTATGACTCTTCATCAGAACTAAGGAAATATAGAAATAAGGTGAAATATAAGCTGGTTGAGGGGGGTGGGACAGGTAGAGCTGGATAGAGGGCCAGTGATAGATGGAGGCAAAGAAGAGATTGCCAATGATGTCATAGACAAAAGGACAAAGGGCTGTTGACGGTGGTGATATTACCTAAGGAATGTGCTAATGGTGACATTAAGGGTAGAAAGCAGGACAAGCAAGTGACAGATAGCCCTAGTGGGGGTGGGGTGGGGGGGAAGGGATCGAAATAGGCTAAAAGGCAGAGACAAAACATTGGATGGAAATAAACTTAAAAATAATGGAAATAGGTGGGAAAAGAAAAATATATTTTTTTAAATTATAAATTATTGGAAAAAGGGGAAATTTTTATGCTCTTTTTCTATCTCCAATTATCTTGGATAACATAATGACTGATAGCATCAAGAAACAACTACTTACTTTCCTCAGGTGGTCACTGTCCATGGTTAAGCCTGTAAGTGTTAGTGTGCTATCCGACTATTGCCATTATTGCAGCACTTACAGACTTTGCATCACTGGATCAGGGTACAGGAATGTTGGCTAAGATCGGGTACCTCCCAACAGACCAAGAATTGAAACTGAAATCTGGTCTGTATGTTTTAGTATAAAGTCACGTTCTGTATTTATCTACCAAGGAAGCTGTATCTAGAAATTCTTTGCGAACTCGTTGATTGGGGCTCCCCTAAAAAGCTATTTTACCAGCAAAGGACAGGATTGTAGAATAACATCATGGAAGATGGCACTTTCACTGGTTTGGGGATGTTTTACTGAAGTTAGGTAGAAAATTACACTGCTAGTGACAGGCAGAAATTTGTAGGATGACAATCCTGTCTTAATTAATCCCTGTGTGCACTTTCTTCACAGTTTACATTTTTTACATTAGTTTACACTTTTTGGCTACTGACACTATCATGCATATTCTTACATTCATTTGTATTTTATTCATGCCTAGAATTTTCCTTTCATTTCACTCTGTAGTCAAAAGTAAACTTAATATTATATGTCAGTACTGGCATACAAACAGAACAAACTGGTTTGGCTGGTAAAAGGCTGTGCAGTCTTCAGGAACATGTTTTCCAAGAATGTTCCTCCCTTAAGTGACTCACCCAGGAGAGGTCTAACCTGATATTTCTCTCTCGACTTACTTCGACATCTTAGCAGCACACTGACACTTACTTCATTGACCATTACATTCTGTGCTTGCTGATGCATAACAAGATAAAAGCAGTTTGCATGCAATAAAGGTGTAATTGTTTGACAGGCTGTCAATTAGTCCTTAAGCTACAAACCTCTTGTTAGTTAATAATATTATGATATGGAATGTAATACTCAGTGCTTGGGAATTCAGTAAATTGCTGGAATATACTTGAGGGGTGGAAAAATTTAAAAGAGCTGCATGTCATGAGGATCTTTCCCTGCCCAGGTCTCCAATCTTCTGAGGCTGAACCAGACTTTTAGCAACCCTGATATTATAATTGACCCTGAGGTAAGCTTCTGGCCACGTATCCACAACCACCTACTTCTACCTCCGTAACATCCTCCGACTCCGCCCCGCCTCAGCTCATCTGCTGCTGAAACCCACATTCATTCCTCTGTTACCTGTAGACTCGACTAGTCCAATGCCCCCTTAGCCAGCCTCCCATTTTCCACTCTCCATGAACTTAAGGTCATTCAAAGCTCTGCTGCCCATTTCCTAACTTGGACCAAGTCTCGTTCACCCATCACCCCTGTGCTCACTGAGCTACGTTGACTCCTGGATTTGAGTAACATCTCAATTTTAAAATGTTCATCCTTGCTTTCTAATTCCTTGGTGTCTCACCCCTCTCTCTGTAACCTCCTGCAGCCCTGCAATCCTCTGGGATATCTGTGATTCTCCAATATTATTCTCTCCCCTGTGCATTAAGGTTCTGAGGCCCTAAGCCCCTCCGCCTCTCTACCTCTCTTTCCTCCTTTAAGGTACTCATTAAAATCTACCTCTTTGACCAAGCTTTCAGTCATCTGCCCTAATATCTCCTTATCTGGTTCGGTGTCTAATCTTGTTTGATAATATTCCTCTGACGTGCCTCAGGACATCTTCCTATATTAAAGACACAATATAAAAACAAGTTGTTGTTTGCAAAATATTGTTAACTGTCTTTACAGACTATTTTTTGCACCTAATATGATTTATTTTTAGCTTTGACCACCAGAAATAGCTCGGGTACCCTGTTTCGCTCTCTTATGCAATTTTTAAAATCATTCTTGGGATGTGAGCATTGCGGCCATGGTCTATGCCTAGTTTTGCTCTTGAGAAGGTGGTACTTCTTAAACTGCTGCAGTCTGTATGCAGATGTGCACCCACGGTGCTGTTAGCTAGGAAGATGCATGATTTTCAACCAGCAACAACAAAGAATGGAAATATATGTCCAAGTCAGGATGGTGTATAAATGTGTATGAGCATTTTACATAGCCTTCCCTTCATGGCCTCTGTGGTTGTTGGAGGTCAATCATCTCAGCTCCAGGACATCACTGCAGGAGTTCCTCAGGGTAGTGTCCTAGGCCCAACCATCTTCAGCTGCTTCATCAATGACCTTCCTTCCATCATAAGGTCAGAAGTGGGGATGTTCACTGATTATTGCACAATGTTCAGCACCATTCGCGACTCCTCAGATACTGAATCAGTCCCTGTCCAAATGCAGCAAGACCTGGACAATATCCAGGCTTGGGCTGACAAGTGGCAAGTAACATTCGTGCCACACAAGTGCCAGGCAATGACTTTGCCAATAAGAGAGAATCTAACCATCGCCTTTTGATGTTCAATGGCATTACCATCGCTGAATCCCCCACTATCAACATCCTGGGGGTTACCGTTGACCAGAAACTGAACTGGACTAGCCATATAAATACTGTGGATACAAAAGCAGGTCAGAGGCTAGGAATCCTGTGGTGAGTAACTCACCTCCTGACTCTCCAAAGCCTGCCCACCATCTGCAAGACTCAGGCCAGGAGTGTGATGGATAACTCTCCGCTTGCCTGGATGAGTGCAGCTCCCACAACACTCATCCAGGACAAAGCAATCCGCTTGATTTGCACCCCATCCACAAACATTCACTCCCTCCACCACCGACGCACAGTAGCAGCAGTCTGTACCATCTACAAGACGCACTGCAGGAACTCACCAAGTTTCCTTAGACAGCACCTTCCAAAACCACGATAACTACCATTTAGAAGGACAAGGGCAGCAGATAGATGGGAACGCCACCACCTGGAAGTTCTCTTCCAAGCCACTCAACATCCTGATTTGGAAATATATCACGGTTCCTTCACTGTTGCTGGGTCAAAATCCTGGAACTCCCTTCCTAACAGCACTGTGGGTGTACCTACACCACATGGACTGCAGCTGTTCAAGAAGGTAGCTCATGGCCAAGGGCAATTAGAGATGGGCAATAAATGATGGCCTAGCCAACGACGCCATATCCAATGAATGAATTTTTAAAAATAGGATCTGGGCAGATAGAAAAAAGTAAAACTAATTTTAAAAAGTACACCTGTATTATTTTAGAGTTTGAAAGAAGAGGGATTGAGGAGAAACCTGGGTGTAATGAGAGATGAACTGGATGTCTGAATTTTTACTTTAACATTGTACTATTTGTGAACCCAAACTGTGGCGGGATGACCTCCTGGTGGGGGTTTCAGATCTTACAGCATTAGTGTGAGTGGTGATAGCTTGTGTTACGTGACATTAAAGTGTACAGATCAACCTGAAATGGCTTCAGATCAGCTTGAAAGTTGTGGCATAACTGCATCCAGAGTGAAAATTGTTTCAGTGACTATTTTGACAGTTACTATTCCAGTGATAAGGGTGTTTAAATGGCTTGACTACTGTGATATATTATCATCTTTCTTTCAGTGCGAGTGTGAAGGTGAAAACTGTGAAGCTGGCTGTGAAGTGTGAGGTGAAAACAAGCTGGCTGGGCCATCCGAGAAGAGATTTCCCTCAAGTTGCAGGTCCTCTTGAGGATGAAGTGATGTGCTGTATTTTGAGTGGTGAAAAGAGTTGTGTTGTCCGCCAGCCATCTGGTGGCGCTGATCCATGTCTGGATCTACAGAGTGAAGGTTCAGCTTGATTTTTCTAGAGCTTCTTGTTGGGAAGGAAGCTCTGGAGAGACGCTGGAGGCGGAGTGAAGCTTCCAGTCCTGGCTGCCAGGGTGATGAGTAAGTACGGAAACGGGGAACAAGCATCATAGGGAGCATTGACCCTGAAAATATAGAGGTGAATTATTCCGTTGTGAGTTTTGCAGCGCCACAAAGAAATCGCTTTATTTAAATGTATCTTAAAAAGGCACTTAAAATACTTTTATACGGTCTCTTCAAAGTACATGACTTTCGAAGGGCTGTTTTCCAGCCATTGGCACCACAAGATGTTGACGACTGTGTTTCTCCAGCTATTTCTGTGTGTGTTATTGATTTGACCTTTATTTGAATGTCTGGACTGGGCAGTGGTGGGATCACTGGCGAAAGATTTCTGCTGGGCAGCTTCAGCCACACCAGTTAGCATTTTCCAAAATGCTGTAATCACCCTCCCTCCCTCCATCTGAAAAGAACTGATGAAGCCCCTCTTGTTTTTTGCTCTCCTCCTCCATAATTTTTCAATTTTTCCTTCACTTAAGTTTCTCTTGGCACTTCTATTATTCTCCATCATTTTTCTTTTCTCTGATGCTTTTCTACTCTTTACTTTTTCTTTTCTCCTCTCATTCCATACACTTTTTTTCTCTTGTTTGCCTTATTTCCTCTATACTCCTTCTTTCTCTCTCCTTTTAATTCTGTGCATTTTTCCTTTCCCTTAAACAGAGAAAACAAATATTTTTTATAGTTGTTTGGTATTTGCCAATCAGGGTCCACTTGCCAACTAGTCAGCACTCTCTTCTCATGAAGTATAAATTGTTGTTCCCTTTACATTTGATATTCTTGTGAATTGTCCTGATAAGTGCAAGACAAAAAGCTTTGACAACATGTGTGTTTTCAGCAATACTCAAATATTTTTTAAATGGTGAGGGGCTGGGAAATGTTGGTATTCAGAGAAACCTGGGTGTCCTTGTACATGAATCACAGAAAATTAACATGCAGTTATCACAATCAACTAGGAAAACAGAGGGTAAAAGCATTAATTACAAAGGGATTGGAGTATAAGAGTAAAGACGTCATACTGCAATTATATAGGACCTTGGTAAGACCATGCCTGGAGTACTGTATACAGTTTTGATCTCCTTTCCTAAGGAAGCATATATTTGCATGAGAGGGAGTCAACCAAGATTCACTGGACTGATTCAGGGAATGAAAGGATTGTCCTATGGGAAGAGATGGAGTAGACTAGACCTATATATCCTGAAGTCTAGAAGAATAAGATCGATCATCTAATTGAAACACACAACATTCTCAAGGGGCTTGACAGGATAGATGCTCTTCTTGTTCTCTGTAACAATTTTAAATTAATGACCCCTTGTCACTGACTGCCCTATCAAATATAATAGTCTTTCTGTAGTCACAATATGGGCAAAATGAGTACGTCTATTTTTCCAATCTTAAAAAAAGTACAATAAAGGGAAAAAATAGCACAAAAGCAGTCACTTTTTAAGAAACATTCTCCCTATTAATTACTTATGGTGTCCCCATATTTCTACATCTACATGCCCCTCAGCAACATCATCCAAAGGCACAGCGTTAGTTTTAATGTATACTGACAACACTCAGCTCTATCTCACCACCACCTCTCTCGACTCCTCCACCATTGCTAAATTATCAGACTGCTTATCCAGTACTGGATGAGCTGAAATTTCCTCCATTTAATTATTGGCAAGACTGAAGCCATCATTTTCGGTCCCTGCTCAAAACTCTTTTCCCTAGTCACTGATTTCACCCCTCTTCCTGCAGCAGTCTGTGATTAAACCAGTCTATTTGCAACTTTGGTGTCAAATTTCACTCCAAGATGAACTTCTGATCTCGTATTCGCACCATCACCAAAACCACATTTTTTCACCTCCGTGACATCACCTGACTTTACCCTAGTCTCAGTTTATCTGCCAGTGAAACCCTCATTCATGCTTTTATTACCTCTAGACTCAACTATCCTAACACGTTCCTGGTTGACCTCCCACATTCTACCATTTGTAACCTTTGAGGCCACCCAAAACTCTGCTGCCTGTGTCTTAATTCAACCAAGTCTTGTTCTATCATCCCTGTGCTCGCTGACCTACATTGGCTGGGAGTTGTACAACATTTTGATTTTAAAATTCTCACCCTTGTCTTCAACTCCCTCCCTGACCTTGCCGATCCCCACCTCTGGTAATTTCCTCTGACCCCATAACCCTCTAAGATATCTGTGCTCCTCTAATTCTGGCCTTTGTACATCCCTGATATTAATCACTCCATCAATGGTGGTTGTGCCTTCAGCTGCCTAGGCTCTAAGCTTTGGAATTCTCTCCCTATGCCTTTCTACCTCGCTTTCCTCCTTTAAAACGCTCCTTAAAACTTTTCCCTTTGATCCAGCTTTTGGTCATCTGTCCTAATACCATTTTATGTGGCTCAGTGTCATATTTTGTTTTTTAATTCTCCTTTGAAGCACCTTGGGATGTTTTATTTTGTTAAAGGCACTATATAAGTTGTTGTTAAAATGGTGTTGACCATATTGTGCGCAGGTTCGTAAGTTGGACGGTTGTCAGCTATGTCATCTTCACCCGACCCTACTGATGCAAAGACAGAGCCTCCCAAGAGTGCTGGTTATAAAAGTCCGGGACTGAGAGGAATCCGATCCACCAGCCTTTTCCGAGCAGTTAACCCGGAGCTCTTCATTAAACCTGTAAGGGAATTGCCACTTCAATTTGGACAGTGCTGTTTTTAAAAGCAGTTATGATATTCTGGAGGGATGACTGAGAAGGAAAGGCAATGGAACACCTGACTCTCGCATTGTGGGTTCAAGGGAATTTGAAGTGGAGGCTTCTATATTTGCAACCTTCTTCCTAACCCAACTCCACCAGCACCAGAATTCCAACACGTGGCACTTTGTCCAGTTTCAACCACTTTCAACGTTGTTGGACAGTGAACACGATTATCCTCTATTACAAATATATCTCCTGTTGGCGAATCAGAATGGTATTGGCAGGTTGTCAGGCCTTTATACAACCTTTAATGAAAGAGTGTAACAGGTTGATACATTGCCATTTCACTTCTATGTCCTGGATTCCAATCTAACCAAGTGAGATGCTTGAACCTTCTCGCAGTGTTGGTTGTGAGAGACAGCTTGAAATGAGTATGACAAAAGTTAAACCGCTTCAAACCAATGTGATGCTGTGACGATAACAGAGACCTGGCTCAAGGAAGGACTAGTAATCCAGAGACCCAGGGCAATGCTCTGGGTACCCGGGTTTGAATCCCACCACGTTAGATGGTGGAATTTGAATTTAATAAAAATCTGGAATTAAAATCGAATGATGACCATGAAGCCATTGTCGATTGTTGTAAAAACCCATCTGGTTCACTCATGTCCTTTAGGGAAGGAAATCTGTCGTCCTCTCTGGCCTGGCCTACACGTGACTCCAGACCCACAGCAATGTGGTTGACTCTTAAATGCCCTCTGAAATGGCCGAGCAAGCCACTCAGTTGTATCAAACCGCTACTGTCACAAAAAAGGAATGAAAGTGGACAGACCACTGGGCATCGACCTAGGCACCGTAAACGACAACGGCATACTCAGCCCTGTTGACCCTGCAATGTCCCCCTGACTAACAACTGGGGACTAGTGCCAAAATTGGGAGAGCTGTCTCACAGACTAGTCAAGCAATAGCCTGACACAGTCATCCTCACGGAATCATACCTTACAGATAATGTCCCAGCCTCCTCCATCACCATCCCTAAGTATGTTCTGTCCCAACGGCAGGACAGGCCCAGCAGAGGTGGCAGCACAGTGGTATATAGTCAGGAGGGAGTTGCCCTGGGAGTCCTCAACATTGACTCTGGACCCCTTGAAGTCTCATGGCATCAGGTTAAACATGCTCAAGGAAACCTCCTGCTGATTACCATGTATCGCCCTCCCTCAGCTGATGAATCAGTGTTCCTCCATGTTGAACACCACTTGGAGGAAGCACTGACGGTGGCAAGGGTGCAGAATGTACTCTGGGTGGGGGACTTCAATGTCCATCACCAAGAGTGGCTTGGTAGCACCACTACTGACCGAGCTGGCTGAGTCCTAAAGGACATAGCTGCTAGACTGGGTCTGCAGCAGGTGGTGAGGGAACCAACAAGATAGAAAAACATACTTGACATCCTCACCAACCTGCCTGCCACAGATGCATCTGTCCATGACAGTATCGGTAGGAGTGACCACCGCACAGTTGTTGTTAAATCAAAGTCCCGCCTGCTCATTGAGGATACCCTCCATCGTGTTGTGTGGCAGTACCACCGTGCTAAATGGGATGGATTTCGAACAGATCTACCAACTCAAGACTGGGCACCCATGAGACGCTGTGTGCCATCAGCAGCAGCAGAATTGTACTCAAACACAATCTGTAACCTCATGGCCTGGCACATCTCCCACTCTACCATTACCATCAGGCCAGGGGATCAACCCTGGTTCAATGAAGAGTGCAGGAGGGCATGCCAAGAGCAGCACCAGGCATACCTAAACATGAGGTGTCACCCTGATGAAGCTATAACACTATGTGCCAAACAGCATAAGCAGCAAGTGATAGACAGGGCTAAGTGATCCCACAACCAACAGATCAGATCTAAAATATCCCCATCCCCAATGATGGAGGAGCCCAGCACAGTAAAAGATGAGGATGAAGTATTTGCTACAATCTTCAGCCAGAAGTGCCGAGTGGATGATCCATCTCGGCCTCCTCCGGAATTCCCCAGCATCACAGATGCCAGCCGTCAGCCAATTCGATTCACTCCACATGATATCAAGAAATGGCTGAAGGCACTGCATACTGCAAAGGCAATGAGCCCTGACAATACTCTGGCAAAAGTACTGAAGACTCACGCTCCAGAACTTGCCGCGCCCCTATTCAAGCTGTTTCAGTACAGCTACAACACTGGCATCTACCCGGCCATGTGGAAAATTGCCCAGGTATGTCCTGTGCACAAAAATCAGGACAAATCCAACTCGGCCAATTACCGCCCCATCATTCTACTCTCCATCATCAGTTAAGTAATGGAAGGGGTTATCAACAGTGCTATCAAGCGATACTTGCTTAGCAATAACCTGCTCACTGACGCCCAGTTTGGGTTCCGCCAGGGCCACTCAGCTCCTGACCTCGTTACAGCCTTGGGTCAAACATGAACAAAAGAGCTGAGCTCCAGAGGTGAGGTGAGAGTGACTGCCCTTGACATCAGGGCAGCATTTGACAGAGTGTGGCATCAAGGAGCCCCAGCAAAACTGGAGTCAATGGGAATCAGGGGAAAAACTCTCCACTGGTTGGCGTCATACCTAGCACAAAGGAAGATGGTTGTGGTAGTTGGAGGTCAGTTATCTCAGCTCCAGGACATCACTTCAGGAGTTCCTCAGGGTAGTGTCCTCAGCCCAACCATCTTCAGTTGCTTTAGCAATGACCTTCCTTCCACCATAAGGTCAGAAGCGGGGATGTTCGCTGATGATTGCACAATGTTCAGCACCATTCACGACTCCTCAGATACTGAAGTAGTTCATGTCCAAACTCAGCAAAACCTGGACAATATCCAGGCTTGGGCTGACAAGTGTCAAGTGATGACCACCTCCAACAAGAGAGAATCCAACCAGCACCCCTTGACATTCAATGGCATTACCATCACCGAATCCCCAACTATCAACATCCTGGAGGTTAGCATTGACCAAAAACTGAACTGGACTAGCCATATAAATACCGTGGCTACAAGAGCAGGTCAGAGACTAGGAATCGTGCGACGAGTAACTAGCTTCCTGACTCCCCAAAGCCTGTCCACCATCTGCAATGCACAAGTCGGGAGTGTGATGGAATACTCCCCACTTGCCTGAATGGGTCCAGCTCCCACACCACTCAAGAAGCTTGACATCGTCCAGGACAGAGCAGCCCGCTTAATTGGCACCACATCCACAAACATTCACTCCCTCCACCACTGACGCACAGTAGCGCGGTGTGTACCATCTACAAGATGCACTGCAGGAATTCACCAGGGCTCCTTCGACAGCACCTTCCAATCCCATGACCATTTAGAAGGACAAGAGCAGATAGATGGGAACACCACCACCTGGACGTTCCCCTCCAAGTCACTCACCATCCTGACTTGGAAATATATCGCCGTTCCTTCACTGTCACTGGGTCAAAATCCTGGAACTCCCTTTCTAAAAGTACTGTGCGTGTACCTACACCACATGGACCACCACCACTTCAGGGGCAACTAGGGATGGGCAATAAATGCTGGCCCAGCCAGCAAAGCCCACACCCTATGAATGAGTAAAAAAAATAATTGGGTGTTAAATGTTCCCAGGTACAAAGTGTTCAGGAAAGGAGGGCGGGGTGGCGATATTGGTTATGGGGAGCATTGCAGTACTGGAGAAAGAGGATGTCCCAGAGGTTTCAAGGACAGAATCAATTTGGCTAGAGCTAAGGAATAAAAAGGGTGAAATTATATTGCTCGGTGTCATGTATAGACCGCCAACTAGTGAGAAGAATGTAGAAGAATAAATCTGCAGGGAAATTGCAGAGAGATGCAAGCATTATAGAGTAGTCATAATGGGGGACTTTAATCACCCGATTGTATACTGGGACAGTGGTAGTGTAAAGGGTGGAGAGGGGCAAAAGTTCCTAGATTGTGTTCAGGAAAATTTTCTACAGCAGTATGTGGCCAATCCAACAAGAAAGGACACACTGTTGGACCTGGTTCTTAGAAATAACGTGGGCCAAGTAGATCAAGTGTAAGTGGGGAACATTTAGGCGACAGTGATCATTATATTGTACATTTTAGGATGATGATAGAAAAGGCTGATAGGCAATCCAGAGTAAGAATAATTAACTGGAGGAGAGCCAACTTCGATGGGGCAAGAACGGAGCTGGACCAGATAGACTGGAACAGAAGATTGGCGGGAAAATCTGTAGCTGAACAATGGGCTTTCTTCAAAAAAGAATTGGTTTGGGCACAGTCAAGATATATTCTGTTGAAAGGGAAAGGTAGGGCAAACAAATCCAGAGTTCCCTACATGAAAAAGCAGATAGAAATTAAGATAAAGAAAAGAAAGTGTGCTTATGACAGGTAGAAAGTACAATTGACAACCAAGAGGAATGCAGAAGGTTCAGAGTGGAGGTGAAAAAGCCTATTAGAGAAGCGAAGAGGGATTATGCGATAAAACCACAGCCAACATAAAGGGGAATCCCAAAGTCTTCTATAGACATGTAAATAGTAAAAGGAGGAATAGGGCCGCTTAGGGACCTAAAAGGGAATTTACACATTGACGAAGGGGTCATGGCTGAGGTATTAAGTGAATACTTTGCATCCGTCCTTACCAAGGAGGTAGATGCTACCCAGGCCATGGTGATGGGGACAGACGAGGAAACTGTCACTAGATGGGTTCAAAATTGGTAAGGAGGAAGCGTTGAATAGACTGTCGGTACTTAAAGTTGACAAGATGACAGGACTGGAGGAGATGAATCCAAGGATATTGAAGGAAATGGGAGTAGAAATTGCAGGGGCATGGACCATAATTTTTCAGTCTTCCCTAGACTCGGGAGGTCCCAGAGGACTGGAGAATTGCAAACATGCCATTGTTCAAAAAAGGTTATAAGGATAAGCCCCGCAATTACAGACCAGTCAGTTTAACTTCAGTGGTGGGCAAGATTCTAGAAACAATTATTCGGGATAGAATTAGTAGCCACACGGAAAAATACGTGTTGATAAGGAAGAGCCAGCATGGATTTCTAAAGGGGAAATTATGTTTAACTAACTTGCTGGAGTTTTTTTGAAGAGGCAGCAGAAAAGTTCAATGAGGGTAATGCTGTTGATGTGGTGTACATGGATTTTGAAAAGGCATTTGATACAGTGCCACATAATAGACTTGTGAGAAAAGTTATTGCTCACGGAATAAAAGGGACAGTAGCAACATGGATACAAAATAGGCTGAAAAATAGGAAGCAGAGAGTAATGGTCAATGGCTATTTTTCAGGCTGGAGGAAGGGTTGTAGTGGAGTTTCCCAGGGGTAGGTATTGGGACCCTTGCTTTTCCTTATGAATATTAATGATCTGGATCTTGATGTGCAGGAGACAATTTGAAAGTTTGCAGATGATACAAAGCTTGGGAGTGTTGTAAACTGCGAGGAGGACAGTGTAGAACTTCTAAAGGACAAAGACAAGTTGGTGGAGTGGGCAGAGAGGTGGCAGATGAAGTTGAATGCGGAGAAGTGTGAGGTGAGGCATTTTTGTAGGAAGAACATAGAGGTGCAGGAGCATAAAGACTTGGGTGTATAGTGCATAGATCATTGAAGGTAGCAGGACAGGTGGAGAGAGCAGTTAATAAAGCATACAATATCTTGGGCTTTATTAATAGGGACATAGAGTACAAGAGCAGGGAGGTTATGCTGAATTTATACAAGACACTCAGAAGACTTCAGCTGGAGTATTGTGTACAATTTTGGGTGCCACACTATAGGAAGGATGTGAACACATTGGAGAGAGTGCAGAAGAGGTTTACAAGAATGGTTCCAGGGATGAGAAACTTCAGTTACGAAGATAGATTGGAGAGTTTGGGAATGTTCTCCTTGGAGAGAAGAAGGCTAAGAGGAGATTTGATAGAGATGTTCAAAATCATGAGAGGTCTGGACAGAGCAGATAGGGAGAAACTTTTCCCACTCGTAAAAGTACCAAGAACGAGAGGGCACAGATTTAAAGTGATTTGTAAAAGAAGCAAATGTGACGTGAGAAAAAACTTGTTCACACAGCGAGTAGTTAGGGTTTGGAATGCACTGCCTGGAAGTGTGGTGGAGGCAGGTTCAATCAAGGCATTTAAGAGGGCATTAGATGATTATTTGAATAGAAACTATGTGCAGGGGATGGGGAAAAGGCAGGGCAATGGCACTAGGTCATAATGCTCATTTGGAGAGCTGGTGCAGACACGATGGGCCGAATGGCCGCCTCCTGTGCCGTTAAATTTCTGAGATTCTGGATGACTACAGCTTCACAGCACAAAGCCACTCTATTTGTCAATGTCAATGACAATGTTTAGTCTTCTAAAGTTGGGATTGAGGGACATTGTTGGGACAGAGCAGAAGGACCTCACTTGAGGTCCTTCTAACTTGTGCCGCTTCTGACACTGCGGACTGAATCTTTGGGTCCCGCTGAGGTTGGGAATGGAGGCAGATGGAACCCAAAAATACCATCGCCAGCATTTTTGTGGAAGTGGGCTTGGAGTCAGCAAATTAGGCTCATTAAGAGCCTTGTTACCCATGGTTAAGGGAGGTTGACTGGGATCTTGCATATAAGTTGGCCTGGAGCTTTGAAAGAAGTTGATGAGAGGGCGCCTCCTATCTTGAAGCACCCTCTCAGTTACTAACCCTATACTGCAGCCTGCTGCTCCCCTCATGTGGGAAGCCCTCTCATTGGCCCTGCAGCTTTGAGAGCTCACATACTGCCTTTAATTGGACAGGGAACCTGTCTCCATGCCAGTTAAGGGGCTTCTCTGTGAAGATCCCAAAGGGTGCCTGTTTCCTCCCTGGGGGTAAATTCAGGACCCAGAAACTGTCCGGATTCCTGCTTCCTGCCATGAGCTGAAAATCTAGCCCTGGAGTGTTCTATTTTCCTATTATTTTATGAGCACAAAATTTGTCTATTTAAAAAGAAGAAATTATTTCCACGGAAAACAATTTGAGACATCACATTCTGCAAGTCATTCTATAAAATGCTCAGATAAGGGAAAGTTGTCAAAATAGCAATGGTTCTTCAAGAGATTTCAAATTTATTTGTAAAATCTAATTTTTGCCTTTGTGTTCCTGCAACAGAATAAACCTGTGATGGCTTTTGGACTACTGACCATAACACTGTGTGTGAGTTACATTGCTTATTTGAACGCCACAGCAGAAAACAAGGCAGAGTTGTATGAAGCAATTGATAGTGAAGGAACAAGATACACAAGACGAAAAACATCAAAGTGGGAATGAAATACCCAATGAAACCAGATGAGCAATATTGCAACCAAGAAACTACAGAAGTATTTGTAACAATTTTTGTTATTAATATTATGTAGTTACAACACCGCTGAGAATGTATGGAGTAAGATAGAGACCTCAATATCCCTGTCATGTTGAGCATAATTTACCTTGATAGTTAACTCTTGAGTACTTATTTTAGATTCCCAAATAAATATTTTTCCTTCCCAAGGAATGCAAAGTGAATTCAACCTTCAGCCATAGCACCATCTAGGGGGTCGTGTACAAATTACTACGTTATACAATAATAGCATTTGAACCTTAGCATTTAATAAGCTTCCTCGGCTCCATGCATGTGATGCCACTTACCCAATGTATCTTCTACCCAGTGTGTGAATTCTTCTTCCCTGTCATCAAAGTAGTAGAATGTATCATTATTTTATGGCGAAGGTTTGGATATGAGAGAGGCTACCCACAGGAACAATGACTGTTTTATAGTCTGTGACACTCTGATCAAACAGGAGTGGTGCTTTTAGCATTTGAGCAGTCTATTTCAATCCTGCCATTATGAAAAGCTCCATCTAATAGGCAGGTGACAGACTGGTAAAGACTTGCTCCTGAACAGTAATCCTGTAGTAATGAAAGTTTTAATCCCAGTTTCCATTCGTTATTTTTCTGAGACTTCTGTCTTGTTTATTTTCTGTGAAATTTGTTGACAACTAATATTTTTCTTCTGTTGCTTAAATCCATGCTCGTGCCAAATGTGACAATAAAGAGAAAGATAGTCAAGTTCAAATCAAGAAATTCGCACTTGCTGCAAATAAATACAAAATTTTGAAAATACACAACAGGCCCATCAGCATCTGAAGAGAGAAAACATAGTTTAACACTTCAGTTAGACCCCCTTTGGTAGACTTGGTCAAGTTCTGAACTAACTGAAGCTGCCTGCCTTGGGATGTTTATGCTGAAAATAGTGTAAAATAAAAATTATGTTTTGTTTCACAATTGTGGTTTCTTTCAAAGTTCTGGATTTCTTGAAATTGCTTCTGTGCTGTTCTAAAGAATTATGTGAAATTGTGAATATGAAGCAGGATATACTGGACATAAGAACACAATATCCACTGCTTACTCACTTGGATTTCTACCTGACTGGCCAAAGGACTCAAATTCACAGGTTTGTTCTTTCATGCCATGTATTATACGGGCAGTTTGTACAAATTTGCACTCCTGGCACAGAGCTTTGCCCAGTGGGAATTTCAGTATGGTGGTCAACAGGTCTGAAGGGTTTAAAATGAAAGACACGGAAGAATTCTTATTAGGTGACAGTAAAACAATTGATTATTCACTGAGGGCATCCAATGCCAAATTACTTTTTCTGACTAAAGGACACCCTGATCCCTCTGAACGCAAACATTTCCCAGTCTTCATTGAAACATATTCTGCTTTTCTAATTTGCCTACCAAAGTGGATAACTTCACACTTCTTCACACTGTATTCCATCTGCCACATTCTCGCCCACGCTCTTAACTTGTCTATATCCTTTTGCACCCTGATCATATTTATGTTCCAATTCAACATTGTATCGTCAGCAATCTTGGATATATTACACTCAGCCTCCTCATCACTAAGTCACTGATATAGATTGTAAATAGCTGAGGCCCAAGCACTGATCCTTGTAGGACCTCACTATACTCTGCCATCCTGAAAATTATCTGTGCATTCCTACTGTATTTTCTAACGTTCACCAATCCTCAAACCTTCCTAATATATTATCCCACAATCCCATGAGTCTCAATTTTGTGTAATAGCCTCTTGCATGACACCTTTGCGAATGCTTTTTGAAAATCCAAATAATATTATGTCCACTGCATCCCCCTTATCCATATTACTGGTTACATCCTCTAAAAGCTCTTAACAGATTTGTCAAACACAATTTCCCTTTCATAAACCTGTGTTGACTCACCAAATCATATTATGATTTTCTAAGTGCCCTGTTACCACATCCCTAATAATAGGTTCCACCATTTTGCTTACTACTGATGATTAACCTATAGTTCCCAGTTTCATCTCTTCCTCCCTTCTCAAATAGTTTACTACCTTCCAATCCATGGGGTTTGTTCTAAACTCTAGGGAATTCTGGAAAATCAAAGCCTTTGCACCCGCTATCTGTTTCGTCACTTATTTATACCTCAGGATGGAGGCGATCAGGTCCAGGAGATTTGTCAGCTTTTAGTTTGCGCCTACAATTTAGACTGACTGATACTTCAGTAGTGAAGGTATGCTGTATTGTTGGGGTTGCTGTTGTTTGTACAAGATGTCAAACCATTTAAAAATATTCCATGGCCCTATTAGAAGAATACTTGAGAGTTTTCCTGATTCCCAGGCCAAAATTTCTCCTCTGACTAGTGTTACAGAAACAAATGATCCAATTATTAATTTGCTGTTTGTCAGACCCTGCTATGCCCAAATTGTTGATGACATTTGCCTTTGTAATGGTAACTGCCATTCCAAAATTCATGTATTGGTTGTAAAGCTTCTTTGGTGCCCTGAAGATATGTTAAGATTTTACATAAATACAAATTGTTCATAATTTCCCTGAAAATAGCTCAGAAAATGTTGCCATTTCTGGTTGGTACCAATATCACCCTGTAAAATACTGCGGTTATTAATCAATGACAGTGAGAAAAAGCACAATGTGTAGTGAATATAAAGTTTGGGAATCTGACTGAGATCTTCCCTGACAGGACAAGAAGGGCTGAGACATCACCCTGCCTGTACCCGGGTCAAATTGGCAGGCTTTACACCCAAGTGATAGTATTGGGCTCATTTAAGAAAAAATGTAAATGCATTGAAGCAGTTCAGGGACGGTTTACTGGACTAATACCAGGAATGGGTGGGTTGTCTTATGAGCAAAGGTTGGACAGGTTAAGCTTGTATCCACTGAAGTTTTGAAGAGTAAGAGGCAACTCGATTGAAATCTTGACAGGGTGAATGTGGAGAGAATGTTACCTCTTGTGGGAGAATCTAGAACTAGGGGTCACTGTTTAAAAATAAGAGGTCGCTCATTTAAGACAAAGATGAGAATTCTTTTCTCTGAGGGTTGAGAGTCTTTGGAACTCTTAAAAGGCAGTGGAAGCAGAGTCTTTGAATATTTTTAAGGCAGAGGCAGGTAGATTTTTGATTAACAAAGGGGTGAAAGGTTATGGGGAGCAGGCAGGAACGTGGGGTTGAGATTACATTCAAATCAGCCATGATCTTATTGAATGGCAAAGCAGGCTCAAGGGACCGAGTGGCCTATTCCTGCTCCTAATTCATATCTTTGTACATATGTAAGCTGCTGGCACAATTTGTTTATCGGTGTTGCTGCTTACACTTTAAATAGGAGACAGTAAGTGAAGAGTTGCTACAGGAGGGTTTTGGTGGCTTTGATGGCAAGAGTACTGGATTTACATAGATGCCTCCAAAGATAGTGCTAATACATTGGGGACATCACACCTCTCAGTGGGGCCCTCTACTATCTTGGCTGATCTTAATGCCAACCAGGCCTTCAATCTGGAGTCTTTCTCGTCTCTTTGACTCAGTACCACAAACATTGCTGGTTTTACCCATTAAGCTAAAACATACGTATTTTTAGCTGCATGAAATTTACGCACCAGTATCAGTATGAAGCTTCAACCTGAATGTTTTAAAACTTTTGGAGATAAGTGAAGCCATTCTGCATACTATGGCCACTAGAGGGAGTAAAAGTGTTAACTTTATTTTTTAAAAGTTACCTTCATACGAAGGATGGAGAAGATGTAAAATACAACAGATGCTGAAAATCTGAAATAAAATGCTGGAAATGCTCAGCAAGTCAGAAAACATGCATAGGGGGAGAAAACACACCTGATATTTCATTAATTCTCTTCTTTCACGGGCACTTCTTGACCTGCTGAGTGTTTCCAGCATTTTCTGTTATTATAAAGAATGATATTCTGATACTTAATGGAAAATACGGCACCTGCAACAGTGGGCCTGACATAAGACCATTGGGTAATTTCCAAAACTCTTGTATTGTGATCACTGCAGCTCTTTCCTCTCCTTCCTTCCTTCCTTTTGTCTATCTCGCTCTCTCGCACCCCCCACCCCCTTCCTGTCCTTGCTGAGTCACTGTAGTTTTTTAAGGGAAATCCTCCTTGACAAATTTAATAGCATTTTTTTGAGAGCATAACCAGCAGGTAGATAAGAGGGAACCAGTGGATGTACTTTATTTGGATTTTGTGCAGGCTTTCAATAAAGTGTCACACAAGATGTTATTACACAAAACTATGGCTCAAAACTTGGGGGTAATATACGGTATTAGCATAGATTGATATTTAGCCTAACAGAAAAATCAAATTAGGAATAAACAGGTCATTTTCAGGATGGCAAAGTATAACCATTGGGCTGCTGCAAGGATCAGTGCTTGGGTCCCAGCTATTTACAATCTACATCAAAGTAGAGAAAAAAATTAAAGCAGAATATTCTTTAAATGGTGAGAGACTGGAAAATGTCATTTGGAGGGGCCTGGTATGCTTGTACAAGAATCACAGAAAGTTAACATTCAGCTATTACAATCATTAGGAAAATGGTGTGTTAGCCTTTATTGTATAGGGATCTGAATACGTAAGGAAGGAAGGATTGCTGCAATTATATGTGGCTTTGGTGAGACCAGACATGGAGGCCTGTGTACATTTTTGGTCTCCTTACCTATGGAGGAAGGTGCAGTAAAGGCTTGCTGGACTGATTCGCAAGATGACATACAGGGGGGGTCATGGTTACCAAGGAAACGGGTCCAAAGTTAAAGTCCAGCAATTTATCACAGTGATACTGCCAGCGTGAGCTAGACAGAAAAAGAGAAGGTATAAGAAAGTAGGGACAAATTGAGCGAGAAAGAGAAAAGAGAATGACATGGAATTGGGCAGACAGAGAAAGGAGGATGGCTAGAAGGAGGGTTGTCCAATGAGGAGAGATTTTGTGAATGGCCTGTTGGCTATCGAGTCAAAAAGAATGAAAGGTGACCTCAGCAATGTATAAAGTCTCCTAGGGCTTTACGGCGTGGGTGCTGAGATGTTGTTTCCCATGTTTGGAGGGTCTAGAACTAGTCAGCATAGTTTCAGGATAAAGGGTCAGCTATTTAGGACTGAGATGAGAAATTTGTTCATTCAGAGGGTTGTGAACCTTTTATACTCCAGCCTCTAAGTATATTCATGACTGAGATTGATATATTTTTGAGCACTAAGAGAATCAAGGGTTAATGAGGATAGGGCCGGAAGGTGCAGTAGATATGGAAGTTCAACCATGATCTTATGAAATAGGGAAGCAGGCTTGAGAGGCCCTATGGTCGTCTACTGCTCCTATTTCTTATGTTAGCATTCCTCCCCCCCTCCCTCAATTTCAGTCCCTCCCTTGCTCCCTCTCCCTCTTTCTTTCCCTCCCCACCCTCCCTGTCGCTTCTTCCCTCCCCTCCCCTTCCCCATTTCTCTCCCTCCCTCAATCTTTCCCCTCTTCCCTGCCCTCTCTCTCTCTCCCTATTCCCTCCTCCCTTCTGTCCCCTCTCTCTCCTCCCAGTCTTTTCCTACCTCCTTCCCGCATTTCCTCCCCTTTCTGCCTCTTCGAATCCATGTCATTCTCTATTGCACTGCTCCTCACTCACTCTCTCTCCCTTACTTCTCTCTCACCCTAACCCTCTCTCTCTCTGCTGTCATTTGTTACTGTCCAGCTCACGGTAGCAGCGTCACTGTGACAGCTGCTGGACTTTAACTTGAACCCGTTTCCTTGGTAACGATGACCCAGCTGTTCACATGCACCGTGCATTAACATTAAAGTAACACCGAGATGAGATGAGCTTTTGGTTTGCATCCTGCACTGTACCCGATCTGTAGATTTGGACAAGAGGCGTTTAATTGGAAGGAAGATCATTGTCACCCCCCAACCCACCCCCTTTATTTACTTGTTTATTGTTTTTAATCTGAGCTCTGATGGACACTTGGTGTTTCAATATCAAATCCAGAAAGTCGCTGCTGGTGACACCAGATGAAGGAACCTCAGGACTGCCCACCTGGTGTAAGGAACCAACTCATGCTTTGATTCAACAAAACGCTCACAAGTGTATTCTCGGTGAGAGCCTGTCATATATATCAGCCCTAAATGTTTCCAGTCTAAATGCCGGTGGGGGAGTGAGTGGAGGTGGAGGGAGAGTGGGGGGGGGGGGCGGGGTGTGGGTTCCAGGGGTTTTCTACACTGGTTATTTGAGGTTAGTTGCAGAGTTGAAAGCTGAGCTTTCTCATGTCCTGGCCCCCCACCATTGTGTCGCCCCCCTGCTCCAGGCGAGTGCCTCCTCCAAGTGAAAGGTTTCCAAACCCCGATAACCACTTTGATGGCCATGCAGACCCGCAAATCCCGGCATCCCGAACAAGCTACCGGGATTTGAGACTTGTGCAATAGGAGCTCACGCACGGCTGGCTCCTTCGAAAAAGGTAAACGCAGGTTGCCTGAACTTGTCTTGTTTTCTCAAAGTGGGTGAACACCATTCATTGTTTGAAAAGTCCTGCATTCATTAGAAACTGGGCACTTCACAGGCTCCTTCACTTCATTTACTTCGTGCTGGCAAATTCCACCCAGACTCGGAAGAGTTAATTCGAAAAAACCGTGCCAGTCAAATGATTACGGGGGAAAGCAAAGTATATGTAACTGATGGGGCTATTAAATGTCATGGCTGTACTTCACATTTGTACTAATCAATTTATATAATAATGATATAATTAAATTATTAAATAATTAAATTTAATAAATACAACAATACATACCATAGTAACTTAGGTTTTCTTTATTCTTTTATGGGATGTGGGCATCACTGGCAAGGCCAGCATTTGTTGCCTGTCCCAAGTTGCCCTTACTAAGCCATTTCAGAGGGCAATAAGCCAGATCAGGTATGAACAGTAGATTTTCTTCCCTAAAGGGCATAAGTGAAGCTGCTGTTTTTTTTATAGCAATCAATGATAGTATCAATTCCAGATTTTATTAATTGAATTAAATTCCACCAGCTGCCATAGTAGGACTTGTACCCTTGTCCCACAGTATTAGTTACAATCTCTGGATTACTAGTCTAGTAATATTACCGCTACGCCACCATAGGCTGTGGCATGATGGTATTGCCTGGACAGGATGCTTATCCAAACATGAACAGATGTAAGTGTAAACAGTGAGAGAAATCATCTTCAGCTGGCACTCAGGTGACTTTTAAAAAATTCATTCATGGGATGTGTGTATCACTGGCTGGGCCAGCATTTATTGCCCATCCCTAATTGCCTGTGTTCAAGCAAAGAGCAAGAGTCCAAAATCTGAGGCTCCTCCACTACTGTGTGCTCGGTCCCTTTACCTGCCTCACTCACAGTCACATCTTCCTGTCTCTGACCACTGACTAAAAGAGACAACCCTATTTTACGAGGTGTGACCATCTTCTTGAACAAAGTGTCCAGGTATTTCTCCCCCTCCCTTATGTTGCAGTGTCTGCAGTTCAGCTTCCAGATCAATAATCCTGATCTGGGATTCCTCAAGCTGCTTACACATCCTGCAGACGTGTTTGTCATGGATCACCATGGCATCCAAAAGCTCCCGCATTCCACAGCTGCAATATAACATCTGACCTGTCATTGTTACTTATGTTATTTAATTAACTTAATTTAGTCTCTTAATTAACCTAGAATAATTCCTATGTATACCACACCTCTTTATCCCATGCACTGAATTTCCACATGAACGTATTTTGCTACTTATTCAATCTCCATCTCACTTTGGCATAGTGAACTGTCTCCTCACTTGCCCCTTACTGATCATGCAATTTGAAAAGGCTGTCTCTTTTATAGCCCCTCTGATGATTCATTAGCTAGTTTAACTTCCTGCTACAGTCATTAACATCACATAAACCAACAGCTTTCAGGTGATTGACAGATAAGTGCCAATCTGGGTAGTTCTCCATTTAACAATATAGCCTACCTTACTTGAAGGTCAGATCTTGATGGCCTGATTCCTAATTCCCTAACACATCACATTTAAAATCTTTGTACTGTCTATAAATGTGCACATAATTTGGTCACATCATATATCCTTCAGCTCTTTATCATCTGTCAAAAACTCTGTTTCGCTGACTCTGGCTTTTATTGCATCTGTCTCCCTTTGCTCTGAGGAAGTCTTGTGGTGCTGTGGGTAGCATCCCTGCCTCTAAGCTTGAAGAGCTGGGTTTGAGTCCCAACCCAGGACTTGAAGACCAAGGAAGATGCATCTATAATGCAGCCAAGTAGGTTGAATAGATTTCTGTCAGCCATGAGGTGGAAAGAAAGTTGGAGCCTCTACCATCATGATCCATAGCTCCAGACTACAACATGCATAAGTGCATGAGGCCAAAGCAACTTGGACTCCCTGAGTGAACTGTAAAACAACACCACCACCCTTTGCTCTAGCATCTGTGGGGGAGCATGTAGTCACTTCAGTCCTACTCTATGGAACTCCCTCTTTATCGATCCACTTTCCTCTTCATCTTTAGAATCCTCCTCCACATCCACCTCTTCAATCAAGCTTTAGGTTGCCTCCTCTAACTTTCACAATGTCTATTTCCTTACATCTACCTATGAAGACCCAGGGAATATTTCTTGCCTTAAAGTTTTGTTTTATTCATTTACGGGATGTGGGCTTCACTGGCTGGGCCAGTATTTTTTGCCCATCCCTAGTTGCTCTTGAGAAGGTGGTGGTGAGCTGCCTTCTTGAACTGCTGCAGTCCATGTGATGTAGATACACCCTCAGTGCTGTTAGGAAGGGAGTTTCAGGATTTTGACCCAGCGACAGTGAACTGCAATACATTTCCAAGTCAGGATGGTGAGTGACTTGGAGGGGAACTTCCAGGTGGTGGTATTCCCATCTGCTGCCCTTGTCCTTCTAGATGGTAGGTTTGGGAGGTGCTGTCTAAGGAGCCTTAGTGAATTCCTGCAGTGCATCTTGTAGATGGTACACACTGCTGCTGCTACTGTGCATCGGTGGTGGAGGGAGTGAATGTTTGTGGATGTGGTGCCAATCAAGCTGGGCTGCTTTGTCCTGGACGGTGTCGAGCTTCTTGAGTGTTGTGGGAGCTGCACTCATCCAGGCAAGTGGAGAGGATTCCATCAGACTCCTGACTTGTGCCTTGTAGATGGTGGACAGGCTTTGGGGAATCAGGAAGTGAGTTACTTGTCCCAGGATTTATATGGCTAACCCAGTTCAGTTACTGGTCAGTGGTAACCCCAGGATGTTGATAGTGGGGGATTCAGTGATGGCAATGCCATTGAACGTCAAAAGGGGCGATGGTTAGATTCTCTATTGTTGGAAATGGTCATTGCCTGGCACTTGTCTGGCGTGAATGTCGCTTGCCACTAGTTAGCCCAAGTCTGGATATCATTTTCTTGACAAACTTTTAAGAAACAATCTAGATTTACTTTACACCATTTAATATTTTACATGATTTGTCAACAGCCTCTTTTAACTGCGTTCTTTCTAAAAATCTTCAACGTCTTTCATTTTTGCTCAGAGCTCATCCTTCCTACACTTGGAAGAAATCACATAGGCCTATTCTGTTCCTCTCTTTTGTAAGTACATCCTTTTCATGATGATATAACTAAAACTGAACATATTGCCCACGTGTGCTTGACCAGTAGATTTCACATGGCCTTAGAACAACTTCTGCAGAATTTTATTCTACTGATGCGGCATTTTTTGGTCCATCAATAATACTTTTCTCAAATTCATACGTGGCATATAAATTCAAAAAGGGAATCACTCTTTTATCAGAACAGTCTGTGATGTACAATTTTATGTGATCTACCAGGCCTTGTCCATGGTGACATCACAAAGAGGTGTTTTGAAAAGAGCAAATAAAAATATAAATTCTGGTATAATTCAACTTTTTTATTAAGTATCACAAACAATTGCCTTTATGGGCAAACCAAGTGCAGCCAACTAACTGAGTGAAGGTTTGGAGTTTGGTGAGAGGGGGGATTTGGTGAAAAAGGGGAAGGACTTGTTCGTTTCCTCTTTCTACCTTTCTAACCCCATAGAAATTGGTTCTTGCTCTACTACAGGGAGAGGAGCTAGCTGTTTGGTAAGTATCTGGTAAGTGGGTAAGTTCTATTCTATCCCTAAGGTTTAAAATAGTACATAATTTGGTGGTAAAGTTAATAAAATATATAAGAATGCAACATAAATAACTGATTAATATAATTAAGTAATTATTTAAAACACATTAAGAATGGCAGGACAGGTGATGTGTCAAGGCTGCAGCATGTGGGAGCTCCTGGATAACATTGTGATCCAGGGCAAACACGTCCGCAGTAAGTGATTGCGGCTTGAGGAACTCGGCTCAGAGTCATTGAGCTGGAGGCTGAGCTGCAGACTCTGCAACATATCAGGGAGGGGCAAAGTTACCTGGATGCTTTATACCAGGAGGCAGACACTACTTAGGATAGGGTCTTCTGATTTGGTCAGTGGCCAGGGACAGGAGGGTCTGACTGTGAGTGAGGCAGGTAAGGGGACCCAGAGGGCAGGAGTGCAGGAATGTGAGCCACTGCAATTGTCCAACAGGTTTGAGGCTCTCTCAGCTAGTTTGGATGAGAGTGGGGGCTGCAGGATGAATGAGCAAACTGACCATGGCACCATGGTATAGGAAGCCATCCAAGTGGGGGGAGCAAAAAGAAACATAGTGGTAGTAGGGGACCGTGTAGTAAGGGGTATTGACACTTCTCTGTAGCAAAGAGCGAGAGTCCAGATGGCTGTGTTGCCTGCCTGGTGCCAGGGTTCGGGACATCTGCTCAGGGCTGGAGAGGAACTTGCAGTGAGGGGGGGAGGATCCAGTGGTCATGGTCCATGTACATACCAACTACAAAGGCAGGATGAGGAAGAGGGCTCTGCATAGTCAGTATGACAAGCTAAGAACCAAGTTAAGAAGCAGAACCTCAAACGTAATAATTATTACCTGAGCCTCGTGCAAATTGGCATAGGAAAGATAAGATTATAGAATTGAATGTGTGGCTCAAAGTGGGAGAAGTGAGTGCTGATTTGTGGGGCACTGGCACCAGTATAGGGGAAAGTGGGATCTGTACTGTTGAGACAGTCTACATGAACCGTGCTGGGGCTGGTGTCCTCGTGGGCCACCTAACTAGGAAAGTAGAGAGGGTTTTAAACTGAATAGTGGGGGCAAGGGATCAAATTTGGGAAGATGTGGTCAACCAAAGAGTAGAGACAAGTATTAATATGGGAAATGATAAACAGACTGTGACAGGAAGGGACAGAGAGTACAAATCTAAGAATAAATCAGCAGATAAGGCTAGATGCTACAAAAATAATAAAAGAACAAAACTAAAGGCTCTGTAT
This sequence comes from Cetorhinus maximus, assembly GCF_964194155.1. Lineage (NCBI taxonomy): Eukaryota > Metazoa > Chordata > Chondrichthyes > Lamniformes > Cetorhinidae > Cetorhinus > Cetorhinus maximus. Next base: position 123,611,455 of record NC_135883.1, on the reverse strand, counting down.
CTAAATGCATGTAGTATTCAAAACAAAACAGATGAACTGATAGTGCAAATAGAAATAAATAAATACGATCTGATAGCCATTACAGAGACATGGCTACAGGATGACATAGAATGGGACCTGAATATTGAAGGGTATGTGACATTTAGGAAGGACAGGAAGTTAGGAAAAGGTGGAGGGGTAGCTCTGTTAATTAATGATGGTATTAGCACATTAGAAAAGGATGACCTAAGTTCAGGAAACAAGGATGTAGAAGCGGTTTGGGTTGAGATGAGGAATGATAAAGGCAAGAAAGTATTTGTGGGAGCGGTATACAGGACCCCTAATTGTAACTACACAGTAGGACAAAGTATAAAAGAAGAGATGATGGGAGCTTGCCACAAAGGTACAGCAATAATCATGGGGGATTTTAATTTACATATAGACTGGAAAAATCAGATGGGCAAAGGTAGCGTAGATGACGACTTCATAGAATGTTTTCGGGATAGTTTCCTAGAACAGCATATTCAACCAGAGAACAGGCTATACTAGACCTGCTATTGAACAACGAGATAGGATTAATTGATAACCTCCTAATGAAGGCACCCCTAGGTAGCAGCGATCAGAATATGATAGAATTTTGCATTCATTTAGAGGGAGAAACTAATGTGCATAAGACTAGTATTTTAAACTTATATAAGGGCAATTATGAGGGCATGAAAGCAGAGCTAGCTAAAATGAACTGGCAAATGAGGTTAAGGGATATGTCAATACAAGTTTAGTGGCAGACATTTGAAAGGATATTTCAGAATACACACAATATGTACATTGCAATGAGAAAGAAAAATTCCATGGGGAGGGCTCACCATCTGTGGTTAACTAAAAAAGTTAAAGACAGTATCAAACTTAAAGAAAAAGCATATAATTATGTAAAGATGGGTTGCAGGTCAGAAGATTGGAAAGAATATAAAGAAAAGCAAAGAATGACTAAAAGATTAAAAAGGAGGGAAAAATTAGAGTATGAGAGAAAGCTAGCTAGTAACATAAAGACGGATAGTATAAGTTTCTATAGAAATTTAAGTAAGAAAAGTGTTTACAAAGTGAGCTTTGATTCTATAGAGAGTGCATCTGGGGAATTGATAATGGAAAGCAGAGAGATGGCGGATGAATTAAACAGGTATTTTGCTTCTATCTTCACTATAGAGGACACAAGTAACATCCTGGAAATAGCTGTAAATCAGGAAATGGATGGGAGGGAGGAACACGGGAAAATTACAATCTCCAGGGAAGTGGTATTGAGCAAATTGTTGGGGCTGCAGGCTGACAGATCCCCAGGTCCAGATGCACTTCACCCTAAGATCTTGAAAGAAGTGGCTAGTGAGATAGTTGATACACTGGTTTTAATTTTCCAAAATTCCCTAGATTCGGGGAAAGTTCCATTAGATTGGAAAATAGCAAATATAACTCCTTTATTCAAAAAGGGAGGGAGACAGGAAGCAGGAAACTATAGGCCAGTTAGCCTAACACCTGTTATTGGCAAAATGTTAGAAGCTATTATTAAAGATGTTATAGCAAGGCACTTAGAAAAATTCAAGCCAATAGGGCAGAGTCAACATGGTTTTGTAAAAGGAAAATCGTGTTTAACCAATTTATTGGAGTTCATTGAAGGAGTCACATGTGCTCTGGATAAAGGGGAACCAGTGGATGTACTGTATTTAGATTTCCAGAAGGCATTTGATAAAGTGCCACATCAAAGGTTATTGCAGAAAATAAAAGCTCATGGTGTAGGTGTAACATTGGCATGGATAGAAGATTGGCTAGCTAACAGAAAGCAGAGAGTTGGCATAAATGGGTCTTTATCTGGTTGGCAGGATGTGATGAGTGGTGTGCCACAGGGATCAGTGCTGGGGACTCAACTTCTAACAATTTATATAAATGACTTGGATGAAGGGTCCTGAGGAATGATGGCTAAATTTGCTGACGACAGAAAGATAGGTAGGAAAGTAAATTGTGAAGAGGGCGAAGGAGACTACAAAGTGACATAGATAGGTTAAGTAAGTGGGTAAAGGTCTGGCAAATGGAGTATAATGTGAGCAAATGTGAAATCGTTAATTTTGGCAGGAAGAATAAAAAAGAAGCTTATTGTTTAAATGGTGAGGGATTGCAGAGCTCTGAGATTCAGAGGGATCTGGGTGTCCTAGCGCATGAATCACAAAAGGTTAGTATGCAAGTACAGCAGGTAATTAGGAAAGCTAATAGAATGTTATAATTTATTGTGAGGGGAATTGATTTCACAAATAGGGAGGTTATGTTTCAGTTGTACAGAGCATTGGTGAGACCACATCTGGAGTATTGTGCACAGTACTGGGCTCCTTATTTAAAGAAAGATGTAAATGCATTAGAAGCAGTTTAGAGAATGTTTACTAGACAAATACCAGGAATGGGCAGGTTGTTTTATGAGGATAAGCTGGACAGGTTAGGCTTGTATCCACTGGAATTTAAAAGAGTAAGAGGCGACTTAATTGAAACCTTTAAGATCCTGAGGGGTCTTGACAGGGTGGATGTGGAGAGGATGTTTCCTCCTGTGGGAGAATCTAGAAAAGGAATCACTGTTTAAAAATAAGGGGTTGCTCATTTAAGACAGAGATGAGGAGAATTTTTTTCCCTGAGGGTTGTGAGTTGGAACTCTCTTCCTCAAAAGGTGGTGGAAGCAGAGTCTTCGAATATTTTTAAGGCAGAGCTAGCTAGATTCTTGATTAACAAGGGGGTGAAAGGTTATCGGGAGTAGGCAGGAAACTGAGGCTGAGGTTACATTCAGATCAGCCAAGATCTTATTGAATGGCAGAGCAGGCTTGAGGGGCCAAGTGGCCTATTCCTGCTCCTAGTTTGTCTATGTTAGTAGATATGTTGTTCTGTACTCATAGCTTTCAAATTTGAAATTCACTCTAATCAGTTGACATTCTCTTTTAGTTGCAGTTTGATGCACGTATTACATAGGACAGAATTTTACGACTCACGGGCGGGTGCGCACCTGACCCGATCGCGCATAAAATAGTGCGAGAAGGCATCGGGCGAGCGTCCCAACATCATCTCGTATGCGCACAATCTTCAGATCGGTGGACACACGTGGGTGTCAGAGCCACGACCACCAATAATTAAAAGGTCACTTAAGGCCATTAGAAAGCCAATTGATCCAGATTTTACATTGCCCGTGAGATTTCACACTCGTCGCACAAGCAAAATGGGCAGGTGGGCAGCCCACATTTTGCAAAACCTCATCCAAGGGCAGGATAAAAAGGATCAGCAGCATTGCCATTGTGAGTAGTGAGGAGTTTAGGAGATAGTTTGCTGCTGGTTACTTATTTGAACTTGACAGCTTCATCTCTGTTCTGAGCTTCATTCTTAGCATTTCCAGGCTTTATTTCAGGACTCATTGGTGTCTCCAAGGCCCCCGGAGAATTTTGACTGTGTGGACCCTTCCAGATATCAGACAGCCTTCTGTAACCCTGGTAATGGGCATTGTGCTCTCCGCTGGAGGCACCCACCCCCTCTGAGGAGGAAGAGAGGAGCAGAAGGGAGAAGAGGCCAGGTGTCCCTATGCAGCTTCCAGGGGAGAGGCACAGGCACAAGGGGCGCAGGGTCCAAGTCAGAAGGGGTCGCAGAAGACACCACTACCCTGCTGTCAGGGTTTACAGGCTGCAGTGCAGCTCCCTCAATATATCCAAGGTGCAATGCCAGGGAGACAGCGACCTCCATTTGTCATATGATTGAGCCTGAGATCACCTCCAACTGCGTTGGTGGACACCCCAAGCCAGTGGTTCTGAAGGTCACAGTGGCCCTTAACTTATATGCCTCCCACTCTTTCCAGGGGATCTTTGTGGAGTCTCCCAATCAGCTGTGCATAGTTGTATCAAGCTGGTGACAGAAGCTCTGTTCAGGCAGGTAATGACATGCATTCATTTCCATACGGACGAGGCCAGCCAGGCTGAGCGAGCCAGAGGGTTTGCAGCGATTGCTGGGCTTCCCCGTGTTCAGGGTGCAATCGACTGCACACATGTGGTCATCAAGGTGCCAGCGGGTCAGCCCGGTGCCTTCGTCAATAGGAAGGGCTTCCACTCAATGAACATCCAGATAGTTATGTGACCTCAGGATGCAGATTCTTTAAGTCTGTGCAGGGACTTTGGCAGCTCCCATGATGCTTACATCCTGAGTCACTCCCAGGTGCCGAGGATATTCAGTGCTCCAGCCCGACTGGATGGATGGCTGCTGGGTGATAAGGTCTATCCAATAAAAAGGTAGCTTATGACACCTCTCTGCCACCCAAGAACAGAGGCAGAGCAGCATTATAATCGGAGTCATGCCTCCACAGGGCTGTGATAGAGAGGACCATAGGTCTTCTGAAGATGCGCTTCCGATGCCTGGAATGTTCAAGGGGATCACTACAATACCCCCCAGATTGTGTGTCACTGATAGTGGTTGCATGCTGCACTCTCCACAATCTGGCACTGGCAAGGGGGGACCCACTGGAGGAAGAAGATCTTGAGGCAGCTCCACAGGCCACAGTGGATGAATCCAGTGGTGAGTCAGAAGAGGAGCACAGTGAGGAGAAAATTGAGGATGTGGAGGCAGACCTCTGTATCCTTCAGGGAGGCAAGGACACCAAGGACACCTTGATCCAATGCTCATTCAGCTAGGCTGCCAAAGATCTTCCACCTCACGTCAGGGCTGCCGCCTCCATCCCGGGTGTCTGAAATGACCCTTTCCTTTGACCCCAAAGTCCATTCAGTGCCTGTGCAATAAAGTTTAGAGCCATTCACGTCCAGCATTACATACTGGCGTACCCTGCACCAACAAATAAGGTGAAACATACTCAGGCCATCATGACAAAAACAAAATTTATGTAATTTTCACAATCAAAACAAAATAACATTACCATCTCTGGTGTTCACTTCCACACCAATGAGCATAAACAAAACATTACAGAACAGAAGATCACCCGTGACCAGTCCCTCTTGTGCTCATGGTGCCTTAAACTTAACGTTTGCGTGTGTTACATCTTGGTGCCCCCACCTGGCTGGCAGCAGCATTGAGGACAGCCTGCTGACTCTGCTGTCTTGTTGGCCCTGGCGATCGTCCTCTGGCCAGTGGAGCCTGTGAGGGAGCAGCCAGTGCCACAGCTGGCATCTCCCCAGTCATCAAAGCCTCATCAGGTGCTACGGTCACTGACAGAGGGGCAAGGGAGCTGCTGCCATCATCCAGAGCACCCTGAGTGGAGCCCGCAGAGATGACAAGCAGGTCATGTGCCAACGTGAGGTCGCTCTGGACCTCCCTCCTCACCATTGATGGACGGGCACCTAGCTGGGATACTGGATGCCTCATCCATCTCCCACACTAGCACTGACCGCCTGAGGTCATTGCCTGTGTGAGGGCTTGCAGGTCCGAGTGCAACCCCAGGAACCCCTGATTCTGTCCCTGGAGTTGCCTCTCCATGAGAGTCGCCACTCTCTCAATGGAGGAAGCTGTGCACTCGGCCATGAGGGCCAATGCAGTGCTTAAGCTCCGCACGGACTCCTCCACAACAGAGACCATGGCACACATACCCTCATGGATCTCCGCCAGATCCTCCCGCACATCCTGCTGGACATCCAGCATCTGACGCCTGATAGATGACTCCAGAGGCTCATTACCTGCCTTAGACCCAGCATCGTCCTGGTCTCCAGCAGTCTTCCGACTGCCTGCACCCTGGGCACTCTCTGCCTCTGCCTGCACCTCAAGCGAGTGTGAAGTGCCCTCACTGCTGTCCACTGACATTCTAGTCAAAGATCTAACACCCACTGAGGTGCTGGTATCTGCGCTGGTGCCTGGTTCAGAGAGTGGGCGTGACACAGATGCAGCTGAAGCCCAGTGGTCCTCTGGTGTCAGGAGTGGCTCTTCGGGGTCCTGCGAATGAGTGCGCGCTGGTGAATCTAAGGGAGAACAAAGACATGTCATTAGTTAAAGCCACCACCCTGTCACTGTGCATGCCAGGCACCCTGCTGAGACAATGGAGATCTGCATCATGGTGCCATCGTCTTTCAATGATCAATGGGGAATCCAGTTTTGAGCTTCCCATCAATGAAGAGACTACACAAGAATGTTTGCATCCTGGCAGCCACCTCCCCCAACAGCACCGTGAGGCACCCGTCTGAAAAATGGGGGGGCTGAGTGCCCACCCAACCTGCCCTCCTGCCTGGCATCTCCAGCTGCTGTTCAAGCCATTGCTTCACTGTCCAGAACACAGAAGATATGTTCTTCCCTAGCAGCCTTCAAGGAGCTGCCTGTGACGTTTTTAAACCTCTTGGTCGCCATTGGACTGGGCCCCCCAACCTCCTGTTCCCCCCCCCCGCCCTTTCTGACCATTGGGAAGACACGTTTCACACTGGGCGGGCCTTAAATATCCAGCCAGCATGAAATCGGGTCGTGGGCCCACCGATCGCACGCACACGCCAAGGGTAAAATTCAGACCAAAATTACACTAGAGAAGGAGGTCATTCAGCCCACCGTGCCTGCATTATCTCTGCATTGGCAATATCTACTTCAAATTGATTACAGCACTCCAGCTTTTCCCGGTATCCTTTAGCATTCCTCCTCTTGTTGCATTTGTTCAATTTCCGCTGGTTGTGCTAAGATATTCTGGGTATAAATATGTCTTGAACAGTAGCATAGAGCAGGTGACAGTAAACCATTCACGCATTTTCCACACCTCTCCATTAGGCACAAACAATATCCTGTTTATTGCTTCATGAATATGTTTGGTGCTCATATCTAATATAATTTCATAGATTCGTTCATTAAAATATTGTTTTTCTACAACTACAGAACTGGGATCACAGATTCATCAACGATACATGGAAGAAGCTGTTGGTGAACAGAGGCAGCATGTGGAGGAAACAAGAGCAGCAATTTTATATTGGGTATAAAAGTTACATCTTTTTCCATTCCCAATTTTCTCTCGTCCCCTCCTTTTCTAAAAGCATTAGCGCTGCTTACTGTCTGATACCTTACCCAAATGTCCTCTATTCATCTGTGTGCTTATGTTATGAGCTCAACTGTGAAACATCTCTTGCTGGAATAGCTTGGCAGCACATGGAGTATTGCGGAGCTATTCCATCAAGAGGGGCATCACAGCTGAGTTCAATTTCATCCCCACCCAACACACATATTTCCAGTAGAAATGACCAAACATCACTTCTGAAGGATGAAACAGCACAGATTTAAGATTTGAGATTTGACACTGAAAAAAGAAGAGAAAGGAGGGGGAAGGAGATTGGATCAAACTGAAAGAAGATTCTTTAATAATAGATTTACGTGATATATCTTTCTCAATTGTCTGTGTAAAAAATAAGCATATGAATCACTATTAATCTTAATATGTATAGAGCTTTACTCAGTGGGTAAAGGCAGTGAGAAATTGAGACAAGCAGACCAGAAAGATCCCAGGTTTGATCTCTGTTCTGAGCTGCTATTATTTACCTCAGACAGTAATTAACTACAATTGAACTGTGTCCATGGTTTGAAAGGGTTCCTATTCCTGATTGGCATCCAGAAGGCCTGTCTGGAAGAGGGTATAAATTATTAGTGGTGAGGGAGGATTAGACTTAACATCATCCTTCTTTTTCCTGCCAGGGTCAATCAGAATGCTGCCAATTGCAGCTTAGGCACAGATAATAAAGATTGATTTCTTGCGGGGAGTGCCAGAGGGGAAATATATCCCGGTAAAATCAATGTGTAGGTATGTTTATGTAAGGTAGTGTTGAGTAAACTGTGTCCCACCATGTTGTATTTACAAATTGGAAGGCTTCAGAGATCCTTTAATTTAATTTCAAAGCTTTAGCATTTACATGTGAAGGGGGTATCCACACCTTCTTTACTTTAATGTACTTTACTTTGTGTCAGCACAGTCTTACCACATGTTTCTACTTTGATTTCAAGTTACAGCTATCAGTGGCAATGTTGCTCCATGGTGTCAGCACAGAGTATATGAAAGAAATGTGGCAACCTTCGTAGTGCAATTTGCGGCCCCTACAAATGGGTCTACTCATGGTTTAAATTGTATACTCTTCACCTAATCTAAAAAGCTACTTTGGTATATTATTGTGCCTCTTGTGTGTTTGATTATGATCCTGGGTTGCATGGGTTTCATTGTGTTGGCATTCTGCTGCTGTCCATGGGAGTTTCACAGATTTCAGAAGCCAGGCCTGAAGAAGGCACCTTAGGTTTCTTACGATCTATCCTTGAAGTCTTCTTGCTCTATCAGACACCAAGTGGGTTTCCTTAAAATGAAGGCAGTGTGACTGCTGCCTTGGAAACATGATGTTGTCACAGATGACATGCCTGTCAATGTAGTAGAAGGCTTTGTGATTCATGAATGCTGTGGAACTGTGTGGAAGAGCTTATAGAATTCAAAGGAGCAGTGTTTGAAGCGAAAAGTATAGACACATTTAAGGAGAAGCTAGACAAACATATGAGGGTGTTAAGGCACAGCTGATGGTAAATGCTGAGCTGCTCAAATCCCAAAGGGAAACTTGAAACAACTGCCACAACTTTTTTGCAATTTGTATATTTATTTCGAAATGCGTGCCTGAATTCAGTGGTAAGTCCACCGATTCTTAGAGGGTTTTTACAAAACTAAATTAAATATTTATTAATAAAAGAAATAATTTTAAGCACAGGCATATGTCTACAAATTACTACTATGATAACTCCTAGCTCCTCTGATTAATCTAACTCCCAGTTACACCTCCGTTAAGGCAACAGTAAAAACACATAGATTTTTAAAAGACCCAGGCAAAATAACATGATACCCTGAACAGTCAAATTCAAAGTGAGTTTTCTTAACTTCAATTCTTGCAGACAGCAGCTTGAGGCTTAGATGCCAGAGGCTTTTCACATGTGTATAGATCCTAAAACGCCTGCCCTTACACAAAGCCTTCTTTCCTTTATACATATTTTCCCCTTTGAATGCAAATTCCGATTGTTTCACTATGTCTTTGGACTTTACCTCTCTAATAATAAAAATTAACTCCAATAATAAAAATCTATCATAGTACTAATTTTACCAGTAATCTCTGGGAAAAATAAACACACTGGGCAGAATTTTTAGCTTGGCGAGCAGGCAAGCGCCCGACCCACTTGAGCGTTAAATAAAGCGTGTTGACGTCGGCCGAGCGTGCCAAAGTCAACGCGCACTCTCGTGATATTTCACTAGGCGGGCACACGAAGGAGACGGAGACGCTCCCGCCATTAATTAAGTGGCCAGTTAAGGCCCTTGAGACACTAATTGTCTCCAACTTTACATAGCCCGTGCGATTTTTAGGCTGTTGCACGGGCAAAACGGGCAGGTGGATAGGCCACAATTTTCAGAACCTCATCCATGGGCAGGATAAGAGGGCTCAGTGGCCTTGTCAAAGTGATTAGTGTGGAGTTTAGGATATCACTCGCTGCTGGTTGCTTCTGTGAACAGGACAGCTTCATTTCGCTTCAGAGCTGAATTCAGAGAATTTAGAAGCTTCAGTTGAGGACTCAGTGTTGTTTTCTAGGCCCCCAGAGGATTCACACCGCGTGGACCCTTCCAGGTATCAGACAGCCTTCCCTTACTCTGGGAATGGGGATTGTGGTCTCCAGGAGGCACCTCCTCTGAGGAGGAAGAGAGGAACAGAAGGGAGAGGAGGCCAGGTGTCCCTTTGCAACTTCCAGGGGAGCAATCTGTGGGAGGAGAGGCACAGGCACAAGGGGCGCAGGGCCAAAAGGAAGTCCAAGGCCAAAGGGGCTGCAGAAGATGCCAATATCCTGCTGGCAGGGTTTACAGGCGGCCTCAATATGTCTGAGGTGCAACGCCGAAGGAGGCTCACAGTGACCTCCATCTGTCTGAGGATCGGCCCTGAGATCAGCTCCAACTGTGTGGGTGGACACCCCATGCCAATGGCGCTGGAGGTCATGGTGGCCCTCAACTTCTATGTCTCCAGCTTTTTCCAGGGGTCAGTGGGGGACCTTTCAGCTGTCCATAGTTGCGACAAACTGGTGACAGAAGCTCTATTCAGGCATGCATTGACTTTCATTCATTTCCATACGGATGAGGCCGGCCAGGCTGAGCGAGCCAGAGGCTTTGCAGTGGTTGCTCGGCTCCCCCACATCCAGGGTGCAACGAACTGCACACATGTGGCCATCAAGGTGCCAGTGAGTGAGCCCGATGCCTTCATCAACATGAAGGGATTCCACTCCGTGAATGTGCAGATAGTGTGTGATCACAGGATGCAGATTCTGCAAGTCTGTGCAAGGTACCCAGGCAGCTTCCATTATGCTTACATCCTGAGGCACTCCCAGGTGCCGGGGCTCTTCAGTGCTCCAGCCCGGCTGGATGGATGGCTGCTGGGTGACAAGGGCTATCCCCTCAGAAGGTGGCACATGATGCCTCTCCACCACCCAAGAACAGGGGCTGAGTAATGATACAACAGGAGCCACGGCACCACAAGGGCTGTGGTAGAGAGAACCATCGGTCCTCTCAAGATGCGCTTCCAATGCCTGGACCATTCAGGGGGTGCACTCCAATACCCCCCAGATCATGTGTCACTAATAGTGGTTGCATGCTGCGCTCTGCAAAACCTGGCGCTGGAAAGGGGCGGCGCAGTGGAGGAAGAAGATCTTGACGCAGCTGCACAGGCAACAGATGATGAGTCCAGTCGTGAGTCTGAGGATGAGTACGGTGAGGAGAATGCTGAGGGCATAGACGCTGACCTGGGTAATCTCCAAGGAGGCAGGGACACCCGGGATACTTTGATCCTACACTCCTTCAGCTAATCTATCAAATAAAAACCACTACCATATGCCAGGGCTGCAGACTCCAGACTTGATCCCTGACAGGACCAGTTCCTTGGTCAACAGTATAAACTATGTGCCTTTGCAATAAAGTTTCAGGAGACACACGTTCATCATAACATCATGGCCTAACCTGCACACAAAGGCCAGTTGCACAAAGTAACATATCATTTACTTGTTAATGTTAATCGTTGCAGAAATTAGCATTGTCCGGTGTTTTCCAACACAGCATTAAAAAATAGAAAAATGGGGGCACCAAATATCACACGTGATCAGGCCATGTTGTGCTTAAGGTGCTTTAAGTTTTTGCTTGCAAGCGTTACGTTTAGGTGCTTCCCCCTTGCTGGCACCGGCATTGGAGACAGCCTGCTCACTCTGCTGTCTTGTTGGCCTCGATGACCTTGGCGGGCGTCCTCTGGCCTGTGGATCCTATGCTGGCCCCGCCCGGGAGGGAGCGGCCAGTGTCATGGCTGGCATCTCCCTAGTTGCCGCAGCCTCATCAGATGCCACGGTCACTGGCAGAGGGGCGGAGGAGCTGCTACCATCATCCGGAACCCCCATGAGAGGAGCCCGCAGAGATGACAGGCAGCTCGTGCGCCAACGTGAGGTCACTTTGGACCTCCCTGTTCACCATTGATGGACGGGCACCCAGCTGGGATGCTGGGTGCCCAATCCATCTCCCACACTGACCAGCTGAGGCCATTGCCAGTGTGAGGGTTTGCAGCTCCGAGCGCAACCCCAGAAACCCCTGATTGAATCCTTGGCGGAGCCTCTCCATGAGAGTCGCCACTCTTTCCCTGGAGAAGGCAGTGCACTTGGCCATGAGGGCTACTGCATTGCTCATGCTCCGCAGGGACTCTGCCACAATGGAAACCATGGCACGCATTCCTTCATGTATCTCCGCCAGATCCTCCCGCACACCCTGCTGGACTTCCAGCATCTGGTGCCTGACAGACGACTCCAGAGGCCCATCATCAGCCATTGACTGAGCATTGTCCTGGTCTCCAGCAGTCCTCCGACTGCCAGTGCCCTGGGCACTCTCTGCCTCCACCTGCACCTCAAGCAAAGGTGAAGTGCCCTCTCCAATGTGCACCAGTAGACTAGACGGCGATGTGCCCACCGAGTTACTGGTATCTGTGCTGATGCCTGCTTGACAGAGAGAGTGTGACACAGGTGCATGGTGAGCATGGTGGTCCTCAGGGGTCAGAGGTGGGCCTTCAGGGTCCTCATGATGACCGCCTGCTGGTGAACCTAAAAGGGAGAAGAAGGACATGTCATTACTTTAAGTCATGAACCTGTCACTGTGCATGCCTGGCACCCTGGTGAGACAGAGATTTGCATCATGTTGCCCTCGTCTTTTGATTATCAATAGGGATTCCAGATTCCAGGCTCACATCAGTATAGGGACTACACTGGAATGGTTGCAATAACTGACATTCTCATCTCAGTGCACTGCACTCTTACCTTCCTCTGGCGCCCCAACCTCACCACGGCTACTTGACCAAGGTGCATGGGCCTCTCCAGCTCCAGGGCCTCCTGCTCATATTGTGAGAGGATTAGGAGGTGTGAGGGTCCCCCACCAGTCTGCGACCTCTCACCATTGTTATAGGATGTTTTCTCCTGAAAGGACAGAGGAGCATTGATTAGTCCACTCTCTACCTGCAGCGCCATTGCAGCCTGGCCAACCCCAGCTGAGGAACACCTTGCAGGGATCAGCCAATTCATGACCCTGAAGCCACAAGGCACTCAGTCAAAGCAGCCAGCTCTCACCCCCTTGGCCAGCTCCTGCCTCACTGACATTTGGCACGCACACTCTAACAAGGGGGGATGGGTAGGTCCATGGGGAGGATGGGCAGCTCTTAACTGTTCTGCAAAATGACCCATGCCAACATGATACTCACCCTTCCCGATCACAGCAGATCGTTGAAGTGCTTCTGGCGCTGGACCCATGTGCGCCTCACCACGTCGTGGCTGCTGACCCTGGATGCCACCTCCTCCCAGGTCTTTATCGTGAGGTTGGGATGGCGGCGGCGGGGGGCGGTGGGGGGCCTCCTCCTCCTGTTCCTGGGGTCAAGGGTTTCTCTCCGTGCTGCCACCTCCTCCAGGACGGCTGTCAAGCACTCGTCCGACAAACACGGGGCCGACTTGCCCTTCCGCCTACCGTGTCCACCCACTACGGTTTCCATTCGCAACACTTCCGCGTCCTGTGGTGGCAGCTTCCAGACCACATTTGAGTCGGCTGCCGGGCCACCATTGGACCTGGTGGACATCATGTCCCCACCCCCGCCTGCCCTTTCGCGCACATTCCAGGCTGCTTATCACGCTGGGCGGGCCTTAATTGGCTTGCCCGCGTAAAATCAGGGAGCATTGCTGTTCGTGGGCGGTGATCGGGAAGCCCGCCCGCCCGCCCCCGCCGATCCCGCACGCCAAGGGTAAAATTCTGCCCACTGTTTCTTAACTTCTTCTGGCTAGGTGTAACGTTTCACCCTCTTTTTAGAATTCAAGCTATTCTGGTTTATTTTAAAATGTAAATGTTCCTTTTACACTGCACATTCTAAAACTTCACCCATGTTTACCTATTTAGCATTTCAACCCTATTTTCCCACCTGATACATCAAAGCAACAGAGATAAAGAGGCAGAGATGTTTTGGGAGGGAATTCCAGAGTTTTGGGCTTAGGCAGTTGAAAGCACTTTAGCGATGGGGAAATTAAAGTCAGGAAATGCAAGAGGCCAGAATTGGAGAAACGCAGGATTCTGGTGGAGCTTTGGGCTGGAGGAGGTTACAGAGGTAAGGGACAAGCAAGGCCATGGATGGATTTGAAAACAATAATGAGAATTTTATAGTCGAGGCAGTGCCAGACCAGGGGCCACTGTAGGCCAGTGAGCATATGGGTTTTGGTAGAATGGAGTTTGGTGCATGATATGGGAGCAGAGTTTTGAATGTCAAGTTTATGGAGGGTACAAAGTGCGAGGCCAGCCTTCAGAGCCTTGGAATAGTCAAGTCTGGAGGTAACAAATGTATGGCTGAGAATTTCAGGAGCAGATGGGCAGATGCAGGGTAGAGATGGGCTATGTTATGAAAGTGTCAGTTTGCAGACTACGGGTAAAATTTTTAGTTTGGTGGGCGGGCGTGCGCCTGACCCACTCAAGCATCAAATGATGCGCGTTGATGTCGGGCGAGCATCTCGACGTCAACATGCAGTTGCGCAATATTTCATTCGGCGTGCACACACCGAAGTCGACAGTGCGCCCGCCGACAATTAAAAGGTCTGTTGAGGCCATTAAATTATCAATTAACTTAAACTTTTCGCTGCTCGCCCAAACTTATGGTTGGCGGGCAGGCAAAACGGCCAAGCGACCTTTGCACTTTTTAGGAAACCTCATCCACGGGCGGGATGAGGTTTCCTAAAGCAAATAAAAATACAATAAAAACTTTAAAACTTAATTAATAACATGTCCCTGCTCATGTGACAGGGTCACATGAGGGGACATGTTTCATTACATTGTTATTTTCATTATTTTTTTATATAACTCTTCATCTCCCTGAGGCATTATGACGCGCGCACTTGCGCACATGCGCCAAGGTCATGCTCGGCCGGCTCACACTCCTCCCCTAGCCGCAGAGGCAGCGCTCAGCACTGCCACTCACATTTCACGATGGGTGGGCTTTAATTGGCCCGCCAGCATGAAATTGCCTTCCAGCCCGATCGCAGGCAGTGGTCGGCTTCCCAACCGCCCCCTGCCCGCCCCCGTCAAGCCCGCCCAACATGGGCGAAATTCTGCCCTTGGTGATGGAACACGTATTAGGTCAAAAGCTCAGCTCAGGGTCAAATGGGTGCTAAAGTCGCAGATGGTCTGATTCAAACGTACAAACACATGTTCACACAGTGGCCAGGGAGGGGAGTGGAGTCAGTGACTCGGGAATAGAGTTGTGATGGGGGCTTAAGACATGGCTTTGGTCTTCCCAACATTTCATTGGAAAAAACATTTGGTAATCCAATATTAGATGTCAGACAAGCAATGTAACAAAGAGGTTGAGAGAGAAGGTGGTGAGGTAGAACTGGGTATCATCGGCGCACCTATAGTACCTGATGTTGTATTTTCAGATGATGTTCCCATGGGGCACTATGTGGATGAGAAATAGAAAGGGGCCAAGGATAGATCCTTGGGGTGTCCCCAGAGGTAATGCAGGAGTGGGAAGAGAAGCTGTTACGGGTGATTTTTTGGCCATAGCTGGATAGGTAGGAATGGAAGCAGTTACACTCAACTGGACCATGGTGGCGATGGAGAAGGATGGTGTGTTTAACCATATCAAAGACTGCATGTAGTGAAGGGTGAAAAGGAATGGTCTACCTTGGTCATAGTCACATTGAATGTCATTTGTGATTTTTTTCATGTTGTGACAGAGGTGGAAACCTGATTAAAGTAGTCCAAATAAGGAGGTGTGGGATAGATGGGCACAGATTTGGGAAGTGACAGCATGTTCAAGGACTTTGGAGAAGAGAGGGAGGCTGGAGCTGGGGTGTTAGTTTGCAAGGCCAGAGGGGTGAAGTCATTTGAGGAGGGAATGATGATGGCAAATTTGAGGGAACCGCACCTGAGCAGAGAAAACTAATTACAATATCAGCTAACATGGGGCTGAAAAGGAAGTTAGGTGGTCAGCATTTTGGTGGGTTGAGAGAGCAGGAGATGTGTCTCATGGGAATGATAATGTCAGAAATAGCATGTAGAACAACTGAAGAAAAACTAGAGAAAGATGAAAATTCAGGCTAGGACAGGAGACAACCCTAGAGGATGTTTGGCCATGTGAGTTAGAGGAAGGAGGAAAGCAGCCAGGATAGCTGAATGGACGGTCTCAATTTTGCTGATAGAGAAGGTGGCATGGGAATGGAATTTAAGAAGATGGTTTGTATATAGTTGCTTGGTAGTACAGAATTGGAGTCTTGCTGAAAAAAGACACATAGCACCTGTTTCAACTAAACAAAATAGACTACAGCCATTCTCTGGTTCATTCCCCAGGGCAATGTTTTGACCAATCAGAGTCAACCTGCCTGGTTTAAATTTAAACAAAGCTTTGCAGATATCAGTCATCAGTTAACTGGCACATTCTCCATGGCAACACCTCAAGCAATCAGAGTCCACTTGCAAACCAACCAGCGCTCTCTTCTCATGAAGTATAAATTGCCGTTCCCTTTACAGTTGATATTCTTGCAAATTGTCCTGATGTGTGTAAGACGAAAAGTTTCGACAACATGTCTTTTTTCAGCAATACTCAAGATAGCTTGTAGTGGAGAAGAGAAGCTGGAGGTTGACTTTGCATTCTGAGATGACCCTGGAATAGTGAGCAGTTTTGGCAGAGGAGAGAAGGATCCAATAGTGTTTTATGATAGCAGCGTGTGGGTGCCTTCAGTGAATTTCTAGATTTTCAAGAACTCAGTCATGAGAAACAAATTGAATAGCCTCTCAATCTGTGACGAAGCTCTTTGCCATGGCAAATAACACATCAGTCTCCTGCTTTGATGCATCTGTTGATCAGTAATTCTGATGTCTCCTGGGCCGTTTAGGATAAATCAGATTTTTAAAAGTACAAGGCTGTGGTGACTGATTATCTTTGTGGTGGTGGTCACGTTCCAGGAGGCAGTACAACTCTGTCACAGTCTCCATAGTGAAGCAGAACTGGCAAAGACTTTCGTCCCATAGCATTTTGACGGGGGTGTGCCTCTACTTGTAGATGTGTCTCCCTTGGTAAGTAGCATTTTAGCTGCTGCAATTATAGTTTAGAAAATGGCCACTCCACTGAGGATCCCTCTTGCAGTGCTCTCCTTACTGTTGCTCACCTATCCCCTCAGTATCGTTAAGGACAATCTCACCTGCCTAACACACCTTTTTGTCATTCTTCCTCCTGCAAAATGAGGGATCCCTATTAGAGTTCCTATTTTCTAAATTATAATTGCAACAGGTAAAATTCTTGGCCAAAACTTCAAAAAATAAACCAAGAGAAAATAGTACTGAAAATAACACCCAACACATTGTTGGAGAGAAATCCCATTCGCTGAAATTCTTCTGAAAACATTGCAAGTCCCTGCTTTCCCATGTGCCCAAAACATGCCAGGCCCCATCATAAATTTTGCTCAACACACAACACAATCTGAATGAAAATTGCAGGAAATTGTGCAAACTTAAAATGCATCAATTAAATGGATTTAAACATTAAACTGAAGTAGCGTGCTTTAGACCTCAAGCCCCGACCACAACTTAAAGTGTAGTGCAGAGCAAAAAGAGACTTATCAGGATTGATCACCACCCAGTTTTCTGAGCCACCTATCATGGCAACAAAAAGATATACCCTTCTAACCCTAAAGCACTGTAAAGTTAAGGTATACTGCACATATAAACCTATTAACAAATTTTCTTTTTGGAAAAGCGATTCTCCTGATGGATGGATTTTGCCTATAAGTCATAATTTTGATCGGCTTTCACTTTGTATTGTCAGTGGTAAGTAACGTGTGGATATGTCTTTACTTTCCTATCTAGTTCTCCACACTGCTGCACGCTTACCCCTTCAGACAGAAGGCAAAATAATCCGAGCCACAGACTAACCCTGGCTGTTATCAGTGTTGCACCATAATAGATGTTCTTTATGGACAAGCCACTGTCTCTCTGTCTCGGAATATGGCCAAGACCTAGTGAATCTTACCCAGTGAGGAAAGATGAGTGTGAATAGTTAATGATGGCTGCCAAAGATCTCTACTCATAAAGATTTAAAATCAATATAATGATTTTTCATAAGAAATAAACAGAGTGATTAGCACTTTTTACTCTTTTTTTTGTGTAAATGCTTGTCCAGGCCAAAAAGGAGAAAGAAGAGGCAGTGAAAATGGCTTTGCTTGAGGCTGAACAGAGAAAGAAAAAGGAGATAGAGATATTAAAGAAGACACAAATTAATGAATTAAAGGTAGGTGCTTGCTTCAATCATTTGCTACCTGACTCAGATGTGAGTGCTGTCAAGTGGATTAAGGCTGACTCACAAGGAGATATTAGGAAGAGGAGGTGGAGAAGCAGAAGGTATTAGGAAGGGAATTCTAGAGTATGGGCCCAGCTGGTTAAAGGCTATTAATGGATAGGTGAAGGGAGATGAGTATATACAAACAGCTGCCTCAGAGGAATGGACAGTTTGGGATGGGAAACAGTTTTAGTGCTGGGGAAGATTACAGAGATGGAGAAATTTTGAAACATAGAAACTAGGAGCAGGAGTAGGCCATTCGGCCCTTCGAGCCTGCTCCACCATTCATTATGATCATGGCTGATCATCTAACTCAATAGCCTGCTCCCACTTTCCCCCCATACCCTTTGATCCTTTTCACCCCAAGAGCTATATCTAACTCCTTCTTGAAAACATACAATGTTTTGGCCTCAACTACTTTCTGTGGTAACGAGTTCCACAGGCTCACCACTCTCTGGGTGAAGAAATTTCTCCTCATCTCAGTCCTAAATGGTCCACCCCATACCCTCAGACTGTGACCCCTGGTTCTGGACTCCCCCACCATCGGGAACATCCTTCCTGCATCTACCCTGTCTAGTCCTGTTAGAATTTTATAGGTTTCTATGAGATCCCCCCTCATTCTTCTGAGCTCCAGCAAATATAATCCTAATCGACTCAGTCATTTCCTCATATGTCAGTCCCGCCATCCCAGGAATCAGTCGGGTAAACCTTCACTGCACTCCCTGTTTAGCAAGTATATCCTTCCTCAGGTAAGGAGACCAAAACTGCACACAATATTCCAGGTGTGGTCTCACCAAGGCCCTGTACAATTGCAGCAAGGCATCCCTGTTCCTGTACTCGAATCCTCTGGCTATGGAGGCCAACATACCATTTGCCTTCTTTACCGCCTGCTGCACCTGCATGCTTACATTCAGCGACTGGTGTACGTGGACACCCAGGTCTCGTTGCACATTCCTTTCTCTCAATTTATAGCCATTCAGATAATAATCTGCCTTCCTGTTTTTGCTACCAAAATGGATAACCTCACATTTATCCACATTATACTGCATCTGCTATGCATTTGTCCACTCACTCAGCTTGTCCAAATCACACTGAAGCATCTCTGCATCCTCTTCACAGCTCACCCTCCCACCCAGCTTTGTGTCATCTGCAAATTGGAGATATTACATTTAATTCCCTCATCTAAATCATTAATATATATTGTGAATAACTGGGGTCCCAGGACCGATCCCTGCGGTACCCCACTAGTCACTGCCTGCCATTTGGAAAAAGACCCGTTTATTCCTACTCTTTGTTTCCTGTCTGCCAACCAGTTTTCTATCCATCTCAATCCATGTGCTTGAATTTTACACGCCAATTTCTTATGTGGGACTTTGTCGAAAGCCTTCTGAAAGTCCAAATAAACCACATCCACTGGCTCCCCCTCATCAACTCTTCTAGTTACATCCTCGAAAAATTCCAGTAGATTTGTCAAGCATGATTTTCCTTTCATAAATCCATGCTGACTCTGTCCGATTCGGCCACTGTTTTCCACATGCTCAGCTATTAAATCTTTTATAATGGACTCTAGAATTTTCCCCACTACCGACATCAGGCTGACTGGTCTATAATTCCCTGTTTTCTCTCTGCCTCCCTTTTTAAATAGTGGGGTTACATTAGCTACCCTCCAATCCGTAGGAACTGTTCCAGAGTCTATAGAATCTCAGAATCTGACCACCAATGCATCCACTATTTCTACGGCCACTTCCTTAAGTACTCTGGGATGTAGATTATCAGACCCCGGGGATTTATCGGCCTTCAATCCCATCAATTTCCCCAACACCATTTCCCTACTAATACTGATTTCTTTCAGTTCCTCCCTCTCACTAAACCATGTGTTCCCCAACATTTCTGGTATGTTATTAGTGTCCTCCTTTGTGAAGACAGAACCAAAGTATGTATATAGTTGGTCAGCCATTTCTTTGTTCCCCGTTATAAATTCCCCTGTTTCTGACTGTAAGGGACCTACATTTGTCTTCACCAATCTTTTTCTTTTCACATACCTCTAGAAACTTTTACAGTCAGTTTTTATTTCCCTGCAAGCTTACTCTCGTACTCTATTTTCCCCTTCTTAATCAATCCCTTGGTCCTCCTTTGCTGAATTCTAAACTGCTCCCAATCTTCAGGTCTGTTGTTTTTTCTGGCCAATTTGTATGCTTCTTCCTTGCATCTAATATTATCTCTAATTTCCCTTGTAAGCCATGGTTTGGCCACCTTTCCTGTTTTACTTTTGCGCCAGACAGGAATAAACAATTGTTGCAGTTCACCCATGCGCTCTTTGAATGTTTGCCATTGCCTATCCACCGTCATCCCTTTAAGTAACGTTTCCCAATCCATCGTAGCTAACTCGCGCCTCATACCATCATAGTTTCCTTTATTAAGATTCAGGACCCAAGTCTCAGAATTAACCAGGTCACTCTCCATCTTGACGAAGAATTCTATCATATTATGGTCACTCATCCCCAAGGGGCCTCGCACAACTAGATTGCCAATTATTCATTACACAATACCCAGTTGAGGATGGCCTGTTCTCTCGTTGG
Source organism: Cetorhinus maximus (assembly GCF_964194155.1). Lineage (NCBI taxonomy): Eukaryota > Metazoa > Chordata > Chondrichthyes > Lamniformes > Cetorhinidae > Cetorhinus > Cetorhinus maximus. The sequence goes on along the minus strand of NC_135883.1, from coordinate 123,591,042 downwards.
TTCCTCAATGTATTGGTCCAGAAAAGCATTCCGTATACACTCCAGGAATTCCTCCTCTACGGTATTGTTACTAATTTGATTTGCCCAATCCATATGCATATTAAAGTCACCCATAATTACAGATGTTCCTTTATTTCATGCATCTCTAATTTCCTGTTTAATGCCATTCCCAACATCACCACTACAGTTTGGGGGTCTATATACAACCCCCACTAACATTTTTTGCCCCTTAGTGTTTCTCAGCTCTACCCATACAGATTCCACATCGTCGGAGTTCATATCTTTCCTCACGATTGCGTTAATTTCCTCTTTAACCAGCAATGCAACTCCACCGCCTTTTCCCTTTTGTCTGTCCTTCCTAAATATTGAATACACCTGGATGTTCAGTTCCCATCCCTGGTCACCCTGCAGCCATGTCTCTGTAATCCTGACTATATCATACCTGTTTACATCTATTTGCATGGTTAATTCACCCACTTTATTGCAAATGCTCCTCGCGTTAAGGCACAAAGACTTAAGGCTTGTCTTTTTAACATTACTTGTCCCGTTCCCACTATTTTTTACTGAGGCCCTGTTTGATTCTTGCCTTTGATTTCTCTGACTATCACTTTTCTTATTCCGCTTTCTGTCTTTTGTTCTCGTCCTTGATTCCCCTTCCTCTGACTCCTTGCATAGGTTCCCATCCCCCTGCCATTTTAGTTTAAACCCTCCCCAACCACTCCAGCAAATGTTCCCCCTAGGACATCAGTCCCGGTCTTGCCCAGGTGTAACCCATCCAGTTTGTACTGGTCCCACCTCCCCCAGAACCGGTCCCAGGAATCTGAAACCCTCCCCTTCACACCATCTCTTCAGCCACGTTGTCATCCGATGTATTCTACTCTGACTGGCACGTGGCACTGGTAGTAATCTTGAGATCACTGCCTTTGAGGCCCTACTTTTCAACTTACTTCCTAACTCCCTATATTCTGCTTTTAGGACCTCATTCCTTTTTTAACCTATGTCGTTTGTACCAATGTGTACCACCACCACTGGCTGTTCACCGTCCCCCTTCAGAATGTCCCCTAGCTGCTCTGAGACATCCTTGACCCTAGCACCAGGGAGGCAACATACCATCCTGGAGTCTCATTTGTGGCCACAGAAATGCCAACCACTCAGCTTACAATTGAATCCCTTATAACTATTGCATTCCCACACTTTTTACTCCTCCCCTGTGCAACAGAGCCAACTGCGGTACAATGGATTTGGCTGTTGCTGCTCTCTCCTGAGAGGCCATTCCCCCCAACAGTATCCAAAGTGGTATATCTGTTTTGCAGGGGAATAGCCATGGGAGATTCCTGCACTGCCTGCATAGTCCTCTTGCTTTGCCTGGTGGTCACCCATTCCCTTCCTGCCTGTGGACTCTTAGCCTGCGGTGTGACCACCTCTCTATACATGCTATCCACGATACTCTCCACTTCGCGGATGCTCCACAGTGCCCCCAACTGCTGCTCCAGCTCCAAAACCCGGGCTTCCAAGAGCTGCAGCTTGAGACACTTCCTGCACACATGTTGGCCCCGGGCACTGAAAATGTGCCCGGCATCCCACATAGAGCAGGAGGAGCACACCATGGCTTTGACCTCTCCTGCCATGACTTACCCCTTTAAATTAAATTAAACCTTTTGGAAGATACTTAATATCAATTACTCTTGGGCCCTTCTTCCCTGCTCCTCATTGTTACAGAATATAGCCCCTACAAATGATGAACCACAAAATAAGACCTTAAAAACTATAAGCAATAAAAGCAGTAGATGCTTACCCGGCCATACTCATGGTACTCAAAGGATCACCTCGTTCCCTCCTCACCGAACTCCCTCAGTCACCCCTGCTCTCCCAGCTTCTCTTCAACTCCCGACTCCTCTTGCACTCCTCTTCAACTCCCAACTCCTCTCGCGCTCCTCTTCAACTCCCGGCTCCTCTCATGCTCCTCTTCAACTCCCAGCTCCTCTCGTGCTCCTCTTCAACTCCCAACTCCTCTCGCGCTCCTTTTCACCTCCCGGCTCCTCTCGCGCTCCTCTTCAACTCCCGGCCCCTCTAGGTGCTGCTGACTGCCTGTCCCAGAGTCCTCCTCTTGCTCTTTCCTCTCCAATGAGAGGAAAATTTGAGATATTACAGAAATGAGAGCCAGTATAAGGCAGTGAAGGCAGGTGGGGGACAGGAACTGGGCACCAGAGTTTCAGCTAAACTGGAATTTAAGGAGCCAATGTTAGAGTTAAGGGTGAAAATGGCAGAGAGAGAGGGATTTAACAGGATGGTTGGTAATGTGGAGAAGGACCTTAGAGCTATTTTTGTCCTCCAGGCTGATCTTAGAGTACTGGGTGTTTTAGGCAGATGCATTTGAAGCCCTGTTTCATGTGGTCCAGCTAGATTAGCTTTGAATAGCTAAGCCAATTTTGTGCCTGTATACTTAAATTTGGACCCTTTGGTGAAAATTGTGTCGGGTGTGGTGGGAAAACCTTGTTGGAAGAAATTGCAGGTTTTGGATTAGGGCATTAAAAGTGGAGGTGACAAATTGCTTGGCCAAATCAAAATCAGCAACTGCAGAGGTATTTGACAGATGGAGGGCTAGAGACTAGAGAGTTGGGAGTTTGAGAGAACAATTGTAAGTACCAGGGTAGAGCTTTTCCAAAGGTGGTCACAGAATGAAATGGAGTTGAAAGAGCTAATGTGGATGCTGAGGGATACAAGGCAGTGGTTAGAGATGACCTCATCAATGATTAGTGCCCCAAGATTAGAGATTCCAGGAGATAGTGATATTGAGGAAATGGCTGTGAATGTGGCTGGGACAGCTTATTTGTAGGCAGGAGATTAGGGCAGTTGACCCAGAGGCAAGAGGGCATCGGGAGCCCAGATGGAGATAGAAATCATGAAGGATGAGGAAATCTTCAGTGCAGGGCATTAGAGACAAAATTAGAAAGCTTGATTTGAGGGATGGTGTACACTTAAAGGAAGAGTAATAGTGGTAAAATATGGTGAGGTGCTTAAAGGAAGAAGTTTCAAAAGAGTAGAGAGAGAAAGAGAGAGAGAGAAAGGTATGACTGGGTGATAAGGGGCACACTGCCTCCGCAGTGATTTGGGCAGGACAGGTGACAGAAAATATAAACAGGTAGGGAACTTCATTTAGGGGCAAGGTAACCTCATTTTTAAATTAAGTTTTGGTCAAGGATGTCAGTTCAATATTCCACATTAAAGTTATGGTTGCTTATTGCCTTGTCTGCTACAAATCTATCCCCTGTAGTCTAAAGAGCAGTAAAATATTTTGAACTGCAATGTTATGTAAGTTTTAAGCATGTGTTCTCCGCAGCGAGTCTCATAATTTCACTTACATTACTCAAATGCAATTATATCTTTTGTATATTGCTATGGTTAGAGTTGTGCACCTTAATCCATAAATATGCTTCCTGGCAAAGGATTTACTTTCCGTTCAGGTTTGGCTCAGTGTGCATTACCTCCGTGGCTGCATTGGCTGATGTTCAAACATTTTTCCTCTTTCTCCATTCACCACTCAAGACCAAAAGAACATTCTGTTCCAACAACCTATAATCAGCCAGTGCGGGATATTCAAGAGCAGCCCAAGGTGTTCTGCCCTCCCAATTAATTAATTAATTGTATTTTTATGTTTATTTTTGTTGCTTCATGAAGCTGTTAATGTCAGCATGTTGAAATTAGCAATTCACTGCAGGAGGAAATGCCAAGAATGATTCATACACTACCACCAGCTTATGTCACTACACTGTCGCTTCAGTTTTACATGTGAACCATAAAGGTAGGTAGGTACTATAGTGTAACAGAAAGCGCTGGGAAAACTCAACAGGTCTGGCAGCATCTGTGGAGCGAGAAACAGAGTTAACATTTCAAGTCCAATATGACTAGTCCCATCGAGCTCTCCTGTCCCACCCCCTTCTACCAGCTTATATTTCATCTCATTTCTATATGTCTTAGTTCTGATGAAGGGTCATACAGACTCGAAACGTCAACTGTATCCCTCTCCGCAGATGCTGTCAGACCTGCTGAGTTTTTCCAGGTATTTTTGTTTTTGTTCTAGATTTCCAGCATCCGCAGAATTTTGCTTTTACCAATATGGCTCTTTTTTGGAACTCCATTCTGTTACCGCAGTGTTTGGTGTACCAGTAGGCTTCGTAACAGAGCATATAGAATGTGGACTGCTCCTGATAGTTCTTTATATGATGTGATTCTTGACCTCATCTCAGTTTTAATGGGGAGATATGATGCTGTTCTGGAGCACTTTACCTAAGAGGTGAGACTTCATGGGCAGAAGTTTGCTCGCCGACGCGTAAAATGACGCAGGATGACGTTGGGCGAAACCCCCGACGTCACCCCGCCCCATTTAAATTTTCAGGAAGGCGGGGGCGCAGCAAAATCAGCTGCAGGCCTGCCGACCTGTCAATGGCCAATTGAGGCATTTGACAGGATCAATTATACAATTAAAGGACCTGCCCGTCCAACCTTAAGGTTGGTGGGCAGGCCAGGAGCCCCGGCGGCAAATAGATAAAACATGAAACCTCATCCAGTGGTGGGATGAGGTTTCATGTAGGGTTTTAAAAAGTTTAATAAACTTATTATGTAAATTATAAACATGTCCCATCTCATTGTCACATGAGGGGGACATGTTAGGGAATTTTTTTTTTCTATTTTTCATATTTTTAAAAGTGTAAGTGATCTCCCTGAGGCAGCACTTAGCCACAGGGAGATGTGCACTCTTTCGTGCGCATGCGTGAAAGAGCGCAAATCCGCTTTTGGGGAATACCCCCTCGCCCACACAGGAAACGCATAGCGCTTCCCGCCGGACGTCACGCTGGGCGGGCCTTAATTGGCCCGCCCACGTAAAATGGTGGCAGGGCCCGCTTCTCCGGCAGGGATCGGCTTCCCACCCGCCGGAGATTGGGTCGGGCCCGCCCGCCCGACAGGCAGAAAATTCTGCCCCATGTGTGAGGTTAAACAGAGTATCAGCAGACCACACAAAATGTATAGAGTAGAATCACAACCAGTTGTTATCCTGTGCTGGTCTGACTTGATCTACCATTATTTTCAACAATGTTGTAATATTACTTAATGCTGGAGACTGAATTAACGAAACCCACCAGGCCAACTTACGTTGCAACAGATGTACCTCACCTATAAAATAATTCATCTAATGATAGAAATCTTTTTGTAATTCATGTTGTGGAATAAAAGGGCAAGATTTTACGTCCCACTCGGCGGGCATGCACAGAAGTTGGATGCTTGCCCGTCGACAATTAAGTGGGCAATTAAGCCCATTAACGGCGCAATTGTCTGCAATTTTTCATGGCCAGTCCAACCTTACAGTTGGCGGACGGGTGAATCGGCCAGGCGGCCTTTACATTTTTCATGAAACCTCACCCAAGGGCGGCATGAAATCTCCGTTAGGAAATAAAGTAAAAATAAATATCTGAGGACAGCACTTTTATGAGATATGCTTTCAGGTGCTTGATTGTGATGCGTGGACATTTCTTTGCAGCTTTTTACAGCTTTATTTCATTATTTGCAGGTCTGCAGCTCCCTGAGGCAGCTGTCTGCCTTCAGGGAGCTCGCCCGGGCTCGCGGTGACGTCATCGCCCGCCCTCTTCCTGCCCCCAGCCTGGCAGCGCTGAGTCTTTCAGCGCGCATTTCATGCTGCTTGGCCATTTACTGGCCAGCCAGCGTGAAATCGCGGTCGGGGGCCTGTTTCCCAGCTACTCCCAGGCCCGCTGATCGTGCGCACCTGATGAGGGAAAAGTTCAGGCCAAAGGATTTTTTTTAATTTTTCAGTTTGGCGCTTGATGTCTGGGCTCTGGAGATCTTAATCTCTTGACAAAGTTACTTGACCTATCATTCTGTTTTATTAGGAAGCAATACGAGTAACAGAGGCTAAGATGCAATGGCAACAAGAGCAACAGGTGAAAAAGGAACGTGAAGTTGGAAAACAAAACCTAGAGCGTGAAATCCAGCAGAGACTTTACAAGTATGAAACTGAAAAGGTCAAGGCTGTAACTGAAGCAGTAAGCAAAGAAAGGAAACTTTTATCCTCTATTCATGATCAAACAGTAATGTAAGTTCTTAATCTCGCCATTTGTGTCAGATCTATGCAATAGTAGCTGCAGGTGCCTTAGTAGCAAATGGAATAGCTATACATCTGGCTCTCTGCTGACCAGATCCTGCGCTTCCCATTGTTACTAGGTAGATGTGCCATTACCTTTTTGTTATCGATGGTAGTATCTTGGTGGGTGTGGTTTCCTAAGCCAGTGATCATCTTTACATGCCTACTGTTGTGCAGTGTCACAAAAAGCAAGACATACAGTGGTCCAAGTAAGTCCCTGTTATCACTATTATGGAGGCATTGGCATATCTTTGTGGTGCCATTGGACTGTTTTCCCAGGAAAATTTTGGGAATAGGCGTCTCTGCATTCACCAATCATCTGCCAAAGTGAGCTACCTTCTGTCAGCAGATGCAAGTATGGGAGCACTATTGAGTGGCATAGTGCACTTCCCATGCAGCCTAATGTGCCTGGCATCCCTCCAAATATCGTCCTCTTCTTCCAATCATCTCAGATTAGGGGTCGCCATTGGGTAACTCAGTGATTCCAACAGTGGAAGAGCGGGGGAGGGGTGTTGGCGGGCAGGGGAGAAAAATACTACAATTGTCCGAAAGGTTGATGAGAACCTAAGGGCCAATGGGACAAAAAACAAATACAATCCAAAGTAGTTCAGAAATTCATTTCACTATGACTTTTAAATTACCTCAGCCCCTAGATGCACAGGACATCTTATGTCTGGACGAGGTTCATTTGCACACCCTGTGCACCTGCACTTTCGGAAATTGCATGTAAGATTCTCTGCTCTTATTTCTATACCTTAATAAAGCTTCTATTGGTGTTGATCTCTGCTAAATTTTCACCTTCATTATGCCCCAAAAATGCATCTTTTTCTTGGGCATAACAATCACTGGGCTCTGTCTAATATTATACCTTAGCCTTCAATTTCCTTCTCCTATTCCCAGTTTTCCCCCTCCTGTTCTAAAATTGGTGACAAATATTAGATTACATTTCTTTAGACATTAGCAGGCCTCTAATAGTTGTCCAGCTAATCATTCTTCGAAAATCAGTGCAGAGGGTGAATGATAGTACATTTGATTATGAAACTTCTTAGCTAACCCCAATTCTGTCCTCATGTGGAGCTGGAATTTCTTGTGGGAACATAATCGGGAGGTTATTCCCAAATTACAACCATTCATCTGTCCATTTTGCCGATGTGTATTTGCAAGCCAATCTCCTGCCAATCTCATTAATATTTGCCAGAACATAAATATGGGTGTAAATCAGTAAACAATCTAGAGACAAGGAAAGTCCCAAACCCATGCCATGTACTCCTTCTTTAAGTATGAAAATTAAAAGTTGAAGTCATTTAACTATCATTAATGCATATTCAGCACAACATGTTTAAGAACATTCAGTTGTGGAAAAATTTCAATTTTTAATGTCATTTACACTGACGCAATAAAAATGCATCTGAAGAAGCAGAAAATTTAGTGCAAGTCTCAGTATGGGTAAATAAATAAACTGCATTAAAACATCAGAGAAATCATTTTCCTGCTGTTCTTAAATTCTGGCATTAATTTGCAAGTTTTGAGCAGCATAATTGGAGAAAGTTTGCATGTACAGCTCTTTAGTCTGCAGGCTGTGAGCTGGGCTATGTTCAAGTGCAGGGATTGATTGGTAGTCATAAACAAGTGAAGAAATTCAGGTGTAATTCTCTGCACAACTCACTTGCATCCATGTTTCCTTGATGTTTTATGCCAGGTATTTGCTTTATACCCTGATTACATGAGTCCTCAAGTGCAACTACACAGGAAATTTCATCCCTGGATGGTCTATAGGGTGAATTCACCAAACACATGTCAACAGTTAATAAAAACAGAAAATGCTGGAAAGACTCAGCAGGTCTGGCAGCATCTGAAGAGAGAGAAACAGAGTATAAGAAGAGTATGACTCTTCAGACATACAGACTCGAAACGTTAACTCTGTTTCTCTCTCCACAGACACCGCCAGACCTGCTGAGTCTTTCCAGCATTTTCTGTTTTTATTTCAGATTTCCAGCATTCGCAATTTTGTTTTTATCTACATGTCAACAGTTAATTGGCTGGAGACGGGATTTACACTCCATCACTCATGTGGAAACCCCGTCTCAGAAAGCTGCTGGCCTTCTGACTGGCTGGGAGCTCTCTAGTACCAGCAGTGCCTCTGGGAGTAGTGGCTACTGCTGGGACTACAAAGAAGTCCCCAGATTCAAAGTGCAGGAGCCCATAGGACTAGGTAGGTGCGGGAGTCTCACAGGGGGGGCACGGGAGGAGAGATCAAGGAGTGATGGGGAAATGGGGTTGTGTGGGGGCCTTGATGGCAAGACCAGGTGGGGATAGACCACCCAGGGGAGCTGACCTTGTTGGAGAGGTGGGGGGGACAGGAGGACCCTGATCAGGAAAGGAGACAGTGATGGAGGCATTCCCCCCCTCCTTTTCCTACCCAAGGCTTGAATGGAATGATCTGCTAGGCTTCCCCACCAGCCTTGCCCTCCTCCAGCTGGCTGAAAAATTGAGGGCAAGCAAGAAGCAACCCATAAGTGGCCAATAATAATTATAATTCCTCCATTTGATTATATAGTGCTAAATAATGTTCCACCTGATGGCAGGTGGTAAAGAGCAGGAGGGTTTCCTGGGGTTTTTTTTTTCAAACAATATACGTTATTCATAAAATATCTGAAAGAACATTACAAAACATTTCTAATTCGCCATCACAACGAGTGTAATCAGATTCAACTTTTACACATGGATCACGAGGTGCTTCAATACAATCACTGAATATTACAATCATTTCAATATGGTCATTACAGATAGTCAGACAGTGCAATGGTATTGGAGTTATCAACATATATCATGTTGCACTCTGAGGTGCTTCAATACAATTATAATACAATTAGTATTCAATGTATACATTTATTGTGAGCCATACAGCCCGAGGGGTCTATACAATTCCCAGGCCCTCGGTGCATTATGGCAGGAAGGTCTTAGCGACCTTTCCCCATTGGGCCTTTGCGGCGGCTGCCCCAAGCTTTAGTGCATCCCTCAGCACGTAGTCCTGGACCTTGGAATGTGCCAGTCTGCAACACTCAGTCAGGGACAAAGGGTTTCCTGGTCAGCTAGACTGCAGAAGGCAACAGCAAACCACTGCAGTATTTTGCCAAGCATAATCATGGATCAGGCCAATGAAAGTCCAATGCCCTCTTAGGGCATGGTACCTGAAGGAGGAGGATGTAATATACATAATAAGAAAGAACTGCATTTGAAATGTGTTTCAATAATGCTTTTAAAAGTACTTAGAGATATCAGTGATATGGGTGTTGCTACCTTTCACTACAGAGTCTGTCTATCCATGTCTGATGTTTGACAAAGACACTTGTAAATGATTGGCAGCTACTTTATCCAATCAACTCTCTCAAACAATTACTCTCTTACCAATCAGGACTCAGTATATGGATTTTTGAAAGAAACATGTAATGATTTCCATATATGTGTGCTTGTAAATTACAATAATTATATATTAATTATAGATAATGCATTACATTAAGCTTAGTTTTTAAACTAAAATTCTACCTATTCCCCTTCACAAACTGAATGTCATATTATTGATACGTCAAAGAACCAATAAGTGGTGAATCTCTGTCCCTGTACAGAAAAGTGGGCAGAGTTTGATAGTCGTGTTGGGGAGGTTATTATTAGTGGTAATGAGATTTAATTTATTGCAATTGTAATGGTCTTTGGATGGAGATGCTTTACTTGCAAAATACTTCATGTGAAACTTGCGGTAGAGGCAGATAAGCTTGTGCGCACCCTGGAAAATATCCACGGATCCCAGTTTGAGAATCATTGATCTAGCTTTATTATAAATGAAAAGTAATTTCATATGTAACACACAGAATTCTGCCCCCCACCCCCATTATAAAAAAGGATATAGAAACTTTGGGGCAAGTGTAAAATAGATTTGCAAGAATTATACCAGAACTGAGAGGCTCGACATGTCAGGAAAGAATCAACAGATTAAAGTTTTTTTTCTCTAGAATAGAAAAGGCTGAAGTGTGACCTAATAGAAGCCTGTAATTTTAAGAATGGGGTTGATTAGGTAGAAGTGCAAGAGGTGTTTCCAGGCTCATAACTATGAGAGTCACTAATAATCTAAAAGGGAATTCAGGAGAAACTTCATCACAGAGAGAGTGGTTAGAATGTAGAACTTGCCACCATACGGAGTAATTAAGGAGGACAGCATTGCTGCTTTTAAGGGGAAGCCATATAAGTAAATAAGGGAGAAAGGAATAGAAGGGTATACAAATAGGGTTAGATGAGGTGGGGTGAGAGGAGCCTCATAAGGAGCACAAACATTGACACAGACAAGTTGAACTGAAAAACCTGCTTCTTTCTGTCTTTGCTCTGTTATTGTTGTCTTGGTCTTAGATTTTTTTAAGTTCATTCATGGGATGTGGGTATCACTGGCTAGGCCAGCATTTATTGCCCATCCCTAATTGCCCTTGAGAAGGTAGTGGTGAGCTGACTCCTTGAATTGCTGGAGTCCATGTGATGTAGGTATGCCCGCAGTGCTGTTGGTATGGTAGTTCTTGTGCTGGTCTTACAGATAACGCTGGAGGCAATGTGGTTAGCAAACTCTATCTTTTATTGGACATTTTTCTAACTATTTGTGAATCTTCAGAGACTATTGGTTTTCTGTTCAGTTTGTCTTCCTGATCACATGGATAGTTAATTAATTCTTTTGATGGTCTTCTCCTTGTTGATATGAGCCTGCTTCTATTTCTTCTCACTATCACATTCTCAGCCTTGACAAGATAAGATCTTGGACTTTATGTCTTTTGTGATATTTGGCCTTCTCTATTCTGATCTCTAATCCAAATTAGTTCATCTAGTTGGAGCTCTGGTAACTCACACACTCTATGACTGTGATTGTAATTCTTTGTCTGATTTGCACGATACTCATGCTCCTTCTTCCTTGCTCTCTAGATGCCAGAAGTTTTTAGACATGGCATGAGTGTATGTGGAAGAACAGGAAATTAGATGCATAGCCTTCTTCCCATCAATAGTTCTGATGGAGATAACCCATTCTGAAGTGGTGTGGAATAGTAGCTCAACATTGCTAAGTCAATGTCATCATTCATTTTCAACAAAGCTTCCTTGCTCCTTACTTTCTTACTCGTTCTTACTCTTCTCCCGGCCTCACTATTTGCTTATGGGTACCTGGGTGAATTTGTTATGTGGACAAATCCATAGTCTTCCATAACTTTCTTGAAGCTTTCATTCACAAACTGTGGCCCATTGTCTGAAATTACAAGATCTAGAATGCCATATGTGGCAAAAATTTATTTTAGTAAATTGATGGCTGCTTCTGAGGTTGTTCCATGAAGACAGGTAATTGTTAACAACAATGAGGAACGTCTTCCCCTTTCAGCTCCAAAAGATCCATTCCAAGACGTTTCCAGGATCTGGATGGAAATTATGATACCATCAAGTGTTCTTTTTGCTCTAGGCAATGGATTGCACAGGTAATACAGCTCAAAATCATGTCCTCTTGTGATTTTAAGACTCCTCTAAACTAAATTTCGCACTCTAGCATAACACTTTGTAATGCCTAGGTGTCTCTGGTATATTCTTTGAAAGATTTTGGGCAGAATTTTACAGTCCCGTTTCGGCGGGGACGGGGCTGTAAAATGCAGCGAGCCATTACAAACCCCATTGACTTCAGCGGGAACGTAAAATCCCACTGCCGTAAAATTCTGCCCCTTGAGTCTAAGGATTCTTGGTGTGACCAAACTCTCATTGCAGATTAAGAAGTTGTCCACAATGCTGAGATGTCTGTGTTGCTCAAAGTACTATTTCAGGATGAAGTTGTTCGGAACATATTCTGGCCATCCACTTATGCACTATTCTCTAATTCTAGCATATTCTTCATCTGTTTTCGGTGCTTGCCATATTTCGTTCAGCCTCTGTGAGATTACTGGTAGGAATTTTGTCATTAGTGAGCTGTATGGCTCTACCTCCTCAACAAGAAGGTAGTCCTCCTGTTCTGGCTTCCCAACAAGAATGCATGACAATGCATCTGCTGTTGTTTGCCGTTTGCCTTGCGCATACTCATCTGGTTCTTTCACCTGCTGTTCCACGGAAATCTTCTGTCTGGTTTCCTCAAGGTTTTTCAATTCACTTCCTTTAAAGATGAGCTGTAGATCTGTCCAAGCTTTTCGACTTAACAGTGAATATTCTTGATTGTGAATCACATACAAAATTTCTATGATTTCTCTTTCTTTGGGCTGGAGTTTAGCAGTCAACTGTTCAGTGACTTTCAGCTGAATGCTTTCTGGACCATGTAGTTTTATGGTCGATAGAATATGTCTGGTTTCAACCACTTTTCAATGTCTGACAGAATTAAAACTCTTGCTCCAGTGTCTAACTTGAAGTTTGTTTTATGTCTGTTGACCATAATGTCTGCGCTCCAATAGTTCCCATTGATCCTGTCATTTCTTCCAAGAATGGTACTTCTGGTTCTTTTTCTTCTTTAACTTCTAGAAAGTCTTCAATTTCTTGAGCGTTATGTGATCTTGGCTGTTTCTCCTTTAATTACTTTGTTAAAAGCTGTATGCTGTGGAAAACTGATTTAAAATTGCTTCTCTTCTTGCAAGAATGGCACTCTGCATTGTTGGTGGGGTATTCTTCACTCCGATGCAGCCATTTCCTGCCACAACGAAAATACTGAATAATGGGAGCTAGTGCACCCTCCTCTTTTTCGCTCTTTGGGTTAAGTGTGCTAGAATTTTGATGTTCTGTAAACTGGACTGTCTCAGTTGGTTTTCTCTAAGTTGGTTTTCTCGTCTTGTTTTTTTTGTCTTTTTCTCCCTTCTACCTGCCTCAATATTTGCACAGCATTTGATAGAGTCAAGCCTCCCTTAACTGCAAAAAAATCCAACTGTGTCTCTTCTAAGACTCCCGTAACAATGTGATTCCAATTTAATTCATCTTTCAGTGCTCTGTATTCACATTTTTTAGCTAATTGATATAGCCCATTAATAAAGGAAACTGTGCTCTTTTCCAGTCTTTGGCTGCACCTATTAGATATTGTTCTCTTTATAATTACATTTTTTGAAGGCTGAAATAACTTCTTCATTTGTCGCCGTGTCTTCGTCTATGTCCTGTCTGGCCATAATGTCGTCTGCACTATAGCCTATGGCGTAGAGTAAGGTACTGACCTGCTCCTTGCTAGCCTTCTCTAATAATCCCGATGCTGTTCTGTGCCTGGTAAACCCACAAGTTCTGCCACTTCTCAGCTTAATCCAGGTCTTCCATGTGTTCGAAGGACTCTGGTAAAGGTAGGATTTTTCCATCTCTTCCTTTTAGTGTTGCCTTTTCTGGAGTTTAGTGAAGACTTTTGCATGCTCTCATTGTCCTGTAGTTGTTTCCTTTGCTGCTTCTTCCCATTTCTGGGCTCTTTACTTGTTGCTCCTTCCATTGTGTTTAACCGCTGTTATCATCTGAAAGGGCCATTGGCAGCAGCAGTGCACTGAAGCAAAGGCTGATGCAGCTACAAAGAACCATGCATTGATCCAAACAGACTGTACCCAATGAGTACATTCAAGCATTAAAAATGACCATCCAGCATCCCATCAGAAACACATACATGAGGTGATTGACAAACCAGAAAATGACGTTGATATGCACAACGAGATGAAGAGCAGTGAATGTATGTTTCACACCATCAATCTCATGGAAAACATAGATGCCATCTCACCGTCTGAAGTGTTTGCCAAGCTTTGAACTAACTGCCCTAAGAAAATTGGCAAATACTCGTTATTGGCCAAGATTGACACTGGTGAGTACCAACATACTACTCCTGTGAATTCTAAAAGACATCTATCCACACACATGGAATGCCCTGGTAAAACCTACTGTTGTGAAACTTTCAGCATACAATGGTTCACTAATTCCATGTGCAGGTTCCTGGGTACTACAACTGTTCTACATCATGGTGACTAAAGGCTCGGCGATTGCAGGTCTACCAGCATGCAGTGACCTCGTACCACTGATGATCCATGGAATTAATCAGACCTAATACGGTAGATCTACCTCAGAAATTACTCCTCTCACCTCAATTCATGAGCTAACATCAAAATATCCAGAATGTTTCAACAAAATTTTCAGTTTCATGGGAGCTGCGAAATTACTCTTGCAGGAGAATCTAAATCCATCTATTGATCCACCATGTAAGTGCAGCATCCACTTACTAGACAAATTAGAGGTCGGACTAGACAAAATGGAGGAAGAATCCTTAGAGCATAAGAGTACACAGACTGGTGCAGCTCAATTATGTGTGTCATAAAGAAGGACAGATCATTGAGAAAATGCCTCGATTCACAATGTTTAAACACAGCTTTAAAAATGTTGTCCTTAAAAAATATCCATATTTAAACAGTAAAGTCAGAGATTTGCATGTCCAAATTCTCCCTGAAGCTTGATGCCAAGCATGGCTACTGGTCAGTACATCTCACAGGGAAGTCCCAAGAGTTTACTACATTTTGTACCCCATTTGGACGATATTGTTTTCAACGACTTCCTTTCGGGCTATCTGTTAGCCAGGATCTCTTTCAAGCTCACATGGACCGCATTACATGCACAGTGCCAGGATGCATATGTATCGCAGATGACATAACTGTTGTGGGAAGAACAAAGCAAGAACATGACCACAATCTGCACTTATTGGTGTAAGCAGCGTGTAATGAAGAATTGGTGTTCAACAGTCTGAAATGCGACATCAATGTGCAGCAAGTGAATTTCTTCGGTTCTATTTATTCCAGTGTTGGCATATGTCCCAATCCAAATAAAATACAAGATATTAAAGCCATGCCAACTTCTCAAGATAAGGACGATCTTTGAAGATGTCTAGGTCTCTTTAACTTCTTGTCTCCATACATTCCCAATTTTGCTCAAAAATCTCCATCGCTAAGGGAATTGTTGAGAAAGGATGGAATTGTTGAGAAAGGATGGAATTGTTGAGAAAGGATGGAATTGTTGAGAAAGGATGTGCTTTTCCCATGGCATGAAGACTACCAATACCTCTTTGAAACACTGAAATAGTCATTATCAGAAGCATCCACATTGCAATATGATGTTTCTAGTGAGATAAATGCCTCACAGAAAGGTCTGGGAGCATGCTTACTACAAAAATGCAAACCAATTGCATTTGCTTCAAAATCTCTGTCCATAACACAATCCAACTACTACAATTTTGAGCAGGAAACATCTGTTTTAGAGTTTGGAATCATGCATTTTCTTACCATTTTTGGCAAAAGATTTGTGGTAGAAACAGACCACAAGCCACTGGAGATGATTTGGCAAAAACCAGTGACTAGTGCACTGCCAAGATTGCAATGTTTCTTGATAAAGATTCAAGGTTACGACTGTGAGATCATGTACAAGCCAGGTCACCTGCTGGTCACATCGGATACACTTTGCAGATTGTCTAACCCAGTGAAAACAGAAGATGTATCCTTGGATCTACAAGTTGACTTCATTGACATCAAAATTGAAGATGTTCTCCAGATTGATCTGCTACATTTTGCGCAACACAAACACTGGCAGCTACAAGAATAAATGGTGAAATATTCTACACTACAGAAACAGTGAAAAAGCATCATCGAAAGATGGCCTGATTCAATTCAGCACATCCATGAACACATGAGACCATTTTGGCCTTATCGGGATGAGCATCTCCCAGGGAGTCATTTTTAAAGGCAGGCAGGTCATCATATTGGAATCTTTGCAACTTGATATTCTTCAAAATCTTCATAGGCATAGATCGGACACAGAGACTTGCAAGACAGACAGTCTGTTGTTTGGGTATGAACAATGACATTGAAGTCATTGTCAAGATATGCAAAGCATGTCAAGAGCATATGAGCCAAGTCAGCACAAAGAACCTCTCATTCCACATGAAGTTCCTACCCATCCTTGGTCCAAAGTTGCATCTAACCTCCTTCATGTACATGGCACTGCCTTCATCTTCATTGTTAACTATTTTACCAAGTACTCCATTATTCGGTATTTGCATAATACATCAAGCACATCTGTCGCATACACTTTAAGTGTTATTTTCCATTTATTTGGTGTGCCTAGAGAGATCATTGCAGATAACAGTCCGCAATTTATTGGTAACCAACTTCAGGATATGTGTGAGAAGTGGAATATCGAGCTCACTACTACTTCTCCCCATTACTCTAGATCTAACGGCCTAGCTGAATGAATGATTCGCACGGTGAAATCTTTACTCTCAGATGTAGACAGACCAAGCAAGGTCTACACATTACAATGTTACATCTGAGAGTGAAACCTTTAAGTACAATTATTCCATCATTGGCAGAGCTCATGTTTGGCAGACCAGTGTACGTTAATTTACCTATTCTTACCCATTTTACTCTCTCAGAAACTGGAGAACAACTTTTAAAACTGCAAGAAAAGATGGCTAATGTGCACGATAAAAATACAGGTACAGAATTAACAAGTGTACATTTTGGACAACAAGTTCATATCCAAGATACCACAGAAGGCACATGGCAACCAGCCGAAGTGACAAAGATTTGTTCAGAACCAAGGTCCTATAACATCATTATGCACAAAAGTGCAACGGTGAGGCATACCTGAGGACAGGTCAGATCCATTTCAGCTCCAAACACTGCACAGTCCTATTGCATCTAGACAAGATCCCAAATGCAACCAGGAGCAACATCCAAGAATGACAATGCCACAGATCACTGTGAGCAATTGAAGAAACCTCCAGACAAGGTTACCATCACAAGATCTGGGTGTGCCAGCAGATCACCTTTATGCCTTAGAGACTCACAGATTCACTAGTCCTATACACTTATGTAATGGTAACTAAACATGAACTTGTATTGTAAATTGTTATACTTCTTTGGAAGGAGGGGAGGGGGTAAATATCTTTTAAAAGAAAGGGGGATGTTGTAATATGTCTATAAGGGATTGCAGCATGACATCACTAGAAAGGAAGTGTGTCATGTGATCCAGTTTTGCTTTTAAACAGAACACACAGTACACTGCCCTGTTGTTGATATCTTTAAGCTTTATCCTCTGTATAAATGCCCCCATGTGCCTAGTCTTAATAAATGAACTCACAATGTGCTTGCATAATCCCTTATGAGTGATTGGTGCCCTTATGTCAGTATAAAAACATGACGCCATCAGTGCAGTTTTCATTTTCTTCAGTTGTAAGTTCTAAGTAATTATAAGTAATATTTGAAAAAAGTAAGTTAGGAAAATAATATTTTGTAATAGCAGTAAAGCTGACGGTTAAAATGTTTGAACAATATAATTGTGAGATTATATTTTGTGCTCATTGATATGAAGGTTCTGTGTCTTGCAAATGTTCTTGCACCAATTTCAGCATCAAGCATGCCCAGAAGCAGAATTATGGTTAATTTGTTGGACTCTGTACAAATACTATACCTGAAATTCATGATAGCAGTGTGGTTTTGTTCCGCACTTCTAACACTATCTTGGCAGCCCCAATAAGTAAGGTTGATCAGTTTGTGCTGAAATATAAGCAGTTACATATGTGAATCCACAGCCCTTAATACCATAACTCGATTCTGGATCACCCAAAGTTATTTCATGTGGAATTCTGACAACCAACAAAGAAAGGAAACTTTTCATTTATTTGGACTGGACTCAAATAAAGGACTCAGAACTGAAGGGGCAGAATGTTAACTCAGCACTGTACCCAGATCACACAATTATAACACAGTTCCAAATGTATTTTTTTTTTAAATTTACAACCAAATGCTAACACGACATTTATTTAATTTTAATCAGAAAGGTAAAAGCTGATGCCGAAACGCAAAGTCAATTTAATCTACAAGAAGCTTTGGAGGTGCAAAAAGCAGAATATGAAGACAAAATCATAGCTGTAGTTGCTAAAGCTCGTGAAGAAGAAAAGGCACAAGCAATGGAACCCATCCGTGTCTTACAAAGTAGACATCAATCTGAAATAGACCTGTTGAAAAAGTTGCTGTGTGAAAAGGATGTTGACCTCAAAGAGGTTTACAGTAAAGTGGAAACCATGACCGCCTTGGAATTGGAGCTAGAGATTGAGTTACGAAACACAAGGAAAACTTTCCAAGACTACATTAACCTCACTTTCCCAAAATTAGCCCCTGGGCAGGCAGACTTCATTCTTCCACCTCGACCAATTTGCCAAGATTCACTTACCACTTTGACCTGCAAGCCCCAAAAAGCTCAAAAACGTCCACAAGAGAAATAAAGAATAAAAGAATACTTGGGAATGTTTCCAATTTGATTAAAATTGAAACATAATAGTAATAATAATTTATACATGACTGATCAAGAATTAAACCGTTGCCCCTACAGTTATACTTTCATATCCACTGCACCAATACAATTCCAAAAATATTCTCAATCATAAAAGATAAAGGCCCATAACTTCTGAGCTCCCCAGCGTTGGATCTGGGGGGTGCCCAAAAGATGCGCTGGAGAATCCTTCTGGGAAGTTCCCAGGTAAGGGTTTGCACGACAATTACCCAGAAGTGCACACTTCCTCTGGACAATTGCACTGCGCTGGAAATCATCTGAAAATGTAGTTTCAATTGCAACTTCGATTGGTTCCACTGGAGTTATACCAATAGTTACTCAGAGAAAGTTAGAAGAATTATAACCTCTTCTAACTTCTGAGTAACTATTGTAAAGACCCAGACTGACACCACTGGAGTCCCCGTGGAGTCCACCCTCACACGGGACTCCCCCCATCCCTCGACCTCCAACACCTCCCTACCCTTCATCCCCGACCTCTGACACACCCCTCCTCCCCCCTGATCACCGACACCCCCCAACCCCCACCCCTGACCTTCAACAACCTCTGACCCGAACTCCGATACCCCTCACCCCCACTGACCTCCAACAACCCCCAGCCCCCAACTTCTGACACTCCCCACCTGCCAATCCCCCGACCTCTGATAACCCCGCAACACCCCGACTTCTGACACCCCCCACCCTGCCGACCTCCGACACCCGCCAATGCCCACCTCCCCAACCTCCGACAACCCCCAATCGTCACCCACCGACCTCCAACACACCCACCCTCCCGACTTCTGACACTTCCCCACCCTGACCTCTGAGACCCCACCCCCTCCAACCTCCAACAGTCCCCACCCCCTGACCTCCGACTTCTCCCACTTGCTCCCGACCTCCCACAAGCCCATGCCCTGACCCCCAACACCCCCGACCTCCAACTCAAGCCACCCGCAGACACCCCCACCCCCCTCCTCCCCAACTCCCCACCGCCCTCTGGTCCCCAAACTACAACCCCCAACCTCTGACCTCTGACCCTCAGACCCCCAACCTCGACCCCCCCCCACCTCCGACACCCTGATCTCTGACCTCCCCCCCCCCCACTCCAACCCACACAACCTTCAACCCACCGGCCCTCCGATACACCCCCCCCACCCCCACCCCCGCCACTACCGCCCCCTGGACACCCCTACCCCACAAATCCTATGCACTTACCTTAGACACTTAACTTCTCCCTGGCCCTTTAAACTTATCTGCTTTACGGTAGCAAGAGCTGTAAAAAAGGGGCATGGCCTCTTTGAATCCACTGGAGATACACCACTGGGGCCTGTGAGGAGTCTTTCAATACAGGCCCTAAGCAGCTCCAGTGAACGGAAGGGGCAACGTAATTTTCAAGACCAGGTAAGTAGGTATTTATTTCTTCTAATTCCTGCCGGCCACCACTTCCCAATGCTAGTCCCAATGCTACAGCCCAATTTTACCTATTTAGTAGAATTTTTTTTTTGTTCGTTCATGGGGTATGGGTATCGCTGGCTGGGCCAGCATTTATTGCCCATCCCCAATTGCCCTTGTGCAGAGGGCATTTAAGAGTCAACCACATTGCTGTGGGTCTGGAGTCACATGTAAGCCAGACCAGGTAAGGACAGCAGATTTCCTTACCTAAAGGACATTAGTGAACCACCATAGAGGCCTCAGCATCCCAAGATTTGGCAGAAGATTGGAACTGAACTTCAACAACCTTTCAAAAAATTGAAACAGAATTATTTGAGGGGAGGGGGTGGTGTAGTAGTGATGTTACTGAACTAGAAAGCCAGAGGCCCATGCTAATGCCCTGGGGAGATGGGTTCAGGTCCCACCATGACAACTGATGGAAATTAAATTCAATTAAATACATTCAATTTTTCAATAAAAATCTGGAATCAAAAGCTAGCCTCAGTTGTGATGCCATGAAACTATCATCGATTGATGTAAAATCCACCTTCTCAAGGGCAATTAGGGATGGGTAATAAATGCTGGCCTAGCCAGCGAAACCCACACCCCATGAATAAATAAATGAAAAAACCCGCCTGGTTCACTAATGCCCTATAGAGAAGGAAATCTGCTGTCCTTACCTGGTCTGCCTTACATGTGACTCCAGACCCATAGCAATGTGGCTGACTCTTAACTGTCCCCTGAAATGGCCTAGCAAGCCACTCAGTTCAAGGGCAATTAGGGATAGACAACAAATTCTGGCCTTGCCAGTGACACGCCCAGATCCCATGAAAGAATAAAAGAAGTATGAGTAAACTCATTTTCAGTTTACTGCTGAATATTTTTACTTGAGTGATGATGCCACAGAGATTAAATTGGTGGAGGAGTTTCTGATTCAGAAGGACGCACAATATATATGCACATTTTAGATGACATAATTGTTGAACTACCTTGAATTCATGATTGATTTCACTGTTGTTAATTCAGTTCCTGTGTACTTGCAGAAGGAACATGGGCTATAGTTAAATGCAGGTCTCAATACTTGGTTTTGAAGGGATGAGACTCTTTCTTATCAAGAGACACAAAAGATGTCAACTGTGGAACCCATACATTAAAATCAAACAAATTAATGTACTTAGAATCTTAAATTACATTATAGATCTGGAAAGAGCAACTTATGACAAACCTTGTCACCTTAATAAAAACCGAAAATGCTGGAAACACACAGGTCTGGCAAAGTCAATGCTTCTGGTCTGTGACTTTTTGTTTTCTTGATAGGCTGTAAGAAAAAAGATAACCGTGGCCAGAAAGGGAAGGACATTCTCAAACCAGGAACACATCATATCCATTTCACAATATTTGGTACCGCAGTAACATACCTAGTAGATTTTCATCTTAACAGCCTTTGAGGCACAGAAAGTTTCAATGGCAGTGAGGGTCAAACGATGGTAACACAAGGCAGCTGATTTTCCTCCCATTTAAATTAGTAGAAGGAAAATCCAGCAGGTTCTGATTTTCCTTTCTGTGCTTCATCCAGGCAGTACAAAAGAAAACATGGCCCAGATGTTGCATAAAGTAAAAGGAAATGTGTTATATGTCACCATAAAATTGCTTTATTTTGACCATGTCTATGTCACTATCAACTAGCCAAATAAAACACATCAGTGTAATCTATATCTGTAACACTGCAAATTAACATTGAAAATTTAATTAATCATGTAAGAGAGGAAAAACAGTAAATTATATTGATAGCTTGCTATTATTTGGCACTGAGTATTGATCTGTACCTTCCTTTAAATGATAGTTGATAAAAATTCAACAAATCTCCAACCACAAATATAGCAATTTTTTTCCAAACCAAAAATTATCTATCGGTCTTCTTATTCGTTAAGGTTAAGCTACTAGTAAGCATTCTTTTCCATGGCAGTTCTCAATCTTCTTCACCAGGTCTTCCACAATTATTCCTTTTCTCCATGGCCAAAATCCTCATGTGAGATCTTCTCTTTCATAGCCAGCTCCATCCGGTCAGCTCCTGTGTGTTTTGGCTGGATCCCACATGGTAATATTAATCTGTCTCGAGCTCATCCCTTGTGGCAACAGCCCTACTGCAAGATTCTCATTAAAGGCTTTCTCTTTCAGACCATATATATTTCTCCCTTTCTTTTTGTGTGGGTCTCCCAACTATCCCAAGTCCACAACACCATCAACTATACAAAAGTGTCTCCCATTGCCAGTTTGTTACAGCATTACCAAAAATTACAGAATATGAACCTGTTATTTATGAGCAAGGGAAAGTTCTTGAAATGCAACCATAATAGAAAAGCAAACTGAAATAATTAACAAAAGTACTTTGGGGGTAGTTTTTGACTTTGCACGAAAGTGTAAAACAAGTGATAGCACTGGTGACTATAAGAGCTGGGGTGGGGGGTGGTGCTGGTGGTGAGCATAAGAGTGAGGAGTTGGGGAGGGGTGCTGGTGACCATTAGAGTTGGGGGCGGGGTGTTGATGCTAGTGGCCGTAAGAGCAGGATAAAGTATGGTCACTGTTGTAATGTAGGATATTGGAATAGTGATGTTGAGAATAGAATTACTACTTAACATTTGCAAACATTTTTAATTGACCCGGCCTCTTGCTTTGATTTTAATGCCAGTGATATTTTATTGGGTGACAGGACATTGGGTTCATGCCCAATGACATCTCAGGCAAAGAAATAGAGCCTTGGAGGCGGGTGGTGAGCGATTATTTTGTGAAAGGCTGGTCTTCGCCCAATGGCAGCAAGTGCAGGTCTCCAGCTGTGGTGATGAATGAAAGACATGAGGCTTCCCTGATAGGATATAGGTAACATGGCGGAGCCAGTGAGTGAGCAGAGCTATAGAGCGCTCTCCTTCCCCGGACTCCCCGCCTGGTGAATTTTACTGGCAAATTTCAACCAGACAAGTGGGATTTACTTCGGGGGAAAGTGGTTCTTTCATTTCTAGTTATTCGCTCCGAGTCCAGTGCTAAACTCTTGTTGCTGATGGGCAAGGGTTTGTAGCAGAAGTTGGAAGGAAGAGGAAAAATGAGCTGGGATAGCGCAACAGGTAAAGCAAGATTGCGAACAGTAAGACAGATATCTGTGAAGGTTAAAGCGGCGCAATTTTTAATTCCGGTTTGTAAAATGACTGGACTGTTTTCAGGCTTGGGAAGAGCAGGGAGCTTGTGAGTGAGTGATTGTTGGTGTTAGGGAGAGTCGCTGTGTGTCTAGCCCCGCTGTGCCTGTCCCTTGTGGCTGGGGTTCGCCGCTGTGTGTCCAGCCCCGCTGTGCTGGGTTCGCCGCTAGCGGGCTCGGTGCTGCTGCCCCAGGCTCGCTGTGCTACTCCTGAGACCCGCTTCCTTGGCTTTCCGCAGGGAAGCGACGCCTCTCCGCTCTCCTGTTTCTATTTTCCACCCCCAATGATTTTTTTTCAACCCTATCTTTGTCTGGCGTTTTTCTCATTCTGGGCTGGACGTTACTTGGCGAGGCGACTGTTTAAAACGCATTATTGGCCATTCTTCACGAGTGTGATCCACACTGGAAGATGTATCGTGGAAAACGTGGTAAGGGAAAAATTTGAAGAGACACCATGCAAACTTCTTTTAATGCGGAGAAATGGGGCAAGAGTTGGTCATTCATTTTCACCAGACTGCCATCACAAGCATTTGGTGGGTCTTGTCATTGCATGGCTGTGTGTTTTACAAATTATAAAGATCGCTCCAGTATTTTTTTTCATAACGATGGCACTCCACTAATAATTAGATTTTGATGATGGTACTAGGTTTTTTTTTTATTCGTTCACGGGATGTGGGCTTCGCTGACTGGGCCAGCGTTTATTGCCCATCCCTAGTTGCCCTTGAGAAGGTGGTGGTGAGCTGTCTTCTTGAACCGTTGCAGTCCATGTGGTGTAGGTACACCCACAGTGCTGTTAGGAAGGGAGTTCCAGGATCTTGACCCAGCGACAGTGAAGGAACGGCAGCGTAGTTCCAAGTCAGGATGGTGAGTGACTTGGAGGGGAATTTTCAGGTGGTGAAGTTCCCATCTTTCTGTTGCCCTTGGCCTTCTAGATGGTAGTGGTCATGAGTTTGGAAGGTGCTGTTGAAGGAGCCTTGGTAAATTCCTTCCATGCATCTTGTAGATGGTGCAGACTGCTGCTACTGTGTGTCAGTGGTGGAGGCAGTGAATGTTTGTGGATGTGGTGTCAATCAAGCGGGCTGCTTTGTCCTGGATGGTGTCAAGCTTCTTGAGTGTTGTTGGAGCTGCACTCATCTAGGCAAGTGGGGAGTATTCCATCACATTCCTGGTTTGTGCCTTGTAGATGGTGGACAGGCTTTGGGGAGTCAGGAGGTGAGTCACTCGTCACACGATTCTTAGCCTCTGACCTGTTCTTGTAGCCACAGTATTTATATGGCTAGTTCAATTCAGTTTCTGGTCAATGGTAACCCCCAAGATGATAGTGGAGGATTCAGTGATAGTAATGCCATTGAACATCAAAGAGCAATGGTTGAATTCTCTCGTGTTGGAGATGGTCATTGCCTGGCACTAGTATGGTGCGAATGTTACTTGCCAGCCCAAGCCTGGATATTGTCCAGGTTTTGCTGTACTGAGACATGGACTGCTTCAGCATCTGACGAGTCACGAATGGTGCTGAACATTGTGCATTCATCAGCGAACATCCCCACTGGGGTAATGTTAGAGTATGGGGGCGGTGAATTTCTTAAGTGTGTTCAGGAAAACTTTCTTGACTTGTATGCTCTTGTTTCAACTTGGAAGGAGGCATTGCTGGATCTGGCACTGGGGAATGAGTGCCACAATGGTATCTTAAAATTGGCGACAGAAGTGTGATCCATGGCATTTGAGATCATTGGCTTGGAATTTGAGAAGCAACAGTCTTAGATTGTCGTTAAATGTGTGGTGTAGTTATTAAGTGAACCCAGGAGTCACAATGGCATTGCATATGATGGAAAATGACCTATAGACAGTTTGACAAAGGAGACAGGAGCAAATGAGGTCCTGAGATCTCATAGAAGTGTGTCATGGAGATTACGAGTGTATCCTTGATTAGCTTTCCAAAGAGGTTCAGAAAGAAACAGTGAGTTGGAGAAAGTCTGGAGTAAATTGGCCTACAGTGCCTTACAGCTGAGTAAAAAGTACAAAGAGTTAAGGGAACTTGAGAGATCGAGGGAGGAGTTTCCTAACACTTCGACTAGAGAGTGGAATACTGTTACCACAAGCTATTATGAGCGTATATTTTTTTCTGTGTAATTAGTTAATGTATTGTATCTAAACTGTTGTTTCTTAATAAACCATCTTAAAGTTACTTGTGACTAGTCGACTGCCAATTCAGGTATCTCTGGCCCTGAACCCCCAAAATTCAAGTAGACAATGTGTCTGGGGGTTGGGAAGCTTGGGTAAGAGTGATCATTGTGTCATAAGGTTTAGATTAGCAATGGTGAAGAGCAAGGAACAATCAAAAGCAGAACTTCTAAACTGGAAGAGGGCTAACATCAATGGGATGAAAGGAGATGTAGTCAGGTTAAAATGGAACCAAAGACTGAAGGAAAAAAACTAATGGAACAATGGATGACCTTTAAGGAGGAGATGTGTTAGGTCCAGGCTAGGTATATTCCAACAAGGGGACCGAAGCCAGGGCCTGTTGGATGATAAGGAAGATAAAGAATATGATGAATCAAACAGGTTGTATGATGCATGTCAGATGAATTCGTCAAGCGTGAGCCAGGTCAAATACGATAGGTTGAGAGCGCAAGTGAAGAGGAACATGCAATTGACAAAGAGAGAATATGAGTATAAATGGCAGTTAACATGAAAGAGAACTAGAAAAATCTTCTGGCATGTAAACAGTAAGTTGGTAATAAGAGCTTGGGTTGGACAAATTAGGTGAGGATGATATATACATACTTAATGAGTACAGGTACAGTGTCTCAAAACTGTCAACCTTTGGAACGAGGCTGTGCCGGATTTCAGATTTTGCTGGATTGGGCAGTTTGAGTCAAGCTGGGTTGGGTGAGGTCAAGGGTCATTTGGAGCGTGGGAACAGACAGGTTCCCAAAGCAGTGAAGCCAATTTCTAGTCCAGCGCCACACCACACCAATGCAGCACCTAGCTGAATTGTCCAGGTAAGTTTTTTTTTATCATACTCAATTAAAATTGATGCATTGCACATTCTAAAAATGTCTGGTTTTTGGGCAGCCAGATTTGTAACGCTGTCCCTGTATTTTGTATCGGTGTTTACCAAAGAAGAGAATGCTGATTAAAGTCAATAGTGGTAATGGATGGAGTGAAAATTGATCGGGGGCATGTACTGGAAAGCTGGCTATACTTAGTGGATAGGTCACCTGGTCCAGATGGCTTGCATCTCTGGTTACTAACGGAAGGGGGAGTGGGGATAACAGAAGGGCCTGGCATAATCTTCTGACCTTCCCTCAGTACGGGAGTTGCTAGAGAGTTGAAGAGTGGGAAATGTGGCACCCTTTTTCAAGAAAGGGTGCAGGGTCATTCCTAGTAACTACAGGCCAGTCAGTGGTGGGTAAGGTTTTAGAAAAAGCTGTGTCTGCTGCCAATGCTGCGCATGCACAGTTGCATCGTATGCACGGCTGCTATCTTTATAGGGGGCAATATGCAGCAGGGCATGTGTGCAATCGTCACTGCCCTGGAATTGCAAACATTACAGCGCCGACAGCATCAAGTTAACACTTTTAACAGTGCTGTTCATCCACAGCTCACCCCAAACTTCTCAGACAGGGCGGAAAGAGTAAGTGGTAAATGGGACCCACTCCGCCTGCCCATCCTAACCTCAACCCCCAATTAAAATGAAACATCACATTGGTGTATTTTTTAGAAATTTATTAAAAGATGAAATATCGAAAGAAATGGCTAGGAGTGACAGAGAAAGCAGGAGAGACAGAGAAAGGGAAATAGCCACACACTGAATGCCTGCCCACTGCGGGGCTCAGGAAGTGTGGGATTGCTTGAAATTTCAGACCAGCCACTCAGATCAGATTGTGTCATTTTTTTGTGTGGCATAAATCATTTTTGCTGATCCATTATTAAAAATTTGGAGACTGTCAAAAAGAAGCTGTCACCGTTTACGAGAGTGGATTTGTGTCTCTTGCAAATGGCGTCATTGGATTCTGTGCCTGCGCTGACATTTTGCACAGCCATCTTGTGTTGGCAGGAGATAGTATTTAGAAAAAATAATCAGGGGGAAAGATGAAGAAGCATTTGGATAGGTTTTGGTTAATTAAGGAAAGCCAGCACGGATTTGTAAAAGGCAGATCATGCTTGACTAATCAAATTGAATTTTTTGTTGCAGTAACAGAGACAGTTGATGAAGGTAATGCAATGACTGTTGTTTTATATGGATTTTAAGAAAACATTTGACAAGTACCACATAAAAGATTGGTTAAACAAATTGAGGTTCATGGAATTGGAATAGGAGGCTCAGTGTCAGCTTGGATAAAACATTGACTTAAGGACAGAAAAATTCCAAATTTGGAAGTGGGGCAAATAGTCTACTAATCTACTGCAACAGGACATATGCTAGCAGAATGAGCTGACATGAGGCAGATGGAACTTAATACAGAGGAATGTGAGGTAATGCACTTTGTCAGACAGAATAGGGAGAGGCAATATGAACTAAAAGTCACAGTTCTAAAGTGTAGAAGGACAGAGGGACTTAGTGTGCATAGATCCTTAAAGGTGACGTATTGAGAGAGCAGATAGCAAAGAATTTTGCCTTCATAAATAGAGGTATTGAATACAAAAGCAGGGAAGTTACACTGAACCTGTAGAAAGCCCTGGATAGACCACAACTAGACAATTGTGTCCAATTCTGGTCACCACACTTTAGGAAGAATGTGAGGGTCCTTGAAAGGATGCAAAGGAGATTTACCAGAATAGTTCCAGGGATGAGGGATTTTGGCTATAAGGTTAGGCTGGGGAAGCTATACTTATTCTCCTTAGAGTAAAGCAGATTGAGGGGATATTTAATAGAGGTGTACAAGATTATGACAGGTTTGGATAAGATCGACAAGGGAAACCCGTTAGCTGATGGTACAAGCACTAGGGTTTTAGGCCAGAGGTGCCAAGAGAATGTGAGGATGAATTTTTTTATGCAGTGAGTGATAATGACCTGAAACATGCTGCCTACCAGGGTGGTGGGAGCAGAGACTAACGATTTCAGAAGGAAATTGGATGCGTACTGTAACAAAATAAACTTACAGGACTGAGGGGATAAAAGGAAGGAATGGGACTGATTGGATTGTTGGACTTGATGTGCTGAATGGCCTCCTGTGCCATTTTGAGTCAAGACATTTGTTTCTGTTTGTTTAGGTTTTCAGAAGTTCTGGTCTCCTCCAGACTTGCCTGAAGATCGAGTCTTGTATTCTGGTGCTGCTATCATCCCAGGTGAGATGCATTTGATTTTCTTTCCCCATTCAGTATTTTATCATTTATTAGAGCGGTTTTGCTCATAAAGATGCACATGAGCATGTTAGATCACTTGATGCATTTCAAGTTAATCAGCTTTTTACTTTTGTTTTAATTCTGTGCTGTATATAAAAGTGTACATGTGAAAATTATGTAGTTAATTTTAGGGGAAACAAGGGGAAATTGCCATGATGTCATGTTTTTGGTTAATGCAGGAGGGTTTAAGTCACAGCTCAGTGAATTTTAGTATCAGAAAAGCTTGCACCTGGCCTGCTTTGGATGATGCCATCTTTAGCTGACTAATAGGAAGTGCCACCAAGGCAAGAACCGACACACTTTCCTGCCTTGCAGAGAGAAACTGGAGTCTCGGCCTGAGATCTTCCAGTTCTTGCAGCTCGGGTGAGGAATCTCTGTCTGAACCTGTTCTGTGGCAGAGAGTTTTGATGCTCTAACAATCAGTGCTGGCCTCATTATCACATGTACCAAACATCATAAGGTAAAGCTGCTGTCTGAAATGCAATAGTCACTTCACTAAATATTTGGAAGCATTGTGTCCATCTTGTATATAAGGTATTTACATCAATCTAAGGATTTCTAGGTTTGATTACATTTTGTTTATCCTATCTTTTTTAATTGTCTCCTTGGCAGGCAGTTTTGATCATCAGGGATCTCCACTTGTTATATTCCCCAGTGCACAGCATAGTAAGCTGATATCTGACCTAAAGCATGATGATATTGTTGAACTTCTCAAGTATTTTCTCCATCGCCTTAGGTCAGTTCACATTAAATCTTTTGTTTTATTGTACACTTTTATTTCTTGCGATAGCTTAATAGTTATCCATAATGAGCAGTAAAATTAACTATTTTGGACGGGTAAAATGAGGCCCATCAGAAAATGTAATCTGACGGGGCTTCTCGGAAAGAACTAAATCCAGCAGACAGGTGAGCCTTGAAATAAAAATGGAAAATGCTGACATGGGCAACAGCTCCTTCAGTGGCTGAGAGACCTTCTCAGAATGTAGTTCTTATTTAACAAGTATTGGATCAATCGCTACAGTCATTTTTGAACTTGGTTCTATCAAGGCTTCACGGGTTCTGATGACTGGGATAAAGCTTCATGTATTATGATGATGCTGGGACTTTGAGATCTGGCAAGGTGCTGGAAGGGATCCTCTGGCATTGTCAATGAACTTAATTCTGGAATGATCTGGTATTGTGCTGCTGAACTCTATATTTTCCCAGCAAGATACATTATTTTTTGTAGATACATGGGGGAAGGTTTCTTCTGTGTCTAGTGTGTAACAAAATTATGGAACCACAAATAAAAGATGCTTATGATTTTTCTACACAACATATAGATAACAAAATCCCCATAGAAAGCTCGTTAGTGACAATTCCCTCATGACAACTTGGTATCTGTTTGAGCTGTATAATTGATGGAACTAAGCTTCTCTAACCTTGTATAGACTTAATGGGGCAGATGTGGGGGAGGTGGTGGCATTGTGGTATTATCACTGGACCAGTAATCCAGAGACTGAGAATAATGCTCTGGGGACCTGGGTTCAAATCCCTCCACGATGGTGGAATTTGAATTCAATAAAAATCTGATGATGACCATGAAACCATTGTCGATTATCCGGTTCACTAATGTCCTTTAGGGAAGGAAATCTGCTGTCTTGACCTGGTCCAGCCTACATGTGACTGCAGACCCACTCTTAAACGCCCTCTAAACAAGGGCAATTAGGGATGGGCAATAAATGCTGGCCTAGCCAGCGATGTCCACCTCCCATGAACGACTATTTTTTTAAAAAATTGGAATGTTTTGTGTATACTTTCTCCAAAAATGTAGCTTAGTGGACAAATTCAGTGCCTGATTGTGAACCACCAAACTATGGAAGTCCCAAGTTCAATCTTTGATCTGAAATGAGTTAATTAAAGGATGCTCACCCTTGCTGTGATACTGGAGATTTACCAATGTCTATGGAATGTCTTCAAAAGAGGAAAATAGAAAATGGGAGAAAATTGGGTTGGAGAGGAGGAATAATTGATTCAGAGAGTAATGATTCGGGGGCTTTAGTTAAATCAGGAATTGACTTCCATAGAAATGAATTTGTTTTAATCTGAGAAAAGGAGATCAGGAGAGATCAAAATCTGCAATGTTAAAATTCTGGGTAAATAGATAAAATAGGTTTAACTGTAATATTAAACTTTGATGTCAGGGCAGGACTTTGAGCCTTGAAGACAGAATAAAAGTGGCAAGGAATTAAATGTCCCACAGTGCAGTGAAAGCTCAAAACAGACTTGTAAAATAATCAGATGATTAGATGATTAAAAATGCTGTGAAAATGAAGATACTAGGGCCAGAATTTTATGTGGAGGCAGCAGCCCCACCTTCTGGCTGAAAAGTTGAGGGAGAGCCTACCTTTGTGTGGCTGGGAAGCCCTGTGCTGATTTTACGGCTGTTGGGCAGTTAATTGGCACAAGGTGAGACTTCTGCCCCCCCATCTGGGAGGAAGTCCTGTCCCCAAGTGGTGCTGACCAGCAGCTCTCCAGTCCTGGTAGTGCCACAGCTAGTGGTGGCCATTGCTAGGACTGCAGTCAGTCCCCAATGAAGAGCGTCACTCGAGCTGGATAACAAGATGAGTGGGAGGGTTTTGCTGGGGCCAGCTTGGCAAGCCTGGGTAAGGGGGTTGGGGGGCTGCCAACAGGAGGGCGTTTGGGGGCTGGGGAAAAATTGGGGGCGGGAAGTACTGTGGGCTGGAGTCTCCGTTGGATACTGGGTGTCCAAACAGGAGTGATTCCCCTCCCCCTCAGCCCACATCAAGGCTGCCAAATTTTGAATAAGTATATCGTACAAAGTGTGTCATACATCATTCAAGCATTCCTACTTAAATGCATTTCTGCCCCTCCCTCCCTCCCATTTCCTTCTTCCCTTTCTTTGCAGCACATTGGCAATAGAGTGTCACGTTTCTCCTGTGCCAGTATTGCTATTAACCATCACTGACCTGAACAAAATTGGGAATAATTACTGGAGGGTTTTGCTTCCTTAATTGATTTTTTTTTAAGTAGCTTTTAATAAAAATGTATTTGTGATGAATTGCTTGTAAATCAGTGGAGAATGCATCTATACCATTGTTGTGAAGCCCCTAATGATCACGAATGGAGCAACACTGACTGGGGCTAGGAGCAGGTCTCCTCACTGCTTTCTTGCTTGGATAAAATTGGGAGAGTGAAGGTGAAACGTTGGATTTTTCATACAAATGTTTAATTCTTTTCTGGGGCAAACCCCGTGAACAGTTGAGTAAATTTATGCAATGTTGTGTTTAAATAAAACTTGATTTCTTTTTTGTTTCAATAGTGAATCACAAACCAGAAATAGTCTAGTATCCATTGTAACTGATCTCAGGTGTGCCAGATTGGATGTTGCCTCCATCATTATAAACAGTTTGCTGAAAGCCCAGGTATCATCTTGTGTTATCATCTTGTGTCTTTATTAGTGGTTGTCAGTTACACTAAGTTCAGTTGTTCATTGATGTAACTAGTTAAAATATTTGCACTGAACCCATTCCCATTGTTTACTGCCTGGCAGAGTCTCTGGGAGTGAGAGTACTGGTGCTGGTGTGTTACAGTTAACTCAGTGATTCCAAGTTGCTATGGCAACATGCATATTTCCATGTATGTTGTAGTATGGAGCTATGAACAGTCATGGCAGAGGCTCCAACTTTCATTCCATCATGTGGCTGACCAGGAATCACTCCCACTTTTACCATCTGCCGTTAATATGTGTTGGAAAGATCCATGTTATGAACATGCCTTCCTTAGCCATCAAATCCTGGAATAGGACTTGAACCCAGAGCATCCAGCATCAGAGGCAGGGAACTACCCATTGCACCACAAGACTTCCACTGAGTGTGCTAGTGAGAGTTAAACCCAAATGTGATGTGACAAAAATTGGATTCTTTGTTTGCATCAGAATTTCTCTTTCTTTCACTTAGCACCAGTTTGGAAGAATAGTCGACACTTTTTATGCTCTGCAGCCACAGACCAAAGGAATTAGAAAATGCATTTTGAAGTCTCTGGGCCTGAGCCATAGTAAGCTGGTTTCGATGCCACCATTCAAGGTACAGAAGTAAAACTTTTTATTTTACTGATATTTTGAAGAATGCATTTTATTAAAACGCAATCAACTTTTTTCTCTAAATACTATCTGGAAAATCAAATTTTTAGTGAGTAAATTAGATTCTAAGGTATACCTGTACATAACCATAACTTTGTGTGCACATTGATTTGACTGGTGATTCTGGGCATTTTCCTGTTTTTGCTTTGTAGAGAATGACAAAAAAAAAATTTCTTTTCTCAATTACAGACAGTCTCTTCCAGCTCCATCTTCACCTCTACATCAAATGTGATGAACCTATGTCCTACTACATCCCTAATATCAAGGAGATCCACCTGGCTTCTTCCTCATTATCTTCTGATATCACACCTACTCTTCCTTGCCTAGTTCTCCAGGTCTTATCTGAATCACATTTTCTCGAACCACACTACCTTTCCTCATTCCGGGTCTGTGCTCCCCAGTACTTCCAGTCTGCCTTTTCTGAAGTTGTCTCTTGTTATGACCACAGTTGGTGGAAGAGGTGTACTTCCTGACATTTTTCCTATCTACACAACAAGAGTCAGTTGGAGAGAAGGTGATGGCTTGATAGTGTGTGCAGCCATTGAGAGTGGGCAATTTTAACACAGGGAAAAATTATGTCCTCACTTTTGAAATGTACACGGTGCAAAGAGAAACTTGGTTTATAGGCCGCAACCTTACTTTTTGTATTCTGAAATCGAGAAGATGTACCAATCTCAGCAGTTAGAGGTCCAGTAACATTTTTAGGATTTTAAAAATTAAAAGTAAAAGTTTTATTAACAAAAAAAGAAAGCTTAAGCACACAAGATTACAGTTACACAATTAAGGTTAGTCTTACAAAACATCTCCCCAAAACTCTACTTGGTCAAACCCATAAGTAAACACCTTCAGGCAACACTGTAACAGATGTTAACTATAAAAGAAATCCAGTAATATTACACCAGGCAAATTGCTGAAGCTTCAGTAAAAGTGTACCACATGATCTTTACCCTCTTCCACTCTGTAGTGGAATTCACTTCAGAATAAAACTGCTTGCTGCAGCCTGAGACTTTTCTGGCTTGACTGGATGCATGATTCAAACTGCATCCTCCTCCAGCCCAGCATCCAGCTACCTCAACAGCTCCAGCTATTTCTAGTCATTTCTAGCTCGCTCTCTCTCCAGCTCAACAGCTATCCATAGTAGCTCTAATATACATTTTTTTCCTTTTCATCTCAGTCCCATTGTTCTCACAGGTCTCTTTTAAACCCAAACCCTTCCATATATAAGATTTTTCATATTTCCATCTTGTCTTTGCTTTTGGGTCAATGAAATATCATATCCCCACTAATTGTTTCCCTGTGAACTCCTGCAAGATGCAAATGTTTTTCTTTGCACCTCTGACTCCCATTTGATATTCAAACAACTTCTCAATTTATCTGAAAATGCAAATGTTAGATCTAACCTATTTACTTGTACCTAAAACTTAACACCTATCCTTTTCATGTTTCCAAACCCCCAGACAAACTGACTCCTATTAAACTTTTGCCCAGCTTAATTAAATCATACACACACATAATTGACACCCAGTCTTCCTTATAGAATAATACAATATTCCCCCAAAATATATATTTTTAAAAATCCATTATCACACCCTGCACATTTCAAAAGTGACAACATAATTTTCCCCTGTGTTAAAATAGCCCACCCTCAATGGCTGCACACACCACCAAGCCATCATCTTCTCTCCAGCCGACCCTCATTATGTAGATAGGAAAAATGTCAAAAGTACACCTCTTCCAGCACTCCCTCCTCAGATCCCTACATTTTGTTATCCAATCTTCCCACAAAACCAAAATTACCCTGGTCAAAAGCACCAGTGACATCCTGAGTATTCCTTGGTCAAACTCCCTCCTTGTCCTTTCTGCCACCTTTGTTACAGTCGACTGCTTCATTCTTTTCCATTGTCTCCCTCAATGATCTATCTGCATGGCACCAATCTCCATTTCTATCTTTCCCCATATAGCTACTACAGGTTCTCCCCCCATGCCTGCACAATTATTTCTATCCTTTATCCTCTTACATTTATCATTTACATTCTACTTTTGGCAGCATTATTAACAAGGGTGCAGTTAACTTTCTCATGTGTGCTGACTCACCAACATTGACTCAAAGGCCAGGGCTTGTTCAGGCCAACAAGGGCTTCGCCCACTGGTTGGAAAAGCAGTGGAGAACCCCTGTCAACCCCGTGGGGGAGGCCCA
Organism: Cetorhinus maximus; assembly: GCF_964194155.1. Lineage (NCBI taxonomy): Eukaryota > Metazoa > Chordata > Chondrichthyes > Lamniformes > Cetorhinidae > Cetorhinus > Cetorhinus maximus. The sequence continues at coordinate 123,556,265 of NC_135883.1, read as the reverse complement.
ATGAAACTAAGTGCCCTTCAGGCATTTACTTGGCTACCGTCGGGACTGCCCCACGATTGAGGTCCCTGGTGGCAGAAGCCCCGTCCACTGAGAGCTGCGGGCCTCTGGCTATTGCAGCCAGCAAGAGTGGTGGCTGCTGCGACACTGCACCCACCCAAGGCCCCAGATCACAGGTGAGCAAAGGCAAGGTGGGGGAGTTCAGTGGTTGAAGGCAAGGGCAGCCCCTGTCCAATGCCGGGTCCCTCGATGAGGCACAGATGACTCACACGCACCCCACCCCACCCCAACCCAACCCACCCCACCCCAACGAGGCCACTGGCAAACCTGATGGGTTTTGATGGGCAGCGGGGGACTTTACAAGGACACAGGAGACCCATGCAGTCTCCATTTGTTTATCTTTATTGCTCATTGGACGTGGGTGCCACTGACGAGCCAAGTGTTTGTTGTCCATCCATGATTGCCCTTGTACTGAGTGCCTTGCTAGGCCATTTCAGGGGGCAGTTTGGGGTCAACCACATTGCTGTGGAGTCTGGTGTCACGTGTAGGTCAGATCAGGTAAGGAGGCAGATTTCCTTCCCAAAAGGGCACTAATGAGCCAGATGGGTTTTTACAACATTTGATAGTTTCATGGTCACCATTACAGAGACTAGCTTTATATTCCAGATTTATTAATTGAATTTAAATTCCACCAGATACCATGGTGGGATTTGAACCTGTTTCCCCAGAACATGAGCCTGGGCCTCTGGATTATTAGTCCAGCGACATCGCCACTACGCCACAGTCTCCCTGAAGAGGAGGAATTGTGGCGGGCTCATAATGAGCTTCATTGAATTCCACCACCCAGCAGCCAGGAATCCCGCGTCAGCCCCTACTGCCCTCTGACTTAATTGGGAGAGGTTTTCCTGCTGCCGGAATATTGACACGGGGGCCTCACCCACAATTAAATGGTCACAGCCGCCATGGTTCCCGTCACAATGGGCTGCGTAAAATCCAGCCCAAAGGCTGTTGCCACACATTCTTCAAGAACTATTCAATTCCTGGATGTTGGAAAAGCAGCAATTTCCTTTAGCATTTCATTAGCAAAACCTTGTAATTCAACATGCCTCTTGTTCTGGCTCTCTCAGCCTCTTTTATTGCCTGTATAGGTTCATTCAGTTAGTATATGGCCCTGGCAATATGTCTGGACCCGGAATTCATCTCTCTGCTCCGTAATCACCAAGACGTCAGTGTGTTTTTAACTCCTGGTAGGAGCAGGCTTGGCTGGCAGCAACTGGCACAGCCCTGCACAGCTTTAGGCCTGGGAGATTTTAACCTCTAAGCTTTTTTACCATGGGCCCTGTCAGTCTTCTGCCTGAACCCAAAGAGAAATGCTACTCGACCGGTAGGTGGGAGAGGGATTTTGGGCAGGGACCCAAATGGGTAAATAATTGGGAGGGGGTGCTGTGCTGCCTTCACAGTGGGGAGGAGAGGGGAGGATGTCCAAGGTGTGTGTAGCCTGGGGGTGCAATGCTGCTGCTCCTCCATTAGGAAACAAAAACAAATGAAAAACTCAGCTGTCTGGGCCTTGATTCCTCTTGTTGCCATGTTGACCGGAATGGGCAGCCATGACTGCCTCTTCTGGTGAGCTGCTGTCCTTGTCAGTTGTTCTGTTTCCCTTTGCCCTCCCCCTTGCATCAACTTTAATGCCTTTTTTCTCCCATCTCACCCCACAGATTATATTCTGACCACTGCTCATTCAATCTATATTATTGCCCATTCTCTGCAATGCTCCAACTACATCACGGTAACATGGCTAAGTTGGGACTGTAAGTAGTCAGATGGGAGGGAGACTTGTATTCAGCCAGTTCCATGTTCAGAAGTAGATTTTTAAACCAAATTTAAGTTTAGGTTCAGAACTAGTTTAAGTCCTCAAAACACTAAGAACAGCAAAATTGCTAATTTTGATCATGTCTGGAGAGGTCTTTTTTTGTCAGTCTGAATGTGTTCTGCAGATCAAGTGACTGTTTGCTCTCAATGCATTTCAATTTTACAAACATTTCCTTTTTTATTGCAATTGGAGCTCAATGTTTGTCTGACAAAAGATCTGTTGCAATTAACATTTTTTTTCCCTCCAATGTTAGTGTGTGCTTCTTAATGAAGTCTTTGAGTTGTACAATTACATTGATAGAAGTCAATTGACCTCTGACCTCGGTGGATATTTGATTTATCAACATGAAGCATGGGTCCACTTCAGGAAGGTAGGATTTCAACACTGTAACCTATTTGAGAGCTCTTATCCTAACTAATTGGTTCATTCTTCAATTTGATGATCTGTGTAGAGTTTCATTCTTGAGGCACTGTTTTGAAAGATATGTTGATGAGTTTAATGAAGAAGCATGGGAGGAGGATAAACACCAGCATGAAACTCTTGGACTGAATGAGTATTTGTGCCAAAAATACTGTCACGTGTCTCAGTTAAATGCCTCACAATATGTATTGGGAACGTCCATATTTATCATTTTAATAAAATCTTCTTTCATTGGATTGAAATAGAGATCATTTTGGGTGATTTCTTAATGAGCTAGCTTGTCATGGTGACTGTTTGTGTTAACTGTGGACTTTCTATTTAACAAACATTGACAATATTTTTCTTATTTGCTTTGTGCTTGCCAAGAGGTTCCACGTATATACTGATGACACCCAGCCTTGCTTGACTTCTCCGCTTCATCCAGTACTGGATGAGCAAAATTTCATCCAACTAAATATCGGGAAGACCAAAGTCATGGTCTTTGGTCACTGCCACTAACTTCGCTCCCCAGCCACCAACTCCATCCTTCTCCTTTATAAATGTCTGAGGACAAACCAGGCCATTCGCCATGGTGTCACATTTGAACTTCCCACCCCACATCACCCAAGTCTGTCTATGTCCACTTCTGTTGTATTTCTCATCTCTATCCTGCCTCAGCTCATATGAAGCTGAAACCCTCATCCATGCCTTTGCTACCTCTAGTTTTGACTATTCCAATGCTCTCCTTTCCGACCTCCTATCTTCCACCCTACGTAGGTTTATGCTCATCTGAAACTCTGCTGTTCGTATCCTTACTCTCACCAAGTCCGTTCACTGATCACCCCTGTCCTCGGTGACCAACATTGGCTCCTAGACTGGCAACGTCTCGATTATCCTTTTTTTTTTTTTCAAATCCCCCTCTGGCATTGCCCCTCCCTGTCTGTAATCTTCTCAGCCTGACAACCCTTTGAAATCTCAATGTTCCAATTCTGATCTTTTGTGTATCCCCAATTTTAGTTGACCACTGCTCTTTCAGTTGTCTAGGCCCTAAGCTCTTGAATTCCCTTCCTAAATCTCATGTCCTCTCTACCTCCTTTTAAGGCACTCCTTAAATCCTACCTCTTTGACCAAGCTTTTGGCCATCTGCCCTGGTACCTCCTTATGTGATTCAGTGTCAAATTTTGTTTGAGATCATGCCTGTGAAGTGCCTTGGGATGTTTTACTGTGATAAAGGCACCATATAAATGCAAGTTGTTGTTGAAGAGTTGTTGTGCCAATGATATCAAGATATAAATCTGGACTACTTCATTTACATTTTGTATAGTGTTTAGTAATTATTATGTATTATATATTTTTCTAAGCATTCCATAAGCGGTTGTTGATGCACTTGTTGATGCCCACAGTGCATACTACAAAAATCATCATTGTTATGACACAGCCGATGGTAAATGCTGAGTTGTTCAAATTCCAAAGGGAAACTTGAAACAACTGCAACAACTTATTTTGCAATTTCTATAAATTTCGAGATGCGTGCCTTGAATTCAGTAATAATAAGACTACCAAGTCTTTTAGCTTATTACAAATCTAGATTAAACATTTATTAATAGAAGAAATGACTTTAAATATATAAATAGATCTACAAATTACTACTATAATAACTTCTAAATCCCCTGCTTCATCTGACTCCCAGTTACACTTTCGTTAAGGCAACAGCAAGACACATATTTTTAAAAGACCCAGGAAAAGTAAACGATACCCTGAACAGCCAAATTCAAAGTGAGTTCTCTTAACTTCAGTCCCTGAAGGCAGCAGTTTGGTACATACAGGCTGAAGGCATTTCACACTTGCTGAAATTTAGGTGGCCTTCCCTTACACATAGCCTTCACTCCTTTATACATGTTTTCCCCTTTGAATGTAAATACCCATTATTTCACTATGTCTTTGGACTTTACCTTCATGATAATAATCTCTCATAGCATTAAGTTTTGCCAGTAATCTTTGGGAAAAATAAACACTGTTTCTAAACTACTTCTGCTGTTTAGGATTACATTACACCCCCACTTTTGAATTCAAGCCACACTAGTTTGTTTAAAAATGCAAATTTTCCCCTTTACACTTCGCATTCTAAAACTTCTCCATGTTTACCTAATTAACATTTCAAACCTAACTTCCCTTCTTACATCAAAGCACCCAGACTAGTTGTCTCTAACACAGACACACACACAGACATATAGACACAGACTCTCTTTTACAATAAATTCCAATAACATTATGAACATTATTATATCTTCCTGACATCATCTAAATTTAGTATTTTCCTATAGCAGTATACATAGGGAAAAATGTTCCCCCCGTTAGGTGGAAAGTGCGGGTGGGGGCGCACCGCCATTTTACGTGGGCGGCCAATTAAGGCCAGCCCAATGTGACGTCCGCCAGGAAGCGCTGTGCACTCCCTGTGCTTGGGGGAGTGGGGGGGCGGGTGGGGGGGTTGGTGCGGTGCAGTGTAGGGGGTGGTGGTGTGTGTCAGCTTCACCTCTGACTTCTGAGCGGTCCGAATCGCTCCCACTCCCTGGGTTCTAGACCTTGTACTTATTTGGGGGCTGTGACAAAGTGCAGCAGACAACTGGTTTTGGTGCAAGAAAAAGACTGTGCTTATTGAAGTCACAAATGAATTTATAACATTAGGATTACACTGAGATTATACAGACCTACAAAGTATACTTAGTTAAGAATGGGGAACACATGGTATAACGAGGGAAAATCACACTACTAATCCCCTTACCCTTGTCCCACCCCCAAAACCTAACTAAATTGAACTAGGAGAGGTCAGGGATCATGCTCACCAACCAGGGTCCTTGACAGTTCGAAATCCAGCCAGGTAAGCCGGTTGCAGTTTTGGGCTACGCTCTTTGTGTCCTCTGGGGCCTGCCGTCCCCATGTGGTCCTGGTCTGTGGAATCTGCGATGGTTCAGTTGAGTGGAGGACGCGGTTGTGGGTGGTCGATCTTCGTGGAGGGCTGCGGTTGCCGCCTTGTTGTCTTCGGTTGAGCCTGCCACCCTGTGCCCCACGGCATGATGTTGCCTGCGGGCCTGCAAGCCTCCAGATCTCCTCCCTCTGCTTGGCTCAGCTGCAACCGCTCCATAACTGCTCACCCTGCTTAAACTCTGCTTCAACCGCATCAAAAACTGCTCACCTTTCAGACCTGTCCCTTCTCCACCCACCCCCCACCGTTACTGGTGGCCCAGTTGTACTGGTTTTTTTCGAATTTCTTATCTGAAACCAAATCAAGGTTAGTTCTTTGTCTGATTTTGGCTTCTTCAGGTGATTGTTGTCTCGTTTTTAATGGGCTCGCCTGATGTTTATCGTTGTCTTCCTGTCCCCGTAACTAGTCTTGAACTGAAAGTCATTGTGTACGCGGAGTATTGATAGGTTCACATAATTGCATTGATTGCTGCCTTCCTGCCTTAGTAGTTAGTAGAGATTGTTTATGCAAGATTTTGATGGGCTTTAGTTTTGTGTAAGATGAAGTCTTTCTCTGGGTTGATTGTTTTAAAGGGAAGAATGCGTATTCTGTCTCCTCTCGTTGTCTGGTTCCAGGCAACAATCCACACTGCACTCAATAAGCCCGGGCATGTCCAGTCTCAGGCCTTCATGGGCTGCAGGGTTCTATACTTAACTCAGCAGTTGGGTCCTCTGCCATAAAAGTCCAAAAGTCATATCCTTGTTGATGATATGAAAAATGTGGGAATTTTGAGAACCCTTCAGTGGGGGTGGGATTCCCTCAGCTGGGAGTGCGCTCTTTCGCACATGTGGCACTGTCACACGAGTTGGAGCATGCCCATAAGTTTTATTGAAACCTTTCTTAAAAATTTAAATACCCTCATGAAACCTCATCCCACCCGTGGATGAGGTTTCATGCTTTTTCTGAAGCTCGCTAGGGCTCCCGGCCTGCCCACCGACCTTAAGGTTGGATGGGCAGGTCCATTAATGATCTTAATTAGATTTTCAATGGCCTCAATAGGCTGTTGACAGGTCGGCGGGTGCACAGTTGACTCGGCTATGCCCCCGCCTACTTGAAAATCAAAATGTCGCGGGGTGAATTCGGGAGTTCCACCCAACGTCATCCGGCATCATTTTATGTGTAGGCGAACGGGTCCCACCCCTGCTTGCCGACCGGAAGATCCTGCCCATAGAAACTAAGCAATGTGGGGCAAATGCACTGCTCTATTGTACCATATCCTGCATTTTAAATACCCCTTGCCTGGCTATGTATCCATAATGCATCACAGGGTTGCCTTGAATAACTAATAGCCTCTTTAGGTGGCTTTTGCTTCAAAACAGATTTTAATACAATTTATTCCCAGGCTCTTTCCTGTTGAAAAATGACAGAAATACACCAAACTGGGAGAGTGGAGTGTGGAAATTAACAGTAATTCATTCATTTCTCGGAATGGAATCCTTTTGCTTTGTAGTGACATTTTCAGGTCTTTGTGGACTTGAGCACAGAATCAGAAATAACCTTGCAACGTGAGTCATTAATGAGATATAAGTACGGGGCAGCCAAGGTCACCAGAATGGTTGTACAGTGCACTCTGCAGAACATTTCCCAGAAGTCAGGTTTGGAGCTGCAGGAGGACTGAGCCACAGAGCTGCCTCAGAGGAGAATGAAGATAAAGGGGAAGAAGGTGATGAAGGCAATGGATCACCAGCAGCGCATGTTACTACCTAGGATGACCTGATTATTGCAAGGCTCAGTTAGCTTCCACAAGTGTATCCATCAACCAAATATAAAAGCTATTTCCATGCCAACCCCCCCCCCCCCCAATCCCCTGCCCAACCCCCTACCCCCAATGCCACTGACATAGCAGCCCTGCAGACAACTGAGTTTCCCTTTCACAGCCCCGATCACCATCAATACTTAACTTCCCATTCATCATCACAACTCAAAAGATCACTAAGATAAAAATAAAAAACTGCGGATGCTGGAAATCCAAAACAAAAACAGAAATACCTGAAAAAACTCAGCAGGTCTGACAGCATCGGCGGAGAAGAACAAAGTTGACGTTTCGAGTCCTCATGACCCTTCAGCAGAACTAAGTAAAAATAGGAGAGGGGTGAAATATAAGAAGTGATGCAGAAGAATGATGTTTGTGTGTATCAGATGGAGAAAAGACGCTGAACAGTACAAAGTGTATAGCACACCCATGTGCATCCCCTTGTGCAACTACAAATATTCACTGTCCTTTTTCTTATTGCTTCTAGGGGATCCAACCCCTGGGTTTTCAGCAGAGGTAGCGGCAGGCTGCTCACATCCCTGCTTTGAAAGTTTGAGGTGTTCTTGGTTGAGGGCTTTTAGGTTTTGGAGCCTGTGAGGGCCCCGCCAAAGACTGCTCTGCTTTTATCTGTGCCAGGGCAGATTGCCATCAGGACTCTAGGCAGTATGTCAAGTACTGGCTGAGCTGAGATTGGGGTGTAGCTACAGTTAGTGATAAATGGAAGCACTTTGATTGGAGTCCCTACTTCCATGTATCCTTTCACCATCACCCTCTCGTGTTCCAGCCACATGTCACTGTAAACACTGCTGGAGAATACTTTGCCGCAGATCAGTGCTGAAAAGCCAAGGCATCATTAATTCTGTTTAAGATAACATTCAGAATGTGCAAATCATTGTTGAAGGCCTGCCTGCTTGTTTGATCGCCACATTTGATACTTCATGCAGTTGGCTGTGCTATCAATGGAAAAAGACATCATTGCAGTGGCCTACGACATCATCGCATTCTTACTCGAGGTGGCTTCTCCATTCTCTGCAATTTTCGACAGTGTATTTGGAGCATCTTTCAGTACATTGCACAATCTCTGCTGCTGATCAATGGTTAGGCTCTTTATCAATGATGATACAGCATTTGTGGCCATTTAAGCAGAGCTTGGAGTGTCCTGTGCTCTCCAATGTGGACTCTCCACTACTGTCCCTGATTCCACCACCTGCTCTTGCTTACTTCTAATGCGTGAGTCACCAGGCGAAAACACAACTCTCTCTCTAACTGGCCCGCTGAAGTGAGTTTCTGAGCTTGTGCATGATCTGCAGGAGCCCTGTGACAATGCACCCTCGGAAGGATTGAGCTTTTCTGACAAGCCAGTGATGGCAGTGACCTCAGCAAACTCATGACGGTTATCAGAAGGCATGTGGGTTATAAATTACATGTGCAAGTGTTGTCAAGGTAAGAATCTTGGACGTCTCTTCGCAGTTCAGAACTTGAATATTGCTGTAAAGAGAGACATGTTGCTGGAACTTTTCATCTTGCATTCAGCAAGACAAACACAAGAATGCCATATTTCAAACAATCACAACAATCACAATTTATACTACAGGAGAAAAGGGTGCTGATTGGTTGGCAAGTTGACTCTGATTAGCCAAGGCGTTACCATGGAGAAAACAACCAGAAACCATAGGCTCCCCAAGTTCCCGGGTAATTCAAAAATGGTGCAAGGCTAGAACATATTCCTTTTGTTTGCAAAGACTGGGTCCCTACTTATGAATGTATGTCGCTTCTAGCAAGCGGAAATGAGCTACATTATGAGGTGGACTAATTATCTGTTATCTGCCTTGGCCAATCAGAGTCATCTTGCCAACCAGTCTGCACCCATTTGTCCTGTTATGATTGTTTGAAATTTGGCATTCATAGAAACATAGAAAATAGGAGCAGGAGTAGGCCATCAGCCCTTCGAGCCTGCTCTGCCATTCATTATGATCATGGCTGATCATCCAACTCAATAGCTTGCTCCCGCTTTCTCCCCATATCCCTTGATCCCTTTCGCCCCAAGAGCTATATCTAACTCCTTCTTGAAAACATACAATGTTTTGGCCTCAACTACTTTCTGTGATAATGAATTCCACAGGCTCACCACTCTTCTGGGTAAAGAAATTTCTCCTCATCTCAGTCCTAAATGGTCTACTCCGTATCCTCAGACTGTGACCCCTGGTTCTGGACTCCCCAACCATCGGGAACATCCTTCCTGCATCTACCCTGTCTAGTCCTGTTAGAATTTTATAGGTTTCTATGAGATCCCCCCTCATTCTTCTGAACTCCAGCAAATATAATCCTAACTGACTCAATCTCTCCTCGTATGTCAGTCCTGCCATCCCAGGAATCAGTCGGGTAAACCTTCGCTACTCAGATAAGGAGACCAAAACTGCACACAATATTCCAGGTGTGGTCTCACCAAGGCCCTGTACAACTGCAGCAAGACATCCCTGTTGCTGTACTCGAATCCTCTAGCTATGAAGGCCAACATACTGTTTGCCTTTACCACCTGCTGCACCTGCATGCTTACCTTCAGTGACTGGTGTACGAGGACACCCAGGTTTCATTGCACATTCCCCTCTCTCAATTTATAGCTCAGGTAATAATCTGCCTTCCTGTTTTTGCTGCCAAAGTGGATAACCTGACAATTTATCCACATTATACTGCATCTGCCATGCATATACCCACTCACTCAGCTTGTCCAAATCACACTGAAGCATCTCTGCATCCTCCTCACAGCTCACCCTCCCACCCAGCTTTGTGTCATCTGCAAATTTGGAGATATTACATTTGGTTCCCTCATCTAAATCATTAATATATATCGTGAATAGCTGGGGTCCCAGCACCAATCCCTGCGGTATCCCACTAGTCACTGCCTGCCATTCGGAAAAAGACCGTTTATTCCTACTCTTTGTTCCCTCTCTGCCAACCAGGTTTCTATCCATCTCAATACACTACCCCCAATCCCATGCGCTTTAATTTTACACGCCAATCTCTTATGTGGGACTTTGTCAAAAGCCTTCTGAAAGTCCAAATAAACCACATCCACTGGCTGCCCCTCATCAACTCTACTAGTTACATCCTCGAAAAATTCCAGTAGATTTGTCAAGCATGATTTTTCCATTCATAAATCCATGCTGACTCTGTCCGATTCTACCACTTTGAAGTCAGAATTATGAACATGGTCATAATCACTCGCAGTTAACACTGAGGCAACATGACTGAATGTTGTATGTCAGGTAGCTAGTTGCCTGATATTTAATTGTGCCACGAGGGCCTCCATCTCAGTTGGTCAGGCACACCAAGACTTCACTGATTTCCAGCACCACCACCACCTCTGCAGCTGCCAGTTGAGACATGACTGGAAAGGCATCTCCACTTCTCAAAGGTATAATACCACATAAGGAGGAGGGTGTTCCTGATGGATGGATGGATGGATGGATAGATTGGCATGTGAGGAAGGGCAGAGACAGATGGATGGGTGTACCTACAAGATAAGTTGGTGTGATGTGGCTTGAGAAGGCAGAATGAGGGGATTGGAGTGATATCCACATCAGGATGCGGGTGAATGTGTCCCTGCATTCTCCTGCCCTGCGCTGTTCAGGTCATTGAACTGCTTTCTTCATTGGATGCAGGAATGTGGCACTACACTCTGCCTGCTGACCTCTTGCTCCCCTTCCAACCATGTCGTCTTGTTTCCTCTATCTGATTTCTTCCTCCTGTTGCTGGGGGACAGTATCTCCCTCGCCATCATCACAGCCTCCTGCGGCATGTCAGGGAGGTGTCTGTCATACTGGATTGCAATCTTTGACTTCTGGATGAGCTTAACATATTCCTGGGTTTTGCACACGTGATTGGTTCCCCCTCCTGACCCCAGTCTCAGCAGGTTTGCACATTAAAATCCAGCCCAGAGAAGCTATTTCCTGTGATGGGGGAATCCAAAACAAGATTACATAATCTTAAGGTTAGGAATGGAATTGCTAAGCGTGTTTTCCCCACAAAATATAGAGGAAATCCGGAACCTGATGCCCCAAAGGTTATGGATGCAGTGTCGATTGAAATTTCAAAATTGATAGCTTTTTTTGTTGGGTAAGGACATTAAAGGGGGTTGGGTGGTGAGGGGTGGTTAGATCAGTTGGCTAGACAGTTAGCATGTGGCTCAGAATAACACCAATACCGTGGGGTTCGAACCCTGTTCCGGCTGAGGCAGACTTGGGGCCTGTCATGTTTTTATAATGATAGAAAGGCACCAATCACAAGGGATTGTGTAAACATGTGTGTTCATTTATCTAAACTAAGCGCATGAGAACATATATACGTGGATAGAAAGCTTGGAGACATCAGCAGCAGAGCTGTGTGCGCTGTATTCTGCTCGCAGGCCAAAGTGAAACTGAGGTTGGATGACATGACACACTTCCCTTCTAGTGATGGCATGCTGCTATCCCTTAAAGGCATATTACAACAGAGCCTGCCTCCTCGCTCTGCCTCGTGGTAAAAACCATGGCATAAGCCATGGGTCAATGACCCAAGGATGCTACCTGATGAAGAAGAAGGGCATTGAGGGAGATAGATCATACATGGCCAAATGCAGCTACGGTGCAGATCTAATTGATGGAACAGGCTTAAGGAGGTGACTGGCCTAATCCCGCCCAATGAAAGTTAGTATGGAACTTGTGCCTGAATTTCTGATGTGTGTTACCGGTGGATGAGAATTCCAGTGTGCAATTGGAAATTTACCTCTTATGAGCCAGTAGTTTAGGGGAAAAAAAACATTGGAGGAAGAAAAGTTTTTTTTCAAAAAGCTGAAGTAAACTGCCGCATGCTGCTTTATAATGAATATTATTAATATGGAGGGAATTCCCACCTTAATTTATTTTGCTTCACAACAGCTATTTGCAATGGTAATGCACTCCAATCTCTAATGGTTCGTTGCTCCATATTTGCTGAGAGCATGCTGTGTATGTGTGTGGGAGAGAGAGGAAATATAGTTGTATAGCAGCAGGACATTGGGTGGTGATTAGGGCAGAGTTTGTTTATCTGTATCAAGAAGCCTTGTACAAAGTTGATGTTGTTAGAACCCAGTGTGCTGTGGCAATGTTTGTATCAAGGTCATGTGTCACCCTGTTATTAACAATAAAGCAGAATTGGAGCAATTAAACGCCCTGCAGAATGCTGATTCACGGATATGGATAAGTTTGACTTAATTTATACAGTACAATTCAAAGTGGCTAAAGGGATCTGGACAAAAGACATTGTAGGTAATTCTGTATAGTAGACGTGGAAGTAATGGAACTAATTCTGGAGTGAGTGTGTATGTTTCTTTTTGATTCATTCATGGGATTTGGGCATCGCTGGCTAGTCCAGCATTTATTGCCCATCCCTTGTTGCCCTTGAGAAGGTGGTGGTGAGCTGCCTTCTTGAACCACTGCAGTCCATGTTGTGTAAGTACACCCACAGTGCTGTTAGGGATGGAGTACCAGGATTTTGACCCAGCGACTGTGAAGGAACAGCGACATATTTCCAAGTCAGGATGATGAGTGGCTTGGAGGGAAACCTCAAGGTGGTGGTGTTCCCATGTACCTGCTGTCCTTGTCCTTCTAGGTGGTAGTGGTCGTGGGTTTGGAAGGTGCTGTCAAAGGAGCCTAGGTGAATCCCTGCAGTGCATCTTGTAGATGGTACACACTGCTGCTACTGTGTGTCAGTGGTGGAGGGAGTGAATGTTTGTGGATGGGTTGCCAATCAAGCAGGCTGCCTTGTCCTGTTGGTGTCAAGCTTCCTGAATGTTGTAGGAGCTGCACTCATCCAGGCAAGTGGAGAGTATTCCATCACACTCCTGACTTGTGCCTTTTAGATGGTGGACAAGCTTTGGGGAGTCAGTAGGTGAATTACTCGCCACAGGATACCTAGCCCCTGACCTGCTCTTGTAGCCACAGTATTTATATGGCTAATTCAGTTCAGTTTCTGGCCAATGGTAACCCCCAGGATGTTAGTGGGGGATTGAGTGATGGTAATGCCATTGGATGTCAAGGGGCGATGTGAGATTCTCTCTTGTTGGAGATGGTCATTGCCTGACACTTGTGTGGTGTGAATGTTACTTGCTTCTTGTCAGCCCAGGTCCTGTATATTGTCCAAGTCTTGCTGTATTTGGACATGGACTGCTTCAGTATCTGTGGTGTCGCAAATGGTGCTGAGCATTGTGCGATCATCAGCGAACATACCCACTTCTGATCTTATGATGGAAGGAAGGTCATTGATGAAGCAGCTGAAGATGGTTGGGCTGAGGAACTCCTGCAGTGATGTCCTGGAGCTGAGATGATTAACTTCCAACAACCACAACCATCTTCCTTTGTGCTAGGTATGACTCCAATCGGTGGAGAGTTTTCCCCCTTATTCCATTGACTCCTGTTTTGCTAGGGCTCCTTGATGCCACACTTGGTCAAATGCTGCCTTGATGCCAAGGGCAGTCACTCTCACCTCACCTTTGGAGATCAGCTCTTTTGTCCATGTTTGAACCAAGGCTGTAATGAGGTCAGGAGCTGTGGCCCTGCCGGAACCTAAACTGAGTGTCAATGAGCAGGTTATTGCTAAGCAAGTGCTGCTTGATAGCACTGTTCATGATCCCGTCCATCACGTTACTGATGATGGAGAGTAGACTCATGGGGTGGTAATTGACCGAGTTGGATTTATCCTGGTTCTTGTGTGCAGGACATACCTGGACAATTTTCCATATTGCCGGGTAGATGCCTGTGTTGTAGCTGTACTGGAACAGCTTGGCTAGGGGTACGGAAAATTCTGGAGCACTAGCCTTCAGCACTATTGTCGGAATATTGTCAGGGCCCATAGCCTGTGCAGTATCCAGTGCCTTCAGCCGTTTCTTGATATCACGTGGAATGAATCCAGTTGGCTGAAGACTAGCATCTATGATGCTGGGGGCCTCTGGAGGAGGCCGAGATGGGTCATCCACTCGACACTTCTGGCTGAAGATTGTTGCAAATAATTCAGCCTTGTCTTTTGCCTTGATATGCAGGGCTCCCCCATCATTGAGGATAGTGATATTTGTGGAACCACCTCCTCCAGTGAGTTGTTTAACTGTCCGCTACCATTCACGACTGGATGTGGCAGAACTGCAGAGCTTAGATCTGATCTGTTGGTTGTGGAATTGCTTAGCTCTGTCTATCGCTTTCTGCTTGTGCTGTTTGGCACGCAAATAGTCCTGTGTCGTCAGGTTGACACCTCATTTTTAGGTACGTGTAGTAATTATGGTTTTATTTAATGCGCAATGTACCTTTTAAGAATAATACCTGTTAGGCAGGATCACATGATCTGTAGCAACCAATAGCAGTCAGTGTAGAGCTAGATTTGGAGTTAAGCACACGTGTAGTTGCTGCTGAGTATATTGTAAATAAACCTAATGTTTCCACCCGAGGAGTGTCTGCAGATCAACCCTATCATTAATAGCACAACTCAGCCACCTTACAACAAACTGGCGACAAGGATAAAACAGGCAGAATAGAAGAAATCAAGTTAAAAAGAAATTGGCACTGTACCTCCCCCAGTGATTGTAAGTAGCAAGCTGCATTAGAATTGAAGAAGTTATCCCCTCTCAAAATGCCACAATTTGGGAGAATTGATCCTTTTGAATCTGCCACAGACAATTGGTCTCAATACATAGAACGTCTCATGTTCTTTTTTCAAGCGAACACGATTACGGGAGAAGAGAAAAAGCGAGCGATCCTCTTGAGTACTTGTGGGAACAATTACACCCATTGGAGTGACCAGGTAGAGCCTGGGTACGGTTGCATATTGACTACGTTGGATCTTTCCTGGGAACAATGTTTCTGTTCATTTTGATGCCCATTCAAAATGGTTGGACGTAAATGAGGTGAAGTCATCAACGTCAGCGGCTACAATTGAGAAACTACATCAGAGTTTTACCATTCAAGGACTACCAGAAGTAGTCGTTTCCGATAATGGCATGGCATTTACGAGTGCTGAATTTCAACGGTTTATCAGCCTCAATGGTATCTCTCATGTGAAAACTGCACCGTACCACCCTTCTTCAAATGGACTGGCTGAAAGGGTGGTTTAAATGTTCAAGGCAGGTGTGAAAAAGCTAACTGGTGATTCGTTGACAACCAAGCTAGCATGCTTTTTCATTATAGGACTACCCCTCATACAACAACAGGTGTCACAGCTACGGAACTATTGTTGAAACGCCATCTCAGGACGAGATTAAGTTTAATAATGCCGAATTTAGAGGGGAATGTGGAAAGGAGTCGGGGAAGCCAGAAAACTAGACACGACTGGCATAGTCGTGAGAGGGAATTTATCGTGGGAGAGCCGGTATACGTGAAAAATTTTGGGGAAGGACCAAAGTGGTTACCGGATGAAATAAGTGCAGTGACTGGACCTCTATTTACCACGTGGAGGTTGACGGCCAGACCATCCATAAACATGTGGACCATTTAAGGAAGAGAGAGACAAGTCACCAAGAATTGATTCCACCAGTGATCATGACCAAGATTGTGTTTCTTGTTGCGGATACTCAACCCAGGACTGACAGATCTGATGTTCCTGTAAGAGTTGAGGATAGAGAACTGCAGCTGCCCACCAAATCACCTGATGTTCAGGCAGCTCTGGAAAAGGAGGTTCCTGACAAAGAATCTGAAGTTGTGGAGCTGTGACGTTCCACATGTACCAGGAAACCACCTAAAAGACTGAACTTGTAAATTCCTTACTCAGTGTAAATATCATGTTGTCTTGAAAAATATGTACTTATAAATATATGTATAGCCGAGTTAAAGGGGGAGGAATGTAGTAATTATAGTTTGATTTAGTGTGCAATGTACCTTTAAGAATAATGCTTGTTAGGCAAGATCACATAACCTGTAGTAACCAAGTGTGGAGATAGAGTTGGAATTGAAAGCACGTGTATAGTTGCTGCTGAGTATATTGTAAATAAACATAAAGTTTCCACCCAAGAAGTGTCTGCAGATCAACTCTAACATTAATAGCACAACCCAGCCACCCTACAACACTATGCCTGGTGTTGCTCCTGGCATGCCCTCCAGCACTGTTTATTGAACCAGGGTTGATACCTGGCTTAGTGGTAATGGTAGAGTGGGTGAAATGCCAGGCCATGAGGTTACAGATTGTGGTTGAATACAATTCTGCTGCTGCTGATGGCCCACAGAACCACATGGATGCCCAATCTTGTGATGCTTGATCTGTTCGAAATCTATCCCATTTAGCACGGTTGTGCAACTCCCTCCCGACTGTGTACCACTGTGCCACCACCTCTGCTGGGCCTCTCCTGCTGGTGGGGCAGTACATACCCAGGGATGATGATGGCGATGTATGGGACAATATCTGTAAGGTATGATTCCGTGAGTATGACAATGTCAGGCTGTTGCTTGACTAGCCTGTGAGACAGCTCTGTCAATCTTGGCACAACACGATGGAGGGTATCCTCAATGTGAAGGGACTTTTGTCTCTACAAGGACTGTGCGGTGGTCACACCTACTGATACTGCCATGGACAGATGCATCTGTGGCAGGCAGGTTGGTGAGTATGAGTATGTTTCCCTCTTGGTTCGCTCACTACCTGCTGCAGACCCAGTCTAGCAGCTATGTCCTTTAGGACTCTGCCAGCTCGGTCTGTAGTGGTGTTACTGAGCCACTCTTGGTGATGGACATTGAAGTCCCCCACCCAGAGTACATTCTTTGCGGACCTGGAGTTACATGTAGGCCAGATCAGGTGAGGATGGAAGATATCCTTCCCTAAAGGGCAGTAGTGAACCAGATGGGTTTTTATTACAATCTACGTGGTTTCTTCGTCACCGTTAGACTTCTATTTCCAGATTTTTTTCATTGAATTCAAATTCCACCATCTGGGTGGGATTCGGGCCCGGGTCCTCGGAGCATTACCCTGGGTCTCTGGATTACTAGTCTAGCGACAATACCACCGTGCCACCATCTCTCCGATAATACCACTTCGCCACCTCCCCTCCCCCATGGTAACTGTATACTGGTATGACAGGCTGTGTTGGTGTTGAGGACGCAACTGTTCCTTTACCCAGAATCTCTGGTGGACAACGTAATAACATAATACACCTGTGATCATCCCATTATAACACAAAAACAGGGCATTCAGCCCATAGTGCCTGCACAATTGCTTTTCTCTAAATTAACCAAATATTTTATTCCCGCTGTTATGACCACAGCCGGTGTTAATTGCTGCGCAAACCAAATCCCAGAGGGAAACTTAGCTTATGGGCCACAGCCTTTTTTTCAGATAATGAGAAGACGGCACTCAGCAGTGAGATGTCCAGTAACACTTTTGGGTTTTTAAAAATTAAAAGCAAATGTTTTATTAACAAGAAAAAAAAGAAAACTTCGCACAAGATTACAGTTACACAATTCAGGTTAGTCTTACAAAAACAATACCCCAAAAACTCTCTGCTTAGTCAAACCCATGAGTAAACACCTTTCAGGCAATACTGCCTTATAGATGTTTAAATATGAAAAATCCAGTAATATCACACAAGGCACACTGCTATAGCTTCAACAAAGGTGTATCACATGACCTTTACACTCTTCCACCCCGCGGTGGAACTCATTTCAGGATAAAACTGCTTGCTGCAGCCCAAGACTTCTCAACAGCTCAAACAGTTCCAGCGATCTCTAGCCATCTCCAGCTTAGCAGCTATGCAGCCATTTCCCCAGCTCAATAGCTAAAAACCAGCTATCGACAGTAACTCTGATATACTTTTTTCCTCTTTCATCTCACTCCCGTTGTTCTCTCACCCCTTTGAAACTCAAACCCAACCAAATACAAGATCATTCATCTTTCCGTCTTGTCTTTACTTTTGGGTCAATAAAAATATAATATCCCCACTGCTATTTACTTCAGGACTCCTGCAAGATTTTCCTTTGTGTACCTCAGACACCCCTTTGAAATTCAAACAACCTCTCAACTTGTTTAAAACTGTAAATGTTAGATCTAACAGATTTACTTGTACTTTAAACTTAAAGCATTTACCCTTTTCATGTTTCCAAAACTCCAGACAACCTGACCTATCAAACTCTTGCCCAGCTTAATTAAATCACACAGCACAGACACAGACATCCAGCCTGCTTACAGAATAACACAATATACCCCAAAATATTAAAAAAAACATCCATTCTCACACCACTCTCTTGGTCATTCCACATATGCTTTAATATTCCACTTTTTGTCCAATATTAGTAATGGCCAAATACTTTGAGTTGTATTTGTTGCTTGGTAGTACAGAAATTGAGTATTGCTGAGAAAAGAGACAAGGTGTCAAAGCTTTTTTGTCTTGCAATCAATCAGGACAGAGGCAAGAATGCCAAATTTCAAAGGGACCAACAATTTATACTGCATGAGAAAAGGGTGCTGATTGGTTGGCAAGTCGGCTCTGGTCGAGGTGTTGCCATGGTGAATGCACCAGGGCGCTATTGACCCCCGTACTTTTGTTCATTCAACATAGGTGGAATGTCTGGACATATTTCTTTTGTCTGCAGAGGACAGGTCCCTGCATATTAATATATGTAACTCCCAGCAAGTGTAAGTGAGCTACTTTGAAAGCCTGTATGACAATCTTAAATTGGTTGTTTAGCACACTTGAGATTCTTCAGCAAATGCTGCCCAATCGCAGATTCACATCTAACGTGAGACGTTCTGTTCTGAGTTTTGCAGGCACGGGTTGCACAGTCCGTACTCTGCCTATTGTGAATAGTCGGAGGGATGTGCTCTTTGATACAATCTGCTGGTCATTACGACGTACAGCCTACATACACAGAATTGCACTGGCACTGAAATTCATATACCACATTACCCATTTATGTAGGAGGCAGAACATCATTTTGGCTTGATGGCAGCATCCTGTTAGCAGAAAACACCACTCGTGTTGCCACTGCAGTGTGAAATGGCTAGCTTTATCTGTTGCTCAAATTTTTTTTTTAGCTCTTTTACCCTTGCAGGGCAATTTAAGGTAGACTGGCCATTTTTCAGGTCCATAAATGGTGGCCTTCAGCCAATCATGAGTGTGCAGGATACACAGCAAGGCATGGCCTGATTGGGGTAGCAATTATCCCGCAGGATAACTTTGGTGCACCCTATTTTGGAGTCAAGCTTGCAAGATAAGCAAATGGCTCAGGCCCTATTCACGAGATTGCCCATGAGGTCAACCTTGTAGTGCATGGAACTGTAGGAATCCCAATGCATATGTTGACCAGTGAACGTAGGCTTGTGGTAGACAGTAGCAGAGAACCCATAGCAGGTTTAGCACATCAAGGAAAGGGAGCTTGTTAGGCTGCTCCATTGTAAAGGTGAATTTGAATGTGGAATGGAGCCCATTAAGGTGCGTGAGGAAATTCTTACATGCAGCTGCAAATTCAAATATAGCAAACATATCATCTACGTACTCAAAATATGCAAGGGGTAGGAAGTCAGGGGTCATTTCCATTGACCCGTTTCTCACAGAAACCGACGCAAATGTTAGCGAGAGCTGAGCCTAGCTTTGTCCTCATGGTTTAGTATGTCCAAGTATGTACAGGCTGCCCAATTACTATGACTGGTTCTGCACAACATAAATTGGCCAAATGGTTGAGCAAGTTGCTACAACCAGCTCTGAGTGAGTTTTCCGCATACATTGAAGAATTCCTTCACCTTCACAAAAACTATGTGACTTGCATATCAATAGCAATGTCATTTCCACGTGCTCATTCAACATTGTGAGCCTATTCACTAATGCGACGCTCAAGGAAGCCATAGACATTTGTCCTGTGTCGCTATATCATTGACCTAGATACACTGCCATTTTCTGAATCTATATCCATTGGACTTGTGAACTTAGCAAATCACACAGTTGAGTTCAGCATAAATGCCACCATGTATGCCCAAATAGATAGTGTTACCATGGGATCCCCTCTACTGCCAGCTCTCTGTCATGAAGAGATATAATGTATAATGTTATTGGAAATTATTTTTTAAAATAGAATTCTAGTGGGGGTCTATGTCTAGATGTGTTGTTTGTGTGTGTCTTAATTGGATTAAAGCCAGCTAGTCTGAGTGCTTTGATGTGTAGTAGTTTTGAGATGTTAATTGGGTGAGCAGTAAGGAGAACAGTAAGGTAAAGTGTTCATTTGCATTTGTTGAATAAACCATTCAAGACTGTGGGTAAAATCTTGCACCTAGCTAGAAGAAGCCAAACAATGTGTTCATTTTTTCAGCTTGCTAATAAAATTGGTGCTATGAAAGGGGTTTTATTGTTAGAAGAGCTGAAGTTCAAAAGACCTAGTGATACAATGGAAAATTTACATTCAAATAGAAAGCTAGGTATATAAAAAAGGAGTTTGTTTGTGTAGGGTAGCAGCATTTAAGACCTAACCAGCCTGTATGTCTCCAACCAACTTGCAAAGGAACCTCATTTGGAACTCGCAAGGTCAAATGTGCTTTGCCTGGTGTCTTAGTGGAGATTTACCTGGGGGTGATTAATTTGGGGTTTGTTACAAAGTTATTACAGTAGTAATTTGTAGCCATGTGTATGTGGTTAATTTGTTGTTAAATTAATAAATGTTTAATAAAATCCACGAGACTCGGTGGTCTTATTCCTACTGAATTAATCTTGAAATTACAAATTGCAAAAATGGGTTATGATAGTTGTTTCAAGTTTCCCTCTGGGATTTGAACAACTCAGACTTTGCCATCGGCTGTGTCGTAATACTCTTGCAAACATTTTTGTTGGCTTTTAGCAACCCTAAGGGCGTGTTTGGCATGGTGGAATGTGCTCCTGTCTAAGGCCGCTCTATTGACTCCTAGTGTGGGGAGTGCCCAATAGTGCAGCTATCACTTTTTGCTGGACATTGAAAGTGCCAGGTGCTGCTTGATGTTGTGTTTTGCCCAAGAAGTGCAATACTGGGGATTATGCTAACAGAATATTTTAATTTGTAATGTAAGGAATATTCTAATCTATCCCTGGGACCAGTGTTCCATCATACTGATGGAAAATACAACTTTAAATTAAACCAAACTTCACTCTTGTTCAGCACAGTTCAATATTAGTAGGGTCAGAGTTCCATAATGATAACAGAAGAAAGAAAGACTTACATTTAAGTAGCACCTTTCATGACCTCCAGACATCCCAAAATGCTTTACAGCCAATGAAATACTTTTTGAAGTGTAGTCACTGTTGCAGTGTAGGAAACGGGCCAGGCGATTTGTACACAGCAAGCTCCCGCAAAAAAAGCAATGAGAAAATGAGCAAATAATCTTTTTAAATGTTGGTTGGGGGTAAATAATTGGAGTGTTTACTTGCAAGGCGTATCAGCCAATTCTCTCTACATGTGCGCCTATAGAGGGCTGAGCCTGAGGATGGACCTGCTACCACCTCCCTCACCAGACTTGTACATGTGCATCTTATTGTCAGCTGCATATGCACCTAGACACCAGGCCCTAGGAGCTGAACTATATTTCCTCCATGCTATTTTTTTGCCTGGCGCTCTGGAACAGGGTGGATGGGGAGAATGGCCTGGAACACTGCGTCAGCTGGGGTACTGTGGCTGATTCTGTGTATGATATTTCAGGAAGGATGTCAAGGCCTTAGAGAGGGTGCAGAGGAAATTTACTAGGATGGTACCAATGATGAAAGACTTCAGTCATGTGGAGACACCAGAGAAACTGGGATTGTTCTCTTTCTAAAAAAGAGAGTACTCGGTGTTCCTGCAGGCATGCATTACGTTACTGTTACATGATATTTGCCAGACTAACTATTCTAATGTTCTCCTGGGCAACCTCCCATCTTCCACTCACTGAACTTGAACTCATCTAAAACTCTATCCTAACTTGCAATACGTCTTATGCACCCCTCACGCTGTGCTTGCTGACCTACATTGGTTCCCGGTCCAGCAATGCCTCAATTTTAAAGTTCTCCTCCTTAAGTTGAAGTTCAGTCTTCCCCTGTCCCCCCCATCCCTCACTCCTTCCTATCTAAGCTCGGTAGTGCGAGTGTCGTGCATTCCCCAGATTTGGGATTGTCAGTGCTCCTATTCGGTGGCGTGAACCCAGTCTCTTGTATGGAAGCAGTAATGCTGGCATTGAGATTTGGATCCTGCCTGACAATGACTGGATCATTTTACACTCTGCAGAGAACTCTACAGGAGGCAGGATCCGATTATGCATTGTCGACAAGCTGTTGGGTGTGCCCTGTTCTGCAAGGGGATTGGTCAGAAATCTAATACAACCAACTCGTGTGGCAAATAAACGCTGCCATAAATATTAGTAAACTGGGGAGAACTTGCCAACTGTTCTTTCAAGAAGTGCCATGTGATCTTTAACTACCGCCTGACAGGATAAAGCCTCGAGGTTAATGTCTTATCCAAAAGATAGCACTCCCAGCAATGCAGCATACCCTCAGTGCCAGCCTGCATTTTAGTGTTCAAGACTCAAAATCTTGAACCCATAATCTCTTGATTCGGAGGCAAGTGTGCTACCACTAAGCCATTACACAGCAAGCAGCGACATGGTAATGACCCAGATAATCTGGTGTTTTTAAATGATGTTGATTGAGGATAAAATCAGCCGGGACACAGGGAATAATGCTGCTGTTCTTCGGAAGAGTGCCAAGGGATCTTCTACACCCAAATGAGAGCGCAGATGGGACCTCAATTTAACATCTTTTGTGCTTCAGTCCTGAAGTGGAACTTGAACCCCCAACCTTCTGGCACGAATGTGAGAGTGCTACCCACTGATACCCAGATGATAGATTGGCACTTCAAGCCCCTGCTCCGAATTGTGATTCTTGACAAAAAGTTAATGAGATCTCCTGCATTGGATGGTGAAACTGGAAAGACGTGAGACCCGCTGAATCTCCATATATCTGCCATTTTATCCAGAGTGTGGAGCAATGGGTCCAAAAGATGGAAAGAAAGCAGAAGGTTGTCCTTTTAAGAAATTCAGTGCTGAAAGAGTTAAACCACCTTCTGTTTTAATGTGGAAGAGTAATCTGAATTATACAGAACATGTTAAATGATGCATGTGATTCAGATCAGTTAACTTAAGTGTTGCATCTTGTGTGATAATGGAAATATGAAGTTATTGTGCACAGGAAATAACATTGGTGCTGTTAAATAAGATTGTGATTGACTGGCAGCAGCTGGCTTTCCAATTTTTATTTATCCAC
The DNA here is from genome assembly GCF_964194155.1 of Cetorhinus maximus. Lineage (NCBI taxonomy): Eukaryota > Metazoa > Chordata > Chondrichthyes > Lamniformes > Cetorhinidae > Cetorhinus > Cetorhinus maximus. The sequence goes on along the minus strand of NC_135883.1, from coordinate 123,532,993 downwards.
TCAAGGTGGAATGAAACCTGTTTTGATATTGAGAGCCTCAATGTTGCCTAGGAGAAGCTCATGCAAGCATGACCTAATTAACATTTAGAAGTAAATTCTATTCATTAGAGTAGATTATGCTGGTACAATGGGACCAGATAAATACTATCATCACTCCTTAATTATAACATGCAAAAATATGTGTGTGTGTGTGTGTGTGTGTGTGTGTGTGTGTGTGTGTGGATAGCAATGGTAACCTACGTCACTTTATTCTTTAATAAACGGGAACATCGAGAAATTAATGCTGTCAGGGTGGTTTACTATCAGCTTACAAGAATGTAAATCCAAAAGGAGATGTTTGTTTGGACTGAACCTAGGGAACGGTACAAGAACACTATAGATACAAACAGCATAAAGGAGACAAAGGGCTCTAGTGCTAAAATGGCCCACAAGCATGATGTACTGGAAAGTAAGTTTAAAGAAGGAGATTTGGTTCAGCGTATTTAGTTGATAACAAAACTAACAGATTAAGACACAGATTGTAATAAATTAGGTGAGAGCACAATGGAAAACCACATTGACTTTTACAAAGGAATTTGTACATTTTTACAATTTATAAACAATGGGCAGAATTTGACACTGATCAGATGGCTGCGTGCCCAACCCACTCTGGTGTGAAATCAGCCCGACGTTATCCTGGGCTCGCAGCATATTTTGGTCAGCGGGCACAAGATGGTTGGGCCGAGGACACTACCCTGAGGAACTCCTGCAGTGATGTCCTGGAGCTGAGATGACTGACCTCCAATGACCACAACCATCTTCCTTTTTGCTAGGTCTGACTCCAACCAGCAGAGAGTCTTCTCCAATTCTCATTGACTCCAGTTTTGCTAGGGCTCCTTGTTGCCACACTCGGTCAAATGCGGCCTTGATGTCAAGGGCAGTCATTCTGGCCTCACCTCGGGAGCTCAGCTTTTTTGTCCATGTTTGAACCAAGGCTGTAATGAGGTCAGGAGCTGAGTGGCCCTGTCGGAACCCAAACTGAGCACCATTGAGCAGGTTATTGCTAAGCAAGAGCCGTTTGATAGCACTGTTGATGACCCCTTCTATTACTTTACTGGCTGGGATGCTTGGAAACTTTCTTTCTGCTTTTCACAACTTCATTTTTGATTTTTCAGGTCTTCAGAGAGCTTTCTCTTAGCGCTGGCCCATGCCCGCGTTGATGTCAGTGCCCGCCCTCTCCTGCCCCCACCCTGGCAACGCTGAGCTTCTCAGCACACACATCCAGTGCTGCTTGATAACACTGTTAATGACCCTTTCCGTTACTTAGCCGATTATTGAGGGTAGACTGATGGGGCGGTAACTGGCCGGGTTGGATGTGTCCTGCTTTGTGTACAGGACATACCTGGGCAATTTTGCACATAGACAGGTAGATGCAAGTGTTGTAGCTGGACTAGAACATCTTGGCTGGGGGTTGCAGCATGTCCTGGAGCACAAGTCTTCAGTACTATTGCCGGAATATTGTTGGGACCCATAGCCTTTGCACTATTCAGTGCCTTCAGCCATTTTTTTGATATCACGTGGAGTGAATCGAATTGGCTGAAGACAGGCATCTGTGATGCTGGGGATCTTGGAGGAAGCCGAGATGGACCATCCACTTGGCACTTCTGGCTGGACATTGTAGCAAATGCTTCAGCCTTATCTTTTGCACTGATGTGCTGGTCTCTCCTGTCATTGAAGATGGGGATATTTGTGGAGCCTCCTCCTCCAGTGAATTGTTTAGTTGTCCACCACCATTCATGACTGGATGTGGCAGGACTGCAGAGCTTAGATCTGATCCATTGGTTGTGGGACCACTTAGTTCTGTCTATCGCTTGCTGCTTTCACTGTTAGACACGCATGTAGTTCTGTGTGGTATGTTCACCAGGTTGACACCTCATTTTTAGGTATGCCCGGTGCTGCTCCTGGCATGCCCTCCTGCATTCTTCTTTGAACTAGGGTTGATCCCCTGGCTTGATGATAAAGGTAGAGTGGGGGATATGCCGGGCCATGAGGTTATAGGTTGTGCTCGAGTACAATTCTGCTGCTGCTGATGGCCCAGAGCGCCTCATGGATGCCCAGTCTTAAGTTGCTAGATCTGTTCAAAATCTATCCCATTTAGCACAGTGGTAGTGCCACACACACAATGGAGGGTTTCCTCAATGTGAAACCGGGACTTTGTCTCCACAACGACTGTTCTGTGGTCACTCCTACCGATACTGTCATGATAGATGCATCTGCGGCAGCCAGGTTGGTGAGGATGAGGTCAGGTATGTTTTTCCCTCTTGTTGGTTCCCTCACCACCTGCCGCAGACCCAGTCTAACAGCTGTGCCCTTTAGCACTTGGCCAGCTCGGACAATAGTGGTGCTACGGAGCCACTCTTGGTGATGAATATTGAAGTCCTTCACCCAGAGTACATTCTGTGCCCTTGCCACCCTCAGTGCTTCCTCCAAGTGGTGTTCAACATGGAGGAGCACTGATTCATCAGCTGAGGGAGGGTGGTACATGGTAATCAGCAGGAAGTTTCCTTGCCCGTGTTTGACCTGATGCCATGAGACTTCATGGGGTCCGGAGTTGATGTTGAGGACTCCCAGGGCAACCCCCTCCCGACAGTATACCACTGTGCCTCCACCTCTGCTGGGTCGGCCCTGCCGGTGGAACAGGACATACCCAGGCATGGTGATGGTGGTGTTTGGGACATTATCTGTAAGATATGATTCCATGAAGATGACGATGTCAGGCTGTTGCCTGACTGGTCTGTGAGACAGCTCTCCCAATTTTGGCACCAGCCCCGACATGTTAGTAAGGAGGGCTTTGCAGGGTCGACAGGGCTGAGTTTGCGGTTGTGTTTTCCGGTGCCTAGGTTGATGCCGGGTGGTCCATCCGGTTTCCTTCCATTTGTTAATGCACATGCCTTACCTGACCCAGAGATCTGGATTGCAACCCCATGCTCCAATTCTGCAATCCCCTTCTTGTACCACTCCACAGCTTTTTCCTTCTGTGCCTTGTCATCCTCATCGATCGTGAGAGCGGTAGGGATATAATCGAAGGCCAATTTGTGCGACTGGCGGACCTGCTGAGGCTCGGTGTGGCCACGGACTGGGCAGTCTTGCACGATGCCATCTTGGCCAGGCGCTGACAGACGTAGGCGAAGAAGAGCTGCAGGTGGAAGGTCAGGAAGTTGAAGATGGCGACCAGAGGGAGGCGAAGTACTCAAGGCTCCGCTTGTGGAGCGAGACTCTGAGGCTGCTGCCATCGGGCAGAGCTCAGGCTCGTGCCGCTGCCTTGCCTTGTCCACCTGGAGAATTAATCGCCCTCCCTTTGTAAGTGAGATGGTGGTGTAGCAGTAACATGGCTGGAGCAGTAATCCAGAGGCCCAGTCTGACACTCAGGGTACACAGGCTCAAACCCCACCACGGCAGCTGGTGGAATTTTAAATTCAATGAATAGTCTGGAATTGAAAACTAGTCTCAGTAATGATGACCGTGAAACTGTCATTGTTTGCAATAAAAACCATCTGATTCACTTCACGGGTCTAGCCTAGGTGTGACTTCAGGCCCACAGCAATGTGGCCTGCAACTGCCCCCTGAAATGACCCTGCCAGTCCCTCAGTTCAAGGGCAGTTAGGAATGGGCAACAAATGTCGTGTCAGCGATGCTCACACCCCATGAAAGAATAAAGTTAAAAAAGCATAAATAGTGAATATTGGAAGCCTGTTTGAGCACAAAGAGCATTACAGCCATGCCTTATCATGTCCTCACCTGGTGAACGCAGGTGCACACTTTAACAAGTAGTAGTTGTGATTCAGAGTGGAAACACTGGTCCAATTTTATTCTCTTCCCTAACCCAGTGGTACTGAGGCTAATTGTATCACCTGTTTCCTAGTGTCAGCTGTGACTCAGTTGGTAGCATTCTCACCTCCTGAGTAACAAGATTCTGGGTTCAAGTCCTACTTGAGAAAGAGTGCTGCATTGTTCGAGGTGCTGTCTTTTGGATGCGATGTTAAACCAAGGCTCCATCTGCCTGTTCGGGTGAATGTAAAAGATCCTTTGGCACTATTTTGTAGAAGAGCAGGGGAGATATCCCTGGTGCCCTGGCCAATGTTTATCCGTCAAGCAATATCACAGAACCAGGTTATCTGGTCATTATCGCATTGATGTTTGTTTGGACTTTGCAATGCACAAATTGGCTTCTGTGTTTCCTACATTATAACAGTGACTATATACGATCATATGAGTTAAGAGCAGGAGTAGGCCACTCAGCCCCTCAAGCCTGCTCTGCATGAGTACTTCAAAAGTACTTCATTGGCTATAAAGCACTTTGAAACATCAGGTAGTCATGAAAAGCACTATATAATGCGAGTCTGTCTTTCTTTCTTTCTGCCTCAGATGAGGTTAGCTCACTCATTACGGTTTGGGGATTCCTGGTCTGTATGGCTCAATTACTTACCACTGAACTAACAATGGGAGCCTCGTAACTTTTATTTTCAGCCAAGGCGACTAGCTAAATATTTCTCTATGACATCACCTCTGGTGCATAAGTAACTCCCATTTTACAGTTGCCATTCTGATCAAATTTCTTTGATCCCAGCAATATAAGATACCCCCTTCATTTAGGATTCAGTAAAAATGTGAATGTACAAATAGTACACCAGATCTACAGTTGTTAAAACGTCTTACAGAACATTAACTTGGTAGGAAAATGTATAAATATGTGGAATAGAGTTTTACTCACTGATCATATTTACGCTTTTTGATTTCAGCACAATATAATTATATCACATTTTAAAATAAATAATTGCTGCTAAATTGGTCATGCTTTGATTGAGTTTTAATTTCCTTTTTCCAGTTTTCTTCTTTTCTCTCCTGATTTACACTAGGTAATGATTCTGTGCACAATAGCAGTCCATGCTTACTTTATCCTGTGTCCATGGACAGGGAATGACTGCAGGCTATCCTGTCTCTAGCTGATATCCACATGTGCAATTTATGACGGTGCCATCTGGAGTAACTCGCTGCTGATTCTCTTTTTTTCTCCCTAATCCAGGGGAGCCGAGGCACCTCTATTGTCATACAGCTGAGGCCAGCTGGCTGCACTGATTGGGAATGGTTCCATGTGATGCACTTTCCCACTCTTACCATGCCCTGTTAATACATTTTAATTATATTGTTAAAATACAAATGTGAAGGGCATTGTTTTAATTAAGTACTTTGATCATGTATAAATAGGGGACATTCGGGACACTGGGTGTTGGAAGGAGAGTTGTGAGACTGAACAAAGTCAATAAACTCTCTCAGTAAAGAAAAGCTCTGTGCCTTGGTTTTGACTTCACCAACCAGTTTGGATTCTATTAACATGCCCCACCTCTCCAACTGGCTTGGGTTCCCCATGATGTATTGTAACAATAGTCCACCTGAATTAACTATAATTGTGGAAAGTTTTATTACAACAGCTTACTTTGTTAAGGAGCAAAATCATTTTCTTTCTCCCCTCTCTCTGCTAGTGACCTGCTCCCTAACCTGGATTAGCATTGCTGTGAGCCAATGCCTAGGGCAGAGCAATGCAGTGATGACTCTATCTCTCTTTCTCTGATTTCTCCCTCCCACAGTAATGTGGCTGGCATTGGCACTCTAGTTTCTTGGCAACAGCAGGCACAAAACAGAATTCTTTTCTACCATGGATTGCTGCTCTTCCTGATGTCTCTTGCAACACCTCTTAGATAATAAAAAGTATACATTTTGCAAATTGTATCCAGATATTCAGCAAGTGCCATGTAACTCAAGTGCTGAGGGGAGAATAGAAACATAAATTGGGTGATAGCATCTGAACTTCATTGAAAAGTCAATGTAATAATAAATTATGAACTGTTTTTTGCTAAAATTACCCCATGGAAGAATTTCACTGCCAGAGATGTTTGTGGGTGTTGGTGAATCTTAACTGCACTGTTTAAAAATCAATAGCTTTACAGTGACCTTAACCAATTTTTTAAAAATTATTCATTCTTGGGATGTGGGTGTCACTGACGAGGCTGGAATTTATTGCCCATCCCTAGTTGTCTTGAGGCGATGGTGATTACTCTTCTTCTTGAGCTGCTACAGTCTATGTGGTGAATGTACACCCACAGTGCTGTTAGATAGTAGGTTCCAAAATTTTGGCCCAGCAGTGATGAAGGGATGGCAATATATGCCAAGTCAGAATGATGTGTGACTCGGAGGTGATAGCGTTGCCATGCAGTACACAATTATTAGCGATGTTAAAATTCAGTTAACTTTGTGTGCACAAATTAAATTGAAACTAAGTAAACTGTGTAAGAGCCATATTGATTAGATCTCAAACTTTTGTTCTTTACACTAATTATACAAAAGTGTTGTGAAGTTTACTAAAATGGAATAAGTGAATTTGTAAGTTTGAAGAGTTTTTCCTATGTAAATGGTGTAAAATTTGTACTGAAATTTCTCGCTGTAGTCTAGTTGACATATGATCAAAATCTTAATTCAGTTTGCCTTATTTTTGTTCGTGTCTTTGTAATTATAAATGCATGAAATGGGTTATTTCTTGCAGGAGATTGATGGTTTCATCCATGAATACTATACCTTGATCCAGAGATTTCCAAGCTATCTGGCTGGTCTCCAGCAGCTGTCTCTTCAGTCATTGCCTACAGAAGCAGAGAAATTAGAGCAGTTCTCCTACCAAATCAAGGAGCTACATACAGCATGGAGGAGGTGAACAAACTAGTTGGATTAATGCTATACAGTCCACTTCTTTGCAATTCTATGAACTGAAATCATGCAGAAAAAACACCAGTGTTATTTCATTTAAACTACATAATAAAATTACTGGATAATTAAACTTTTTTGAGCAAAAACAATTCTAAATTAACAGCACAGAAGCAAGTCATTCAGCCTAAAAGGCCCATGCCAGTGTTTGTGCCACATATGAGCCTACTCCCATCTTAATTCATCACATCTCATCAACAAATCCTTCTATTCCCTTCTCCCTCAAGTACTTACCTAGCTTTCCCTTAAATGCATTCATACTATTTGTATAATCTGAATGAAGCAACTTCAAAGACAAGGAGACAGTAATGATTTAGAACAAACCTATAAGGCCAATAATAGCAACATCACTGCACTGAATAGATTATTCATTTTTGCAGGAACATTATTTTATTAAAAGAGACTACAGCTCTTTAAATTGCTGTGTGATGCTAAATGATGTAAATGGATGTTTTTGTATGTTTGCCTCCCTTGTTTTTGTTAAAACTATTGATTAACCTGGATGAAAAACATGTGCAGTGGCCTCAAAGCATTGGTCTAGCAATGCTCCAAAAGTGGGTAGCTCCTGTTATTTTTATTCCCATATAGTGTAGAACTTCCTCATGATATATGGGGAGGAGTGATTCTACGCAAATAGGTTTATCTGCTTTAACATTGACTTTTGAATTAATGTTAGTGAATTGAATAGATGATGAGTAGACTTTCATTTGCCATTTTAATCCATTGACACCAGTTGAAAGTAGCCAAATTAAATACAATTAATGCTCACATTTTCTATTCAGAGTTCAGAGAAGGTTCACCAGACTCGATTCCTGGGATGAGATGTTTTTATTTACTTGTTCAAAGGACATCGGCGTCGCTGGCTAAGTTAGCATTTATTGCCCATCCTTAATTGCCCTTGAGAAGGTGGCGGTGAGCTGCCTTCTTGAACCTCTGCAGTCCATGTAATGTAGACACACCCACAGTGCTGTTAGGGAGGGATTTCCAGGATTTTGACCCAGCGACAGTGAAGGAACGGCGATAAATTTTCAAGTCAGGATGATGGAGGGGAACTTGCAGGTGATAGTGTTCCCATGTATCTGCTGTCCTTGTCCTTCTAGGTGGTAGAGGTCGCAGGTTTAGAAGATGCTGTCGAAGGAGCCTTGATGAACCTTGCTGTGAACCTTGTAGATAGTACACACTGCTGCCACTGTGCATTGGTGCTGGAGGGAGGGAGTGAGTGTTTGTGGATGGGGTGCCCATCCTGGCTTTGTCCTGGATGGTGTTGAGCTTCCTGAGCATTGTTGGAGCTGCACTCATCCAGGTAAGTGGGGAGTATTCCATCACACTCCTGACTTGTGTCTTTTAGTTGGTGGATACGCTTTGGGGAATCGGGAGGTGAGTTACTCGCTGTAGAATTCCCAGCCTCTGACCTGTTCATGTAGCCACAGTATTTCTATGGCTGGTCTAGTTCAGTTTTTGGTCAATGGTAACCACTAGGATGTTGATAGTTGAGGATTCAGCGATGGTAATGCAATTGAATGTCATGGGGAGATGGTTAGATTCCCTCTTGTTGGACTAGTTATTGCCTGGCACTTGTGTGGTGTAAATGTTACTAGCCACTTATCAGGTCAAGCCTGAATATTGTCCAGTTCTTGCTCCATATGTGCATTGACTGCTGCAGTATCTGAGGAGCCGTGAATGGTGCTGAATATTGTGCAATCATCAGTGAACAGCCCCACTTCTGACCCTTCAATGGCGGGAAGATCATTGATGAAGCAGCTGAAGATGGTTGGGCCTAGGACACTATCCTGAGGAACTCCTGCAGCAATGTCCTGAGACAGGGATGATTGACCTCCAACAACCACAGCCATCTTTTATGCTAGGTATGACTCCAACCAGCAGACAGATTTTCCCCCTGTTTGTCTTAGAGGGAAGGTTGAGACCATTGGGCCAATACTTATTAGAATTCAGAAGAAAGAGAGGTGATATTATTGAAACATGTAAGATTCTGAGGGGCTTGACAGGGTAGATACTAAGAGGATGAGCTGGATTTTATGGCTTCCCCGCTGGCATATCTGAAGGGGATTGAGGGGGGATGCTTTTAAAATTCAAGCACAGCCTTCGCACCACCTTCCTGCCCACCCCAACCTGTCTTCCATTTTATGGTGGGCAGGTGAGGCGTCATGCAACCCACCTGTATTTGGGCCTATTAAGACCATAACTGGCCAGAAAATGGCTACTTAAGGGCCTCATTCTGCACCCCCTAACCCCCCACCATTTTACCCAGGGCAGGCGAAGGCCCAGGCCAAGCAAGTAGCCCAGCAGCTTTCACTGCACAGGCTGCTGTGGATGAGAAAAGGGGATGGCACAAGGCCGTACCCCCCTCTTCAACCACCCTCCTCCAACTCTCACCCCTCCCGCCGGATGCACCTGGCAGACCAGACTCCATAACCTCCTCTTCAGGGACTGGCCATAGTCCCAGCAGTGGCCACCGCTTCCACCTGGCACTGCTGGAATTAGAGTTGCTGGCCAATGTTGAGCAGCTGGCTTTTTGATGGATGGGCCCATGACTGACCTTTTATGTTGGGAGGGGCAGGAAATATGGTGTCCTGTAAAATCCAGCCCTCGTTGAGGAATCTAGGGGGCACAGTTTCAAAATAAGCGATCTCCCATTTAAGACAAGTGGAGAAGGAATTCCTTCTCTGAATCGTTAGTCTTTGGAATTCTCTTCCCCAGAGAGCAGTAGAGGCTGCGTCATTGAATATATTCAAGGCTGAGTTAGGCAGATTTTTGATATACAAGGAGTTAAGGGTTATTGGGGGAAGACAGGAAAGTGGAGGTAAGGCCACCATCAGATTAGCCATGATCTTATTGAATGGTGGAATAGGCTCGAGAGAATGGTCTATTCCTGCTCCTATTTCTTATGTTCTTATGAGACAATATATATTACATGGTGGTACCGGCGTCCCAAGTGTGTCTTTGGGTGGGGATACATCAGCAACAATTCATCCTTAGAATGGCTCAGGCACTTGCAGGAAATGGAGCTTTTGAATGTTACATGTGGGATGTTTGATGAGGGAAATTCTGTTGATGTCATGTACATGGGCTTCCAAAAGGCATTTGATATGGTGCTGCACAAATGGACTTGTGAGCAAAGTTCTAGCTCATGAAATAAAAGGGACAGTAGCAACATAGGTATGAAATTGGCTGAGTGATAAGAAACAGCCGTGGTTAATGGATGTTTTTCGGGCTAGAGGAAGGTTTGTAGTGGAGTGCTCCAGGTGTCAACGTTGGGATTACCACTCTTCCTTTTATATATTAATGACTTAGGCCTTGGTGTACAGGACACAATTTCAAACTTTGCAGATGATATGAAACTTGGAAGCAATGTGAATTGTGAGGAGGACAATGTAGAACTTCAAAAGGACATGGACAAGTTGTTAGAAAGGGTGGGCAAGTGGCAGCTGAAATTCAGTGCAGAAAAATGTAAAGTGATTCACTTTGGGAGGAAGAACAGGGAGAGACAATATAAGATAAAGGGTGCAACTCAAAAGGGGGTGCAGGAGCAGAGGCACCTGGGCGTACATGTGTGTAAGTCATTGAATGTGGCAGGACAGGTTGGCCGCCTGGTTAATAAAGCATACAATATCCTGGGCTTTTAAAATAGGGGCACAGAACACAAGAGCAAGGAGGTTATGTTGAATTTGTATAAGACACTAGTTCAGTCTCAACTGGAGTATTGCGTCTAGTTCTGGGTGCTGCACTTTAGGAAGGATGTGAAGGCATTGGAGAGAGTGCAGAAAAGATTTACTGCAAATGGTTCCAGGGATGAGGAACTTCAGTTTTGAAGATAGTTTGGACTGTTTTCCTTAAAGAAGAGACAGTGGAGAGGAGATGAGATAGAGGTATTCCAACTCTTGAGGGCTCTGGACAGAGTAGATGGGGAGAAACTGTTCCCTTTGGTGAAAGGATTGAGAATGAGAGAGCACAGATATAAAATAATTGGCGAAAGATACATAAGTGACATGCAACAAGTGGTTAGGGTTTGGAATGTACTGCCTGAGAGTATGGTGGAGACAGGTTCAATTGAGGCATTCAAAAGGGAATTAGACAGTTATCTGAAAAGGAAGAATGTGCAGGGGTATGGGGAGAAGGCAGGGGAACAGCACTAGGTGAATTGCTCATTTGGCGAGCTGGTGCTGACATGATGGGCCGAATGGCCTCCTGCACTGTAACATTCTGTGAACAGCTCATTGGTAACAATGCCCTTCTGGATCCTTCTTCCCTTTCACTTTTTATGATACCTTCCGAAATTTCCTTCACCGCCCCTGAACAAACAGTTTTAGCAAAGGCCTCTGCTTCACACCATTACGTTGCCATCTCAATGAATTTCAAGCTCAGAACAATGCTGAGCTCTACTTCCTTCATCTTCCCTGAGGATTCCCCTGGTTGTGATTGACAGTGTCCTCGGCCGTGTCCATTCTATTTCCCACACTTCTCATCCCTTCCTCTCCCGCCAAGAATCCCAGTAGGATTCCCCTTGTCCTCTCCTTCCACCCCACTAGCCTGTATATTCAATGGCTCATTCTGTGCCATTTCCACCACCACCTCCAAGCGAGGCCACCACCATACACATTTTTCCTTCCTCTCTACTTTCATTCCGAAGGGACTATTCCCTCTGTGTCACCCTGGTTCACTCCTCAATCACTTCCCTCCGCTTCCCATTGCACCTCTTGATGCAAGAGGAGGTGGTGCAGTACTTGCTCTTTTATCTCCACCCTCCCCACTATCCAAGGCCTCAAGCACTCGTTCCAGGTGAAACAACGATTTACGTGTACTTCTTTCAATTTCGGATATTGTATTTGCTGTTCACTATGTAGTCTGCTGTACATTGAGGATTGGGTGGCCACTTTGCAGAACAACTCAGTTCAGCCTTTAAGTGTGGCCCCAAGCTTCCGGTCACCTGTTGTTTTAACTTTCTAACTTGCTCTCATGCTGACCTCTGTGTCCTTGGCCTCCTGCACTTTTGGTACTTTGCCACCATCCAGTCCTAACATTTGAGTTCAAAAATATCAGACTGCAACATCTGCTCCATTTTGTTTCCTTTCTCTTTACAGGTCTTGATTTTTCTCTTCTTTTGATTTTGGACAGCACCTGTTCATCATTCTGCTATTCGCACCTTCTCTGGGCACACCTATTGTTTCTTTACTTGCCCCATTATTGCTTCCTTTGGCCTTGCACCATCACCCCTATTGTCGTTTAATCTCTCTGGCCTTCCACCCTATCACAGACCTTCCTGTTTGTTCTTTTTACCCACCCTCTCCAACCCCTCAGCACCGCGCCCCCCCTCCCCCGGCTCCAATCCCCGATCCGACAATTTCACTTACTTAAAGCCTATTACATCTCTAGCTTTTCCCAGTTCTAATGAAAGGTCACAGACCTGGAACGTTAACTCTGTTTCTCTCTCCACAGATGCTGCCAGACAGACTGAGTATTTCCAGAACTTGCTGTTTTTATTTCAGATTTCCAGCATCCCCATAATTTTGCCTTCACCTCCAGAAATTACCTGCTTCTGTAAGCCACGTTAGAGACAGCTATTGGTTCCTGTATGTTGCCAAACTAGAACATTTAATTGAAAGCCAATGGTCATTTTCTTTGTTTTACATTCCTGTCATTTTAATTTCAATGTGTAAATTTTATTTTTCAAGCTTGTTAGCACACCATTAATTTTAATGGAGTGAATGAATGTCCCTTGAAGCTAAAATTCATCAGTTGTCAAACTTGTAGTTAGTCCACTCAAACTGAATTACCACTTGATTTAAGAGTCCTACATAGTATTATGTAACGAGTATAAATACCACAAAGCCCACAGAATAAAGCAAATATCTTAAGTACTGTGTGTTCTGGACATGCTGAGAAAACACTTACATGATGTCTTTCTGAAAGAAAAGGTGGCTCTATCAGTGAGAGATACAATGTATACATCTTCCTCTTAACAAGAAAAAATTCACTGCTTTGCTCAGAATTCTTTTCAAATTTAAAAACATGAAGTCCTCCAAGTGAAGTGGGAGGACGGCATGTGACATTAAATCGCTAAGATTAGAGTAATGTATCTTGTATATCGGGAAGGAACAATGGTGTTTTTTAATGGCAAGTAGGTGAACCATTTGTCATCATGTGTGATTTCTATACAAAGTACTTGGTGGTGGAAAAAAATGTAGTTCACTGAGGGAAATGTCGACACTTCTCTTTCCCTCCCCCAAGTGGTGATATGTGTGAATGAGGGGCTATAGCACTGCTGTAATCCTTCCAAGTATGCATTGTGTTTTAACTTGAGTATTGCTGATTTTTCTTGATGTTTTTGGGATGTATTGATGCTGTTGTGAACTAAGAAAGACAATGGCCCCAATTTTAAAGGGGTGGGGGTTGTACCATGCGTGAGAAGCCTAAAGCGGAAAATGCACCCAGTAGTTATGGAGGTAATAAATTTGCCTAATTTTAATCTCAGAGCCACCTTTGAAGAGTTGAAAACGGCGCCCTGTTCAAAGCCAGGGGAAGTGATGCCATGGCCAGCAGGTGAAAGCGGGAATTGAGGTGGGAGTCACCACCTGGTACTTGAGGGGATGGCAGAAATTAAGTGCTGGGGGGAGTAGGTGGTTCCCAAAAAGATGCCAGTGCAGGGAGGGAGGGAGGGAGACTGAGGGCTGCGGTAAGGGAAGGTAGCTCAAAAACATTATTTATCCTGGCTTCTTTTGGCCACTCTGCTGCATCCCAGTCAGTTTTTCTGGTGGCTTAGACACCAGGGGGGCCTCCCTCTTGTGAAAATCATTATAGTAGGCTGTGCGTTTCACGTTTAATTGAGCCCTCGCTTAATTGGGCCCTGCAGTGGGAATATCACCCAACTTTAAAGTCGGTGAACGTTGAGATGTCACTGAGGGAGGATGGTGAGTGGGGTGGGCTTGATCTTATTCCCTCCCCCATACTGTTTTATCCAGGCAAGGGGCTCAAAATTGACCCTCATGCCACTGCTTCCAGAGATGCCGAGATCCATCTGAGGAGTTATCTTCCCCCATGCCCCCCACCACCCCCCGAGAGCTCCAGGAACAGTAGTGCTGAAGTAATAAAACAAAATACCTCCAGTTGCCATTTTATCTCGAAACAGGAAGGCTGACGTATCTCAGCCAGCAGTACGTTTATCGGGGATAGTCAGGCAGCCAATAAACCAAGCTCTGAATAGTAACTTTCCAGCAGTTGTATCTATTTAAGCTTCTGCATACACAGCTTGTGGTTGTCAGTGCTGAGAAACCCGACTGACATTTACAGCTCTGGCAATCGTGATTAATAAACAGATGCATCATGTGAATCCAACAATTGACAAGTAAATCCATAACATTGTGCATGCAATTCTTTGTTTCTTCTCTCCCCTCACCACAACCCAACCCTTTTGGCTTTGTTATTTAACTTATCCTGCAAGGGCTTTACTTTGTGTTCTAACAAGAAGTCAAATCGGAAGGGACAAATCCAACAGTAAGAAGAGTGACTATACAGATCTGGACCATATGGAGCAGACACTGAGAATGACCTTGACTGTTAGGTCTTATTCAAATCCTAGACTACAGGGGTAATGTTTATCAGTTGATCTTGACTGATACGTTTCTAAAAGCTCCAGCGCAAGACTTTCAGTAAGTGATATGACTTATTAGTTTGGGTTCCGCTTACTTGGTCGATGGGTCATTCCTACTCAGCAGTGGGATTTAGTTAAACGTTCTGAAATCTGACCCTTTTCTTGCTATAGGGATCTGGGAATTGATGAGCTGCTGAGGAAGTGTGAGGAGATCTTGGAGAAGCTCAGGGACCCGAAATCTGACCCCTGCTTTTTGGCCATGGCTGGGACTGCCCAGTTTCGGCAGGCGTTTGGTGACTTGCATGAAAAGAATGAAAGGTAAGCGTCCAGATGGCTCAATGTTGTAAGATGTTTAAATGTGAAAGCCAGCTGGAAGTCAATGAGGGAATGACAGTTCAAACATCGCTCACTCTTCGGGAAGCTGCAATGGGAGACTACTTTCTGAAATTTAATTGAAAGACTAGCAAACCTATTAATGTCAGAGAGCGGGTAGAAGCAACCAAATAGAAAGAGGGTTCTCCTGAGAAAGCTGACCCTGCAGTCCTCATGGATCCTGAATATTTGCAAAAAAAATTAGTATCTGTTTTTATTAATATTGTTGTGTAATTAGTTTTGTTGTATGCACACTGTTGCTGAGTTTTTTGCACTTGGTTTGCACTTGCATTTGCAGATTGGCTCCTGGTGTCTATGTTAACAGTGATCCAGGAATGATTTAGAACTGCTCAAAGTTTAAGATCAGATTTTATGTTTAAAATATATTATTATTATAGGCATAATCGACATCTATTTCTATAGTTGATCAAATGTGTTTGAGCTATGTGATCTGCTTTGTTTTATGTTACCTTCCACTTGATATAGAAAATGACCTCTTCCTGTGACTGGAATCCCAAATTATTTCATCGGCAGTCACTTTGATCTTGTCATTATTATTTGAAAGATGCTTTCATTTATTTACTAATGCAGCCTTACTGTTACTGGAATGACTTCAGTGAAAATTCTCCCAGCAGCTCAAAACATCTTTGGAGTTCAAATGGTAAATCTTAGCCTTCAGATGATGTATGAATTTCCGACCTGCCACACAAACAAGATGCAACCCAACTATGCTGTACCCCACCACCCCCATTGCAGAATCATAGAAGTTTGCAACACAGAAGGAAGCCATTCGGCCCTTTGTGCTTGCACCGACCAACAAGTAGGCATCCAGCCTAATTTCCCTTTCCGGCTCTTGGTCCATAATCTTGTAGGTTACGGCACTCAGGTGCATATTCAAGTTTTTTTTTTAAATGTTGTGAGGGTTTCTGCCTCTACCATCCTTTCAGGCAGTGCGTTCCAGGTTCCAGATCCCAGTTCCCTCTGGGTGAAAAGGTTTCCCCTCAAATTCCCTCGAAAGCTCCTACCTCTTACCCTAAACCTATGCTTCCTGGTTAGGGATTCCTCCAGCAAGGGGAATAGGTCGTTCCTATTCACTCTATCCAGACTCCTCATCGTTTTATGCACTTCAACCAGGCCTCCCTTCAGCTTCTCTGTAGCAAGTAAAACAACCCCAACCTCTCCAATCGTCCCTCATAACTAAAATTTCCCTGTCTGGGCAACATCCTTATGAATCTCCTCTGTGCTCTTTCTACTGCGGTCACGTCTTTTCTATACTGCAGGGGTTGCCAAACCGTAGCTCGTGAGCTGCATGCGGCTCTTCAGTCCATGGAGTGCTGCTCTTCCCTCATGCTGTAAAACTGGCCAATTGTGCTTTGGAGGGAGGAAAGGTTGAACCGGAGCGGAGTTTTGGTTAAAAATCCCAGCTATTCCATTCACAACATGATACAGATAGATTGCGATAGAAAGAAAGAGACACACGATTAAATAGCAGACAGCATAACATTTCACATCTTGTTTAGATTTATTTAATACAAGGGGAGTTGAATTGTGAAAGCAAACAAAACCTTTATTTGAAGAAAATAGATAAGAGGGGAGGACAGAAACAGATTTAGGATGATATGACATGAGCAGACATCTGGCCTCTGTCATCTCCCTTCATGTTGAGCAGGTAAGAGTAAAGTGGAATGGATAGAAAGTTAAAAGCGAAGCGGCTGACAACAGAGCAAAGGGCGATATCCTCAAATTGCTGTATTTGTCAAAGCATTCAGAAGAGCTTAAATTAGTGTCTGAGTCTGTGTAAAGGCTAAATGAGATACATAGTGGCCATTTGAATTCAGTTTACTGAGGGTCTGTCTCCCTGTCTGCGTTCAGCTCGCTCTCTACCTCTCTATTAATTAAAAACATGACAAATACAGCAATTTGATACAATTAAAGGTCTGACAGAAATATTTCGCAGTACATTTATGAAGATCACAACCAGAATAGAGAGAAAGAGAGACAGAGATGCAAATGAGACAGAATCTCACAGTGCAGAAGAGGCCCTTCGGCCCATCGAGTCATGAGAAACACCTGACCTACCTACCTACCTAATCCCATTTACCAGCACTTGGCCCATAGCCTTGAATGTTATGACGTGCCAAGTGCTCATCCAGCTACTTTTTAAAGGATGTGAGGCAACCCGGAGAGAATGAGCAAGAACAAGGGAGAGATAGATACAGAGAGAGAGAGCTAAAGAAATGTTGAGACCCGTGGCTCCAGAGAGCTCAATGTAATTTCAGAGATTTCAATCTCTCTATCTGCAACTCTATCTCTGCACCTCCCTCCATGTTCCTAGCTGTTTCTTCACAACTTCTGGACAGTCGGTTCACACGCACCCGGTTTGCATTGAGTCAAAGTCTACCCCAGCGTCTGTTCTCAGGGAGTGGGCGTTTAGATAGGGGACTGTTCATGGGGAAGGGGGTATTTAGATGATGGCCTATTTATGGGGAGGGGGTATTTAGACAGGGGTCTATTCATAGGGAGGGGGTAATTAGAGAGGGATCTGTTCACAGGGAGGGGAGTTAGACATTGAGGGTGGAATGAGATGGCGGAGCAATTTGCTTGTGGGGGGAGGGGGGACCTTTACAGGCAAGGGAGGGGGATTAGAAGGGGTTTGTTCACAGGGAGTGAATATTTAATGGTTAAAATTGGACTGGATGGGTTGACCACATTTAAAATGGAGGTTTTTCTTCTTGCTCTGTTGTCAGCCCCTTCACTTTTAACCTTTGTATCAGTTCCACCTTACTCTCACCTGCTCCTCCTGAGCGCAGGTGACACAGGCCAGACTAATACTTCTATTTTTGTGGTTTTTCTGTTTTTATTGCCCCTGACAATATCCAAAGAAAGGAGGAACTCAATTTTTATTATAAATTTTCAGGGGGCCAATTTAAGACAAATGCTTCCATGTGCTTTCACTGCTGCTTGTTTCAGATTTAATATCAAAACAAAAAGTAATTCCGGATTCAGTTCAGCCAAAGATGCAGATTAATTGCAAGACCGATTTTTTTTTTAAAAGTCTGCGGTGAAGAGGAGTTTTTTCAAAAGGTCTTTTATTTTTAAAAGATATATAGTCTGAGGTTCTCTTGAGTTTTCAGGGCTCACTTCACCAACGGTGAAACATTTGCGGATTGTGTAGCGACTCGCTATACAGAGTCCAAACGGAAACGACCAAAACAACAGCTTTCGTTGGTAAATACAGTCATGCCTCACAGCCTCACGCAGCCCTAAGTAGGACCAACGGGAAGCTACAAAAGAAATCTCGCAACAGCGCTGGAACGAATCATTGATCATCGTAACTCTCCTCCTATTTACCGATTCGCTCCAGCACTATTGCAAAATTCCTTTTGTAGTTTTCCCACACAGGACCGCGTGACTTTAAATGGCCATTTTGTGAAGGTGGAAGGTTAGGGAGGGAAAACTGAAGATTTAAGTGTTAACTCTGTGTAAACTTGGTGAACAAAAATGATATCGTCAAATTGTAAAAAAACAGAAGTATGAAGGCAAAAACAGAAGCTTTAAGCCAGAATGGGAGGAGGATTTTGCTTTCACCGTTACAGGCAGGAAACCTATGTGCCTTAGCTGCAATGCATACTCACTCGCTATAAAACGAGTAACTTGAAACACCTCTATGAAATGAATCACAAAAAACTTTTCATCTGATTATCCTCCTCAATCAGAGTTACAGAAAAACAAGTTAACCATGTTAAAATCATCCCTAAATAGCCAGCAGATACTACTTTCAATGTTCAGTAAGGAAGCTGGCACAACAACTGAAGCTAGCTTGGAATCTTGCTTGTGCTAAATGTCCATACTCTGATGGAGAATTTGTTAAGAAGAAAATTGCTGATGTTGTTGCAGTTTTAAATCCAAAGAACACGAAACTTCAGCTACTAGCAAAAATTCCAATTTCATGCCGCACTATAGAGAAGCGTATCTCCCAGATCAGTGCTGATGTTGCAAAACGCTCTAAAGAATTCTCTAGCATTCAGCTTAGCTCTTGGTTGATCCACCAGCACACATGACAACCCACAACTGGCAATATTTGTTATGTTTCCTGGGACATAATTGTGAAAGACTTGTTGGACTTAGTGGTGCTCAAAGAAACAACTTGCGGTGTTGACATAAAAACGCACTTAACGGAGCCTTGACAAATGCCGATGTACCACTGGACAAAGTCAAGTGTTGCAACGGATGGAGCACCTGCAGTGGTGGGGAAAAATATAGACCTAACTGCGCTCTTGAAAAGTGATCCCAAATTTCTGGAGTTTCTCTTCTATTCATTGCATTGTTCATTGTGAATATCCAGCAGCCAGATACATCAAGTATGAAAATGTTGTGAAAACGGTCCTTGAAATTGTCAATTTTACCTGTTCAAATGGGAAGGCTCACCAAATGTTCAAAAATTTTATTGAAGAGCTGGATCTTGAAGACAAGCCTGACAATGTCTCTTTCTATTGCATTGTGAGGTGGCTGTCAACCAGCAATGTCTTGAATAGGTTTGTGGAGCTGTTTCTTTTTAAATTAATTCATAGGATGTGGGTGTCGCTGGCTGGGCCAACATTTATTGCCCATCCCTAATTGCCCTTGAGAAGGTGGTGGTGAGCTGCTGCCTTGAACCGCTGCAGTCCATGTGATGTAGATAAACCCACAGCGCTGTTAAGGAGGGAGTTCTGGATTTTAACCCAGCAACAGTGAAGGAATGGTGGTATATTTCCAAGTCACGATGGTGAGTGGCTTGGAGGGGACCATCCAGGTGGTGGCGTTCTCATGCATCTACTGCCCTTGTTCTTCTAGATGGTAGTGGTTGTAGGTTTGGAAGGTGCTGTCGAAGGGGCCTTGATGAGTTCCTGCAGTGCATCTTGTAGATGGTGCACACTGCTGCCACTGTGCGTCGTTGGTGGAAGGAATGAATGTTTGTGAACGGGATGCCTACAAAGCGGGCTGCATTGTCCTGGACTGTGTCAAGTTTCTTGAGTGTTGTTGGAGCTGCACTCATCCAGGTAAGTGGAGAATATTCCATCACACTCCTGGCTTGTGCCTTGTAGATGATGGACAGGCTCTGGGGAGTCAGGAGGTGAGTTACTCACCACAGGATTCCTAGCTTCTGACCTGCTCTTGTAGCCACAGTATTTATATGGCGAGTCCCAAATTCAGTTTCTGGTCAATAGTAACCCCGAGGATGTTAATAGTGGGGGATTCAGTGATGATAATGCCATTAAATGTCAAGGCGTGATGGTTAGATTCTCTCTTGTTCGAGCTGATCATTGCCTGACACTTGTGTGGCATGAATGTTACTTGCTACTTTTCAGCCCAAGCCTGGACATTGTCCAGGTCTTGCTGCATTTGGACATGGACTGCATCAGTATGTGAGGAGTCGCAAATAGTGCTGAACATTGTACAATCATCAGCAAATATCCCCACTTCTGCCCTTGTGATTGGAGGAAGATCATTGATGAAATAGCTGAAGATAGTTGGACCTAGGATACTACCCTGAGGAATTCCGGCAGTGATGCCCTGGAGCTGGGTGACTGACCTCCAGTAACCACAACCATCTTCCTTTGTGCTAGGTATGACACCAACCAGTGGAGAGTTTTCCCTCTGAATCCCATTGACTCCAGTTTTGCTAGGGCTCCTTGATGCCACACTTGGTCAAATGCTGCTGATATCAAGGGCAGTCATTCTCACCTCACCTCACCTTTGGAGTTCAGCTCTTTTGTCCATGTTTGAACCAAGACTGTAATGAGGTCAGAAGCTGAGTGACCCTGGTGGAACCCAAACTGAGCATCACTGAACAGATTATTGCTAAGCAAGTGCTGCTTGATAGCACTGTTGATGACCCCTTCCATCATTTTACTGATGGTCGAGAGTAGACTGATGGGGCGGTTGGACTTGCCCTGCTTTTTGTGGACAGGCCAGTTAGATGCCAACAGTGTAGCTGTACTGGAGCAGCTTGGCTAGTGTTGTGGTAAGTTCTGTGCTATTGCTGGAATATTGTCAGAGCCCATAGCCTTTTCAGTATCCAGTATCCAATTACAAGGGCTGCTTGATAATTTGAGCCAGGTTTGTTGGCTTGCAGAAGTTGAGATTCTGCTTCACCTTTCTTATAAACCCATTCATGGTTGATGTGGTCAACGATGGTTGTCTGATTCTCGAACCTCTGGTTACAGAACTTCTGCGTAGAAAGAGAATTATTGGACTTCCAGGAGGACCAAGGTCTAAAGATGATGCATAAATCACAATCTACAAATTCTGGGAGCAAGCACCAGAAACAAAATATCTTCAACTCAAGAAAACTAGTGTGCGACTCATTTCAATTTCCGGCACAACATCGTGCTGTGAATCGCTGAAGTTTGTAAAGGCGAAACATCATCTAATCCTTACAAATCAACACCTGGTGGTGTGTACTGCTTCGTACAGCCTTGACAACATATTAGCGAGATTTTCAAAGACTTAGGGCCAGGATGGAGACCCGCAAGGCCTCCACTAGCAGTAATTCACCTGTGTAAAGTTTGTTGATGTCTTGCAGCTCTCGATCATCTGAAGATTCTTGTATGCGGCTCTTGGGTTCAGTAAGTTTGGCCACCCCTGCTATAGTTCAATGACCAGAACTGCACTGAGCGCTGAAACAGTGTTTTATGCAGCTCCAGCATAGCTTCCGTACCCTTATATTCTATGCCTCAGCTAATAAAGGCAAGTATCCCATATGCCTTCTTGACCAATTTATCTACTTGTCCAGCCACCTTTAGGGATCTGTGGACATGCACTCCAAGGTCCCTCTGTTCCGCTACACTTTTCAGCATCTTGCCATTTGTTGTATATTCTTTCACCTTGTTTTCCTTTCCCAAATGCATTACCACACACTTTTCTCCGGATTAAACTTCATTTGGCACTGTTCAACCCACTCAACTAGTCCATTGATATTTTCCTGCAGTCTACAGCGTTTTTCTTCGTTATCACAGCCAATTTTTTGTATTGTCTGTCAACTTCTTAATCATATCCCCTACATTCAAGACCAAATCATTGATATATACCACAAAAAGCAAGTGGCCTCATACTGAGCCCTACAGAACCCCAGTGGAAACAGCCTTCCAGTCACAAAAGCCCCATCAACCATTGTCCTTTGCTTCCTGTGTCTGAACCAATTTTGGATCCAACTTGCCACTCTGGGCAGAATATTGCCATCAGCGTGTAGGGACAGGCCTGACACGTTGGCACGTAAAATGATGCGCGATGACGTCGGGCATGTGTCCCGGCATCATCACGCGATATTTCGTTCGGCGGGCACACGCCAGAGTCAGCTGCGCGCCTGCTGAACTGTCAATGGCCTAGTAAAGCCGTTAAAAAAGTAATTTAACTTATTAACAACGTTGCCCGTCCAACCTTAAGGTTGGCGGCAGGCGAAGAGCCCAAGTGGCCTTCGCATTTTTCAGGAAACCCCATCCACAGGCAGGATGAGGTTTCCTGACGGTTTTATAAAATAATTAAATAAATTTTGCAAATTTCACAAATGTGCCCCTGCTCATGTGACACTGTCACATGAGGGGACATGTTTAAATAATTTTTTACTTTATTTTTTTTAAAGCTTTATTATCTACTTAACGTCCCTGAGGTAGCTCCATGCATGTGTGCGAAACAGCGCAGGCCCCGACTTTTCCTCCCCCCACCTGCACAGGTAGCGCTGAGCGCTACTGGGTGCGCATTACACTGGTTGGGCTTTAATTGGCCTGCCCGTGTAAAATGGCGGTGCGCAGCCCTCTCCCGCCCAGCCCGCCCGCCATAGGAAAAATGGGCTTTTACTTGTGTGACCAGTCTGCCATGTGGGACCTTATCACAAGCTTTGCTAAATTCCATGTAGACTACATCAAATGCGTTACCTTCATCAACATTCGTTAGTCAGAATGACCTTCCCTTAACAAATCCGTGCTGACTGTCTTTGATTAATCCTTGTCTTTCCAAATGAAGATTAGTGTTCTGCATTTCCATTGCTCGAGTTGTAGGGAAATTTAGCATGATGGGGGAGAAAATCTTCAACATTCTCTTCTCTTTTGTAATGGAATAGCACTATAGCAAAATACGCATTAGCCTATGTTGGGTTTTTAAATTTGGATTTCTATGTTGGTAGAGCCAGCACTTAATAAGTTAAATTAGTATTTCTCAAAAGAAAATACATTGGTTTCATTCCAGACCTATTGACAATGGTTTTCTTCACATATGCAAATTGACAATTGACAACAGTAGAATGGCCCAGATGTCAATTAGCTGGAATGGGAACATTTGTTGATGAACATATTGTGTTATTAATAGGAACTGTTTCCTATCAAAATTAATGGGTGGCTCTTTTGGTTTGATTTAATTACGAGGTATATGGTTGCTGCCTTTGTTTTGGTCTGCAGGAGTTTGGGGGCTGTTTACCACCCTGCTCACAGTTCAATGGCTAGGCCACAGTCTGGGTTAGCAATTTTGATTGGCACCATTTCTGAGACCAGGGTAAAGGGGGTAGGTTTTGGATTGGCCGGAGCCAGGGTTTGATCCCACAGACAATTTGTAGATGCAGCTGCATCCAGGAATTGCAGGGTTTCTTGGGTGTTGAAAATTCAGCGCCAGCTGGACAAGTGAAGGCAGGCTAGAATGAGACTGTAGTAAATAAATGCATGGTTAGAGGCTTTACTTAGAAAATGTTATACCTGGACTATTTCAGGCTAGTATGATTCTCTATAACTTTATAGATCAAGAACCATAGGAAAATACCTATTTCATTGTGCACAAATATCAACTCTGTTCAATAACAATAATTTGCATTTATATAGGGCTGTATTGGGGTGTGGTAAAACACCCCAAGGCACTTCACAATAACACAATTTGTCAGAAGTTGTCATTTTTTTTGTCAAAGATGTAAGTTTTAAGGAGTGTCTTAAAGGGGAAGACAAAGGAAATGGTGGTGTAGTGGTAATGTCACTGGACTAGTAATCCAAAGGCCCTGGCTATGCTTTGGGGACGTGAGTTAAAATCTCACCATGGCTAGTAGAATTTAAATACAGTCAATAAAAATCTGGGATTTGAAGCAAGTAATGTACCGTGGCAACTATCATCGATTATCGTAAAAACCCATCCCGCTCACTAATGCCCTTTAGGGAAGGAAATTTGCCGTCCTTACCTGGCCTGGCCTATATGTGACTCCAGACCCAATGCATTCTTAACTGCCCTCTGAAATAGCCACTCAGTTCAAGGGCAATTTGGGATGGGCAACAAATGCTGATCTTGCTAGCGATGCCCACATCCCATGAAAGAATAAAAAAAATGATGTGGAGTGGTTTTGGGAAGGGGGATTTCAGAGCTTAAGGCATGACCTCCACTGAGTGGATTGAAAGAAATTAGGAATGCAGAAGAGGCCAGAATTTGAGTTTGTGAAGGATTGTAGGGCAGGAAGGGGTCAGAGAGGGATTTGAACACACGGATGAAATTTTAATTTTGAGGCATTGGCCTCTGAGCACTGATGTGATGGGTGAATAGGACTTGAAGGGCAGGAGAGTTTGGATGACAAGTTTATGCAGCATAGCAGATAGAAGGTTGGTCAGGGGATCAATGGAATAGCTGGAACAGTTGTTATGGAAGTGAAAATAGGTAGAATCATCTACAAATAAATAATTTAGTTAAGTTTTTGTCTTAATTCAGCAACAATGATCATCTAATCTTCTGTCTCTCGAGAAAGGCGAGGTCATGTAGTGATATGAGTAAAGATTTTTAGTTCCACTCACTGTATTTTGCTGTTATTTAACTATTTGTTGAGCAGCAAAAGATGCATTCTGGAAACATTGACCCAGAGAAGATATTTAACATTCAAAATGTTTGTCATAGCTTTTGTGTTTTAATTAGTCACCATTAAGCATTTAATATATTTTGATAAATGTAAATGGAGTCTTTATTTAGTAACTTTGTGGTTCAGTGTAATTGTGCAGTTAAATGTTCCTTTGGACTATATCAGGCTGGTATGATTCTTTATAACCTTCACACCTAATTTTCTGTGAACTGCAGTTTAGTTTGAGTTATGTTGATGAGGCTTACTTGGAAACAAATCTTTTACTCTTGCTGATGGGTGTTCTTCACCTTCTTCTAGCTGAGATGCTTCAATTTTTATTACTTGCTTAATGGCCTGTAACTCCCAGGCTCCCCAGTGTTGGATTTGGGGGGGTGTACTCCAAAGGTGTGCTGGGAAATCCCTCTGGAAAGTTCCCAGGTAAGGGTTTGAACGGCAATTGCCCAGAAGTGCACACTTCCTCTGGACAATTGCGCTGCTCTGGGAACCATCTGAAAATTCAGTTTAAATCGCAAACTTCGATGGTTCCGCCAGGATTATACCAATAGTTACTCAGAAAAAGTTAGAATTAAAACCTCTTCTAACTTCTGAGTAACTATTGTAAAGACCCAGTCTGACCCCATGGGACTCCCCCCACCCGACGCTAGTTGGAAGTAACAACCTAATGTTTCTATTAGCTTGCAATAAAAGCAAAGGACAACAGGTGGGCTGTTCATTTGCAGTATAGATGAGAGGATGACCTCTTTAAGGTAAGAGTGGCATAACGTTGTGCAACAGTTGCCATATAGATGGCTTTTGAAGGAAATATAAGTAGAAGGTATTTTTTAAAAAAACACAGATAATGCCGCCTGCTAAAGTATCCGAGAAATGTCATACCAACACAAATTTCTAGTTCAGACGAGTTGGGTTTCTTCTCCAGAAAGGAAAAAGGTTTTTCACGCAGAATTGTGGCACTAGATATAGCCTGCAATTTTTTCAATTATTTTTTGTTGTTGTCATCTAACATGTGACCAGGATGCCTCAGAATGCTTCTCTATCACGAGTAAGGTTTGAAAGCAAAACAAATCAATGTCAGTGACTTCACTGATTTTTGTTTTCTCCTTCATCTTTCCCGGATTAGTACATTTGCACAGTACATAACCAGTCTTAAACGCCTAGTGAACACTGTACAAACTCACTTTCTTTTATACTCTGTATTAAAACTGATAATACAACAGTAGTAGCTTTCTTTTATTCAGAACTTTTAATGCACCTCAGGACATTTTGCTACATTGGTCAGACAAAAATTGACACCGAGCCAAAGGAGGAGGCATTAGGTCAGGTGACCAGAAGTTTGGCGCAAGAAGCCATGGTTGGAGGAACACAGATTTCCCGAAGGGATGTGGGTCTGGAGGAGGTTTCAGAGATGGGGAGGGACATGAGGCTATTGAGGAATTTGAAAACAAGAATGAGAATTTTTAAAATCAAGCCATTAGTGGACCTGGGCAAAAACAGCTCGGATTATTTTTGTGAGGCTCTGAGGAGGCAAGCCTCTTCGTTTCTATCACCCATACAAGCACATGCAGCTTCTGACCGAAAATGAAACTCGGGTCATAGGACTCCCTATTAAAGGGGGCCTAAAACAGTGCCTGAAACAGATGGGAGCTTTAGAGACAAAAACAAAAAACTGCAGATGCTGGAAATCCAAAACAAAAACAGAAACAGAAATACCTGGAAAAACTCAGCAGGTCTGGCAGCATCGGCGGAGAAGAGCACAGTTGACGTTTCGAGTCCTCATGACCCGAGGACTCGAGGTCATGAGGACTCGAAACGTCAACTGTGCTCTTCTCCACCGATGCTGCCAGACCTGCTGAGTTTTTCCAGGTATTTCTGTTTCTGTTTTTGTTTGGGAGCTTTAGAGAACGAGAAGTCGGCCCCATTTCAAAACAGAACTTTCCAAATCTTCAGTGTTTGCAATGCCTCAAGACTCAAATTTGAGATTAACACCAGGCGAAAGCCGTGAAATTCAAAAAGCAGGATTTTAATGCTGAATGATGAGCCAGCTGTCGGAAGTGGGTGAAGATAGAATGATTAAGGTTGGGCGATGAGTGAGGAAGAGGAGTAAAGTGGGGGACAGATAAAATTCCTGAAATCATGGGAAAAGAGTCTTGAGCATAAGCCAACAATTGTGGTACAGTTGTAGAGATTTGAGAGAGAGCTTGATATCCATAAATGTAACATTTAGAAATGCAGTATGTCTTTGTCTTTCTGCAGATGAAGATTGACCATAAGTACTATTTTAGAATTCCATCAATAGTTTTTTCCTTAAATTTGGTGATTAAATGCTCATTACATCAATGGGGCTACTGGCTTAGAGGAGTTACTGAATTCAGCATTGCAGAAGACAGAAGACTGCATGAATGACATTTAAAATAGGATCCCATAAAATAAGAAGCACCTGAGTTTGATTGCATCTATTTGATTGAGCACACTTGCTGCTCCAGTCACTACTTCTGTATTACAAAATCATGTTTTTAACACGAATGAGTCTCTTGAAGGATGCTCTTAATGATACCATTTGTGAGAGTATGTTCAGTGGAAGTCTCAACAGCAATATCAACATTTACTTTCTGCATCCTTTATCCCATTTTCAGCTGCAGTTGTTGATTTTGGGCAGGATGCAGTCCCACAAACAATAATGTCCTTCTACTTTGTCCAACTGTGAGCCTGTGAGTGTCATTGGGCTATTTCATCATGTTGTGCATCACATCTGAGACTGGCTTCTGTCAATCTCCCAAGATAAAAGTATTTCACCCTGTGCAGACTGGGAGCATTGAATGTGGTTTCCAAACAATTGTCGAGAGATGGAAGCAGGATAATCATTTCTTGACCAAGGATGGTATGTTGCATGGGACACCAGACAAAAGAAGAACAGCGTTTTAAAAGAAATCAAGAAAATGTTCAAATTTGCTATCTAGCTGCAGGGGGCTGTTTTTATGAATAGTTCTGTTATCATCAGTCGGAAGAGAAAAAGGAAGGTTCTTTGTTTCTTTTCTGCAGGCCCTAAAACAGGAAAAGAGATGGATGGAATTTAGGATTGTGGTGCTGCTGCCACTACTGTCAATAATGGAGCAAAAAGAAGTCAAATAAATGAGTGTCCAGGTTGGTGGCAGCACTGGAGATGGTTATGAAGATAGAAGAATCATTTAATAGAACCACAAGGTCTCAGCTCTGTATCGTGGACAGGGGAGGAGGGAGAAACTGAAACCCCCAATCCCCTTCCCTTCTGTCCGCAATCAGTGTGGTTTATTTTTGAAAAGGTAGATATGTGTGTTTCTAAACGCTGGTTAGTGCGTGGTCAATTGAAAGGTCACCAGCAGCAGACTTCCATGGATTTAAAGAGGACTTTTTATTCACGCACTCCCCGAAAGATCAAATCTACTTGTCACACACTCGAGAAAGATAGAGTTAAAGAAGGTAGTGCACTTTACAAGTATTAAACCAATGGAGTAGTTTACAGTTCATGTGTATTTGAGAGTCCGTGGAGGAAGAGAACATTTCCCCACTCTGGGAGATGAAGTCCCGCCTTCACATTGAGGATACCCTCTATCATGTTGTGTGACACTACCACCATGCTAAATGGGATAGATTTCGAACAGATCTAGCAACTCAAAGCTGGGCATCCGTGAGGTGCTGTGAGCCAGCAGCAGCAGCAGAACTGTACGCAATCGCAATCTGTAACCTTATGGCCCAGCATAGCCCCCACTCTACCGTTACCATCAAGCTGGGGGATCAACCCTGGTTCAATGAAGAGTGCAGAAGGGCATGTCAGGAGCAGCACCAAACATACCTAAAAATGAGGTGTAAACCTGGTGAAGTTGTAACACCGGGCTACTTGCTGCTTATGCTGTTTGGCATGCATTCAATCAACAGAGCTAATCAATTCCACAACCAACAATCAAATCTAAGCTCTGCAGTCCTGCCACATCAGTCATGAATGTGGTGGACAATTGAACAACTAACAGGAGGAGGCTCTACGAATATCCCCATCCTCAATGATGGGGGAGCCCAGCACATCAGTGCAAAATATAAGGCTGAAGCTTTTGCAACAATCTTCAGCCAAAAGTGCTGAGTGGATGATCCATCTTGGCCTCCTCCTGAGGTCCCCAGCGTCACAGATGCCAGTCTTCAACCAATTCAATTCACTCCACGTGAATACAAGAAACGGCTGAAGATACTGGATATTGCAAAGATTATGGGCCCTGACAATATCCCGGCAATAATACTAAAGGCTTGTGCGCCAAGCTGTTCCAGTACAGCTACAACACTGGAATTCACCTGGCAATGTGGAAAATTTCCCAGGTATGTCCTGTACTTAAAATGCAGGACATATCCAACCTGGCCAATTACCCCCCATAAGCCTGTTCTTGATCTTCAGTAATGGAAGGGGTCATCAACAGTGCTATCAAGCAGCACTTGCTTAGCAATAATCTGCTCAATGATGCTCAGTTTGGGTTCTGCCAGGGCCACTCAGCTCCTGATCTCATTAAAGCCTTGGTCCAAATGTAGGCAAAAGAGCTGAACTCCGGAGGTGAGGTGAGAGTGACTGCCCTTGACATCAAGGCAGCGTTTGACCGAGTGTGACATGAAGGAGCCCTAGCAGAATTGGAGCCGATGGGAATTGGCCGAAAAACTCTCCACTGGTTGGAGTCATGTCGAGCACAAAGGAAGATGGTTGTGGTTGTTGGAAGCCAATCATCTCAGTTCCAGGACATCATTGCAGGAGCTCCTCAGTGTGCTGTCCGACACTCAACCATCTTCAGCTGCTTCATCAATCCTTCCATCATGAAGTCAGAAGTGGGGTTGTTTGTTTATGATTATGCAATGTTTCAGCACCATTCACGATTCCTCAGATACTGACGCAGTCTGTAACTATATGCAGCAAGGCCTGGACAACATTCACACTTGGACTGATAAGTGGCAAGTTACATTCTCACTACACAAGTGCCAGGCAATGACCATCTCCAACAATGGATATTTTGTGTTGGTCTTCACTACAGAGGACACAAGTAACAGCCCAGGAAGTGGAGGGAAGAAAGGAACTCAAGAAAATTACAATCATCAGGTAAGTGGTACTGACAAATTGTTGGAGCTGTGGGCTGACAAGTCCTGGGGTCCTGATGGACTTCATCCTAGGGTCTTACAAGAAGTGGCTAGTGAAATAGTTGATGTTAGTTTTAATTTTCCAAAATTCCCTGGATTCGGGGCAATGCTCCGTTAGTTTGGAAAATAGCGAATGTAACTCCTTTATTCAAAAAGGGAGGGAGACAGAAAGCAGGAAACTACAGGCCAGTTATCTTACATCTGTCATAGGGAAATGTTAGGATCTATTATTAAAGATGTTATAGCAGGGCACTTAGAAAAACTTCAAGGTAATCAGACAGAGTCAAATGTGGTCTTGTGAAAGGGAAATCATGCTTAACCAATTTATTGGGAGTTCTTTGAAGGAGCTACATGTGCTGTAGATAAAGGGAAACTGGTGGATGTACTGTACTTAGATTTACAGAAGGTATTTGATAAGGTGCCACATCAAAAGTTATTGCGGAAAATAAAAGCTCATGGTGTGAGGGGTAACATATTAGCATGGATAGAAGATTGGCCAGCTAACAGAGTATGCATAAATGGGTCATTTTCTGGTTGGCAAGATGTAACAAGTTGTGTGCCACAGGGGTCAGTGCTGGGGCCTCAACCTTTTACAATCCATATCAATGACTTGGATGAAGGGACCGGAAGTATGGTTGCTAAACTTGCTGATTACACAAAGATAGGCAAGAAAGTAAGTTGCGGAGGGGACATAAAGAACCAACAAAACGATATGGACAAGTTAAGTGAGTGGGCAAAGATCTGGCAAATGGAGCATAATGTGGGAAAATGTGAAGTTGTCCATTTGGGAAGGAAGAATTAAAAAAAGAAGAAGCATGTTATCTGAATGGTGAGAGATTACAGAGCTCAGGTGCAGAGGGATATGGGTGACCTAGTGCATGAATCACAAAAGATTAGTATACAGGTACAGAAAGTAATTAGGAAAGCTAATAGAATGTTGTTGTTTATTGTGAGGGGAATTGATTACTAAAGGAGGAAGGTTATGCTTCATTTATACAGGACATTGGTGAGACCACATCTGGAGTACTCTGTGCAGCACTTGTTTCCTTATTTAAGGAAGGATGTAAATGCGTTGGAAGCAGTTCAGAAAAGGTTTACCAGACTAATACCTTGAACACGCAGGTTGTCTTATGAGGAATGGTTGGACAGACGAGGCTTGAATCTGCTGCAGTTTAGAAGAGTAAGAGTTGACTTGATTGAAGCATAAGATCCTGATGGGTCTTGACAGGATGTGGAAAGTATGTTCCCCCTTGTGGGAGCAGGTAAAACTAGGGGTCACTGTTTAAAAATAAGGGGTCACTCATTTAAGACAGAGATGAGAATTTTTTTCTCTGAGGGCCGTGAGTCTTTGGAACTCTTCCTCAAAAGGCAGTGGAAGCAGAATCTTTGAATATTTTTAAGACAGAGGCAGGTAGATTCTTGCTAAGTAAGGGGGTAAAAGATTATTGGGAGTAGGCGGGAATCTGTAGTTGAGGTTACAATCGGATCCACTATGACCCGATTGAATGGTGGAGAAGGCTGAAGGGATAGAATGGCCTACTCCTCCTAATTCGTACATTTGTATGTAATAAGAGAGAACCCAACCATCTCCTCTTGACATTCAATGGCATTACCATCACTAAATCCCCCACTATCAATATCCTAATGGTTACTGTTGACCAGAAACTGACTGGACCAGCTATATAAATAGTGTGGCTACAAGGCTGGAAATTCTGCAGAGAGTAACTCACCTCCTGACTCCCCAGAGCCTGTCCACACTATACAAGGCACAAGTCAGGAGTGTAATGGAATGCTTTCCACTTGCCTGGAAGAGTGCAGCTCCAACAACACTCAAGAAGCTCGACACCATCCAGGACAAAGCTGTGCACTTGATTGGCACCCCATCCACCACCTTCAGCATAGTGGCTGCAGTATGTACCGTCTACAAAATGCACTGCAGCAACTCACCAAGGTTCCTTCAATAGCATGTTCCAAACTCACGACCTCTACCACCCAGAAAAACAAGGGCAGCAGATACATGGGACACCACCACCTTCAAGTTCCCCTCCAAGCCACACACCTCACTTGGAACTTTATTGCCATTTCTTCACTCACTGAATCAAAATCCTGGAACTCATCTTCCTAACAGCGCTGTGGGTGTACCTACACCACATGGAACGCAGAGTGGCTCACCACCATCTTCTCAAGGGCAATTAGGGATGGGCAATAAATGCTGGCCGAGCCAGTGATGCCCACATCCTGTGAAAGAATAAAAAAAGCTCAGGAATTGGAGTTTAGGTAAATTCAGATGGCTGGGGTCAAATCCGGATTAACTGCAGGGTTCCTTCAAAATGAAGACTGTTCAGCAGGTCATGTGGACAGGCACAGGCTGTTGTATCTAGAGATCCAATTTCTTTACAGGTGAATTCGGAACTTTGGAAACTTTGGAAGGCTTTTAGAAGACTTTTAAGCCCCTCAGTTCTGGAAAGGCAAAGGTAGCAAAGCCTTTCTCTTCAATTATCGGCATTATTCTGCAGACTGCCCAGGTCTTTAAGTTTTGTGATAAAAGATTTCAGTATCCAAGAACTGGTTTCTGTCACATGCTTAATGGCATTGATATTCAATAGAAGGTAAATAGTAGCCTCACACTTAACTTGTGAATAGCTGGTCTCGTTAGCTTTCCTGTGTTACAATGCAAACCTGGAGACATACAGGCTAGGACTCCATTGTTTCTGTGTTTTGGAGTAACTGTCAACAATAGCAAGTGTGAAATTCCACAGTAGAGTCAAAGGATTGCTGTCTTGACATGTCTGTTCAAAGAGGTGACCCTGGAACTTTCTGGAAAATAGTCTATGTTGAAATAGGTCACCTGACCCCTTGGCATCCATCTTAACAGTTCAACAGTGTCCATTTCAAAAGGAATGTAATTTTTAAATTTGTAATATCTTTATGCCTGTACAACTGGCATGATGTCTCAGTGGCAGCAGTCTTGTTTCTGCATTTCTGATTGTGAGTAAGGATGAAATCAACGATGAGCGAAGCTCAAATGAGAGGTTAGCAGGCTGTGGAGACTTCATGGGTAGTATTTAGAAATAGAAAAGGATTTAAGACTGTAGTAGGAGTTGTGTGTGGGCCCCCTTGTAGCAGCGGTGAAATAATATCCCTTGCAATTTTTGTACACCATCATACGATGATCGGTACTAGAAAGATGTTTATGCACCATTAGGCTGTTAAACGCAGAGAATTAGACAAACGTGGAACAAAAGCGGTGTGATTTTAATGGGAGATTTTAACTTGCATATAGATTAGGATAGGCAAGACTAGCACATGTCAGAAAGATGGTGAATTCCTTGAGCAAATTTCAGAATAGTTTTCTGCGTCATTATTTCCTACAATGGGGCAAGCCATATTTGATTTAGTAGCGAGTAATGAGCTAGATTTAGTCAATAGCCTAATGGTGCATGGAACATTTTGTTAATAGTGATCCTAATATGGAGTTCAGAGTAATGTTTGAAAAGGAAAAACACAAAACTCAGACATAGATTGTCCACAGTTAACTGGGCAAATCTGTTAATGGGTAAAATGACAGATCAGTGCTATCTGTTTGAAAATAATTTAATGTGATGCAGAATCAGTTTATACTCCTAAGGAGCAAGAACTCTACTTTCCAAAAAAAGCATACGAAATAACTAAAGAGCCTTCTCCATGCATTAGCACATCTCTCCTTAAATACCACACCTCCACCTTTCAAGAATGCAGATGAGTTAGGGGCACACTCTGCCTCAATTGTACAGAGCCAAGAATGCGCATGACGGGACCCTATGAGACACGGGAATGAGGTTCATTCCCCAGGCACTGTTAACAAGAAGGTGCAGGCATTACTGATATGTTGAAATGAGACACTTACTGTGGTGAGATGGTAGCTGTAGGGGGTGGTGGTGTGTGTCAGCTTCACCTCTGACTTCTGATCGGTCTGAATCGCGCCCACTCCCTGGGTTCTAGACCTTGGACTTATTTGGGGGTTATGACAAAGTGCAGCAGACAACTGGTTTTGGTGCAAGAGAAAAAAAAACTGGGTTTATTGAAGTCACAAATGAATTTATAACATTAGGATTACACTGAGGTTATACAGACCTACAAAGTACACTTAGTTAAGAATGGGAACACACGGCATAACGAGGGAAAATCATGCTACTAATCCCCTTACCCTTGTCCCACCCCAAAAACCTAACTAAATTGAACAAGGAGAAGTCAGGGATCATGCTCACCAACCAGGGTTCCTTGACAGTTCGAAATCCAGCCAGGTAAGCTGGTTGCAGTTTTGGGGTACGCTCTTTGTGTCCTCTGGGGCCTGCCGTCCCCACGTGGTCCTGGTCTGTGGAATCTGCGAAGGTTCAGTTGAGTGGAGGACGCGGTTGTGGGTGGTCGATTTTCGTGGAGGGCTGCGGTTGCGGCCTTGTTGTCTTCGGTTGAGCCTGCCATCCCGTGCCCCTCGCCTTGATGTTGCCTGCGGGCCTGCAAGCCTCCAGATCTCCTCCCTCCGCTTCAACCACTCCAAAACTGCTCACCCTCCTCCCTTCGTAACTGGTGGCCCAGTTATACTGTTTTTCGAATTTCTTATCTCAATCCAAATCAAGGTTAGTTCTTTGTCTGATTTTGGTGGGCTTCTTCAGGTGATTGTTGTTTCGTTGTTTTTAAAGGGCTCGCATGATGTTTATCGTTGTCTTCCTGTCCCCGTAACTAGTCTTGAACTGAAAGCCATTGTATATGTGGAGTATTGATGGGTTCACATAATTGCATTGATTGCTACCTTCCTGCCTTAGTAGTTAGTAGCGATTATTTATGCAAGATTTTGATGGGCTTTAGTTTTGTGTAAGATGAAGTCTTTCTCTGGGTTGATTGTTTTAAAGGGAAGAATGCATATTCTATCTCCTCTCGTTGTCTGGCTTCAGGCAACAATCCACAAAGCACTCAACAAGCCTGGGCATGTCCAGTCCCAGGCCTTCATGGGCTTAGCCTCCTGTCTGCAGGGTTCTACACCTAACTCAGCAGTTGGGTCCTCTGCCATAAAAGTCCAAAAGTCATATCCTTGTTGATGATATGAAAAATGTCGGAATTTTGAGAACCCTTCATAGCACACTGCACAGAAGAGAGGCCCAGGATAGCAATCGTTGCAGTAAGTGGGTACCAGAACCAAGGTCTCACATGTGATTGACAGTGACACAGCTCATCATAAGAAGGAGGCTTAGACAAGTGCAGATATGAAATGACTGTGAGTCTATTTACATTTGTGAACATTATATACATATGGTTATCACCCATGCCAACATTGTGTAACTACATCTTTTTCACTTTCCTTACACTGCCACTATGTCTTGGTGCCCGACATCCACAGCAACATGGAGGCAGCCTGCTGACTGCTGTGCCCTGTTTCCTGTGATGACCTTGGTGGGCGTCCTCTGGAGGGCTGAGACCTGGAGGACCCCAGCCTGCTTTGGGTGGCCTGATGCGAAGCAGGTGCACCCTCCTTGTCTGTGGAGCTGGAGCTGATGGGGTCACAGGAAAAGGGGAACCGAATGGGCTGGACACTCCTGGAGTCACCTGGGTTGATGGTCCCAGGGTGTTGAGTTGCTGGCGGTCCTCCCTATGGGTGCCCAAGGGCCCCTGGCTGACCCCTTGAGGAGAAAGTTTAGCTGGAGTAAGAATGAGGTGTCCTCCAGCCCTCTCATGTTGACATTGATGGATGCCACCAATGACATGGAGTGCAGCTCCTGCAGCAGTGCAGGGCTGATATCCTGGCCCAAGGTCTCCGTGAGGGACACCATCCTATCAATGTGGACCTCAGTGCATTGGTATGTCAGCGCTGTCCCCTCAGACTGAAGGCGGACGGGCTCCTCCATCATGCATTGCAATCCGACGAGTGCAGCTGACATCCTTTCCTGGTGTTCCCATCGTTGTCTTTACAGCTCCAGCAACTGATTTAGGACCAAGTCTAGAGGCTCATTATCAGACTTGGATTCCGCATAATCGTGGCCTCCAGCAGTCCTCCGAGTGCCAGCGGCACAGAATGTCCCTGCCTCTGCCTGCTGTGGAGCAGATGGTGCGCTGTGCTCACCAGATTGTGACCCCAATGCTAATGTAGAGCTAGGTACCACTGACGTGTGTGTGTGTCACTGCGCTGGGGGAGGGTGTAGGTGAGCACTATGACAGGTTC
Source organism: Cetorhinus maximus (assembly GCF_964194155.1). Lineage (NCBI taxonomy): Eukaryota > Metazoa > Chordata > Chondrichthyes > Lamniformes > Cetorhinidae > Cetorhinus > Cetorhinus maximus. The sequence goes on along the minus strand of NC_135883.1, from coordinate 123,497,035 downwards.
AAAGGTGCTGTCCTCGGTGTCCTCATTCGAGGTATTGTCAGGGCTGGAGTTGAAAGTCTGGCTTGTGGATGCCCTCGGCAGCTTTCTAGAGGTCCCTACGAAAGAAAGGAGAGACAATTAGTGCCTGGCAGGTAACTCTGAAACAGGAGAAATTATTCATAGTATTATTGCCTGAAGGATGTTGCAGTGCAGGATTCTTACTTGGGTGTGTGCCACTGACCTCACTGTCAGTGCAGGCATGGTCTATGTCCTCTCTGAACAGCTCTACGGCTCTCTTCTCGAAGTCTGAGAGAACCTTGATCACAGGAGCTCCACTCCCGGTATTGGACTTCTCCTTCATGTGAGCCAACTTGTTCTGCATGAAGACAAATGGAGAGAGTGTGAGTAAGACACATGGGAGGGCAGGTGATAAGGAAGCCTGGAATGTGTGGGTGGCAAGTGGAGCCCTGGGCAGGATTAGGACAAACTCCAGAGGAGATAAGGCCAGATGAAGATATCCAGGTGTGTGGGAGTGATTGGTGATGTCCCTTGAGGTGGCAACAAGTAAGATCCTTGTGAATGTGTGATGGGCCTGAGTGTGAGTTGAGAGTGATGAGATGATAGACTTACCCTAGCGGAACAGAGGAGATCGTTCATCCTCTTCCTGCATTGGGTGGCTGACCTCTTCTGCAGGGTATTTGCACTGACCACCGCTGTAACTGTCTCCCAAGCTGGATTGGTCACCTTGGCCAGAGTGGGGGTAGAGAACATCATGGCGGGCCTCGACTGTGCCCAACTGGCGCCCCAGTGAGGTGTCACGGCATTTGGGTGCAGCATGCTTCCAGCCTTTGGAAGCCACGTCTCCACTGGAGGTGTCCTAGGCTGTAGAGAGTGTGAATGCTGCACAAAAACACCGTTTAAACATGGTTCCTGGAGCTAGGGAGTGCTGAGATCACGGTGGACGGGCGAATCAGACGCTGCCTGCCAGCGAAGTGGCATGTTCCTCGTGGATGAATAATTAATACAGCCTGAAGTGCACAATACAGCACAAAAACCTGCCATAGTGGCTGGTGGGTGGAACGTCATTTTTTTAATGCACTTAGTGCATTTCATGGCGAATCTTGGCCATCGATTATTAGAATGTGATGAACAGATACAGAAAATGATCAAATAAGCTAGTGGAATGCTGGCTTTTATATTGAGAGAACTACAATATGAGGTGATAGAAATTATGCTACAGTTATACAAAGCCCTGGTTAAATCATACCTGGAGTACTGTCAGCTGTTCTGGGCACTAAACCTGAAGAGGGGTATATTAGCCTTGGAGGGAGATTTACCAGAATGACACCTGGACTCTAAGGATTACATTACACAAACTAGGGTCATATTCTCTCAAACTTAGAAAGTTAAATAGGTGATTTGATTGAAGCTTTCACGATGTTAAGGGGAGCAGAAAGGGTAAATGGAGAGAAACTATTCCCACTGATACAGTAGCAAAGTACTACAGATGCTGGAAACCTGATGAAAGGCCATTGACCTGAAACGTTAACTCTGTTTCTTTCTCCATGGATGCTGCCGGACCTGTTGCGTATTTCCAGCATTTTCTGTTGTTAAACTATTTCCGCTGGCTGGGTAATCTTAACAGTTAGAGCCAGAACTTTCGGGTGTTAAATTAAGAAACACTTCTACACACAGAGGGTGGTAGAAATCTGCAGCTCTCTTCCATAAATGGCAATTGATGCGAGATCAATGATAATATTAAATCTGAGGTGGATAGATTTTTGTTAATCAAGGGTATTAAAGGGATATGAGGCAAAAGTGAAGTTAGGTCACAGATCAGCCATGATCTCGCTGAATGGCAGAAAAGACTGGAGGGATTGAATGGCCTAGTCCTGTTCCTATGTTTTTGAGTCAGAAGACTGTGGATTCAAATTCCACTCCAGAGACTTGAGCACATTATCTAGACTGAGACAATAGTGCAGTACGGAGGAAGAGCTGCACTGTTGGAGGTGCTGTCATTTGGATAAGATGTTACTCTCTCAAGTGTTGAAGCCGAGTAGTTCTCCCAATATATATCCTTCAATCAGCATCACTAAAACAGATTATTTCATTGCTGTTTGTGAAACCTTGTTGTATGCAAGTGGCTGCTGTGTTTGTCTAAGATACAACAGTGACTACATGCCAAAAGTACTTAATTGGTGATAAAATCCTTTGGGACATCCTGAGGTCGTGAAAGGTGCTATATATAAATGCAAGTCTTTTTCTTTACTTTCAGAAAACTTTTCATGCTCTTCCTTCCATTGGGTGGCATATATGTACGAGAATGATAAATTAATGAAGCAGGTTATCCCTCTTATAGAATGAAAGGATGCAACCCAAAATGTTAATATTGTTACGATCCTGTTAGGGATCTTTAACATTTAAAGAGAAATCTGGACACCTCATTTTAACCAATAGAACTACGTCACAAGCTTTTAAGTTTTTAAACTAAAGTATATAAAAAATATTGTATACAAAGCAAGCACTATTAACTTAATAATATGGTTTATGACTACATATGTTATAACAGGAAAGATCACTACATGCATATGTTATACATATGTTATTCAGGGGAGATGATGGCATAGTGGTAATGCCCCTGGACTAATAATCCAGAGACTCGGCTTAATGCTCTGAGGACATGAGTTCAAATCCCACCCTGGTAGCCAGTGGAATATTAAATTCAATTAATTAAATCTGGAATTGAGCCATCATCAATGGTCATAAAATCCTGTCCGATTCACTAATGCTCTGGCCTACATGTGATTCCAGGCCCACAGCAATGTGGTTGACTCTGAACTGGCCTAGTAAGCCAGTCATTTCAAGGATGATTAGGATGGGCAACAAATTCTGGTCTCGTCAGTGATGCCCACATGCCCGCAAAGAATAAAAAGATAAAACTCAGTTTTACTTCTTACTTCCCTCAATAATTCTCTTATACTTTATGATATCTTAAGAGTTATTTACTTCTGTCAGGACCATCCATAAGTAAGGCAAAGTTCTCTGAATTGATTTTACTTTTCCTCAGCTCCAGCTATTCTCCAAGGTCCCATACTGTCCGTTACTTTGTTTAATATCTTTTGACTGTGGATGCCTCAGTCCCTTGTATTGGTTCTCAATTGCTTCTCAATGCCTCCCAGCTAATTGGGCTGATTGCTTTCTTTATCATAAGGCTCTGTGAGGACCACTGTAGGTTTTTTCACCAGTTGCAAGCTTTATCAAATCTTCCAGTTTCTGTTCTCTCATGAAATCCAAACTGAGATTTAGCTCCTGCAAGCATTCCACATGAAACCAGAGAATCTTCCTAAGCTCCATCCATCTCTATGACGGCATGGCATGCTTGACTGGTGTCCTCAAACAAGCGTTTAGGTTAATTAAAATTCCTTCTTTGATCTGAAGAAATAAACGGACTCTACAATCCTTCAGGGTTACTGAATGCTTTTAAAGTAATTTAGCTCTAACTTCAAAAACATCTCTCTGGTCTGCCCTTACTGCAAGGATTGCAGACGTCATATCTCCAGTTCTTTAGCTAAGTAAGCCCCCCTGCTGTTTTACGACCTTGTCTTTCTTTCTGTTAACCTCTTATTGCAATTTAAGTGTAATAAACCTATTTGAATACTTGATGATTGTTACCAGTTTCTCAAACAGGTACCCCATTTTCTACGATTATATCTTTTCAGTTTTGGGAATTAAAGTTTTATTCTAAAACATATTAACCATATATGTGCAACAGTATAATCTTTGAATTTGATCCCCAGACTGTGTCTGTACTTTGTCACTCACTCACTGTATCTATGCAGTCACACCATCTCGCCTTTGATCTTGCAGAAGAGTTTTCCTGGGTGAGGATCACTCCCTTACTTACCTAGAGTCCTGATCTTCAATAATACAGTGCACGGGTCCTACTCATCACAGCTTCCTTGCTGTTATGTACTTTTTAAATCACGTATTCTGTTGTTGTGACACTGAGTAATAAAAACCTTCAGATCAAGAATCTTCCGTATTTTTTCATATTGTACAGACAACCTTTTTATCTAGTGACACCTGTAACTTTACTCATTTCCATTTATTTGGATAGAATAAGAGCAGCGGTGGAGAAAGTGGAGTTACTGTGGCAACAGGCTCTTGCCAGGGCTCAGCTTTTGCAGAAGGATCTTCAGTGCAGGGAAAAGGCTGAGCAGGTAAAGCCCAAGCATAAAGTGTTTTATTGTACAATAATATGGCTACTTTATTCTCTAACTCACCATCAAAAGGAATGACAAATTGCAAGTTTGATTAAATGTTTGCTCTTGGGCTCTTGTAGGGTAGAATTAATTGCATCTGAATTGATAATATTAATGGATTTTACTGAGTAGGCGTTGACTACAACATGCTGCACTGTGGCTGGGCACTGACAGACTGATACCTCAGTGTATGTTTATTTACATAAAAGCAAAATACTGCGGTTGCTGGAAACCTGAAATATAGGCCCGGATCTTCCGCAAAGCGGCAGTCGTCGGGTTGCCACTCTCTTTGAACTTTTCAACACCCTGACAGCGCTCCGCGTTTCTGGCCAGGTCTTCCGAGCCCAGCTTCTTCAGAAATGCGGAGCATGCAATCCCACAAAGAGCTCCATGGCAGTGCTGTAGCGCCAGGGTGAAGACAAGCCAAGTCTCTTTTTACGGCACTAGCTGCTGTAAGGTAAGTTTAAATGCCCGGTGTGAATGTTGGTGAGTGGATGAGTGAGTGACTGGACAGGGTGGTAGGTTGGGTAGGTGGGTGAGTAAAGTGTGTTGGGTGGCAGGTGGGTGAGATGGGTAGTCGGGTCAAGGGGTGATCAGATCAGGAAGGATAGTCACGTCAGGGGCTAGTCAGGTTGGATTGGGAGGTAGTGAAGTGGTGGGTAGTTAGGCCTGATCAGGGAGGTAGTCACGTGGTTGGGAAGGGTAGTTGAGTCAGGGGGTTGGTGTGGGATCATAGTTGGGTCAGGTCAAGGAATAGTCGTGTCAGAGGGGCGATTGGGGAAGTTGGTTCAGGTTTTAGTTGGGTCAGATCGGGTATAGTCACCAGGGGAGGAGAGTCAGGGTCAATGTGGGGATGGGCGGGGGCGGGGGATCAGTTCTGTAATTACCCAGGGGTTAGACTAGGATTTTCAGTCTAACATTTCTTGGGTAACTATCCAGGTAAGTATTGCAGAACAGTACAAAACCTCTGACTCTAGATCAGAATCGGAGACTTTTGTGGGAGCAGGGGAATTGCCTGTCGGAAGTTTAACCTTCCCAGACAATTTCCTTGGAGGTCAGCGCGTCGGGACTTCCACGGGGTCCCAGCGCACAGCTTGAGTCATATGCCTGGTCTCTGACAATCCGGAGACGGAAGATCTGGGCCAATACCAGAAAATGCTGAGAATACTCAGATGGCCCGACAACATCTGTATGGAGAGAAACAGGGTTAAGCTTTCAAAAAAGTTCACAGACCTGAAACACCAATACTTTTTCTCTCCACGATGCTGCCTGACCTGCTGAGTAATTTCCATATTTTTTGTTTTTATTACTTATATCTACTTAATCTAATATTGTCCTGATAAAGCCTTGATCCAGAGTTTGATTAAATATTTTCTTCTGTGTTCATTCATGTGTGCTCTACCTTGGCTCATTGTCTGCTGTTGCTTCATCCTGAGCCATTTTCTTGACGGTTTTGGTCAGTGGTAGTTTGCTATTGACTTCCACTCTGGACAGGACAAGGAGGCAGGTCCCAAGTCTACCTCGGCCAGAACAGGAATCAAACCCCTTCTTCTGTTGCATCAGACTCTTTGTTGTGGAAAGTATCTCGAGAAATGATCTAATATGGCAGCTTGTGTAGGCAGACAGTTGAAGATATCACATTAATGTTTAATTTTAAGCATTGATTCTGACCAACTAGCAACTGGTAATGCTGCAGTGCTCTCATTGACGATGGTCATTAACCTCAGAATATTTCCATATGACTAACACCTTGTATGATAGATTGATTCAACCAGGTGTTTTTAAAGTTAAAAAGGGAATTTAACACCCTTAACATTTAAGGGTGTTAAATTCCACCCCTTTGACATTACCTGCCTTTCCCCTACTCCTGATCCTGCTGAAACCTTCACCCATGCTTTTGCCTCCTCCAGCCTCAATTATGCCAATGTTGGTCTGGTCAACCTCACATCCTTCACCCTTTGTAAATGCCAGTTTGTCCAAAACTCTGTGGCCAGTATCCCAACTTGTAGCAAGCCCTGCTTACCCACCACACTTATTACCACTTATCTGCATCAGCTCTTAGCACCCCACAGCTTCAGATTTAACATTCTCATACTTGTTTTTACGATCCTCCAAAGCCTCACTGTTCCCAATCTCTGTAACCTTTTTCAGGGTCACAGGCTCCCCCACTGAACTCTCCTTTGCTCTGTTTGATTATGGTAGGGGTCACAATGGATGCCTGGTCCTGTCTTCACTTAACACCTACAACACACTTTGCAGAGGGGGCTATTGGATAGAGCTCAGGTGTGGGAAGCTTGGCTGTTTTATTTTCTTCTTTTACCTGTATTCCAGAGCCCTGAGTTCAGTCATAGCAGTCTATTGCCGTCTCTGTTGAGGCCAGCTTCCTTATAAGCAGAGCAGGATTGAATCATTGATGTTCCCGGCCTCTCTGAGTTACCTGTATGCCAAGCTGAGTACCATGAAGGAAGTTCTCATTTCCATTTTATACAATATATAGGCTTCTGAAATTAAGCACTATTCAGGTTCTTCTGTTTTGCAGAGTATTTTGAATAAAGAGTGAGTTACTTTAGAAATGTTCATCATTGAACATACTGTTAACCTAAACATACTGTTACCATAATGGAGGACAGACAATATGATGCTGTCTAATTCCTTGTGACACATTGGGGCTGCACATAGCACACAGTATGCTTGCATTGTACCAGTGGTTTTGGAAGTCACTAGCATACAAGTTTTCTTTTTTCTTTTGCCTGCAAGATTATTGACTTGATCACTACTGAAGGAATGGAGAAGATCCATTCGTACAAATTAGAAATTGCAAATAATTTGAGCCAAGCAGAGATTCTCAAACTGGATTATGATGTTGCCATTTATAACCCTGCAATGGTGAGCTTCTTTTATCTTTTTTTACATTTTGTATTATGAAATATCCAGTATTTTATCATATAAATGTACTGCTATCTTTTAATTCTGAAACTGAAAGTGTGTTTAAATGTAATGTAAATTATTCTATCATACTAGTTTACAATGTCAGGACAAAATTTTATATTTGTGCTAAACATATAGGCCGGGATTCTCTTGGGGCAGACAGGTCTCACCCACCAGTCGGAAAATCGGCAGGGAACCCCTGTTGCTTTCGTCAGGGAGGCTTGACAGAATCAAGTGCCTTTCAGGCACTTAAGTGGCTACCATCAGGCCTTCCCGTAACTGAGTCCCTGGTGGTGGAAGTCCCGCCTGCTGAGAGCTTCCAGCCAATCAGAGGGTGGTAGCTCATCATTGCTGCCAGTGGGAATGGTGGCAGCTGGCAGCAATGCACCCCATCAGAGGTCCAGGTCCATCATGGGACCCGAGACCAAAGGTGAGTGAAGGTGGGGCTGGGGTCAGAGGAGATGAGAGGCAGAGGGTTAGGAGGCAGGGGCTGTATTTCAACCCACGCCAGGAGGCTGCTGGTCAAACCCAATAAGTTTTGTTGGACAGTCTTTCGAAGGCGTGGGAAGCCCATTGTGGTGAGAACCATGGTGACCAGGAATCCTGCGAAAGCCCCTTCGCCCCCAGACTTATTCAGGGAAGGTTTTGCCATCACTGGAAGGCTGACACAGAGCCTCTCCTGTGATTAAGTGGGCCCAGCCACCATGGTTCTCACCACGACAGGCTGCATTAAATCCAGCCCACAGCTTTCCCAGAGCACACGAACCTTGCCCTTACTGCTAACATGTGTGGAAGATGCAAATACTTTGTCCAGTGAAGGTTATCTTAGAAGGCAGATGCTTCACCTTAAGTAACAATGACTGTTTCTTATTCATTATAGATTTGGTGCTTTGACTATGTCTTACCATTTTTAGAGAATTGTTTGTATTGTCCATGCTATTTTATAGAAGTTGATCGCCGAATCTAAGAGAGTGTTGCAGAATCTTAATGAAATAACCAAAGAGAAACCTGGAGGAAAAGAGGAGAATTGCAAGGAGAAGCTGAGCAGATTAAAAGATATGTTCCACATAGCTGTAGAACTGCCCCGGCAAACTTTAAAAGCAGTTTATGATTTCTACTACATCTTTGAAAAAGTAGGTAACGTATAACCAATCAGATCGGGGTGGCTGGGCATCTGGCTGGAAACAAAGATATTTACGTGCAAAGATGAAAAGACAAATATTATGGTGCTACACACATACTTGATTATCCAAAGCCTGCCCTTAACACAAGTACACATTTGAGCTTTCACACTGGTCCTTCACGTCAGTCTGAGGAGAAACTCAACAATTTGGGGTAAATTCTAACATTTAGTCTGGCACTACACGGGCAATAAAAGATGGACTGCTTGTCTTACTGCACCATTAACCCTGACGACACAGCCGGGAGCATTTTGAAGGAGGCTTACCACTGGGCATCTAAAGTGCTGAAACTCCTGTTTGAGATAATAGGCTCCTTCTAATATGCAAATAGGTCCAATGACCTGATTGCCATTTCAGTTTGGAACTGGTCGGAGTGTAATGCGATCACCATCCCCCAACCCAATTTCACTCCATGATCGCACACTTCCACTGTTACCTTGTTTGCAATGATGTGATCTTGGTCTTGATCAGCCACAGCAGGATACCTATTTGACACTGTGCCCACCTTGCCAACAGGATGTCAGTGAGTCTGTGGCCAAACAATTGCAGCCATCTCCTTGCCATGGCTATTGGTAGCCCTGGTTAGTGGCCCAAAAGTCAAAATTGACCCCCCCGTGTTTCAGATTAATGTGTGTGTCTTTTATTTAAATGTTTATTTGAATATTCACCCAGATTTTAAAATAGTTTTCCCAAAATGGTTCCTCCTAGATTGCTGGCTGGTATCATTTACTGCTGCAAGAAATATTATTTAAGGAGGCAGTATGTGCTCGTGATGTACACGTGTTGAGGTTTCCTCAAGAGGCAGCTATCCATCTTAAACCCAGCTGGCAGCACCAGGTTAATCGCTTCCTAAATAAAGCTCCTCTTCCAGCCATTGAAGAATTGTTTCAGCTCAGGGATTTGGCTGATTGCATTCCAGATGCGCTTCAGAGGAGAAGGGGAAAACTGCTATCCCATCAGTAAGTATTGGTATCCTGCTATATTTTCAAATACTAAGCCATAATGCTCATTTGGAGCGTTAGTGCAGACACGATGGGCCGAATGGCCTCCTCCTGTGCTGTAAAAATTCTGTGATTCTCTGATATTGGGAGATATATACACATCAACTGTGTCTTTTTATCTTTTTGCCATGATATTTCTTTTTCCTCTGCTCAGGTGCTTAATTGTAAGAAAGTTATTGACCTCTCCGGGGCAAGTCTTACTGATCGACTTAGAACAAGCAATTCAGTGGCAAGAAATGTATCTGGAGAGACTGCAAAGTGCAATGCTTCATCATGCTAATTCATCTGTTGATACCAAGGTCAGCGAAGGTGCTGCTGAGGCACTGAAAATTGCCAGTGAAGCACACGTTATTCAGGAACAGTTCATTGAAAATAAAGTACATGAACCAAAACCAGATAATGATTTTGAACCATACATATCCTCTGTAGCAAAGCATTCTTGCTGGAGTGAGAAAATCGAACACAGTAGGAGCAATCGTGATTGTGGCAATGTGGATGAGAAGCTGCAATTAACAACTTTTCTATCCACTTATCAAACTGTCCTTGTTCAACCTGACCAAAAAGGCAGCACATTAACCAAAAAACCCCTATCTTTAAGTTCTTTTGACTCTGGAATTGATGGAGCTGGGAGCTGCAATTTTGAGACTGGAAGTTATGAAGTAGCCAATAGGGAACACAGGGTAAAAAGAATCTCAAAATTATCACTCAAAAATAAAACCGCGAAACTAAGTGAAGAGACTAGAGTTAGTGGGAATGAGTCTGAAAAATGGCCAGGGTTTGATAAATTTGTGTTTCCTGATGCACCATCCACATCAAGTGAAGTACAGCCCATTTCAAAATGCAATACAATGGCTATAAACTTTGAGATAAAAGTGAGTCGTTCAGCTAGTTTGCCTAAGAATCCTTGGATTAGCCTTCCTGTTGAAGATCTTGAAAAGTCCTATGTGGTCACAATTACCCCCAAAAAACCTATGTTGGAGACAGACCTCAAACATCCAAAAGCTGGCAGTTGTAATATGGTGCATAAAAATGAAGAAAGAAATGTGGACCAGTTTACTGACATAGCTGCAAGACTGAACAGCCTCGAGGCAACATCAGTTCAGGTGAAAGGTACAGAAAAGGAGCAAGTTTTAGTTTTTGAAGAACTTGATGTGCAGCCTGTTGAAAGAATTAATCACATACAGTTCTGCATGGGCCATAGTTTGAATTCTACCGAACAGTTTGATGAAGATCTTGAAGATAAGATCCCAGAAACGCCGTGCAATAATTATGAACTTTGTAGACCCGAAAGACTACTGGAAGGAAATAAAAATGAAAGGTATTCCATTATTGCATTCTTCTCTATCCCATCTTCTGCCAAACCACTCCCACATTTTGAAAGTTCATTTGATAGAATCAAATCCCTCGTGATATTGGCCAAGCTATTTCTTCATGTGAATCTTAATTTCTTGATCAAATGGGGCCCAATAATTATAATTACAGCACATTTGGAGGCCTTTCGGCCATTGCGCTGTAGAAAGAGCTATCCACAGCTCCATTCCCATGACCTTTCCCCAGAGCCCTTCAAATTTCCCCTTTTCAGATGCTGACCCAATTCCCTTTTGAAAGTTATTATTAAATTTGCTTCCATCACTCTTTTAGGCAGTGCATTCCAGATCACCACAATTAGCTGTATAAAAGAACCTCTCCTCATCTCGCCTCTGAGTCTTTTGCCTCTTACCTTAAATCTGTGTCCTCTGGTTACTGATCCTTCTGCCATTAGAAGCAGCTTCTCCTTATTTACTCCAACAAAATTCTTCATGATTTTGAACAGCTGTATTTAATCTCACCTTCACCTTCTCTGGTCCAAGGAGAATAACCTCAGCTTCTCCAGTTTCCTACATAACTGAATTTCTTCACCCCTGTTATTATTCTAGTAAATCCCTCCTAGGGTCTTGATAACCTTCCTGAAGTGTGGTGCTCAGAATGCTGGGGTGATGTAATTTGAGTCACTTTTGCAAGAGCACGTCAAGTTTTGACACCAAAATCTTGTTTTGTTACTTTATTTATTTAATAGAAAAGTTACTTAAGGTTGTCAATTATCTTTTTAAAATGGATAGATCATTAATTGATGTGCATTAACTTACTAATGAGGCATGCCACAGAATGATAGCACTTGAGGTTGGTCCACCATTTTCCCCATCAAGTCCGATGCTGCTTCCCACTGATCTGTTAAGAGGATATGCTATTTGGACGGTGAGGCAATTCTTCGTTAGCAGAGAATTAAAATCAGATGCAGTCAGCATAGCATATTCTTGTTTACCTCCAAGAGAGAGTAGGAAGCAGATGATGAGGTAAGACCCTCAAACCTCTTGCCTAATGAAAAAGAATGCGGAAAGGGAAGAAAGTATGTCAAAATGGGTTCAGAAAATGCCAGAAGCACTCAGCGGCTCAGGCAGCATTTGTAGTGAGAACAGCTGACTTAACATTTCCGATGGGGACCCTTTGCCAGAGCCAGTTTCTTTCTATTCTATTGTAATGTATAGTATGTAATGTGCAGGACTGTTTGACAAACACAACCATCACTCTATTTTACTTCCCATATGCAGAGAACATACTGCATTGACTGAATTAAAGCTGTATGACGGTGACATGCAGGAGCAGGAGAAGCTTCAGGATGATATTGAAAAGCTTCTGCTGATGACAGCCAAAATCTTAGAGGTAAAGGTGAAATAATTCTGTGTGATTGAATCATTTCTTTATATTCGCTCATTAATGCGAACATATGAATTAGGAGCAGGAGTAGGCCACTTGGCCCCTCAAGCCTGCTCCGCCATTCAATAAGGTCATGGCTGATCTAGATGTAAGCTCAACCCCACATTTCCTGCCTACCCCCGATAACCTGTCACCCCTTGTAAATCAATGTGATGCATGTGAGTATGAACCAGGCAACTGAAGCCGCAGACGCCACAGGTTGGAATGGAGAAGGTGGATGTACCTGAAGCCAAAAGATAAGAGATCGTGGCAGGGGAATGAGGGGCTGGATAAGGTTGCGGAGGTTGGAGGGTGTGGGGGAAGGGAAAGGTGCTGGCCGAGGAGTGATTTGTAGATAATGACAATGATTTGTAAACGAGGGTGAAGTGAGGGCAAGCTAGGTCTGCAAGGATGGGTATGCGTGACAGTATGTGGGGAACAGAGCTTTGAATGATTTGGGATTTATGAAAGGTAAGTGTTTAGTGGCAGAGGACGCAGGTGTTGTAAAAATTAAGTCTGGAGGTGATGACAATGTGGCTAAGAGGTTTGGCAGCAGTGGAGGTAAAGGACAAATAGAGATGGGCAGTGTTGCAGGAGTTGAAGTAAGTGACCTTGAATGGAATATGGGCTCACAGCACAGCATCTTTATTAGTTGATGATTTACAAATGATATTTAGAACTGGATTCAAGCTTTGACTTTGGAGATGCAGAAGATAGGGTATGTAGCACACTGCTTTAATTCTTGTTTGTTTTTTTTAAATCCTATGACTTTTCTGTTATGAACTAAATATCCTGTCAATAATTTTACTTCAACGTTCAATATTTCCTCTGCTCCTCCCCACTCCTGAAGGCATGACTCAATGCCAGAATATTGTGCCATGGGCACTCTGCTGGCTTCTAGTATTTCAGCAAAGTGACTGTTGTTAATGAGTAAGCCTCAAGTGTGGGTGTCAGCAGTTCATGTGACTGCAGAGCCCATGTCAGCAAAGTTTGATCCTGTCTAAACGTGAGTCCTTCCAGCAGAGACCACTGGCCATTAACCATAAGTAAAGGAAAGAAATGCATGTTTATATAATGTATTTCACTACCTTAGGACATCCCAAAGCACTTTACATCCAATTAAATATTTTTGAAATGTTCTGATGTAGAAAACATGGCAGCCAATTTGTGCATTTCAAGGTCCTATGAATGGATCTTTCTCACCTAATGTCCCACTCAAACCAGAGACCAACTTTAACAGGGAGATGGAATCAGGGCAGAAACACGGGAAATGGGATAGACCTGGTCAAATGACCCTTCCACTGTAGTGGAGGAGAATCATTGGCTGTGAATAAAAGAAAATATTTTTGAAGCTCTGTTATGGACAGTGATATCATCAGAGTAGTTTCAATAGAGATGGAGAAACTGGGAAAAGAGAATGTGTGCTTGCAGGAAGCGAGTTAGGAATAATAATAATCCAGATAATCAAGGAAATTGGTAGGATTATAATAAGAAAGGAAGAATGAAAGGTATATGAAACTGAAGGATGGGTGGAAATTTGAAACACAATTCATGAAAATATCTAGATCAGGCCATATTGCAAAATCACATCAAACATTACTGGCACAGACATCAGTGTAACTGAAACAGAGGACAGGGAGATAGTCTGAGTAGGACTAGAACAAACAACGTTCATCATACCCTAGAAAAGACTGGCATAGCTAAAATCCGTGTGGTTCCCCCAGCCTGACACTTCTTATCTGGTGGAAGTAAGTGGAGTTAAAGGAAGGGTCTTGCAGCCAAAAAGTAAACCTGTCTTTTGGCTTTTGATGCTGCGTAGTCCCATCATTATTCGAGAGAACTACAGCCTGTAAGCCAGTGACTTCCAGTTATTTGCTTAGTGCCAACAATATGAATAATAACATAGGTTTTACAGGACTTAAAATGATCCCATCTTTTGGATCCAGGAGGAAGAAGATGTGCTCAGGCAAGAAAAGGAACTGGAGTTTCTTTTACAGTTGGAAGACAGTGAATGCTATGGTGATATTGAAGAATACAGCACAGTAGCTGATGTGCACAGAGACCAAGACACTGTGAGAAACGAGAAGGTAGTCCTCTCCAGAATAATTTCCCTGGGATTTTTTTGTGATGCGCTGTAGCCAGATGTTTGACTCACTTTCACTTAATTGATTCTCCTGCAGGTGAAAGTTTATTTTAATAATTGGGTTGGACATCTGAAAACATTGTTGAATTCAAGCATTATTTTAAGTTCACAACCTGTTTAACCTCCATCATTAGCACTGCTCTTTTTAGATTGTGATGAAATTTATAGGAATAATCTTCTGAATACATGCTCCTGGCAAGGACCTTGTCTATCTGGCACACAAATATAAGTATCACCCACAACGATTTTCCATCTATTAGAATTAATGGACAGAAAATTCTTGGGGATCATGCGCCGCATGTCAGGAAATTGCAGACATTGTCCCTACACAGACAACATTACGCTACTGGGAATGTCTTTTTTCTTGAAAACGTCAGGACAGATGATTGGCATCTGCATTCCTTTTTGTGCACAGCTCTGCATACAAGGAGTGCATGTCACAAATTCAGGCATAAGGGCATATCTCTCACCTCCCACCATCCCTTTTGCTTTGGTATGCCAGAAGCGCTGAAGACAAGTAACTGCCCCCATTAAAGATCTTTGTAAAATGGTATCATTTGGTTAAACTTACATACTATTACTTTTTTTTTCTCTAGTAGTGTCTTCTTTTATAGGAGCCATAAATGAAGCAAGGGCAATTTAACATGGGAAATTTGACATGAAGACTGTTCTTTGCGCTCAGGTTGAGAAATGAGAGTCCTGGGGAATTGAACCCTTTTCCAATTTGCTACCTAAAGTCAGTGTCAAGTAGTTGTAGGTCGGGCAAAGCATAAACCAGGTGTGTGCTGCCCCATTGAAGTATTTTAATCCTCAGCCTTAGAAGACACTTCACCAATGCACCCATGTCAGATTAACAGACATCTTTATAGACTCTTTGAGTGAGACTGTCAGTTTGTGTCAAATATGCCTAGTTTTTACACTGGCCCATGCTCAATATAAATCGTTTTGAGATGTCACATATTGGATTGATTTTTGGCCTCCACCTAGTCTGGGTTAGGATTAGCCCATTTCTCATGTGGAGAGGACAATGTGCAAATTCACTTACTCAATCTCCTGATCTTTAGTATTTTTAAGTAACTCATTTACTGAAGAATCTTTTGTTCCAGGTCATGATGTCCCTGAGTGAGCTTTCAGAAGCTGGAGTAATTGGATTGGAGGACTATGAGTGGCCAGAAATGGAACAGCAGGAATGTCATTTCAGTTGCACCCATTCACATTTAGCTTGTGATATCAAGTGCATCCAGCAAGAAAGAAGCTTCAAACCTTACAGTGGGTTTTTCACAACAGACTGTAAAGCTAATATTTCAACCCCAGGGTCAGACTGGGGCTTACACAATAACCCCAGGTTACTGCAAGAATTGAAAGAGCTAAATCAAATTGAGGACAGAATTCTGGAAGAGAACTTAAAGATAAGAGAGCTGTGTTCCTCTGAGGAAGAGCAGAATGTTCCAATGCAAAATTCAGGCAAGTCAAACCCAAACAAAGACAGAATAAAGTTCTTGACTGAGCTGGAGAGAGAAAGGAAAGAGGTTGAGAAAATGGAGCAAAGTCTAGCTAGAGAAGAACAAATGAAGTACAAGAATTTAAAGAAACTGCCACAAATATCTTCAAAGACAGGATGTGCTAATCAAACGAAAAGAACCATAAAACCATCTGCACGAGTTCTGAGTTCTTATTCAAAACCTAGCCCGAGAGCTGAAGTAAAAAGCCAATTTGGGTTAACAGATATGAATGTAAAGCCCAGTAAACTGAGTTACCCTGTAAATGGTTTTGATTCGGACTCCAGTCAGGACCGATCTTGCATCAAGCATACCTCAGACAAAACTCCTCCACACGTAAAGGAAGTACATAGCTCAAAACAAAAGGCGGCCAAAAAAATATATTCCAAAAAAAATTACTTGCGAGACCAAGTTCTTGGTCCAGTTTTAAATAATGCTGTTGCTATGAAAGAAGAAAGTGATGCAACAGATACAAAAGATGACCAGACATTTGATACTCATCTAGATAATGAAATTTTTGTGCAGGCCATTCATTCAAATAAAAATGAAACCATTGAAAATAATGAAAGCTATAAAGCTGGCTGTAAAAGCCGAAGAGATCTAGCTGTGCAAACTAAAGAAAAGCCAATAGCAGCGCTACGTACTAGCATACCTGTGAAAGTGGAAATGGTTCTGGCCTCTGCATCTTCTCAGCACTCCTACAGTGACTCTCTTGGAGATGCTGTAATGATGAAGAGTGGAAAGGAAGACCAGCTGAGAGTTCCAGTGCCCAAACCCCGAAAAACTATTAAACTGTGCCAAACCAAAACTTGCCCAAAACAGTGCTCGGAAAATTCCAGTGCTTTAAGGAAACCTGGTGAACATCAAGAGTTTTCAGAGTTTGTGGGAAGCTGTCCAGTTTCAACGGAGTCCAAAATGCAAGAGCCTATGAGCGCTAGTGCAACACCTGAACCAAATCCACAGATAGGTAACAAAAATCAAGCAGAAGATATCAGAAAGGACCATGTAGGCAAAAATTCTTCCAACTTGTCTGACAGCTCAACAAACATGCATATCGGTCAAGTAAATTGTGAGAAAGATGATTCTATCACTGAAGCAAGCTCTTTTGTAAACACCGCAATTAGAAAAATGTATTTTGGGGAAAAAGACTCCCAATTAGTAGTAAAGTCAGATGTATATGGTGAAAGTAAATGTGATTCACAACACATTCCCTTATTTAATGAAGCAATACTAAAAACCAGTGCAATTAGCCTAAAGAGCTTAGGATCAAGAGAGGATTGCATATTTGAGATGTTGCAGTCTGATGAATCCAGAAGCATTGAGACTCAGAAGGACTCTTTACATATAATTGGTGAAACAAGCCATATACGCGATAGTTCAAATCGAGCCTTGCATCCTGTATTTGAAGATTGTCTTGCAAAGGTATCGGTGGTACATAAACCACCAATCAATGCACACGTTTTTCAAGTATCCGTTATGAAGGTAACCAAAGATGATTGTTTTAATAGGACAGCTATTTATACATTGTTGTTGTAATGCAATTTTGCGATCTCAGTTATATGAGAAAAGTCTCTGAGAAGCTTGAATTTTGGTCTTATTTGGCTTTTTTGGGGAATGAGAACTTTTAAGGACAACAGAGGAAGATTTACGAAGAATGAGTTGATTTGATTTCAAAACAGCATGCCAAGGAAATGTTTCCTCCTTCATCCCCCCCCTGCCAGCCCAGCCCCACCAAATCAAATGCCTGGATCTCCACAATGAACTAAACCACACAGGAAGTTGTGAAAGGGTACTTTTTTTTTCTCGAAATAACTCTAAATTGATTTTTCTGCACTCTTCCAAAGAAAAGCGATGTTATAAAATAGATTGAGAGGATTAGCCATAATGAGGCAACCCTAATTTGCAGTATCTGTGATATAAATGTACCAGCGTTGAGGTCTCACGAGAGGTGGAGGAGCACGTGAATCAAGTGAGCGGCGCTGAGGGAACTTGGTGCTGCAGAACAATGGGAGGCTGAGACCAGAGTGAAGGCAGGCCGCAGATAACTCCCCACAAGCTTGACAACTTTTAGCAGTTGTGAGAGTGGGACTGACAGGGGACAAGTTACTATTATTAGTTTTTTTTTTAAAATAATGCATTATCTGAATACTGAAAGTGACCAGCTTTTTTAAAAAATCAAGCAATCAGAAACTCCAGTTAGTAGAGAATTCTGGTTGGTAGAGTGCCAGATAACACAAAGTTTACTGAACTTAGGGAGGGGAAAAAAGGATTAAGGATAGCTTATCTATTAAAATTTCCAACTTCACCACACCCTGTGGAGAAGCTGGGAATCACTGACCGCAAATTGTAGATTTCCATATTTAGTTTTCCATGTGCAGACACCAGAGATTGCTGTCAGTTTTGCAGTTGTAATGGTGGCAAATGCTTTTGCCATCATTACGAGTGCAAAATCTGGGCCAATATGTCAACAACCAATGTCATTTTGAAACAAAAGCATGCAAGCTTTTTAAAAGTCAGATCAGTATTGCAGAGATAGCCAGTCACTGGAGCATAAACATAGAAAATTATCCCTCAACATATCAGTGGATATATACATAAACTCCAGGAGTTGCCACTTAACTCCAGGTGCTCTACATTATAGAGGAGCCCCTCTGATAGTGTTATAAAGGATGGCAATGGACTCTGTCATCCTCACTACCATCTGACACACTCCTTCAGCATCCTTGCAGTGCCTTCATATGGTTCTTTTGTGCTACAAGCATTTTATAGCAGGACCCTTGAGAGCATTGTCTGAATGTGCAACGGCCAAGTCTTAACCTCTCCTACTGCTCAGGTATATTGTGTTCCACTTCATTACCAGTCATTTCCTTGTGAATCCTGAATCGTCGTGTCAATTCTTCATCTCGATTATCTGAATCACCCTGAGTTAACTTATCTGGGCTAGCGAGTGCAAGTGACATGATTCACAATAGAGTGGGTAGTTTCTGCTAGCACTGCTAAACGGTGAAGCCGCCCCCTCTCTCTCTTGCTTTTGGCATCTATGTAGATAAAAAGACTAAGAAATGTAATATGTTTCCTCTTGTCCATTTGCTGTTCCTGTTAAGCTCATGTAAGTGTCTTCTCAGAGTAAGAGCCTCAAAAGAGAAACTATTTCCGACCTTTGACCATTAGCACTTGGTCAACATAAATCTTCTGTGGGTGCAGGTCTTCCCATTCCTTACAGCAGTAGCTGCATGAGTTCTTAGGATTTGATTTGCCTCTTCCTCCTGTCATCTGGCCACCCTATTGATAAACGTCATATCAAAATTTTATGAAAGGAGTAAATTTTTTACTGTATAACAAAAAAAAAGCTTCTTGTTGTCAGACTGCTGAATTTGTTAACTATTTGACAAGTCTCATCACTTCTGTTTTGGTAATCCCAATGAATTAATGAACCTGGCATGCATTTGTTGTAGGATATTAGACACACTTAACTGAAGTCTTCCGTGTGAGTGTGTCATATTGGATCATTTAATATGCAGGATGATACCAGTGAATATAATTTTAAGGGAAATTAATGTTGACTCTTTAAAGTGTACAAAATGTGCATTGATGGCAGTTTACAGTCATCAGACCATCCCCCGCCCCCTTTGCGACCATATGAGGTCTTTAACCCTTGTTCTGCATTGGGGAATGTTCCTGGGAGGTTATGGAGTTGCCAGTCATTCCTGTGCCAAATGACCCTGCCTGCTCTGTTGGCACTTGTTCCCACCGTTCTACCCTTTCCCACTCTATGTCCAATTTTTGTCCACTGAGTTAATCTTTGATCCACAGTTTGGAATTGCTGTATGCTGGTTCTGCTTTGAAAGCAAAAGATCAGCTTTAAGAGCAACACTTTCATCGAGACCAGAGATTGCTGCTCCACTTTCTCCCTGCAACTCCCCACCCCCCCAAAATGAATTTCCTGGGTCTCTTTGAATAACTGATTATAAATTTTTATCCTACCCAAACACTGCCCAGTGCACATACAAAAGTGAATTGTGAGACTTGGCATTTCCTTATTTTGTTCCTTTTTGTTTTGTATAATATTTGTTACCATATCCTACACAATTTACACATTATTGACCTGTTTTACTCCATTGTTTTAAAAATGTGAATCGCAAAATCAATGCATTTTTCAAGGTCCACCACTGCATACAGGCCAATTTCAAGTTCAGAATATCATCAGTTAGAGTGGGAAATGAGTAAAGGCCATTAACACGTGTATTTTCTGCCACTGGCAGGCTTGTGATTATAACATACCAGTTGTACTAGACACAGGCTCTGGACTGATGAAAGCTGGCTTTGCAAATCAGGACCTACCAACTACTATATTTCCAACAGTCATTGGACGACCCAAATATGAGGTAAATATTGCTATCAGCTTATTAGGAAGCACCCAGACTAATCATAAACTTTAAGTCTATTTTATGAAAGAAAGTCATCTACAATGCCAGATTTTGCAGCATATTTAACAGTAGCCTTTAGGGAAACTATCTTTTATGCTGAAGAAAATTACTGTACTG
Organism: Cetorhinus maximus; assembly: GCF_964194155.1. Taxonomy (NCBI): domain Eukaryota; kingdom Metazoa; phylum Chordata; class Chondrichthyes; order Lamniformes; family Cetorhinidae; genus Cetorhinus; species Cetorhinus maximus. The sequence goes on along the minus strand of NC_135883.1, from coordinate 123,476,765 downwards.
TCAATCTATTCTAGTTTGCTGGTTTCTTAAATGGTAATTAACCATAAAACTTAATGGGGTTACCAATTAATGAGCTTATCACATCATATAACAAGCTATCTTCCAGATTGGATCTACAGATTACTTTTCTGAGAAGTTTGTTTTACCTGGCTATTTTTTATAAATGCCATTAACAAATTATATTTCTTAATTCAAAAGTTGTTTGCATTGAATTATCTGTTCACTTGAATTGAAATATTGCAAAAAAAAAATCCATCATGGGTCCTGGTGCTCCTGTTTATGGGCCCCTTATTCCCACCACTGTTGCCCACCCCTCCCCTGCCACTCCTGTAACCATCTCCTTCAATCATGCGTGATATTTTTTACGCTTTGCAGATTCACCAGTCAATTCACCAAACAATCACAGAAAGGTCCTAGTAAAATGATAATGCCCATTGTTGGCATCTGGTTACAAATATTGTCCAATGTATATGCAGTGTGGGTCATTAATATTAACAGCAGCAACAATGTGTTAGTGTTAGTAACACTAACAGTGTTAGTTTGTGTGCAGCCTCTAGGTGATCCCACCATGACTATTAAACAAATCAGAGTACAAATTTTACTTTAACAGCATCATGCAATATTATTAATTTGATAGGTAAATATCCCATTGGTTTGTTATATCATCTGTGCAGATGATAACATTGATTTTGGTGACTGCCTCAGCTCTCACTAACATGTTCTGCACATTGCACTACATGGACACGGTGACAGTAAATTCATATTTGGGAGGAAGAATAATATTTGTGACCCGGATAAACTGTACAAGAACTTTTTCATTCAGTAGAAGAAGTAGAAAACTTTCTGCTGCCTGGGTTCATGATATTATTCAATATAACTATTTCATACAAGGATGTAATTAGATTCTATTTTATCAGTAATCTCACAGGGTAGAAAGCTAAATGACTCCTGAGCAACAAAGAGGAATGATTGATCAACATAGGTCTTCACTGTCAGTGAGAAGCGTTGGAGCCCTCGGGTGTCTCTGTGTGACACAGCTTTTAAGAGGCCAGAGGACAAAAGACTGAATGGTTCACCATTGTATGTGTTTTCTTGATCAGCAAGTCCCCCGTCCCCATCCCCCCCGCATCCAACTAGCTCTAAAACGACCTAAGGTACTTACCAGCTTTCGAACAAATCTTCAATCAAGAACACACTCAGTTGCTGCTTCTGACCTTTGGGCACTTCGTGGTGTTTTGGCGGGTTTTTCAAATTCGGAACCACGAAGCTGCCGAAAATCAGAAGCAGCAGCACAGCAGCTCATTGAAACTAAGCTGAAAAACCCGGCTTTTTAAAAATCGGAACTCTCAGGCTGATGGTTCTGATTTTTAAAAAAAATAGTCTTTCAGGTCTGGCTGCTCACTCTGGATACCGTTACAACACCGAGTCCGGGCTCCCCCTAGCCCCGAACCCTGGTGTCTGGCACAGCCTGCGTCATCCTCTCCGGGCCCTGCTCTGAATTGCACATAGATTGCCATGGATCATAAGCAAATCTGCTCAATGATTCTCTGTCTGCTTTGTCTCCATTTTTGATTATTTTTTATTCCCACCAATTCCTGGTATTTAGCTCCATGCTCCAAGTGTGTGGGAAGAAGGCTGGATTGTATGAGTCCCACTTGACTGCATACTTTCAAATCTTTCTGGACCACCATAAGCCTCTTTTTCTTCATGGCCAAATGCTCCTATTGCTCCAACATCACTCTGGAGGGCAAAGATGGCCCTAATCCTATCACCACTGTCAGAAAACACCTCTTCATCCAGCACCCACATTCACCACAACCTCAGCTCTGATTGACAATGTGGGAAGCTAATGAAATTGTTTGTTTCACAGTCAAGGCCACCTGCAAAGCCTCCCTTTCTCCTCCACCCTCTCCTATTTCAAAACTTGGATTCTTCATGTACTTTGCAAGTTCTGTCCCTGTATTAAGTCTAGGAATGGAACAATGAGCAAGACACCTGCCCATTCCTGCCAGCAATGGGCCCCATCCATTTTGAAGGCCAGGCCACTGGTGCATGCCCCAAATGGACATTCTGCTTCTGTTCACCATCTTCTGCCTAGTGAAATATAGGGTTAACTCGTGGCCAACCTGCCCTCCCAGAAGGGGTTGGAGGGAGGCAACTGCAGTGGGGGAGGGAGATTGGGGTGGTGGCCACTCTCTCTAGTCCAGTTTCATTCTACTGTTTCTAGCTTATGGTTCTCTTTCTCTTTTCCACCCCTCACCGCCACCACCACCACACCCAGCCAACTCACCACTCCGTGCTCCTCTAGCCCCTCAGCACCAGCTACAGATTTTCATCTCTTTCTTCTGAAATTCCCTTTTTTAAAGCATTTTGGGGGTGAAATTCATCTTGGGTGATTATAATGGAGGATTGTCCGTCCATTTGGAAAGGAAAATTGGACAGAGTGTAAAGTGGACTGCCTTGCCCAAGAGGAATTTCACCTCCCTCTTCTTAAGCCTTCCTGAAAGATGTTTCGCATATCCAATCTTTTCTTATTGTGATCCATCTGTGCCCCTTGTGAAGTATGCTGAGAAACTCTTTATCTGGGAGGGCAAAACATAATTGTGTATAGATGAATGTTTCAGAATTTGCACTGTCCACAATTTTACAAATGGATGCATAATCCTAGCATTGTGAACTGGGAAAATTACCCCTGAGTGTAACAGCCTGTCTCTAATGCCAGAGCAAACCTGTTTTGTAATCCTGTTTATTTTGTCTTCAGAATGTTTGTCGTGGGAGGAATCGACAAGATTTTTACATTGGCCATGATGCTCAACACATGCGAGGCATTCTTTCCTTGCACTACCCATTGGAACATGGAATTGTGACCAACTGGGATGAAATAGAAAAGGTACGCTTGATTGAAATAGACTCAAATTTGAAAGCTGTTTTTACTAGATATTTCTCCAAAGCCTAATGGGTTAGGCCCTTTACCCCGTATAGACCATAAGACTCCAGGTATGATTTCCCCAGTGTTTGGTTAGCTGATCTTGGCCAGAGCAGCAGTTGGGTATTATAAATGATTGGGTGAGCAAGCTGGTTAAAACTAGTTAGGGTTCCCAGTTCTGATTGTTATCCTGACTGGAAAGTGCTTGGATCTGGGTGTTTCAACTCCAATTGGTGAAGCCCAATTACAATTGCAAAGCTAACTTATTCTATTTGGTTTAGTGTCAAATTTTAAATGGGTTGACAACTGTGTAAAAATAACACCCAGAATAACCTACAAGGGAATTGAGCTTTCTTTAAACTTCGCCAATTAAAATTTCTGAACTTGGGAATTGGATTCCAATTAATAATTACATCCTTAAACACTGCTTCGGTGCTAACCTCTGAATAGAACGTGAGTGAATCGTCTGTAATGTCGCTGGACTAGTAATCCAGAGGCCCAGGTTAATGATCTGGGGACTTGATTCAAATCCCACCACGGCAGCTGGTGGAATTTAAATTCAAATTAATAAATCTGGAATTGAAAAGCTAGTCTCAGTAATGGTGACCATGAAACCATTGTTGTTTGTTGTAAAAACCCATCTAGTTCACTAATATCCTTTAGGGAAGGAAATCTACCGTCCTTACCTGGTCTGGCCTACATGTGGCTCCAGAATATTGGTGTGGGAGAAATGGATTCCAATTTATGGGGCACTAGCACCAGTACCGGGGAAGGAGAGAGCTGTTGCATTGGGGCGGGCTTTATTTGAAGCATGCTGGGACCAGTGTCCTTGGTGAATAATCATATAACTAGGGTTGTAGATGGGACTTTAAACTAATTGGTGGGAGGGGAGGGTTCAATTGAGGGGAAGTTTAAAAAATCAAAAAGAAGTGAGAGAGCAGAGGTGCAGGGTAGTGAAGAGGCAAATGATAACCAAAGTGTGACAGGAAGGGGCAGAAAATATAAGCAAAAGCGTGCAGCAGAAATCAGAATCAGAATGAGCAATAATGGTAAAAAGTCAAAGCTGAAGACTCTTTATCTGAATGCACGCAGCATTTATAACAAGATAGATGAGTTGACGGCACAAATAGAAATTAACGAATATGACTTGATAGCTATTACAGAGACATGGTTGCAGGGTGACCAAGGCCCCCGAATAATTTTGACCGTGTGGACCCTTCCAGGTATCAGACAGCCTTCTGTTACCCTGGTAATAGGCATTGTGCTCTCTCCTGGAGGCACCTCCGAGGAGGAGGAAGAGAGGGGCAGAAGGGAGAGGAGGCCAGGTGTCCCAATGCAGCCTCCAGGGGAGGGACCTGTGGGAGGATGGGCGCAGGCACAAGGGGCACAGGACCAGCAGGTAGTCCAAGGCGGAAGGAGCCGCAGAAGACACCACTGTCCTGCTGCCAGGGTTTAAAGGTGGCGATGCAGCTAATGCAATATGTCTGAGGTGCATTGCCGAAGCAGGCTCCGTCTCCCCAGGGAGACTGTGACCTCCATTTGTCATATGATCGGGCCTGAGATCAGCTCCGACTGTGTGCGTGGAAACCCCATATCAGTGGCTCTGATATGAAGGTCACAGTGGCCCTCAACTTATGCCTCTGGCTTGTTCCAGGGGCCACTGGGGCATCTGTGTGGAGTGTTCCAGTCAGCTGTCCACAGCTGTATCAAGTTGGTGACAAAAGCTCTGTTCAGGCGGGTACTGACATTCATTCATTTCCATACGGACGAGGCCAGTCAGGCAGAGTGAGCCAGAGGCTTTGCAGCGATTGCTGGGTTCCCCCACATCCAGGGTGCCATTGGCTGCACACATGTGGCCATCAAGGCACCAGCGGGTGAGCCCGGTGCCTTCGTCAACAGGAAGGGCTTCCACTCCATGAACGTGCAGATAGTTTGTGACCATAGGATGCAGATTCTGCAAGTCTGTGCAAGGTACTCTGGTAGCTCCCATGAAGCGTAAGTCCTGAGACACTCCCAGGTGCAGGGGCTCTTCAGTGCTCCAGCCCGACTGGATGGGTGGCTGCTGGGTGACAAGGACTGTTCGTTGAAAAGGTGGCTTATGACACCTCTCCACCACCCAAGAACAGAGGCAGAGCAGCATTACAATACCAGTCATGCCTCCACAAAGGCTGTGATAGAGAGGACCATAGGTCTCCTGAAGATGCGCTTCCGATGCCTGGACCATTCAGGGGGAGCACGACAATGCCCCCCCAGAGCAGGTGTCTCTGATAGTGGTTTCATGCTGCACTCTCCACAATCTGGCACTGTCAAGGGGGGGTCCCACTGGAAGAAGAGGATCTTGAAGCAGCTCCACAGGCCACAGAGGATGAATCCAGTGGTGAGTCAGAAGAGGAGCACGGTGAGGAGAACACTGAGGGCGTGGAGGCCGACCTCTGTATCCTTCAAGGAGGCAGGGACACCAAGAACGCCTTGGTCCAACATTCCTTCAGCTAGGCTGCCAAAGATCTGCTTCCACCTCATGCCAGGGCTGCCGCCTCCATCCCGGATGTCTGAAATGACCCTTTCCTTTGATCCCAAAGTCCACTCAGTGCCTGTGCAATAAAGTTTTGAGCCACTCACGTGCAGCATTACATACTGGCGTACCCTGCACCAACAAAAAGGTGAAACATACTCAGGCCATTACGACAAAAACAAAATTGATGTAATTTTCACACTCAAAACAAATTAACATTACCATCTCTGGTGTTCATTTCCACACCAGTGAATATAAACAAAACATTACAGAACAGAAGATCACCAGTGACCAGTCCCTCTTGTGCTATTGGTGCCTTAAACTTACGTTTACGAATCCTACGTCTTGGTGCCCCCCTGCTCGCTGGCAGTGGCATGGGAGACAGCCTGCTGCTCTGCTAACTCTGCTGTCTTGTGGGCCTTGATGACCTTGGTAGTCATCCTCTGACCAATGGAGCCTGTGCAGGTCCCGCCTTGAAGGGAGCGGCCAGTGCCACGGATGACAGCTCCCCAGTCATCCTAGCCCCATCAGATGCCACGGTCACTGGCGGAGGGGTGGAGGAGCTGCTGCCATCATCCAGAGTGCCCTGAGAGGAGCCCGTAAAGGCAACAAGCAGGTTGTGTGCCTATGTGAGGTTTCACTGGACCTCTCTGCTCGCCAGTGATGGACAGGCACCTAGCTGGGATATTGGGTGCCTCATCCATCTCCCACACTGACACTGACCACCTAAGGCCATTGCCCATCTGAGGGCTTGCAGATCTGAGCGCAACTCAAGGAACCCCTGATTCTGTTCCTGGAGCTGCCTCTCCATGAGAGTCGTCGCTTTCTCAATGGAGGAGGCAGTGCGCTCGGCCATGAGGGTCAATGCAGTGCTCATGCTCCACATGGACTCCTCCACAACAGAGACCATGGCACACATACCGTCATGGATCTCTGTCGGATCCTCCCACACATCTCGCTGGACATCCAGCATCTGCCGCCTAATGGACGACTCCAGAGGCTCATCATCTGCCGTCAACTAAGCATCGTCCTGGCCCCCAGCAGTCCTCTGACTGCTGGCGCCCTGGGCACTCTCTGCCTCCACCTGCATCTCAAGCAAGTGTGAAATGCCCTCAGCGCTGTGCACCAACATCCTAGCTGAAGATATAAAGCCCACTGAGGTGTTGGTATCTGCGCTGATGCCTGGTTCAGAGAGCGGGTGTGACGCAGGTGCAGCTGAAACCCAGCAGTCCTCTGGTGTCAGGGGTGGCTCTTCAGGGTCCTGCGAATGAGTGCCTGATGGTGAATCTAAGGGAGAACAACGACATATCATTAGTTTCAGTCATCACCCTGTCACTGTGCATGCCAAGCACCCTGGTGACACAATGGAGATCTGCATCATGGTGTCATCGTCTTTCAATGATCAATGGGGAATCCAGTTTTGAGGCTCCCATCAATGAAGAGACTACACACGAATGTTTGCAGCATCTGAAACTCTCACCTCTGTGCACTGCACTCTTACCTTCATCTCTTACCAGCCTCTCCACAACCGGCCGACCGAGGCGGTGGCGCCTCTCCAGCTTCAAGGAGTCCTGCTCATATCTGCTAAAGGATTAGGAGGTTTGGGGGCCCTCCGCCTGTCCATGACCTCTCAATGTTGTTATCAGCCATCTTCTCCTGAAAGGACAGAGGAGCATTGATTAGCCCACTCTCTACCTGCAGCACCATTGCAGCCTGGCCAACCCCACCTGAGGAGCACCTGGCAGGGCACATCCGAGTCGTGGCCCTCGAGTTGCAAGGCACCCAGTCCAAGCAGTCAGGGATCACCCCCTTGGCCAGCTCCGGCGTCATTGACAGTTGGCACTCAGACTCTTAACACCCCTGAGCTCCACAGGGTGACGGCCAACCCTTAACACTTCACCACACTGATCCATGCAAGCACAGCATGCAGCCTTACCGAGCGCAGCAGGTCTTTTGCGGCACTGTACCCATGTGCGCCGCACAACGTCGTGGCTGCTGACCTGGGCTGTCACTTCCTCCCAAGCTTTTTTTGTCTGGTGCGGTGGCCTCCTCCTTCCATCTCTGGAGACAAGGGTGTCCCTCCTGGCAGCCATCTCCTCCAACAGCACCGCAAGGCACTTGTCTGAAAACCAGGAAGGGGCGGGGGGTGCTGAGTGCCCACCCAACCTGCCCTCCTGCCTGGTGTCTCCAGCTGCAGTTGAGGCCTTGGATTCACTCTCCAGAGCATAGAAGATACGTTCTTCCCTGGCAACCTTCAAGGAGCTGCCTGTGCCGTTTTTAAACCGTCCGCAGGGTCACCATTGGCCCTGGTGCCCGAAAGGCCCCGCCCGGCCCCTCCCGACCATTTGGAAGACACGTTTCACGCTGGGTGGCCCTTAATTGGCCATCCAGTGTGAAATCACAGGCCGGGGCCTGTTTCCCGACTGGTCCCACTGATCACACGCACCTGCCAAGGGTAAAATTCAGGCCGATGTTGCAAGATAAGCCGGAAATCCTTTGGAGCCGCTTCAGGTCCGTCAGTGTTACTTTGCCGGAAGTGTGAAGCTCTGTAAATGGAGTTCTGGCTGGACTTCAATGAAGTGATGGTGGTGGAGTGGGAGCAGTTCTAATGAATTAGCCAGCCCCGTACAGTTAGACCAAAGATGTCGGTGAGGAGGGAAAGTCAAGAGATGGCAGCTTAAAAAAACTGTCCGGTTTTCGGATAGCCAGAGTTGAGACGGTGTACCTATTTGCATCCTCCAGGTAGCCCAAAGTGCTTCACAGATATTGAAATGACTGTTATTTAGTTAAGGCAGCATCTAATTTGCACAAAACAAGTTCCCACAAACATCAAGCGAGATTAAGGGCCAGTTACTGGTTGAGGATTAAAAATTGGCAAGACGTTAGGGAGAACTCCCCTGCTCTTTTTCGAATAATGCCAAGAATCATTTACATGTTGAACCTGGCCTCAATTTAGCATCCCACCCAAAAGACAAAAACTGCGACAATGCAGCAGTCTCTCAGTACTGCAACAAATTATGAGTCAGGATTAAGCTTCCAAATTCATTGCAAGGATTAATTTCAAAACATTCGGATTCAGAGGTGAGAGTGTTGACATGGAGCCATGTTGACCGTTAAAGAGTATTCCACTAAAGTGTGTTTCGTTGACTATGGTTTGATGAAAACAATAAACGACTAATGATGAGTCTATTTATTTCAGATCTGGCATCACACATTTTACCATCAACTCCGTGTTGACCCAGAAGAGCACCCAGTCCTTCTGACTGAGGCAGCCATGAACCCACACCAGAACCGAGAGCGAATGGTTGAGATCATGTTTGAAGTCTTTAATGTGCCTTTTTCTTATGTGGCGATGCAAGCTGTCTTAGCACTTTATTCTTCAGGGAGGACAACAGGTATATAAGCATGTTTTTTTTTAAAATGTACACGTTCGAGAGGAGGGATGTTAGTCCTGGAACTCTTCCTGTCGGAGACACCCAATGTCAATATCAGCTAACTCCGGGGCTGTGCTGCGCACCACAAGCATTGACATCAGGCAGTTTGCTGTTTGAAGAGTTAGGAAGGGCATGTGAGAACAGGAAAGTTATTTTAATGGGAATTCTCTGAACTGAATGAATTACTTTGATTTTCCTAGTTTATAGAATTAGAGTTTTTGGTTCTGTTTATCAAAGGGCTCAACAACAACAACTTACATTTATAGACTGTCTTTCATGTACAAAAATGCACCAAATATCTTAAGTAGCTAACTGATGTTCTACTTCAAGAATTGATACCAATTCCCACCCCCCCTCCAAATTACTAAATCTTAAGCACTCCCTGAATTACCTCTTTTTTTTCCACAAATAACAGGTATAACCTTGGACTCTGGGGATGGAGTCACACACACTGTACCAGTCTATGAAGGGTATAGCCTCCCTCATGCTGTACAACGCTTAAATCTGGCTGGTCGAGATCTCACAGAATATCTAAGAAAGGTGTGTAAAATGTTTATTTTAAAACAGATAATACATCTAGGGGGTTGGGTGGGAGCACCATACCTGTAAGGACTAGAGTTGTTTGAGGAGAAGGTCCAGCACCACCTTAGGGCCACTTGGGATATCACCCACATCCTAAGAACAAATATTTCAAAATGCTGGCTATCCACTGTGTAATGGCATTCATTCACCATGGCACAAATACATTATCTTTTTTAGATGAGGGAATTAAGAATTACAGAACAAAGACAGGCAGATGGTATTAAGATACAAGTCAGCCGTGATATAATTGAATGGTTGAACAGGCTTGAGAGGCTGATGGCCTACTCCTGTATCGATGTTTCTTCCCATGATTCAGCATCACAACTTTGTTTGTGACCTTTGTACTAATCCAGTTTTATTTTATAGTCAGATTTGCAGGTGACGATGGACCTTGTCCATGTGGAATTAGAAGACCAGAAAAAAGACCTTTCAACATAATCTATTGTTATGACAAGTCAGATCCCAGGGTGGTACCTGGATTAATAGATCCCAACTTATATTTTTTTGTATAGAAAAGAGCAGATATTGAACAAAGTCACAGGAGTCTGCTGAAGATCTTTTTAAAACAGAATAAAACATTTAAACACTAATTAAATAAGAAAATATGAACTATATTACACTACTGCTCTGCCCCAACTCTACCTTTATGGGTATAGTCGTTTTGTAGTACAGAACGTGAAAATGGATGAAAAAAAGACACGTTGAAGCTTTTCATCTTGCACTCATCAGAACAATTGCAAGAATACCAATGTCAGGGGAAGCAACATACTGTATGAGAAAAGAGTGCTGATTGGTTGTCAAGTGGACTCTGATTGGTAGAGGTGTTGCCATGGAAAATGAACCAGTTAATGGTGACTGACAGTTAACTGCCAAGCATTGTTTGAAACTTAAACTAAGCAGCTTGACCCTAATTGGTCAAGGCATTGCCCTGAGGTATGAGTCAGCGAATGGATGTCACTTATTTTGTTTAACTGAAACGGATGCAATGTGTGTACCTGTTCTTTCTGTCTGCAAAGAACAGGGCCCTGTGTATTAATATATGTAGCTTCCAATACACCCAAATGTGTCACACTGCGAGCCCAACTGACAATCTTAAATGGGTTGTTACTGTTTATTCGTTCATGGGATGTGGGCATCATTTGTCAGACCAGCATTTATTACTCACCTCTAGTTCAGAGGGCATTTTGAGTCAACCATATTGCTATGCGCTTGGAGTCACATGTAGGCCAGACCAAGTAAGGACAGCAGATTTCCTTCCCTAAAGAACATTAGTGAGCCAGATGGGTTTTTACAACAATTGAAAATGGTTTCATGGTCATCATTAGACCTTTAAATTCCAGATTTTTATTGAATTCAAATTCCACCATCTGTCATGGTGGGATTCGAACCTGAGACCCAGAGCATTACCCTGAGTCTCTGCATTGCTAGTCCATGTCAGCATAATTTTTAACACACTGTTATTTAGCAAATGGTGTCCAATTGCGGAATCACATCCAATGTGATTCGAGTTTTGCAAGCACCGGCTGGTTGAGTACAGTCTGTACCTTGCCTGTTGCGAACAGCGGGAGGGACACGCTGTTTGATACGATCCACCAGTCTTTGGGACGTATGGCCTACATACCTAGCATCAAACTGGCACTGAAATTCATATATCACATTACACATTTGTGTGATAGGCAGGACATCTTTTTGGCTTGACGGCAGCATCCTGTTAGTGGCGAATACCACTCGTGTTGCTTCTGCATAGAAGCAGTATGAAATAGCTATCTTCACCTGTTGCTCCAATTTTTGAGATACCTTACCCTTCCAGGGTATTCTGAGGTAGATTGGGCACTTTTCAGAGTCGAAAGTGATGGCTTTAGACCCGTTCATGAGTTTGCGTGATACACAACACGAAATGATCTGATCAGGGTAGCCATTATCCTGCAGGATGCCTTTGATGCGCCTATTTCAGCATCAGGCTTGCATGGTGAGCAAATGGCTTGGGTCCTACTTACAAGGTTGCCAATAAGACCAATCTTATAGCATGTGGAACTGTAAGAATCCCAACGCATATATTGACTAGTGAAGGTAGACCGTGGTAGAGAACCGATTGGAAGATTTCTCAACTAGTATGTCGAGAAAGGGGAGTTCATTTGACTGCTCCATTTCACAGAACATGAGCACAGAATGGAACTCTTTAAGGCATGTAAAGAAATTATCACATGCAGCTGCAGATTTAAGTATATCATCCACATATTGGAAATATGCGAGGGGTAGGAGGTTAGGTGTCATTCCATTGAAGATCCGTTTCTCATGCCCAACAAAGATGTTTGCGAGAGCTGGGCCTAGAGGGGATCCCATGGCAACACCATCTATTTGGGCATACATGGTGTCATTAAAACTGAACTCAAACTGCACGAGTTGTCGAGTTCATAAGTTCCATGAATACTGATTCACGTGATGGTGGCGGGTCCAAATCACCATGATATAGTGCTGCAGCACAAATATCTTTGGTTTCCTTAAGTGGAATATTGGTGAATAGGCTAGCACCTTCAAATGAGCACATGGACACAGCAATGCAATCAATATGCAAGTCCTGTATGGTCTTTGCAAACGTGAAGGAGTCCTTCAGTGTGTATGTGGAAAACTTGTCCAATACTGGTTGTAACAATTCACCCAACCATTTGGCCAATTCATGTTGTGCAGAACATCCGCGTATGTATGGACTGCCCGAGACACACACAGGTGATGTCCCCATACACCCTCTCTTATCTATGACCGGCTCTGCACAATATTGCAAGAAGGACAATATGCATATGTGCGGCCTTTTCAGGGCTGACGCATGCGCAGAGACCGCTGGGGCCCACTGAGAACTGTAGTCCTCAGCCTTCGAGGGCCCAATCTCTGTTTCAAAAGGTAAGTTTAAGGGGTTTTTCTCCGTTTTCCTTTGGATTTGTCATACTATTGCCTTATCAATCCTCAAGACATCCCAAAGCACTTTACAGCCGGTTCGTTATTTTTGAAATGCAGCCGTTGTACTAATGGGGTCAAGTTGTTTGAAAGTTGTGATGTCACCTCCGCCTTCTCAAGGGCATTTAGGGATGTTTCCTTTCCCTGAAATTGGAAAGTGTGTGTTCAACTATTGCATGAAAATGCAGTGGTGGACTGAGTGCTGAGCCCAGTCTGCTTAAGACTGGAAAAGATTGTGGTGACAATGTCATTTATGTTTGTACCCAGTAGCACTGATGCCTGTGGAGGAACCCAGCAATAACATTTCTTGAGGTGGCTGTCTGCTGCACCGGAGGCAGCAATGCTGTATGGGAAAATGGCTGTACTTTATTCTGGTTTTGTATCAAGTATATAATTATACCAGTACCTCTCCACAGCAGGAGTGAATGCCAATTAAACCTTGCGATTGTGTTGCATTTATAAAAGCTTTATTGGAAAGGGAATAATTTCCTTGCAGTTTGGTTTTCTACTCAGTAAATAAAAAATAATTTTAAATACCTTTCTGGTTTTCCAGCTGCTGAAAGAAAGGGGTTATTCATTTAATACTTCTGCAGAGCAGGAAATTGTTCGAGATATCAAAGAGAAGCACTGTTATGTTGCTGAAGACTATGAAGCAGAACTGGGCGGCTTGGAAAATGGTGAAGAACTAAACTACACATTGCCAGATGGACAAATAATTACAATCGGCAATGAGAGGTTCAGGTAATGTGGAATGTGAATTTACTTCTGCTATTTGGTAGCATAATGATATGTGACATAAAGTTGGGGAAACGGATCAAAGATTATTTGAATCCTGTGTGTCTAGGAGCTATGAATGTCATATTTTTGATACAGCCAGTCATCTCATGCTGGTGTGGCTTGCTGCTTTCTGGGTCCACGTCTGTAATTCCCTTGGGTGATACGTTGCCTTATCCATAGGAGGAGGCTTCACATTTTAAGAAATGTGGGGAAAGAAGTCAAGAGCACCATCTGTGTTCATAAACCTTCTAGCAGTCTAGAAGTGGCATCAATGGAGCAAATGGTCCATGAAAGAAGAAATAAAGGGAGTCTCCCTATGGCAAAAAAAAGCATGGGGTTGGAAATTTGTTATACCGTAGCTCATTTTTGGAACCCTAACCAGCATTGAGGCCTGAGGCTGGCCTAAAGTTGTTCCTCGGGCTTAATTTTACACAAGTTACCAGCACTTTTGATACCTTTTGGAGATGGTCACTGCTTAGGCTGCTTAAGAATCCCATGCAAAGCACAGAACCAGGAATGTAGACCATTTAGCCATTCGAGCCTTTTTTCTGGCGTTCAGCGAGATCATGGTTGGTGTGTGGCCTAACTCCATATACCTGCCTTTTGCTATATCCCTCGATACCTTTGGTTAACAGAAATCTATCAATCTCAGATTTAAAATTAACCATTGACCCAGTATCAATTGCCGCTTGTGGGACAAAGTTCCAAACTTCTACCACCCTTTAAGTGTTTCTTAACTTCACTCCTGAAGCGCCAGCTCTAATTTTTAGATTATGTCCCCTAGTCCTAGATTCCTCAACCAGCAGAAATAGTTCTCTGTATCCTACCCTCTCTGTTCCCCTTAATATCTTTAAAATTTTGATCAAACCGCCCCTTATTTTTCCAAACCCCAGAGAATACAACACTAGTTTATGTAATAAAAACAGAAAATGCTGGAAATACTCAGCAGGTCTGGCAGCATCTGTGGACAGAGAAACAAAGTTAACATTTCGAGTCCGTATGACTCTTCAGAGCTAGTTTGTGTAAGCTCCCCTCTTAATTTAACCTTTGGAGCCCAGGTATCTTTCTGGTAAATCTACACTGCACTCCCTCCGAAGTCAGTATATCCTTCCTAAGATGCGGTGCCTAGAACTGCACACAGTGCTCCAGGTGTGGCCAAACCAGGCCTTTGTATGCTGAAGCATGAATTCTAACCGCTTGGATTTTTGTTCTCTAGGTAAAAAGGCCAGCAAACCTTTTAACCTTTACGATTTTTTTCATCAATTCATGGCATTTTAACGATCTATGTACGTGGAACCCGCCCCCACCCCTCCAAATCATCTCGGACCTCCACTGCTTCTAGCTTTTCACCTTTTAGAAAGTACTCTGTTTCTATCCTCTTGTGTCCCAAGTGGATGCCCTTGCACTTACCTATGTTGAAGTCCATTTGCCACGGTTTTGCCCATTCACTTAACCTATTAATAGCTCTTTGTGATTTTATTCTTCCATCAATACTGCTTACAGTGCTGCTTATCTTTGTGCCAACAGCAAGGTTGGATATGTGGAGCTCCACTCACTCAAAACCAATTTCTGCAAGGGGGCTTAAGACAGGCATTAGGCCCAGTGTTGACATGAGGGAAACATTTTTTATGGATCAAGTCATTTGGATGTGGCATACACTGCCCAAGGGTGCTAGATACAGAGTTAATTGTGACTTTCCAAGTGGAATTTAATGAGCACCTGAAGAGAGAAAATTTGCAGCACTCCAAGGAAAGGCTTTATGTCAGGACCTAACCCTTGTTTTCAGCAGTTGCCCAGGAAACCTGCAAAGCCGCCTATACCAATATGGTGACGCCCATCGCACAGGCACAGATCGGACTCAGGGTGTTGCTCCCCCTTTTTCCCCTCATTTTCCATTAGGAGAACAAGGACCAATTTGTACCCCATGATGGTTTTGGGCTTGATTTGATACCATCTCATAGGAACATAGTAGCAGGAGTAGGCCATTCAGCCCATGGAGTCTGTTCCGCCATTCAATTAGATCATGGCTGATCATCAACCTGAACTGTACACAGTAGTCCAGGTGCGGTCTCACCAAGACTCAATACAATTGCAGCAAGACTTCTCTACTCCTGTACTCAAATTCCCTTGCAATAAAGACCAACATATCATTTGACTTCCTAATTGCTTATTGCATCTGCATGCTAGCATTTAGTGACTCATGAACAAGGACAGCAGGTGCTTTTGAACATCAACACTTCCCAACCTCTCAGCATTTAAGAAATACTTTGCCTTTCTGTTTTTTTCTACCAAAGTGAATAACTTCACACTTATTCACATTATATTCCATCTACAATGTTCTTGCCCATTCACTTAGCCTGTCCAAGTCCCCTTGAAGCCTCCTTTCATCCTCCTCACAACTTACATTCTCTCCTAGTTTTGTGTCATCTGCCAATTTGGAAATATTACAGTTGGCCCCCATATCCAAATCATTTATATAGTTTGTGAACAACTGTGGCCCCAGCACTGATCCTTGCAGTACCCCAATCAGAACAGCCTGCCATCCCAAGAATGACCTGTTTATTCCTACTCTCTGTTTTCTGTCTGTTAACCAATTCTCAGTCCAAACCAGTATATTATCCCCAATCCCATATGACCTAATTTTCTTTACTCCTCCTGTGTGTGACCTTATCAAAAGCCTTCTGAAAATCCAAATACACACATCCACTGGTTCTTCATTATCTATGCTACAAGTAACATCCTCAAAAAAACTCCCTAACAGGTTTGTCAAATACGATTTCCCTTTCATCAATCCCTGTTGACTCTGCCTAATAATATTTTTTAAGTGTTTAGTTATCACATCCTTTATAATAGATTCTAACATTTTCTCTACTACTGACGTCAAACTAACAGGTCTGTAGTTCTCTATTTTCTCTCTCTCCCTCCCTTCCTAATTAGTGGGGTTACATTTGCTACTTTCCAGTCTGCAGGAACCTTTCCAGAATCTACAGAATTTTGAAAGATAACCACCAATGCATCCACCACCCCCATAGCCACCTCCTCCAACACTCTGGGATGTAGCTCATCAGGTCCAGGGGATTTATCAACACTCAAGTTAATTTTTTGAATACTGCCTCTTTATTAATATTAATTTCTTTCAGTTCCTCATTTTCACAAGTCTCTTGGTTCCCCAGTATTTCTGGGAGATTTTCTGTATCTCCCTCCATGAAGACCAACGCAAATTAAATGTTTAGTTTCTCCACCATTTCCCTATTCTCCATTATAAATTCTCCTGTCTCTGCCTGTAATGGACCCACATTTATCCGTGCTGATCTTATCCTTTTCACATACTTTAAGAAGCTTTTACAGTCGGCCTTTGTTCCTCACTGGCTTGCATTCATATTCTCTTTTCCCTTTATCAGTTTCTTGATCCTCCTTTGCTGGATTCTAAATTGCTCCCAATCCTCGGGCTTACCACTTTTCCTGGCAACCTTATCAGCCACTTCCTTTGATCTAGTGCAATCTTTAAGTTTTGTTAGCCACGATTGATTCACCTTTCCTGTTGGGTTTTGGTGTCTCAGAGGAATGTATACTTGTTACGTTTGTCCCCCATGTCAGGATTGTTCCAAATTTGAAGCCAGTTTGAATTTGCATTAAGATCTGTGTGGCAACCTTTATTCACACCTGCAAAGCAAGAACTGTGGCTGATCATGCAATACAGATTATAATTGCCTGCTTTTGCCTTCCCACCTTCAAACATCCTTACACAAAAGAAGACACTAATGTGCAGCAGATTGAATGTTGAGTTTTAGATCAAAGTCCATTTGTTTCTATTTTCTATTAAATGCATTGAAAAACGTTATTGAAAAGAAGATGAGCAACATTTCCATTGAAGATGAAATCGACAGTTCTGTGTAATTTCACTTAAATGTAATATTGATGAGTGTTTCCACCCACAAGCTGATGATCATAGTTTTATGTCCATCTTAAAGCCTCAAAGCTTGAGGTATTCTGCTGGGTTCAAAGCAGTCTTTGAAGCTGTCTCTGCCCTACTCTAAACCCATGTCAATCCTCAATACCTAATGACGTGTAATGAGGTAGCAGGAATGATGTTGTGGCTCTGTTATACTGTGCATTTTAAACTTTACAAGTTTTGAATTTTTTTTTAATCTTGCGTGTATTTTCTTAAAACTTTGGATGTGCAGTCTCCGGTTGTAACAACGATTGGGCTCTATTTACTGCAGTCCACCGTGACAGCAATCATGGCAGCTGGGCCCGCTTAAGCGTAGGAGAGGCCCCCACGTCAGGCTCCCAACGATGGGAAAACCTCCCTCCCCCGATTAAGTTGTGGGGGCGGGGCGGAAGGGACTGACGCAGGACTCCCGGCCGCCTCCAGTGATATGTCAATTAGGCTCTTCAGTGAACCAATTGATGCTCATTATCCCTGAGCCTACCACGATTTAACGGTGGCTCAGGAATTTAATGGAGGCTGCGTGGATCTCCCTCGCACTCGGAAGGATTCCCAGCAAACCCAGGGTTGGTGGGGTGGGGGGGCCTTGCTATCGGGCACCTTGCGCCCGATCGAGGGACCAGGCATTCAGCAGGCAGGTGGCCCCTGAAAGCCACACCCTCCCCTTGCCTCTGACCAACACCCCACCCCCCTCCCCCACCCAACAAACTCCATCCCACCTTCACCTATGGTCCGCGATGCTGGCCTCACGTGGGGGTAGTGTTGCCAGCAGCCACTGCTTCCTACTGGCACTGGCAGCATGAGGAGCAGTCAGCTTCTGACTGGCAGCCCCACAGTGGGCAGGACTTCCACCGCCCAGGACTTCAATTGTGGAGAAGGCTGAAGAAAGCCTCATGCAATTAAAGCTCCCACTTCTATTTCGAATATTAGTAACGCTTGAAATTGGCCAGTTGAGTGCCTGAAGGGCATTTGATTCAGTCAGGTCCCCTCCACGGAACGGACAGTGGCTGTGAACAAGATGGCTAGCGTAACAGGGCAGTGCTGTAATACTCCTTTCTTTTATTTTGTTGAGTGACTAATCTTAACGAGACCCTGTCTGTCTGTCTGTCTGTCTGCCTCCCACTCATCCTCAATTCAGCCCAAGTTGCTTGTCGTCTTTCTTGCTGTAGCCACATGCTGGACTGAGTTTCAGATGATTTATTCTCCAGTTTTCCATCATCACAGGAGAGATAAAGAAAAGACACTGAGTTTACAACTGGTGATAATCTGACCAAAAATCTGTATAATCCTGTTTAAACCAGCTTTCTGCCTGTATATAATACGGGTAAGTGGTGTGGACCAGGAATATTCACAGTTGTAATACCCATCATCAGTACCTCTTTGACCTGCACAAACTAACACACTTTTAACTGGTCAGATCAGTGCAAGTTTATTGCCCTGATCTTAAATTACCCCATCAGGAAAAGTTGACTTTAACATGGACATTCGGAGACTGATTAAATTTCAGGCCTGCAATTCAGAAAAACAACCTGAGTGAATTAGACAGAAGCTGAGTTTAATTGAAATAAAGGGGCAGAATTTTAGTCCCATGGGCAGGTGCACACGCCCAACCCATTCGGGCGTAAAATAGCATGCGATGATGTCGGGTGAGCGTCCTGACATCATCGCGCACTCGCGTGATATTTCAGTCGGCGGGCGTGCGCAAGAGTCAGCAATACGCCTGCTGACAATTAAGGGGCCTATTAAGGCTATTAAAGTTTCAATTAGCAGGGATTCTCATTGCCTGTCCAATGCTACATTGGCGGGCGGGAAATCAGCCAGGCAGCCTTTGGATTTTTGAGGAAACATCCAAGGGCGCAATGAGGTTTCCGATATTAATTTTTTTTAAATTAAAATGTTTGGGCAGAATTTTTATCATCAGTATGTTTAGGTGAGTGACTCTTATGGGTGGAAATTTTTTTTGGAATTTCATAATGTTTATTTTTGGATTTGAAATTCCTCAGCTCCCCGAGACAGCTCTCTGGCTTCAGGGAGCTTTCATTGCATGCTCCCCTGCACTGGCGCTGACTTCAGCATCGCCCTCCTCCCGCCCCCACCCCGGCAGCACTGAGCCTTTCACGCTGGCTGGCTGTTAATTGGCTGGCTGTAAAATTGCGGTCGGGGGCCAATCACAGGCGGTGTTTCCTGTTTCCTGGGCCCGCCCATCCGATGACCTGAAAACCCTGTCCAAAGTTCCACGATGATCAGTTTGAAAAAGGAAGATAATTCATTAAATTGTCTCTGTGCTAAGTAAATGGAACATTACACATGCAACGCTATAATCAGCAACTTTAAGATTGACATTAATGCAATTGGATACCACAGCTTTTTGAACGATATTAGTGATTTTAAACGTGCCATTTTAAATGGTGGGAACTGAACCTATTTTTTGCAGCAAGTTATGTATTTTGTTTTAAGCACTCAAGCACAGAATGGATTCATTGTTATTTTTTGTTGACTTCTGCACTGTGTATATTTCAGTTACAGTAAATGGCAAGATTTTCCAGATTAAACATACTTTTTATAATCAATTTTTAATTGTTGCAACTAATCTGAATTTTTATCGTAAAGTATATCTACTTTGCAAATGACTTCCTGCCATAATAGAGCTAAATCAATCAGAAGATCATATTATATTGCTCATTTGACTATAAATGTGTTTTAAGGATTTGAATGAGGGAAGAGTTCTTAATCTCTCGTGCGACTGTCAGGCCCCATGATAACAAGACATGGACATGGAGGTTATTCTATCTAACTTAGCAAAACCAATAGATCCATTAGTGTGTGGCATTGTTTCATGCTTTTGTTCTCGACGTCTGGACATTGCTGTCAGTGCATTGAGCCAACAGCAATGGTGGCTCATAACATTGCAGCATTATGTCGGGTATATATTTTTTTAATCAGTAGCCAATCAGAGCACCTAGTCACCAAAGTTTAGAAAGAAATAATGCCATAAAACATTATGACTGCAGCAATTGTGTGCTGAGGCAAGCATAGAAGACTCACCAGAGGTGTCAGATGGCATTGTATACTGTCCACACCTGAGCCTCCCTTCGGATTAGGTATAGTTACCTGGTAGTGACTGAGGACTGCTGCCTCCACTCACTCTCTAGTTTAATGTAGAGACAATTGAAGCGCTGGTCAATTTTCTTACAGAATACCTGCAAAAAACATGGGCATGGCACCGTCAATGAATCTCAAGGTAACAATGGATATTGTTATTATTCAGAAGGGCTAATGACTTCTTCATTTTCACCACGGGTAACATGCGAGAGTAATATTTTGACAGAACTGCTGCTTTCCAGAGACTGAAGGATCATCACCTGCTGAGTTGCCACTTGTGCCCCTGGGCATGATGCTGTACCCCTGGGTGACGTGAGAGGGACTTAATCTCAATATGTGACCACCAAACAGAATCTTATAGGGCAGAGCCTCAGGATCTTTGCACGTGTCCTGTTATTTTATACTCCTTTAGCTTAACCCACTTCTCGAATTATGATCTCTCACATCTTGCTGTTAACCGATTCTTCCCCGATATCCTGTTTTGTGAAAATTGAAACAAAAGTCCTTGTTAAGTATTCCCGCCAATTTCCATTTATCACCTACTAACTCACTTTCTTCTCCACTGTGGCATCCCAGCTGATATTTAACAATTCTCTTTCAACTGAGAGTTTTGCGCAAATGACATTCTTGAACTTGCTACCAGGGAGTTCCGAGCCTACTAATTTATGCTTGCCTTTCGAGGGAAACCTGAATCTGGATTTTCCTCTTCTATCACACCCCAAATCAAGCAGTATAGCAACAGAAATAATGGGAAAATGTGGTGATGGAGGTTACTGTCACCTTCATGAACTGACTTTTCCTTGCCCCACTCCTATTGGGACTACCACTGGCCATCTTTTCCTGCCCGCCATGTAACAATACAGATGGGCAGATGGAGCCTGGCATCCTGGCATATTTTCATCTCTCCCACCTTCTTATTGCTGCTCACCATACTGACAGAAAACAAAGATAAAAACAAAAAACTACTGCGGATGCTGGAAATCCAAAACAAAAACAAAATTACCTGGAAAAACTCAGCAGGTCTGGCAGCATCGGCGGAGAAGAAAAGAGTTGACGTTTCGAGTCCTCATGACCCTTCAGCAGAACTGAGTGAAGTTAGGAGAGGGGTGAAATATAAGCTGGTTTAAGGTCGGGGGGGGGAGAGAAGTTGGGGGGGTCGTTGTAGGGACAAGCAAGCAGTGATACAGATGATCAAAAGATGTTACAGACAAAGGAACAGGGAGGTGTTAAAGGTGGTGATATTATCTAAGAGAATGTGCTAATTAAGGATGGATGGCAGGACACTCAAAGTACAGCTCTAGTGGGGGTGGGGTGGAAAGACTGACAGGGTATTATAGTTATAGATTTTAAAATAATGGAAATAGGTGGGAAAAGAAAAATCTATATAAATTATTGGAAAAAACAAAAGGGAGGGGGAAGAAACGGAAATGGGGGTGGGGATGGGGGAGGGAGTTTAAGATCTAAAGTTGTTGAATTCAATATTCAGCCCGGAAGGTCATCTAATTCCATTTTGACTCTCTAGCTTAATGTAGAGGCAATCAAAGTGCTGGTCAGTTTGCTTACAGAATGCCAGTAAGGCATTGTCAGTCAATCTCAAGGACATCCCAAAGGACTTTACAGCCAATAAGTATTCTTGCAGTGCAGTCACTGTTGTAATTTAGGAAATATGGCAGCCAATTTGCCCACAGCAAGCTCTAAAACAGCAGTTTTTTTAAAATTCTTTCATGGGATGTGAGCGTCACTGGCTAGGCCAGCATTTGTTACTCATCCCTAATTAGCCTTGAGAAGATGGTGATGAGCTGCAGCCTTGAACCACTGCAGTCCATCTGGTAAAGGTACACCCACAGATCTGTTAGTGAGGGAGCAATGCGACTATGACCAGGTAATCTGTTCTTGTGATGTTGATTGAGGAATAAATATTGGCCAGGACACTAGGGAAAACTCCCCTGCTCTTCAAAATAGTTCCGTGGAATCTTTTATGTCCACATGAGAAGGTAGATCAACATTTCATTTGAAAGATGGAAGGCGATTGTGGGGTCTAACAGAGCCACCTCTTCCTCCATTTTGGGTCCAAAATCTCCCCTTCTTGGGCTTTGACTGGACTAAGGCCTGAAAAGCATTTTTTTGATTTATCCTTTTTGGGACTTCTCCCAATTAAATGCCCGACTGTCTGTACATTGGCTGCAGGGATTCTGCTACCAGTGGAGCCCACCCTACATGGTAAAGTACTCGAACCACTGGAAAATGGGTCAGGGTCGTGGCAGGGTTGGAGAGGTAGGTGCTCTGCCAAATCCTGCTGCCCATTACTCTACTAAAGAAAGAGACAGTCAGCCCCTGGCCTCTTAGTAAATGCAGCAGAGATGGGAACTCTCTCTCTAGGTTGGGAGAATCAAATTTGCAGCTCTTTGCTTTATAGCACGATGCAGCGGTGCTGCCATACTGCCTGTGGTGGAGGAGTTTTAAAGAGCTGAGATTTGATGTTTCATACGCTTTAATAATCTTTACATAGAAAAAAAAAGACTTGCATTTATATAGCACCTTTCACGACCAACCCTCTAATTTTTTTGTACTGTCTGGGCCTTTCAAGTTTTTTAGCATAGCCGCACACATGTGGTAACTTAATGGGGCTGACTTGTGTGTGACCCGTGTGGTAACCTTCAGGTTGCTGCACAGCTTAGAGAGAACACTGTTCAAAAATTCACAATATCCCAAAGCACTTTACAGCCAATGAAGTACTTTTGAAGTGTAGTCTTATAGGAAAAGCAGCAGCCTGTCTGTGCACAGCAAGGTCCCACAAGCAGCACTGTGATAACAGATCAGATCATCTTTAGTGAGGTGTTCATTGCGGAATAATTATTGATCCAGACATGATGGATAGCTTCCCTGCTCTACTTCAAAACCATGCCATGGATCTTTTACACCCACCTGAGAGGAGAGACTAGGGGCTGGATTTTGTGGGGCCGGCACCCACTGGTTGAAGAACCGATAGGGAACCCCCGTCAGTTCCATGGGCTTCCCTGGTGGTGGAAATCCCGCCCACTGAGAGGTACCGGCCAATCAGAGGCCGACAGCTACTTGTCACCATCAGTGCCAGCAGGGGCAGTGGCTGCTGGCAGCACTAAACCCACCAGAGGCCAAGGAATGTCATGGGATCCCAGCCCAAAGGTGAGTGTGGTTGAGGTGGGTGTCATGAGGCGGGTGCGGGGAGGAGGAGGTGTCAGAGAGAAGAGGAGGGGAGTGGCTTTCAGTGGCCCCCTGCCCCTTCCCGATTGTGGGTCCCTGATCAGGCATCGTGTGCCTGACAAAGTTTGCTGGGTGGCTTTCCGAGAGTGTGGCAAAGTCGTGAGGCTCTATTAAATCCCTGAGGCATCTGTAAGCTGTGGTGGGCTAGGGGATAATGTGTGTCCATTGGCTCATTAATGAGCCTAAATGACATGCTGCTTCTGCCAGCTGGGAATCCCAAGTCAGCCTCTTCCGCCCTCATACTTGATCGGGGAGGTTCTCACTGGGAGCTGCGGCAGGGCCTCTCGCACAATCAAGTGGGCCCAGCCGCCATGATTCCCACCGCGCAGGGCTATATTAAATCCAGTCCAAGGCCTTGGTTTAACGTTTCATCCAGAAGCCAGAACCTCCAACAGTGTAACACTTCCTCGGTAATGCACTGGAGGGTCAGCCTAAATGTTTGTGTTCCAGTCTCTGGAACGGCTCCTGGCTTGGAGACAGAGAAGTGCAACACGCTGAGCCATGGCTGGCACAGTGAGACATTCTGTGCTATAATTTGAGACGTTAATTGCATGGTAACTGTACTATGGATGTAAAACCTAATTGTAATTTTTCTCCCCTTTTCCAGAGCTCCAGAGATTTTGTTTAGACCAGAGGTGATCGGAAGAGACCACTATGGAATTCATGAGAGTCTTCTCCGCGCCATTATTCTCTGTGATGTAGACCTGAGACAAACCTTTGCTGCAAACATTATTCTTTCAGGTATAATGGCTGGCCACCTGCTTCAAATAAACTGGAAATTGAACTGCATAACTTAATATGGGTGTAGAAATAGAAGATTTTGATTTCCTTTAGCGAGCATTCTCCATGAAAATGACAGGATTTTTTTTGCTATAATGCAACCTTTGAGCAGCTCATGATAGTGATGCATTTACCAGCCTTATTTCTACTGGTATGTTTGTGGAGAACAATGTTAAAAAGCAATACCTTTATAGACCATCTGAAAGTGGACTTGGCTACCTCACTAGTTAGAAATATAGGTTGAAATGTCTGTCTGCTCCACTTAATATCATTGTCATGTTCCAAGCCTTTATGACCACTTTTCAAAAGAATGGATTTAGAAAAGGAGCTCCTGTTAATACTGGGATTTGTAAAAGTGAGCTGCAGTCAGGGGTACCAAGACAAAAGGTGGTTGATATGTTAAACATGAGTTAGTTTTCCCCAGATACTAAAATTATTAGCCTGTTGAAGTAATTGAAAAATCCCTCTTACCCTCTGTGGTGGAATACTCTTTTGATTGATGATTGTTTGGTTCCTGACGCAGTGGATACAGAGAGGGACATGTACACTAAGAGGTTAGTCTAGCTTTTGCACCAGAGACACTGCTGGGACAGAATGGGTCCAGAACAGGTAGGCACTGAAAGTCCGAATGCAAAGGGACATGGACTTTACATCCAGCTAGATGAATTATTGAAGTGTAGCTAGCATAGCATATTGATTATTTTTGTTAATAGAGAAAAGCTGTATCAATTGAACTATATAAGTCTCATCACAATTTTTTTCACATTCATCCAATAGCAGAATAAAGCAGTTTAACTATTTGATGGCATACCATGATGAATCCAGATGAGCCAAGACTTCTTCAGAGAGATTAAAAAATGCACATACCTACATAGAAACATAACATAACCTGAGAAACAGATATCCAGTTCCAGTCATAAGGGTGGTCCAATGTTAATTGCTAGGTCAGGGTATCAGGCTATCGGAGTCAGCTGCCAAAAATTGAAGACATTCAGAACACTTACGGGAGCGAATGATAGCCCTAAACCTGTGAAGCTGTCCATGGCAGAAACTAGTTTGTAATAAATGCATTATACACTGACAACTTGACATTGTCCACTCCCTCAACTCCAGGCTTGGATTAACCCATTTGAGCAGGTCTGTTGCACCTTGACTGTCCCTATCAATTGACATGGAGACTAGTTTGATTGTCAACATTTTTCTTGAATAAGCCTGTCAGGATTCACGCTCTGACTCTTGAAGTCTGTTTCACCTCTCATGTCCTCATGGGATTCTCTTCTTTCCTGGGCTGTCCTCTCAGCTCTGTTGAGTTAGTGACATCCTGCGATGTCTCCTGAGCTGCAGCCCTGCATATGTCTCCCTGTCCGATAGCTCCCTTAGTTATAGTTGCTTTCATGCATTCTATCCTAGACTGTATTATTTCTCTGAGCAGACTCCCCACATGTCATTACACACAGAGGGCGGCCATTCTGCCCTTTGAGTACATGCAGGCTCTCAGACCAATCCAATCAGTCCCATTCCCCTGCTCTATCCCTGTAGCCCTACAAGTTTATCGACCTCAAGTGTCCATCCAATTTCCTTTTGAAATCATACATCATCTCTGCTTCCACCACCCTCAAAGACGACGAGTTCCAGGTCGTTACCACTCGCTGTGTAAACAAAGTTTTTTCTCACATCTCTCTGGCATCCAATGCCCAAAATCTTAAATCCATGTCCCCTTACCTTTGTGCCATCAGCTAATGGGAATAGCTATTCTTTGTCTACCGTAACTAAACCTCTCATAATCTTGGACACCTCTGTCAAATCTCCCCTCAATCTCCTTTTCTCCAAGGAGGCCAAACCCAGCCTCTCCAACCTAACCTTGTAGCTAAAATCCCTCATCCCTGGAACCATTCTGGTAAATCTCACTCCGCAAACACAGTCTGCAGTCTTTCAAGGACCCTCATCCTTCCCAAAGCATGGTGACCACAACTGGATGCAATACTCTAGTTGTGGCTTAACCAGAGCTTTCTAAAGGTTTACCTGATAACTTCCCTGCTTTCGTACTCAATACCTCTATTTTTGAAGCCCAAGATCCCATATGCTTTGCTGATTACTCTCTCAATATGCCTTGACACCTTCAAAGTTCTATACACATGAGCCCCAGGTCCCTCTGCAAACTCTTTAGAATTGTGACATTAAGTCTATTTTGCCTCTCCCAATCCCTTCTGCAAGCTAATAAATTTAGTATCTGGGGAAAAATAATTTACATTTAACATATCAACCACCTTTTGTCTTTATGAATCATCTCACACTTCTCTCTACTAAATTACATCTACTACTTGTCTGCCCATTCTGCTAGCCTATGTATGTCCTGTTGCAATCAATTATAATAAGACCATAAGATGTAGGAGCAGAATTAGGCCATTCAGCCCATTGAGTCTGCTCCACTATTCAATGAGATCATGACTGATCTGATAATCCTCAACTCCACTTTCCTGCCTTTTCCTTATACCCCTTGATTCCCTTACAGATTAAAAATCTGTCTATCTCAGCCTTGAATATACTTAATGACCCAGCCTCTACAGCCCTCTGCGGTAAAGAATTCCACAGATTCACTACCCTCTGAGAGAAGAAATCCTCTTCATCTCTGTCTTAAATGGGCACCCCCTTACTCTGAGATTATGCCCTCTAGACCTAGACTCTCCCACATGGGGAAACAACCTCTCAGCATCTAACCTGTTAAGCCCCCAAAGAATCTTTATATGTTTCAATAAGGTCGCCTTTCATTCTTCTAAACTCCAACCTAGTCAACCTCTCCTCATAAGAAAATCCCTCCATCCCTGGGATCAACCTAGTGAACCTTCTCTGGACTGCGTCCAATGCCAGTCTATATTTCCTTAGATAAGGGGACCAAAGCTATTCACAGTATTCAAGGTGTGGTCTAACTAGTGCCTTGTATAGTTTTAGCAAGGCTTCCCTATTTTTATACTCCATTCCATTTAAAATAAAGGCCAACCCATTAGTATCATTATCCCTGTTTACCCCAGATGCAACTTCGGAAACATCAGCAAATGTAATTTTGCTCTGTACTCCAATATTCATCATTTATTTATTATATACATTTAAAAAAACATGGTCCTAGCACTGAACCTTGGGGAACACCTTTATCTACCATCCTCCAGTCTAAAAACAACCCATTTACCACGACTTGTAGTTTTCTGTGCTTAAGCCAATATTTTATCCAAGCTGACACTGATCCTCCTATTCCATGAGTCTCAATTTTGTTAACCAGTCTTCCACGTGGTACTTTGTCAAACGCTTCCTTAAAATCCATATAGAAAACATATTTGCCTCATGCCAGCTTGCTGACCAGTTTTCTTGCTACTGTATTTAAATCTCCAGGGCTCCTAGCCTTCTTCCTTAACTCCCGCGAACTCTATTCTCCTAAACCACTCCTGTACTTCCTTATTGACTTCTTACAGTTGGTGCTCCCCACACACTCCTGTATTTTCATAGCCCACCCATGGTTTTCTCTTCTTACAATTCCTGTGCTTTGTGTATTTGATTCTCCCTCAGACTTCCTGCTTCTCGCTTCCCTACCCAGTGCACCTCTCTCTGCCAGCACAGAACTCTCTCTTGGGGCTTTCATGCATTTCCTTTCCATTTCCAAGCCTCCCATTTCCTTTGGCATTGTTCACCATGCCAGAGGTTCCCTTTGATTATGTGCAATACACCCTTTCATCCCCCAGTGACGCCCCCCCACAAGCCTTCCCATCTCCTGTTCAATTATTACAAAGCTGGAGCTGGGAAGATTTATGGTGCAAGTTGTTGCTGCTGCTCTCTGTAATTATATCTGTCAACGTGTCGAGGTAGCGCAGAATTCATAGCCTGATGATCGATTCACAATCTTCTTGCCATCTCATACTGTGGAAGAGTTATGGCCTTCAGTGAGTGCTCAGTTGTTCTGGTGTCAGTAACAGTAGCGTTTTGTTGAAACGGTCCAATAAAAAGTAGTTTTCAATTCCTTTTCCCATTGGTCTGTGAGATGACACTTTTCAAATTAGTATCTGATCCAAGTAGGCCCAAAAATATTCCAGGTTCCTTGCCCAGGTAGCCAGATTTCAGTCAAGATCTCAGTAAGAATCTCACAATTGAATTGTGGAAGGGGAAAATTAGATAAGGAGAATTAACTATGCTTAAAATGAAGTTGCTAATGCCATAAAAGGGCATTTCAAATCTGTTTCCTTTCTTAAAGGTGGAAACACAATGTTAACTGGATTATCAGCAAGAGTACAAAAAGAAATCTCTTCCATGTTGCCTCTGGACCTGTCAAAATATGTACATGTTACAAGCCCAGCAAATCGGGACTTCACAGTGTGGAGCGGGGGTGCTGCCCTGGCAAATTCATCTGCCATTGAGTGTGCCTGGATCAACCGAGAAGAATATTATGAGTTTGGTCCGAAGATTGTTCATAGGAAGTGTTTTTAAATGAGAAATCCTGGACGAAGTATTTTAAGGTTTTCTTTTATTGATCATAAGTGCAATCATGATTTAACCAGTGTTAATTGAAAGCAATATTCCAAAATAAGGTCTATACTTCTTTACAGCAGGTGACTTTTCTTTTCAGAATCATCATTTCCCACCTCGTCCCTGTCTGCAGCGGGGAGGCGCAGGCCTTGGTGTTTCAATGCTTGAAGCTTAATGTTTCAAAGTTTCTGCAAGTCCTGTTCCCATCCCTGCTGCATATTGTGGACAGAAGAAAAAATATTTTGCTGCATCCTAACGGCACTGAACATTTGAGCGCTAACCTCATTGCCGCAGATTGGGAGGATGCAGTTACAAATGTTGATCCTTCCATATGTTAATTTTGTACGCTTGGGTGTGGGGGTGGTGTGGAATGTTGAGTTGGAGCTGTTGACATCACCTATGTTGGAAAAAGGGCGTAAAGAGGTGGAAGCAGAGGAGATTAAATAGGTTGGTCAAACTTGGGCTGCCATCCAAAATGGGAGTTGTTGGAAGGCTTCATTTTACTCATTTACCTTCTTGAAAGGGCAAGGAAGGGACTTGATATTAGCTGAGCTAAGGAACTTTAATAATTTGGAAGTAGTAATTAGCAATTAAAAAGGAAATGTATATTTTGGAGCAATCTCTATCTTTATTCAAAGAAATGTTTACTACACTCAGCATCACACAAGAACTTTTGCTTGCATGAACATATAGAGAATCTCCTTTCCAATAAAATTTGCTCCAGATTCTGAATTGTGTCACAAATAATTTTAACATGTCTTTTACCTTATCTATGTGTCATTATCTGAGACACAGTCACGGACTAGTTTAGGAGCATCAAGGTAGAATGCCATGATTCTAGCTCCGTGCAAAAGAGTGGTTCTATTTTAGAGGCCAGTCCTTTGTGAATACATTTCTTTAAAAATCAGTTAAAGTAAAATTTGGATGTTTTATTGATATTTAAGATCAGGGATAATACCATCACAGGGCCTTTCCTGGGAGATTCACTTCATGAAATATTTTTTAGTATAAATTGCCCTGAAACTGTGTGCTGTAATACAGCTGTTACTTTCTTACCTTTACCTAATAGCTGCCTCGAAAAGAATCATGCCTTAGACAGGTTTTAGGAATGTATTTTTATGTGCCATTGACGGGGTGAAATTCAAGCCCCCTTAGAATTAGAAACTGCAGTGTAAATGCTACAATGATCATTTTTGGAAACTGCTTTTTATTACAATTCTTGTTCCAACATTTCAATGTATTTTTTGCTTTTACGTCAGTATTGCCATTAAATCCTGATAAATGTGAATCAAATTTGCCAAGGGATCATCTTGAAATGGAACCTCGAACTACAGGAGTGTTTGAGAAAACCTGCAGCCTATTGCTATGGTACAGTTCACTACCTTCAAAGAACACTATCTTCAGAGAACTGAAGGAAATACAATCATGAGAACCAGTTATCTGCCAATCACATCCATATGTAGACAAAGTCTGCACACTTTTCCAATTGCTAACTTACTCAAAAATTTGGCAGATACAGAATGCTATCAATTCTAATTATGAACAAGAAACTCACACTAATCCAACCATTTGAATTACTCACTTTTTTTCCTGGGAATCAGGAACAAGGAACTGCTGCAAAATGAGATTCTTCAACCATTTCATTTCAAGTTGCTTTTAGCCATTACTTACCTTTCTCATTCAGGTAGATATACATGGCTAAAGAAATTCAATAAGATATTCAAATTAAGCAGATCATTAAAGGGACATGTACAAGAGCCATGTAGAGACATTGGGTGATGTATGGGAAAAAGACAGGCAGTCTGATAACAGGAGAAATACTTGCAAGTAAAAAATTTGGGAACTATAAATAAAGAATTAGACAGAAGGAAGGAAGTGCAGAAAGTGATTTTATTTGTTCGGGAACAAAGTACCAGAGATCAACTTTTCTAATACATTGTGTCATTGTAAAGCAGCATATTCTCCAACTTGCTATAAGCAAAGCCACAGGAGGTCTGTTAGTACCTTCTATAAATATGCACATGGATGTGATCTACAGGGAAAACTATTAATTAATATTACTTATTTGTAGAGTTAAATACAGATGGAAGAGGTTGTTTATTGTAATTTCATGAATCACAGCATTGCTGATGGCTTTTTTTCTTGAGGTAATATATTGTTTCGTTATGTTGGATTATTTGCACAAAAATGTATTACTGGTGAGCAAAACGTGATGAGCAGGGCCTTTTTATTTTTGTCCCCTCCAAATTGTGAAATATTAGCCTGTACAACATTCTGAAATGATAATGCTGAAGTGTTATACAATATACAATTTTATCTTTTGTTCTAAATAAATGTATTTTTAAAGTTAAACATCACTTTTAGTGAGACCTGTGTGGACTCCTTGCTGCACTATCCCTATTTAACTTGGAAAATATTTATAAAGCTTCCTTGAGACATTATCTTCCACAGAGATATGTCAGAAAGAAAAAGAGTTGCTGTTGCACAGAAGTCTCTTTGTTTCCTGTAGAGTTCTTCTGCAGATTTTTGCTTTTTTAATAAAACTCATGATTAAGTCAGATGATGCTATTTAACGCCTAAATCACTGATAGGTGCTCCATGCTGTGTAAAAAATGTACCCTTTTGTTCAGCTTCACTTGCGTTCTCCCAGATCCCAATTTCCGCCCCCCCCCCCCCAGGTAAGACAGCTCCAGCATAATGAATAGATGAAAAGGAAGCAAAAGATGAATGAGTATTAAGTCAAAGAACTGTGGAGAAAAAAATCAGCCCAGCACAGAGAGAAAGAGAGAGCTAAACATGACCAGACTTTTAAAATGCAGCAAACTTTCTGCTGCTGCCTGCAAACCTCAGCTCGTTCCTGTGTCTGAGAGAGGGAAACTTCTCTCACCCATTTCAGTGATGGTGAATGGGGGGAGTGGCCATCCCACCAAGTAATTCATAGGACTTGGTGCTCTTTGATATGTGAGCACAAGTTCTGTTTGCCTTAGCTAACTGCCCTGTTATGCAAATTAATTGGAATGGGGTGAAGAGTTTTGGGTACCACAGTGGAAAGAAATGTGTGAGGTTGTACATAACCGCCAATCCTTTGTTCATTAATTAATACTCCAAATCATTCTTGTTGAGATGAAATTATTGGCTGCTGACCCAGGCAAAGAAATTGCCACCTGCAGTCTTGGAAATTAATCTTTAAGCTGCATCTAATATGACAGACATTTTTTTTTTTAAAAATCAACTCCAGACATTACAGGTAAATCCCAAATTACCATATCCTTTTTACGAGCTATGGCCACACATGATTTTCTACTGCCCAACTAATCATGGGACCAGCCAGCCTCCCTACATTCATTTCCATTCACAAACAATATATCTGCCTACTAGGCAATGTCTGAATTCAAAGCTGGAACACATAGTGTATTTTTGAATCAAGGGTATGCCAGTTCCAGATAACAGTTTAGTTTGCAGCAGGGTGTTGAAAACTGAGTGTCGTGTAAATGTCTCGTTGTGATTGGCATGAAGCTTTGATAAAGCAAATAAGGAGAAACCATTTACATTTACAGGAGGATCAGTGACCAGATCTTAATTGATTTTCTTTAAGATAATTGGCAAAAGATCTAAGGGTGAGGGCAGTGGGTTGTTTTGATCTGTGTTCACCACTCTGAAGAATTTCTATTTGTTCATGGGATGTGTGTGTCACTGGCAAGGCCAGCATTTATTAGCCATCCCTATTTACCTTGAAAGTGTGGTGAGCTGCTGCCTTGAACCACTGCAGTTCTTGCAGCGTATGCACACCCACCGTACTGTTAGGGAGGGAGTTCCAGGAACTTTGCCCAGTTACTGTGAAGAAGTGGTGATCATAGTTCCATGTCAGGATGGTGTGTGGCTTAGAGATGAACTTGCAGGTGGTCGTGTTTCCTTGTGCCTGCTGCCCTTTTTCTAGGTAGTAGAAATTATGGGTTTGAAAATGCTGTGGAAGAAGCCTTGGCGTGTTGCTGCTGTGCATCTTGTAGATTGCACACACTGCTATCCCTGTGGAAGGAGTGAAAGTAAAATGTTATGGCATGGTGCCAGTTAAGCATGTTGCTTTGTCCTGGATGGTGTTGAGCTTCTTGAGTGCTCTTGGAGCCACACTCATTCAAGCAAGTGGAGAGTATTCCATCACACTCCCGACTTCTACCTTATAGATGGTGGAATGGCTTTGGGGAGTCATGAGGTGAGTTACTCACCACAGGATTCCCTGCTTCGGACCTGCCCTTGAAGCCACAGTATTTATACGGCTGGTCTAGTTAGGTTTCTGGTCAATGGTAACCCCCACGGGATGTTGATGGTGGTGGATTCAGCGATGGTGATGCCATTGAATGTCAAGGTGAAGTGTTGGAAGCAAACTCAATAGTAGCTTTCAAAAGAGAATTAGATCATACTTTAAAAGGAGAATTTGGCAGGGCTATGGGAAAGACCAGGGGAGTGGGATTAATAAGATAACTCTTTCAAAGACCTGGCAGATGCATGATGAGCCAAATAGCCTCCTATGTTGTAACTTGTGGAACATAAGCTGGATGGTTTTGGGTGTCGGGGGAAAAAAAGCACTTGTCTCCATAGTGGCTAGTTACCTCCATTGCCAGTACAGACATCCCCACATCACATGCAAAGTGCAACCCCAATTTTACAGGTCTCTCAACGTCAAAGCAACATGTCGTCTGCCAACCAAGAGCAGGTAATATCCTATTGCTGGATGGCCTGCATCCTAAGGTCTTAAAGGAAGTGGCTCCAAGAGATAGTGGATGCAACGGTTGTAATCTTCTAAAATTCCCTAGATT
Source organism: Cetorhinus maximus (assembly GCF_964194155.1). NCBI lineage: Eukaryota > Metazoa > Chordata > Chondrichthyes > Lamniformes > Cetorhinidae > Cetorhinus > Cetorhinus maximus. Next base: position 123,443,185 of record NC_135883.1, on the reverse strand, counting down.
CTGGAAAGGTCACAATGGAGTGGAAAACCACAAATGTAACACCACGACTCAAGAAAGGAGGGAGTCAGAAAGCAGGAAACTATAGGCCAGTTAGTCTAACATCTGTCATTGGGAAAATGCTACAACACATTATTAAAGAGGTAGCAGGAAATTTAGAAAATCATAGTACAAGCAGGCAAAGTCAACATAGTTTTGTGAAAGGGAAATAGTGTTTGACAAATTTTTTAGAGTTCTTTGAGGATGTAACAAGCAGGGTGAATGAAGGGGAACCATAGATGTAGTATATTTGGATTCCCAAAAGGCATTTGGTAAGGTGCCGCATTAAAGCTTACTGCACAAGATAAGAAATAGCTCATGGTGTTGGGTGATGTATTAGTATGGATAGAGGATTGGCTAGCTAACAGGATAGAGTTGGGAAAAATGGATCATTTTCAGGTTGGCAAATTGTAACGAGTGGGGTGTCACCAGGATTAGTGTTGGGGTCTCAACTTCTTACAATCTACATTAATGACTTGGATGAAGGGATTGAATGTACGGTAGCAAATTTGCCAATGACATCAAGATAGGTATGACTAATTTGTTAAGAGGAGGTAAAGAGTCTACAAAGGGATATAGATAAGTGAGTGGTCAAAAATTTGGCAGATGGAATATAATATGGCAAAACGTGAGGTTGTCTACTTGGGAAGGAAGAATAGAAAAGCAGAATATTATTTAAATGGAGAGAGACTGCAAAATGCTGCAGCACAGAGGGATCTGGGTGTCCTTGTACATTAATCACAAAAAATCAGCATGCATGACGGGGAGGTGGTGACATAGAGGTATTGTCACTGGACTAGTAATCCAGAGACCCAGGGTAGTGCTCTAGGGATCTGGGTTTGAATCCCACCACGGCAAATGCTGGAATTTGAATCCAATAAAAGTCTGGAATTATAACTCTAATGATGACCTAAAATGGCCTAGCAAGCCGCTCAATTTCTCAAGGGCAATTAGGGATGGGCAATAAGTGCTGTCTTCCTACATTCCATGAATGAATAAAAAAAGGTACAGCAAGTAATTAGGAAGGCAATTGGAATGTTGGCCTTTATTGCAATGAGGGTGGAGTATAAAAGTAGAGAAGTCTTGCTACAACTGAAGAGGATGCTGCTGAGACCACACCTGGAGTACTATCTAGTCTTTTGGTCTCCTTACTTAGAAGGGATATACTTGCATTGGAGGTAGTTCACCAGACTGATTCCTAGGATGAAGGGGTTATTTTGTGAGGAAAGGTTGAGCAGGTTAGCTATTTGGAGTTTAGAAGAATCAATGGCGATCTTATTGAAGCATATGATTCTGAGGGGGCTTGACACGGTAGATACTGAGATAATGTTTCCTCTCATGGGAGAATCAAGAACAAGGCGACACAGTTTAAAAATAAGGAATCTCCCATTTAAGACAGAGTTGAGAAGGAATTTTTTCTCTCAGAGGTTGTTAGCCTGAGCAGTGGAGGCTGGATCATTGAATATATTCACGGCTGAGTTAGACAGATTTTTGATTGACAAAGAGACAGGCTAGAAAGTGAAGTTAAGACCACAATCATATCAGCCATGATTTTACTGAATGGCAGAGCAGACTCAAAGGGCTAAGTGGCCTTTTTTTTTTCCTATTTCTTACATATTAATAGACTGTTTAGTGCCTCTACATTGGGTATCCTTGCACCTGATTTTTACCTGGCATTTCTTTCCTTCCAGCTAAGTAAAGGCTGACAAATTCACCTTGAGCCTCTTTAAGGATTGAAACGAATAGGGAGATTCCCTGCTATAGTGTTGTGATGGTGCATGATCTTAGACATGGACAGTTGATTATGAAAGTCAAGAATGCATCTACCACTGGATTTCACTCTGGATTGCTCTTTGTTCTTTTCCATAGCCAAACTAAACCTTATGATACTATGATCACCACCCCCTAATGTTGCCCTACGGACATTTGATCTACTTCACCCACCTCTTTCCTCGGAACCTGATCCAGCACTGCTCCTTCCTTGTTGGGCCAGAAACATACTGATCTAGAAAATTCTCCCCAACACACTTCATAAGCTCCTCTCCCTCCTTCCCCTTTACACTATTATGATCCGGTCTATAAAGACAAGGTCCACTTCGTGGACTGATTAACACAGTTTCAGCATTATTTTTCGTTGAGTTACATTTTCATAGAATATACAGCACAGAAACAGGCCATTCGATCCAACCATTCCGAACCAACGTTTATGCTCCATTTGAGCCTCCTGCCATCCTTTCTCTTAATTCTATGTGTATAACCTATTTATCCTTTCTCTCTCATGTACTTGCCTAGCCTTGCCTTAAATCATTTATACTATTTGACTCAATGTGATAGTGAGTTCCACATTCTCATCATCACTGGATAAAGAAGTTTTTTCTGCATTCTCTATTAGATTTCTTGGTGACTAATTTACATTGATAGTCTCTAGTTTTGGTCTTCCCACAAATGGAAACAGCTTCTCTACATCTCTAGCAAAACCTTTCATAATTTTAAAGACTTCTGTTATGTTATCCCTTGGCCTTCTCTTTTCAAGAGAAAGGAGAACCAGCTTATTCATCCTTCCCTGATAGGTGTAGCCTCGCGGTTCTGGTCTCATCGTGATAGATCTTTTTGCACCCTCCCTAGTGCTTCTGTATCCTTTTTATAATACGGCAACCAGATGGGACACTGCACAACCTTAAATTGAAATAAACTGTGGGCTGTGATATTCCACAAACTGGCTCATCTTATTTTAATCCACTTCCCGAATGTCTGCACTTGTGGCCTTCGACTAAACAAAAATCTGTGCAAATTGACTGTTTTAAAACAAAACACTCAAACATAAGTCAATTCGAAAATCCATTCCACGGAGGAAATAGTGAAGAACTCTGAAGAGGAATCTAAAAATATGCATATCCACAACATATTTCTCCCACTTCCTGCTTATTTATCTCATTGCTATGTGTGGCACCTTGCTGTGTGCAAAATGGGCACAATTTTCCTACATCACAATAGGGTCTACACAAGTAATTAATTGGCTGTAAAGCAATTTAGTGTTTTGAGGATGTAAAGCATTCTATATAAATACAAATTATTTGCATAAGAACTTAGGAAACAGGAGGTGGCGCAGGTCATGAGCCTGTTGTGCCATTCAATTAGATTATGGCTGACTTGTGGCCTCAAACCCACTTTGATCCCCTTCCCTTGATTCCCTTGTAGAGTCCAAAATTGCACCAGTCTCCACCGTGAATATATTCAACAATTGTGCATTCGCAGCCTTCTGCTGTAGAGAATTCTAAAGATTCACAATTCTCAAGATGAAGAAATTTCTCTTCACCTCAGTCCTAAATGGCTGACACCTTATCCTGAGACAATGCCCCTAAACTGTTCAGCCAGGAGCAACATCCTCTCAGCATCTACCCTTGTCAAGACCTCTCAGATTCTTATGTTTCAATGGGATTATGTCTCATTATTCTAAATTCCTTTTGTGCCTCCACATTAGGTTTCTTCTTACTTTGGCCTCACACTCTCCATCCAGGTAAAAAGCCGACATTTATCAAATTCATTTTGAAGTTTTTAAAAAGCTGAAATTCTATCTTTCTTGTACTGCAATGGATTTGTGTTAGGGAAGTTCACTTAGGTTTACAGAACCATGGTGGGTAGAGGGAATTAAGTTACTAAGCCATGTATCTAATTGAATGCTTGACCAGGTTTGAGGGGCTGAATGGCCTTCTCCTGTTCCTATCTTCCTACCTTCAAGGTGCACATTGCTCTAATTTGGACCTGTTGCCCAGGTTCTACCATCCACCATGACACTTGGCCTCTCCACATGACCCAAAAATTCAGCTCACTGCTCACTATTGCCAGCTTTACTCCAGCTAGTAGGCAAAAATGCCCTGGTGACTGCCCCATCTACAGCCCTTTAAGCTGCAAACAAAGTTTTCCACATCCTCTCATTAAGCTAGCTCTTGGCACGAAGCTGCGATGTGAGCTCCAGACTATAAAATTTTTGAATTAACTAATCCTGAAAAGCTACAGGTAGACAGTTTAGAGTACTGCATGCTAGTTGCATTTTTTTTGCCACCAGCTAGCTAACGATTGTGGCCACTTCGCCATTGGCTCTCACCGAAGGTCTATTTAGTACGTGTTTATCCCTCCCTTAGTACACCATCCATTGCAGAGAACCGAGCGCAGTAAAAGGGAAAGGCGCCACGTTTAAATTGAATCTCTCGCTCATGAGTTGCGGTGACGTTGTGCGTAAAGAGCGTCGGGAGAATTGACTCAGTCCAATCAGGGTGGTCGGTCGGTGTCTGTCCCCATGGTAACGGAATCGTTACATTAAACAACATCAGGCGAGAAGCGGAGAATAAAACCATGCGTTAAAGGACCAAGAGCCAGGAACATTGTGAATTAAATGAATTGGTTATAAAGCAGGTAATGAAAGGCTGAATTAAGTAGTCTGGTATCAACAAATCAGTCAAATGTGTGTCCCCCTCCTAATGTTTCCATTGCCTGAAACTTCTTGTGTTTTTTGTTTGAAAGCTGCAGAATGGCTTACACCCAGGCTGAATGTGTGATTAAGAATATCATTCGGGAAATAGCCCAGGAGTGCGCTGATAGGGGACACTCCATCTCTGAGACACTTGTAGCATTCATGGTGAGTGCAGTGAGATTGGTTAATATATTCGGGTGTGTGTTTATACTCATTTTAATTTCGTCTTCATTATAGCAAGGTTTGTTTATTGTTTGCGACATCAACAATAAAAATGAAACTAGCCTGCAGTGCTCTAAACTGTCTGCTGCTTTGCAGGATTAGTTAATTTCAAAATTTAGCCTGGAGCTCCAACACAGCTTTAATTGTGCCAGGAGCTGGCTTAGTTTGCGACAACAATAAAAAGAACTTCTTGATGCATTGAAAATATAATCCTGTCATTTGCACACCCGACGCAGTGTCACGCTGTAGTAGCGCAAAATCGGCGGCTGCTAGAGCACATGAATTTTGGAGCCTGCATTGCAATGGGTTGGGGGTTCCCACTCCCATTAAAGCGGGCAGACTGGGGCTCACAATCTGCCTCAGTGTGGCCGCTGAGGGCAAAGGAGGCAGAGAGCCTGTGTGCAGGTTGGGTACTCATTTGGCGCCCTCACAAATGCTCCATTGACTTCGATCAAGCGTTGAAGGCTGGATAAAATATCTGCGAAGATCAGATAGCTCTCTCCTGCCCCCTGCCGCAACCAGAGGGGTGCACAGCTGGCATTGGATTGCCATGTAGTCCTGCTGCATCATGAGAAATACCAAGAGTTGACTAAATTATGTATATATATATAAGCGTGTAGAATGGCTACTGCCCTCAACTTTTATTTACATATAATGACATCAGAGGTCACATGAGTATGACAATTAGCCTCAGTTAACCAAAATATTTATCCAAGGTTGTGTGTTTGCTGCCAACGCCTTGCATACAGTCCATTCTCCTGCTTCCTGGCGTCAGAGTGAGCGATAGAGTCGGCGGGGCCAGGACCAAAAATAGCGCCGCTCATCATCGCAGCTGGGATTTCTCCCCTTGATCCGATATCCTTGGTTTATTGGGCACATCCGTTACTTTCACCCCTACATCTGCACTTTATATTTAAAGACAACATGCCCGTTCATCATTGTTTGTCCGTGTCAATTTAATTTGTTATAGTCACATAAGTAAACAGTAATAATTCTTTACTCAGGCACCGCAACCACACCAAACACAAATATATATCAGAAGTATAAGAATCCGTACACACAATCGTTCCATATATTTATAGTTCACACGGATTTACTATATTCAATGTATACAAGAACATAAACACATTATATATGTTCGATACTATAAACCACATGCACTGATGCATTTTAAATCTAACCAAATATCTCAGGTTCAAGCTAGATGGAGAATTGCGGATTTGATTTTTTTGATTACTGCTGAATCCAGATGTGGCACTCAGTGGCGTTCTTGCACATTTCCTCTTAAGATGCAGCTCCCAAAGTGCTGCCTCAAACTGTGCATGTTTGTATTGGGGTGTGGCTCTCTCTGCCCGTTCATTACCACTGACTGATAAGATATGAGGTCCAAGCGCAGATTTAATCCTATTCATACACACTATCTCAGTGGTGATGAGGAGGGGGGGTTTGATGGGGCAGAGGAGTAGCAGGTGGGGATGAGGAGAAGGAGAAGCAGGTGGGAGTGAGGAGGAGGAGAAGATGCGGATGAGGAGGAGGGGATGATTCCAGAGATGCGGGGCTTGTCTTATGAGGAGAGATTGAACAGTTTAGACCTATACTCGTTAGAGTTTAGAAGGATGAGAGGAGATCTAATTGAGGTATATAAGATGCTAAAGGGGATAGACAAAGTAGACGTGGAGCAGATGTTTCCCCTTCTGGGACATTCTAGAATGAGAGGTCATAGTTTTAGGCTAAGGGGTGGTAGATTTAAATCAGAGATGAGGAGGAATTACTTTTCTAAAAGGGTCGTGAATCTGTGAAATTCACTACCTCACAGTGCAGTGGATGCCGGGACGCTGAATAAATTTAAGGAGGAGATAGACAGATTTTTAATTAGTAATGGGTTGAAAGGTTATGGGGAGAGGGCGGGAAATTAGACTTGAGGTCAAAATGAGATCAGCCATGATCGTATTGAATGGTGGGGCAGGCTCAAGGGGCTGAATTGCCTACTCCTGCTCCTAGTTCTTATGTAAGATGGGGTGAGGAGGAGGAGAAGACGGGGATGAGGAGGAGGAGGAGAAGACGGGGGTGAGGAGCAGGAGGAGAAGACGGGGGTGAGGAGGAGGAGGAGAAGACGGGGGTGAGGAGCAGGAGGAGAAGACGGGGGTGAGGAGCAGGAGGAGAAGACGGGGGTGAGGAGCAGGAGGAGAAGACGGGGGTGAGGAGCAGGAGGAGAAGACGGGGTGAGGAGCAGGAGGAGAAGACGGGGGTGAGGAGCAGGAGGAGAAGACGGGGGTGAGGAGCAGGAGGAGAAGACGGGGGTGAGGAGCAGGAGGAGAAGACGGGGTTGAGGAGCAGGAAGGGAAGACGGGGGTGAGGAGGAGGGGGAGAGGACTGGGGCAAGGAGGAGAAGACGGGGGAGGAGGAGGAGGAGAAGATGGGGTTGAGGAGGAGGAGAAGATGGGTGCGAGGAGCAGGAGAAGATGGGTGCGAGGAGGAGGAGAAGACGCGGCGAGGAGGAGAAGACGGGGGTGAGGAGGAGGAGAAGACGGGAGCGAGAAGGAGGAGAAGAAGAGGGCGAGGAAGATGAGAAGACGGGGGCGAGGAGGAGGAGAAGATGGGGGCGAGGAGGAGGAGGAGAAGATGGGGCGAGGCGGAGGAGGAAAAGAAGGGAGCGAGGAGGAGGAGGAGAAGAAGGGGGCGATGAGGAGGAGGAGAAGACGGGGTGAGGAGGTGGAGAAGACGGGGGTGCGGAGAAGGAGGAGGAGAAGACGGAGCGAGGGGGAGGAGGAGGATACGGGGGTGAGGAGGAGGAGAAGACTCGGGTGAGGAGGAAGAGGTGGGGGTGAGGAGGAAGAGGTGGAGGTGAGGCAGAAGAGGTGGGGGTGAGGCGGAAGAGGTGGGGGTGAGGCGGAAGAGGTGGGGGTGAGGAGGAGGAGAAGATGGGGATGAGGCGGAGGAGAAGACGGGGGTGAGGAGGAGGAGAAGACGGGGGCGAGAAGGAGGAGAAGAAGAGGGCGAGGAAGATGAGAAGACGGGGGCGAGGAGGAGGAGGAGAAGGGGGCGATGAGGAGGAGGAGAAGACGGGGTGAGGAGGTGGAGAAGACGGGGGTGCGGAGAAGGAGGAGGAGAAGACGGGGACGAGGAGGAGGAGCAGAAGACGGAGCGAGGGGGAGGAGGAGGATACGGGGGTGAGGAGGAGGAGAAGACTCGGGTGAGGAGGGGGAGGTGGGAGTGAGGAGGGGGAGGTGGGGGTGAGGAGGAGGAGACGACGGGGGTGAGGAGCAGGAGGAGAAGATGGGGGTGAGGAGGAGGGGGAAGAGAAGATGGGGGTGAGGAAGAGGAGAAGACGGGGGTGAGGAGGAGGAGAAGACGGGGTGAGGAGAAGATGGGGGTGAGGTGCATGAGGACGGGGGTGAGGAGAAGACGGGGTGAGGAGGAGGATGAGGAGAAGACGGGGGTGAGGAGGAGGAGGTGGGGGTGAGGAGGAGGAGGTGGGGTGGGGTGAGGAGGTGGAGGAGATGGGGGTGAGGAGGAGGAGGTGGGGGTAAGGAGAAGGAGGAGAAGAGAGGAGTGAGGAGGAGGAGGTGGGGGTGAGGAGGAGGAGGTGGGGTGGGGTGAGGAGGTGGAGGAGATGGGGGTGAGGAGGAGGAGGTGGGGGTAAGGAGAAGGAGGAGAAGACAGGGGTGAGGAGGGGGAGGAGACAACGGGGGTGAGGAGCAGGAGGAGAAGATGGGGGTGAGGAGGAGGGGGAGGAGAAGTTGGGGGTGAGGAAGAGGAGAAGACAGGGGTGAGGAGGAGGAGAAGATGGGGGTGAGGAAGAGGAGAAGACAGGGATGAGGAGGAGGAGAAGATGGGGTGAGGAAGAGGAGAAGACGGGGTGAGGAGCAGGAGAAGACCGGGGTGAGGAGGAGGAGGAGACGCCGGGGGTGAGGAAGAGGCGAAGACGGGGTTAGGTGGAGGAGGAGCAAAATGGGGTGATGAGGAGGAAAAGACGGGGTCGAGGAGGAGGAGGAGAAGGCGAGGGTGAGGCGGAGAAGACGGGGCGAGGAGGAGGAGAAAGAGCGACGAGGAGGAGAAGGGGGCGAGGAAGAGGAGGAAGATGGGGGCGAGGAGGAGAAGGAGAAGGCGAGGGTGAGGAGGAGGAGGAGGAGAAGGGAGGGAGGAGGAGGAGGAGAAGACGGGGGCGAGGAGGAGGAGGAGAAGACGGGGGCGAGGAGGAGGAGGAGAAGATGGTGGTGAGGAGGAGGAGAAGACGGGGGCGAGGAGGAGGAGAAGACGGGGGCGAGGAGGAGGAGGAGAAGACGGGGGCGAGGAGGATGAGGAGAAGACGGGGGCGAGGAGGAGGAGGAGAAGACGGTGGTGAGGAGGAGGAGGAGAAGATGGTGGTGAGGAGGAGGAGGAGAAGACGGGGGCGAGGAGGATGAGGAGAAGATGGTGGTGAGGAGGAGGAGGAGAAGACGGGGGCGAGGAGGAGGAGAAGACGGGGGCGAGGAGGAGGAGGAGAAGACGGAGCGAGGGGGAGGAAGAGAAGACGGGGTGAGGAGGAGAAGACTCGGGTTAGGGAGGGGGAGGTGGGAGTGAGGAAGGGGAGGTGGGCGTGAGGTGGAGGAGGAAATAGGGGTGAGTAGGAGGAGGTGGGAGTGAGTAGGAAGAGGTGGGGTTGAGGAGGAAGAGGTGAGGGTGAGGAGGAGGAGAGGATGGGGATGAGGCGGAGGAGAAGACGGGGTGTGAGGAGCATGAGGAGGAGAAGACGGGGGTGAGGAGCATGAGGAGGAGAAGACGGGGTGAGGAGGAGGATGAGGAGAAGACGGGGGTGAGGAGGAAGAGGAGAAGATGGGGGTGAGGAGGAGGAGGAGAAGACAGTGGTGAGGAGAAGGAGAAGACAGTGGCGAGGAGGAGGAGAAGACGGGGTGAGGAGGAGGAGGAGAAGACAGTGGCGAGGAGAGGAGGAGAAGACAGTGGCGAGGAGGAGGAGGAGAAGACGGGGGCGAGGAGGAGAAGGAGAAGACGGGGGCGAGGAGGAGGAGGAGAAGACGGGGGCGAGGAGGAGAAGGAGAAGACAGGGGTGAGGAAGAGGAGAGAGCGAGGGGGAGGAGAACGGGGGTGATGGGGAGGATGAGGGGAAGACGGGGTGAGGAGGAGGATGAGGGGAAGACGGGGATGAGGAGGAGAAGTAGAAGACGGGAGCGAGGAGGAGGAGGAGAAGACATGGGCGAGGAGGAGGAGGAGCAGAAGATGGAGCGAGGGGGAGGAAGAGAAGACGGGGTGAGGAGGAGAAGACTCGGGTTAGGAGGGGGAGGTGGGAGTGAGGAAGGGAAGTGGGCATGAGGTGGAGGAGGAAATAGGGGTGAGTAGGGGGAGGTGGGAGTGAGTAGGAAGAGGTGGGGTTGAGGAGGAAGAGGTGGGGGTGAGGAGGAGGAGAAGATGGGGATGAGGCGGAGGAGAAGACGGGGGGTGAGGAGCATGAGGAGGAGAAGACGGGGTGAGGAGCATGAGGAGGAGAAGACGGGGTGAGGAGGAGGATGAGGAGAAGACGGGGGTGAGGAGGAGGAGGAGAAGACGGGGGCGAGGAGGAGAAGGAGAAGACGGGGGCGAGGAGGAGGAGGAGAAGACGGGGGCGAGGAGGAGAAGGAGAAGACGGGGGCGAGGAGGAGGAGGAGAAGACGGGGGCGAGGAGCAGAAGGAGAAGACGGGGGCGAGGAAGAGGAGAGGGCGAGGGGGAGGAGAAGACGGGGGTGATGGGGAGGATGAGGGGAAGACGGGGGTGCGGAGGAGGAGGAGCAGAAGACAGAGCGAGGGGGAGGAGAGAAGATGGGGGTGAGGAGGAGGAGAAGACGGGGGCGAGGAGGAGGAGAAAACGGGGCAAGGAGGAGGAGATGACGGGCGAGGAGGAGGAGGCGGAGAAGACGGGGGCGAGGAGGAGAAGGAGAAGACAGGGGTGAGGAAGAGGAGAGAGCGAGGGGGAGGAGAAGACGGGGGTGATGGGGAGGATGAGGGGAAGACGGTGGTGAGGAGGAGGATGAGGGGAAGACGGGGATGAGGAGGAGAAGTAGAAGACGGGAGCGAGGAGGAGGAGGAGAAGACATGGGCGAGGAGGAGGAGGAGCAGAAGATGGAGCGAGGGGGAGGAAGAGAAGACGGGGTGAGGAGGAGAAGACTCGGTTAGGAGGGGGAGGTGGGAGTGAGGAAGGGGAAGTGGGCATGAGGTGGAGGAGGAAATAGGGGTGAGTAGGGGGAGGTGGGAGTGAGTAGGAAGAGGTGGGGTTGAGGAGGAAGAGGTGGGGGTGAGGAGGAGGAGAAGATGGGGATGAGGCGGAGGAGAAGACGGGGGGTGAGGAGCATGAGGAGGAGAAGACGGGGGTGAGGAGCATGAGGAGGAGAAGACGGGGTGAGGAGGAGGATGAGGAGAAGACGGGGGTGAGGAGGAGGAGGAGAAGACGGGGGCGAGGAGGAGAAGGAGAAGACGGGGGCGAGGAGGAGGAGGAGAAGACGGGGGCGAGGAGGAGAAGGAGAAGACGGGGGCGAGGAGGAGGAGGAGAAGACGGGGGCGAGGAGCAGAAGGAGAAGACGGGGGCGAGGAAGAGGAGAGGGCGAGGGGGAGGAGAAGACGGGGGTGATGGGGAGGATGAGGGGAAGACGGGGGTGCGGAGGAGGAGGAGCAGAAGACAGAGCGAGGGGGAGAGAGAGAAGATGGGGTGAGGAGGAGAGAAGACGGGGGCGAGGAGGAGGAGAAAACGGGGCAAGGAGGAGGAGATGACGGGCGAGGAGGAGGAGGCGGAGAAGACGGGGGTGAGGAGGAGAAGACGGGTTAGGAGGGGGAGGTGGGAGTGAGGAAGGGGAGGTGGGCGTGAGGTGGAGGAGGAGATAGGGGTGAGTAGGAGGAGGTGGGGGTGAGGAGGAAGAGGTGGGGGTGAGGAGGAAGAGGTGGGGGTGAGGAGGAAGAGGTGGGGGTGAGGCGGAAGAGGTGGGGTGAGACGGAAGAGGTGGGGGTGAGGGCGGAAGAGGTGGGGGTGAGCAGGA